>NC_046190.1:25862021-27185521 GCF_011004875.1 Balearica regulorum gibbericeps | reverse complement strand
GAGGAAGCAAGAACTGTAACTGAGGTTGCAAAACAGTGATGCAGCCAGCTAGAGCAATGACACGACAGGGCAATTTACATAAAAACTAAGACTGAGCCAAAAAACTCTCAAGAGGCATTACTACACAGTTATAACATTGCAACAGAGCACTATCATGATCTAGTTAGAGGGCCTGAAGTTTTATTATGACTGCGACAGAAGAAGGGGCCACATCCCATATAGATCCTGGTTTCCCCACCTCTGATCTGCAGGCCAGGTTGACTAACCAGAACTGACAGAAATGCCAAGTGAGATGAAGCAGATTGGGTGACTACTATGGGGTAGACCACAAAATGCTGGCTTGCTTATGAAAAGGGGAAGAAGAAAAAAATAATAAAAAAATGTTAGCATCATTGCTTAGAATTAAAAAAAGCCCGTGACATTAAAAGGCAAGGCATAAGGGAATACCTGGAGACCCAAGGATGCAAGATTACCTTAAAGCAAAAACCCCCCCTCTATTGTCTTCCAATCTCAAGCACGAGCGTTTCACATTTTGATCCTCTGAGCTTACAAAGTCATATCCAGAACCATTTGCTTCTGAGTTTGCAATGGCAGGCTGAAAAAAACCTGTCCCTTCCCTCTCATTGACCCTAGCACTTAAATATTTAAAATACCTGAAAAATGCATCCAACATTTACAACATCATGCAACACTGATCTTGACCTTCTGGAAGTGGACGAGAAAGTCTCCTAGCTAGTACTCAAACAGCAAATGGAAATGGCATCCCACTGGCACAACACTGCCATATTCGCCTTGTTCCTTATGAAGCAGTCATAGAATTGGATTTAGAAAAAAACATGACACACGACACAACTGCTAGCAATGGTTTAATTTTCATGCAGGTCAATAAAAAAAAATATCCTGCTCTCATTTTTTTCCAGTTGCATAACAGCTGGATGGAAGGAAGCCTTGGCCCCAGCAGAAGACCGAGGGATGGAGGTGCAGAAGGCGCATGAGGGCTGGGGTGGTTGGGACAGGGCGTTTGGGAACAGGGAGAGGAACTTGGCTTTCCCAGACCAGATGAGTTTCCCACACTGAGTTCAGGCCTGCATGGCACAGCTGCAAGATACAAATGTGGAGGCAGGGCAAGGCCAGCGGCATCCCCTCTGGGCTGCCAGATTCCAGGCAATTAGAGGCAGTTCCACCCTCAGCTCCCTGCTGGGTGCCTGGACAGAGGTGCAGCAGTGGGGAAGAGCTTGCTAGAGGGGAGAGCAAGCAGGGAAGAGCACTGCCTTATGGCAGTATGGTAAATCAATTGCATTTTTTATTTCCACTGTTGAATATTATTACGCTTTCTCCATGGCTTTTAAGAATGTTTGCCTTACACGATAATGTATTTGCCAGAAATTAAGAATCTCTTATCCCTGCAAACTAGTAGCCAATGTCACCACCTTTCCAGCTTGCAGATCAACTAGCACTGCCCACTGCATCCAGAACAGGAAAACTGGTTTCTTACTTGTCGCATTTCATCCACATCTTCAGTTAGGAAAGCGGAGATAAATACACCTATTTCAAGGCAGCTGCCAACAGCTTTTAAATCAAAGCCTGTGTCTTAAAATATGCTTTTCCATTGAGCAAGTATGGAGGGACCATTATGGGTCCTCATTAAAGAAACAGCTCATACCAGGAATATGAGCATTTTGAATTGCCTCATCAGGATGTGCTAGGGATGGTTTACTCTCAAGAGAATTGGAAGGAAAGGAAAGATGCTTTTATACAGTTTAAATGACAGTAACAAAAATTACTATTCTAAATACAAGTAATATATAGAGGACCATTTGTGAAAGGTGATGCACATTTACCTAACAGTTTTAAATATGACATTTTTTTAATTCACATGAGCAAAAAGAAAAAAAAGCAGAAGAGACACCATGCCTGTAATCAAGACATTAAAAAGACACGATACTCTACATGTCTCATAGCTTTCTCCACAAACTCCCTTTCTTCCTCTATCAGTCCTCTCCAATGAATCATCCAAATTCTAGTCTCCAGCCTTTGCTCCAAAGCTCAAGCCAAGTTCCCTAGAAATTCTTGTTCTGAATTTTAAAAAGCTCATAATTGATTCCCTCTTTGCTACAGAACCTCCAAAAGCAGCAATAACCTTTTTAGGTATCATCTGTATATCCTCTTAGCCTCCATACTCTGTTCAATTTCGCTCTGCTTGGTTTAAAAATTTTTCTCTGGTGTAAAGGGGTTAACAGCTATCTCTTCACCTTGTCTAACTTATCTCCATTTACTGTTTATCCTCCTATTCTGGCTCTGGCTTTTAGAGTTTCAGACTGATCAGAAAGCCAACTGTATTCTGTGCTGCATCAAAAGAAGTGTGACCAGCAGGTCAAGAGAGGTGATTCTGCCCCTCAACTCTGCTCTCATGAGACCCCACCTGGAGTACTGCATCCAGCTCTGGGGGCCCCAGTACAGGAGAGGCAGGGAGCTGTTAGAGCAAGTCCAGAGGAGGCCATGAAGGTGATCAGAGGGCTGGAGCAGCTCTCCTGTGAGGAAAGGCTGAGACAGTTGGGGTTGTTCAGCCTGGAGAAGGCTCTGGGGAGACCTTATTGCGGCCTTTCACTACCTAAAGGGGGTTTAAAAGAAAGATGAGGACAAACTCTCTAGCAGGGCCTCTTGCAATAGGACAAGGGGTAACTGTTTTAAACTCAGAAGAGGATAGATTTAGATTAGATGTAAGGAAGATATTTTTTACTATGAGGGTGGTGAAACACTGGCATAGGTTGCCCAGAGAGGTGGTAGATGCCCCAATCCTTGGAAACATTTAAGATTAGGTTGGACGGGGCTCTGAGCAACCAAATAAGGTTGAAACCTGCTCATTGCAGATGGCTGGACTAAATGACCTTTAAAGGTCCCTTCCAACCCAAACTATTCTATGATTCTATGATCTCCCAGTGGGCAGCATCTGAAACTGGTCTTCTGCCTCCCGAGCCCCATCACGACTCATCTGCAGCTGTGAGGGTTGCATGGAGGAGCTCTACCATGGCTGGCTTTACGAGCTTCAGACTGCTCCCCCTGACCCTTACCAAAATGATTAGTGTCCAGGTGATGGTGCCTCAGGGATTGCCAGAAAAACTTTAGCAAGAAGGGCTCACTCATCATCCAGAATAGAGGGTATCTACTGTGGAAAATGGTAGCCCTTACTGGGAAGTATGAGACTAAAGGAGGTCCCCTACCCTACCCATGCAAGTAAATCCCTTTTTCTCCCCATTGACACCAATTATATTTTAGCATAAGCTCTTATGACTACATCAACTGGTGCTAAACCCCCTGCCCCCCCCAATTTAAAATAGGCAAGTCCACATGTAGTGGAGTAGAGGCTTCTTTCCTCTCTGCAGCATCGAACAAAAAAGCCGAGTGTGAATTTTATATACAACTTCACCTAAGTAGTGCAGCTACTGAACTTTTATCAGAGATGAGCTATAGTTCCTGCACGCATGGCTGTGTGTGCCCTCCGCTGCCTCGCTGAAGAACACCTGCCCTGCTGAAGAACACCTGCCCTGAACCCAGTATGGAGGTGACCATACCCACCATCCACCACCATGCTCACTGACCACGTTGCATCCCCTTCTGAGAACACCACTGAGCTAGAGCAGAAACGATCACCTCATGCTCTTGCTCAGCTCTGCGGTAGGTTAGAAGTCCATCTGTTTACAAGATTGCTGGTTCCTGCGACCCATCTCTGAGCACAAAGGGTGAATTGTAACCTTGCTACCGCGCCAGGCAAACATGGGAGAGGAAGTGCCCGCTTGCTGCTCTTGGGAGCAGCCCCCACACTTCCCCCCAAAAGGACACTCTGTTGCTGTCTAATACTCTTCTGCAAACGAGCAAGTGCCAATTTCCACTCTGTTAGGACTAGTAAATTTTATGTTTGTAATGCCTGGTTGGTGAAAAGAAAATAACAGGCTTGTTCATGAAAAGCTCAGGGTTGGTAGTGCAAAACAGCGAACCAGGAAGCTGCTTCGAGCAGAGCTGGATCCGTCAGCCCGGGCTCAGATTATACCTCTGCAAAGCCATAAAACTGCTTCTGTGGGGGAGAGCCATCATTCAAACGACAGCCTGAGATAAACCACAATCTGATGACTGTCACAGTCCCTATGACACCAACACTTACCATCTCCTAGTGTTTACAGACTAATCAGTTTAGCCTTCCCAACTGGCTGCATACAAGGCAGCTGCTCATCATTTTGTTAAAGCCTCCCAGAGCAGACACCCAGGGCTCTGTAATTTCTTCCGCTCCTCCGGCTCAGACTGCCCAAAAGGAGGAAGAAAAAAAAAAAAAAGGCATTCATTTTCACAATTCTTGTGTCAAGGAAAATACTTACTCATTTCTAATAAATGCTCAGGATTTGATTAGCTATTTTTAAAGAACAGCCTTTCATATAAACCTCAAAGTTAACAGTTACTACAGTAACAATTTTGTTATTGTTCTTTTAAATTAAGCAAAGTATTTTAAAAATGTTTATATTACCAAATTTTAGAAAGGTTTTCTCAGGCACTGAAGTTTATGTACCTGTAGCATACACAGTCTTGTTTTATTTCTAACTTTTTTTTTTTATAAATAAATTATATAAATAGGCTTCTTTGATTGCTCAGAGCATCCAGCATTAAGTACTGGGGCATAGCTTTAGGCATAATTGTACTACTGAATTCATCAGATGCCTAATCATCATTCATTTTGCATCTATTTCTGCTAATTAAAAAGAGAAAAACTCCTTACAACTTTTACATAAATACTGTATTTGTTCTCCACAAAGAGGCAAGGCTAATTTACCAGTGATTAACTGATTATCTAATTTTATAGCTGTCACTCTGCAAGGGCCAGCACCTAGAGCCACCAGGAAAGGAAAGGAAAAGGCCAAGGGACGATCGCCGCCCCTTGCACGCTGTCACTGGTGCTTGTGTGATGCGGGACAGCAAGGATAGGCAACAGCCTCGGCTCCGGCTGCGCACGCAGGCTGTGCTGGCCCCACAGCTGGTGGGGGTAAAGGACAGGTCCTCAGTGGAAAACCCTCCTTAGCTTCTATCAGCACTCAGCCAGGACCTAAATGACCCATCGGGAGAGCAGAAACCTGCTGGCCGCAACAAATCTGGCAGGGGCACTATACAGAGCGAGAGCCCAGGGGTGGCTGCGCAGCCTCACGGGACCCTCTGCCTCAAGCTGGAAGTTAACTTCAGCGTGTTGCCTCTGCCCTCATCCCTTCACCTCAAGTCCAGTATAATGCAGACTGCAGCAGCACCCCCTCTGCTTAGGCCCCTGCTAACACCAAAATGTTTTGCTTTCAAAGAACAGCCGTCAGCATTTAAAGATCTATCCTTTACTGAGGGGGAAACCTGGCCGGCTCTCAGAAGCAGCAGAGGGAAGAATGCCTCAGGTACCAGCTAATCCCTCCAGGCACGCGTGCCATGCTGAGAGCAAAAACCAACCATGACTGTGTCCCCACTGACCGCACAGACCCTCAGGGTGAGCTGAGGGCACATAAACTGCAGTGCACAAGAGGTGATGCAGAGCATCACTACAAGGAGCATCTTTTTTTTTTTCCTCATAACCTGATTATATTTAACTTGACAAAGGTAACTTTAACCTGTGCAGTTTTCATGAATTTTCACCAGTTTCAATGCATAGCTGTTGCTAACCTTGTCCTGGTTCCAGAGGTACATGCAGCAGAAGCAGCTGTTAAAGCAAGAATGAACAAGGGTGACACCACCAACATCAGTTTTGTAGGCAAGTGCTGTTTAGCTCTCCATAAATTTTCTATTAGAGCATTAATTAGAGACATTACCACTCCCAAACCCTCTGCTCCCCGCAGGTGATAGCAGGATAGGCAAATTAGTTCCACAGGCAGGGACAGGCATTTAAGATCATTATAGCACCTTGCATTTTTGTCACTACATATTTCAAAAGCAAAAGAGGAAAAACCAGCATACTCATATTCACTTTTGAATACAGATAAGGAATTATTTTTAAATATTATTCCTTTTTTGACCAACCATAGTAACTCTCTCAAATGGGAGAGGAGGTAGGAAAGAGAACACGCTTCAGCTATGCAGAGACATGAAGTCATCTGCTTTTTTAATAAACTGGACAGAGGGAGATAACTGAATATTTGGTGAGATGCAAGAAACACTCATTTCACTATCAGCCTGATTCCTGGACTCAAAACTACACTCCGTACACAAAATATGTTGCAGCACATATACCAAAGCTTTAGCAATCCATTTTTTTTAAAACCTTTTTATTTCCCCCAGTTATATAGCTTTTTCTTTTAAGAAACTCCAGTGCAAGAATCTAGGCTTGGCCTATCAAAAGAATTGATTCAGCTTTCACATCCACCCCTTCTTATCCTTTCTGCAACAGACACTCTATCACAGGATGGGCAAATTATTTTGGACCTCTGCCTTTCTCTCCCAAAGCTCCAAAACCTTCCTCTTGCTATGTGACCAAAAGCGA
Organism: Balearica regulorum gibbericeps; assembly: GCF_011004875.1. NCBI lineage: Eukaryota > Metazoa > Chordata > Aves > Gruiformes > Gruidae > Balearica > Balearica regulorum. Next base: position 27,179,025 of record NC_046190.1, on the reverse strand, counting down.
TTCCCACCCCATGGACGGCACATGCAACCTGCTCCCAGCACTCAACCAGGAGAGCATGTCCTGGGACACAGCACGTAAGCACTGTGCCTGAGGCATGGTTACATGGCTGTCACCAGATACATTCCTGCATGATAGGGGACCATACAGTAACCATATTGTGTTTCATGACTAGTACTGAGTCATAACTTATAAACCTCTACTACTTTTGAAGGGGTTACAGAGTCTGCCCCAATTGAAATTTTCATTACAGGGGACTAAGTTACCCCCTTAGAAATACAATAGAGACAAAACAAATCATTTACCTTGGTAGACTTCTTTCTAAGTGGACAACAGAGCTGAGAGGATGCTGTTAATTGAGGAGTGGGAAAAGAGGTATTTAACATAAAATAGGAATCCTACACAGAACTGCATGCATAGACAACACTAACTTGATGCACCAGAAAAGGTGCAAGTCAGCATAACTCTCTGAGGAGGATCTGCCTAACAGTGCATAAAGTTAAGTATAAGCATGAATGCAGCCTTATTAGACTAAGGAGAAAACACTCTTTACTACAGCAATTTATCGTTCCATAGTTAATACAGTTGCTGAAAACAGGTTCACCCTAATAGGGAATAAAATCCACTCACACCCCTCCTGTACATGAGTATCGAGAATACTGAAAAGCACAGCACTAAGTCAGAACTCAATTAAAATACGGAATAAAGCAGTATACTACTTATAAAAGCCAACTTCTTTGCCTCCACTTGATACAGAAAGCACTTCAATGGAACTTTAAATATGCAAAATTAACTGAAAAGAAAAGCTTTTGGCAGCTACCATTTATTTAACACTGCACTGAAATGTGTTCAAAAAGACAAAATGCAGAAGAATTAAGTACAGGTTTTCATTAATATTTACAGAAGAGGCAAGCCACAAACGTTTCGGGCAATATGTATTTACAAAACACAGTACACTTAGCTGACTCTATAGCCCAACTACAGATAGATTATAATCTTATTTTAAAACTTGAATAATAGATAAAATCTTCTATATCAACTTTTTCCATAAACCACTCCTAGAGAATATAGAAACAGTCTCAGTAAGTTCATGGCTAAAAGACTAAATTCTCATCAAGTAAGAGCAGATTGCTTATAGATTTCAAATCAGATTTTCTCCATACAATTTATTCTACAAAAATTCGGTGCATTTTTGAAACTTTAATCTAGAGACATAAAACAACAACAGGCACTTTACTTCATAAGCTACAGCCATGTGCTGCATTTAAAAGCTGCTGATTTATCTGATGAGTGGCACATATGCATTTGCTCAAGTGGTTGTACCACTTCATGCTGATTTGTGGGCTGCAGAGCCGTGTAGAAGTGCTGGGCTGAAGCAGAGGAAGAACAGTTTTGATACATGGATCAATGGGACTGCGACATTCAGGATTCAATGATTTCTTTCTAAATTTTAAAGCTAAGTCAATGAACTGTCTGGATGCAGGGAATGGGGACATCAGGCTCTAGCTCTACCATACGTTATTACAAAAATTACAGTGTGCTTTTGCACCTGCAGTATTCATCTGCAAAAAAAGCCATGAAACCACTGAATATTCTTCCCAACTTATTTTGATAGTAAACACTCCAGGCAAAAGCATCTTTGGTACTAGAATGACAAAGGAATCTTGAAGCTGCCGGAATACCAACCACAGTGATAAACCTAGGATTGTTTACATCAAAGATGCCTACAAGATTGGCTTTATTGCCTTCTGGATTAGCTAAAATTTCTGTTTCTAACTGGAAGCAATTTGAAGAGGTATGAAGTAAATACATCTTATCATCAAGCATCAATTCAGACCTTAATTTCCAATCACAGTATTAAATACTGTGTCAATGACCAGAACCAGAAAGTAGGAATTTGTGACAACAGAATAATACAAATTTTAAGGTTTTGCTGTTCCTCTTATCACAAATGTTGTAATAATGGCTACTTAAAAAAAAACAAAAAACAAAAAACCCAAAAAAACTGGCAATAAAAAGGTACACACTTATTGATGGTGTTAAATTGTATTTTAGAATTATCATGTGAGTTATCTGAATATGCATATAGCTGATCAGAAGTAATAATATTCATATTTTATTACTATATTCCTTAATGCAAATAGTTTCTATTTAATACCATTGTATGATTACAAACTGTGTAACAGTGTTGTTAGATATTATAATAGAGTGAAAAGAACAATTTAAATGTCAAGATTTTTTGCAATAACATTTCACGTCACAGAATATTTCTTGATATCGTCACTGTATTACAATGTTAAAACTATAGGGTCCCCCAACAATCACGTGAAATCCAAAAACTGTGAAAGGAATAACACACACATTGAATATTGAGAAAGTCATCTTCTCTTTGCTACAGAAAAGTGAAACATGTACACAACTGGAATATCTACCTCTTCCCATTTACTAAGCAATCTTTTACACCTCTCCCATCAACTCCTTGGAAGCACTGACTGGATCTGCTTTTGGATGTTAAAGTTGTTACTGAAATTACCAATGGACTGAAGCCAGTGGCAAAGTTCCTACAGCAACTTAATGGGGCCAGAAATTTGATTCTTAACATGCACAATCTCCTCTCTTAACTTTGTAAGTGGCAAAGTCATTCCCAAACATGAACTTCTTCTGAAAAGTGGCTGACATCCTCCCACCCCAGCAGCAATAGAGCTCACCACGTGCAATCACATATGGTGTTCAAACCTCCCTGCCATTTGAAATCCAGCAACTAGTAGTTACCATGGAACTGGCAGCGTTTTTGACAAGGCAACACTGCCGAAGTGCATTATCAACTCAGATTTTATAATCCTTTGAAATGCATGCCTGGATTGAGAAAGAGAGCCATCACAAATACATACGTTTTCATGTCTCCAAAAGCTGTACCTCACGGTATATTTCAAATCCTTTACACTGAGAGGGAGAAAGCAATTAAAGAGATGCTTGGGAATAACAAGGATTAACATGTAACTCTTTATTTAAACGGACTGAGGCCCTGTGAGGGTTTTTTGCAGCAATTAGTTCCAGCTTACAAAAGGCACAGACATCGATACCGCATCTTCGCATTCTCCTTGCCCAACCAGACACGGTACTCTGATCTCTTAATTTCTAAATTGAGTTCACTTCCAAATATATCCCCTGCCACGCACACACACAGAGGGCATGCACGTGTAGTCCTTTACCACCAGCTAGCCCCATCCCTGTACCAGAGCAGGTCAGGGAAGGGTAGCTACCGGTCTAGGACCTGGCTGCACACGAACGCTTCCAGTGACAGGGGCTCACTCCCAAACCTAGCCTGTGAAGAGCACAGTTTGTAGCAGATGGACATAAAAGGTCCCTGCATGGGGCTGCTTTTCAATCTGCCTGCTGGCCTCAGCAAGAAGCCACTCAGTGCTCCTTCCAGGCTGACAAGACAAAGCTGCACAAGGCAGGAATAATCCCCTCCCACAGATCCCCGCATCCATCTTTTCTTACAGACTTCACCTCCACATTGCAGGAGGGCCCTGTGGTAGCTGGGAACCTGCAGGGAGGTTTCCTTCACACAGAGAGGAGGGGTTAGGCAGGACCAGAGGAGACTCGGCTTCTCCCTTGAACTGCGCAAGGGGGAAACCTAGAGAGCCCTTGGAAGTGTTTGGACCAGACAATCCTGCTCCTGGAGGCCTCTCCATGCCTTGGGCAGATGGCAAAACCAGTTCCCAGCCTGCAGGTGCAGAAGCAGCAAGCCAGGACTCTCCAGACACTCAGGAGACATCTAACACCCCCGAGTGGACTTCATGCTCTGACTGCATGTGCCAACAACCCTATGTGTAGCTCCCCTGGGGCTCGTGCTGCCATCCCTGGCAGTGTTTAGCTCAGCTGGTTGGAGACGCTGCTGCGCCTAGTTAATACAAGTCATCAGCTGGAGATCAGTGATCACTGATCCCCCACTCTTCTGTGGGAAGAGAAAATACAAGTACTGAGCCAGACATGCAAAATTGGACAAATTAGCTCAACTCCACTAGCAGCTTAAAATAACCTGCCTGCCTCTGGAAGGGATTTGGGAGTGTTCAGAGGACTCCCACCACAGACGGGCTGTAGAGAAGGTGATGATATGCGGGAAGAAGAGTGCTGTGCAAAGTGAGTTTCTCCATGTCCTCATCTGTGCTTCATTCTCCTGCAGTCTTCACTCTGTGGTACAGCCAACCATGCCTCTGAGAACCGCAACACACATATGGGAAAATATGTAGAATGCATACTGTGAAGCTCCTGTTCTTAACACTGCATGCAAAATCAAGCTGAAAGAGTGGGGTTTTTGCAAATGAGACAATCGAATGGCTCATTGCTGTCCTAAAAGCTGGTCCCACTCCTGGCCATGCTCTTCTGCTGCCAACCTTGTGTTGGCTCTGGCACTTGACAGACTATAGAAACCTATTCACTTTAACTCGGCAAAGAACCAACTCAGTAGGGTGGGGTTTTGACAGTTTAGTGAGCTGACTCAGCTAAATACCTACCCAGTAAGAGTTAAGGGTGGGTAGCTGAATACTTATCCAACTAAGAGAGCCTACTCAAGGGATGCAATGGAAACACAGGGGCAGGAGTTCAATTTTCCCCTTAGTGGCAAAGTTACATTGCTTCAGTTATCTTACAAAACTTCACTCATAAGTGCTAAGAGATCACCATCCCACAACTCTTTCCTTTGCCCTGAGCTGAAATACTTCCACTACCCAAAATATAAGTAAGGACTGAAATTACATAGATTTACTGCCCTTACCTGGTCAATCCTACACCTCTCCTCAAAGCGCAAATCTGTATTAGAACATCAACTAAGGTGGTTTATGTATCACCTTGAACAGCAGTACCCTCTTTTTAGTCACATCAAATGACTGACAATAAAGCAGACAATATTTTTCTCACCATTAATATGTTCTTTTGCAGTTATTTTAATTTCTTAACTTTTCTCCTGTAGAGCAATATACTTAGAATAGCTAAAGCCTCCAACCTGCAGTTCTAAACTGTCAAATTCTGCCCATTTCCTTCACTGAAATGGCTGACACACCTCAGCTGTTATCTTCTACACCTTTTTTGTTTGTTTGGGTTTTTTTTCCAAATAACAGTCTAATCAAACTGGACAGAAACTTGCTCTTTACACATCTTCTAGACCACCACACAGTCATCTTTTCTGGGTATTCAGACTGCAAAAGGGGGGGATGGGGTGGGGGGTGTGAACAAAAGTCTCCTACCAGATCCCCACATTAATTCTTATGGGATTCTGATTTCTCTGGGGACACTGAAGTTCCTACTCTCAAGAACAAACCCCATGTAGACAGTAAGGGCAGCAGAAAAAAAAAAATCACAAAAATCAGATAAAAAGTCACATTTTCTGTAAACTTCCCTGTGCTTTTATGTTCTTGAATTTGAACTTCATGATGTTGAACAAAATCAGAAAAACATTTTCCATCTGGTAAGGATATAAAAATGAAAGCTGAAGAAGAACTGTTCACAAGGGCACGCAGCGATAGGACAAGGGGTAATGGCCTTAAGTTGAAAGAGGGTAGATTTAGATTCAATATTGGGAAGAAATTCTTCACTGTGAGGGTGGAACAGGGTGCCCAGAGAGGTTGTGGATGCCCCATCCCTGGAAGTGTTCAAGGCCAGGTTGGATGAGGCTTTGGGCAACCTGGTCTAGTGGAAGGTGTCCCTGCCCACGGCAGGGGGTTGGAACTAGATGATCTTTAAAGTCCCTTCTAACCCAAACCATTCTATGATAATCCTTTACATTTCATCTCAGTAGAAAAGCAAATCTTTCAAAAGCAAATACTTGAAATAATAAAAGGTGACATTCTAACAAGCGGTCCAATTATTTTTAAAATTCTGTGGTATTCCAACAAATATTTAGTTCAGAACAACTACCAATTTCAACAGTCCACTGTTAATCTTCCTATGCTTCCACGATTATAGCTCTTCCTTGTACAACATGCAATATTGCATGTCTTGCTGTCAGTGACAGATTGTCTATACCTAGAGGTTCCAGTACGGGTACACCAGGCTTCAAAAATATAGTCAGGCTCAGAAAATATAGTGCATAAAAACTCTGAGCATATAAAAGTTTGACATATGTGGATAATCAATAGTAGACAGAAAGCAATGGCCAAAAGCAGCACAAGCTGTTGCCAGAAGGCACGCGGCAGCCCTGCTACCACTGCAGCAACTCCCCACATTGGCTAAACAAGAATAGTAGCATCAAGGGGAACGGCAGGCAAGGTGGGAAGTTTTCCAGAACCAGATTTACAATCCAGCTATTTAAATACACCTTGCATAAGAGTAGATGAAAAGGGGTCAGTACAGGGACAATTCTCTGCCAGAATCAAAATGTAAAAATAAAGCAGACAGCTTGAATGTGAAGTACAATTAACACACTGTTATGGAGAGAATCCTTGCTTTTGCGATACCATAGGGGTTTTTTGTCTTTTCCAGAAACCTATAGTTCATTTCCCCACCTCTGCCCCTGGAAAGAGCTATAAAAATCTGTAGCAGGGGAGGAAGACAAAAAAAAGAAGGAAAAAAAGAAAAAAAGGAGAAGGCAGTCAGTGATGCACCAATTATTCTGACTGTGAGTTTACCAAAGGTAAGCAGCAGGGTCAGGCTGTGCGCAGGAGCTCGCCAGCCCCACCAGCCAGAGCAGGGCTCTCTGGCAGGTCTCCCTGGCCGATGGGGCACTGCTGACCCCAGCAAGATAAAGCTCTCCGTCACTGCGAGCGCTGCTCTTCCTCTGTTGTCTCGAGAGCTCACAGTCTCTCATGGGTACCACCGAATTTCCAGGTTTCTTGTAACTAAAGGCCAAGCTTAACAGAAAAGGCTTAGAGAAGCCAGCAAGAAAGGTGGGGTAACAGCCATGGCTGCTCTCAATAACCACAAAATTAGTGTCTCCTGAGTCTCTCCCACTGCTATTCATCAACTAGGTTTTTTTTTCCACAGGGCTGTGAAAAATCAATGAGATTTGTGCTGCAAACTGATCATTATGACAGGGAAAGCTCTGCAATGAAATTGATTTAAGTCTAACACCACTATTTACACTCCTCCACAACTTTGGGGGGCAGACCCTCAAGATCTTAGACAAAAACGTATGAGGTCTAAACCTCCTTGCTATGCTAGCTGAGTCTTTTTTATTGTAAGAAAAAAAAATTGGCTTCAGACCAGTTAAAATGAAAGCAAAGAAGTAGAGACACGGAGTGCAAAATAGTTCAGTAAGTGAATGAAACTAGATTAATACATTTTATAAATTACATGCAGCAGCAAAGATTAAAGATTCTGATCTGTCCCCTGTGTTTTGTCCTCATTTCACCTTCTCACAAGTGCAGCACTTGACTAGCAATATTTCCATAAAATTTCAAACACTAAATATGGAAAGAGTCTAACATGAATATGGAAAAGAGAGAACCATAATGAGGCACAAAAAAGCTAGCTGTCATTTTAACTCACAACTATTAGTTAAGTAGCTCCCCCCAAAAGAAATTCACCCTGGAGTAAGCACCTTGGTGGATTTAGCAGATACACCAAACAGACAGAGCACTGAAGCAGGAGTTGAGAGCTGTTTTCTGTCCTTGATGCTTCTGGTTTTAGCATGACTTGGGACAAATCATGTCTCTTGTGAGTGCCTGTTTCTCCTTCCAGAACTGTAGACTCAAACTATGAAGTTTTGGGGCACAGACTGCCTGTTGCTTTGAATAAGCAAAGTGATTACCATAGCAGGGGTCCACCCTCAGGTGAAGATCAAGCACTGCTGTAATACCACTAGTAATGAATGAACAACAAGGGTGTCTTGTCATCTGGTTTGTCATCTAAAGCACTGGAGCATACAGCAAAGTACTCAGTTCCAGCTCTTGAGGGAAAGAACACATAGGTACCAGAACTCCATGGCTTTTAGTATCTGTATTTGTAGGGGCATCAAACAGCAGACACCAACTAAGAGCACAGACATGTTCCAGCATTTGGAAGCAGGACAGCATGCACATCAAAGTGTTGCACGCAATTAACAGATACAGCACCCATCTGAATGGCATCTACCTAGTTGACTCACAGGAACAAACAAGTACAAGTCCAGACATGTGCGATTATAGGTACAAAAATCCTCAAAACATCACACAAGAATCAGACATCTGTTTTATCCTTTTCCACTAAGTATATTACTAAATCTCCCCAAATCCTAATCTAAAGCAGTACAAACCTTACTACGTAGTAAGACATTGTTACAGTTAAATAATGAAAGTAGTTGGTTAAAAACAAAACAAACAACAAACCAAACAAAACCCACCCAGTTTAACTAGGTTAGATGACCTTATCACACAAGCTTTGCCTCCGCTACCATTAAGTAAGGAGATTCAGAGTATGTTTCAGTAACAAGGTAACCAAGGCCACCACAATGGTTTGCTTTGCTCCCAATCTGTTTAGCTGCTCTCCATTCTGGGTCAATTTGTAGTCATTCTTAGAGAAAAAGCACAAAATAAAACCAGAAGAGTGGATATTATCACGACACAAATGTCTTTACTATCATTTTCCCCCCCCCAGTACCATACTAGTAGACCTCAAAGATTGCGCCAACCACTCCTCAGACATCAGGAACATATTGTGCAAATGTCATCAAGTGAAGAAGAGAGTTCAATTTTCCCAAGAGATATTTCCACAAGAGAAAATGATAGACTTCATAACAAGTTCGCAATGCAAATAAGCAAGGTAAAAGCCTTAATGGTATGACTCAACACCATTTTAAGTGGGCAAAAGTGTTATGTCCCATTGCTAATTTCTTTTTAAACGTTAATTATACTCCAGTGAGAGGATTTCTCTATCTGCAAGCAGGTAGCAGTGGCCTGTTGAAATAATCATGCTGTGGTACATTTCTGCATAAAAACAGAGGAATTCCTGTTCTATGAAGACCATATTCATTGGTGCAAGCACATACATATACATGTATTCATGAATACACAAAACATACCATATAGCCTCTTTGGTCAAGAAATTCAGGAACGAAAGAAGTTACAGACATGCAAGACAGTATTTAATTTCTGTGTTACACATTACATTTCTTTCAGAAGTGACTGGATTAGTGGACCCGTGTACAAGAAGATTGTTCATTGTCATGGTGAGCTTTTAAGTATACTTAAGAAACAGAAGGTTTAAAAACTGTGTTTGCAGCAGGTAAGAGTAATAACAAGCAGCTTGGTGCCTACAGCTCAAGAACAGACTATCATGAGGAACAGAGTGCAAACACAGCTGAGCCTCAGAGGAAATGGAAGTTTCTTAGGGACAGACAGGACTGCACAGAGTTTTACGCAACTCAAATTCATGAAGTTGGATAAAAATTTGCTCTTGGGTTAAGACCCACCTGCAGAAATACAGCAGAAAACAGCAAGTTACTCATAGATTTTTTTATTTGTTTTTCTTAACTAGCTGCTTTGCATTTTTTCTATTTAAAAAGTCAATTATTCTGGTAGTTATTAAAATAAAATCTTGCTTTCAGAGATTAAAAGCTTTTGGGTCTTTTTGGAGGAGTTCACTATAGGAAAAGGTCTAAGCACATCTAACTCAACGCTCTGGCTAGTTCAGGGTCCTGTTGGTTCCCTACAAAAAAATATATATAGGGATCTAGCTTGGTTCTAGAACCAAATTCCCAAACACACAGAAGTGGACAATTTTCTTGGATGATATACTTGCTGCACATGTATGTAACATACAAGTCCAAAATATTAACTCAAATGAATGCCTGAAATCATGACCTTGTCTTTTTTTTCCAGAAGTTAAACTATTGTCAGACCAGATTTTACAGCTTTCAGGAAATTGAAAACCCTGAGCAGGATCTCTGACCAGGAGATGGGTAGATGACAAACTCTACAGTTGAAACCAACATTTCAGTATGACCAAAGGCTCAGGACAAATGTGCCACATCTTGTTATTCTATATACCATCCTTAAAAGGTATGAACAAGGAGTAAGCTGCCCAGGTTCATGAGATGTACATGGGAGCCCATTAGGGAAGAGTGTTTACCCATGCTGAGAGAGCTGAAGTAGCAATACCAAATGCTGGCAGAAGCCAAGCTAGTTCTTCTATAGACCTCAGGTATATAGCTACACTGCTGTGACATGCCCATGTTATTCCCAAGACAACAGTAATGTTTCTACAAAAGGTTGTGCTATGTGAATACACCAGAGGAGGGTAGTATTTGCTTGGGCATCTCTATGGCACTCCATTGTGTTGCTTAGGAATGCCCTAAAATAGCAGATCAACAGAACAATTTCACTAATCTACATGTCAATGATTTACTCCCTCTGAGAAGTGTTTTGGTCCCATTGAATCTGGTATCTTTTTTTAACTTTTTTTTTTTCATCTCCAAATGTCATCCAGTCGGGAAGAGTATATTGGGCAGTGAACCTTCCTTGGTTCCCCCCAACCCCAAAGCTTCTGGTGGCAAGTTGACCTTTAATGTACTGCAGGGTGGCTGGTCTCCCATTTTAATCTCAGGATATTTGAAGACATCTTCAACATACTAACTTCTTCCATTTGTGGATTCTTCCACACACACACCCCAATACTTCCTCAAAAGTCTGTCACCTCTCACTGAAAGATTAGGAACAAAACACACCATTTGTACTTCTGTAGAACTCCCCTTTCCTTACTATGAAAGGACATTACTGCTTCTTATTCTCCTGTTTCCTCATTAAGAGGAAAGCTGGGGTTTTTTTGAAATCTCAGCAATTATGAAAGCACTCACAATTTACAATAAAAATAAGCCAAAAACTAGTTAAACTAATTGACCATGCTATTTTCCTTAAAGAGGCAAAAGCTAGTGGCATGCTGAAATACAGCATTCTCATCACAGCAGTCAATGTTCTTTGCTTTATGCTGCTCTAGCAGCTGCAGCCCATCTATTTGTTTTATTTGGCCTTTTGAACATCTACATAACTTGCATTCTTCAGATACTAGGTTACTTCTCTCTCTGGATGTGGGGGTGGAGAAAAGGGGAGGGGGGACAGAGGCCTACAGTTTACCTGGTTTTGAAATCTACCATACCTGAAGTCAGACACACAGATTAATGTGCTTTAGATATTTTGTCTCCATAGGGAAAATGAAGGAAAAAAAATTTAGAAGTAGCAAAACTTTTAAACATTCACTTGTAGATATATATTACAAAATTATTAGTAAGAAAAACACCCCAACAACCATGCAACCACAGCTCCAAAAGCGTTCATTTAGCCAACTCCTAACGCTTAATGCAAGTTATACTCTGCAAAGAGCTACAAGAATAATTAACAGAACGTCTCTGAACTAAGGTCTGCTAATTATGACAACTAAGTCCCTTAGCACAGTGAAAGCACAGTAAACAGGCATAAAGCATGCAGGTCTTGCCACAGATACTGTTTAGGACTATTGCAACCACTTTGTTAGGAGAAGAGCGGGTCGAACACCACCATCTAGAATTACCAGCTTTATTTTTTTATCCAGCCAGTACTCCATATAGGTTTCACTGCTTGCTCAAATGGTTTGTGACAAGTAAAGGAAATGAGAGAGTGCGAATTCGTGACACCGGTGACAGAGCAAGCCAGGCAGTGAGAAGTTTGCAAGACAAGAATTTGCTACTGTTGCTTGCCTTGGTGTACGAACTAACATTGCAAACTGCACTAGTTCCTAACCTACAGTCATTACAAAAAACAACAAAAAGATGCTCTAACCTGAAAGTCAGAGTAATCTACTGAAGGAAAGCTCAAATGGATAAACTACAGATTGGATTCAAAGCCACTATGAACAACTAGAGTTCCTGTTGATTCCCATAATTTTATATAATTTATCTTACAAATCCAAATAATGGCAGTTTACCAAGCCCCTAACACAGGCCAGTAACAAGACTAGGAGAAAAACCTGAAGTTAGAGTAGGAAGCGCCAACTATCCAGGAAAGAAGGACAGGCATACTGTAGAAAGGAAGAAATGGAGCTACAGTAACAGCCAACATTTCCAGAAGCAGCCTTGATTAAATAATACATCAAATTAAAATACATGTAAAAAAATATGTTATATTTCTCACTATGATGCAATCACATTTGTTTATTCAAAAATAGGCTTTTACAATAGGCTTCAACTTCTTTCAAAGTTACACCTCCTTCCTAGTTAGACACAAAGATCAGATTACAAACTCTCTGGCCTTTTTATACATTGCAACACTCATTAAGAACTGATGACTCCTGACCTTGGATTAACAAATCTGAGGCAGATTAGACTATCAACCTGGAATGAATGACACTTAGTTGCTCCATCAAAACATTAAATGTGAATCTGAAGAAATGTTCACATCCACAAGTTTCTATTTCCAACTATGCCAGCTGATTTAACTAAAAACCCTCTACCTACAAATCTTGTCCTGACAAACAGAAATCCCTCTGCCTATTCATTTTTACACTAAGTACTAGTTTTCATTTTCTAAAGCAGAGAAACTTCAAATTAAAAATGTTTCTTAAAATTATTTATTTCTAATTATTTCTAACATTACTTTAATGAACAAATATAACCCCCAAAAGAAGACAGCAACTGGATGGAGGTATTACAACTGCTCCTGTCTCTTTTCATCTGGCAAGGAGGTAATGCTTCAAGCATCTTTAATTTCCTATAGCCACAGGGGACTTTGAAGGAATCCAAGAGAAACTTCTAGACACTACTGAGAATCACCAATTGCAACAGTTTTCTGGTTTCATCCGTATTTACCATTAGAGTCTTCTGCCACATAGGAAGAGTTGTTGTACATGGCATCAGGCATTTCAAAAAATAGTTCATAGACCTAACCCTTCCCTACAAATTGCCGGTCTCCATGTATGTAAGAGTTGGATAAACCTACAAGAAACCTTAAGTAAACACAAGGATATAGAAACAGGTCAAACCGATTCCCCCATGTCAAGGACATTTTGCTGGGGAACTGAGCAAGCAAAGCCTATTACAACAATCTATAAAAGACTGAGAAAAGACCAGCCTCAGGTAAATTGCTTAAAATTTCCTGAATTTGTAATTAAAGTTCTCCATCCGTGCAGATGTGGCATTTAGGTACATGGTTTAGTGGTAGACTTGGCAGTGCTAGGTTAACAGTTGGACTCAATGGACTTAAAAGGCCTTTTCTAACCTAAATGATTCTATGATTCTATCTGGGAGAGATTATTAGTGTAAGGGAAAAGAAATGCCAGAGAAACCAGATGGATATCGGACTACAGAAGCAATTGATTTGGACCATTTAGAGAAAATAATCCCAAACCTGCAAATGGGCTGCTGTCTTCATAATGGAAATACCAGTCAAGTCTACCTGTCTTCATCCGCTAAAAACTGGCATCAATATACATCCAGCATGTATTTTGATATTAGCACTAACCCTTTTGCACTATTCTACCATATGTTACACTTTCCTCTTTCTGAAAGAGGAAACTACAACCTAATCCAGTTGCGATGCCCTGATATACGAAAGGTATGAAGGCTTTTGATTCAATTAGTTTTATTTTCTACCTCTTTTCGCTTGTTTGATCGTATGTAAAAATACTGCCGAACCCATTTAACCAGTCCCTTGCCATTCCATTGGGGAACATATTATCTAGAATTTTGTTAAGCACAGGCACAAAGCACTTCAATGAGCACCAGAGTACTACAGCTACTGCTGTTATAAATGTTGTTTTATTATCATGGCAGCAAGTCACTCTACGAATTAAAATAAAATCTATTAACATTTTGTTCAAGTTCACGGTCGTATTAGGCCAAGTGCTTGTGAATAAACTCTTAGAGGACAGAGGACTGGCTTTAAGACTATCGTTACCAATTGGTTACATTTTAATAGATTTATTATTCAGCTCAAATTGTAGACCTGTGATTTAATTTCATCAGGGACAAAATGTTTGTAAGATAAGTTTGAAAAGAGCAAGAGAAAAATAAATACACGCCTATGTAAGTATCCTTACAGTCATCAACACCACGTTAGATGAGGATGTTGTTCTGGTAACAGTGATGCCACACTGTACAGATACCTTAAGTTACTTCATTAGTAACCACATTTTGCCACACAAAATGCAGACCAGTGCTACCAATATAAGCATTTACAGTCTTCAAATATAATAACCAAGAGCAGATACATTTGTTCCAGCTAAAATTCCTGTAAATAGCATTTTCCCTCACCGATGTGGTACAAACACAGAGTCTGTATGTCTTGGATACTGAATTTTCAAAGACTATCAGCTCCCCACAGATTAACCAATCCTCTGTTTTTCTGATATTAATGCTAGCCAGTTTGACGAAAGTATTATTTAAGCTAATTATGGAATATATTTTATAATATAAATATTCCAGGCTCTACAGTAGGATTCCATTTGTAACTCAAAGTAGTGTAAAAACAAGAGTTAATTGCCTGTACAAATATTTCAGGGTAGTGTTTACGTAATCTACAGTACATTAAGTACCAGAGTTGTGCTCTACTGATAGGTGAAAGAACAACTTTGAAAGGCAACTGCGTTGCCAATTAGCTTTCAACAAATATGTACACAAGCTGTGCTCACAGGCTTGTGCTCAGCTTCCTCATTCTCCCCAGATTGCCTGCTTTTATAATGGTGAACTCCTTTCTACTCAAATACCCAGCTAACTTCGCACTGCTGGAACAAGGCAAGGCAGCATACTTTATTCAGCTGGAGTTGTAACCCACCCAAATCTCACAGTTTAAGATTATGATCTTTGACCAAAGCCATACTCCAATCACAACGATTCAACACAGACCTCTTAGTTAGGTCTGTGCAGGGAGGGGGGAAATAATTTTTTTTTTTTTTTTTTAAATCTACTATGGCAGTTAGTCCAAAGAGGATGAGAGCTTGTCTGTATCACTCAAACACACACAAACATCCCACAAGTCTCAGCTCCTGCGTGTTGGTCCTACTCAAAGAGGCTGAGCCAAGAACATGTACGCCCACGTGCATGCTCTCTGCGGCAACACCATGTTTTTGCCTAACAGAGCTGTACACAAATAAAGAAACAAACCCAAGTTCACAAAACCACATAAAGAGATTAATGTTTGCAGTCTTTAGGTATATCTGCATGGTGCTCCACCCAGAAAACAGACTTTTTTTTTTTTTTTTTTTTTACTTGGGAAAGCTGATTACCTCAGGCTGAGCCCTGTGCCTAGGACACTGTGCTGCTTTGCTTTGGGTACCCAGATTCTGTGTCTCAGTGCTAGTTTGGGTCTCACTGGACAACAGTGTGCAAATCCATTGTTTTCTCTTCATAGTTTCCTTTGTAGATTACTGCTCTCAGTGTTATAATGGACTGGGTCTTAAAGAAATATTTTGCAATTAGCTTTCCAATAAATGTTAAAACAGTTTTTTGCAATGCATCCAACTTTCAGCCCTTTTCATAAAATATTTTCACACATACACACCTTGAAAAAGTTATTGTTGCAGTTAAGATAGAAACAGTCTGGGGAAACAGGAGAGTTAAAACAATTGTGGAATTCTGCTTCATAAATTCCTTTAAGTCACATAATTTATGTTATATAAATTGTAATTTTGATAATAAGGCAGCTGAAAATAAGTCTAGTCTTGTAAGTTGTGTGGGTGTACAGCTATGCTTATATAAGTTTAGGTATCCACATTGCTTTATAAGTATATGTTTAAGAACGCTTTTACGGATGTCTGCTCTGTATGCATGTTTGGTTTCAGTATTTAAGAAAAACATCACTTTCCCATATTGTGTAAAGCTTGTGAAATCTTTCTGTTAGGTAAAAGAGAACAAAGCCAGTTTTTCAGCTAGTACCCTCATGCTATTACACTGGCTGAAGAGAGAGAAAGGAGACATGGTGAGGCATGAAAGTACAGCTGAGATCTGTGTGGCCATGCTCCTGGTGATTGAGAAAAGTAACTGCTGTTGCATTTTCTATAAAGTGGTTTACATCTGGACTCTGTTACAACAGGAAGCATGGCCTGACCATCAGTCACAGACAGCCTAAAGATACCAAAGAATAAACAACTGTTCCTTTGATTCATTTATGTGTGATGGACAGCTTAACATACTGAAAATCTTTTGTTGGCTAATGCCATGTACGGGACAAATAAGCCCCCCCCCCAGCTTTTTTATTTATTTTTAAATTATTGTTTTGGAAATGTGGTCTCAGATACAGTATGTTACCAAGTTGGGATGTCCACTTCCTAATGCGGCTTATCTGCCCAACAACATTCACCTTCCTCCAAACAGGTGTTTGAACTTCTGTTGAGGGGTAGAGGACATGACATGGATTTCACCAAAACAATAAGGTAAGCTTAAATTTACATTCAAATGCAGCAGTACTGAAAACCAACTCAGACCAGCTTGTATAGCTCAGCACAGGTAGCCTGAGCAAGCGAACGCCTCCTTGCTCCTGGGTGTGACCGGCCACGGCCTCCAATTAGGGATGATGAGCAAGGGGGGCCTGGGCGGAGCCCGCACAGTGCAAAAGCTTTGGGCACCTCTTCGCTTGAGAACAAGCTAAATATGGTGACATTTCCTCCAACAAAACCACATCTGTTCACGTGCTTTTATGGGGATCTTTAACAAAAGGCTCCAAAGCCCAAGTTCAACGGTAAGTAAGGAAAGGGATTTGAAAACTAATTTCTGATGCACTTCTCCCAGATTATGGCGGCCTCGGTATCAGTAACATACCCACACATATGGTGGGTTACAGAGAGAAGGAAAAAAGCTGAATACTGGTTAGAGTACAAATGACTTGGAATGCATTACTGTAGAATCAAAATAAAAGACTGAAAATACATATGGTGACTATACTAAATTAATTATTAAAGGAGAGCCATATGGAGAAAAATAATTTGCAGGAATAATACAAGCCTCGTAAGAAGCTATGTTATCTTTACATAATTTAAGTTTCAAATTGTGTGTATGTGTGTGCATACGTATCAACATACAGCTTCACATATCATACTGCACCATCTCTTAAGTAGTCAGATTTTTTTTATCTCCAATTATTTACACAGTAAAATGTTGCTCTATTTTAGCTTATTTAGATGTACATAATCATTATTTTCCATGATAGCACTTCAAAACTTCCTTGTCCTTCTCCATACACTATATACATTAGACCTTTCCAATTACATCAACTGCAGTTTTATTCCTATGTAATGACGGCACAGTTTGTAAATGATTGATACAGAACTAGCCATGCACCAAATTGTATTTCATCCTCCTGGGAAAAGGTCTGAAGATGAACAAAAGATTTAAGGTGCTGTTTTTAAATAAAACATATTGCTATCCTTCAGTTTGTATTTAGAATCACAAGTACCTGCTTTCTTTAAGAAAAGCTTTCAAACTTTTTTTTTTTTAAATTTCATTTCCCTTTATGTTTGTGTACCTGTCATGTTTACGATCTTTATCATTATTATAGTGGGCAAAAGAAAAAGGGAGGAAAAAAATCAGACTTCAGAAATGTGTCAACATTTCAGTTCCCTGTCATTCCCTCTAATCATTTACAGCAACATAACTTCTGGTTAACACTAAATATCTAGCGATATCCTTGAAGACAGCGCTTAGCCCTATCCATGACATTTTTAAGTGTCACCAAATTTCTCTTGTCGCTACCACAGCTAAAAAAAATCCTCAAATGAACAAAAACCTCAAGCATGCAAAACTGATTTTGCTGAAGGCCAGACTGGTTACTTGTTCGCAGATCTGCACCTCCATTTGTAATCCACCTCTAGTTGGGAAAGGTCCAAGTACCAAAACATCAACCTTGCTCATCTTTGAATATTTTCCTTTACTATTCAACACATATTTATTATACAGAGCCCACTGCCAGAAAAGATGGGCAGGATAACTGTGTATAATGTAAGGGACCTTCCTAGCTTTTTATTTCAATTATTTAGGATTTCACGGGGAAGTAACTATCCCTTGTTTTCTCGTTGAGAAACGGAATATTCCTATTATTATGCAGGGGGGACGACATGACCCTTTGTTTCAAAAATGTAAATCCAACAGCCAGGGGAAAGTGCCAGAAAACTTTGTTGTATATTAAGTATGCTCACACACCTGAGGACCTCTAAACTCTTCACAGTTGTGTCAAGTTTTACAGGCACCACAGTACCTCCCAAATCCTTAACAGCCAGAAATGGTGCCAGCCAGAATAACCAGAGCTTTTTCCTGGTAGTTCATCGGCTGCCCCACAGGTCACGAACACAACCCCTTACAAGCCTACACCACTCTCCCCCCCGCAGAGCCACCACTGACTTTTCAGGCAGCATCCCCCTCATTCTGCTGCTTCTGTGTATGGAAAGGTGAATATAGTAGCATGTCCCCAAAAATCACTTTAAAAACCAAAACCAACCAAAACCAACACAACTGTGTGACTCATCATTTTGATAGCCTGCTCCAGATCAGAAATAAGCTTAAATGTATTTAGATCCATTTAAGATGGATGCTCACTGATTAAGCCAGGGTTGCTTTGATTTGTCTTCCTGCTTCCCCACCACTGTGAACAATGGAATTATCTCACTGTAAAAATACCAGCAGGGGGGATTTGCACCAAAACCGGAGACTGTCCAGGCACATGCCGCTCCCTCCCTGATGTTGATGTGAATGTGGAATATTCAAGCACATTTTCTTCTTCCAAACTGAGTCCTCCCTCAATCCTGCACTAGCAGGATCCAAAGAGGACCTTCCACCATGTCACACACAACAAGGCTCTGAAATGGGTCATCAGCTCCGTCCCCAGTAGCTGCAATCCGTTGCTGCGGTGCGGGCTCAAGGCTGGGGCTTCAAGGCAGGAGCCTGGCTGCAGAACTGGACTGCCACAAGGAATCAGAGCTGGATGCAGGACCTCAGAACTCTCTGCCTCTTGTGGAGAGACCCCAGTGGCTTCTTTGACAGGACACAGAGGGCAAAAACCACGGCAAGGAGAGCAAACGGCAAGCACAGCAACTGTTGGTCACAAGGATTTCATATTCTTTCTACATGCAATTAGTGTGTAGAGGAAATAGCTGATTTTAGCATCCTCAGTCTTCCACGTTTCGTTGCATTCCTTTTCTCCTATTTAACTCCTCCATTCTTAAAACAAACAAACAAAAAACCACAGGGGGAAAAAATGTCTGCTGCCTTATATGTCAGGGAAACTGTTTTGCTTGAGTTCCAGGACCAAAAGTTGCACTAAATTTGCTGAATTTTACCTGAATTTCTGACGCATCGCATCATTTTTAGACTGTTAACATTTGTATCTCAATAACACTGATCTCCAATCGTGCTAATTTTAGAACAATTTGAGACAATTCCAAAAACAGGGCAAAACTACTGAAGCACCATAGATAAAGCTCAGTTAAAATCCTGTGCTGGCTTTTCTAAACTGATATTGGAAACCATACACCTCACCAATATTATGGATTAATATTGACTTTTACTCTTCAGCTCACAGTATTTTTCCAGCTGTATTTAATGGTTATTACTACAGTTATCTGCATTTTAATTTTTCAGCATTCACATTTTTCTACTACTCTCTCCAACAGATTTTTTTTTTTTTTTTTGGTTATTTTTTGGCCCACTGCCCTTCCTCACAGTGTCCATAATCCGTGGAGAAGAGATTGCTGATGGCGTTATCACAGGCAAACAGAATGAAGCTAATGGTAACAGGCACTCCTTGCTAGGTAATTATTGTAGGAGAAAGAATGCAAATGAGCCCTAATCTGTCTCACACAATGGCAGAGGTCTCGGATTTGCATTAAACCTTTTGCAGCACTCTCCCAGATCGGGGACTCTGCAGATAACAATGCATCTGCAGCACAGGCTGCTCCTTCCACTCAGTGCGGTTATTAAATTGTGCCCCCAGCAGGTACAGTTGTCCCTGAATGACTTTCCCTTCCCCCTTCATTGCTCTGGTCCCCTCCTCCTTCCCTCTTCCCCCTCAGCTTTGCTGGAAAAAAGCTAATTGTGCATGCCATTTGGCTTGATTCATGTTTACAATGAAGAAGAAGAAAGCGCTGTTTGGTAATTATAAGAGGGGAATGGACATCAGGAAATCTTCGTTCTATTCCCAGCTATGTCATTTACTTGCCAGGGGACTGCAGGGAAATAACTTTGCTTTTCTGTGCATCCATGTGTTCAGCTAGAAATACAGGGTTGACATTTGTAGTGGCCCAACAGACTCTTTCATTTTACAATGGCATCTGCCAAACGCTTTCAGGAAGCAAATGCTAGACTTTGCTTGAATCTAAGTTGAGCTCATGATAAGCTGTGGTCTTTCAGAAGAACCTCTGCCTAGATCTCAATTCCCCATCTGATAATAGGTTTTAAAGAATTATATTATCTTCCAGCACTGTGTCCTGCTATAAAAGGACCTAAACTAACACCTGCCAGCTGGGGCCATGCTCAGTGTCCCACAAAGGTGTCTGCCCACCAGCAGGTCTTATAAGAAGAAGGTGTAGGAATTATGTTTGAGGTGCTCTTATCACAGGTCACATAGCATCAGGACAAAATGTGCCATTTTCTCAAACCTCACCATCTCCAGAGCCTTCCATTCTGGCTTGTTTGGAGTAGGAGCACAGAGTCAAATGTACCAAACCCTTCCCTAGGGAGTCCCTAGTTTGAGGGCAAAACTCCTTACTACGATGCGAGGTGGAACAGACTTTTTCCAACACATACACCTTCTTGAACACTCATTTTGTCCCAAGACACTTTTGTCAAATGAGATAAAATACAAAAATAGTTTGTTTTCCTGAATTCAGGAATCAGAAGTATCTGCCACAAACCCACTTTTTTTTACTATTGACAAGAAGATGGAGACTACAAAACTTTCTATAAATGGGTATGTAAAGTAACTTCTCAGCACGTAAAAAACCAAACCAAAACAGAAAAACCCCCAAAACACCACCCAAAAATGTACACAATGTGTGTGAGGAATGGTTTCAAAATCAAGATGAACCACCAAATTCAGCTGCACATCACAACTATTCTGGTAGCACTTGTTTAGTTTTGAATTTGTATCAGAAATACTAACCATATGCAAAGACTTACTTCTTGGAAATCTGTTATTAGGCAGGCATCACACTAACTCAAATTAAAATAATTCACAAATAATCGAAAGATACTTGCTACCAAGTTATTGACATAAGGTATAAAGTAGTTACAGTTAATTAAGGTGCACTAAGTGTCTGGGGACCAACGATGTCAAAGAAAATATCCTTTTTCAGATTCCTTATACTAAAGGGGGAGGAAATAATCAAAACTGGGTTCTGCAAGTACCATATGCAACCATTTTCATTTCTTTTGAACCAAGAATTTGGGAACTTGCGTAAGCCTGTATCAAACAGCTTAAATTTGTGTCCTAACCACAGATGCATAGTCTTCTATGCCAGGCCTAGAGTGAGAGACTGAGGGAACCCCAAGAGCCAAAAAAATCTGAGCAGTCACCAAAAACCAGCACAGTGTCACATGACTAGATACCATCACTCAATTACACCATTCAGATACATTAATCATCTGCTGTATTTGCTCTGGAGACAGCTACATGCTTTGTTCTTTCATCTATGAGGGTTTTTCTTCCTATCTGAATTTACCAATGCCAATACTGGCAAGCAGTTCCTCTGGAAATCGGCTGTGGGTATTTTTAAAGCCTCCATAGCTGTCTAAATTGGGTAAATACTTGAAGTATAGTCCATACTAAACCATTGCCAGAAGTTAACAAATGGAGTTTTTAAAAAAACAATAGTTAAAAAACCCCACAGCTATAGAAAGGGCTATAGCTTTTTAATGCCATGTAACAGTTAATTTTTCAATAATCAAAGTTTTGCTCATTTCCATCTCATGGAGCAGTAGGTGGGGCAGTGTTACTTCTTCATACAATTTACTGGATTATGCTATGCTTGTCTCTGAGTCATAGTTATAGATTGCTGCAATCCTCAACCAACAGCAGTGTTGGGCACAAGTACTGTGTGTTACCGTCATTACACCTAAATAATCAGTAGCTAGTTAAAAAAAGTGTACTTATTTTTAAATGATGCTTCAGCTCTATTATGATACAGGGGCTCTTTGAAAGGATCTTCTCCCATTTGCAATGACATTTAAGGCTCTTGCCACTTTGAAGGACTGAGGTGGTACGGTGTTATGAATGAGCAATCTTTACATCAGAAAAGCAAAAGCTGTCTTGCGCCAATTAGTTCACATAAAACAGAAGACGAGATTTTCATTCAACTTGTTCATAAAGCTGCAAACATTTTCCCATGTAATCTTTGTGCTAACTTTCCAGTGCTAGAAAGCATTTTATTTGGAACACTGCAGTGCTACAATACAAGGGGGTATTTTAAAAGCATTAAGGTACGACACGTATCAGAACCTTCAATTTCTTCCATTTCTAACATGCTCAGATCCAGATTTGTCACTGATCTCTATGCTGCTCCTCCCCAGTGACCAGTTACTAACAACTTCCTCCTGGTGCCATTTTTCTATATGCATAAAAACCTTCTTCAAATCCAGATGCAGTTGTAGAGAGCCTCAGATTAGAGTCTCAGATTCTCACCCTCACTTTAAAGTCAGAGATTACCACACCGTTGCTAAACCAGCAAAACCATCAGGGCAGAGAAAGTCGGGCGGGACAGCCCACAGCAATTTCACCGCCACCCAAACACACTGGGCTGACTCTGCCTGGAGTGGACATGGCTATCTCGCACCTCCTCCTGCCTGCAGATATGGTGGTCAGCCGTCCTGGAGGACGAGGAGCAGGGAGCACAGATGTCTTCACAGGGAACTACTGCTTACACTGTGACCCTCGGCCCATCGTCTAAGCCAGGCACTTCAGGACCACTCTCACATTAAGCATTAACTCAACCAGTTCAGCTGCGTTGCCGAGTAGCCAGTCAAATATTTACAAGGTTTTTAGAAGGTCCTTTCAGTATAAAGACAAGGTCCAAGATTTCGTACTCTGTTTTGCATACCCAGAAGTTACACTTCTGAAGCTTTGAGACTCGCAACACAAAGTTGTTAGAAAGAAAAATCCAAACAGGAAAACTAAGAGGGACTCAATCCATACTGTAGACAAAATATTGGCACCACATGCTGTGCTGGCAGTAAAGCAGCATGCTGCGCTCCTATGGGGGACAGCAAGTAAAATCCAGTTCCTAAAGCTGGTGATTTCAGCCTCACCTGAACAGCAGCTTTCCCTTTGTCAAGCTCCTCTCTAGGTCATTTTATGGTAAAGACAAAAATTGCCAGTGCGCTTTCAGGGACCTCAACAGCTTTTCCCCCTGCCATTCTCACCAGCCTTTTGAGAGTTTCCCTCTATAGCAGCATTCTCCGTTTCAGGGATTCAACCTTTCAACTGAAGCATGCGAGATCACTTATACTCTTGAACCGGCGGAGCTGCCAGCCTCCCCTTTGTTGCAAAAGGATTTACACTTGAATGGCGGTGGGAAGCGCAGTCTTTTAAGGAAAGGCTGGGGGAGGAGGGGGGGGGGGAAGAGACAATTTACTTGCCAGCATCCTATTCTCAAATCACGTTCATCTACCAGCTCAACCTCTCCAGTTCACAGACCTACAGTAACCTTATTGCATCACTTGTTGGTAAGGAGTTTGCTGTGAGGTGACTTTTATGAACAAATTCCTAATTTGAGTTTGTTTCACAACGGATCTCTCTACATAGTCATAAGCAAAGTTAATTTCAAGCCTAAATGTGGACCTTTACACTAATTCAGCCCAGAGAAAATGATTTCATCATTCCGCAAAGCCTCCCTCTTTACACATGTGCGTTCTTTTTGTCATTCACTTACTCTGTGACTTTTGAGGTATTTCCTATTACAGCCCTGCATTGCCATGCACATCGTAGCCCATCTCATGGCTTCTACAGCTTATCAAGAGGACCCTAGGGAACACCACCACAGCACAGACACACTGCTGAGGGCAGAAGATCATACGAACAAGAGTAAGCCAGTCTGCTTCAGTTTAATAGCTAGTGACATGCTGGCTTTGGCCCTCCACCTAAACACATACACAAGGAGCACCTCCCTGGTGCATTTCTGTTCCTAAGTTGCAAATTGGAAGAAAACTACTGATTGGTTTCAGGCTATGTTAGCAGTTACCAGGCAGTGCAGCCTTTCAAACAGCAGTCACTCTTGTAAATCCACACAGGGTTTTTGTTTGCGTGCTTGCTGTGCATGCATAAAGCCTGCTATCTCCAAGGAAAAATAATAGCATCCAAAGTATGAAAGTTGGCAGATGCTAGTCTCTAGGCATAGAGAAAGATCTGTAAGGAACATTTCTTCTTCAGGTTTTAAAATATTATACCTGCTTCTGATTTGATTCGATCTCCTGCATTCTGAATTGCCACACGCTGAAACATGCAGAGAGCAGGGCCTGCAGAGTGCAGCAAGAAAAAGGCTAGCACACTCCAAAGCTGGTGGCAAACTGCAGTCCCCATGAAAACCACTTGTGCCAGAGACCAAATACATTGCATTTTGCTTACTGCTAATAAAGCTGCTTCACTTCATTAAAAGCAGCTTATCATTTTATCTACTCACTCTGATTAATTAACCTCTGGTTAAAATGCATGAGCACTTGATTTGAGGATTCTATTAATGTGACACCAGTGAACCACCACTTGCACACTTCCATCCATTTCCTTTTATTCTCCATTCTCGGTAGACCAACAGTGTCTTATTAGGCCATTTAGATTGACACCCCCAGTACCCTTTGAGCATACCACAAATACTTTTATAGAGAAAGGTGAGCAAGGGAAGGTCCCACTGTCCAAAACTCATCTAAAGCTCAGTTTCCATACTGGAATACACAGATGGATATCATCTACTTCTCATTGTAATTAAGATCACAAGCTTGGAAAGAAACAGAATGGAAAGAAGAGCAAGCCAGGGAAATAGACGGGGTTGCTGGGAACAGGGGGAAAACAACAGTACCATTAATACATACAACTCATTTGTCTTTCCAGAGTAAAATAATTTTAAATATGAAGCACAAACAGCAGTCAGTTCCATCAAAAACCCGACTTTCTAAGAGAGCAAAGAACTTTCTCTCAAGCCAAATACCATGTGCTGTATATGAATAAAGACAGCTTCTGCTACAGTATATGCCTACAGATTTCAGTTGCATATTACCGCCAAAAATCTCAATTTCTAGAAGCAAAAAAAAACTTATGTTACCATTCTTTAGCCAAGTATCTGAAGATTGAAATATATCATAGCTGCTCATTTTGCTGGCAAACAGTGCTTCCCTTCACATACCCAATTTTCATCTCTATTCAACTGATTTTATGAATGTCAGCAATATCCAAAAGGTATTTGGGAAGTAAAAAATAATCATTAAAAAAACCACACAAAACACACCCACCTTCCCCTTTTCTTCCTTTATCTTCCTTGTCAAGTTAGCATTCATTCTTTTGCAACAATGCTCACAGAGAAAACAGAAAGATCATTAGGCCTAAAATTGTAACAAATTCATAGTTTGATGGAAGAGTAGGGAAGAAGTTGAGAGGAAGTGGTAATAAAAGTTCCTGGTCATCCTAACATTTAGGTCTAAATTCCTGTTCAATTAGGGTAAACCATAGGAAGAATATTACCAAAGTGACTGGAAACTTTGTGTTTACGTTACAAGCAATTCAAGAGGTCTCTTGAACGAGAAGAGCTTGTTTAGGATGTGAACCGTAGAGTATAAGCACAAGGCTGAAATTCAGGGTCCAGCCAGACAAGGCTGTATGTGGGAAGGCACCAAAGGAAGATCTGGTTTACATCACACAGCAGGGCATAAGTGACCATGAGTCACTGATGCACTTCATCTGGCTTTTAAGGCCATCAGTACTGAATCAAAAATGTTTCAGTTACCAAGCACTTCCCAGTGTACACTTCCCCAGCCAGTTCAAATCTGCATAGAATTTTCTAGACAAAATTTCTTTATAACACAAGGCTTCCCACAGGATCAAATACGTTTTGTCCTGTAGCTGACAAAATGTTAGTACAGCTCTCTACTGTAATGCTTGGGCTAACTGAACAGGAGTCTTCCCATGGGGTAAGCCCAAAAGGGATGAAGCAGGATGAATGATCCTAGCACCACCACCTGAGCTATAAGTAGCACCCAGTCCTCCCAGTCTTCCAGGCAGCACCCCATTTTCTAGACCTCAACCATGCATATAACAGACACAGTAGAAAAGAGACAACCAAAACTGGGAAACATGGTTTGGAAACATCAATTCATTATTTTGGTTCATACTTTAAAGTGCTTGTTTTAGGGAAGTAAAATTCTGCTAGTTTGGATTTTGTTATACTTCGAATGGGCAAATTATTGAAATATACAAGAAATTCACATGCATCTTTGCATAACTGAAGAATGGAGCAGTACGCACCCAGATGGGTTGTTCCCTAGCAGACAGAACAGTCATCACTTGTAGGGAAATCAGGCAAACAACCAGGTCTTTTTCTGTTGCTAACTTCAACAACAACATTCAAATCTGATTTGGGCCTCCCAGCTTTCTTTGAGGGACTCACAGGTAATATAAACAAAAGCAAAATACCAAAACCTGCCACCTACACTAATACCATGCATTACACTTTGTTCCTCTCAGCCACTAATTATGGATTAGCACGTCTTTCCAAAAACTCCTTCCTGCAGACTGTCGATTTGCACTCCCACCACTCTGCAGCAGCCACTGCAAGTCACTCAAGCCAGAGCTCCTCCTAGCAGGCCTGCAAAACTCCAGAGAACGTAAGCAGCCACCTCAACGCTCTGGGCAATTACTTACACACCAGGGGTGATGGTGGGCAGACATCTAGCCTCCAGAAACATCCCTTCAACCCCTGGCAGTGGATGCTAAGAGGAGTCGAGCAACAACTCAACTGCAGTTCTCCAGCGTGGTGGAGCAGGGAAGGAACAGAGGCCTCAGCACAAGGGAGCATGCCACTCCACGTGGGGCTTAATCCTAAATAACTAAACTCAGTTTTACATTCAGAAGTAGGTCTGTAAACCTCAGACACACCCGCAAGGAGTACCCAAAACTCCACTGCATTAAGGACAACTGAGGCAGGCAGACCACAACTGCTGAAACTGGAGGAAAGCCAAGTGACCCAGAGCTAGCTCTGCTAACACTAAAGAACTGAAGGGGTTTAACCAGCAACAACAAATGGTCATTGCCATAGCTACACTACTGGCGAAGACAATACCTTCAAGCCCTCCATACAGATACGGATGCCCTGAGGCAAACCCTTGCAGTCTTTTCACCACCTCTCCCCACAACCCTATTCACTTCGTGGGACCTACGAAGTCTGCCCTCAGAAAAGGGCTGTCCCAGACAACTGAAAGGATAAGAGAATTCAAAATCGCAGCTCTTACTACCATTTTAACCTAGACTCTTGTGCCTAAATATGCCAGAATTTTACTTTGCTTCTTAACATTTCTTAGACATTGTATATGAAAGAAGTGATTTAAGAACAAGTTAATTTCAGCTCTGAACTCCCCACTTTCTTTCAATTTGAAACTATCAGCAAAGATGTTTAAAACAATCTTTTTAGAAGTACAAAACAAGCATCCAGTTTTCTGAATTTTTTTAAATTTTTTTTTTACACTACATAGTAAACAGACTCTAAACATACAAATGACCTGAAAAAATGCACTGCTGGGATGAAAATTGTTTTTCTTCTCCAACAAAATTTTTGAGATTTAGATCTTCTCCATATCAAAATAAAAAAGTACAACCTGTAACCTTCATGAAATAAAAATCAGAAAAAATATCAAAGGTTTCATTAAAAAACAAGAGAGCACAGGCTCATTGTTAACATAAAGTTAAGTAAAGGCCTTAAGCAGTGATGAAGTCCTGATTTAAACTGGGAGACGGTTAAGGCTTTGCAAACTTAGGACTCTGAAAGAACCTGTCATCCTCTCGTAAGGTGCAACATAGCTTTGACAGATACTTCATTTTACTGAATACAGTCACTGAATGAAAAATCCTAACCCCAAACTTATCTCAAAGGATTTGGGGGGGGGGGGGGGGGGCAGTAATCCAAGACTTGAAACAAACACCTCATTGAAACACTCTACAAAGGTTCAAGAGCTCTGAACTTGATTTATGTATGAAAACAGAAATACAAACAAACAGGGTAAGCTTCACACTGACAAGTAAGTTGTTATAGGCATGCTGCTTAACATACACAGTGTCACCCACCTGAAATGTTAGCTAGCAGCAGTATCACCTTTCCTTTGGAGATGGTTCAGATTGATACAAATGAGAGAGGAAAACAGGGCAATAATGAGGGAAACAAAAGTTCTTTCAAAAATCAATGCAAAATCATCATTCTAGATGCACTGATAAGAAACACAACTTTCTGAAACAATCTGAACTGAGGTGTGGTAGCTTTGTCAATGAACAAAAAAATTGAGAATTATCTCTGCCACAAATTCAGTTAGAAGAAATGGGGGAGGAAAACATAGCATTAAGGGCAGCAAACAAAAAGCACAGCAAATCGTGAGCCACCAGCCAGCCTGCTCTTTTGTTGCTTTGTCCCTGACCTGCCTCTCCCCTCCTTTGTAATCCCCTTCAATATTTCCAATCTGGGAAGGACTATATGCTTCCCCATCCTCCACCTTTCCTGAACCTGCTCTAGGCCAACACATGGGCAAGAATTTCCTTTTGCTTCGGTTCTCAAATTTCTCTATCACATCCAGCCTCTCCTCCTGAAGCTTTTTACCCCGAGGAATACAGTCTGCATGACTGCATTTGATAACACAGACTCTGCTGCTTAAATACCATACATTTGCAGACAGTTAAAGCATGTTTTACAGAGGTACCATAAAGGAGTTTAGCAACATACATTTCCTGGGCGTGCAAGTCACTGCAGCAAGCTGGAAAAGGACCCCATCCAACATGGGGACAGTTTCCCTCTCGCCTTCAGGATGGAAAGGGGTGCACAGAGACAAGGTGTTTGTGCTGGAGCTGTTCCCAAACCATGGCTTCGGAGGGATGGTCCGCTGACATGTTGCGACTCGGGAAGCACATGCAGGGGAAGGAGGACGGGAGCAGCAGGCAGGGAATCCCCTCCAAATTTCCAGTGCTGTACGAGAGGAACAAATGGGTGCACCCAGCCAGAGAGAAATGGCAGCGGGCTGTGCACAGCCTCTCAGTTGACCCTGTGAATTGAGCAGATGCACTTGTCTCCGCTGCGCATCACTGCGCAAGACGTGTGCTGGGAGGGAGGCAATAACAACAACTGATGCCCGCAATCCTGCAAAAACAGCTTGCAAAGCTTGTGCTTCCCTCAGCCCCCAGCCCAGGGAGTTTGAAGGCATTCAGAAACTGTATAAAAACTCGGCTGGAGCTACGAATCTTAATAGTGGCTTTCCTCCACACCTGCAGCTCAGCCAAGCCTCCCACATCTCAGTGTGCCCCGAAACTCTCCGTTTCAAAGGCACTTTACAGAGCCTTCGCTTGCCTGGGAGAGAACAGGTTCAGAGGCCACAAGGCAGCTTCTGCGGGCTCCTCCTCTCAGCATGCCACAGCATCAGCGGTGGCGGCAATGCCTGCCTGCAACAGTGCAGGCAGCCACGTTATTTAGTCTGGCACCAAGGAGAAAAGCTATCATCCATTTTTAAGTTAGATTCAGGGAACCAGCTGGGGACCAGCAATTGCCATTTTTGAAGTGCAACAAGAGGACTGTAACCAACCTTTCCATAGTAACAAAGATTAGCGGCCTGGAGTCTGACACTCCTCCTGCATTAAAAGATAGGAGACAAAGCAATAGACAGGTAATTACACAGAAGGAGCCCTGGGGAAATTGCAAACTCGAGAACCCTTTAGCTGGTCTGTATGTTTCTCCTTGTCTCTGCTTCAGCTGAAGGTCTCCAAGAAACATTTGCCCATTAGGTCATTAGCTTTATTGCAGAAGGTAGCCAGGCAGCTGGTAGCGGCCGTTCAATAAAGACTTAGCTTGCCTCTACACCACCAAGAATGAGACTGAGAACGAGAAAGAGAACATCCCAAAGGCACATTACCTGTCTGCAGCTTATCCTTGATAAGTTAGTGTACTTAGTCAGTCAGAGGGGTCTGACAAATGAACTCTGACAAATCTCACTGGGGCAATTTAAGACATTATTGCATCGCACTGTCTTCCCAAACCCGTCACAAAGGTTAGCACCACAGAGCACATCTGGCAGAAAAATTTATATTGCACATTGGCCTCCCCAATTCAGAGTCTAGGAAGTTAGCATAAACCCCTTCTCAGAGCTGGTTTAAGTTAAGACATCAACTGTTAACTGGAATGGCTGAGGTTTAGACAGAAGATAATGCCTCCACTACAAGAAGCATTAACGTCTATCACAAAGATGGAATGCAAAATGACATCTCAAAGCACTGCAGCCAGTTCCTAAGCAAATACAAATCTAAACACTGAGTTTTGGTACTAAAATATATACGCAATTTGTCTAGCAACTGACTTGAGTCTACTCATGCAGCTCAGGATGTTCTGTGAGTCACAGCACTAATTTTTTGTACTTTATATCTCCTGACACATAAATTGAATGTCTTGAAGCAGAAAGATGGACATGGATTACATGTGGATCACATCACCAGATAACTACACAATTTAATTGCTTAGAAGTATTACAAAAAAGGCACTGCATTTGAACTCTCACCCACCACATTTTGCACTTCTGCCCAAACCTAAAAAAAAGTCTGGAGAGGTGAAGAATTGCCATCTGTTTCCAACTCTTCACAGAGCACACCATTCAGAGCTAGAGCTGGGGTTCCAGCTGGTTCCTATCTTATCTGTCAGTGATACAACCAGCCATAAAAGCATGAAGGACCCCAAAGACAACAATTAGGTTTAAAATAAAACAACTAACCAAAAAATTTATATTTACCTGATTAGATGTACGTGTATGATAATAATAAAAGAAGCACTTTTTGAGACACGATTCTTCAACTTGGCTTCTCCAGACCTAACTCATTGCCTTTTCATTTAAGCTGATACTCAGACAGAGATTTAGTTAATCAGTTTGCAATACAACAGTTATATAATTTTTTTTTTCCCTGCAAGCATTTAAAAACGTATCTTCTAGTTTTTCCCAAGGGACTGTATTCTACACGTAGAAGCACAGCAAGAAGTGCACTAAGCTTCTGTTTGCATCACACTGTTAGAAAGGCAATCCACATTAACCAGAAGACTTGTCTAAACTCTATGTAGACAAGCTTCTTCTAACATCATCCTCCTTTCCAGAAGGAGCTGAGCAGGCAAGACACCTCCAAAAGCAATTACCTCTTACCTTTTCTGAAGAGGCCGCCGCCAATTAGCACATTCCTGGAGCTTCTAATGCAGGCAAGAAGAAGGGGGGGTGGGGGGGTGGGGGGAAGAAAAAAAAGAAAAGAAGGAGCAGGGAGCTGTTTTCTTCCACAGCACAGCAGTACTTCCTAGCGGGTGGGAAAAAGAAGAAAAAAAAGAAACAAGTATTAGCTTTCATGTTTTTCGAAGAGGCTACAGATTACAACTCCTTGGAAGAGCTACTGTGCCTCTTCTCCAGTTCCAAAATACCAACTGGAGCTGTCCTGTATTTTCTCCTTCTATCGTTACTTTATCAAAATACAAAACATGAAGGTCAAGTCACCTACTACTAAGAAAAGCAAAGATGAATTCATGTCCAAACAGGATAAAGTCCCATTCAAAAATATTCTTGAGCACTAATGCCATTAAGTACATATGCCTCAGCCAAGCTCACACCCACTTCTGTAAAAATTCAAATGAGCCACATATACTATCAAAATAGTTGGCAAAAGGCAAATTCCAACATGCATACTGAACATACAGGTATATACTGACATTCAAATGCTTATGTACTTTAGGATCATACATAGAATTATGAGGTATATGCAACTAATCATAACTTCTGTTTCTTTAAGACAACTATCTTTCTTAAGACAATCTATTTTCTGAGACAACCTATTATTGAATATTTCAGTAACAATAAGAGAAAAAAATATTAAGTATCAGAATGAAGGGAAAGGGAACTAAAAAAGCCTTTTCGTGACTGAAGATACCATTTAGCAACCCAGTTTCGCTCCCATAAAACCATAATCC
Source organism: Balearica regulorum gibbericeps (assembly GCF_011004875.1). NCBI lineage: Eukaryota > Metazoa > Chordata > Aves > Gruiformes > Gruidae > Balearica > Balearica regulorum. Next base: position 27,146,943 of record NC_046190.1, on the reverse strand, counting down.
TTCACCTCAGACCATATCTTTCTCTCTGCCCTACTCCTAATATGAATTTAAAGAGACTTACAGACACCCAAATTTAATGGGCCCCTCCCTACCTCCAGTACCTGCCTCTGATGAAAGGCAGGAAAATCAAGTGGAAAATTATTTTAAAGGGTGCATGCAAGACATTAACATACATGAGGAAATGGCAATCAAGGTTTTCCATGGGGAATGAGCAAAGGGAAACACGTCCAGTCTGTTCTCCATCACATTTTGTTGGCTTATATTCACACAGAAAACTCTACCCTTCTCTGTCCCATAAAAATTCTGAATACAAGTTCTCAAAGTAAGGAAAAAAGTCTATGCTACCTTACATTTCCCCTCACACCTCTATCATCCTTCAAAAGGTAACTGTCCCGTCTGCTAACAGCATGCAACTACATACAGATCCTAGTCTCCCAAAAGAGATTTTATGTAAGGGGCCCCAACAGATAGGAAACAACATAAAAGGCAGCACTCCCAACACAGCATCTCCCTCAAAGCCGACCATGTCTGTCCAATTCTAAATGGCCACAGTTCCTACATTTCTCTAGGGAACAAAAGCTCTCTTCTTCGCTCCTCCTGTCAGCAAGACTTAAAGCTGCAAGAATAATTCTGTCCAGATTCCCCTCTAGATAGGCAATGATTTAAAGAATTCATGAAGTTACAGTGGCACTGTAAATAAACAATGAAAAACTAAATAAAGATCACAGAAGACGACACACAGAAAACACGCAGTAAGGAGAGAAAGAACAAGATCAGTGATTCCAAACCTCTTCTGCCTTCTTATGTTCACCCATAAATAGGCCTAGCCATAACCTGACAATGCAAAAGAATAGATCCTGACACAAAAGTGTACCTGCTCAAAAGTCTGCCTGCCCAACCTGTTCCCTGAAGGCAAAACTTCCCACACTATTTAATTGCACTTTCTCGATGTCTTGCACCCCTTGGTTGCATTTCTGCTTTCTGTCAGATTTCAGCCTTCTTGTACTAATTGATGCCAAGCATCTTAAGCCAACACCTGGACTACTCAAATTGTTATACTTTTTTTAAAAAGGGGGAGACAGTTTTACAGCCCTCATTGCGGGCACGGGAGAAGAAATGACCCTCAGTGAATTGCTCCTGACACGTGTACATCCCGAGGCTACGTGCTAATCAATACTTACCGAGCAGCTCAGCACACACCAGGCTGCAAAATACAAAAAGAAAAAAAAGTATTCCTCCCCCCAACTACACACTAGTTTTGTATCCCTAAATCAAATGCATCATTTGCTTTCCTTTTTTCACTATTAAATCAAAAGGATGCTACAGACAGCATTTTTTTCCCTGCTAAGAGAACCCCTCCCCCCACATACATCAGGTAAAGTCTGCTAAGAATTCATATACTGGTTACATTTCAAGTGCTTAAAATTTTTACACTTTCATCCTCTTACTCGTAGGAGAAATAATTTAAAGCAGATGTACAAGATTTGAGGGAAGCATATTTTGAATCAAACATAAAATCAAGAGGTGGCAAAAAAGAAGGCTAAGTGCACAAAATGAATATTTTTTTAACAACATTCTCAGGGAGACAGAAATCTGTCGTAAGTACCACTTCAGGATGTAGCTTTGACTCAACATCACTTGCCCCAAAGAGAGTGAGATTGCTCTGTTCTCAAATCCTCAGGCAAGAAAAAAAAAATAAAAATTAAATGAGGTGAAATAATGCATTACCCAAAAGTCAAATTGTAAGTGGAGAAACCTAGCAAAATGACTTACAATACCAAAAGACTTGACTAAATTTCTGGCAGGGCAGAGATAATTTGTATAAGAAAAATGTCAAAATGTTTTGGGTATACAGCCACTACAGGAAGGAAACAAACAGAAAACTGGGAAACATTGTATCAAAACCCAACAAATTGTTGACATCAACACTAGATAAATGAAGAGGCATATGTTAAGACAAACACTCTCAGATGGTGTATGCATCAACTTCTGCAGTGGATTTAGCCGAGTTGCTTTCCCTTATCAAGCTTAATAAAAATAATCCTTGATTCCACCAGTTAGAGCTGGGGTTTCATTAAATCTCACACTATGCATGCTGATTCTGGACAGTACCTGAGCTGAAGATTGAAACCTGGACTAAGGATTCTGAAATTTGATCTTGACTAAAAATTAATGCTTCTTTCTGAATGATCAGCGCCAGATTTATTCCTCCGGCTACACAATGAAAATACAGTGTTTTTTCCACGTGCTTCCCAAATCTAACCCACTCCCCACAGTTAAACACAAAGATCCTGCATGACATTTGCTAGGATCTAGTTCTTAATTTAATTGATCCAGAGATTTTTAAGTTGAGAAAATTAAGGGGTTTGGGGAAGTAGCTCCCCTCACTTCCAATCTGCACCACAAGACTGGCAAAGAGCTCGCACACCTTAATCCTGCCCGACCCTTCCCAGGAGCCCTTTGGGGAACCCCTCTCTGAAAGGGAGCCTCCATTATACACAACCAACCTGCAAGATCTTCTAGTTTATTCGATCTTCTAGCTCTATGATGTTTATTGCTTCCATTACAACAAGACCTAGAGAAAGGAATTAGATCAGAGCACTGCTGTAATGTAACAGCCCCCTCCCCAAACAGTGTTCATAAGCTAAGGCAAAGCAGGGTTTGAAGGCGGGGGGAAGTACATTGCCCCCACCTGACACAATTTGCAGAGGAGAAAAAAAAAAGTGCTCTCAAGGTTCTTCAATCTACATTTAACAAATGGCTACTTTTCTTCACTTGAATTATACACACACTCCAATGTGCACTAATAGGTCAAGTTTATATCATAGTAAAAAATGATTTTCCTTTTTTTCTGTTTATTTTTCAATCTCTTGATCTAGGAAAGGTAATAAAATAACTATTCCATGAATATCTATTAAGGGAAGAAGTAATCTCAGTTTCTCATTTTAAAAACCAACAAACAAGTTAAGAAAAAAAGATTAATACACCTACTCTTAACCATCATGATGAAACTGGAAAAAAAAAAAAAGATAGCTTTTTCCATATACGTTCTTGTACAACCTGTAGTAACAATGTTTCTTAGAACTGTACCAAAAATCTCTCCCACATACCTTCCTAAAATATATTAGTCTGTAGTCTCTCTGCCACTAACAGCAGCAGCACTTTCCAGGTATTTTGGGTGCTCTCCTTTAACTCTCAGGGCAGGATTCTAAACCCCGTGTTGTGAAGCCAGGAAGGAACCTCACCCCCACCTGCAGCAGGTTCCTTCTCCAATCTATGTTCTAATAGCTACAGCTGGGACAGAGTCAGTATGAAATGAAACTTGCATACAACATAGTGCTTACCTACAGCAATATAAAGAGAACAAGCTAGAAATTAGCAAATTCTCATTTAATTTAGTATGAATTAAAAGCATACTCCTATTATCCATGCATATACATGTGTGTACACATGTATATGTGCCTGTATATGCAGAACAGGGTAGGCACTTCCACCACAAACACCTGTACTGGAAGTATCTGTGAACAAACAAGCTTCTTCAAACATAAATACTATTTTCCCAGAACTATATCTGCACAAAGACAGGAAGTTCTTGTCAAGTATCTATTACAAATAGCCAAGAAAAAGTTATCAAAATATTGTTGCAGAAGCACAGTCGAAGGATTAAAAACATGGTAAGAGTGAGTCAAAACAGATCTCCTAAATAAATTTTCCTTCCCTCTGCCCAGGTCTCAGTGAACTCATGGGATCTACCCATCTAAACGTAAGACTGTGGTTCACGTACATGAAATATAGTTACTAAACAAGAAGCATAATTTTTATAAATTCAAACCACCCTTAATTAAAAGGCCAAATATATTCTATTTCTATATCTTTATTTAGATGCATTTACACAATTCTTTTCTGCAGCTTAAATGTTATACCTATCTGTATTTCTCCACCTGCTTTCTTTTGATCCTGAATAAAGCTTTTCCCAAAAATCACATTTGTCCAGGTGAAAATCCAAGGTTACAGAAGCACAATTCATATGCATGCATTTGGATAACATGCTTATTAAAACATACCAACCTATGCATGTCATTTACTTACCAGTCTAACTGCAACGATCACCAATAACAAAAAAAAGATTTAATTTTCTCTTCACCACCAAAAAAAGGTACATACCCAGCACAAGACTTAATACCCCTTATTTTAGATGCAAAGCCTTGAAGATCAAACCTGGTGCACCCAAGCACAACGGAAGATGCTCATCACTAAAAATCTGGTCCCTTCCCAAGAAACAGGGGGGAGGGAATAATTTTTCAAAACATTTATTTCTCCCTTTTAAGCTAGATCTAGAAGGAAGCAATTCTTTCTCTAAAAGCCATGCTCCTCAATCTTCCCCAAGTGACTTATGTGATGGGATGTTGATAAACCAGTTAAAATAACAGCGTTGTTGTGGGACTTGGGACCTAGGACATAAGGGACATTAAAGTCAGGCACACGGCCACGTCCTGGAGAGCAGCATCCTCCCGGGGCTCCCTGCTGGGGTGGTAGCATGGGCTCCTGTGTGCCGCTGTTGGTAGGCTACCTGCTGACGTGATGACAGCCCAAAGGACAAGGGTGGTGGGGAGGGGCATGCAGAAATATTTGTTTCGCAAGAGCTATATCCATCTCACAAGCCTGATTGCTTATTTTTCTGTCTTATTCTTAATTAAAAGAGGATACACTTCATGTCCAAAATCTGTATTTTTTGAAGCTTGAATCATTTAGCCTATTAAACCCAAGCCTGTAATATGGGTGCTATTTCTTAAAAACATACAGTAAATGCATTAAATTATTGATAGTCATTAAACAGGAAAAAAATTTAAACAGCTCTCAGCTTTTATCAATCATTAATGCAGTTTCCACTTGCGCATCTCACTGGGTTGCTATCACATAGCACAGAGCAAAGAGTACAAATCCTGAAGGCATGAATTCATTTTCTCTTGACGCAGAGTAAAAATATTCTTGGCAGCAGGAGAGAGGCTAAAACATGAAGCAGAATGGTTGAAAGGAGACTTCTGTCTTTTGCAGTAAACAGGTACCAATACAAGGGAGCAGCAATTTTAGGGACCAAGGCCCATCCACTTCCCCTCATCTCCTGTAACAAGGTCGTCAATCACCAACACCCAGCAGCCTAAGGCAGTTACAGCCACCCCAACAGTGTTTACAAATTTGATCTCTATTTGAAATATATGTTAATTCAATGGCATATGGAGGAAAAAAGGAGCATTGAGGTCAATAGTAAAGCATCCAGCAACTTGAGATGAAGATTTCACCCCGAGCTGCGAGCCAGCTAGCAAGCCAGTAAAACAGATAATGTGCAGAAAACCCGAACTGTCAAACTGACAGCCTCAGCTCAGAAAAATGACAGAGACTGAGATAGTCTCTTGAAGCTATTGTGAACCTTTACTGGGGCAAGTTATGACTAGACTTAATGTTTTTATCAGCTCTGAATGACTCATGTCAATATGGAGAATCTGGAGACAGATGCCAGTCGGTAGCACCTTGCCTGGCTGTTGTACGCTGGCTACCAGTGAAGTAAAATCCCATTTTTTGTCCGTTTTATGTATAGACTGAAGACCTGCCTTACAGAGCTGCTCTCTCAACTTTCATCCCTTGCAATTTCATTGAAATTCACTAGTTTAAAATGTAGCAAAGAAGGAACACAATCTTCAGCGACAAGCCGGGTATGATTGCAGCATGCAAGGACCTAGCTGACCTACCCCTAAAGCAGCTACTGTAGGTGAGCGATAGCCATAAAAACATCAATGTGAAACACACAAACACCAGCCCTTGCTAGATATTCAGCCAGTGAAACCTCAGCCCTGCAGCAGCTCTGCTACTGGAACCCAAATTAATTTGTTTTAAACTCCTTGTGTCTGTTTAAATGAACTGTAATAATAGCTCTGAAGCATGGTGCAGACACATCCAAAGCTAAACATGACGCCGAGGACTGCTCAAGAGACACGTGCCCACACCCAGAGCTCACTTAGAAGGTACTAGCAGGAAAAGCTCCTTATAACCAAAGTGTTCCACTCCCCACGATGGCATAAATTTATTCAAAGAACATTCCTGTTCATTCAGAAAAAAACTGAACGTTAAAGATTTAGAAAAAAGTAGAGAAAGAATCTTTGCTCCCAAAATCTAAGTCCTATGAAGTTTTGGGTTTTTTTTTTCCTGAAAATGATTCAAGAATGCACTGAGCCAAGCAACTAGATAATGCCAAATGTTGATACAAAAGTAGCCAGGAAAAGCGGCTGTCACTGGAAAACATTTTCTAGTCTGATTGTTTACAGACAACTATGTTATAAAATACAAAGATATTTATTTCCAACCATCATTAGTGCAAATCTACATCATGTAAAAAAAAATTAATTTAAGACAAAAATTCATTTAAGACATGCTTATGTCTTATTATACTGAGTCCCAAGGAAAGTAATACAGTATTTAAAGTAATAATACAAAAGCTATTACATCACTGAATTGGTTTCATGATATATCAACAAACTAAGTAATTCACAATCAATTTCAGTGTATTATTTATCCTTATCTGTATACAAAACTGTAAGAGTAATAGCTGGTCTTATTAATGTAACAGACAGCCACTACCAGCTTTCATACTGGTCCAGGAATCAGCATCAACCCAGAGAGAAGATGCTCGCCTGTCCTTCAGGCCATAAGCAGCATACCACTGTGCTAACCACAAAGATAAGGGGAACGGAAATCAGGGCAGTGACACGAGGCGCTTGGACCAGCTCCACGGCCGCCTGCATGAAGCCGCTGCCACAGCTGAACGAACCACAGTCTGAGCAGCCAACTATACATCCCCTCCCCACTGCCATCAGCCTCCGAGGCAAGACAAGGAAAAGGGTCTGCTTTGGTTTGGGCTCTTCATTCCTCAAGATACATGTATGGAAAGTCCATGGAGTTCTTACGCTGGTTTGAAGCACTTCCCTGTAGAACGTGTTGGAATTACTTTTTTTTTCCTTGTCCAAAAGTATTAATTACTTGTAACACAACCTTCTGGACAAACCTTGTTTATTATTTTAATTACTTAATCCATCTTCTTTAAAACCACTCAAGTTCACATCTCCCCCCCACCTCCCACCAAGAACGCACATTTCAAGAAGCTACAACTGCTATTGAATTTTGCCTAGTCTGTAAAGCACATTAGCCTTCCAATAAATTATCTGGAATTTTTATTTTGATATAATAATCTGGTTCTCTAGCTAAAAGATGCAGTGAGAGCGTACAAGTCCCTAGCATTTCCCGTTCCTAACCAAAAGCAAGGCTCGTAGAAGATGACACAAGCAAAAGCTGCAAAACAGACTTTCTCAGATCACCAAATGTAAGTCTCATGACAACTGCAGCTAAGTCAAATGGAAAGCAACCCTGAACTAATAGTTAAAACCTGTCAAATTCTCATCAGTGTTTGTAAAGGTTATGTCATCAGAGAAGAGAGATAGATCTTCTAGCACAGTATTGCACGTTTAACTGAATTATCACAGATCCACTTGAGGCTTAACTATTTGACTTCTGTTAGTTTCAGAGACAGGACCTTTCTGTATTGGATTTTTGGTCTTACATGGCAGTATCTGTGCATACACACTACCTCCCCTCCTTTATTTTTATAAACTGATTCCATGATAAAAGTCACTTAAAATAACAAAGCCAAACAACTGTCAAACCACCACTAATATGAGCTTTCCAACAGGTTTCCATTTCATAAATCATTTGGGTGATCTAGTTTCACACCACCCCAGGGAAAGTTACACGCATAACAGAGAAAATCCGTTATCAATATGCAGAGATCATTTGGCAACAATATCGCTACTAGTAAGGACTTGTGCAGTGGCACTACGATTTCAACGCATTGCGTATGCGGTACAGAAGGGCTGTTCAAAGCCAACGGATTAGCTCTAGGTTTGCAAAATCGGCAGAAGACAAACAGATCTGCTTCAAGTGCTCGGTCACCCTCTTCCCCCTGAACCAGCGCATGGTGGCCTTGAGGAAGAGCATAGAGCATTAGCACTGGGTACTAACTTGCTTCTTTTACTCGGAAGGTAATTTCAATCCTTTTTGGAAGATTTGCTGTTGATCCCAAGGGTCTAGCCAGTTCAGAGACCTCAAAAATTAAAGATATTCATTTATTAGTTCAAACTTGTTCGTGCACCATGTTCAAAGACAGTGCTAGGAACATCATTCTTATTTTCTGCACTATGCATGTGCTTTTAGGTATTTATTACATTAATGCTTCATGTTATTTTTCCAGTAATAACCCACATTTTAACTACCGTTGATATTTTCCTTGCATCTTAAAAAAAAAAAAAAAAAAAAGAATTTTCTTGTTCTGTTCACCAGTTCCAATGTTTCTTTCCTTCGTGAAAGGCTTCTGCTATCAGCGGTCAATGGCTGAGACTTTGAATATTAGTCTACTAGAAGAGGAAGAAAATCAGCAAACCATAATCTGGGTGTGCATATATATTTGGCTGTATTTCCCACCTCTAGTGCATTTGCTTCTCCTGAAGCTCAGATGGTCACAAATAGCTCTTAATCAATACTTTTCCTCTAGAAATTCATCCAAGAACTAATTTCTCATTACAAGAAATTCAGCCGCAGGAAATTTCATCAGAAACCAAAGCAGAGGCCAAACTGACTGTCTCCAAAGGACCCTTTAACAAGGATCATCTCCTGAATGAAACTTACTTTTGTGTTAGGAATAGCAGAATTGTCGGTGTTATGGCTGCACGAAATGGATGCCTGATACAATATAATGCCATTCATGATTTACAGTATATACTTCCCCCGCCTCCAAGTTCAGAGGCTTTTCCACAGCTCGTATTTCCCATGTGAACTACTTCCTTCTCTAATCAAAGACTTTGAAATACTTTAAAATAGAATAGGAATGAGTAAGAAGTATTTAGTAACGGTATCTGAAGTTATCAACCAAAACAAGTATTTTTACAATAATTACAGCTATAGCTAATGTCAAACACAACACTACAATTCCAGTAACAAGAATTCAGCTGAGCTTTTTCTGTGAACAATAACCAAAAACGCAGTAGTCAAGAGAGAAAGTTCAGGATCAAGGACAGAAACAGGTAACCAACAGAGCAGTCAGGCCCTGAAGTGCGCAACAGGTAACAAACCCTCTTTCAGCCAGAGGCTCCGAGTCTGTAAATAGCATCATGGTAGGAATCGCTTGACTTCCCTGGGCTTTGTACAAGACAATTAGCAGAAACAAGGCTTATGTGGCTGATCCTGCATCTCCCATTTGGTTCATCCTAACTTTCACATGTCAGCAGTAATCTCTTACAAATATCAGCTGGAGTTTATACTTGAAGAATTCCAGTTAACACAGACCAGAACCATTGCATTTCTCTAGAACATGCATACAAAATCCCTGGTTATTTTCTATGGCATCACGTGCTTCCTGCTCTCCTGGCCAGCATCCTGACGTACCCCACGCTACTGCAAATGTCTTGAGCAGATGGGGCAGGGACAGTTGATGGTTTTGTCACCATCTTGGACACCAGTTTAGAATACAAAATTTAAAAGCTGCATTAGCTACAGGTGCTCCATTTATGCTGTGTGGCAAGAGTTGAATCAGTGGTAGAGAGTTTTCAGGTAGACGTGGGAAAAATTTTTCAACACTACCTACGTGATTTAGAAGGCCAAATCTCACTGTGTCTAAATCATTTAGATATATCAAGAAAGCCACTCCTGGCCTTTTGTTGTTATTCTATTAGACATAACTACAAACTATTACCCTAAAATTTATGCACAAATATCACTTGTTAATAGTCCTTTAAGAAGAAGAAAAAAAGGTGCAATTTTTACCAGTCGGACTGTGAGAGAATTTCCCATCATGCTGTGGCACGTATGCAAAGCTTCTCAGCAGCTTGTTCCACTACAATGGATTTGCAAAGCAAGAACTGAGGGGATTATTTGATTCAGCATCTACTCAAGTGGCCAATTCCTTCAGCAATCAATACTAATCAACAAGCTAAAGCCTTGTAAGAAAAATCAGACAGTATTTGAACCCTTCCTGCTGCAGCAAGCAGGGCTCTGAGGCTTTATAGTCCAACATACATCTCAGATGCTGCAATTTTGGAAGATCAATTTAACCTGGGATTTAAAAGACACCGTATGCTTCTTTCCAAATGTCAAAACACAAAGCTCACCTTTTCAATGAAATTCTAAGAAAAATACATACGTACAAACAACTTGGGTCTATTGGTCTAACTATTTGTTACTTCACATTTCAGCTGTGCAGAAAAGACCTTAACATGAGCATGGGGAGGGACAGTGATTAAAATAAGAGCAATGCATTTAAGAGCAAAACACAGGCCATCATTACACATACAACTTTTGCCTTAATAAAATCAAGAATTTTACTTTTTCCTATTATTCTTATCTTTCAGAGTGAGTTCAGGGATTCTTAAGAGACACAAATTACATAGCTATGAGAGTATACATGGGGAAAGCAGAGTGTCAAAACTTTAATAAGAACTTAGGGGAAAAAAACACCTTTGGGATCCTTAGTGAAAAAAACCAAACATGAACAAAAAACCCCCACAAAAGACATTTAGGTTAGGTTTTTAAATGCCCCTTTTGTTCAGTCAAAGCCCATGTCTCTTATATTTCCTTCAGCATCATATTAAAACAGAAACCTTCAGATCGTCAAGCAGATCAGAGGGCCTTTGGCATCTATTAAGACCCAGCATCCGAGCTGTGTTTTAACAATCCTGTCAGCCTTCGCTCATCTGTCTTAGAGAAGCAGAAGTACACAAATCTGTTTTCCCCTCTGTTATATGGTCACTCCAAATCCCGCTGCAATTACTAAGTAATTCTTGGCATAGCTGTACAAGAGTGACCAAACCCACATTCAAAGAGAATAAATTGGCAGGCAAACTGTGTTGACTAGGTGGAGGGGGAGAGCTGGGAACACAGTGTTTCCAGGAGTGCCACACACTTCGATGATAGGGCCGAAATGGGACAATGTAATGATCTGGTAGAACAGAAAGGCTTGTCTGCGTTTATCAGGGGACAGCTCGTTTAGATGCAGGAAACATAATGACTCCAGGCTGTATGAACAGGTAGATTCAAAAGGAAGAGTACTAAGGTTTGGGATTCCTAGAAAATAGCTGAAGGAAAAGGGTGATCTGTGAATGTGGACTGTTCTGCAGCAGTAAGTCTGGCAATGAGGAACAGTTGGGCAAATCTGAATCAAAAATACCAGCTTTCACAGCAATTCACCTTCAGACCCTGCAAAGTTTGACACACTGACAAAACCAGGATTTTCTATTTTAAATAAAGCTTAAGAGTAATTCAGACATATACTTAAAGTTACTGTGAAAAATAGATGACCAAACATTAAATCCTCCACGCTGAGCCACTGCTAATCTGCTAGGACACCCAATGCTCAGTTCTCTGCCCTACTCTTCATCCACCAAAACATATAGAAATCATTCCTAGCAGACAGGTCATTTCTTCCACAGTCCTTTTAAGTCTCCAGACAAGTGAATATAAATATGTATACATTTGTGATATATCCATGTTTTTAGAAGTTTAATATATAGCTACACTTTGTACCTATTTACATGCATTTTCCAGATACATTCATGCTTGTTTATGCAGAATAAAAGCTCAACATTTTAGAAACGACCAAGTTACAGTTTTTTTGCACTAAGCAATGATGATTCAAACCTGAATATTTCATAGTGGTGAATCACACTGCCAAGTCTCTAGGGACCAGAGCAATTTGAATTGGCATAAACGAATGTTTCCCAATCTTCTTCTGCTTCTGTAATGAGTTATGTTCCAGCACTGCCAATCACTTCTCGGAAGGCAGACCCACTCTCCAGCTTTTTAGCTATATTAACCACTCATGAGTGCTGGGAAGGCTCTGCTTGCTTCCACATGTACAATTGCTGCTGTCTCACAACAGCAGCCCATCTGCACTTTGGACTTTTAGCCAAAGCTGTCCACGCGCTTCCTCAGCGCTTTCCTGACCCAGGTCTGCGCAGAGCTGAGGGAGGGAGAAGCTTCAATACGACAGAGCCCATTCTCCCGTCAGCTTTTATTTTCCCAAATCACCAAATAAAATAATTTCTAGATCAGCAAAGATGGAAAAAGAATGCAAACAAAGCAGTTTCATTCCCTGTATCCACATTTAAACTGGCTGCCCTCAAGACCCAGGCTGCAAGCCTTTTCACGCCAGCAGCTCTCCTGAGCAAGTCTCTGGAAGCCTTCTGATCTCAAATGTTAACACATTCCCCCACTGATACAAGTTTAACCTCAAGAGAAGAGAGGAAACAAGCTGCTATGCACAGATTAGAGCTGATGAGCAGTAGGTAATGACTGGAGCTGTGTCAAATTGTTGTTACAACAACTTTTTTCCAGGTACATACGGGTTCACACACTGAAGTTTCCTTTTGAGCTTACTGTGCAAATACCTGAACTTCAACCAAAACTCTGCCAAAAAAGCACTTGTAGGGACTTGCCTGAATGGCACAAGAACCTTCCGGCAAACATGGGCATAGTTTTGCTTGGAGGGTTCAAACAAGTACACTTGCAGATAACTAAATGGAATAGGAAGTTAAACTGTGGACTACTAAACTCAGACAATTTTTTTCTTCCAAAAAATTGACATGACATTGCCAACCTGCTGTACAGTGATGTACTAGTTCTACAGTTAATGAAGACATTAAAAATTTTGTTTCTACACGAGCTAACAGAGCCAAGACAAATTTTGCTGACGCCTAGCTTTGACTTCTTTTTATATATGTCACACAGCTTCTCAGCCTCTACTTCTAGCAGAACATTTTTACTTCTACCTTAAACAACCGTGTTTAGAAGATTATTAAAATTGCTGAAAAGACACACTACTTCTAGCTGGTATCCTCTCTCCTATTACCACCAGTGGATTTATATTATCAGATTGCTGTGGTGGGGGGTTTTTTTTGGTGGGTTTTTTTGGTTTTGTTTTGCAGTTTAGCTTTGTATTTGGGCATTTCTTAAGGATCCTTAGCACAAAATCCAAGCTTGAAAGACTCTAGGCCACAGATTGCAAACAGTGATGAAAAGCACTGAAGTGTATTGATTTACTAAGATGTAACAGGTGTCATTGCATTACAAACACAGTGATTCTGAGTGTATGCACATCCCACTATGTTGGTTCCATCAATTGCCATTAAAAGAAAAAAAAAATCAAAATAAGTCTTTGCACTTATTCTAACAGCACCAATGTCAGTCTGTAAAGTCATTGTATTAAGTAGAGGAGTTCTCAGCAATTTAAGGTTTGTTCGTGTATGCAGAAACAAGAGAAAGGGGAACTTGCAATGGAAATTACTGGAGGTAATAACCTAGTAATAGAAAGGCCACAGCATTTTTCCCTTATGTCAGGTCCTAGCACCCCAAATGCTAACAGCTGTCCATTAATACACCAGCCTTGAGGCCTCATGAGGTACCTCTACTCCTTGCAACTCTAGCTATGCAGAGAGTAAGCACTGGTATCTCTCTGAAGGATCCGCTCCTCCAAAACTGTTTACAAGCCCCTAGGAGTGGTGGTCTTACTCCAGCCCTTTTTATTACTAATATTTTAGAGTCAGATACAGGACGCACTATTTCCTTGATCAAATTTTCACAAGTCGAAACTTTAGCAACACCCTGGGAGAAAGCCCAAAACGTCTACATAAATCAAAACCACACTGAACTTGTATCCAACAGAGCTCAGTTGTCCGTTTCCTGACGGCTTCTATCTATCCAACAAATTACAACCAATTAAGTCTCTTGCAAGGAAAGTTTTTGTTTACAGCGATGCTGAGAAAAAAAAAAAGAGCTAAGAGGCATTACTCCAAATGTATTAAAATAATTAGTCCATCCACAAACACCACTGGAAATTGCCTTGGGTTTCTCCAAAGGACATTAGTTTTGTTATTGTATGTAATTATAGTAATCAAGAGTTCCTAACCAGGTTCTGCAAACATTAGGTTGGTTAAAATACAGAAGATTTAAGGAACTGTCTTGTTTCTTACAACTCCTAGGTCCTTCTTTTCCATTTCATGCTCAAAAAAAGTACATTTTGTAGCCATACTGTTTTAAATAAATGTGATCAGCTGTTTATTCTAAGATGTTTCCAATGTAAAAGCCTCACATATGCCAAAGAAAAACACAAGTCTATCAGCATCATACTGCAAGAATGCTAAAGCCAAAGCACAACTTCTATATAGAAGCTAAAATTCATAGCCACACATCCAGAAAGGTGAGCTAAGTAAGCTTTGCTCACCAGTCAGAAACTAACTGGACTAGCAACCCTAAAAAACTAAATTCAGAATTTATAGTTTTGAAAACGCGAACCTAGTAATAAATAAGTACTTGGAACCTTTACCATGCTTTTCCAATTCTAATAGCTCCTCACCATTAATCTAATGCATTTTGCTATCAAATTATGAAGACTTTATGTTCCTGAGAAAAACTTAAATTAAAATACATTTTAACACCTGATGATATACACAAGCTTTATTTCCCTTGCAAGGAAACTCTGTTGACATTGTTGAATACACAGGCACTTAAATTTACACATCAGATCACAAGTAAAATCCCTGCTATACTGGAGTCAATCACATTTTTGGCATTGACTTCACTAGAATCCAGATTGCAAGTGCTGGCTGCATCAGATCAATAGTTTTCAGAGCCTCTATATTTTGTTTGTTTTCTTATACTATTCTTTTAAAGCACAAGTAAGATGCCTTGACATTCATGGCATTAAAAAAAACACAAACTGTTAAAATTAACACAATAAAAATGTTAATCTAACAGTTAAACCAGAAAATACTTTTTGAAAAGTCTCATCATGATTACATGTGAATTACCACTGATGAAAACAGGTCACACCATAGTATTATAAAGGCCTTAATTCACAGTATTCCACAACCTATCAAGCAACTGCATCTTTCTCAAAGAGATTTCAGTTCAAAGAGGAGCACAGGAAACAAGCAGACACCTAATCATCACGACTTGCAATAGGCACCCCAGAAGTCAGCAGCAGAACCAAGCGCACACCTTATTGTCCTGCCTACACTGCTTCCCTCCATATTGCACTCATCTGTGCAATCTTAATGGCATAATACATATTAACAGCTCTGTTAGAATCCAATGCTACATTTTATACTCTTCCAGACAGAATGTAATACCACCTCAGATGTAAATACTGCATTTTGATGCACATAACCTGCGACTCAGATAACCTCCACTGCTTCTCAGATTTTTCTAAAAGCAGATTGTCAGATAACCATAACTGAATCAGGGCTAGGGAGCCATGCAGAACAGTAGCAGCACATCACAGAGCAAGCAGGGTGCTCTGGGGTAAAACTCCTTTTGTATTGCCTGTGTGTTCCCCTCACTCTGTTTAAACAGGCATTCATCGCTAGCCTACATTCAAGAAAGCATTGTAATATATTAAAGAACATACTTTTCAACAGACTTTTTAAGCCCTGCCAGAAACTTCCATGAATGTTATATTATAGCACTTTAGCACAAGTGAACAGGTTGTGGGTCCCAAAGAAAAGCTAGCTTATTTAAACAAAAGGACTACATATGATTTCAGGTTACTCTGGATAAAGAATCCAGAAAAGTGTTCTGCCACAACAGTATTCCCTGAAATTAAGGGACAGCTGCAGAATTAAAGATTCACTTAAATCCTGTGCTGGGTGGAACAATAGCTAAAGAATTTTATATATATATTAAAAAACAAAACAAAAAATCCCATACTGTCAATCTTTTTCACTATGAGTAGCATTTGTAAGTAGCCCAACAGACTCCAATTCTTGACTTTCTGCCAGACAGCTTTTGCAGTATGTTTCTCTTAACCTTTGGAGATAACTTTTTAGAACAAGCTTGACAATAATAGTCAGATGGCATTTATCTGCACAACAAACTCAGTTACAAACCGTCAATATTTATTAGATATAAATCTCAAGCCCTCTTCAAAGTTGTAACAAGTTATATAAATTAATCTTGCTCAAGATACTCATCAACATATCTTCTAACTTTAATATCATTAAAACAGCATTCACCAAGTACCCCTTGACATAGGCGGCAGCTGTTTGCACTTAGCTTTCTGCACCTTAATCTTATATTTGGCTAAGCTAACAAAATTAATATTCCAGCTTCCTTTCTCTTCTCACACTTAAGCTCCAAGGCAAACCTTTGTCAAGTTAGAAAATGTAAATAATCATTTTATTACTAACGTGTAGAACCTGCACAGATCAGAGGAAAACAAAGCATTTGCAGTGTAAAATGCACTGAAGGTTTTTTTTAAAAGTGCAACAAATTTGGAAAGGGCTTTCACTTACAGTTTAAACTTTCGGATCTTCCAAGGAACAGCTGCACAAATATTTGAGAAAAAACTATGGCAAGTGGTATCTTTAGAAAGATAGATTTTTATAGTGCTCTTTAAAACGTCAATATTGGATTGAACAGTGATCTGGTATTTTCACCAGTCACTACATGACTGGTGAACATGTAGAGCTACAGACCAAGTTCCTGGCTTCCCTTAAACCCAAAACAAGACAGCATGCTATACTTACAAATTTCTGCTCTGGTCCTAAAATTCTTATGCCACCAAAGAAATTCCTATACCAGCCTCCTGTTAGGAGGTACAAAGGCTGCAATAAAAGCAAGCTAGCAGAACACCTGAGGGATCTCAGAGTTTAATTCAGCAGCTGATGATATTTAAACATATGGTCAATGTAAGCACTTTTCTGAATAAAGACAAAATTAACACGTGCTTGACTGAACTTGAGCTCAAATAGACTTAAAATTTGTCTGAAAACTGGCTGAATTAATAGTCACACAAAACAGACTTGAATACACTCTGGCTCTTTCTACATACTTAGTTTTTAGAGTAAGCAAAACACTCTGTCCTGTCTTTTTATACATAACCATCAACATTCACTGATTGCTCCTACTGATTTAATGTAAAAAGGAAGCATACACCCACTCCCTCCCCCCCCAGATGATCCAATGTTGAGGATTTATCTCCAAGCAAATGGGTCAAAGGCAACAATACTCACTTCATTCTTCGAATCCAACACAAAGGCTACAATCTGTGAGATGTTTCTTCCACAGGAAACAAATCCAATCAACCAACTAAATTACTCTAAGCAGTTTTAAGTTACATAAGCTTTACTAGTTTAACATCACAGTAATCCTTATTAAAGAAATAAATTCTGAACTTGTGCCCAATATATCTTCTGATGCCTGTAACTGAAACACCCTTAATGCACTCCTCAAAGACTTCTGGAAATACAGTATAGACATGCACACATATATGTTCTTTTTAAAATAGAGCGTATGGGAGCACACAGTGGCTGGAGGGCAACAGCATCATTGTGCAGTGCCAGTAAACTCAGTAAAACAGTTCAGATACCTAAGTGTTACCTTCTGCTTATCAAGAATGATCATTTAGCAGTGTTTCTCATTCCTGAAACACCTAGAGAAAACTAAAGCTAAGTTCCAAGAACAATGATTAAATGGTGTATTTTCAAAAGAGAAACAAAACAAAGGCAACTTCATCTTATTCCAGCTATTCTCCCTCTTGGAGAAATCTGAAGTTTCAAAAGCTCCATCTCTTAGCTTGTTACTATTTTGTCTTTCCATCTCAAAAAGATATGAAAATGGGTTGTAATTCAAGGCTAATTCAGTCTCTAATTAGTTTGGAATCTTAATGGCCCTGATCCTATGTGTTAAACTAATTTTTATCATGTCTGATACTTCACGGATGTGTCATGTTCTCGCTAATCTGGATCAGCACTTCCGGCAAAATTTTAGTATCAGTAGAGTAGTATGGAGGCAAGAAATTTCAAATATCAGATCATCTCGTGATAATGCACCAAAGAGCAAACAGATGGAAATAAAGCAGCTGAGTTTATTCAAAGGATAGAAGCCTTCTTCCCAAAAGAGCATTTGGGAAAATAACCTCAAGTCCTTTCTGAATTCTGCATATAGGCTGGCTTTTAAACTTCGAAAGGGAGATAAATGCATATCAATACAAAACTGTTCACTCAAACAGCTTTTCTTCGATGCTGCACTTGAGAACTACACTAAGCAAAACAGAACAGAGATCCTCCTTACTCTTATACCTGGTTTCTAATCAATTGCAGTTTACAGAATAGCACAGGTATTCCGTAAAAGAGTGTGAAATAGATGTTCTATTGGAGCAAATTTGGTTTTCTTTACATGATAGGCCTATTTGTTGTGGCTGTCTCACGGTAGAGAATGCACTCAGCCCAATGAGATGCAAAATTTTGTATTCACACTATATTCTCTCATCTTCTATCATCAGCAACTACATGAAAAGCAGCCTCAAATTTACTCTACTCTGAGCAATTTGACTTGGATCCATTTTAACATGTAAGAGTGTTCTCAACTGATTGGTATTATCTCAGTGTAGCAGTGGGTCAGTGCAGTGGCAAACCACTTTGCCTCTGGAGAAAAATTTCTTTCCAAGATGCAAGTGGTGGAAGCCAGCTGAACAGCCGCATGTTCATCAGTCCCTTTACAAAACCACCACAAGGCTTGGCACCACATGCAATACTTTCAGGAAGGAAGCCAGACGTATATTAATATGGATAGAAGTAACCAGATGAAGAAACACAGGCCAAGGCAGTAGAGATACATGCTCTGCATCACCCCTCATTAGACCTACCTCAAAGGGATGTTGTTCATCCCATCCTTCACATCACACACTGAGAAACAGGAACCTGGATACCACCATTACAAATGAGGGCTGAAACCTGGGCTCCTGGCTTGCTGCTCTGCCCTGGCATGCCTTGAACCCCATGAACACAGCCGTTTCAAGTACTGTACAGATTTGACCGAAAGATTTTACCTCCACTGAAATTATCATGCTATGCTGAGGCATAACTTCACATGATCTGTGTCTACACCTCTGCAACAGACTGCATGCAATGACTTTCTGCCTATTTTCTTAACAAATAATTCATTTTGAAAGAATGGTTCCACAAACTCCTATGAAAGAAAAGCAAGAGGACAAACACATATATTCAGTCTAAGCTGAATTTGTTATTATGAACTGAACTCCATGCTTTCTTTCATGTAACACTCAGCTAACTGTACTGTTTTATAAGGTGCTGGAGGAATGTATTTCCTGTTATCTGAAACACATCGTTTCTAGAGCACATGAACGACAGTTTGTGTTGAGTTTCTACAATAAACTAAGAGGGCTGTCAAGTTTGATGGCATATTAGTTTGTCACTTGTAACAGGCAAAGCTGTGTGAGCAGATTAGACAATGCTACATAATTTAATAATTTTATCATCTATTCTACTTGACATTACCAGCTATTCCTCATCATTTCATCTGCCTATGAGATGATGTGCCAGATGCAAAGCCATTTCACTAAAATGAATATTGTCTACCCATACACAAACACCACTGTTTAACCCATAAAAGGCAGGCTTGGCTTTCAACACCAAAAAAAAACCCTCCAACTTTTATTCCTGGAAACTCACATGTACAAGCTCAGAGCAGCTCTTCTAAAAGGCTAACGTGGAATGAGATCTATTTAGGCAATTCTACTCACATTAAAATATGTAACATGTACTTACAGACCTTTAATCAAATTCACAGAAGCAAAGCCTTAAACGCTGACGCTGCGCAGGGGATAGAAGTACAGAGAGAAACTGAAAGGTTAGAAGGAAGAAGAGAAAAAAAATTGAAATCATGCCATACCAAATAGACTGAGTCATTTTAACAAAGTAAAATATGTAGATGGTATCAGAAGTACTATATATATATACACACACACATATATACACATCTATATATGTGTCCATTTATACCGAATTAAGGAAACAGTTATCAAGCTGTGTGGTGTGGACGACACGCTGGAGGGAAGGGATGCCATCCAGAGGGACCTTGACAGGCTGGAGAGGTGGGCCCGTGCGAACCGCATGAAGTTCAACAAGGCCAAGCACAAGGTCCTGCACATGGGTCAGGGCAATCCCAAGCACAACTATAGGCTGGGTGAGGAATGGATTGAAAGCCGCCCTGAGGAGAAGGACTTGGGGGTATCGATTGATGAGAAGCTCAACATGAGCCGGCCGTGTGCGCTTGCAGCCCAGAAAGCCAACTGTGTCCTGGGCTGCATCAAAAGAAGTGTGACCAGCAGGTCGAGGGAGGTGATCCTGCCCCTCTACTCG
Organism: Balearica regulorum gibbericeps; assembly: GCF_011004875.1. Lineage (NCBI taxonomy): Eukaryota > Metazoa > Chordata > Aves > Gruiformes > Gruidae > Balearica > Balearica regulorum. Next base: position 27,126,691 of record NC_046190.1, on the reverse strand, counting down.
GCTCTTGTGAGACCCCACCTGGAGAAAAGGCGGCTCCGGGGAGATCTAATTGTGGCTTACCAGTACCTGAAGGGGCCTACAGGAAAGATGGGGAGGGATTGTTTATCAGGGAGTGTAGTGACAGGACAAGGGGCAATGGGTTTAAGCTGAAGGAGGGTCGATTTAGATTAGATGTTAGAAAGAAATTCTTCACTGTGAGGGTGATGAGGTGCTGAACAGGGTGCCCAGAGAGGTTGTGGAGGCCCCATCCCTGGAAGTGTTCAAGCCCAGGTTGGATGGGGCTTTGGGCAATCTGGTCTAGTGGAGGGTGTCCCTGCCCACAGCAGGGGGTTGGAACTAGATGATCTTTAAGGTCCCTTCCAACCCAAACCATTCTATGAGTCTATGATCAAGGGGGGGAGCACCTACATTTAAACCAGCAATGGTGTCTAAAGAACAAGTAGCAAATCAGCCACATGCATGTATTTGTAAGAAAAGTTGGGCTTGCATTATAGTTTTCTTTCTAAACACAGCTGCCAGTTCCAGGGCTCCAAGGAAAGTGGGAACAGATGAGAGGTGAGCAGATAGGATTAGGACCACAGGAGGAGTTAAAGACATGCTGAGTTACAGCTGGAATTAAAACCTTTCCAGGAAATGCTGTTTCCAGCATCCTCTACTCTGCATATTACTCATTTTAAACTGCAGAAGGGATAAAAATCAAATCTTTTGCTCCGATTCTTGCACATTTGACCTATAATCTAGGAAACAAACAGCTTTAGTAGTCAAGTATCACTGCTTTCATAAAACAGCTGGAGGAAAAAAAAATTATGTTGTAGATTGAGGGGGGAAGCTTTTTTTTTTCCCCATGAACCACAGTCCTTCATTTTACACTGTCGTGGGATGCTCAACACCAATATGCCCTGCAGATTCCTGGGACAGATAAATTACAAGGTTGTTTGAGGCTTTCAACCCACGGCTTACAAATGCAGCAACTCCTGTCAGTGCTCAGAACCAAATCCTCTGTTCACCCTGCCCAAAACTGCTGGCATACCTGAGCAATCTTAAGTATTCACAACCTAATCATAGAGACACACCACTAAGCTACACTGGACATCAGTGAATCAGCAGGTGTATTACCTTACCTTCTCTGCAGGTGTTCAGAACTAAAAGCTGCTTTTATACAGATGCAAGCAAAATGGGCTAAAGACTTTTGCTCGGACTTTTGCCAGTTGACCACAGCTCAAAGAATCATTGTAGCTAAAACAGCAGCAAATCCAAGAATGTGGATATGGCATTAGCCAGCTCCAAACTACTGAAAAAGAGCTGGGTTACACTGAAAAAAAAAAAATTCCTCTGATATCTGCCCACAGAGAATCGGCCTATCAATTTTTTAAAGGACATTTCTTTTAACTAAACTCCTGTAATATGTTTTATGCAGGATTACATTACTAATAATTTCCATGGGATTTCAGGCATGAGAAGTACCAGTGACATCCTCCCTGGAAGAATGTGTGGATGTAGGACAACGGAGAAGCCATTAAGCGTTAGAGGTTTATGTATAAAGCATCTGTACACTCACTTTTTTCACGTCAAAAATCCAAACAAGAAAAACATTTTCTCCCGAAGTTTGCTGAGATCAGAAATTAACACCTCTGTGCAAGGGGGCATGCCCTCCCCTGCAACACCACAGCTCAAAGTGCACACACTTGTCCTACACTGCTTGCAAGGAGTCACAGCTGGGAAACTATTTCAGCCAATGAATGTGGCCCAGAGCCACACAAAACTATTGCTAATGGCATGCAAAGTCACAAACTTATCCCTATAATAGGCTTGCTTTGTCTTTCTGGAGACCTCATTTTGTTATAAGAGTGTGAAGAAAGAAACACTCACATCTCAACTTAGTGAATGTATAAATCAGTGTAGCCCATGAGGAAAGCTTGTGTTCCTCGCAACGCAGAAGTGGATAGTGTTCAAATTCAAATGTCCTTATCAGTATTTACTCTTAGCAAACTAGTTTGTTTATTTTTCCTTTATGTTGCAGATATTTGTGCCACTTTCCAGCTGTTTGTGTAATTCTGACCTAAATCAATGTTGACAGGGATTTGCAACATACCCATTTGATTTTTTTCAAGTAATTGCTCTAGGTCTAGGAAGTCTTTCAAATGGGTTAATCTACACATATGGAGAAATCCTGATTTACTAAGCAGTTTAATACACCAACATGACAAAAACAGAGTCAGAAAGACTGGAAGAGCCACTCAACTGGTGCTCCTGATGCCTCCCCAGTACAGGTTGTTAATTAGGATACTAAACAACTGCCTCGCTGTTGTATTCCTGCAAGTTCCTTGATGGCTAGTTCTGCTTCCAGTTTCCATCAGTAGTACTACCATGGCTAATAAATCACTAACTGTATATTAGCCAATCACTGCATTACATTTCTGATGTGATGCCACAATATACCCAACAATGTATTTAAAAGTGCAGATGGCTCTTCTTTTAACCTCTATCTCTATTACTAAACATTAAAAAGGTGCAGTTATTTCAGCCACCACCAGAAACTGCAAGGAAGACCACATATGTAGTGAGCATAAGAGACAGAAGTGACAGAAATTGATAAAAACTTCATCACATGGCTGACACCCCATATATCAAACCCCTAAATCTCATTCTCTGCTTGCCTCCAATTTCCATCAAAGCCTGCCAGCTGCACATTTATTGAGAAGTTTGTGATCTGACAGCCACTGTATTACCAACATTAATGATGCATCAGTCTCTAGAATTACTGGGGAAACAGTCCAATTGATTTTATTATTATACAGAGTTCCTCACATTTCATTTCAGGCAGCTTCCTACCACAAATTTCAGCAATAACTAAAAACGCTACACAGCTGATAGACAAAATGCTAGGGCAAAATACGGTTACCACAGCTTCATGCCACTCTGTTCTCCCTCCAGGAGAGCTCCAAATCACTCAGACACCACTGTGTAACCCATGAGTTATTGGTCCATAACTAAAAGGGCTTACACATTATGGTGCGATAAACAGCACACCACTAATATTCACTAATTTGGCCAAGAAAGCTACAGACACATGATGTCTTCAACTCCCCAAAAAAGCAATTTCCCCCAAGTCTTATAAATCCCTGCTATTGACACTAGATAAAAATCACTGGGGGGTGGGGGGGGAAAGAAGAGCAAAGATAACTTGAAGATATATTGCCATATAGACTGAAATTGTTTCCACAGCTACCATAAAGAAAAAGTACACACTTTCTTTGCAGCAAATAGCCCACTTAAGTCTGTCCTTTTCATCCCAGAAGGCTTTCCTCACTTAAACAAACAAACTACTATCACAGCTACTAAAAAGATGTGGTAATGAACTACAACAAATCAAGCTTGTAGGGGCTTTTTTACATCATAACCAAGTATTTTAGATACTTGTTGAAATTTCCAATATCACTTGGGAAAGGATGTCCATGAAATACCCAACATCTATTCCCAGAAGTCCCCAAAGTTAGTAAGTGGTTTTTTTGTTGTTTTTTTTTTTCTTTCAGTGAGCCTGGCAATGACACCTAACAGAGAGCTATTCCCGTCACTTTTTAGGTTTGAAAGAGAACAAATACATGCTGTCATAGTTTTAAAAAAAGTAATTTTAAGGCGCTACATCTCCCAAAAAAAGGGAAGAGAGAAATACAGTTTTCTTTCTCTATTTTTAATATCTTAACTTCAACTTTTGCAAAGGCCATAAACAAAATATGTATTAACAGTTGTTTACTCACTTATTTTGATAGACAAGGTCTGCAACAGTGACGAGAGGAACACAGCAGATAGAACAAACAAGAACTACTGCAGAAGTAGAATGAGATCCCTTCCCATTTACCTTTTTTCTTTTTTTTACTTTACAACAATTTAGTCATTTTGAGTTTTGTAAGAAATGAATGAGCTGTTAGAGAAGATGGATTTTCAAACCAATCGATATGAATGCTTTAAAAAACCTGCTACAGAAGACAGTACTGTATCTGCTTCTGTAGAAACTCCTCCCTAACTCCATATAATCAGAAAAAAGAGCTTATCACTAGCAAATGCACTGAGAGTAGCAAGCTGCTTCCAGATGTAGCCCAGACCTTATACAACTAAGTGGTAGGAAATGCTGCTCCATTTTTCTTTATTGTTTTCTTGCAGTCCACTATTTTAGAGGCATGCAACATACTCACCTTTGAGGAACGTAAATAAAGTTGGCCTGCACCCTACTTCCAGGCTCTGCTCCCCAAGCAAAGATTGAACATAAATAGACAGAAGAATTACCTGTATTAATTACGGTATCATCTAAAATGGATCCCAGTCTTAACTGTGCTCCAATTCTCAAGTTTAGAGGTAGAGTCCTGCTCCAGACTGCCCACCTGACGTGTGCCAGAGGGACAGTTCAGCTGCTATTAATCCCTTACAGATCAGAGCCTGCAAACGCGAAGGGCAAATAAACAGATCCTAGTTTGCTTCAGTACAGCGAATGGTTCAGCAGCTCCCAAACAGGAGCAGAAATGTCAGAGGAAGGGGCAGAGCAGACCGGCCCTTCTGAGCAGGAAATCAAACAGACAAGCCCAAAGCAGGAGGTTTAGTGTGGGTTGGCTTTTTTTGTTGTTTTTCTTGTGGGGTTTTTTGGGTTTAAACACTATCTAGTTATCCACTTAAACATGTATAAAGCTTTCACCCATACTTACATCTGACATCAAACGTAATGGGTACTTCATTAGCATGCCCTTTTGGGCTATCCAAAAGAACAAGCAAACCAGGCAGGAAAACACAATTGGTTTGAGAAAGCAGAACTTTCCAAATATCTTCCTGCTGGCAACGACCATGAATTTAAATATCCACAGACAGCTTAGAGGACAGCCACAACCAAACCTTTTCTACTTTACTGGCACAGCTTACATTCACACACATGTTAAAAAAACCCCAAACATCACAATCATTATTTTGCAATACATGTAACAGACTGAATGCAGGCAACTCTTCCATTAGGGAATTAATTAACTTGGGAACAAACAGTTCCTACAGTTAGTTACCAGAAAATATTCAACATGCATTTACAGGTTTATTCTTGAATCACTAAGTATAACTTTAGGCACTAAGGCTGAATACCTTGCAGGGTGGAGGAGGGAGGGGAACAAAAAACCCTGAAGTATTTAAACTACCATCAGTTACGCTATTATTCCCTAGATCAAGAACCAAACGACACTTACACTGTTTATTTGCACATACAGCCGGACCTGTTTGTTGGAAAGCTGTTTTCCAATATGCAAATTGATGACTTCTGTAGGTCAAACACTAGCATGAGCAAGCTGATAAAAATCACGTTAAACTGGGACTTTTATCTCTCTTATACAGCTGGTGTAGATGCAGGCAGTCATACCGCTATTAATGTTTCAGATTATTAAAAGACTGTTTAAGTGGAAAGTACTTAATATTCATGAAATCTCTTCAGCATCTGATTAGGTTCTTCCCCTTCCTCTGCCTCATGCTTCACTTATTACATTTTTACCTGGGCCAAAAATGCAACTATGAAACCACCTTTATTTTGCATTTAGCAGACACTAAACATTGTTAAATAGAAAGGGATTTCTGTCCTTTTGGAAGTTGGAAAGGAACATTTATTCAGCAGAGAAACATACCCAGCTTTCAACTTAAACCAACAAATGCTTTTAATGTACATTGACTTATGGTAAAAGCAAGTTACACTAACGTAATCTGGTCCGATAAGCCATTATTACATATTATTATATTAATAATTAGGCTCTTGGGAATGGGCAGGAAGTACATACTAATGGAAGATGGGCCCTGGGAGACTGCACTGACCAACGGCAGCCCTAGACCCTGCATCCTCAAAGCAAGGGTTCATGACTACCGCACGCAAATTATGTGATGTCAAATAAATCATACCTTATGCCAAATAAATCCCCGGGGGAGAACGATGACAGGAAAAACCCATGCCTAACAGTGCAGGCCATGATTTGACCAGCATGTAACAGCATGGTGAATTTTATTATCATAGTTCATGCAGCTTTCTAAGAGCTTACTAAGTGCATAAATGTCTTTAAAGTATTAAATTTCCTTAAAAAGCCTGTTCTATCGAAACCGCTCCTTAAACTGCACCTCCAGGAAACCCCTGGATGAAAACAGACTCGCCTGTAAGTGAAAAGGACAAACCTGGGCTGCCATACGTCCCCCATCACATATCCCTTCGAACCTCTAGGCCTTCCCCTTGCCAAAGCTAAAAGGTTTCTGCTGTTTCACTTCACGAGACAAATGCAGGGCTGAGGCACCCCGAGCCCCCCATGCCGCACGAGCCTCATCCGCCCGGTTCGCCGCAGCCAGCCATGTGGGAGATCAAGGCCAGAATGGGGGAAGTCAGGCCGCCGCTGGGTGAGCAAGCGTGGCCCAGCACAGCTCTCCTCTGTTTTACGTTCACAGGCCTAACACTGACCTTCGCATACAGCGCCTGGTCCTTCTGCATGACTTTTATTAATCGCCTCTGCTGCTCTTGCTCCAGAGGCACCGCAGGGAGCCTCGCACCCTCACCACACAGCTCAGAGCCCCAAGGTGCAGGTGAGCGGTCATGGGGGCCAGCAGCCATGCTGCAGCCCCCACCACCCCAAGAGATGGCTCACCTTCATCATCCCTCCAAAGCGAACTTTAAGCTCTTCTTAAAAAAAGGTCTCATTTTTCTGAGTTAACACACTCGCACAAAAAAAAGTGAAGTAGCTTTAAGTTCATCTCCTCAGTGGTAATAAATAAGGCCTAAGCGTGGAGGCAAGTTAACCACAATCCTGGGACTCGATCCAAGTCTCCCATGACAATAGAAAAACATTAGAACTATAACATTCAAAATATTATTTAACTTTTAAAGTCTTAGTGCAGTTCAAAGTCTCCTTTGTGGAACAGCGCTTTCAACAATGTCGGTTGCCTTCCAGAGACCACTTCCTCCTAATCAGGCCCGGCATTATTTAAACAGCAAGGAATACCAGCAAGAGTAGGAATCGCTTGGCTGAGCCAGGGAGGGGGAAAGTCCTTAAAATGACTGCAGAATCCTTAAAAGCTGGTAAAAGGCCTAATCCTATATAATGATTTACAAAGTGACAAGGAAAATAGATTTACTGTGACAGTTTGAAAGGAGACCAACATAAATAAAATCACTGCTCACGCGATCGCAGCCTCCCTGCCACCCCCTCGGCAGTGGGCAGCACTGACAAAAGGAGCCCTCCACCCACCTGCACTCATTTTTTTTCCCACCTACCTGGGCCTCCCTCACAACCAACACCAAGGAAAAAAAAATAAATTACCAAGCAACTTAAAAAGCCAATTACTTGCTCCAAAATCAGAAATTCTTTCCAAGGCACAAGCTTATTGATTACTAGTGCAGCAATTCACACGTAGCACCTTTTTGTATGGTAACCCCAGATTTTAAAAAAAGGACAACCAATTATCCCTCTCACCCCACAAAAACAACAACAAAAAAAACCCTTACACCGGAGAGCTTTGGTTTTATTAAGTTCCCAACTGCAGCACCGCAGCTGCTGCATGCAGGGGCAGAGCATAGTGCCAAGTATTTGCAGACCAAGCATGCTAAACATTTCTCTGCCCAGTAAGTGCGATGTGGGTCAGGAAGGCCTGGCACTACTTATTTATGGCTTTTTTGATACATAGAAGATATAGCCACATTTAACCGTTTCTTTACTGAAGGGGAGCCAGGCAGCTGCAGGACTGCGGGCTGTGTGCGCCCCCGCACCAGGCCCCCCTCGCTGTGCGGGGGTCTGCACAGCGCAGTTACACGGGTGCTGAGGGTCGAGCTTTCCTCCGCTGAAGGGAAGCCATTCAGCTTCCAGCTGTGCAGCAAAAAGCACCCGAGCGCGCTGGCAAGGGACCAGCTGCTCTTCCCTGCCTCCACAGCACCAGGCAGCTGCATCGCCATCACCACCATGCACGGACCCCCTGAAATCAGCCCATGCCATGCCCTCCAGCCTTCTGCCATAGCTTCTGCATCCTGTGAACTGAAGGGGGAACCCCCCTCGAAGTGGAGGGGCCCTCTTTCTCTTCCTCCTGGATGCAATGTCCCTTTATACTGCTCCTTTCATAATGTGAAATTACTGAATAAACACGATGAATGCCCCCTCCCCACCAGAGCCATGCCAAAGACCATAAGCAGGTCATTAACTGCCAAGGTCATCTTGTTTGTGAAAAAGAAAGGAAAACATTACCATTAAGACTCTAATACGGTAAAACAGCAATGACAGCAACAAGGAAACATAAGCTTAATGTTTCCTTTAACCCTCACTTAAAAACACATTTGAAGTCATCTGATTCAACCATATGACTCTGCAAATTACCGTTCATTGAGAAGGTTTTGGGTAGCCCAATTTCATACCTGCACCACACACACCCCCCAACATTTTGTGCAGATCTCGTTAAATCTCATCTCCCAGCAGAAATCCAGGAATCAATCTGGCATTTCAACACTTGTCATCAGGAGAGATACCCACCCTTCTCCTGCCCATCACCTTTTAGGGCACACTACTGCATCTTTGAATGGCTGTGTGGGACCCTCCTGGGTGCAGCAGCAACATCCCTGCCTTTCCAGTGGACTCCCCAGTCCCCCCTTTCCTGCAGGGAGCATATAATTTTTTCTCCATCTGAGTCTTAACTACTGTTTGTCCGCAGACTTGTAAAATGCACTCAGAAATGCCTAATGAGACACTGATCTGGCATCCAAATGTTCTCCCCCATCCATTTCCCCAGCGGGCTGTTGCCTGAGCAGCACACGCGTTGAAGCTGTAATTTGTTTGCCATCTCTCCAAGGAAGGAAGGAAGGAAAGTGGGCGGGTGGGTGAGAGCTGGAGTCGGCGCAATACCAGCACATGGCTGGCTCGCACATGTTTTCAGTCGCTCACTACTAAGAAGATATATAGGTATATGCACACAAACAAAATACTCTGAAAGCCCACATGAAGACAGCAGGTTGCTAGGATAACATCGCTTCCTTCGCGCCAGAAGCCAATAAAATAAGTAAAAACCACAGCTCTCAAGAGAAAGACTGATTATGTGCTGAGCTTTTGAGACCCTACAAAAACGCAATCATTCTGAATTCCAGGTAGCCCAACACTCATACTTCCAGGGACCTCACAAATTATTTCTCTTACAGTAGCACCGTGAAACTAGCTTCTGCACAAAAACTGGGGAAGTCCAGGCAAGAGACAGAAGATTGCATAATTAACCCCACTTTATTACTGGGACACGCAGGCACTCAGACTCTAAGCAATCTGTTCAAAGTTACTCGAGAAGTCTGGAGGGGAAGAAATAGCTGAATCAGACAACCGCAGCCCCAAGTTCAGTGACCCAAAGCCAAGCCTCCTGCCCTCTAACTGAACGCTTAACTCTTGCCAGAGAGCGCCCGAACATGTAGACAAAAGACTCCCGCAGGTCGGTAAGCCAGCTGTTACCTTGCCTGCTGCTGCCGGGAGGAGTTACCCATGCAGCCAGTTTTGCATTCTCTGAACACATCTTGCTGTGGCACGAGGCTGCAGTATTGTTTTGTGGTTTTTTTTTTTTTAAAGTATTTTTGAAAGTACTTTAAATATTTAAAAAACCAGAAATAAGTTCCAGACTGCAAATATTTACGCACATTCTTAACTTCATGTGCAAGGAGTTAAACTAAGTTTAAATAACCATTTTTATGTCTAACCTTAACTATGTACATAAATATTTACAGGATTGTGACTTTGATTCTCCTCCTTTGTGCTCAGTACATCACCTGGTTCTTGAGTGGCTGGGGTCAATGAAGCAAACTGCTTTCTCAGTTTCACGAATTATCCCTATCCTGCATTGCCCGGCTTGCAAACAGGGGAGGAGCAATACTGAAATCCAAAACCTAAAACCCCAAGCTGCTTTCAAGTGATTAGCATTCTGTAAAAACATTGTCAGAGACTGAAACTTGAATAACTGTACATATTTTGAAATCTCACACAGATTAATTTGAGCAGGGTACTAAATGGATGCTGTAAACCCACTTAACTCTTTTCCTACAAAAATTTACACAGGAGTTACTTACACCGGAGTTAGCAGGGAGGCAGCTCATGTGCCTCAGTGGTGATCTCCCTGGTGTGCACACAGATAAACCCTTGACCTCTACAGGCAGGGGGGTTTAAACGCGTTTCGGGATTTAAAACAAACAAAAAAATAACAAAAAAATTCACAACTTAAAACTTTTACATAGTCTAATCTAAGTTTTATTCACAATGATTAAAACTCTGAAAGATACAAAAGACATTTTGGAAGCATGAGCAGCAGCATTCCCGGTCCCCAGAACAGGGCACAGCGCACTGCTGCCTGGAAGCAAGGAGTCTGCTCTTCACCTTCCCCACTGACTTGGGGAATACAGAGGGGAAAAAGAAGAAAAAAAAAAAAAAAAGAAAAAAGAAATTGGCTTTATGCAGCTCAACTTTCCAGTGTTGAAATAAGGCTCAATCAGTTTAAACATCATATTTCTAGCCTCTTCCTTCTTCAGCATCAGTCATAAGAAACATTTAAAAATAGCAAGTTAATGATGTTAATATGAACGTTACTTTCAGAGGTTTGTTTATGCATTTGATAGTGCCTGTGCTTAGCTACTTTAACTATTTCCTCCCATACACCAGCTCACCTGCCAGTTTCCTCTGTTTGTGTAAAGCCTTTGATACCGAAATAGGACAGAAAAAAATAAACTTAAATGCTTTAAAGTGTAGGCATTCTGGCTTTAAAACCACAAAGCCTGGCAGAATGATTCACCAACAGTCAAAATCCCCCAAACAATTTTCTCTTTAAAAGAAAATTCAATATTTATTTTGTGCTTCAATATGAGTAATGACTTCTATAACTTTTTATTAATTTGTAATACACTGAAGTCTCACCATTAATTTCTGGAGTCTGTATAGTTCTGGCAGCTGCCAGAGCACAGCACCCTGTCAAATTCTAGCCCAAATTTTCCTAACATTACATTAATGGATGCAAACAATCTTGTGCCTTGGATATGGCTAGAAAAGGAAAATCAAATGTCCGTACACAAACTGATTTCAATAACATGCTATGAGAGTTTAATATATTAATGAAAAGGATTTTAAACAATACAATTTCACTAAATTCAATCAGGACTGCTCAACAGACACAGTTACAAAATATCACAATGAATATTAATGGCAGAGGCTTATGCTATGTTACTCTTAGTGTCTTGACACACAGAAAGATTTCAGTATGGTATTTTTAATTCCAAGCAAATCACCAATCACAACAAGAAAAAGCAAAACCTCTGCAAAAATGAATTTAAGTCCTTGAATTTTAGAAATTGTCTATAAAGTTGAAAAAGTTCAAAGCATTTGGACGTTTTTGGATGCCTCACTTGATATTATTTGAAAATGTCAAGTTTTCAGAAATAGCATGCACTGCACTTAATGGAATAGGGGCCTGTTTCATGCATTTTCAAGAATCAGTTTCTTTATAAACATTTTTTCAAGAATTCAGTTTTCATATAAAAACAAAATTTTGACAAAAAATGAAGGCAAGACATGAGGAAACACACAATTTCTACTTTCAACCATAAGTCATTTTATTCTTTGCTGAAGGCTGAGAATAATTTTGATTTTAAAAAATTAAGAAAAATAATCGGAGCTATTAAAAACTATTTTACAGTGAAGGCTGGCAGTACAGAACATCTGCATACAAAGTTATCAGCTGTATTTCAATTTGAATGTGCTTTTCTTCATCAAAACCTTTATGCTGTGTTGTAGCCTAGGCAGCAATCTACTCAAAATTTGTTCACAACACAGGGACAAAGCCCAGACCCAGGTCACCTGTATGTTTATGGACTTGTTAATTTAAGGTACTGTGAATGTTTCAGGAGAATACTTCACTGAGATTGCTTAAAGCATCCACAGTTAAATGCACACAAATACTGGCCAGTTTGAGGTTCTCACTTGCTTTTATTTGGGGAAATTTTCTCCAAAAGCCAAATATGACCATTTTATACATTTCTGTTCAGTAGGTCTGTGGCACCTCATTCACATAAGACGTAAAGAGGGAGACCACCCTTTAATTACTAACATGTGCCAAATAATCAGGGAGGACATTTAATTCCCTAGGACTGTAAGGTACCCACTCACCTACACCCACAGGCCAGCCAGAGCGACTTATTCTACAACCCCCCAAGGCGATACGGCCACTTGCGAGCTGATCCTTTAGCTCAAGCCCCCACACTCTGAGCAACAGACCAATACTGAAAACAGAGAGCAAAGAAACACAGCACGCCACGGTCCTTCAGAAACATAAGGAAAAATACATTAAAATCACAACTGGCATTTAGACAACATGCTTAGTTTAATAATACAGGTTATTTGTATTATCTTGGTACAGCTCCTGCGGCACTTCAGCCCCAAAGCTGCAAAAATTGAGCAGGGAGCGGGAAAGGCACGGAGCCAGGGGCTGCTGCCAGCTGGCCTCGGCAGAGGCCACGGCTCCCGGAAAGGAGCCGCCTGCGCTGGACCGCCTGCCCCGCGAGGAGGTCGCCCACCAGCCGCCGGCTCCCCGCAGGAAGGGTGGGAAGGCAGATGCTAGTGGGAATACTTTAGCACTGCAAATGGGAGCCTGGATCCCCCCCCTTGCCAGGTTTTAGCCTTCGATCTTACTGTGCGCTTCGTGGCAATCAATTGCGGCTTTTTCCGCCACGGATGGGTGTGCTAGAGGTATCTTCTAGCCACATCAACTGTAGGGGAGGATGGGCTTCAGGTTTAGTGCTACCTCCTGCCAGATTGTACAGTGAAAAGTTCCCATGACCCAAGCTGACAGAAAAGGAAATAATCAATTTCAGTTGAAAAGCAGTTTGTAAAAAAAAAAAAACACAACCAACAACAACAAAACAAAAAAAAAACCAAACCAAACAAACCCCTAACAAACCAAAGCAACACAACAAAACACACCACACCAACAACTCAATGTGTCCTGTAAGATGCACAGTAGGGTTTCCAGCCTGTGGAAACCAGAGTCTCCTTCTGCAAACATTTCCAAGAGCCGCACGCAGAGGGGGCTTTGTCCATACTGCAGGAACTAACCAGTGGGACATACCACAGCTGGTTTCAGTGCCAGCTCACACACTACCCCCACCTCGCAGGAGGTATGAGGGAGCTTTAAGCATCTCAGGTTCTCCAGCCATCTCAAACTGCCCATCCCAAGCCCAGGAGAGCACTGGGCAGCACCAAAACAAGGACACTCCCACACAGCCTGGCCGGGCACGGGGAAGCACAGGGCTGCTGTGGGACTACTCTCTGCGGCAGGCAGCCCTGACCCTGCCACGCTTCCCCCGTGCCCTCAACTGCAGGCCAACAGTACAGCTGGAGACTGAGTGCTTCCAGCATCACCTCACATCTCCAGGCTGCATTGCTGGAGATGGCAGAGGCCTCCAGCCTCCCAAGCTCATACACTTGATGAAGGGCTTCAGCCAGGAACCAGCTGGAGTCAGGCACAGGCAGGGTCCTGCAGAGCTAAACTCTCTTCAGTTGGTTGGTTGTTTTCAGGACTCCCGACCAGTTCCACAGAGGCTATACCAGCAGACAACAAGTGGTGTCCAATGTAGAGAAGGTTACATGCAATTTATGTTTTCATTTAGCGAGAATCTACCTGCCCCCAGCAACAGATGCTCTGGTACTAATAGGAAAACAAGTTTATGCAAATCAAAATATTGTGGTTTTAATCACTTGATCCAATCTATATATGAGCTGGGTTTATTATTTTCTGCTAATTGTGAGGCTGTGGATGCATCTGACTTTCCTAGGCAGGAGTGCCAGTTAAAACACTCTTTCCCACCTCCACGCCTGCCACAAAGCTTGGCTTCCCAGTCCACTGCTGCTGCCCGCGTGGTGCTTGCGCAGCGATTTGTGCAGCCAGACGGGGAAGCAGGCTGGGGAACTGATCCAAGGGGCTGGGGGTGAGAAGGAAGAACCCATACAGAAACACAAAAGGGTTTTTCGTTTTCATCTTCATCAGTTCATCTGTCTGATTCATTGTGGACCTGCACAAATATTGATGCTAACACAGCATAAGGGTGGGAATAACCGTGTAGCAGGGAACTGCAAGGCTTAAGTACTCCTGACAGTGCAAAACCACAGCCTGAGCATGGCAACAGGGATCATCCATCTTTCTCACGGACTAGCATGTTGATACTGGGCATCACAGTACAGCTCCCACAGTATTAATAGCATTGTTTATTCCTGCCCAGGAGAAGCGAATGAGGAAACGATGCTGCCCCATACTCAAGCCACCCCCATGGTGTGGCAATGGCCTCACCTTACCTTTCCTGGTGCCCAGTGACCCCGTGCCAGTGGCACGGCCAGCACCGCCTCCGAGACACATCACTTACCACCTTCCAGAGGAAGAGGCAAATGACAGAGGTGGGACCCGGCATTCCCACGCACCTCCCCTCCATGGCTCCTGAGCAGTGGAGGCGATGGGGGCGAGGGCAGGACCATGGCCACACTGGGGGGACAGTCAAAGCCGTGTGCTGCTAGCAGCAAAGCTCAGGCAGTTGCAGGTATGCCAGCTTATCTTCTAAAAATCACCACACCAGCAGCAACTGGTACCCTTCAGCAACTTCAGTATTAAACCAAGTGAGGCTGGAAAGGGGTATTCAGCTCAACAGGAGCTGGACAGGCAAAACCACACATGAACACGTTTGAACACATTATGGATGTTACATCAATACAGAAACACAGAAAAGTAACTTCACTTGGACACTTGCCCATTCCAGAAGAGTATTATATAGAAGAAAAAAAGTGTTTGTTCCTGGAAGATTAGGCTGGTGTACTGTTCTGAGGTGTGTGCAAACACTCGCTGTTGTTTGGGGGAACAGCAAGGTGGCTGGAGACCCTGGGGGCACTGTCACAGCCTGAAGTCTGCTGAGCTGAGCCCAAGGGGCACCCTGGCCCCCTGTGCTGGTTTTGGCTGGGGCAGAGTTCATTTTCTTCACAGTAGCTAGTGTGAGGCTATGTTTGGGGTTTGTGCTGATAATTCAGGGATGTTTTTGTTACTGCTGAGCAGCGCTTACACAGAGCTAAGGCCTTTTCTGCTCCTCACACCACCCCACCAACGACTAGGTTGGGGGTGCACAAGGAGTTGGGAGGGGACACAGCTGGGGCAGCTGACCCCAACTGACCAGAGGGATGTTCCATACCGTATGATGTCATGCTCGGCATATAAAACTGGGGGAAGGGGGGGGGGGGGCATTCAGGAGCCCTGCTTTCCTGGAGATAGCTGAACACCTGCCTGACGATGGGCAGCAGTGAATGAATTCCTTGCGTTGCTTTGCCTGTGTGTGCAGCTTTTGTTTTCCCTATTAAACTGTCTTTATCTCAATCCACGAGTTTTCTCACTTTTACCCTTCCAATTCTCTCCCCCATCCCACCGGGGGGGAGCGAGTGAGCGGCTGCGTGGTGCTGAGCTGCCGGCTGGGGTTAAACCACGACACCCTCCCACCAGCCTGGCTGAGGTGTTCCCAAGGGTGCCTTTCATTGATACAGAAACCAGGCAGTCATGCAGACAGCAGTATCAATCGTAGCTAATTCAGCTGAAAATGAACCTCAACAAGAAAATAAACAACAAAAAGAAACCAGCCACACAAAAGAAAACTAAAAACATCACAAAAACCCAAAAGCCTTTTCTCAATCAGTGACCTGATCCTGCTGCCCATTGGGGGGGTGGTGGGTGGGGGTATAAACTGGAACCCATGCTTACCCCATATTTAAATGATTCTGTTTAAAGGACCATTTCTTAGGAATGTTTTATTTGTATGATTTGAGCAAACAGTTAAAAGTACCAGAGGAAGAAAACTGCAATCTAACCATAAGCATGGTACAGCAAAACTGAAAGTATCATCTCAACTCCTTGTAGATACCCAAGTGCAGCTTCTACAGCGGGGACAGGACACCACTGCCAGGCATACTTCACTGCCATCACATCTACAGTAACAGCAGAAGCAGCAGTGCTTTACAGCTCCTGGTGTATACAGGACCGCTGCATTTGGAACCTGTGTGCCCTCTCCCCAAGGCAGGCAGCCAGGAGGAGCCACCCAGCTCCCCAGGGCTGGAGCTGCCCTGCCCACTGCAATCACAAAAAGCTCACGGGTGTTAGCAACTTTTCTCCTGTCACAGACAAACTGAAAGCACATGAGTTTAAACAGGTAGCCTTCCAAGACTGCATATTAAAGCTATGAATGTCTGCCAACGGCAGTACCTCTCTCGAGCATGGCACTGGTCTCAAATTCACTTGCCTAGGGAAAACGGCAATAACTTCCTGGCCGTCAAAGCTTCTAAGCTTGAAGTCTTCTTGATTTTATCAAGATTTAAGTCAATTAACCAAAAAACGACAGATTAAGGTTGAATTTATATAGGAAAAAAGACTCCAACATTTTAAAACATATTCTGTCATGTTATGCTGTTAGCTATAATTACAATATGGGACATGTGTTTGACACTTATTTTTTAGTGTTCAAAAAATATTTCAGTTGCTAGCTCTTTGCCATCTGCTTCCTATCATTATTTCATTAAAATCGTTTTCATTTCTCTCACAGTAGAAGACTAAGATTGTTTTCTGGGTGACTAGATTGTTCTCTCCCTTACTTAAACAGCATCATTCCAGCTTTTTTTTTTTTTTTAAAGGCATATGCATCTCCTCCCAACAAGGGCTACCAAAGCAAGCTGGTTTAAAACCAAGTATGTGCCCTTCTCTCCACCTGTCAAGAACACTTTTCCGAAGTCTCTGAGGAAACTAAATAAAATAACTTGTCAGCTGCAAAAAGCATGGGGATTTTCATCCCAGAAAGAGAAACCTCACAGTTGAACACACCTGGGATGAAAACCAAGGTCCAGTGTACAATAGGTAGCTTATGCCACACACAACACTTACCATTCCCACTCAAAATACTGGAGCCCAGCAGCTTGCACCACTGTGACTACCCATGCAGGGGTAAAGTCACCCACATACAAGGAAGAGGTGGTTTCTGAGCAGTTATAGCAGGAGCAAGTGCAATAATTCTTACCTGGAAAACGCTGTTTGCAGCTGCTCACCAATTTGTCGGCGCACACACTGCTCTCGCCTCATGATTTATGATGCTCTCTCCAGCACTGAGACTTCTATTACTGTCCTCGTTTATTGCCTGCAGCTGTCATTCCCACCAACAATTCTACAGTTGTTTGTAGGTGAGGTATCAAAGGTATTTAGCGTGCACCTAGAGATGTAATTTTAATCAAACCTATGCACAGGCAGCATTTAAATGTTAGAACAACTGCACAGAGCAGCAGCAATTAACATGGTCTTGACCAACCAAAATTATGACAGCCAGAAACATTTACTCATAAATGCTTCCAAAGGATGGATGTCCGACAGACCTGTGAACACCTGCTGATTTGTAAATGAAGATAAAAATAGTACCCATAGATCACAAAGCCTTCCGACAGGTATTTGAATGCACAATAACTATATTAACACAAATTCAGCACTTTCACTTTCTATGGCCAAAATGTCGAGAAGGCAGTAAATCCAGCTACACTTTTCTCACCACCTATTTTCCCTGCCAGCTTTTTCCCCCTTAGACTAGCCAGGTTTTCCAGCATCTCCCAAAAATCTGCTGAATCTGCCCATTTTAGAGTAACGGCAGCGGAGGGGGAAACAGCTTTTACATCAGTTTTAAGAGATCCCAGTGTGTTTTCTAGACATTAAGAATTTGCAAGTGAAAAAGTTCTGACCCACTGCAGTCCTTACTTAACTTTTTGGGGAGCCACAAGATGCTGCGTGAGCAATGTTAACTAAGCATGACTACCAATTGCACCACCCTGCTTTGAAAGAGGGTGGCAAACAGCCTCCAGGTGTGAATTGGACCTACTATCACCAAACATGGCACCAAAGTGCAACAGAAAGTAAAAAAGGAGTCCTGGAGCTAAGCCTAATACTACTTTCATACATACTCTAAAGCTCCAACTCCTTAAGTCAACTGATTATAACAGCATCTCTGTTTATTTAATGAGTTTCTAGTGCTCCTGATTCAGGATGAAACTTCAAAATACAAACCCTAAACAATCCCAAATGGCAGATTTTGCAAAACAATGCAAGTTCATTATTATTTAAAATTATTCTATAGGCCTGGCTTCTGGTGGCTGAATATTTTAAGGCTGGCAATCTTAAACTAGTTTAATCAGTACTCTAAACACCAAAACCCACTTTCTGCATTTTAAGTTCTTTTCTTCAACACTATCCATGCTGCACAGCTTGAAAATAGCACTCAAGGCAAAAACAACAATTGTGAATTTACAATCAAAAGGTAGCCTGAAGGCCATCACTGTCACAGTCAAGCTTTATTTATAGCTTAACAGATAGTGTCAAAATATAAACTACAAAATAAACACATTACTTTAAGAGGAAAAAATGATGATGCGTTTTACTCTATAATGATAAAGTACCAAAGAACCTCTGGTGTTTGGAAGTTAACACCACTTGCAATGTATACAGATATTGATTAACCCTATTGTCACTCCATGTTCCAGTCCCTTCAACCAAGATGATGGGGTCACATTGAGAGAAATGCACAGAAGTGAGCAGTCACTAATTCTGAGGCCACATTAAACCATTAGCTGGTGTGCAACAGCCTGCTTTCAGGTTAAGAAACAAACTCTGCTTTTAAATAGAGCACTAATTGGAGCACATTTCAGAGTTCAAGAATGTATGACCTCCAAACTGTTCTGAGGATGCACTTCAGTCATTTAAATCCATTTGTCTTCCCATAACATTTATTAAGAAATTAGGTCTGAATTGGTCATATACACTTCATCAGAGGAAAAAAAAAATCCACCACGCAAAAACTGAACTCACCTATGTTTTTGTACGTCTTATTTCAGCCTTTACTCTACCCCTCCCGATCCCTTTCCTATATGTAACTGCAGAATGTATATATTTGGGTGGAAGTAACATATCTATACAGAATACACGCAGTAAGTGGTTACATATGTTAGCTGTGATCATAGAGAAAAAAATTTCAGGCCAACTAAGTCACTCCACTCCTCTGGTACGAAAGGTCCATCCAAATGGAAAAGCTGGATCCAACTACCTGGCACTCACCTGATGTGACTGCAACGCACAGATGTCTCTCAAAGCCAGAGACAGGATCCTTACTGTTGAAAGCACGAGGCTCCAGTCACTCAGGAATTGGGGAATTAAAAAAAAAAAAAAAATCCAACAGCAAAACAAACAAAAAGAACCTCAGAGCCACCGCACACAAAAATCCCATACGACCAAAAACTTGAAGCTTCCTCCATTAATCATTATCCCGTTTTTCTTAATACTGGAGAAAAAAATACTTTACTGGCAAGCTGGGGGGGGGGGGGGGGGGGGGGGGGGGGGGGAGGGAGGAGAAAGTATTTTTCTTTCCAAACCTACCACAGCGAGAGGACATTTAAGCTATAATTGCTCTTAGATTCAAAACAGATTCACATCCCATCCTCAGATGATGTCTTTAGGATCTGCTCACTCACGCGTCTATGTATGGTCCTTCACTGACAAACAACCTGACTCCTCGGCTTGTGCAACTTGCATTACTCATAGGAAAGCCTTGGCAGAGGCAGGCCAGCATATGTTAATTACTGGGTGGCATTATAATAGGTCTAACATCTTGTTTCCCATCCAGGGTTTTAAAATAAATGGAAACAACAATCTCTTTGGATACAAAAGTATGTATTTTTGTATCTCAGGCTAAAAATACTCTACTTTAAAAGCACAAATAGATCAACCGCCAGAGAATTCCTGCCTCTTCAGTGTTTCTTTTGGGGGGGTTATTCTTATTAAACAAAGCCACCAGGCAATCTTTAAGAGAGGTTAGCGTACGTGCATTCGTCTTTCATTTCCTACAAATTATCCTTAAGTTGGGTGTAATAGTGAAAAGGGGAGCTTGACTCCCCAATCTTTTGTTTCTTCTATAAACAGTTTATCAGGTCAAGCTGGCTACCAGTTTCTACAGCAAAATAAAGCATAAATTCACACACACTGAGGAGCATGAATAGAGCAAAGATATACTTAAAAATATATTTTTCACATGACAGGGGATAGATACTATGTTTCTTCATTTTATGATTTAATACGCTGCTAGGACAAGATGCTGGCAACATTACAAGTATTTTTGATTTACATTTCTCTTTACTGAGAAAGAGGCATTGAGGGCCATGGCTGCAATTTCAGACAAAGGACTAAGACTCTACACTGACATGCTGTTTCTTTTTGGGTGACCAAATTCAGAGTTTTAAATCTGAATTTCAAATCATCTGACACCATAAAACTGCCAGAAACATCAGAAGTTTTGTTGAAATTTTCAAAACACTAACATTCTAAAAATAGGCGCTGGTACAAGACTTTCTTTCACAAAAGGTTTTGCAAGAAGTTCGTGCATCGAATAAATAATTTATACACACATTTAGGATGCAAAACCTTTTAGAATACTGTGAAAACACTGCCTCAGAATTTTTATTTTTTAAAGCGATTAAGCCAATCCAACGTCCAAACTGTCGTGCAACTGTGACCAGAATCCTACCCGGCATCATGCTCTCCTCCCTCCTGACCCCGACTCCCCGCGCTGGGTGCTGCGCAGGCGGCGCTGGTCCCGGCTCCCCAAGGCTGAGCGCCAGCGAGGAGCAGACAGATGGTGGCCAATAAGGAAACCATCACGCCGTCTTAGTCACCGTGGCAGAGCCTGGGCACGGCACAATAGCAGCCTGACTCTCGACTACTTTACTCCTCATTTCAGCTCGTTAATGTTTACCTGCGTATGGCTAGTGCTCCCAGCTATAGGGCAAACAGACACAAGAGCTATATTAGGTGTACCAGTCCAGTGTCCCACAGGGCGGATGAGGACCCACCACAGCCAAGCATAGCGATGAAGCCAGATATCCAAACGTTACTAACCAGTGCACTAAACCCAGTGTACCAACCACCGCTCAGTGGGAGTGGTTATGCTCTGGGTTAGCTAAGAGGAAACACCCCAACTCTTCAAAACGGATGCTCCACATATCAATCAGTTATCAAAAGAAACCTCAACAGATGAATCCTAAATTTCACATATTTTTTTCTATTTATTTAGAGACAAAACGACCTTGATATTTTGCTTATGAATAAGACAAGCACAGTTCTGAATTTAAGGTGCCCATCTGCTTCCCCCCAGCCAGTTCCTCAAACCCAGGCTCTGATCCTCCAGCAGCCTCCTCTTCTTCCTCCACTCCCTTGCAGCCTCCACACCTCCCAGGCACCTGTCAACCAATTACTTTACAAACAACAATCTGCCACAAACACAAGTAGAATAATCACGATTGCAAATATTTTCAGAATCTATTTTAATCAAAAAGAGTCTGAACTGCTAACCATCCACAGCATGTCCTTTGCAAAGCCTTTGCGCAAAGAACCACCACTTCGCCCAAGCCTGCGCAGCACCGAGCACCATCTGGTCTACACCTCGGGAGGACCTTTCTGCCCTTCTCAACCTGTCCTGCTCCACAGCGAGAGCCACCAGCAGCGGTGCCCATTGCCGCTGCGCTCCCTGCTGCACAGACCTCGGAGGACAGGGCAATTTCATGTGAACTTTTTAAAATATTTATCTTGTGTCCTGTTGCTGACTCCTTCTGAAGTATAAACAAGGTCTGAATGGCCTTCCCTTTATCTGTAATTCGTACCCAAGGATCCCTTGGTATGCAAGGTTTGGTCTTGAAGGTAAGCGTCTATGCTGCTCAGAAAAGTCCGAGTACGGCATCTTTCATGTGTAAGCTGTATCTTTGTTAAACACCAGGATTAAGTATTTGTTATTAACAAACATTTCCAAGGGTTTCCCACATTTATTCTGCACTCTGTCACTCGCTGGTGACCAACTGCTGTCATAGTTTTACTTGTCCTTTTGTGAAGAATAACAAGGCCAACTGAAAGGGCGACTCCTGCGTTACACATGAACAAGCGGGTGCCCGCTGCAGAAGTGGGACTTTGTTTATCTGGGTTTCGAAGCCTTTCTGGGTATCCATCTTCCCACGCAACTCCTGTCCCCCCGCTGCTGCAGAGCCCAGAGCAGCTGGGTCACAGAGCCCCACGGTTTCTCCTTCCAGTCCCACCCCAAGGCAGCGATGAGGGTGAAAGCCAGGGTCTGGAGCAAGGCTGAGCCTCCCCCCGAGGGGTCCCCGGAGCAGCGTGAATCGTTGCGGCAGAGGCAGTTCAGAGCCAGCACCGCAGCCACAGCAAAGGCGAGGGCAGCCAACCGGGAAAGGACACACCACCCGTACGCTTACGCCGTCACAAAGCTGTGGGAAGAGGATGCAAGCCCAAATGTTTTAACTCGCAAGGCTGCTTTAACCAAGCCTTCGAAGGCTCCACTCGTGACCCGAAATAACTTCTCCTTACATAATACTGTTATGATTTTAATGTGCGAGATGTCAGAGTTTTACAGTGCCAAAAGCCAAAGCTATGCATTCAGTTGGAAAGTTAGTAGGGTCCCATGTCTAATGGTAACAAAATCCAGCTGGACTGCAACCCAACATTTCTTAAAACAGTGATGTAAATTTTGGGAGAAATCTCATACTTGAGAGGAGGACAGGAAAAGATAGGAGTATAGTTCCCGAAGCAAATTTCCTAAAGAAAGACTGATAGCTTCTTTAAGTCTCGCCAGCTGAGATGCATCAGAGTAGAACTCTTCGAAGCAAGAAAGGACTTGTGAATGGGACGAAGCCGAACACTAGTTTGTAGAGAAACAGCCTTGCGAGTTCACCACACATTGAATTCACATTTTCAGTCCCAGAATTGCTACCCACGTTTTCACACAGGTACCCACTGCAACTCGGTGTCTTGATTTTCTGTGAAAGAGAGAGTATCTATATCTCAGCGGCAAGGTGGGACTTCATGGATTTGTAAAGCACCTGAGGAATAGCAAACTGAACATGCAGACAGTCAAGATCCCAAGAGCATTTCCAGGCCGACAGTTCACTGGCCCAGAGTCTTTTTAAGAACAAGCATTCCAGTCTTCAAAAAAAATTGTTTAATCAAATGTAAAGTGCATCAACCTGTGCTAAGTGGAGGAGGGAAGAAAAGCTTTCTTTGAAAAGGCTTGGGGGAAGCATTGGGTTGCCATAAGGGAGGCCAACATAAGCTGTATACCAGCTGTAAACAAGTTAACTTCTGTGATCCCACTGCCGGGAAAAGGGTTATAAGAGCATTAAACAAACGCAGAATTTACAAGAAGGACACCAAGAGATTGGGTAGACTGCCTGACATCCACATCATTCTTCTTCCCCACTGCAAACCTGCGGGATAATAAACCCTTCTCTCTTTCGTATATAGACAGATATATAAACAAACTGCTCTTCCGAGAATTCAATGTCAACAAAGTCTCTACAACCGCTTTTTAAAGCTTTTCTCCTGCCTTTTTTTTTGGGGGGAGACAGACAGGGGGACGGATGGACACACGACGGGAGACAACCAAATGGGTCTTTCATTGACCTATGAATATATTATAGCTTTAAAATGAAAAAGTGTCAGTGCTTGTTTTCAAAGTAAGCTAGCTGCAGGAACTTGTATTTTAAGCAGAAACAGTCTCTAAGAAAATTTGTTTGTAAGGTTTTTTTGTCATTTACAGCAGTCAAAACTTTACATATATTTGCAATGCTAAGGAAAGACTAGGGTTTACGTTAAAGCAACAACATGCAAGGTTTTCAAACCATCTATGGGAGCATCTCACCTTCTGGCTGCGTGAACAGAAGTACCACTGAAACTGGGCACTGGGGCAGCCGGACGGGGAGTTTCTCTTGCTTCCTCGGGAGAGTGACTGTAGGTATGGGTCCTGCAACTGACGACATGAGCCTTTCCTCACTCTCAACTCAACCTTTTTGTGGTGAGGCTTTTTCCCCCCCGTCACACACACGCACCTCTAAAATAACCAAAGGCATATGGTGACCTTTGAGCTCGAGGAGGCACATCTACCAGGTGAGTGTTGGACAACAACCCAAAGCACGCCCAAGAGAAGAGTGTAGGCGAAGGGTCTAAGCTTCAGCAATACACTAAAGAAAACTTTTAAGAAACCTTACAAGTTTAAGATGATTTCTACCTTTGGCAAGGTAGACTGGGGAAAACCCTCCTTCCGAGCATGAGTGCGAGACCCAGGGAAGTCCAATTTCAAACCCTCTCATGCGCCAGGTGCCCAGCAGTAAGTCAGCCTCGACATTGCCCTGCACTGTTCCCCATCCCACGATGCCCTTCTTTACACAGTAAGCCTGTATTTGATTAGTTCGTCTGGTTTTGGAATGGGTGTTCCAAAACAAGAGAGGAAGAGAAACCTGCACTTCAGAATTTACTGATGAAGAGACAGGAGCAGCCTAAAAGGCTCTGCTGTTCTCAGAGGGAATCAGGAATACAGCCAAGAAACAGGCAGATATTCATCAAGGGAACTGTTTTTGCTACTAAATGGCCAATTGAAGCCCCTACTATTCTGTCATATATCTATGTCACTGCAGCCCCAATAAATAAACCCTTCTGATTAGTTATGAGACTATCTAGAAATCTCCAAGAGATGGATACCATTCACTTTGCCAGCCAGTCAATCGTTGCAGCTCTGCAGTCTCCAAGGAAAAATAAATAAATTTTAAAAAATCCAAAAGACAACTCAAACTTGTTGTCAATGTATTTCTTCAAATCCTCAAGCATGTATGTTTTGCAAAGGTGGCAAATGATCTTTTACAGGTAAAAAGAGCTACAATATGAGTGGGACAGAGTTTATCTACATTTGTACATTAGATGCACTTCGCTTTCTGTAGTGAACCCTGTCCTGACCAGACTGACTTCCAAATTAAGTCACCAGAAGACTTTACGGGTTGCCAGACACAGAGTTTAGAACATCAGAACAAGAAAGATTTGAGACGACCACATGATGACGACAAACAACTCCCATGCCAGTTTTGCATGACACTATCAGATGCACAAAGTCTGTGGCTTCATTCTCACGCTTTGACGACACATTCATATTATCTATAGGTCAGAGTTGCTCCCACTTCTGAAGTCAGACCCACAGCAGTGCTGCTTTTCTCCGGGGGGGGGGGGGGGGGGGGGGGTAGGTGGACCTCAGACTAACCATGGTCTCTTGGTGTTCACAGCCAATACTGCCTACCAAGAAACTGGAATGTGGCTCTACAGGGAGAGGATAACACCACTACCTATGGATGAGGCAGCCAGAGGATAGCTTGTATAAGTTTCATAGGACTGGAGAAGGATGTGCTAGCATAAGGATTTCGGTTTTATAAATCAGCTCTCCACCATCTACTGACATATATGCCTTAAGTCAGGGAAGGAAAAAAAAAAAGAAAAAAGAAATAAAGTAAGAAACAATGAGCAGCAGGGGCAATCCAAATCCACGGTTTTATGACATTTCCACAGGTTTGTAACGTCGTGCATATTAATGGCTTTTGAGTGACTTTTTTTCCTCCCTCCCCCTCCATGTCGGGCCAATAACCTTCCTGCTTCACTTTGGGAATCAATTCAAAGCTGCTCCATAGAGTCAAAACAAATGCTGGCTTACCAAGGGATATACTTCCCACATTTATCTTAATGGAACGTTAACATGATAGCTCGTATGTGACTACCTCAATATTAATACACTAGACAAAATACAAACCAGCTCAATTTATTGAATTATCCATGGAAAGGACAGAAGCCTCTTTTCGAGCTTGGATATTTCATTAGATCCTAAACCTTATTTAAAAAAGCATCAACCTTCACCCCTTCCCTATTGGAAGGGACTGCGTTTGGCTGTTCCAGGATTCAGTACAGGAGTACAAGTTATTTCTTCCATCCTCTGCTACAAGTCTAAAAAGAATAAGCAACTGAAGGAAACTATAGGTGACCTGCATCAAATCATCACCTATGTAGGCCTTCAGAAGGGCAGGTTCTTTTAAGAATGAGTCACTCCCTATGGAGTAACATAATTTCTGTTGGCACTTACAGGAGAAATTAGATGGAAAGTGATTTTTTTCTGCCTAAGAACAACTTTCATGTTTCCACTAGATAACATAATACCCATACAAACTTGCCCTGCTCCATAAAGGGAAGGGTACTGGCACTGTACCTAAGCCAACAACCCTCACCTTTGCAGGCGATTTAAACTTCAGTGTATCTTAAACTACTGGAACCAAAAATAACACTTAACAAGTGTAAGACCATCTCCTACTCTCATAATACACTACTGCCTCCAACAGTCAAGCTGTAGAGATCCATTACAACCCATTGCCTGGACATTTCTCTTGCAGCCTATATCACCTTTAAAATATTCTAACGCTAACCAAGCTGAATGCTAATGATCATGTGAAACCCAATGGAAATAAAGAAATTGAGAATTGCTACAGAAGAAGTTTTTGCTTTTAGAAAAGTGGGGGGGGGGGGGGGAATATGACAAAGCAGCATTTCAATTTAGAAACCTTTTGGTTTTAAGCCAAAAACACCATTTTAAAACAGAAATTATTTCTAACACCAGTGACAGCCTCAACTTATCAGCAGGAAGCTTACATACACACACCTAAATTCAGTGAAAGAAAAACATACAATATTAGAGCAGGAGGTGTACCAGTTCCCATCGGTGGTGGTCTGCACTGATGTTCACTATGCTTTCCCATAAAGCACATCTAAATGGATTAAGAGGGCTCGTGTTCCTCGTCCCACAACCGTTGACAAGAACAGGCATAAACCAACTCTAAACTCCTCAGCAATATTCTTGCTGCTTTGCTGTAATACAGGATAGGATTTCACAAAAATTGGTCTAACTAGGAGTGAACAAATCAGCCAATTGCATAGTGGTCAAATTTGTTACCACAGGCATTAACTGCAGGTCCTACTTATTTATGAGAAACAGGCTTCCCAGGTAAAGCCGTAACAATCTCAGCTCACTGCCTCGGCAGCGTTTGATCACCCACGTTGTTACAGCAGCACGGCAGGCACCACGAGCTCCGGGCCAGCCACTACATCCATTTCTCATGGTCATGTTATCTTCTGCGCGACTGGAAAAAGGCCGGATCCCCATTGTCCTGAAGCCTATCAACAACGTTGTGGAAGGCAAAATTAATTCCAACTTTGTTTCCTTTCTGGGATCTATTTTTCTTCCTTTTCAGGAGAGAAACCAGGCTTTCCAGGCTGCTAGTACAAACATCAAGTTGCTAAAAAAACAGCCAACATTGTCTCCAACTATAGTATCAGTGATGTAACTGCCATCCGTGAGGGTTTGTGTGTTGTGTTTGGTGTTTTTCTTGTTTGTGGAGTTTTTTTGGTTTTGTTTGGGTTTTTGTTTTTTTCTTTCTTTTTCTTGACACAAAACCTTTGGAGCCTACAAAAGTGGAAGAGATTTGGGGTAAAGGGCAAGCAACTCCCAAGAAAAGTTATGAATGGAAATGTGCTACAAAGCCTCCTCTCCTTTCCACCCCCCATAACCACTGCTGATCAGGACAAATCTTTCAGATGATGCAGAAATTGATCTATTATCTTTTGTGGGTTTCTTAAAGTATTCTAAAAACAGAACTGTATGCCGCATTAAGATCACAGTTTTATTTCATCTCAGACAGCACAAAACACTCTCTGTATATATACACAGCAACTCACTTCTTTCCTGAAACAAAGTTTTCATTGATCCTTTGCCACAGACTCAATTATTGTTTCTAATCATGATCAACGTTTATTTAAGGTACTGCAGACTGTAAACAATGTAAACAATAAAAGCATCTGTCCACGTTGACATCAGTGTCATTGGCAGGTTAGATACCTATATTGACTGGTCCCGAGGGCGTTCTTTTTAAATTCTCAAAGCCCAAAGTAAATTTAAATTACAATTTACAGAATAATCTTCAAATCAGCCACCTTTTGAGATAGTGTCATCCTGAGCAGATAAAAATCACAATCTGCCAATTAAATCCCCGGAAATTTTTCATTGTTTTAAAATGTAATCCTAAAGACACCTTTTTAAAAAAAAAAAAAAGCTTGTGGGTTGTTTTTTTTTTTTTTTAATGTGGGAGATTCTGCAAAACTCCTGGTCCTCCTCACACTCACAGGAAAAATAGTCTTTTTGTAATTTGACAACTACAGATACACATGTAAAAAAAGCAGACATCAAGACATTTTAAGATGGCATTTAAAAAGTAAAGATAAAAACAAGAAAGGTCCTTAACTGTGGGATATTCAGAGGATTTCAAGTCATGTTTTCCATAGCCTCATTTTAAAAATAAGCAGCCTTTTCCTTCTCCTTCCCCCACCCCAAACTCCGAGGAAAACAGTCACCAAATGCACTCAACTAGCCTCAAAGTCACACGTGCTCCATTGCAGATCTTGCTTTCAATGTGTCTTTTGTTTGATGGCTGGTGTTTCAACATCCTCAACTTGAACAGAAAAAGGTCAGAGCGAGTCTTCTGGCATTCACAGACCTGCACCAGGCCCCGCCAAGAGAAGATTGATGCCGTACTACAGTTTCCCCCAGTCGAGAGAAGGAAGTGGAGGTTTGAATCCAAGACCAACTATGTTTTTTAGAAGAATCCTTATTCTCCCGTCAGCAGTGTTTAGTTTTGCTATATTCCTCTGCAAAACTTTTCTGCTGGTGCTGGTAATACTTCTGAGTTAGAGTTCTGCCACCGTGCTACAGCAGTGCCCCAGCATCACGACCTGAGCAGGTTCCCACCAGTAAGAGGTTTTAGCCACACACCCCAGCGTAGGGCTCGCTCTTCCCCCCCCGCCCCCCGGTTTTCCATCACCTCTGGGTTACCCCGGTGCCCTTACGCCTGCAGCCCTCGCCTTCGCTCCCCTGCCTGGGGAGGAGAGGCCGCACCATTAACCTTCCCGTGCGCAAGGCCAAGGTCCATATTGCAGCTAGAGAGAAGCTGTTGCTAAAGGTTCCTTAAAAGCTCTGGCACTTCAAGGCAGTTGGAACTACTCAACCAGAGCCGGGAGCCAAAGCTTTGCCACAGCATTAATGGGCTTTTGCCCTTTTAAATTTTATAAGCCTGTCGCCTTTCTGATGCGCGCAGTTTTATTCAGAGTCCTAAATGGCCATTTCATATTTAAAAGAAAGCTTGCATAGGTAGCACCCTAAAACTACCCCAGGTCATTCATCTCCCCCGCTCTCCTACTGTCTCTTAGGAAACCTTTGATAGAGCATTTGTTCAGGCTGCCAAGTTAAATCCTCTTCTCTCATGTCAATGCATTGAAAAAAGCAGTCAGACACCAGCTTCACTCAGGCCTGCCGAAGTAAATGGAGAAAACCAATTCCTCTGGCACTACAGAGCCATTAAGCCGTTTGCAGATTATTAACCGAAGCACAAAAATATACACCGCGCACAATCGGACGGCAATGCAGAGCTATTCCTTAAGTTCGCTTCAGTCTCAATAAACTGCCTATGTGGCTGCAATTTGTAATCATTTGTGCAGCTGCCGTAACTGTTTAGCGGGACCCCGACAACCCCAGACAAAAGCCGTTTCGCCGCGATGCGGGGGTCACGCTTCCACCGCCGGGCACATTTCACCTTTAGTAACCACGGTCACGGGGGTGCACTCGGAGGAGAAAACCCGAGCCGCCCCCCCAGTCCGGTGCCCCTCGTCGCAGCCTCCACGGTAGCACCAAAATTAAACTTTACACGTGCAAAACAAAGTTTACAGTCTAAAAAACCCGATTATAGTAACAACTTCCTCCCCCGGCACAAGCTGCCTTACTCCTTCCCCGCTACCGAGCCAGCCCAGAGCGCTATCCCGAGCGGCACGGGGGGAATAAAAGCGTGGCTGGATGGCTCCTATTTTTATGTTTACATTCCTGAAGTGTCTTTTAGCTGACTGCCATTCCCCCTCTCCCCGCGAGCAGCTCCGCCAGCCGCCCTGGAAGCGCTTCCCCCGCGCCCCTCGCACAAAGGCGGGCGGGCGGGCGAGCGGCAGGCAGCGGCGGCCGGGCCGGGCCGGCCCCCCCCCCCCGCCGGCCCTCTGCCCCCGCGCCCCCTCCCCTCCGCCCCGGCGGCTTCCTGGACAGATGCACCGGGGGGAGGGAGCGGAGAGAGGGAGGGGGGGCTGCTCCTTCCTCCTGCCTGGCGAGAGAGGCCCCGGTCCCAACTGGCTCTCAAAACCCAGACACAAGGAATTTACACCCAGGCAAGCTTCCCGGAGCCCGGAAAACAGGCGCAAGCTCCCCCACGCGTCTCCCCAGCCCAACACACGCGGCCGGGCACGCACACGCAGCCGGGCGGCCACGCACTCCCCGAGCCGCGGGGCTCCAACCCGCCCGCCCGCCCCGACGGCGCTCGCCCCGGCCGGGGGCAGCCACCGCCCCGGCCCCCGCAGCCCCCTTTGTTTTTGCGGCTGCTCCGACGCCCGCCCGCCCCGTGTCGCGGCTGCTACAAGTTAGACCCGGGCCGGGTTCCCCCCGCGGCCCCGCGGCCGGCCCGGGAAGGGCATTTCCCGGGGAGAGCCGCCTCCCCGCCGCCGGGCCCGGCTCCGCGGCTCCCCGCCCGCCTTCGCCCCGCTCCCCCGGCGGGGACAGCCTGCCCCTTTAAGAAGTCTCCGCACATTTTCTCCCCTCGCAGAATAAATATGTATTTTTCTTTTCCCCTCTACACCTATTTCCCCAGCGTGGCCGCTCCATTGTTTCTGCTCCGCCGAGACGCAACCCCTGCCCGGCCGCGAACGGGGAGGTGCGAGCAGGGAGCGCAAATAGACGCGAAACTTACCTACAGATTGCAAAGCAGCCTTGCAGCAGCAAAATAATAAGGAAGAAGGCAGGCAAAATCCTCTCTCCCCAACTGATTTGCAGCTCTACTCGGGTATTTTTAAATATATAAATTTTTTTATTCCCCCCCTTTCTTCCTTCTCCCCCCCCCCCGGCTTTTTCTTTCTTTCTCTCCCCCCCTCCTTTTTTTTTTTTTTTCCCCTTGCCCACAGACAGTGAAAAGGAGCTCAATGTTAGTGGGTGAGTAAGTGAATCAACTAGCAGAGAGCACAGCAAGTTGAAGTGTCAAATTACATTGGCTATTCTATTACCAAAGGGCCATGCTTTGTGGCTGCTGGCAAAATCTGTCCCAGATTCCTATCTGAAAGGGAGCTGCCTCCTACAGGGATGTTCTTTCCTTCGCCCTCTCCCTTTCCCTCTCCCCCCGCACCCCCGCACCACCCCGCAAATCACACAAAGTTAAAAATCTTAGATACGAGTTAAAATACAAATATTGTCTTACAGTATATTTTAAGGCGGGGATTCTCGGTTTAGTCTTCCTGAATACCAGGCACTCAGAAACCCTTCCACTCTGGAAACTGAAAGCGGGAGAATACCTATCCTCCCTTCTGTATTTTTGTGTTATTAAATAGGGGAAAACCACCCTGGACCCACTATACTCTGAAGCATGCGACGCTTCCGTCTGTACCGTGTTCACGGGAGAATTTTTACGGGGATGGGAGGAACTACCGGGCGGGCAGGGGGATTACAGGGGAACGCCGAGATATCCCGCTGCTCCGTGTATTTCACTTTAGGCGACACCCCCCCCCCCATTTATTGCCACCATCGCCGCCCTCGGGGCCGCTGTTATGTGCGGAGCCCAGAGCTCCCGCCACCCAGGTAGGAGCGGGGTCCTCCCGGGGGTCCCCGCCCGCCAGCGGGGCTCTGCCGGGGAAGCCGGGCGGGCGGGCGGCGGTGCCCGGCGGGGCGGGCCCAGGAGGCGGCCCCGCCGGCGGGGGGGGGGGGGGGGGGCGGGCTGGGCCGGTAGAGACCGAGCCCCCCCCCCGGCCGCCCTGAGCGCGGCCCGCGGCGCTAACAATAGGGCGTGGGTTTGGGGGTTGGTTGTCTTTTTTTTTTTTTTCTTCCCTCTTCTCCTCAGGAAATCCAGCCCAATTTCCAGGGAGAAAATAACAAGAAACCGTCCTTGTCTGACGAGCACCAATCTGCTAAAAAACAACTCCCTCGACTTCTCTTCCCCTTGATAAAACACTTCCAGGACAATCAATATTTTATGATGAGTTGTTAATAAGCCTAATATATTCACCCCTGCTCCAACGGGGCTTGTTAGATTATGCAATTAAGATAAGCAATTTAAACAGCACTGTGCAGCTCTTCGCTGGTCACATTCGTCTTGTTGTTGGAGGAGGAGAAAGATCTGGACTTTAAAGGGATGTCGGATCACTCGGGGAAAAGGGGGGGGGGAATATATTTTTTTTATTTTTTTAAATGCATGCAGCCGGAATCGCGTGTTAATGTCGCTCTCCACACCGGTAACCCCGCGGGCCTCCCCGGGGAGCGCTTCCCACCCCCCCGGTTCCGACGGCTACCGCTGATTTACGTACTGATTTGCATGGGGCGGTTCAGGCGCGGGGACGGCGGCGAACGGGGCTGCACCGCCCGCCCGCTCCCCCCCCCCCCCCGCCCCGAGGGCAGCGCCCCCGGCGCGGCCCTCCGCCCCCCTAATTTACGCCTTCGTGGCTTCCCCAGAAAAACTCTCCCTGCCGCTGTTCCCTCTCCTCGCAGCCGGCCCTCGCTCGCCTCGGGGCTGCAGGGGCGACCCTCCGTGCGTGCCACCCAGCCCCAGCCCCGCCGCCGCCCCGAGCGAGGAGGCAGCGCGGCGGCCCGCCTCCCGCCCCGGTAACCGCTGTGGCGGCGGGGGGGAGCCCCGGGCGGGCAGCGCTCCCACCACCACCCACCCCCGCGGGGGTGGCCAGCCGGTGGCGGCCGGCGCGTCCCGCCGCTCCGCCGCTGCGCTCCGGCTCCGCGTTTTGCGTGCGGCCGCGGTGTCAGCCGGGGAGCGCCGAATAACAAAGACAAGTTTGAGAGCAGCCGCCGCCGCACAGGCTGCCAGTGACGTCAGGGAACAATGCTGCTGCCAGCCAGCCCGCCCCGCGCGCGCCCGCCGCCCCTTAAAGGCGCACGGCCGCCCCGTGGGGCGCTGCGAGGGGCCCCCGCGGCCGGGGAAGTTGGGGGAACGCGTGTACCGGGCGTCCTCTCTCTGTCCCCCGTCCGTCCGTCCGTTCCCCCCCCCGCCGGCGGGTCCCTCCGGCACACGGCCCGCCCGGGCGGGGAGCGGCGCCGAGTCTCCGTGTCACGGCTCCCTCCCTCCTGCGCCGTGCCCCGCGCGACCCGGCACCGCCTGGCCGCCTCCGCCACTGACGCTCCCTTCAGCTGCCTGAGTGACGCGGGGACCGCCCGGGCCGGAGCCCTCGGCCTCTGCCGTGCCGGGCCCCCCCGTCCCCCGCGAGGGCCGCGGCTGCGAGGGCCGCGGGGAGCCGGGTGGGCTGCAGCCGCCTCGGCCTAAGGCCCGGGGGCAGGTGCGGCAGACGCAGGCCCGCTGCCAGGTGTCACAGATACGAGCCCTGCTACCCGCCAAGGGAGGGTTGTTACGTTTTGGGGTCTTTTTTCTCCCTCTTCCAAAGGTCCGGGCCCTCAGGGGCCACATAATGACCGAGCAGCACAGCCCCGGGGACAAGGACCTCCACACGGAGCCCTTCCAGCCGGTTTTGGCCAAGATGCCACCCTCAGCCGCTCCCGCAGTGACCCCCTTGCCTCTTCCCTCTCACCGCACGCTGCTCTCCTCCGAGACCCCTGCCAGCCTCAACGATTTTAACCCGCAGTCCACAGACCAGAACAGTGGATACTGTTCAGTCAATGCCACCCATAAGTCATTCCACTCCTGCACAGCGTTTGATGTCCATTATTAAAACAAAAGGCTGGGTTTATTCAGCACCTAAGTAACCAACAGTGGCACTGTAGCAATACAAGTCATTTCCTGCTAATCACACAGATGGCATTGTATCATACCTTAATAGTAAGTTAATTTGCAATTAATACTTTAAGGCATCAGTTTGGTAAGGTGTCAAAACTTCTATTGTAGACACAGGCAAAGTCAAGCAGTAGGGTTGATGTTTTATGGCTTCAAACCATCTTACAGGCATACAAGATTAGAAAATTAAACATATCTCTGTGCAGAAAAGCAATTACAAGGGCATGGCTTGTCCACTGTATTTAAGCGTAACTTCTACTGATGTCATCCAGGCAGAAAACAGATTGGTAATACCACATTTACTTTTTCAAGCTTTTTGTAGTTTTGCTGCAGAATACTTTCCACATCACAACATCATGCAGGATTTACCAGCTGCATCATCCTGCCATCTTTCAGAAACTCAGTTGCTTGATCAGTACATGGCTAGGAAAATAAAGGTCTCGCAGGAAGTAAGTTTGGTGGCATAGCAGGTGCCATTGTGCCCTCTCTCTGCTAAATCCATGTTTGCTGCACACCGTTCGGGGCACCAAAGGGGCTGGAAGCAACAACCTGTCCGGAGGGCATACACACCTGCAACAGCCTTGGCCACTTGCAGTCATGAGCGATCAGACAGCGCTTCCAGTGACAGCACATGTTAACTGGTGTCACGGCCAGATCCCAACTGCTACGCCCGCTGTACAGAGCCCTTCATGTTCTCAGTCACAGGAGACATTCCTCATTTCCTCCATAGACCGCATTAGTCACCCGCTAGGTTTTGGCCCAAAAGCGGTTGCAGCAGTCAGTTTATCTGGTATGTTTATCAGTTCGTTTGTAAATTAAATTTAACTCTCTAAAAATTAGGAGAGCCTTAGTTTTCTCTGACCTGTGCCGATATGATTCATGAAATGAGAAAGGTGGCTCTAACCCATGTTGATGGGCTTTCTTTCAGGCAGGGACCAGGCTAATCCACAACAAAGAACTTTTATAGCTGCTCCAGTTCACTGCCAGTTGCCTGCTGGGGCATAAAGGGTGGACTGGCCACTTGGACTGAAAGAAGGGGTTAGAAGTTTTGACATATGGCAGGGCTGGCTTAGGTTATTCAGTGTTGTCCCAAGAGCACCCCTGCAAAGAAAGTGCTCAATTACGCTGATCAGCCTAATTTTCCAACTCCATTGCAACGTCCTGACATTTTGCAAAGCAAAAGCAGTATTTGCAACATGATCAAGGATTAGGCCCTTTAAGTGACAAGGCTGCTTTTTGCAAATGAGTGCTCTCGCCAATTTTGAGATGGAGAGTTGTTGAAACTAGCCTTAAAAAACAGAAGCTGCGCAAGCTTCCGCACATGATCTGGGATCCCGGCTTAACAGCATTTTGCTGCTGTAGTAGTGAAGCCATCAGCAAGCAGGCAGGCAGGCAGACAGTTATCCACGTTATTCCACACTCTGTGGTGGGCCTGTCCACAAGGGATTAGACCAAATCTGCTAACCTCATTTCTGTTATATAACCTAAGACAGATCTGAACTCTTTTCTCCAGAGGATTGCATGTTAAACCAGAATATCACCTCCCCCTAACCCTCTTCAGCTGTAGTTCAAGTTAGGTTTTGCTGCTATCATAATTCATACTGTACCGTAATGAAAATGGAATTGATTGAGATGACATGTAGACATTGTGTCTAGACATACTCAGGTTACTTGTATACAAGTTTTATCAGGTAACTGCTATCAGCGCAGCTTTTTGCAGTGTAGGGTTTAGTGCAGACCATGGAGACCAAAGGGAAGTAAGTGCTTCGATGGCAAGTCCACACTGAGCTATTGGGTGCTATAGCCATTAGTAACTAAGCTGCCTGGTTTGAGAGCTAACTCAAGTAAGCTCAACATGGACTGCAGGTACAACACGCACAAAAGACTGCCTATGATCAGTGCCGGTTTCACAACAGGGTCTGACATCAACATTGCTTTTCTTGTAGCTGTTTGCAGTAGTCATGTCACAGTCACACGCGTGGCACCACCACACCTGCTGCTCCCCGGATACACGTTTTTGAAGTCTTCTGAGCCCTCGTGGAACTGTTCATCCATCACCACAGATCTCTGTTCTACTCTTCTGTCATAACCCATGAGCTTATCTCATGCAAATGCTTACTCAGATCAATAGCTATGCTGAAGATTAGCTAATATAGCCTCAGAATGGGGGAGAACAAGTCTTTTTTCGACCTAGCAACAGCACAGAATGCCAGGAATAATACTACTGGATGCAGTTAAATTGCACCAGTGTGAAAGTGAGATGAAGTCAGACTGTACACGTTTCACCATGCAGAGTGAGATACTGGTACAGTTTATTGAGGACTATGTCCTTTTTTTTTTTTTCCGTTAATAGTATGGGAAAGAAAATAGGGTTTCTTTGGGTTCCTAAATAGAGATGAAATTGCTATGCAAAGACATCAAGGAAATTTGCAGTTATGCAACTGGAGTCCTAGAGGAAAAAGTAAACAATTTTACTAAGGAAAACAAATTGAAAACAATTATGAGACATTAAGAGGGAAGTGCCTGGAGGTTTGGCCTTTTTCTTTTTTTTCCCTTCCCTTTTCCTTTCGAGGCCTGAAAACATTTGCATATTGTCTTGAATTTGATCCCTCTTTGGTCTTCCTCAGCCTATGCTGTTTAAGTCACATAGTCGTTCATGACTAAAATGAGGGACTGGATTCCTCCAAAGGAGCTTCATGCAACAGGGAAGGAAAGGGGCATCATCAAGGCATTTTATAGTCACTGGAGGAAACGCATGTTGTCTTTTATGGGACTTTACACTCACACCTCCTTTTACAGTCATTCTTTCTGAACCAACCCACTATTTATGACGGTCTTCTGCAAATTGTGCCATGCACTCAGAAGCCTAAAACTCTTCTAGGGGCTCTTCAGGGTGCCATGGTAGGGCAACGCATACACTTAACAACTCCCTAGTCTTGCGAACACAAGACCCAAGTAATTATGACTCTTGAGTAACCACTGAGCAACTTTGCACCCGTGGCTCAGGTATACTCAGAGAGGGACCAGAGCTGTAGTTTACAGCATTGTACTCAGCCTTCACATGCACACCATGCTGGATTAAGCAAGGTGATTTGAGTAGTTTGGCAAAAAGAATAAAGACTTAAAAAATATGATTTAGGTAGATAACACTGAAATCCAGGACGTATGCCTTCAAGAGTCAAGGGTACAGCTTAAAAACAAAAACAAGCCGAAAGAGTAGGAAGAAAATGTGCTTATACTGAAAAGGAACTTAACATATGCAAGCTGAGGAAATACAGCGTTGTAAACGTGCTATTTATATAGTGCCAAAAGTATACTTTTATGGGGACGTAAACATTAGTCACCCCAGTGCATACAATCTTTCCTTCTAAAGAAGATAAAGACACTGCTCTGTCAGAGCCTAATCAAAGTCCAAATTCAAGAACCAGGTACATCTCAACTTTGAGAAATCTCAAATCAAAATTGGTCTGGGATGAAGTCACTCGACGCGTGCAAACCTTACCCATAAAGCAAATAACTTCCAAACATTGCAGCTGAGATTTGTAAATAGGAACTTTAGTCACTTCTGTTGTTGTTCAACTCTTTTCTAGCTACACCATACAGTTTCAGGAGGAAAAAGTGAAAAAGAAAACAAAACCTTATCCAAGTTTAAACTCAGGGGAATATATTCAGGCAGAACATAATTAGCAAAGCTGGAAGATAGCCAGAGCGCTATGTGCAACATCATGTTCTTACAAAAAAAATACCCAAGGATTTTGAATGACCGCAAACATCAGGACCTTATTTTTCATCTGCTCTACATAATGCAATCAGGTAACCTTACGTAAAACCAGACGTGCACATAACTACCTTGAGAGCATTTCACTTGTATGGTAGCAGACATGTCCATGGTGGGGATTCCTCTTTCACAGGTGATAGAGGAAATACTACTCTGTCTTTCTAGCATTTGACTACCTACTGCCAGATTTTGACAATTAAGTAGGTCTTCTTTTAGCCTCACTGAATTTAATGGAGAAAGGTAATGGGATTTGAAGAACAACAAATGCAGCCATGTGTAGAGCATGAATGTTGAACTCCAAGTCCTACTACTGTTTCTTCCCTTGTTTTCAGCTCTTATCTGACCCAGTCAGGAGACAGAGGTAACAAATAACACCAGCACCAAGTGGAGAATTCTTGGGCTGAACTCCGGTCTGAGTTTGAGAGAGAGATTTTAGTCTAAACTAGCCAGCCTGACAACGTGAAAGGAGAGCAAACGACAGTAAAATAAGATGTTATTGTAAGGACAGCGAGGACTGCTTTGTATCAGACAGAGCTTGCCAGAACATTATAATGCTTCGTAACACAGCTAATCATGCTAAATAAAATGTAGCCTTAAACACACTTAGGACTAGATTCTCAACGGGTCCTCCCATTTAGCATGCAGCATAATTTATTTTTTTTTCCTAACCAACCGTATTTTGTACCACAAGGGATGGTTAATACAATTTTAGAAGAAGAAAAAATAAATTCATAAAATATGAATAAATAACCATAAGTTGTTTACACAAATAAACATTCTGGGGTATGGGATTTTATTCAGTAATTGCCATATTGGTCATAAAACATGCCTGAGAGCCCAAAGTATTACTTTATCGCATTTAGGAGCAACAATTAGCCTCTCAATTTTTCACTGCTTTAACAAACAGTATGGTTTTTCTACTCTCCAAGAAGAGGTAAAAACCAAAACAAACTCCGTGCTTTTCCATGTGGCTGTACACTCCACAGGCATATGTGCAAGTGGCACAAAAGACCGCCAAGGCTTGAACTGTGATCTGATAAGTGTAGGAAACAAAACAAAACCCAAGCAATTTTCCTTCCTATTCTGGAGGACTACACAGGGCAGAGGGAGCAGTGAAGAATTTCGTAATAAGACTCTCTCACAAAAGTACCACAGGCAAGAAATTCCTTACAGTTGAATAGGAGAGTAAGTACAAAACTGAAGACAACAGGAAGAGGTGTGGTCCCTAATGCATCATTTGCTGTATTTTATTGTCCGTGAGCCAAGAGAAGTAGAAGGCCACTGAAGTTCCTAGAGAACAGAAGAGCCCAGAGAACTACTGAACAAGCTTCTTCACGCTTGGGATTTTTACATTAAATACTTCCTATAAGAAAGGAAGTGTATGTTTTGCAAGAGAGCATTCATGAGCTGAACACCTCCCCCACCCCCCATCTTAATTCAAAGATTAATTAATATAATTAAGAGATTTGGAAACACTTGATTTTCCCCAGTAGTAGACACACAGGTAAACATGACAGCCAAGGGGTACATCAAGAGGACTCCAGCCGTGCAGATGCTTGTAACTGGAGGTAGAGTGCAGATGTGATAGAAATTGGGGAATTATATTTAGGTGAACTACAGATCTGATACAGGATGTAGATACTGATGCAGCACAGTTACCTCACAATTTGGATAATTAACCCATGGGTAATCAAGAATTGATGGTATTATGCTAACTGCAGAAGCTACTGCATTCTGAAAGCATTGCTGGGAATATCTATCTTGTATTTTCATCTCACTAGAACTCTAATTTGGACAGCTTATTGACCTACTTTCAGTATGTCACTGCTTTCAGCGCGTTAACTCCCCCATCCCCACTCACGGCTATTTCAAATAAAGGCAAGAAAAAGACAGAACTACAGATGTTGCTTGTGCATACAATCAATGCATCCCTCCCCCACTAAAGTTTTAATAAGGATTGTTAGTACATCATTGTAGCTGGTAATTGTGTAGGTACACATGGTAATTGCATGTATTTGCACTAATTATGTAAATGCACAATAATTAAAGCTCCAGGGTTTTCATGGTAAATTTTTAAGACACTCACGGATTTGTCATGGAAAAAGTGTCAGTCATGTAACCTAGTGGGAAAGGGGAGGAGGAAGCTCAGGAGAACATGCTTCTTAAAATACAGAGATTTTTACATAAATAAGTGGATAGAGGACACTACTTCATTATCAAACACAGCTGTCATGCCTGGGCACAGTTTCTTTCAGAGTCTCGTACAAGACTTTTAAAAAAAAAAAAAAGCTAGAAAAACTCCCGAAACACATTGAGTTTTCATGGTATGCTAAAACTAAAGATGAAGTCTCCCCCCACTTTCTCCACTTAATATCCCAGCTTTTCCCATTTAGCAGGAGGAGAAATGCATTTGTGCTCTCTCTCGGCTGTCTGGTGATCACTCACTAATATTAGCAGTTTGCTCCCCCTCCCAGCAGCCTTATCACGCTCCACTGAATGCGTCAGTGGAAATACCACGGCGCTGCTTGGATTGGGATCGATCTCCCCAGCATGGTGTGCTGCCTTAGTGCAGGAGCCCTACACTGGAGGTTCAAGTTGCTTTTGTCATGGGGTTTTCCCCCTTTTTTACCCTCCCTTAAGACTTCAGCCATTCCCCTCACCCTGAAACCTTTAGAGGTGAACTTGCAGGTTTCCTCTGGGGAGCACCCAGACCTTCAGCACGCCAGGCAGGAGCTGCCCGTGCTCCCCACCTCACCACGCTGCAGCCCAAGGCTGAGCATGCCACAGCACAGCTGCTCACCAGAGCCTTTGCTGCTGTGCTCCGTGGGTATTTAGGGTCCTGGGGAATTAACTACTCCTTAATGACTTCAGGCACATGAAGGAAACACGGCTTTGGAAACACGCAGCATACATCTTCTCATACCAAGACAGCAGATAGGGACACGCGTTGTCCAGCTGTTTAGCTGTTTTAAATCCCCTCCAACAGCAAACCTGAGCAGCTTCCTAAAGCAATCCCATTATCCTTGTGCCAGGAGCACAAGGGGCTGTTAAAGAAGCACAGCAACATAACATAAGGTGCTAGGAATTCAGGGCACTACTAAGCATTCCACACTGAAAAGCTTTTCATTTCAAAACATTGTTTGAGATTTTATGATCACTGAAATCAAGTACTAATTTTTTAGTCACTGAGAAGCATCTGCATTCATAAAACTTAAACTACTTGGAAAGCATCAACCAGACTTGTACTTGATGCAAAAATATTCTTTACACCACCACCCCCATTTGCTTTGGGCTGCACTTGTTTGTCCCCATGGCACAGCTGCAGTCTCACTTGTTCACATACAGCTACCCATCTTCACTCTCGGACACCTCAACAGATAGTGCGAGAGTTTTAAGCTACCAAGACCTAACAGCTTAAGCCAAGACACAAAAAAGAGCTTCCTCAGGATTTGCAACAAAGCTTCAAGAAGATTTCCAGCACTCATAACCACACATTG
Organism: Balearica regulorum gibbericeps; assembly: GCF_011004875.1. Classification (NCBI taxonomy): domain Eukaryota; kingdom Metazoa; phylum Chordata; class Aves; order Gruiformes; family Gruidae; genus Balearica; species Balearica regulorum. The sequence continues at coordinate 27,085,607 of NC_046190.1, read as the reverse complement.
TTGCTTCTTTAAACCTGACCCTACATACATGAGTCAAAAATCTCCATATCCATAGCAGCTTCCTTTACTGCACCCCAACATGACACCAGCCATGCTTCTTACCTGCAGGACTGAAGACAAGCCACTCTGGGGTAACAGAGGATACAAAAGCACATCCTGCAAACTTGAGACACCCACAGGGCTACCTAGAAATCTCCAAACCCTTCCCTTAGGCTCCGCACAGCACACCCAGCTGCTAATTTCAGGCGGGTTTGTAGTACAGCTGTTTCAAATTGGCTACTCAGCCACAGCTGGGGCAATAATTAGTTCTCTCTTTAATACTTCCTGGGCTGGAGGAGTTGTCAGGAACTCAATTTCTTTGTTTTTTAAACTTGGTTTTGAATGTGCAACCTGCTAGTTGTTTTCTGTCTTAAAAAAATAAAATCAAACCCAACCTAAACCCAACAACCCTTTCTCCCCGCAGATGTCCACCCCCCTGCTTCTGAGAATAGAACTAATAAATGTTTCTGCACTTACTTAAAACATAAGGGAAAGAAATTACTAGAACTACAGTTGAATTGAAATAGCATATTTTTCCTGATGCTCTAAACAAGCTTCATATGATTCAGGTGCTTTTTTTAAAAAAAATAAAAAGTGGGTTTGAAGATACTCATTCAATTTTAAAGCTAAAATTAAAGAAAAATTGTAGCTATGTGATAAAAATTGATCAAATCTAGTACAAGATTATTTTAAAAGCAGCTTTTAATTGGTGGAGTTCAATTAAACAAGAGAAGCTGTCTGGGACAGAGACTATTTTCTACTTTGTTTCTAACAATAGACATGTTTTAAAGGTTTTTATTTCCTGTATTAATAAGAATGCCTATAGTCATGCTTGGTAGGGATTAAAGATGGTGAGGTGTCATTTTAAAATTTTCAATTTGCAGTAACACGTTTTTTAATTAATTGAAAATCTTGTAGGAGCGCAGAGGATTTCACACAAATACAGTCTTTCTGCGGAAAGCATAGTGCTAAAACAGTGATCTGTTGTATTAATTTCCTTTAATTTTACGCTGAATTCATCTGTTCTTCAGATAATGGATGGTGGATATCTAAAACCATAGAATCTGGGGTTTGTGGGCATGAGTGGAAGGCAGGCGAGTCGGGTTACAGCTGGAGCACATTTTCTGTGCGTCTGTAGGGAATTTATTTCAGCTTGTCTTTGTTGTAAAGCAGCATTGTGAGGCTAAGTTAGAGCTTTAACTTTTGTTAATGCAGGACCAAAGGTCTTTCAGATGTTTATGTCTAGCGGCAACTTGTATGATAAACACTTGCTTCTAGCATCACGATTACCCAAGCTGAGTAAGCCTGCAATCCAGTAAGGTCCCTTGGACCTGATGCTCCTCCACATGCCACCCAAATACATTTGCATAGGCAGGAAAAATCTAATACCTCAGTTTGGGGAAGATTTACGGGTCACAAGGGGGAAAATGAATTTGTCTGGGCCCTAGGGATTTTTTAAAGGACTAGTGAATTGAAGGCATTTATGATATCTACTAATATTATTCACATATGTCCTTTTGGTATCTCATACACTGTTAACTCTTCTGAAAATCATGTCCACAGTGTTGCAAGTTCATAGCTTGGACATGAAAACATCTGCAGTTAGTAAATGGTTTGTTTTGTAATTAAACATCTGTGTGATTCTTTTGACCTGCATGAAAAATACAAACAAATATTGTTAAATATAAGTAGCTCTAAAAAAATACAACTATTTGCATATCAATGTATGTCACAGGTAGTGGTTGTGAAATTAAGTGGTTGCTCTGAGATCCCCAACACTGACACAGGAGGTTATTCGGTAGGGACTGCTGGAATACACAAACTGTGGCTCTTTCAAGCCTGTCCGTGGTGCAGGCGTCCTTTACTTGATATTGGAAACCCAAACACCCAGCAACAGAAGATGTTCTTGCAAATCTAAGCGACATGATTTACTCAAAAATCAGTGGCAGATGCATGACCAGAACCTGTACCTGAACCTATTCCTGACAGGGAAACTGCATTGTCAAGTGCCTTGTTCCAACAAGTCGGCAACAGTATCTGCATATTTTAAATCCCTGCGTTGAGTCATCGTCATTTAAATGGAACTTAAACCAGCTGAATGTGCCATCAGTATTAACCTGCTACAAACTGTCTACGGAGTTTTCCCTTTGCGGTGCAGGCGCAGCCCCATGAATTCATCCCTAGCCAGGGATTCATCCCTGACCCAAAGCCAGGCAGTTATTTCCTAGTTGCTGCATCACGATACATGGCTACAAAGGGAAGGGTATTAATGTACATTTGTTCGCTGTGCCTGCTCTTTAAAGAAAAATAATAATGCTATCGTTCCAAGCAGAATTACACTTGTTCCGCTTTCCCTTGCCCTCAAAAATTTAAAGGCAGCAAAGTAATAATTAAAGCCATTTCTTTAGCTGTGGGGTTTTATCTTATTTAATCTCTGTACATACCCATTTTTCCAGTATACATGCTGAAACAGCAGCCATTTGATTTCCTGTTATTGTTAATGATTCTACATTTTTTGTGTGAATGTTTTGTTTTAAACAGAGGCTCATGCAGCAAGGTTGACTTGAATTAATGGCTTCCTGACTTTTGATTAAATTCTTCTTAGCAACGCTACATTTCCATATTTCCTTTCTGAAATTTTTTTCTTTCTGTTTGGCAGCTGGCATGCAGCAGTTAGACCCTATCTGGTGGGTAAAACCAAAATAGCCCCAATATGTAGAAGTGGCTCTAAGAGCACTTACTACTGCATAGACTTCACCTTTAAAAACCTGGAAAATCCTGAAACCCATCTAGAAGCGTGTATGGCATATGTTGTGTGGCTACTACTATTGGGTTCTGTTTAAATACTGAATACAACTTGTGGATGGAAGCTAGCAACTAAAATTATTTCTGTTCAGACTCCATAATCCCATGTGATGGGGAGTGCAAAGCTTACCAGTGACACCTCCAACATTATATCCTACACTGGCTTGGTAGGACTTGAAGATTAGATCAGTGGAGTACAAGGTACACTCATAAAAGTCCTGAAATCACAAGGCACTAAAAAAAAAGCTTAGGGAGGAGAAAGTGCAAATTCTCATGCTGCCTGTACTGCTCTATCATTTTCACAGGTGAAAGAAAGCTCAGTTATGGGCAATCTGCGCTAATGCAGCCCATCCTCCCCTCGGTGTTGCCTCCTTGTATGATATTTTAGAATCAGTCCTTGCGGACTGAAGGGAGACTTTGCCTGGCCCTACAGAGTGGGGAAGAGACAAGCAGAACAACCAGCCTCTCAAATGATGGAGAGACAAAAAAGCAAAAGAGTAATAAAAAAATTCCCTGAGCCTGATATTAAACATCTATCCTATCTTGTTTTAAATTGACGTGGAGGAAAGGGTAGAGAGAAGTGACTCTGATCTTTTCAAATATATGAACAATCTTTTTGCTGTTATATAGGTATGTGGAAGACATATCTTGCCAGAGCTGAATTCATGTAATTCATGTAATATTTAGACACCTGTAGTGAGATTATTTTTTCTGTTTTAATTTGAAGAGCCTGCATTTCTTAGTCTTTCTGCTGTTGAGACTACTGAAGAACTTAGCTATTTCTCTGGGGAAAACACATGCCAAAAAACCTGGCAGTCTGGCCTAACAGTCCTTATATTCCAAGTATTATAAAACACAAGAAGGCTGTTGCTTTTCTTTTCAGGGAAGCTGAACAATGAATCCCACAGGGCATCAGTGGGAGCAGAGTCAAACCTCCCTCCATTTCAGTGTTTTTTCTCCACTTTTTTGACATGAAGTTAAGGCCCAAATTCTACAAAATACTCAACAGGGAAACTCATGCAGCCCAATGGCTTCCCTGAGGCACCATTTACATAAAATTTGTTGCAGGATTAGGATCAGAGGCTCTTTTCTCCCTGTCTGTCTACCTCCTCGGGTCTCATTTTTCCATTGTTATGTTTTTCTTTTTAAATTGTTCTGACTGAAGTCTAGTGAAAGTTGTTGGTATGTTTTACATCAGTGTCCTCTGCTAATTGATGGACTGCCAGAGATCAGCCATGGAGAGTTTGACTTCAGAGCAAGAATCAGGCTCATAGAAAAAGCGACTATATTATGTATGTAAGGGCCCAGTTCTGCAAGACTGAATCAAGCCATAAATGATTTGACCAACAACAAAGCCATGAGACATTCACGGTGAAAACGTGGCATCCAACTTCAGCTGTCCTTCTGCAGAGGTCAGAGCATTTACGAATATCAGACAAGCGGAGTAAGATCTGCCCCTTTTAAATGGTCTATTACCATCCACAAGTACTTGCTAACACAGAGGACATCTGCTCTCCTGGGACAACGCTGCAAGCTACAGCTACTGCTCTGAAGTCAGTGGAGTTGCTCTGAGTCGGACTGCCAAGAGGTATATGTCTAATCTAGCTATACATTTTAGTTTGATGGTAAGGTTTCTACTTCAGAATTCATTTTAATTCTGAATCTGAAGGAAAAAAAGTTGGTGCGTTGAATATTTCTTGTGGAAATTTGAAAAAAACTGTGCTTGTCATCAAAATATTAAACAGTAATATCAATATTGCAATACTTAGTATACCATAACATTGGAAACAAAAGCAATTGAAATGAGTCAGCATGAAATGTTTTCCTCTTATCAAAATAAATGAGAGTGTTGAAATAATGCATTTCTGCTCTCTGCCTTTGAAAATGTCGTTGGAATCAACACATTCTCACAAAAGATTTGGATTTCACTCAAAGAGCATTTTCCAACTGAAAATTTTATGCTCCCCATCAGCCTAAATGGCTGCAGGAGGTAGAAAGAAATGATAAATCTGGCCCTCTGGATTTACATGGGAGTAAGTGAGAGCAGAAAGTGCGATACAGTATGTGTTAATGAGTGTTAATTCACATGTGCCTGCTTAGAGAGACCTGTGGGCAGCTCTGAATATTACGATATGTCCAATTTCTTTCTGTATGAGTGGAGAAGAATATGAGTACTTGAAAAGCCGAAGCCTGCTCGGGAGTAGAAAAGCCAGCCCTACTACAAAGAAATTCTTGTGCCTCTAATTCCCCTTCTTCACCTATAGGTGGAATTTCCACTCCAGCAGCTTTAGCAAGGAGCCTGTTAGCCTGGGAGGAGATTTCTGTTTGCCTTTGTACAGCAAACACTGGCTCTGTTGTGCAGCGCCAGGTTCTGATTCTAATGATTTCCTGAATTCATTCTCTTCCATACCTCAGGGAAGGAAGAGGTGATCCTCTTGAAAATTCAGATAATTGCTTTTATTTGATTTTTATTAAACCTCATTCAAGAATAATATGATGGCTTTTTTTATTACATTGTTCATCACTGTGGCATTTTTAAATTTGCTTTGCTAAAAGAAACAGTTTACTAAGCCAAAGATTTAATTCCAGGATTTTTGCAGAGAGAAAACTGGGAGCTTTTTTTGAGGTTGTTTTGATTTTGAAGGCTTTCGTAATATTGATATCTATCTATTATTATCTCCACTTTTGTTCTTTAATAGCTCAGGCTTTTTCCCCAGCCCCAGCAGCCGGAGCGTGCTGCGGTTTATTGCGTATGCATCTGGAGCCGGCAGGGCCGGCTTTGCCCCGGCTGTGCCCGGCTGCCTCTGAGGCGAGGCAGTGCAAGCCACGCTCCTTCTCCCCAGCTCCGGCTATCGCATCTCCTGGGCGAAGCTGATACCCACTGTCAGGCTCCTGAACAGCAGGCTCCAGCGCGGGCGGGAGATAAGCACGGGGGCAGGCAGCGAGCTGCCACGGGGGTTATCCCACCACGTGGCCGGGGGAAAGCCAGCCCCTGGTTTTGGCTGAGTCACAAGCTCTGGAGTGGCAACTTGGTCTTCCTGCTGGAGAGCAGGAACGTGCGGCGAGGCCATGATCCATCCATCCATCCATCCGTCCATCCCTATAAAAGTCTTCTGTGGCTGATGTTACATGTATTATTCCCATTTTACACATGGGGTGACTGATGCAGAGAAGCAAAACATGTGATCTGCGCTTAGCAGAAATAAAAATAGCCAAGCAATTACAATTCAACACTGACAACTTCTTGTGCTAACACTAAAGAATATGGGTTTGGGAAATTTCAGCTATTTACCTCTTTGCCGCCAGTGTGACATCATCTACCATCACACACTGAGCTGCTTGATGTGTGGTTTTACGAGAGCTATTGTTTTAAGAGTTGGTCATTTAAAGATAAGTGTTTAGGAACATGAGATTTTCATATACTTTTAGAGCAAGTTTTCCCCATTTTCCCATTTTATCACAGGAAATAGTGTCTCAAAACACTGTGAAGACTTTGTAAAAGGCTCTTTTTTATCTCAAAAAGTTTTTAACAAGAATCCAGTCATCTTAGTTAATCCCTTTAAAGCATGTCAATATTTACTTTTAAGTGGAGTTTCAAATACTCAGTCAGCTGCACTCTCAGTTTAATCGGGACAATTCCCATTGACTGGGAATTACGGCTGAATACTGCAGGGGTTTACCTTGAGTCCTCGTAGTTACAGCTTGTGATGGCAGTGAGGATGATGGGATGCCTGTTTTTAGCTTATGCATCTGTCCATGAGTAAGTGGGTCCCCCAGGACTGCTTTTAGTCAGCTGCTGGGCTCCTGCCACATCTGTGACACTCTGTACCCCCCACGAGGTTTCCAGAAGGGCCCACGGTCATTAAAATAACGTGTGGGATTTATAAAACAGCATGTTCACCCTTGTCTGTTCACCCATATGTTTTGGAAGAAGTGTGGCAATTTGGCAACAGCTTGACCCCCCCCCGCTCAGAAGGGTGATGGAGATGGCCGGTCACAAACCCCACCACCCCGCCGAGGTTACGTGCCGTGAACGAGCAGCTCCGGCGGGCAGCTGATCCCCAACCGCAGGGCATGGTTGTGTTACTGAAAGCCTGTAAATACGAACGGGGCTTCAGCAGCTCTTACAGAATAATGGGCAGCTACAGTTGGTTGAGCATAGGTGTCGTTGACACAGCTAAAGACCCTTAATAAGCACTGCAGCCACTTCCCATGGTTATCTGCAACCTATAATTTGTGAGAGAAGCACATTTTTAATGCTACTGGCACCTAGACCTTTGTTTTCTAATTTTGATGGAGTAATGGCAACAGACCTTGCACTGCAAGACGAAAGACAGGCAGATGGAGCACCATTTCATTATACAGTTACCCTACTTCACCCTCCCTTTCTTGAGGCAAGAGACAGGTTATTTCATACTAGGTGGGATAGCTTGCCTTTGCCCTTCTCTCATAACAGACGTGTTTGGATCAGAGAAGTCAGCCCAAGACATGGCTGGCACTACATTCTTTAAGGTATCCAGTCAACGTGTCCTGCTCACATCCTCGGAATTAAACTGATCACCAGTTTTCTGGGCAATAAGAAACTTTTCTTCCATTTACAACTGGCTTTTCCTTTGCTTTTTCTATTACATGGAACACAGTTGCTGTGTATAATGGTTGGGAAGTTTTATTCTGTAAGTCTTCTGCTCCTGTGGTGACACAAGGTATTATTCATAGTATCTCCAATCCCCTTCTCTGTCATGTCTTTCTGTGATACATAATAAATAGGCTGCCTTTTTTTTTTTTTTTTTTTTTTTTTTAAGTAGAGGTCCTGTTTTTCCAGGGAAACCTTAGGAAGCATTTCCTTGGCTGAGGATGTGGAGTCGTCATTCCGAGGAACCTCCTCTCATTGGATATCTCCTGCACCATTGCAGGGATCACTTTGGATGACTGAGGTGTCCCCTTCCAGTACTGCATCCCCAGGTAGGGGAGATGATTCCTATCTGGTGATATGATAACAGGGCAAGGCCTCAGCTCAGCCTCGTGGTCCTCAGTGTGGGGCACCATAAGGGTGTAGAGGAGGCAATGACTGAAATAATTTAAATTTTCCCTGGCTCCTAAGGGTAACTCCTGGCCTAGGACACCATGTTCCTTGTCATTTTCCTGACCATGTCTTATTTGATCGCATGCTGTTTGCACTTAATGAAGTGAACTGAAAATTATAAAGCTATGGCAAAGATCAGAAGGCAGAAAAAGGTGAGTAAATATAAACAGTGAAGTGAAAGAATGTGACTGGAGAGCAGTCACGAGTACTAAATGGTGTATTTAACAAGAACTTGAGCATGCGCTTCCCTAGGAACCACACAGATCTCTGCAACACAGCTCTCAATTCTCCAGCTAGCTACCTTTTTCCTTCCAGATTAATGCTCATTTTAGGACACCTCAGCTTTGGCTACTGCTGGCTCTAAGCTATTTATTTTCAGAGAGACTGACTTTCACATCATGTAATAAATTGCTGGGATATATGGTGCATGCAAAGAACTGCTGGGTACATTTCAACTAAAAAGCAGACTGGATCAGTCTCTGCGTAGATATATTTCTTCTTCCGGGGGGGGGGTGGGGGGGAGAAGAAAGAAAAAAGCGCTATAGATAATTTTGTTGGGGTTTTTTTCCCCACAACAATAACTTCGCAGAGAGAAAAAACAAAGTAGTAATACCCCCTGTTTGCTTTTCTTTTCCTTTCTGGTAGAAGTTTGCTAAAAGTAAACATTTTCAAAATTATTTTAAGCTTAAGTAACTTAAAAGTAGATCTGGATCTGGAATTTGACTGAATCAGAAATGAAAGAAACCCTTTCTCATTGCTTCCTCCTGATGCTAAAGATTTTTCCTATTACTGTGATGCAATATGGTGGGTTTGTGAGGTACCCACCCCATGGAGTGACTCTGGAGCCCCCCATCCACTGTCACAGCTGTGGCAGTTCCTGCCATCCTGAGAAAATCTCCCATGTTCTAACTGCTTTGCACTATAAATGGGAAACAACACTGCTTCTTTGCTTGGTCTCTCTGGAATAACTCAAAAATAAACCAGCACATATCAAATAAACCCTACATGCTTTGTCTGTCTCAGATGCTTCACCATCTGGAGCAGTTTCCTTAGGGCTCGAGAGTCTTTTTCCTGAAGACCGCACCCCCCACCAGGCTACTGAAGCATGCTTGTCTCTTCCTCTCTCCTCCCCAAAAACTTCCTTTTGAACATTATGAGTCAGTTATATGTTTCCTTATTATTGTCTGGTCTCATTGTTGGTCAGAAAACAGTCCTCTGTTAAGATCTCTAGTCCCTTAACAGTTCTTAACTAGATGACCACCCATTTCAGTGTACAGTGATCCCCAGCCATGCTGGCGTTCAGTAGAGCAGTTTTGCAGCAAACCTCTCCATCACCCTCATTTATCCTGCGCTGGTTTGGTGCACATGAAGCATATTCCTTCTGGAGGAAATTAAACCAGAAGCTCTGCTTCAGGTGCACACCAATGGTGCTTCAACCCTTGGCAGGGACAAAAGAGATCCATAGGATACATTCAAACCACACGGATTTGGGATGTCCAGTCCAGTAAATCAAACTAAATATAACCTGAAGTAAAATGCCAAACCAGATGCACTGTAGATGTAGAGCCCTCACAGCCAGTTGCGCTGTCCTACTGATCCGCTCTTCCTATGCCTAACGGCTTGCTAATGTAGATGAAGTCAGAGGCGCATAAAAGGTACAGCAGTTTCATATCATCAGCTTCCTCAATGAGTTCACAAGTTTCTGAGATCATTTAAGTTCCTGCCTTATGTCTCCAGGGAGCTAGCAATATAGAGATGGTATAGTCTGCAGTACCTACAGAGGTGAATTTGGTAGATGCATTATTTGGTGTTACAGTAATTAATGGATTTTTATGTGATAAAAAGATGGGTTGAGCAGAGAGATCATCTATCAATATTTCACCTATTGGGAGCTGTGATTAAGTCCGTGAAGCTTTGAGATGTGGTCAGGCTGTAGAGCAGTTTAGGATAACAAGTGAAGACTGTTATCGGGTCCAATTACTCTCGAAAGGAAATTAAGAGAGGCAGAATATAATTACTTGAACTGGAATGTAGCCAGAGTGTTGGGGTGATCATTTGCTATATGATCATTAATGACTGTGGTAGAAAACTGTGGATTTAATGCCACGAGGTAAATATTCATTCTCACCAAGGAGTATGCTCGTTAAGAATAATATGGATGCAGTCATAAAAGAATGTTAATTGAATCCTGTGTATGGGTGAGCATTCATCTTCTGAAACCAAATATCAGCACTAACATCACTCAAAATACATAGAAACGCTGCTTAACATCTAATGGGGATAGGGAATCGAAAGGCCTATTTTTTGTGTGGTGGTGGTGTTCTGATGATAAAGCATAAGACGAAATTTCCATAGTTAGCGCAGACTGGCCTTTTTTGGATACTGCAGAAGCAAATGTATCAGGATGCAAGCAAAACTGCTAAACAGTATATGGATTTCAGGAATGGCTTTTGAGGTTTCATGGAAGCCGGAGTGTTTAACAAATGATGTACTATCTTGTTTTTTGTCCTTCTTCTGTCCTGAAAGTAACAGCAAGATTTTGTATGTCAGTAGTGTCTTTCATGCATTTAGATTACTCTTCAATTGAGCTTCATAGTACTCCAAAACAGAAGGATAAAAAATATATGATAATTGCTTTACCTTTTACTGCAGTGCAGCAGATACATAACCACATTATCAATAGAAGCGTGAAAAAAAAAGTCAGTGCTTGACAATGCTTAAGGAATTTGAGAAGGTAAGAACTCAGTTTATACTGTTAACATTTGAGAATAAAAGCTTTAGTCCTATGACTATTTCTGTGCAATACTTAGGTCATCAGCTACCAAGAATGGTTACACACATTTTTATATCCGACCTACCAGTTCATACTCAATTCCTGTTAGGATGCTGGGCACTACAGCAGTTGCCAGGCTTTCAGGACTTTTCAAATACTTTCCTAGTGAGAGATAGTTTGCTGGCTCACAGTGGCCAGAGGCTCTGCTTCACAGCTCACCTGAAGAAGCACATCTAGCTGCACTGTGTCTCTTACTTCACGTAATTCACAGGCTCAGTCAGAAAGGTCCCTCTGCTGAAACCTGAGAGCTGCATCCATAGATGGTCCTAGGAGCCATAGATTAGACAGGGCATCTCTGAGTCTTTACCGGCTAGAGGAGCACTTTTTTATGAAATAGGTGCTGAGGAAGATCCTGGAATGATGTCACTTGGGTCAAAGCTAAAACCTAACACTGACTAATGTAGTTTATTCCAAGTCTCTTTCCTTTAGCAGAACTGAAGTTCCTCAAGAAGTTCTTGTGCTTGCCAGTGTTTTGCAAGGAGGTCTTGATAGACTGGGAAAAATGTAAATCCAGGTTGTGAAGCTCCTTGGTAAAAGAACTGGCTGCTTATAATGCATGAGGCTTGATCCAGAACTTGCTCAAGTCTGTAGGATAGTCTCTTTCACATATGGAGGCACATGAGGCTTTCATTCAAACTGATGAGCTTGCAGGAAGGTTCATCCAAACCCACAGAAAATGATAAAGACATTTGGGAATGAGACCAGGGGAGCAAGAGAAATAGCAGTCTCTCCTCTTAATGCTTTCCTGGAAGTCCCACAAGCCTTTTTGTGCTTCTGGAGGAGCGAGGGGTAAGAGACCTGCTTGATTTGAATCAAAAGAATCTTGTTAAAAATATTCAAGCCTCTGAGAGAGCTGCTTACATTAGCATGATTATTTAGTCTGGAAAAAAGGACTTCATTGCACTCGTCTTTGGGGGGCCCAGAGTGCCAGCTGCAGCTCCTGAAAAAGGAAATTCCAGCCAGCACAGAGAGCGCTCCTGTTCCCATTGCCCAGTCGCCTGCTCATGGCCAAGGCTTCTGGAGGCTTCGAGACCCTCTCGCTACCGCTCTTTTACAGACTAAGGTGGCAGCTGTCATAAACAAGTGTCCTTTCTGAAAGAAAGGACCAGACCTGCCTTCTGAGGCACCATTGACAACTTTAATAACCTATCTGTCAGAAGACGACCAGAAGAAACCAGATCTGGAACTGGCAAAGAGACCTTAAGGTCAGCCCTATTTCAGCACATCGCATTGAAAAAGGGAACAGGAACAATAAATCCCATCATGTCTTTAATAGCTCAATAGTTTGCATGCTGGGAGAGGAGAAAGTCTGTGGTATGGTGCACCAAGTTTTATGCCATTCTCTTACTTCTGAGCCTGTAAAGGCAGCTAACAGCACTTAACCTAACACTGCTGCTATTGATAAACAGGAAAGCATTCATTAAACAGCATAACTCCGAGAAGAAAACTCTTAATTCATCAAACCAAGTTCATCAAAGGGGGGTCCTTTATAGCATCGTTACGCAAAGGGTACTTTTTTTTTCCTTTTTAACTGAAACTATGACAGGTCAGTCCCTCAGGGTGGCCATCCCACAGGTTGTGAAGGATTTTATTGACCACTCGGCATTTCATACCACTGCCTGGAATGAAGAGGAACTTTATTCTAGCAGAAATATACAGGATATAGTGAGCAAACATGGGAGCTGGAACATGCAGCCTTGTACAGAAAAAAAAAAAAAAAAGAAATCCTGTGAATCCATTGCAGTGAGTTAACTGCTCCATGGACCATCTCTGGTGTTTTGTGGTGTTGGATGCTGGGCATGGGCAGCTGACATGCAGATGCTTGCTCTGGTGTTAGAATATGTTTATGAGAAACAGAAGATGAAGACAGACATAGAGCAGGTGGGTTGGCTAGAGGGAAGAATTTGAAATGTGATTGTAGTTCCCAAATTTCCTGGTCAGAGCAACTGAGATGATTAAGAAGAGAGAAGGAGGCATCTGACTGTTTACAGATAAAAGCTTACAGAAAAATTGCTTCTTCCACATCCTTCTCTTCTGAGCTTCCAAAGGTGCTCTGCTTTACTTCTACTCTGTAGTAGCCGAGTACTCATGCTAAGGCCTTGAAGCAGAGCCACAGTCTAACCTTTATTTCTAGCCTCATAGTATACATCCATAAATAAAGTAAACCCCCTTATGGCAGAGTAATCTTCAAGAATGTCTCAGCTTGAATAAACTTTTATAGCAAAACTATAACCCTTTACTTGCAAGTCAAACAAAGTTCATCTGATTTATATCTTTTGTTATTATCATTACGGACCACACTGAGAGTGACCAGGTTCCCCTGTTTCCTGGCAGATAAAACACCACGTGGGCAAGAGATAGCAAGAGGCAATTCAGTGGAAGTGCCAGTGCGCTGGCCAAAGCCCTTCTGGCACGGGCAAACTCTGTGACTGCTTGGTCAAGGCACGGTCACGGGCGCTTGGGGCTTCTCTGCTGCCGGCCGAGGTCCATGGCAAAATAAAGGGAAAACCAAATAGGACGTAACATTTAAGTTTGGTTTTAAAATTAAGATGCAAATCTGCTAGACAAATATCCTACAGCAGGTAAGTCCAAAGGGAGCATGTTTCATTTTAGATCAGCTTAAATTTCTTAAACTAACTTCACTGACATTTGTCTTGTGCCAGTTAATTTACTTATGTCTGCTTTACCATGATCGCACTAAGAATAGATAAAGTTCTCCACACAAAGGTTTATGCTAGCATGGCAAATCTTACACTGTAACAAAAAAGGTTTTGTATCAAACGTGCCCTGCGCATCAGCAACAGCCACCACTGTGCATGGCTATTTGTTCCTGGTGGAACATTTTCTGTGTCACGGGCAGATTGTGAGGAAAACGAGAATATCCCTTTTGCCAAGGAAGATGCAGAGCGGACTCGACAGCTGAAGGGAGGCAGTAACCACCTTGTGGGTAACTTTTAGCCAACCCTGGCTATCTGCTTTTTACCATAAAATATTAGTTTATAATATTTTCATGATGAGAAGCTCAACATGAGCTGGCCGTGTGCGCTTGCAGCCCAGAAAGCCAACCATGTCCTGGGCTGCATCAAAAGAGGTGTGACCAGCAGGTCGAGGGAGGTGATCCTGCCCCTCTACTCGGCTCTTGTGAGACCCCACCTGGAGAAAAGGCAGCTCTGGGGAGATCTAATTGTGGCTTACCAGTACCTGAAGGGGCCTACAGGAAAGATGGAGAGGGACTGTTTATGAGGGAGTGTAGTGACAGGACAAGGGGTAATGGGTTTAAGCTGAAGGAGGGTTGACTTAGATGAGATACTAGGAAGAAATTCTTCACTGTGAGGGTGGTGAGAAACTGGAACAGCTTGCCCAGGGAAGTTGTGGATGCCCAACAGGAAGAATTTCAACACCCTTTGAAACTTAAAGATTTTAGGAGTAGAAGGATAAAATTACTGTAGAAAATTAATCTAAAAAGTTGTTTTGGTTTTTTTTTTCCAAACTTTTTTTCCCAAATGTTTTGTTTTTTTCTAATCATTTCTAATCCTCTGTTGCTTTATAAAGCTGGAGGAAAAAAAAATTTTGTATAGTACTTTGAGGAAGGTATCAGTTCTCACTCTTCATTTACCGATCCTCCCACACCCCAAACAATGCCTTTACTTGGTGATTTATATAGCTTATTTATTAAAAAAAGAAGTTTTAGAGTCTCCATTTATGGTATGCTCTTTCATCTGTAATATCACAGTTCCTATCACTTCTTATGACTGCTTCTGCCTTTCACAACAGATATATAGATAAAAATCAGCATGCTCTAGTTTCCCTTTCTAAACCATTAAAAATACACATAAACAGAACAATAGCATTAAATAGCTCAGTGATTTTTTTCCCTTCCAGTGTCACGATCAAGAGCCTGTTGGGAAGGAGGAACCGCCAGCTCCCCACGCCAATGAATGAGCGTGGTCTGTAAGGAAGGACAAGGATCAGTCTCCCACCTTTGGGGACAGAGGAGTGGAAATGCAGAGAAAAGCTCCTGCTCACTTATGGGCAGGAAGGAGAGCAATTTTTTTCTGTTCCAAAGTTAATTGCAACTTCAAGTTCTCTCTGAATACCTTTCAAGTACCTCTGCTACAAAGGCTTTGGAACCACTGTTATTTACAAAGTAGGAAAGTGCAACCAATGCAGATTACAAGAGCTCTTTTCTAAGAAGCAAGAGCTCTGCACTCTTCCAGCATCTTACTAGGGTTAAAATTATGGTGATTGCGCTTGTAGGCAGGCAAAGAGTCATTTAGCATGCTATTTTACCTGTAGAGTCATGGAGGCTGCAATGGTTAATGGGTACATTCATTTTCTATATTTCATTATAAAGCGTTGGTGCCATAGGGCTCTTTAGAATGTCTAGAAGTTTAACCATTTTCAGCTGCCTGGCTGGTCCTGGAGACTCTTCCATATAAATAAATAAACAAATAATAAATAAACAAACCAACCCTTTCTGGTTAGTCCTCTGCATATTTCACTACGTGCGAAGACACCCTGATATGTGCTGTCCCCAGATGCTAGACTACATTCACGTTCCAACTTTACTCCAATCTTGACCAAATGGAGCAAAGGAAATATACAGCAGAAAAAAACCCTGCGTCATCTTGGTCTTCTAGATCATTTTCTCCTTTCTATTTATTAGCCCAGATGTTTACATTGCCATTACATTTCCTTTCAGCTGCTGAGTGAATCAAGTTGCTGGTACTGTTCAGAATGATTACTTCCTCTCTCAGACTTCTTCCCACAGTTATACTGTGAAGTTTTCTGAAAATATTTGCTACTTACATTTTTAGTATTTAAAAGTAATTGGGCCATATTCAGGAAGGAAACAAATAGGTATGGATCTGACCTATATCGGCTGCAATTCAACTTCAAATAATACATGAATAAGCTGCATATATATGAACTCTGAAATCAAAGAATTAATCTGCCACGCTCTATATAAGTCCACTATACCCCTGATTTATTTTAAATGTCTTTGCGTAGGGTCACCTTCTTTTAGCATGCCAATACACATGACCATTTGCACATGTAGAAGTCGATCATATATGAAAGAACTGTGGTACTGGGATGAACTCTTTAAATTCTTTTAAGGTGCACCTTTAGATTGTTTTCACACCAAGATTGGTACCTACGTGAAATGGAGGCTGCATAAGAAAAGCCTCCAGAATAAAAGCAGGAAAACTGCAAAAACTTCATGTTCCCTGTGAGCTGGTACTTTCCCAAAACAAGAAAGAAACCTGGACCTCCCTCTCTCTGTTGCCCAGGATGGTCTATCACGCGAGATCCTTTATTTTACCTGTAACGTTTTTATGACGGTTTACTTGACTGAGTTCTGGCATCACGGAAGGATTAGCAGATTGCTAACTTCTAACACGTCCCTTCCTCAGGAAGTGCACACTACTTTAAATAGCTGATGAACTCACTGGGAGTTAGATACCACCACCTTTTGTTTCTTTAAATGCTACCAGGCATCAAGGGTCATCTCTAGCTACCTGTGTAATTTTGGCCTAACTCTGAACTCGTCAGTCGGAATATCTACAGTTGTGAAAACTGTCAGCATTTCAGTGGTATAAAATTCAAACAGGCTCTGTGTGGTGGAGTCTGATAAGATAAGAAAAGTTATTTTGTGATTTCAAGAGAGTTTGTCCCCTCTGACAGCTTTCATGTCAGTGTTAAGGAGTTCTTGCACAGCATTTGTCTGCATTTCTAGGAAACAAATATAGTTTGGGAAACAGTTTACCTGATTTTTTTAATCTAATAAAACTAACAATACTGATTTTAAAATGAAATTAGGATTCTCAAAAAACCCACTTAATTATCAAATATGTGCATTTTACTACTGCATTTCTATCAGGTTTC
Organism: Balearica regulorum gibbericeps; assembly: GCF_011004875.1. Lineage (NCBI taxonomy): Eukaryota > Metazoa > Chordata > Aves > Gruiformes > Gruidae > Balearica > Balearica regulorum. Next base: position 27,068,961 of record NC_046190.1, on the reverse strand, counting down.
ACTTTATTTCGCTGAAAAATTTTTCATCAGAGAAGAAAAAAAAAAATCACATGCTACAGCTTTCACGGAAGAACTGTTATTTTGTGGTTAGCTGAAATGTTGAGAAATGGTAGAGAGGAAGAATGTTTTGAAAATTTTAGGTTGCTTTCTTGGAGATCTGGTGTCCTTGGGATGGTGCAGAAAAAAAAGTAAAATCCCCCAAATAAGGCTTTCATTCTCCAGCTGCGTTCTGGCTAGCTCTCATGTAAGGACATAATTTCCTGCTCAGGAAAAGGCTCTACCTTCTCTTTGACAGAGATGGTCCTGTGTTCTTTATTTTATGTTTATTTTGGACCAGCACATCTAAGACTCCTATAGTGTGTTACCATCATAAGGACATACTACATGCGTTACCTGATACAGGCAATGCCCCTCTGCCTTATCTATACCTATTCCAGGATGAAAAGTTTTCATCTAAGCAAGGTGAGCGCAGTATGACCTTACGGTGTCCTGTGGGACACTATTGCAGAAGAAATCTCCATTCCTACTATCATAGTTTGCATTCCTGAATGTATTCTTCAGCACCTAACCATGCATGAGGTCTCCTGCATGTCTACGCCATGAAGTGGTGCCTCCCTGAACTTTACTAGACGTGTTCTGGGGCACTCATCATAGGGGCAATACCCGCTGTTCAGACAGCAATGGTGGTCTCTGCTCTGCAGGGCCATGCTTTTAAAAAATAAGTGTCCCAAGGAATAGGGGTGCAATGAGCATGTAAGGCTGTGAGGTGATGCTTGACCACGTTCTGCTAAAATATTAACGAAATCAATTGGAAATCGATCTAACTTTTAGTCCTCACATCCGTGCTAGAATTAAGCTAACGTTGAACACTTCTGAAATATCTGAATGCACAAAGCTTTACTTGGTTGCAAGGGAGAGCCACATAGAAATGAATTGTCCAGCACAAATCTGTTGCTGAGGTTGCTGCACTCTCTGACAAGAGCGTCCACTTCCACAGGGTAATTCTCATCTCGCTTTATGATAATTTCTAGCTGTTCTTTTCCTCCTACTGCCTCTACAACTGCAGCATAGACGTTTGCTCTGCCCCATGCCCCCGCTAGCTTTCCACCATTCTGGAGCCCGTGCAAACAGACCTGTGAGGAGGCCATGTGCCAACGTTATCCTGTGGGGCACCGACCACCTGGTGCCAATGTCGGCCCTAACACGGCAGCGCACACTCGCACCACGCTGCACGCGAGAGATGCGACCTGGGCTTCCCTAATGCTAACGTCCTTGCCATCAGGCAGGGATGGAGGTGTGCTATAACCTTACAGCAGTCCTGAAAATTAAAGGAGCTATGGTTAAAAAGATTAAGAAATTTTCTGTAAGCCCAGCCATGCCCCTTTCCAAGTTTTCTCTGTTACAGAGGTGGCAATGTGTGGGGGTTTTTCTGCACAGGACACAGCATTCTCTGTTCAGTGGTGTGCTCTGGAAACTAGGTTTACAAACTTTTGCTGGCAGCTTAGAAAAATATAACAGCATATTTACATTTCCTCAGTACAGGTCCTAACTCTGCATTGGGGCAGGTGAGTTTTGGAAATTTTGGACAAAAGTGCCGAGGGCTGCTGGAATCCATTTTAACAGCTAATATGTTGAACTTCTAAGTAAGTGAGATTATGTCGGTAAATCTTTTCAAAAGATCGAACTATTTTTTATTACATTGAAGATTTTTTCTTTATCAGAATGAAGAACTGAAGAGGTTTAATAAATGCTGTTCTCCCCAGAGTCATTTCCCTTTGAAAGCTTTCCCCGTACCAACATCTAAGGGTCCAATTCACAAACCACAGACTTGGTGAAAATGTTCTTGTTGAATACAAGGAGAGGTCTGACCCAGGCCCAGGGGAGAAGACCCAAAGCCATCGTTACACGCATTGCTCATCAGCCGTAGGTGCCACGGAGCAGACCATTTTAACAGGTTTTGTGCGTGGAGTTTTTGTCTTCTGTGTTTCTGCGGTGTGTGACTGAATTGAACTTTATAAATATCAAATAGATCTGTGGTCAGACCGCTGCGGCTGCAGCATGTATGAGGGAAAAAGAGAAAGGGGCTGTTTGAAACTTTTAATTTTCCTCACTTTGTTTGCTGTGTATTGAGCTTTTAACATGTTAATATCCGTGTCTATCTTTAGAGGCAGCTGCCGTCTCCTTGGCTGCAGCACTTCACAGAACACAGCCGTACGGCGCCGGCTCTGATGCACCGGCTTTGGCCTCTGCTTATTTTTCCTCAGGTAACTTTTGCATGTGAAGATATTTTGCTCCCTGTGATGTAAAACTGAAGAACCACAGACTAGTCAAAATGGGGGAACTAGCCTGCCAATAAGAAGTGGATTTTTCAGAAATGTGATTTAAGAAGTCTTGACTGGAAATAAATTAAAGTCCATCAAGGAGTATTTGAACTTCAAGATATTTTAGTATGAAGCTGAGGCAGGAGGAAACACCGTCAGGGTCCCTTGCAGCGGAAAGATCCAGTGTTTTTAGAAAGAGATAAAAGCAGACTTGCCAAGGACAGAATGGCACTCCCTCAGACTTTTGCGCAGGATTCAGACTAAACAACCTGTAGTTAATCGAGATTTTTTCCTTCTCTTTTCATTCTCCTTTTCACTAAAACCAGCAGTCACGCCATGCCAGATCTGTGTGGTTCATGCAAACAGCAAAATCAAGGTGTTTTCTTACATTTCTAACAACAGTTTTGACCTCTATTCTGCATATGTCCCAAGACTGGGGGCATCAATGGTACCGTAATTTGCTTGTCCCATCTATGTTACTTTTCCTTATGCAACTGTGCTTGTGATGTTTGACAAAAATTCAGTCTGTTAATTACCTGAAAAGGCTTATACCAAAGAACTAGTCATGTCAGATACATCGTTGGTCTCCTGGCTCACCCTTATCCCACCATTCACAGTAGAAGGCTGTTCTGGCAGCATGGCCTGCTGTACATTTTAACACAGTCATCAAGTGCAGTCCATGATCATTGCATAATTAAGAGACAAAGAGACAGGAGTTGTATTGCAAGTCACCACATGACTATAGAATGGTTAGTTGAAGCCATTTGTTGTGTAATTGCTTGAAACTCTCTTGGAGATTTTTGAAGCATTTCAAAGGTGTTTTAAGGGGATTGCTTTAAAAGATTAGTGGTTAGAAATTAATAAATGCAATGATTTATGGGCCTTTTCCCCATCTTATTAAGAAAAACCTAGAGCAATTCATTTTAATGGTTAATCACTGCTATTTTTTCTTCCTTTTTTTTTTTTTTCTTAAAGAAAGGCCATAATGTATTTTATGCGGGTGCTGAAACACGGTGCCTGTGTCAGACACTCTCCTGTTACACACTCATGGACAGCTACAGTGAAAAGTAATTTTTCCATTCTAGGGCACTCTCTTCCATGCTTTATGGCCAAATATCGTTTCCCCATGTCTTAATTTCCTAATTCACTTAATGTGGACTCATCCTCAAGGTCCAAATCTTTCAAATGGTTTGTAGGATATTATTTAGTGATGAATATAGAATACAGGTGACAATGTATCACATCCACTGACAAAGAGTACAAAGCATACACAGGAATAGTAGGGTTTGCAAGAGAGTGATACCAGGCTGCAATACAAAGCAAGAAGAAACACGTGCCACAGTTTTACAGTGAAACTTGAAATGATCAATATTTATAGCATAGATGTGTAAAAAAAGATAAAAGAAATAAGGCCAGTTGGGGAAATAAATGTCTGGTGGAGGAAAAGTGCGAGAATGGGACAGACAGATCTTTAGGAGCTATCAGGTTGCACCTGGGGAACAGAGAAGCTAAATTTAACCAGCAAGGAGAAGTTTGCAACAATACAGCTTAACAGTATGGTTAAGCACCATAAAAACATTGAAATCAGCCAGAGATTCAGATATTTAACACCTCATGTCCAAGGAACTGACTCAACAATAGCACAGTAATATTTCAATGTACATCTTAGAACATATTTCCCTTGCCAATGTGCTTAGCACAATCTATAATTAGATATAATAATTATGAGCATGGTAATATATTATTTGAGCTGAGTGAATGTCTTGCAGTAGAGAGACACACTTCTTGCTTGTTGAATTTTCCTTAAGCAAACTAGATCTTTCTTAGAGATTGCCAGATCACCTACCTGGATTATTGCTTTTTCAGTTTTGTTGAATTGGAATGATTACTGTTTGTCTGGACTACTCACCACTCTACCCAAACCTCAGTTGCCTACACTGCCTCAGGACCAGTGATAAGCTACACATACTGTTGAAGTTGAGAGTTTGAAATTTTGGTTTGTGTAGTCCCATCACATTAGGGTTATTACACACATATTTTTTGTTTGGTTTTGGGTTGTTTTTTTTTTTTGAGGTTACAGCTCTAAGAAAGTGAGGTCAGATCTTTGCACCAGGGCTATCATGTAGGAGTCAGCAGAAATTGTTCTCTTGACTTGTTTAGAGGCCACATCACCCCCAGGTTTGTTATCTTCTGCTGGCTGCTCTGTGGTCCCTAACAGAGGAACTGCACGTGGATACAAATCGTCCTGCTCTGCAGCTCGGGCCCAGCTGCATCCTCTCTCAGATGCAGCTGTGACGCCCTTTGGAGGCATGATGGCAGAGGATCCCTCTGTGTTTATTAAAAGTTGGCCAGCATAATTACCCGGTTTTCTCTGGAGTTCTGGCTACTGTGGTTGTCTTCCACATTTTCCAAACTGCCACAGAAACATGTATGAAGATTTAGCAGGGGGGAAAGAAAAGGGGGGACAGGACGGGACACAGAAATCTTGGAAAGGCAGTAGTGTTCAGGGGACAAAGTTTAATCCTCATTAAGTGGTGTAATGTTGAACATGATTTGCTGTACTGCAGCTTTGTTAGTCAGCTAACAGCTTGATTTTACAATTGTGCTCACATACAGTTCACATTTTTATTTAAGAAATCCCAGTGAAGGTAATATGCCTTGTGCTGTAGCTATGGCTTGAAAAATAACTGAGTTAAAGCTTCATTTCTTTATATGGCACTTTAACAGTGTTTTTTTCTTTTATTGATCTTTTGAACACTTCATTTGACATCAAAACTAGAAGCAAGCTGAATCACGCATTCCCGATCCTTAAGGTAGGACTGGACAATCTGAAGTCACAACTGAAATCTGAAAGATCACCTTTCATCTACAGTGGGCTAAAACAAACCTCTGTTTCCTCCCCATCTTCCTGAACTTTGGAGAGGTCTGATCCTGTCAGCCTGCGTAGAGGCTTCAGAAGAGAACATCAGAACTGTGATGCCAAGCCTTGGCTACAAATTGCCGCCTCTTCTAGACAAGAGCATTTTCTGCTACATATCACAGACCCTCTGCTTTTACTGTGAGGTAACGACACTGATGCAGTAGAATTCAAATAGCACAAATACCCCGTATGGTGTCACCGCCTGCACCATGTGCGGTTCTGGGGACGGCAGCGCTGTCCTGCTGGGGGAACACAAATGGCTTTGCTGTAAGTGCAGCTGCTCAGCCAAGAGAGGCTTCTGATTTCTCACCCTGGCTAAGCTACGCAATGTGATTAAATTAGATCTCTTACATTGTTCACTGACTTCTGGTAAATTACACCTTTGATTTCTGGTCCAATGAAAAGGTGCTAATTACCTTTTTAAGTGCTCATTTAATGTTCTGCAGTGACATAAAGCATGAGTGCAGATGCCTGCATGCCCGAACCTTCCAGAGGTTTCTCCCTGGCTGCTCACTCTCATCAGCTTTCTTCATTTTTCCTCTGCTCCTTCCCTCTGTCCCTCCAAGGCACCTGCTGTGTGCCAGTTCTTCCACAGCTGAATAAATCTACAACGTTGTTTGCTGCAACTGGCTCCATTTTAACCCATTTAAAAAAAAATAAAAATCAGCAACTTGTCTGGGTCTTATTGCCCAGCTTGCATTATGATTTTTCTTTTAGCTGGAGCTCAGCAGATCTCAGCCTGCAAATGGGTTTCCCCACTCTTCCCGTGAGAAAGGGGTTTATCTGGGGAAGGCTTTCATCCAGCCTTATGCAGCCTGCACCTCCCTGTTGTATAAATGCTCTCCACTGTCACCTGTGCACGTGTTGCGGGCGGCACTCTGGGGTGAAGGTGTCCATCCACCCACCCGCACTCGCACACCAACATCGCAGGGAAGCAGCTGGAGCCAGGGGCTCTTCTCCCCTGTCAGGCAGCACGCAGCCTGGGCTCCATGTCTCCGAAGCGGTGGGACCCTGGCTCAGCCCATTGCTGTCCCTAGCTCTGGGATGGCTAGGACACAGTCCTGCTCTCAGACTTCTCACTTCAGGTGCCCTAAACCTCATCATTGGTCACTCAGACCTCAGCATCTCAGAGCTGAGTCACGTCAAAGCGGTGGCTGCTCCCCAGCCTCATGCCAGCGTGGATGGGGACATGGCGGGGGCCCTGCACAGGCATCCCACCAGCTGCTCTACGGCAGCCCCCGTCTCCCCTCTCCTCCCTGCAGCTCCTCTCTGCAGGAGGGCCAAGGCACAGCTCCTTCTGTCCTGGTTCTCAACTCAAATTTTCAGGTGTGTCTTACTGCAACAAAAGCAGAAGCTTAAAATGCAGTTCTAACTTACGTGCATGTAACCACATTCTGTAAAAAACCTGCCAGATTCTAACAGCTTGTATTTGATTAGGGGAAAAAACCAACACACTGCTTTTTCTTCTGCTAACCACCAGCCCTGCCGACTCCCTCGCGGGGCTTTCCTGCGCTCCGGAGCAGCAGTAAGCAGCCCCAGCGCTGCACCTCTCAAGGAAGGTGCCCCCAGACCGTCGCTCTCCCCGAGCCCGGAGCCATGAGCTGGGCAGGGTCTGCTGTCCCTGGAGGGTCTCGGGCTCGTGCAAAGCTGATAGCCAAAAATGTTTCAGTTTTCTTTAGTTGTATAAATGGGAAAAATGCAGTGTGGAACGGTGGTGGCACAGCCAGCTCCAAGTACCCTGCCCCTGCTGATGAACCCACACTTATATTGGAGACACACCAGGCTGAGGTTGTTTCACAGGAGGTTTTTCCTTTCCCTAGTTTAAACAGTGTTAAGCCTTTTCATGTTAGCTTTGTTTGCCGCAACCTGTCTGCTATGGCTCGGCAGGGGCTCTGCTCACAAGTGACATGCACGGCCGCGCTCCTGGCAGCTCTTCCAGGACAAAACACATTCACGGGGCACCGCCATAGCCAGGGTTCAGCAGGGCTGGCCGGCGTGTGCTCATCTACTTCTATTAGATTTCTTTTTAAAAGTACACCAGCTTATTTTTGTTGTTAATTCCAAAGAAGATTAAATATGCCCTAATTTGAACTTGAAGAATTATTTTGCTTTCACTCAAACATCCAGCTATGCTATATGAAACCCAGGCTCATGAGGCCATTGCATGAGAACTGGATTGCCTCCACCTCCCTCCCACAGGATACTACTGCCAGAGGGTTTATTCCCTCAGCATTACCAGGACAAATATTCCTGGGTGCTGTGGTGAAGCTCAGTTTTTAAAAAAAGAAAGGAAAAAAAAAAAAAACAACCCCCAAACACAGCCACATAGCAGAGATGTCAAACAGCAGTTAATTGGCTTAACCATCGCTTGCTAAGTGCCAGGGATCCTGGAGATGTTTATGGAAGGCAACCCACCACAGTGGAGCTGCTCCATCTGAATGAGCGTGCACCTACGCCACGCGCTTGCTGGGTGCTGGGTTTTGTTCCTGCGCCCTGTTTCTCCAGTCGCCCCCACTGTGACACGCGCCGTTTGCTGCTGCGCTCCTTTGTGGGGATGCAGCCCCTAGAGAGCGGGCAGCATCCTCACTCCCAGGCACCACACCGGGGACAAAATAACTCGGATGACATCAAAGTTTGTTCCTGGAGGCCAGGCAAAGAGCACCTCAGAGGCTACAGCTCAGTCCCTCTACATTGAAATAGTGTTTCCAGACATAGTCTAATGAGGCCAGGAGGCTGTAAGGACATCCAAGGACCAAAGTAAAAAGATTTTTTTCTGGAGCAGCTCTTCTCCTTTCCAACCTCTTTTGATATGTCTACATTGAACAGTAAAACAATGTTGACCTAGCCATGGTAGTCTTGTGTTGGTTTTGCGTGGCAAGGTTTTGGTAGCGGGGGGGCTACAGGGGTGGCTTCTGTGAGAAGCTGCTAGAAGCTTCCCCTGTGTCTGACAGAGCCAATGCCAGCCGGCTCCAAGACGGACCCGCCGCTGGCCAAGGCCAAGCCAATCAGCGCCTCTGGGATAACATATTTAAGAAAGAGAAAAACAGTTAGAGAGCGCTTTTGCAGCCAAAGAGAGGAGGGAGAAGATGTAAGAACATCTGCAGACACCAAGGTCAGTGAAGAAGGAGGGGGAGGAGGTGCTCCAGGCGCCGGAGCAAGATTCCCCTGCAGCCCGTGGTGAAGACCATGGTGAAGCAGGCTGTCCCCCTGCAGCCCATGGAGGGAGGATGAGGGGGTGTAGAGATTCCACCTGCAGCCCGTGGAGGACCCCACGCCGGAGCAGGTGGAGACACCTGAAGGAGGCTGTGGCCCCGTGGGAAGCCCGCGCTGGAGCAAGCTCCTGGCAGGACCTGTGGATCCGTGGAGAGAGGAGCCCACGCCAGAGCAGGTTTGCTGGCAGGACTTGTGACCCCGTGGGGGACCCACGCTGGAGCAGTTTGCTCCTGAAGGTCTGCACCCCGTGGAGGAGACTCACGTTGGAGAAGGCCGTGAAGGACTGTCTCCTGTGAGAGGGACCCCACGCTGGAGCGGGGGAACAATGAGTCCTCCCCCTGAGGATGAAGAAGCGGCAGAAACACCGCGTGAGGAACTGACCGTAGCCCCCACTCCCCGTCCCCCTGTGCCGCTGGGGGGGGCGGAGGTTGAAGCCGGGAGTGAAGTTGAGCCCGGGAAGATGGGAGGGGTGGGGGGAGGTGTTTTTAAGATTTGGTTTTATTTCTCATTCCTCTACTCTGTTTTGCTTAGTAATAAATAAGATTAATTCCCTCTCTAAGTCCGGTCTGTTTTGCTCGTGATGATAATTAGAGAATGATCTCTCCCTGTCCTTATCTCGACCCGTAAGTTTTTTTTCCATTGTACCTTTTCTCCCCTGTCTAATGAAAGAGGGGAGTGATAGAGCGGCTCTGGTGGGCACCTGGCCCTCAGCCAGGGTCAACCCACCACAAGTCTTCAGAATTTTGTCTTTAACAGAACTTTATACAGTCTTTTATACCTTGTATATCTCTTCACAGCTCTGAAATATGCAGGATCAAGCATAAATAAGACTATGTCAAGAGTCGAGAAATCTACCTAGGTATTCAGAAAGATTATTCTATACATAGATCTACAGAAAATGATTCAGATTGTTCTGGGTTTTTTTTATTATTATTATTTAGATGTGAATTGGGGAGAGTTGGTAGGTAGTCGTGATGTTTCTGAGCTATTTATGGCCAACTTGTGAGGCATTTAAAAAAAAAAAAAGAAGGAAAACCATAATGCATTAAAATATGGGAGTGTAGTTGAAATTGTCTTAGGTGTATTTTTTCTTACTAAAAATGTATCCTTACATTTCAACTCATGTAATTTGGTTTAAAGGAATACTGAGAAGGTAAGTCATTCTTTCAGAAAAGTAATTATTTTCATCCTGAGAAGTTGTCAGGGTTAAATTGTTAACACACAAGTTTTTTGAAATATGAATGTGGTATATTAATGACCCAATCCATTCCCCAAAGAGCCATTTGGTTTTTAGCTTTTTAACTACTTTTTTTTTATTTATTTATATCGAGGAAACGATCAAACTCTCATCGGGGACTTTTTTTCATTGACATCAGTATGATTGCTTTGGGCTTTTATAAAGGACAATTAATTAAGGGCGCTGATTCATGATTGAATTGGATTCAACTTTGGTGGCTAAAGAGGTTACTGCTGAGGTTATCACCTCAGCTCTTCTGGACCTGACAGGAGTCACGAACCAGAGACCCCTCCTGCTGCAGCTCACAGCCCAGCACCTTAACATAAATTGAAATCAATGGCTGCTGGAGTTAATACACCGCGCTGCGAACTGTGACGGCCCAAGAGCAGAGAAGCTACCTCTTCTGCCACCCCTGCTCCGGTGACTTCTGCCAGAGGGGGTGGGATGGCCGTCAGGCAGCAATAGCTTTTTCAGTGGTCCCGAGCCTGCAAATCCCTTTGTGTCTTACCATCTAGCTACGGCGTGAAAAACCATCTATTAAATATCAGACCAAGGTGGATTTTTGTTAGACTTCTGCATTCACTAGGCTTGGCTAGCACAACTAGTCTGGTTGATTTCAGGAGGAGTTTTGTGGAGGTTTATGGCTCTGCAAAACAATAAGCTAAATTCTGTATAATTTTACTTTGCAATAAGCCAGGCAAAAGATTCTCTTCCCAGCTCACATCACCATTCCCTGCACAATAAGTATTTTATGCACGATTTTAACTCAGGGGTGGGAAAAGAGCCAAGAATGAGTTCCCAAGGTATACAAAACCTTACTAAATTGGAGCGTAATACTAGGGAAAAAGTGCACATGCGGATGTGAATTCAACTGATCTTCACAGGGACATTTGCTTTTGCAAACCTATTCTCATTTCTACAGCTGCTGGTGATTAAAGCCTAGACCATAGTAGCTACTGCCAGTAAAAGAAAAGCCTAAATTTAAGTAGTGTCTCCAACAGAGGCAAAATTGAAAACAAGGTGCTAGTGTCTGGTTGTTAACACCTCACACAAAGACCAGAAATACAGCTGGAGAATTCTTTCAAGGGAAGAAGAGACTTTCATCACAGAGGAACATTAAAAAAAATGCAGTTCAGTGTCAAAGTTAATTGTGAATTTGTGCAAAGTTCAATGAAGTAGGTTCCGCAGATTTGCTCAGAAGAAAACAACATGTGATTACATTCTTCAAATGTTTCTATTTTTGTTTAAAACTCAAGTTAGATATCTTCACGATGAAGCAGGAAAAAGACATCCAAAATAAACTAGATGGTTTAAGTACTTTTGAAGGAGAGCAGAGAGAGACCTTTTTTTAACTGCTTTTGTTTTTACACCCTGACTTGTACGCATACAAAGTACCAGATCGCTGCAAGTTATGCCCCTTTGTTTTTCATTTCAATTTCTGACAGTTTTGTATGATGCATACACAGCTATTTATCTTAGCTGAATTTGCCCCAGAAACTTCTAGAGGAGATTTTACCTGATATCTGCAGACTGCATTTGATCTCATAGCTGCCATGTAGTCATTGCAGTAAGAATATGTGATGGCAAAAATGCACAATGTTCTCATAATTAGGCATCATAAAACATTTGCAACCATTACCGATTGTAGCTTAGGAACTGTATGGCAGAGAAGTGAAAGACTCACCCAGGAGAGCGTCCTCCGTCGTTCTTCCTAGCTCACGCAGATTTCCGTCGGGGATTTGGATCAGGTGTGGGACTGATTTGTCATTATCTTATTACTAAGTGCAGTCCTACTTCTGCTCACTTTTACTGGGAGGAGTGGAGTGGATGAGACACAATCTCGTTCCTACTCATGAATGACCCACTCACCCCAAGTCTGCTTGGTTTTGACAGCCCTCTCAAGACTGCAGTTAAGGACCGTTCCCTGGGTAGTCTGTATGACTCACCAAAGTTAGTAACCACTGGGGCTATGGGATTCATTTTCATCTAAGAAATCTTTAAGGTTTTACTGTTTACAGAGGACTGCACCCATAGCGATCACGTTTATATCTGCAGTGAGCAATGAGGCAATTCTTATTGCTTTCCTACATATGGGGAGAGGTGCAAGGAGTGGCACTTTGTTTCTTATTTTGGTTATGAGTCATCAGCTCTTACCTTAAATATTAAGGCAAGGTCGCCTCATCGAAGAAAAAAATTGCTCTAATTGGGAAAGAGAAGCAGTCAAGCCTGGAGAAAAGGCTTAAATTGATAGTTATGAGAGATCTAAGTAATCCCCACATTAACGAAGCCAAACCCCTACAGCAGATGATATTTTCCTTCTCTACAGCAAGGGTGAAGTTTGTTAAAAATAACACAGGGACAGGCCACGCACACACCTAGCATCTCACAAGATCAGAAAAGTTCTTGGTTTAAGCTGTATCTTTTCCGAAAAATTAAGGCTTCTATTTCTCTCCCCCATCACCTAAATTGCAGACAATTATAGCAGTTACTTCTGGAGCTGCTAATTCTCCGACTTCTGGAAATAAACTACCACTATTCTGAAGCAGAGAGGACACCTCGGCTTGCTACACAAAAGCCCTGTGGGATGTGGTGCTCGTGCAGAGCTGCAGACTAGAGCCACTGAACCAGCCCCTCCACGGCGCAAACCGACGTCGAGTTGGGAGGGAGGCAGGAAGGAACGCTGATTTATACCATCCGAAGAGCTGACCCAGAAGCTGGAGTAAATGGGCTTGATCTAGCAATTCCCAACATCCTCACACTCCAGCAGTATTAACGATCAATTAGGAGGCACTTTGTTTCCATACCGCAGCAGCAATAGCCTTAGCCCTCCCTTGAAAGGGCACGAAAGGGCAGAGGGCAATAGCAGAGCGGAGAGGCGACAAAATAAAGTGGGGAGAAACCAGGGACTTTTAGGAACCTAACTGCAAATCTTGTAACAAAATGCAATTGGACAGAAGGGACTTGGTTTCAGATGTAAAGTAAGCTGAATAGGTGAAAGAGTTCTCTTTAAGCTGTCATCATTAATTTAAGCCAAACTTAATTAAAAAAAATAAACTGAAACAGCTGGGTGTAGGAAGTGGCTGGCTGACCTCGGTGCTGGGGCCGGTTGCCTTTTCTCCTTTTAAACCATTGTTCATCAGCTTCCACTTAAAGCAAACCAGAACCGTCAGACTAACCACAATCAAAACCATAGGGCTTGTTTGCATCTAATATTTCTCTCTGTGTTATGAAATCCATTAAAAGAATGAAAGGAGTATCATCGGAAAATTCCTCTTGCACGTTCTTGTGGTGCCGTACTACGTTACCTGAATGAGAGGACCAGTGAAATATTTAAAGCTGCTAAAGCATCTTGTATTCCAAAGGATCCTTGAATGTGTTTATGACATTGGGAAAAAACAATTTCTACTCCTCATTCCACATAAACTTCTGAATAAAAGCAAAGGTACTGCTTCTCCCCTGCCTCTTACCTTAGCCATCCTTCATCAGGTTGAGATAACCAGTAAGCTCTTTGGGGTGCGTACCATCTTGCATTTTGTGTTTTCGGAGCCTCTCCCCCTATATTTCAACCTGATGCATCCATGCAGAAATGCAACACAAATACATGCCAACAACGGAAAGGCCACTTCCAACTGCTTCAGGTCCAGATGGAAAAAAGTCCACCACTCCTCTGGAGGGTATTTAAAGAGCATCTAATTTACCTGAGGAAAGCCAAATAGTGGGAATGCGATAAGCTCGCCATGAGAACTTTCTGGTCTTTGTGTCACTCCTGCCAGTCCTGCACAGCTACCACAGGGGAGCCCTCTCAGAGGGAAGGTCTACTTATGGCTCACCTACTATTGATTTTCTGTTGTAGGATGTCCAACAGAACATCTGTTTCAATTTGAAAATACTACAGTGTTATTGAAACTCATCAATTCTGCAGTAGGAGGGGATTACTAACATAAAGCCCACTCCTATACACTTCAAATACAGATCAAGTGATAGTTTCTGAGAGAAGTTATTCCACAAGTAATCAATTACCATCGTGAAAGAAAGAAGTTTCTCAGTTTTTTCTTAGCTGATAATCATCTGTGCCCTAAAGCACATCCTTTTTACTTCAGTAGGACTTACTGATATGCCTGAAGTTAATAATGTGCTTAAGACCTATATTTCAAGAGTCTGAAAGGCTTATTTAATGTAAATAACCATCCTACCTTTGCAGGGCTTGTCTTAGCTTAGCTGGCTCAGGCATCAGAAAGTCAATCAGGAGCAGTTATATTTTACCACCCAGAAAACAGAACTTAAAAAAAAAACAAACCAAAAACACACCATCACACACAAAAAGCAGGATGGACTAATGTAAATTTTTGTGGTAGAGAGAAACCTTAGCCTCATCCATCACGATAACAAGACAGTGGTTACATCGCAGCTCCTGCTGCAGGGGGGAACACTGGTGCATACACAGGTGTCACACACAGACATGTATATAACTTTTTGTGGTGTTTCAGTGACATAGTGCCACATTTTGGAATTCCTAAAGATGATTCAAACCAAATATCCCAATTTGCAAAACTGATTTTATTTCAAAGTATTTTTTTTTTTTTCTCACTTATTATGTCTGGATTCCCAGTACCACGATAGCAAAGCAGGAGGAGTTTCTGGTGGTTTTGTATGAGTTCTCCATCCCTTTTAAATTAGTCTAGCTAATGCATTATCATCTCAGTGACACTTGTCCTCAGAGCCCACTGCTGTGAGCTACCAGACTTGTCTAATGGCTTTGAAAAACTTACTGTTGTATCTGGATCATTTCATACATTTAAAAGGACCATCTATTGATTCACTGTTGAAAAATACCCACCACACATCAAAATCAAACCCATGATAGTTCTGTGTGTAGAAAGGAAATGGTGATCTGCCCATCCACAGGGTTAGAGTTCCTCCATTTCTTTCTGTTAACTCCTAAAAATCATCTGTAATCATTGTGGATGCACTCAGAAACATAGAAGCCACGGCAGTGGGTCACGGTGACAGAAATGGCAGCTTGGGCGGTGAAGGGCACAGTGTTCCTCACTGCAGCGGCTGGGGATGTCCCACCGTGGGCTGAGGGAGCACTTTCCTGGTGGAGCTGCTGGGCTGGATCACAGCTGGACAAGTCCCAGAGCTTCTGTCCCCTCAACGGCGGGGGGCAGGAACTGGGATTTAAGCCACCTGAGAACCTTGGTCTTGCCCGGCCCTTGCTGCAGGAATCATGAGTGTATTGGCATGAGCCGCCCTCCCAGGCTCTGCAGCATCTAGTGTTGTTGGAGCAGTGGAAGAAAAACAATCATGGGATTTTTCTCTATGAATTTTTGAAATCAATGTTCCAGTAAATCACCAGATTCTGAAGAATAAACAGGTTGTCCCAGGAAGAAGCAATTCATTTGTTTTACTCTTTGACCCTGTTAAAATGCAAAAATTGCTGTGGAATTTACTCACGGTGACACGTTCTAGCAATGGAGCAGTCTCCATTAGTGCTAGTGTTTTTCTAATTACAGCTATAAATAAAAGTTAACCTCCATCCTGATTCAAAATGGATTCCATGGACTGTTAGGTGCACAGGTGATGCAATGCAGAGAGATGAATGCACCAGCATTTGCATCATCTTATTGACTTACAACTTGGGGGTTAATTATTGCGTTCTTTTGCCATTAATTGGCAGCCATTTTTAGTCATTTCCAAAATGCTAAGAAGAAATCTGACAGCTTCTCATTAGATTAGAATAGACAAGCTGCTTGAATCAACAATGAAATTTTATTAGGGATGCTCAGGTATAAAACCAAGAGCTTTTCATTTTGATATTATATACTTTACACCATATTGATTTTCTTTTATTGATTTTTAATAAAAAAGTGTAAGTGTTTTTCCAAATGTTGTAAATTAATTGTTATTGCGCCACAGAAAACAGAAGACTGCACCACAGTAATTAACATTTCCTGGCAAGGAATCTAAGCAAGCTTGCTGCTGAAATGGGCTTTAAAGCATATTTTGACAGTACTACAAATGCTAGCATATGTCTGTGAGGCGGCGATGTGGCAGGCACGGCAATCACTTTAATGACTCAGATAGAAGCAGATGCCCTCCCGGGTACACAAGGCCCTGTGTCCGTGAGCACAGCTAAGGGCTCAGCAGAACACCAGCCCTCCTCCTTGGATCTTTCCACAGCTGTCTGAGGGCAGCTGTGTGGATGAAAGGTGGAGTGTACCATTTACGTACCACCTACTTTGGAGACTGCTTTTATCAAACTGTGGAGGTAAAGCCACTGTACCATTCTGTTGCCTTCAGTTATTGGCATCCACCCATTATCTCTTGTCACTTCCAAGTCACCCTCCTTAGGTAAAGGGGACTTCTTGACCGCTTGGCATGCGGAGAGGTCCTCGCACCTGGCTGGAGCTGCTAGGCTCTGCAATGGACTAAGGAGCTTGGTCCTACCAAACAAAGGGAGATGACAAAGCACATACAGCAGGTATCTCCAATGTCAGTGGGACCATGGAAACCGGAGAGAAGCGCCTCTTCTTCATCATGAGGCGCCTTTAGAGGACTTGGGCAAACTTTGGTAGAATGAAGTCAATGCAGCCAAATCCTTAAAGATTACAGTTTAAAAAAAAGAAGGGAAAAAAGGCACCTTCTTTCTGTGTAATCAGTAAGTGGAGGCACAGATAACTGAAAAGATTAATTAGCAGCTGGGAGATGAATACTATCATGTTAGCTGCTGCAACTTAAACACAACACAATTCCTTCTTTTGAGACCATCTAAGTTACATAGTAATTATGAGCTATGGATTACAAGAAAGGAAGCTCTCCTTAAATAATTTAAAACACATCAGGTGACAGTGATAAATCAATTAATTAAAAAAGAAAGCTCTGTACACATGTTTTTCACACAACCAAGTCTTTTCTTGCATTAATTAAGTTAAAATAAAATTTTAAGCAAGCAAAGCGCATGTTATCTTAGCAAAATGGCTCCAAATCAGTAGATCAGTGAAAAACAGGAGCTGGCCTGCACATCATAGCCTCAGACAGAATGTAAATCCCACTGGTGAAGACTAACCCTACAGCTGGAAGTAACAGGGCACATCTTCTTTCAAAGGTAACGCCGTACAAATAGAGTAGCCCATCTCTGCAGGAAGGGAGAGCTTAAAACAAACCTGACTGCTGTAACCATCCGGGCCTTCAGACTCACAGCTAGGAGAATAGCTAAAGCCCACCCTCTAACCCAGGCAGCATCACCCTTTTGCAGCTCAGGCACCTGGTTTATATCTCTTCTCCTAATCTCCCATGCCAGGGAAGCTTAAACTATTATTAGCTCCTTGTTTGCTAGTTATCAGGTGAAGACTCTACATCTAGAGAGAAGCTGACAGACATTTTGTAATCAGACAGAAGATTGCCATAATTGTGTTTTCTTTTCATCGGAAGTGATATAAAAGTGCAAATCGGTAGTGCTTTGTGTTTTGTTCAGAGAAGTAGGGATAACACAAATAGGTAAATCTGATGTCTCACCTATTATTCCCAAAAGTGTAAATAAAACTGAGGTTATTTCTGTATATTCCACCCTACCGCTATCTTTCCCTCTTGTGCAGATCTCCACAAGAGGGTCTTGCTGTGACACGCAAATCAGACTCAAAAAGATCGTCCCTAAGTTATTTACGCTATGGTACATTTCACCCAAGAAGTACCCATCTTTTTGTAAGAGCACCAGTGTGCTTCAACTATCTGGAGCAGAATTCACTTCTGGAGTGTGCTAGAGGCTCCTTTTTGAAGTTTCTATCAAATGTGTTTTAATAATTTTGGAAAATTGAACTAGATATTTGTATCAAAATAAGATTCCCTGGCAAGGTAGTATCTTGCTATATAGTCTTCCTATTGTCAAATGTTAATTTTTGTATATAAAGGGCAGTTACCAGTGTATGCATATTCCCAAGTAGTTTAGAGATGATCCCAAATCAAAGGCTCAGATTCCCAAACCTTGAAATTTTGGATAGATTTAGAAATAAAGAAAAAGAAAACTTTATTCCATCAAACTAGTCTTTATATTAATGAAATTAGTTATAATCAAAATTTTAGTCTTTATGAGTACCATTTTCCGCTCTCAGTCAATTTTATAAAAGCCTTGCTACTGGGTAAATAATTCAGAGAGCTTTAGACCTGAAAAGCATGGGATATATGAGCAGCTGGTACAAATTAAAGGAGTTGTGCTATATTATGTCAGCTGAGAATCCGACATTCAGATTTTTGTCTGTTTTCATATGGCTGTATTCAATATCAGGAGCCTAAATCTGAGAAATTAGCCGCCAAACTCTTACTGATATCAGTGCAAGACTGAGATGGGCAGGACTGCCTTCAAACAGGCTTGACAGACGTCATCTGCGACAAAAAGTATTAACACGCACATGAGCAAGACGAGACTTATATGGCAAGAGCAAAGCAATGGGTGGTTCTAATGCTGCTTGGTAGAGCACTGCATGATTACAACTTGCTTTAAAGTTTAGGAAATCGTATCCCAATGGGCTGGTACGAAATATATCTATACCGTTAAGTGGATTAAGACATTATGGTATTAGTCATGCAGATAAGGTTTTGTTACCCTAATGGTGATCTGTAGGAGAAAGAATGTTTGCCTGCAGAGGAGATAAGACACTAAAACTGCTCTGCTCTCGTACTGCTGTGATTCAGTGGTCAGGAGCTATTGCCACTACTGTAAAGTTCAGGTCCAACAAAAATCCTCTGGCAGTTTTAGCTAGTGACTTCACGATGGCTTCAGACAAAGCCTTTTGCTTGAGATAGGATATGAATTGAAACAATCTGGTAAAGAAAAACATTGAGTCAGAATTCAATAGAAGCGCAAATTTAAAAGTCTCCCCCCCACCAGACATGTTTTAATGAATGCATAGTTACAGGGTGACTATGTTATCTCACTTTTCTTGTGTCATTAACTGAGAAGAGAATTTAAAAAAAGTGTCCCCACAGAAATCTTATTCATATGTTTTATTATATGCTCCAGCACGGGCACCACTTTAGTTTAATGGTGTGTTGGATGATGGTACAAATTTATAGCCAAAGGTTTACATCACAGACAGCTGGAATGAATAACAATAAATTAATTTAAAGTGCTACAAAAGTGCTCCCCATAGTATGCAGTGCTTATGTGCTCAAGGCTAATAATTTATAAATGCACGTCTTTTATAATCCTGATCTAAAGTCCTGAAAGCAGCTAGTTAAAAAGCAGTCACATGACATAAATTATTTTTATTAATATTTCAAATGCATGATTAGGGTGGGCACCATGGTCATTAGCATTAGATAGCTTTCATTTATGGCCAAGTGCAATGAAGCAATAGCCAGAGACAGAGACACTAGCTAAGCAATGGCACAACAACCATTGGGAGGCCAGGGGGGTCATATGCTGCTTCTTCTTCCGCATGATTTTTATATGCTGGTAATCATCGCAGCTATGGCTGTTCCCTTGCCTTTTGCTGGTCTGTTGTCTTTATCACATTAGATGCTTACAGGGCCTGCAGTATAAAACCATGTGCTACTGAGTGCGGCCGGAGGCGGCAGTGCTCCTCGGTGTGGTTTTCTGTCCGTCCCCAGGCACCGAACGCCCGCAGGGCGTAACGCAGCGAGGGGACTGGTCCGTGAGTGCCGTAACGACTTCCCTCACTATGGCGGCAGTGCTAATTTGAACCCTGAGCTAATACTAAACTTTCAAACAAACTCTTGCTTGGATAGGGTAGGTGATTTTAAAGCATTTTATTTGCTTTGAGAGGACGCCACCATTTTTGGCTGTGTGTCAGGAGATTAGAGAGAAGTCCTGCCCCCAGGCAAACAAGTATTTGTAGAAAAGCATTGTGGAGACTACGGGTAAGGCCAGGCCATAAGCTTCCTTTCTGGGGGAAGGTGGATTTTTGGTGTGGGTTTGTTTTTTTTTTTTTTTCCCCCTAGTGTAACCTGACATCTAACCTCAGTCTTCTCTAGTGAAAGAGTATATTCATTATTACCTGTGAGGGTAAAAGAGCAACCAGCTCAAATAGCTCGTGTAACATTGCATCTTTTTCCCCAGTGCACTTCCCAGGCGTACCTCACTGCAGGGATGTCGCTTGTCTTAATGCCACCCTTATTTTGTCCAGGCAAATTTGGCTGCCTCTCACTTTTCTAGGTGAAAAACATTTGCTTCTTAAAAGCAGAGTCATTAAGCTGAGGTTATAGAAGGAGTCTTTCACACTGAAAGAAGGATCATGAATAATTTCTGTGTCTCTCGTTCTGGGCCATTGCCATATATTAAACTACATATTTGAATCTTGGCAGATTGAAAAAATATGCCCCACAAGCAACACCATTCACTTCAGTGGTTCTTCTAGCAAAGTAAGCGGAGCGATACACAAAGTGGGCAGGAGTATCATCATCTGGTCCCTCCACCCCCACTTTAAAGAAAAAAAAAAAAAAAGCTTTCTGCATTACTCAGAATGCAAACTCCTAAGTAACCATTTGCAATTAATTTTTTTTTAGTATCACAAACCTCTGCAAACTCATACTGTCTCTCCTCTTCCTTTTGGCTTTCTTTGAAAGTACTTTGCAATGTAACACGGTTTTCCAGAGGTCAATGGGGGCATATTTGCATTTTGCTCTATTTAAATTTTTGCCTCCAGCACGCCACTCAAATGCACTGTGCTAATCAGAAGCAAGTAATGATCTCCTAGATACTTGAAGCGGGTGACTTCATAGGCGGAGAAAAGCACCTCAAAAAGCAAAATCAGTGAGAGAGCAATACACGGTAAAAATAAATAAATAAAAAAAAGGGTGATGGTGCTGCCAAAAGCAGTTTGCATTTGTAAGCTGAGGGTTCTGCCTGGAATAAGCAGCTAATGTGTTTCTGTGCCCCACTGAAGTGATAAGGGGATTCAGGGGACTCCTGCATCAGCCGGCTGCACTGATGGACTGCCGCTTTCTCCAAGCATATCACTTGGACGTCAATACACTCGGCTGATGCATAAGCATTTCTGAGGGCTTTTTATACCGTCAGCGATACCTCGTGTTCCGAACAACCCAAATCCAAGATTAGGCAGGATCTAGAAAAATGGGGCAGTGCCCAAAGCATGGGTTTATTTGCATGGAGGTCTTTTATTTTTAGCACTGGTGATAGGTTTACACTCAAATATGCCTGCCCCCAGGGGGGTGGAGGTGTACGGGAGAGAAAAAAACCAACCCAGAACCCAAGAGATTATTTAATTTTTAAATGTATTTTTTTTTAAGCATGAATATCTTTGACAGACAGAGTCGCAAGTAAACATGAGCGCTTCCTCACTAACCACTGCATCAGAAGAAAAACTCCTGATAAGCAGATGTTGCTCAGGCAGCGATCAGCTAGGCAGTGTGCGTGCGTACGGGGGAGAGGGATGGAGATACAGCCGGGCAGCGCATGTATTAGGGCACTGTGGTGAGCGTGTGTGTGGCTACTAATGATGGCAAACGTACGTGTGTGAGAGAATGACACATGAGCAAAACCGAGCTGCTCCAGTGAGTATTTTGTACGTATTTTCAAGAGGAGGCAATGAGAGGCAGCCAGGGGAGAGAGAGACTGAAAAGACGAGGTAGGAATGACCAGGCAATTGCGTAGCTGGGCTAACAGCAGCGCAAGGTAAGAAATCCAGGCATCAGGGAAATAATTTAAAGCCGTATTGATTCGCTTTGGAGGTGAGAAAAAGCAGATGCACTTGGCTACTATGGAATAGCTCTGACAGCAGCTACAGCCGCTTGATTTTATTATTTTAACGAGTTTCATTCACAGAAAGCCTGTGCTGTAACCCTAAACCAGCCCGCACCCCTCACTGTGTCCACCTCTCCCCGCAGCACCGGGAGCTGGGATCCGAGCCTGCCCACGGCAAGGCAGCGCCTTCAGCCAGCCAAGCGACCCTCGGGCAACGCAGGAGAGAAAGCGGGAGAAAGAGAGGGAAGGATGGAGGGAATCAATGGCTGAAATTGGGCGGCTCGGGCCATTTCCTGGAGCCGCAGTGAGCCGGGAGCATTCGGAGGCGGCTGGGGAGCTGAGCCCATCCATCTCCCTCAAGAGACGGCGGCCCTTCCTCGGGAACGCTGCCCGGCCTCTGCGCAACGCGCAAAGCAAGGCTACAAAGGAGAGAAGGATCCAGCGCTGTGTGCTGTTGGTCCTTGCATCTGAAAAATAGGGGGGGAATTAGACAGGGCATAGGAAAATAAGGGCGTTTAATATTTTGTAGAAAATCCTGTGTTTTGGGGGAAAGAAAGAGGGGGGGTTTGTCTGCGTGGAAATACTGTCAGGTGTTGCGTGCACCGCTTGCCGTGAGGAAAGCACTGCGTCGCGCTGGGGACTTGCTCTTTAGATTTCTGCAGATACCTTAATTCAGTCGGTTCTTCATATATTTATCCAATGATATAATTATAGAATTAATACAGAGACACTGTGGCTGAGATCTTCAGAATATCGCTTTTCTGGGCGCCAGATACCTGCGAAGGTCTGGCCTGGGTGACAGGGATCCTCAGTCATGGAGCGAGCCTGAGCCTCAGCCGAGGTTTCTGAGTCTTCCTCAGATTCAGATTTTTCTCATGCAATCAGCTTATTCACTGTGAAAGGCGGTTTCAGATCTATAAAATTCCATTCAAACTTCATCAACAGTTACAGCTATACAGTTCAACATTTTCCAACAGTAAAAATTTTCATTTTCCATTTAAAAAGGAGCTGGATTTCACAACAGCCAGGGCAAGGGGTGCTCAGGAAGGTTTTCTCAAGAGTCAAAATAGTACTGTTTTATTTCATCTGATGGTTTTATGTTCCGGGAAACAAAAACTAGGAGCACTACTGAATTAAAACCCAATTACTCTCGTAGCTTTCATACCTCCTTAGCTGCTGTCCCATCCTTCCTGTTTTCTACACCAAGAACCTCAAGTATAACCACATGGGGATGCATGTGTGCTTGCTCTTTCCTGAACATCTGCTGAGCAGTGTCTTATTTGTATGAATTATGAGTTCAGCTTAAAGCAGGTCAGAAAATTTCCATCAGAACAGTTTTCCTAAAGAAAATAGCTTTCAGGTAGATGGAACTCTGTAAAAATATAAAATTCCATTTTTCCAAAGAAAATGGCAATTCTGTTAAAAATTTAATATTCACTTCACTGAAGATGCATTAAAAACAGTAGATTTTTTTTATTGCAAATGAAAAAAAACCTTTCATTATGTTTTCAGTGAAACAATATTCAAACAACATCCTAACTGGCACTAATTCATGTTTTATATTTGTTACACTGATGAGTGTAAATCCAGAGTAACTCCCTTGGCCTCAGTGAAGTTACTTTGATTTACACTGTTGTAAATAAGATTGAAATCTCAGTCTGTGTGGTTGGTTCTGGTGATGAATATCTTTGCCTTCTAGGTACATACATGCAGAAAAGAAAACACCCAAAAAAACATGAGGCTTGATGGATTCTGGGTCAGAACTGTTGTGAAGAGTTGTAACTCCTTGTGGATTCAGTTTCAGTATCGCTGGTCAGAACATGTCAAAATGTAGGAATTTATAATTAAAAGTAAGGACATACAGCCAAGTATTGAAAAATAATTTACAACTGTATTTTTATCAGCTATAATTTGAAAATGATCAGTGTTATATAGAACACTGGCTCCATTTTAAAGGGTAGGTCCATTTCTTCCAGTAAATTAAACATATCCTAAAATATCTTTAGATCTGGTGACAGATGAGTTTAACAGCATCTTAGCAATACTGAAAAGTCTTTATAAGTCTTTAGATTTATTTGCAGACCAATACATTTTCTCTTTCATTTGTTAAAAAAATACCCCTCTGTTTCAGATAAAGAAACAAAATTTGCCACAAGACAAGGGGAGCGTCCTGCCCGCAGAAAGCCAGAAGCCATTCCCACAGAAGGCAAACGCAGGCTACAGAGTCTTTGTATCACCAGAAATACTTCAGGATCTGGATTCCGAGTCAACGGTAGTTCCACTGCATGGGTGCAAGTGGAGAAATTAAGTATTAATATGCAAATGCTACTTTTTGTTTTTAATTCAGCTGGCTTGCAGGCCAGATCATTTCATCTGGAAGTATCAATTGAAACGATCACGACTGTTGCGCTGCTTTAGGTTGACAGGTATCAACTTGAGCAGGATCTCTTGCAATCAGCTTCTAATGCTTTTTCAAAGTGGTGCCAAATTTTTAGGCCTGATAAATAAGTAATTGTGGGTGATTCTGGTTTCCAAGGCAAATAAATAAAGTGAAGAAAACAGGATGAGGGTAAATTCATCCTTGGTGTAAACTCACTGACTTCGGCTGTATTACACTACAAATAGTTGTGGAGTAGGATTTCTTATGCAAACAGTAACATGAATTGTGTTAAATAAGAAAGTACCTTAAATCATGCCTTGGGCAAAATAGCTCAGTTAATCCCAAAATGTTGTTGCAAGAAAATTCCTTCCTTTCCACAGTGTTCTAGGGGAGCTATAAGGTGTGTTACATAGTCCAGCTTTTCCAAAAAATTTAAATAATTTATTTTCTTGTTTCAGATCAACGCACTATTTTTGTGAAACATTTTATTGGTTAATTTTCATATCTCCCCCCTCCTCCAACCCCCAAACCCCACAACCACGAACCAAACAGACCTACAAGGTCACTCAATGCAAAACTTCATGTTTTTATCAGTTAGGTCTTGCGTATGCTACAGAAAATGTCAACTCTGTTTCCCTGTCTGTAAGCACCTAAAATAATCTGGCCCCCATTTTAAATCTGTTTGTATGAAATCAGGGGACATTTTCCTAGAGTTACCTGAGCACTAAGTAACACAGTTGGCCAGGAATAATATTTTTTTTTATTTCAGTATATAATAAAACCAAAAGAAAATGAAACGAAAATGCACAGTGTAATGAAACATTGGCATTGTTTGCTTTGACTCAGTCAGAAGTTAGGGGCTGACTTTTTTTACTTTCACTTTTCTGCTCTACACTTTCTAAAATCATGAGAGAAAATAAACACTGAGATGACAATGTTGACATAAACCCCAAAACATTTCAGAAAAATCCCTACTGTGATTTTTTTTCCCTGTAATGGACATATGCAGGGGTAAATTTTTTTGACAAAATAATATTTACAGGCAAAAATGATTCCGTCAAATAATTTTCAGCCAGCTTCCAAAAGCAACACTGCTGTGAGAAAAAGAATCATGAAAATGTTTATTTTATCCTCCTTTAATTAAGAGCCCAGTGTGTCTGTGTGTAGTGACCATGCCCATGTGTGACTAACCCTAGAGCCTGACAGTTCTGGGTTTGCCCCAGTGCAGAGTGATCGCCGTCTTTCCTAGCAGTTGCTCTCGTTTCTGCAGACGGCAGCTTTCACGTGAGCGGAGCAGCCTGCTCGCTGTTCCCTTCGCAGCACTTCCACGTGCAAAACAGCAATCACAGAAGCCCACTCTGCTTTGCTGGTGATGCACCACGCAGCAGACCTGCTCGCAATGCCGGCAGTCCGAAATATCGCTGCGTAGGGGCAGCAGGAGCTGGATCTTAAAGATTGACCCCCTCCCAATCATTGGGGTTCATTGATTTCTCTAATTAAATATGCATTCCACTTCACCAGTATTCCCAGTGATCCCATTTAATCCCAATGACAGGGCCAGAGATATGAGGGCCTTTGCTTACAAACCGCTTTTGGCAAGGCCTTCTATTCTGTAGGGCCTCTTGGATACCTCCAAGCACTAGTCCAGTGCTATTTGGCTACATCCTCCTTTCCTCATTGCCCTGTTTCCACCTGCCTATCAGGCCTCTCTTCCTTCTCCCTTTCAACTGAGCCTTCCAGCTTAGCTTCGGAGGTCTGGAGCTGCAGTTCTGATTGACAGTCGTGTATGTAAAGCTGATTTATTTGGCTGCCGTGGCACTGTGCCAGGGAAGAGGCTGTCTGAATGGTGAAGCTGTTAAGAAAGTAATTGCGTGATGAGCTGCAGTTACAGGGGAGTCTTTACTGTTTGCTTCATCTAATCACATTTGCTACCAAGGATTTTTCTTGTTTGCCTCTTTTCCGTTGTTTGATTTGGAAGAATACCAGGTTTACACCAGGGACAGGCTTGGCCGATTGCCTCTCAAGTCCTTATCATTAGCTTATAGGTCTCTTCATTTATTAAAAGGCTCAAATTCTGTCACTGCTGTGAGTGTTTCCTTGCTTTCTCATCTCGGACTGGGAGGTTTTGAACTTGCCAAGATCTAAGTTCAGCACTCTGTGTTTGTTCTGCTTGTGTTGATGAAGTCACTAATCCCTAAATGGAGGGCAGGGAGCTGTTGGGGTTAGCAATTTCATCATCTTTAACAGAGAAAACAAAATCCCTCACAACACAGGTGAGTTAACGAGAAAATTATTTCCCTCTGCCTTGCTTTCAAATGTCTTTCTGAGCAGTGGGTCTGAACTGAAACCTTGGGTTGCAAAATACCAGCCTGTGGGAAGAGCAGAATCAGGGAAGAACTCAGAGCCACCAGATCACCTTTAATTAGGTCATGCTCAGATCCTTTGCAAGCTAACACACCTCATTAGGCGTTTACCTAACAGGAAAGCAGCCGTACCGCTGCTTGTCTTTGCTCTTTCTACCTAGAGAAGAAGTGTTGGTAAAGGGTGGACCTAATGACGAGCTAAATGATTGCCATGCTCAAACCACAGCTTCCATGGGGCCAGTGCCAACCACTTCTCCCCAGTCACGGGGACCCTGCAGTAGCAGCAGAAACGTTGCCCCAGATAGTTTGTCACTCTGCTTGTAACGCAGCAGTGATGCTGTTTGCGTGTGGTTGGTGATCACAGTTTTCATAAGAGGATTATGCCGATTTTGCTTATAGGTATCGGGTTCAAGTTGACATTGACTCATCCTAAACTAGACAAGCTTGAGATCAAAACTTCGAGTTTCTCCTGATTCCAGGGCAAAACCTTCTCCAGTCACCGCCTGCCTCCTGGGAAACGCGTACTGCAGCCTGAGCCCAGGCCTCGCACTGCCACGGGGCAATGGCTGCAGATGGCATTGTGGATATTTTGCAGAGCCTTTGTAAGGACTAGCTTTAGATGCCAATCTTGTTTAAATCACTTTCAGGTAACCTTTACCTGTTTCAAGTATGTTTCAAATTTGACACGTATCATTCAGAATCCGACTCTTAGCTGGCGTTCCTCTCTCTTTTCCTTTGCATACAACAGAATTACACTGCTCATGTGGGTCCTTATGCCCTGTTCCTTTCCTTTTGAGGCCAATGGAAAGGCTCCCATCGACATGATCTTAGGGGTCTTTTCCCACCTTAAAGATTCTGTGATTCTATGACTGTGCTAAGCAGTGAACCAAACCTGCTAAACTTGAATTGTTAGGGCAATTTCCTCCCTCATTCATGGTCTCATTCAGCAAAGGCACATTGAAACCAGCGTCCTTGCAGCAGTCTACCTGAGCATTAGGAGTTGCACCCTCCCAAAAGCCAAGAGCTTCAAATGGGAGCCTGCACCCAGCAGTAAGAAACAGCAGGCAAAGGAAAATGACGGCTGGAGCTCAATACAAAAAGTCAGTCTGACAGCTTTGCTACTGCCTCCTAAAGAACTCGGAACAAAACTTTTGTTAGCTGCAATCTTATTTACAGCCTCTGGTTTTTTCCTGCAAGGACAAAACAATTCTTAGAACAAGACTGACTGCAGCTTTCTCCATCTTCTAAGGTGGCCACTAGTAAGAGCTCTGCAGATCAAGGAACCTCAGGCTGTTGCAAATTGCTGTCTTGTTTCTTAGTTCACGAAGATCGGCCCAAGCTTGAGGAAGTTCAGCAAAGACATCCTCCTAGATCTTCCTCATACACTTCCTCTCGCAGGAAGCTGGCAAACCTTCCCAAACCCCAGGCAACTACCCTTCCTCTGCAGGGCTGCACTTCTCTCAGCAATAAGGTGCAGGATAACTGAAATATTTACAAAAGAAGATACCATTCTGGACCATTTTCAGAACTTGGACCTCTGAGTAGGAAAGGTTTGGGAAGCAAGGATTTCTGGGGAAAGCGGAAAAAAGGACAGAATTACAACAGGATCATGAGTTGATGCTTACTCTGACATATCAAATCATATACTACAGTGGAGGGGCAGAGTTTATTTGTCCTTGTGACCTTGCACATTAATGAGCCAGGACTGCTCTGTGATATTCTGTGTAAACTAGAGCTTGTGTGGCTTTCCTTGTCCTAACAATGCAATTTTCAACTCAAAGAAAGACTACAGATTTGATAAACAGCAAAATTGTAAGAAAAAGTCAAATTGGAAAGAAAACATCTATGCTGCCTGGTGGAATCATGGTGATAGTAGATGTAAGCTTTGTGCAGAGTGAGGATGGTTGGAGCACTGTAGAAACACTGCAGAAATGAGCCAGTGGGCATGCCACTGCACCGGTGGCAGCTTTGAAGAGATCAGCTCCATGTAGTAGATTTCTCGTAGACGGTCAGTACCAACAGTACAAAATGAATGGACATACAGAAACCCATTTTCCATCACTGGCTGTTTGCGTAGCCCCCTCCGAGCCCTCGCATAGTTTGACCTGCACATCCTCCTCGCATACCACACTCCCCCGAGAGATTAGCAGCGCTTATCTTGCATGTGTGCACACACGCATGCGCCCCGACAGGCTCAGGCAGGGAGTAACTGTCCAGCCCCCAGTCATTTTTCTGGGTCCTCCTTAAAAGCAATTAGCAGCTACCCCTTTAACATCAGAGAGCAAATTCAATCACGGAATAACTCTCCTGCAATCGGTACAATTAGCAGGAATGCGTTTGACCCTGACTTCACCTTCTCTGAAATGCAGTTCCTGGTACAAAGTGTTGCACTGCGTTTGAGAGCGACATCTTATGAGTAACTGGATGTCAGGCTCCTGGTGTGAAAACAAACAAATCCCCAAATAACTGGGAAGTCTTGAACCAGAAATTTGCATCATAAAGGTAGAAATAATTCCTATTTTCACGTGTTACTTTCCTTTCTTGTGATATAAAACCAATGCAGTGCAGCACAGCCCTAACCCCAAACTCGTGCCATTACCTCTAACATCTTACAAAAGCGCAGTCAAAGTGGGGGTTCACTGGCTGCTGCAGTGTGGGAATCTAAATCTCTACTTGGACAGAGAGAATGTCTGAAACACTTCTCCCTGGTGTCATAAGGAAAGTGAAAACTTGTTGTTTCATACATATTTTTCTTATGAAACAGGATATTTTAATTATTTTTTTTTTTTTAAGGAAACAACAACAAAAACATCTTCTGCCTAGGCTTGTACTCCTTGTCTATTCATATGTAGATAGGAACCATCTATCTTAGAGCTCAGAGACTGGGATTCCTGAGAAGAAAAGCACTGGAAGCTCAGCAGACCTGCAGTGCTTGCATATTGCACCCAGTCTCACCCCTGGTTTACTCTGTGTCTCTGGGAACAATATTCTTATTTCTTGAAAAGGATATGGTGATTTCTGAGGTACTTACTTTTCATTAGATGGATAAGCGAAAAAAATAATCTAAGAAGGAGCCAGCTCCTTGTCTGTATGGGAGTTGAGGTCAAGATGACAAAATATCTCTCTGAGATACCATTATTCAATTATCGCTCAAAGTATTTGTCAAAATGGTGTATTCCTTTAAACTACTGAGTGGCACAACCCTCTGTTTTGTCTGAAAAATTTTGGTGCTTGCTTGTAGAATAAGCTGCACTTCTTTAGTTAGGAATACAGCCATTTCTTCCTTTACTCATTTCTGCCCATGAGAAACCTTGCCTTCCAGCCACACTTGTGCAATTGCAGTCCCTCTTCTCTTTTTTAATTTTCTTTCTGACTTTCAAAGAATCCTTTCCACCCTGTGTCACACTACCCTGCTCCTTCCGTGACGTATGTACAATGACCTCTCTTCTCTGTGTCATATGCAGTCTAATCCTTTTCCTTGAGCATCATTTGCACAGTAATCCTTTTCCTTCTGTGACATAAGCACAAAACTCCCTTTCCTCCACTGTCACTTGCAGAACAATCTCTTACTTCCAGTGGCACACAGGCAGTAACCCTTTAACTTCTATACCAAACACAAGATGATGACACTCTAGCTTTCCTTCAATGCAAGGGTGACAATACAGCCTTTACGTTAATTCTACAAAGAACACATTGCCATCCTTTTATTCAAGTTATCCAAACATTAACCTTCACCTGATCAGTAAGCAGCATGAAATACCACAGTGAAAAAAGCAACGTATACAGATAATTTTTTTGTTTTGAAAAAATTCAAGAAGTAATCCCAACTTTTGCAAATGTTTAGAAAAAAGACAGAAACTAGTATATATGGTTATTGTAGCATTTTTCCCATTACTCTCTTTTTGTTTTTGCTGCCCTCATTTTCAATGATATAATGAGGGGAGGGAAAGGGGGAAAGAATAGAAAACTGGAGGAGAATCAGAACTTGAACCCAGACTTAGTCTTTTAAATAGCTCTGGCTTGTGTACTACACAGGTGAAAGATTTATTATTTTTAAGCTAAGAAGTTAATGTTTTGGCTTAAACCTCCCCTTCTACTGGGGCAGACCAATTACCATAGCAAGTCAGAGGGAGAAGGGAAGACACTAGTGACCAGGACTGCTGGTTTTCATCAACCAAGTCATTTAGCCTGCTTTGCTTTAAGCCTTACCCAAATCCAAACAGGTCCCTGTTTGACCAGGGCTTCACAGCCTCCTCCAGCCAGCAGAACCCTGCCCATAGCCCATCCCCTGGGCAGCCACAGCAAGACTGGAAGCTGGTGGGGCTCAGGAATGATTACCCTAATTTGATATCCCCTTTACACAGCAGTGTTGCATTTGGTGATGATTTGGGCTTAAAATGATCCTGTTTATGTCTTTGGCCTGCCTACTTCCCCCCTACTGCCACAGCATGCTTTCAAAACAGGGCTGAATTAATTAAATGCTAAGTCTGACCCTTTGCAGAAGCCCTACATTTAGACTCATTGATTCTAAATTGGTTTTGTCTGCTATCGGAGCGGCATACGTTTGCCAGGATTGGTTTGACGCTGTACCTTTGGTTAGCTACACACAAATTCCTTGTAACAGGAACACTGGCTAATACCTCTAGGTGCTCCTGTGTTTGTAATATGCTTTGACATCCTGTGTGGCTGGTGCGTTTGAAGCGCGAGATTTACTGTGTTTGCTCCTAGAGCAGCTGCAGTACGTGCCATTAGGTCCCGATCGGCACTAGCCACATCGGCTGCCTGAACAAAATTCGGGGTGGAAAACCGCAACTGCATTTTTTGAACAAAGATAGTAATTATTGTAATCGTGTCAACTTAGCATTTTTCTTGCCTGTGTTTATGAACAAGTGATGTGAGCAGCTTCTTCCCTTTACATTAAGTCCTGCTTTGGAATAGCAGGATAGATAGGGTAAGACTTTTAGTTTGGTATGTTTTCTCCTGCATCTTTTCAGTGGTGCGTTACACATTCACCACAATTCTTCACCTCTACTGTCACTTTTATGGCAGTGTTTTCCTTTTCCTCCTCTTCAGTCATGGGCGTGCTAATCTTTTGTGTCACAACCAGCACAACCCCTCCTTTATATGGGCCCCCTCCTCCCTGTGCATGGTCCTGGATTATGCAGTTAAAAGAAAAAATCATATCACCTACGAAATGTAAAACAATGTAATTGTCGCTGTTGCTGTTTTTATTTCCATTAACCACTAAAACCAGTCTGGACTGAATAATTAAGGAGCTATTTGTGTCATGGGTTTCAATGCTGAACGTAACCCATTAACCCCACAGGAGCAAGGTCCTTGAATTCTGAATAATTCTGGGAGTAAACTGTGATGAATCAGGGCTGAGATAAGAGCCAGGCATTTTTAAAAAAATCTGGAGCATGTTCTTGGCACTCAAGGTTTGTTCTGTCTTGCAAACAGTTTCTGCTCTTCCTTTTTTTTATCTTCCCCCATTCAGTTGAATCCCATGGGAAAAGCAGAAAGACTCTGCTTAGAAAAAGTGTTTGTTACAGTTCATTTTCTTATTTTCTGATTTCTTCTCTCTCTTCTTTCTCTTTTCTTTCTTTTTCCTTTTTTTTTTTTTTTTCCCCACTGAAAATATTTGTATGTAAAGAGCACCTTACCATTCTTTGGGGCTCAGCTGTTCATACTGCTTATTCTGTACTTGCAATTGTCATAAATCTCACTCTGGTCTCATTTTTTCCCTCACATAGAGCCTTGTTAGCTGTAACTCGTCTTGGACATGCTCCTCTGACATGGATGCAGCTGATACAACATGGTTCAGTGAGCACTATCAGTAGCAATATTCCTAGCAGCAGTATAAGTGTGCTGGCCTGTCCTTACCTAGCAAGCTGTGTGGCCAAACTGGTCAAGGTGTGGGCAGCTCTCTCCTACTAGACCAGCTGCTGCTGGAAGCAGACGACTGGATTTTTTTACATGAAACTATGTGTTTTAAGATCTCTTCCTGAACAGGTACTTGAGAGACAGAATGATAGCTCTACCCAGAGATGCACAGCTCTGTGAAATAAAAAAAAAAAGTATTTAGTACCCAGTTACAGCCTACCGTGTAAGCCTATAGGCATACATACCACCCTCCTCACGGAGACAAAAGGGAGGCTAAGAGAGACCAGCATTTGATCTGGTCTACTGCATAAAAGCAGCCATACAATGATTTTGCCCCATAATTTCTGTAATTAATTTCTGTATCAGCCCCAACCACTTCTAGCTGAATTGGACTGTCCCTTTCTGAGAGACAACCAGCTCTGATTTAAGGACTCTGATTGACGGAGGACTTTCCCACATCCCTTTGTGATCAATTACAAAGGTTAGTGAATTGCCCGCTCGCTGTTCTCATGGCTACAAAACACGTATCAGCCACCTTGTGTATTGACATAAACCACATGTGTAGTCAGCGATGTGAACAGGGCTTCTTACATGAGTAATGGTGGTGAGAGACAGCCCTGCGCTGGGCCTGTTGATTCAGGAAATGCAGATTTTCGGGTTCAGAGGAGGAACGGCAGCCTGGGATTACTGCTGGTCAGAAGGGCTGCCACCACCGCTTCATCCAGTGCTCTTCGGGGTTGGAAACTTTTCTCCTTACTGAGTCATCTTCCCTTTCTCCATCTGAGACCACAAGCCATTTCTCAAATTTAAAACTGCTTACTTACTCTGGCTGGAGAGCAGATGAAAGTAAATAAATAAAAATGAAAAGTGCATTAGGTATAACATCCCCTTTCAATGCTGGCTGTGTCACGAGAAAGACTGTAAGACAAGGGGCCAAATCCTGAACTGTGGGGAAGCAGAACTTGAAGTATGTAAATATTCTTTCTATACTTTAAGAAAACATGTACAAACTGAGAAAAGTAGGTATAGCATTAAAAGATAACGTTATGAGAAAAATCAGGAGCATGTTCAGATGTCTGAAAATATACCCTCAGTCTAAAAATCAGAGTGAACAAACATAACTAGATATAATCAGTTAACATTAGTAACGCTATGTAAGCTGGGAGTAAAAGCCAACATTTAGTGATTGGTTGTGAGACATATTACGGAATATAATACATTAATATTGAACTTTGGTTTTATCACAGGAACATAATAACCGCTAGGGACAAAATCCTGAAGACAGGTAAAGGAAGAAAACGAAACCACTGTTTTTCAGGTCACAAACAGTTAAGTTTTCTTACAGTGTGTTTAACCGAAGTCAGTTTTGAGCAACTATTAACCTAACACTTTGCAGGACAGCATACAACCACAGCCTGATGGTGAGTGCAGGAATGGGGGCTGAGTAAGGAAATGTGTGAGCATTTGCAGGAGAGGGACCTTTGTTTCTTTAAGAAAACTTTGCATTATAGTCATGCAAAGATAAGTTGCTTACAGTACCTAACATCAAGTTGCTGAGTGTGCTGGTAAAATCTTCTAGTGAAGTTCAGAGATCTTTGCTATAACCAGAAGCATACTTTCCCCTTTGTCTTTCTCTCTTGTCTTCAATATCTCCTTTTCCCTCTCTGAGGAAGAAACAATAATTTAATTCTGGCTAATATACAGAAAGTCTCCTACGACCAGGATGGTTAACTTAGAATGAGACATTTTATGAGCCACAGCCTCAGCTTGACTAAATGCCTTCTGCGCAGCTTTAGCTTTGCTTTATGGACCTGTAAGAATATACTTAAGGCCTTACTGTTTAAGCAGGAGCTGTAGTCAGTGCTGGAGAGCGAGGGGGTCTCCTGAAGCAAGCCACTGACCTGCAAAAGACCACTGCCTTGGGAAAACTGCACTGGTGCAACTCCTAGAAGAAAACACAACCACAACAGAAACCAGCATGCACATCTGTGAGCCGCCTCCTACTCCTCGTAAACAAGAGCTATAAACTCATTGCCAAAAATTGAAAAGAACCTCAAATAATCCTCTAAAAGAGACCACTGTAAACAGCTAAGAGAGCTGTTGTTTGACTTGTACAGGAAAGCCCATTATCCACTGTCTCCACAGAAACAGCAGGAACGGAGAAGGTCTGATGCTAAGAGGCCCTGTCCCCACCAGTCCAAGCCCACCCACTTACTACGGAGGCTTTCAGTTGACTTCAGCCACCCCTGGTCTGGAAACACAGAATAATTGAAGCAAAATGCTACAAAACTAAACTGCTGATGTACCCAACCCAAGCTGCTAATGGCCAATGGCTGAGATGCCCAAACTGGATGAACCTCTACACAAGCAGGAGCGGTGCCGAGCCGGGCTCCCACCGTGGCACGCCGGTGGTGAGCCTAGAAGGGGTGGGTGCTGCAGTGCCGCAGGGCTGTGCCAGCGGAGCGCTCGCAGGTCGGGTGGCTGTCAGTGGCTTGTGTGCCTGGGGTGAGCCCCCGTTCTCTTTTGCCTCTGTGTACAGTCTGGAGAAGCGCTCCGTGGGCTCAGTGTTTACAGAAAACAGCAAACAGAAGAAGGTTGTGGTGTTGGAGAGAAATCATGGCACAGTTGAACATGAGTCAGTCTGGTATCAAAGTATTAGAGAATAAATTGCACTACCCCCAGCCTTAAGGGCTGCAGATAATGCGCAGCAATGAAGTTTTATCTGTGCTCAAGTAC
This sequence comes from Balearica regulorum gibbericeps, assembly GCF_011004875.1. NCBI lineage: Eukaryota > Metazoa > Chordata > Aves > Gruiformes > Gruidae > Balearica > Balearica regulorum. The sequence goes on along the minus strand of NC_046190.1, from coordinate 27,034,189 downwards.
ATATTTTTTATGCAGCTAAAGCTATGTTGCAGATGTTCTTCACTGGAATAGATTTTGCCTTTGCTAATCCTGTATTAATCTGCTGGTAGAGCTATATCTGCATTATTACCACTGGTCTCCTTGCGGAGAGGAGCCACTGCTCACTGGGGCATGGTTCCTCCGCATCTCCCTTTGCGGAGCTGCGGCTCGGAGTTCAGGCTTGCTTGTGCCGGGGGGAACACCCCGCACAGCCCCCGTTTCTATTACCACTACAGTGCTCTGCCAGGAGAGGGAGCTAGGACTCTGAGATTCAGTGGCCTTTGATGTTTTCTGTTCACAAATCATGAAGGTGTACAGCTGTCCAACACTAACATAGCCTTTCCTGTTCGGCTGGGTGGATATGCAGGGGGCTCCTGATTTTCCATGGAGGCCACATGCTGCAGAAGGGGTTCGGTTCCTGCTGGATCCCAGAGGACTGTGATGCTCTGAGCCGTGTTTTGAGGCTCTCGTTCACTTTTTCTGACTGCTTCCCCAGGTGAACTCCAATGGGAGTTTGGACTCGGCAAAAGTGAAATGAAGCCTACAGATTCCGGCATCACGCTATAGGTGCAAAACCACTGAAATGCAACCACCGCTGGAGTGGAGGTGGCAACCGATGGATGCATAGCAAGGCAAGCAACACCTGGGAAGAGGGAAGACTTTTGGTTAAGGCTACCAGGTGGCACACAGATGTTTGAAAACATTTCTTTTAAAACACATCAGCCTTCTTCCCCCTGCAGTATATGTGTTTCATTTTGACCAAGTAACTGGCAGCTGGAGAAAGTTATTAGAAAATGCTAAGTCTATGTTCCAGCACTTGCAACAGCGGCAGAATTACCTGTTTCCTACTCTGCCCAAGCTTTCTGTCTCCTTTTTCAGATACGGTTGGCCTCAAGTCAAGTTTTGCTTAAGTTATGTATCAGAAGGGGAATAAGTGGAGCTCCAAGCTTATTTAAAGAGTAAAAAAGGGAGTTTAAATGAAGCTGGCAGAGATACCAACACAACTATTATCTAGGTTCTGGAGGTGGTTGAGCCTGCTGGTAAGAAAACAGGAAATAAGTGAGAAAACAATTCTTAAAAATGTGAAAACCAGCCAATTCTGCAGGGCTCCACTCTGTGCTCAAATGTCTGTAAGTGCTGATAAAAGAACACACGTGATGAGAAAGTGCTGTGTCATTATCAAAGGCCCTTTCAGTCTTAGTTTCATTCCAGTTTTCTTCGAGCGCCAGAGTCTGGCAAGGGAAGGAGAATAACCTCATTTCTTCTTTGACTAATGATGTGTGGTCGCTGAGCAGTCTGCCCTCCTTTCCTTCGAGGTGGTGGATAGGGAGTTGTGCTTCCCTCCTATTTTCTACCTGAACAAAGAAATTTGGTGACAATTTTGGAGGCTAGAAGAAGAGCTCCTCAAGTGGTGCTGGGCTCTGTTAGCCAGGAGGTGCCTAGGAGCCAAGCTAGAGAAAGGATTGTTGAATGATAATACAGTGTGAGCAACCACTGGAAATTGTGAATAGCGAGGGAGGCTCCTTCGTAAGAAGTGCATTTCACTGGCTCTGTTACGAGTCAGAAAAATCCTGTGATCCTCTGATGCCCTCATCCCACATTACCCCATGGTGCAAGGGGTCAGCTTTGCCTGCAGGCTGCTGGGAGGCACCAGTGCTCACTGCAGAGCGCTGGGACAGAAGCTGCTCCCAGAAGCATGGCGAGTGGCCATCAGGGTGCAGGAAGTGTTTGGCAGCCAGGCCCCCAAGGCTATGGCTCTTACCATTTCTGTCCTTGCAAAGGGCTCTAACTGATGAGGATGAATGGTGTGGGGTTCTGCATGCAGGACCTGTGGTTATGACCTCCCTTCTCTGCACCAGCCAACAAGTTATTACAAAAAAACCCCCTCAGCAGCAGCAGTATCATCCCCAAGGGCCTATTTACTTCTACTGGCATGAACTAATTCCTGCAGAGGAGCTCAAGCCAAATCCTGCAGAGACCAGCGGGAATCTCTTCAGGCTCCTGCAAAGGCAGTCTGCACACTGGAGAAAATGTTGGTGCTTGGTCATATTTATCGCCATGTCAGTTAAAACATGTCAGTTAACACCTTTTCTAACACAATATATATTTTCTAAAGCTGAAGGAAAGTGAGCTTTTTCACCTCCTTTTATTTTTCTACTAGTTATTCTGATTTACTTCTGAAATTGCACAGCACACTAAATGGTGGTTCATGGAGTGGCCAGGGATCAATTATTACCTTTTCATGCGCAAACTGGTCCTAAGGTATCTATCAATCTCTCGTAGTCCTATCTCCGGAAGATATGCCCGATTTCAGAAAACTGAAAATATATAAAGGAAGCTAAGGCAGGGTGACATTTGCTTTCCTTGGCTTGCTCTCTAGATTTTTGATGGGTGAGTTTATTATCCGTAGGAAGAATGAACAAGCCAATACACACTTTTCAAGGTTTGCAGGTGCCTTAATGTAACTTGCTCATTTAATTTGGATCTATATACCTCATGAGAAGGGCAGAAGATTTTCATTTTCAAGGCCTTATTTAGCCATAAAACGTGTATCATGTTAGCTAAGAGCAGGTCTATGAATTTCATTTTATTTGGTGACAGGAGAAATAGGGATGTATATATCACCCTTTCAGTAACTGCTATTAAAAGGTGCATGTTTCATGAAGAAACAGTGTATTCCATTGTCGTAACATCTTTTGTGAAATAAAATTAAGTGTGTTTGTAGTATATGTATACAAAAAGTACCAGTTCACTCATATGTTATGAATATGAGGAAAATATAAGCCCCTTTTGTGACTGGAGCTGGTCACACTTGGAAAATTAGGATGGATTTTGCCCAAATGCTGGCTCCAACAAAGTCAGTAGGAGATTTTCTATGGCCTCAATGGGGTCAAAAATTCTCCTAGATTTCATACTACTATAGATATTGTACAATTCAGCCACCAAGGTCATTAAAATGCTATAATCCCTAGTGTGATACATGATGGGGTAAAAGCACTTACAAAGTGCTTTCTAAAGTATTGCTTTCTACAAAGGTATTGCTTTCTAAACTGGTGTAATTATGGTAGTAATTCCCAAAGAAGGAGCATTGCAAATGCATTTCCAGTTCCAGTTTCTCATTTTTTTTTTGGTCAGTGTTCATTACAGTAGTGATATGATTGTGTCTAAATCTTGTTGATGTCCTTCCAGAGGGCACTAAAAACCCTAAAGTAAGTAAAGAAACATGCAGTTGGTGATTTTGACTGGCTGCTGAATTGCCCCCTTTGGAGCCCTGTCCCTCAGCTCATAATCTATAATGTTTGCTCTTATACTACACAGACTACTTGCTCTTTGCTTATCCACTTGTAGTTTGTCTTACTTAAAGGGAATTAGGAAAAAAGGAAGCCCTCCCCTCACCAGACTTGGATGATGGAGGGCTAACAAGCCTATGAGAGCTGTCAACACTTGGTTGTATTTTCAGTCCTTGGGAAGTTTGCATCTGGGATGAAGCTGCCCTGTGGGGCAGTGTGGTGGGGCAGTGGGCAGCTGGTGGGGCGGGGGGCTGGCTTTGGTGGGGGTCTGGTGACAGTGCATGGGGCTCGGGCACCAGATCTCAGGGCAGAGGGTCTAACCTTCCTGGCAGCACACAGGACGTGGTCCTGAAAGCCTCTGAAGAAACATACTGAGACATGAACTTTCTTTTCCAGTTTTTAAGAAAGGGGATGGAAACACAGGTCTTCGAATTATGGCAACAAAAGATTCAAGCTGAAATAAACACCAAAATCTCACACCGGATGAGAAGAGTGCCTGACTGTTTCCTGATGGTGATCCTCTCAATAATAACGAAAATCAGCTAGAGGCAAATAAAATTACATGTTCTTTTTATGATAAATGAAAAACCTGATCTTAGGACCCACTTATTTTTAACCTCGTGGTTGTGCTGTATTCCTGGACAATCCGGGGGGAGGCAGAGGTGCTAGAGGCTCTGGTATTTTGTTTTTCCCAGGGCCTGAAATTGGCCTCCGGTGCTCTGTACATGGGTGATAAACATGTTTCCATCTTCATTGAAGATGTCTAGCATCTGCATTTCTCTTTGCTCCATAAAGCCACCTCCTTTCCACTGGTTAACTAAGCTCTCAGATGTTATTTGAACAAGGAAGTGCTGTTCTTCAGGCAAGAAAACCAGGGATAAACCCATGTATTTATTCTCTTCCTTGGAGTGTGTCAGTCCTTTGACTAACGATGACAAGATTTCTGTTGCTGTTGAATTGCTAGCTTAGCGGCACAGGTGCTACCAAATAAATACATCAGTTTGGGAGATGATTTCTTACAACTATCTGGCAATTTGCAGTGACACAGTCAACTCATTTCTCATATGCCTTTATCAGATAGCTACCAGATTAAAGACTGAATGAACAACACCTACTTCGATTAAATACCAGATTAAAGATCAAATGACCAATACTTACTTGGATTAGGTTTGAAATGGTCACTGGGTTCACTGTGATTTTGTATCATCTCCTCATTAGCCCCTGGAAATATCCAGTCACCAATATAACACGTTGCATAAAGAAGCTTGGTGTCTTCTAAGCTAGAAGGAAACCTGCAAATAATAGCATTTCATTTAAATACATCCCTGAAACCCTGGTGGTGCCTCAGATAGGTTACCAGTGTAGAGTCAGAAACCATGCAAATTGGGTTTCTTGCTGATGTTCCCAAAGAATTAAAAGCATACAAGATTTATATCTCATGATTTGATAGACTTTTGTAGTAAACAAACCCAGGAATTTCTATTTTTCTAACAGAGAATTTTGTTGATAGTTAGTACATTAAGTGTTCGTAGTACACAAACAGTAATCCATGTTTACAGCTTTTTGAAAGTCTGCAATAAAAGAGACACGGAAGCGCCTGGGTATGATACTGATCTGAGATTCAAAGCGGTATCACCATGCTCTAGAATAGATAACAATAATCTGTCTGTGACAGACATATTTCTTCCACAGTTTTTGCATATTTTTTTTTTTTTAATTTTTGACTTGTGGTCTTTTGGCTAGCACTGCCAAGGAGCCACTGCATTCTGGGCCAGGACTTCTAATATTTACACAGTGGAAGTTGCAGCCCCTTGGTGAACATGGCAGGCAGCAGCATAACCATCTGGAGGAGGTGTCAAGATTTAGTGTGAACAGTTTTGTGGTTTGATCCTCCAAATAGTAATAATAACAACAACAACAACAACAACAACAAAACAATAACAACAACAACAACAATAATAATAATGATGTATATATAGTAATAAAAGCTATCAGCATTATTCTCCAGCCTATGTTCCTTCTACACTGAAAAAAGTTGGGGTGAAGTTACATACCTCAATGTCTTCTCACTTCAAAAGAGAAGCTCATGCCATAAAGATTTTGCAATAAAGCCTCCATCTTACGAAGACTTACAGAGGACCTGAAGTTGTGGCTTCACCAACATAGAGGAGACAACTCTGAGGGCCTGGCTACGCAACAAGGGTTGAGCAGCTTGTGCTGCCCATGTAGGTGAACAGCGCGTACGTCAAGCATATGTGTAAGACTTTACGGAACAGAGGGCTGCAGTATGTTTTACTGGTACAAAAGGGCCCACATCTCACAGCTGGTGGCTTTGGTTGCTATCACAAACAATTATACTAAAATTAGTGCCTGATCCATTAAATAATTTCTTCATGGTAAATAATCTGATCAGTTCTATGAGAAGGACGGAAAACTTGATAAGACACATAATCAACTGGGACAGCAGGAACTTTCTGTCATTACTCATGTATCTACACGGGAAACAAGAAAGCAAGAAAACATAGTGCTTCAAGCATATTCTAAAAGGATCATTGTGCAGAAAAATTCTCTCAACACCAAAATCAAAAGGTTTATAACAGGGAGAAGCAGTGCCTGCTCTGCGGTGACAGCTTCATGTTTATTTATTCTAAAAAAATAAGAAGGAGATACTGAAGTAAAGACAAGATAATTTTATTCCCAGATCAAATAAAGGCACACAGAGTGTGTTCTCATCAAAGTGATTACTTTAGGGGGAACTAATACAATGAATGTTATTAAATGAAACAACTTCTTTATAGGGCATCTCACATTAAGGATTTTAGAGTAAGTAATATTTCTGTCAGGCAAAGTGATGCAAGAGAAAACATCTTGTAGAAGATACAAAAAAGACCTTTAAGAAGGCGCTAAGTAACGAGATGTGAATACGAACCATTGTGAGAACTCATATAAGACGGCATTTTCTCAGAGAGTGCATGCATTTATGCATCCTTGTAGAGGTATTCCTTAATAAACACACTCTTGTAAAAATGTATTCTATTTACTACACTTCCTCTGCAGCAAATTATCCCTTTGCTTAACAGCTCTGAGAAACAAGGACGTCAGGAGCAAAAATGACTATTGTCCTTTCACTAGTTGTTTGAAATATTTTATTTTAAATTAGCTTTTAGGAGCTGGTATATGTAGAGCTAAAAGGAACGGCTCCTCAGCAGAGACAAGTGGGACGAATCCTCAGCTCTACAGGAGCTGTCCTCCCTGCAAATCTGAAAGACTTACATGTCTCTCCTTCCATCACGCTGGAAGCCCTAGGAGTAAACCCTCGTGGTGCTGGGCACGAGGTGCAGTCAAGAAAGCAAGTACGTACAGATACCACGCTTCCCCTCTCAGTACATTTACACGCATTAGCACTGGCAATCAGAGCTCAGAAATGTGGACCTACTGCATCTTTTTGTATTCTGAAATGGACATCCGTATATCAGCACACTTGAAGACCTACAGCTATATTTTATTATCCTGGAATCTGAGGGGTCTCAAGGGGTAATTATTTATAAAATTACTAAAACATCTTGCCTCGGGTGCAGAGTTCTGGAAAGCCATGTCTTCTCTCAGGGTCATGAGAGTTAGCGATGAAAAAGCCTAACTGCATCATCTTGTATTGTTCCCTCCAGTACCTTTGCTAGTAATTTATCAAATCTGTATTTATCTTAGTATTTATATATGGCTCCCATTGCACCACTTTGCAATATTCAATTCCTTTATTCTCACAAGGGTCCTATCTGCTGTATTCTGCATCACATCTGATGCAGTCTGGAAGAGAAGGATCAGAGACACAGAAAATGACAGGAATGTAGTCCCTTTCTCTTATTTGCTACCTCACTCACTAAACTGTGGTTCGATTCTCATCTGCTGCGGCTTCCGTCTGTCTCACATGGGAGAGATGAAATGAGTAGGAGCATAGGTGGGAACTGAGTTTGTCCTGAGATGTGAAGGGCTCAGAGTTGCCCTCTGCTTTCTGCTACCTTCTTCCACAATATTTACAACTTTTCAGGAACTACGGAATTTACAGAGTATCTCACTGCAATTATTTGGTCAAGTTCTATGGTTTTTATTATTCAGGAGATTTGATGGCAAAATGAACATGTGCTTTTTACACTGGGACATTGTTTTCTTCAGGCATTTGCTGAAGTAAGACCTGCATTCCTTAACCCTATTTTTGGTTTTCTTTAATTCCTTTAATTTCTCAATCAAAATCTACTAAACCCAGAAAACTATAAATAAATATATGCTCCAACTCTTCTGTTTCTCTTTGGATTAGGCAATTTTTCTAAATCTTTTAATCTTCACTACGACCGAATATTACTACCACAAGTGCTGAAATGCCTTCTTCAGTGGCCAGATGTACAGATACTAGAGATCTCTTCTCCAGCCCTTCTCTGGAACAAGAGATTTTGAATCTGGGTGCTTCCTCAAGTATCGGATAATCCCAGAAAAAAGGCTGTCTGGGTTAGGTACAGAATCAAGAACAAATTGTTTGGCAAGTCAGTGTCTGCCTTTGTTCTTTATAATTCTCCCAGCGAGGGAAGGACAACACGTGCCAATAGCTATTTATGCTCATTCTGACTTGCAAATATCATGGATGCACACAGCCAAGTGAGATATGGGAAAACGGGTCTCGAGAACTCTGCTGCCCTAGGAGAGTATAAATGATAAAAACACTATCCAAGAATAATGGAGGATATATTTTGTGTGGAAAATATATTTCTTGTAGACCTAGCCCCACTTCATTATTACAGCTAGAATTCCTCAGGTTTTCATTACCAAAGCGTGCTGTCTTCAGTCGTAGCACTTACAGGTAATGTCAGAACCTGCTGGCACAAACCACCAGTTCTGACTTGAATGGCTTATTGGTCATTTGCACAAGCTATCAGTGAACGTACAGTGGAATAATAAAACAGAATATGAGAAAGTCTGTTAGGACTCTTTCAAAAATTTATAAAGTTACCTACAAATATAGAAAAGGAGGTGCAAACATTGGCACTTTCATGTCTAACTCTCAAACAGCCATTCTTTCCCTGTCAATTTGATAGCAATACGAGTTTTGAAAGATGTATAGAAAAAACTGCAATCTTAAGGACTTGTTACAGACATTTTCTCAACAGTCCTAATCCAGAATGGAGGCTGGAGGCTTTGGCTACAGGCTAATGGTTGATTCTTGTTTACCCTCTAGGCACTTTTCACAGTTCTGGCAGCAGCAAACAGCCTTGAAGTGTTTGTAAAATATGGTATACATTTGCATTGTAGCAAATGAGAAATGAATCCCAAAGTCTTTAATGCTAACGTTGGTATGAATGTAAACTTAATAGACCCGCAGCTTTTTCATAACAGCCCCCATACTTTCTCTTTGTGAGTCACAAGAGAAAACAATCGTTTGATAAAACCCATTTTTACCTTAGAACCATACAAAGAAGTATTATTGTTCTTTGGGAAGAAAAAAGCATAATTTCAGTGTTATTTTCCATTTATTTTTTATTTTACTTTTTACACGTAACAATATAAGTCTTCCTATTACTCCTATTATTAACGTGCGGAAATGTTCAACAAAGAAATTGGCTCCAGTGATGAATCTCTCTGACTTGTTCTAAACCACAGATGTTAATTCCTGCACTGGTCTGTTAGCTGTATCATTCTGTCATTGATGAATGTGTGACGAGAATTTCTGGGCATACTGAACCTCCTCTGACCACATATTTTGAGATGAGATGAGGAGGACAGATACTGATCAAATGGTCACCTTTGCAGACTTCATGTTAAGGGTTGCAATGCACATAAGTGCTTGTATTATAAATAAATGCACCAAAAGTGTATTTAAAAAATCTCTAAAATTACGTATCCATTTCACATCTTGCATCTTATTTGACTTAAATTTAATCATCGCAAATGAAACTGGATAAAACACTTCTCGCTGTCTTTGTAGTTTCACACAGATTATTTAATTTACTTTGCTGGAATTTTCTCATCGACAAACCTGAAGGAGTAGGCTAAAAATCATAGACTACCAAATAGTGAAAGTTTTTTCATGCCACGTAAAGAACTGACCTAAAGACTTTATTATTGTCTTAAGGGCAGCTCTTTTACAGCCTCCTTTTTAAAGTTCATTCCTCAGTCTAGGCAAAGTAATCATGAAAATAAATAAATATTTAAAGTTTGCCATGTTTCTGTATTTAAAATATGCAAGTAGTTTAGCTTTCTCAGTACTATAAGATGCTTGAAAATTCAGCTATAAAGACACCCAATCTGCAATGGAAATACATAAGATCATGAATTGGATTTAATGGGCTCCAGTAAATCATAACATTAATGCTATTGTATGATACTTCACCTTAGCACCAGATTAAAGAAAACCCATCTCAAATTGAAAAACATATTTTTTTAAAGCCTCCAAGTTTGAGAATAAAGCTGTGCAAGCCATTTACTATGAAATCTGTAACCATATTGAGCACATCTAACTTTTGGTTTCAGTACAGACATGAAACTTGGATGAAACATTCCTAAAAATTTTAGTCTTTAGAATTTAATACAGAAATTTTCAGGACTAACAGACCTTTCTAGATGAGCATGTTTGGGTAGTAGTTTTAAAAAGAATTGAAGAGAACGTTTGTTTTTTCAGATGAAGAAACATAAATAATTTCACAAATCCATTTTACCAAAATATCAATCCAGCAGAAAACACAAATATCACACAGAGAAATAATTAAAAAACTTATGAGTTGTGAATCTTGGATTATTAACAGCTTAAAAAAATTGCAAAGAGTCAGTAACTTTATTAGATGCGTCTATTTTGCCTGGATTTTCTACCTGGACCTCTATTCCTTCTTTGAAATCATCTGTCGTCAAAACAAAACAAACTGATAAAACAGGCTCTCATTTGTTTAAAACCCAGTGGAGATTCTTCAGGGAAATCTTTCTTCTGTTCTGCCTTTTCCTTTTTTTTTTTTAGCATGACTACAAGTTAACAAGCTAAAATTATGATTGCAGTAGAAGTTTCTGTCATGTGGAATAGAAAGGAAAAAATATTTTGGCAACTGAGTAACTTTAACCCAGAACGTCTCCGTTACTTAACGTTTGGTCGGAGTATTATTCCTAAAGTTCATCGTCATGAACAGGAAACCTGCTCTTTGGGAGCTTCCAAGTGTGAGCAAGGAAGGAGTTTCATACAATTTTCCAACTGCATTTTGAAGGACAGGGAAATTGTAGCATTTACTTATGTCTGGCATTGAATCTCACTTCAAAATTACAGAAGATATTTTTTCAATCAAGTGTTGCACATATCATTTAAACATAACTCTGAAGATGACAATTAATTTGTCAACCTGGGAATCTAGCAAAGAGAGAGAGATAAAAAACCCGTACAAATGTAGCAAGCTATAGAAAGGTCACAGAAGTGCAGGCACAATTACATAATATGGGTGGTTAGGACAAAGATAATCCAGAAATTCTTAGTTGTACTAAATATAGTGACTCAAATGAGAGGATGAAGTAGAGAGTAAAGCCTCCAGGGCCAGACTGGAGCGAAACAGAAGATTTCATCAATCCTAAGCTTGGGTTCGGAAGGGCCAGGCATGAGCCCTGGCGCCTCTGAGCCCCTTTGGCGTGAGCTCAAAGAGCAGTTATGTCTGGGCACAGAGGAGGTAACTCCTGCCTCTACCCACGTGGGCTCTGGTGGTCGTTCTGGTCCACGGTCTCTCCCAGGAGCCACAGATGCACTTCTTCCCTCGCTGGAAACCTCCGTCACTTACAAAGAGTCATGCAAAGATGCACTCTTTTCCCCCTGTTACCAGTCCAGCGTGTTATTAGACACTACCTACCACATGGAAAGAGAAACAAATAACACATAAACCTCGTGGAGGAGGTTTTCAGCTACAGTGGAAAAAATCCAAGCCCTTGAAGAGTCTTACAACACAGGTCTGCACGTGCACACACTGTTTATGAGTAAACGTTCAACTGACAACCGAGTTCTTGGATGAAACGGGCATCTTTTGGCTTTGTAATTCTTCGGAGGGATGCTGAACACACAGCTTCCTCGACAGCAGGACAGATGTCCTGATACAGCCCCTTTGCAAAGTTTTGAAGCGATTGTAAGTGGGAAAGACAGTGTTGCTATTCAGTAAACTTTGGCTAAAGGAGATTATTAAATAGCCATAAAAGAGAGTTAAAGAACTCACTGTTTCTTAGTTCGAGTAGAAATAGAGGAGTTTCTTCACACTGCTTCAGAACGGGGAAATCTCTGGCAAAGAGGGAGTGGGGAAATGGGCAGCAAGGGCAGAATCACAACAGCTGTCTGTCTGTGCAATTTATGGCACAATTTTTCGGAGAGAAGTACCCCGTCTGTGCAGACTAAAGAAACTGCCAGCAGTAGAAACAGGCAGGGCTTTTTTATACTTGGAAGTGCTGGTGACATTTCCCACTTGGAGCCAGGGACAGAAACGTGGGATGGAAAAGGAGTGACAGAAATATTCCCTGACATGTTTAAACAGGGTTTTAACAACACTAGGGCCAGGGTCACCTAGGCCATCTACATTTTTACTGCAACTGAGCATTTGGTTTTAGCATGTTCTGAGAGTTCCTGCTGAGCATTTCCATACTTGTTTCACCCTATGCAAATGCCAGCCTGTTTTCAACTGTCAATACATATGAGCGGTGAATTTGCACTCCGAGTCTTGTGTAAGAGACATACCAGAAAGGGGATGAGTTTTGTCTTTGGCAGCGCAGCAGAGCTTTTAACATGTGGTTCGCTTACTAGCCTGACACCAGCTTTTAAGAAATGCTGTGGTTATTCTTGATCTAAAAATGTTATATCTTTTCCTACTGTCTTCCAGGTTTTGCCTTCAACATCTCCATAGTTCAAAAGAGTAAATAAAAAATAACTACAAGAAACAAAAGGAAAATCTCAAGCAAACCCCATAATTATTTCCCCCCACCCAAATAGCCTTCCTGGCATTTGGACTTTCCTCCTACCATCAGGGTAGGACCTGGAATTCCCTTCCCGTTGTACAATTTAAGCCTTCTATAGTTTTTGTGCACCCAGAGTAGAAATACCTGCCTCTATTCCCTCACAAATACTCTGTAGTAATTAGAAAGGAACTGACAGTGCAGAAGGATGTTGGCAGTTTCCCAGTGAAATCAAAGATGGGAATTGCTGGGAGAGTTTGCAGTAGGGACGCAGCTGGTGAATGCTGCGACCACACTGGGACGACAGCGCCCGCAGAGACTGCGGGGTGAGGTGGAGCAAGCGAGGGGGAAAGGGGGCTCTCAGCCAGGTCGGAGGCGGGAGCATGGGCCCTGCTCTACATGTGGGACAGATACTGCGCTCAGCCGTGGTCACTGTGCTGGAAATGACGTGGATGTTGGCCGTATAACTTCTTTTTCATGTACCACTGGCCACAGAGTCAAACCAAGCAAATCCAGGAGGCTGGCTAAGCTTTGGGCAAGTCAGAATGGTTATCATACCAACAGATCATATTGTAGTATTGACCTGGATTTAGGAAGATGGTGGGTTTTGTCCAAGCCAAACACCAAAATATGTGCTTGACTTTAAGCCTGGGACTAAATTCCACTAAAATACTGTTTAGGACACAGAACAGTTACCATGAGCACTCCTACTTAAAGCCAGAGTAAATTTAGATCAATAACATACATGTTTTTTAATAAATGCAGGTAATAAGACCTAGCAGAACAGCAGGAATGTGCCTGGCCGCATATGTTTGTGCAGCTGGGTTATAAGGAAGACCTAAATTTAGACAAGAGCAAACATAAACATAGACAACATGTAGCAAGTTTTTCTAGCCCACTGGTTTATATATGCCATGCTTTTGTCTCACTCAGCATCCTGCTCCCATCCCAAAATGTCAATTTGGGTGCTGCTCGTTTTTTACTCTCCCTTGGAAGCACTTAATTTTCAGGACGTGCTGAAAGTGATCTATTCAAATTTATCTTCTGCCAGGCATCCCTACAATGGGGGACTTCAACTATGGAAATGGTGACCCTATTCTTATAGCTTCATTACACAGACCAGGTCAAACACAAACCGTAAGTGAGGAGTTCTGTGATCAGGAGGTATACATGCACGCCAGCATCATGCATTCAGAAATCCAGATTTAGGCTTCCAAAATGATAAACCTGGCTTAGAATGTTCTTTAAGAAAGAGATGTTTGTCTTGACTATCTCAACCCATACAGAAACTGAGCTCTTACTAAGAGAGGGAAGGCTTCACAGGTTTAAAGAAAGAAAAAAATCAAGGCTCAGTTGAAACTACCTCGACATCTGAAAAATGAAAGAAAGAACTGGGAAAAAACACACTATCTGTATTGTAAATATTCTGGATTCTTTCCAGGAAGGGAAAAAAGGAGGAAAAAAAGGCTCTTCAGTAGATATATGTAAGGAGTTGAAGGTTTTGATTTGATCAGTTACTGGCATGATGCCGTAAATGACAAGATTCTTCAATAAGTTAGATTATCCAACACTAAAATCCTGATATATAGGATTATTTAGATCCAAAGTCTTGCTGAAACCAAAGGAATTTAGGATCCAGTCCTTAATTCAGTTTAGATTTACAAGGTAGGACTCTCTGCAGAGCTGAGAATGAATCCTGCAGACAGGTAGCTCTGGCAATGTTCCAGCGCCTGTAAAAGCGGTGATGTCTTTTCTGAGCGGTCCAGAAACCCATGCAGTTTCCGCAAGTTCATCCTTCTGAAGGTACCTACTGCAGTCACAAATGCCCCTGCTTCTTACTGAAAGAATAGCACCTCTTAAAACCAGTCTGCTGATAATAAAGCCTCTGACTTAAATGGGGATTTAGCTATAAAGTACAGAAATGGTTCGAACGTTCACAGCTTTTACTATCTCTTACACGCCTGGTCCACATCGGTCCACGATACACCTCTTACATGTACAACAAACGGTGCGCTCTGTTTCTTAAAAGTCACTATTTGTGCACTTGCCTTCATTATGAAATTTTGTTGCGTTTGGACTTGACATAATGATGACCGTAACTGACCTGTCAGTGTAGATCAGAGCAAATCATATTCAGCATGGCAGGTAATTGTGATTAAACCTGGGTCCTGCTTTATAACACGAACAGGCACCTCAAGACCTGACTTGGAAGGTCCTAATAATCAGACCTCCATTTTTAAAGGTACAGAAATTTTGTCAATATAAGACAATAATAGAGAGACAAGAATTTTAAAAATCAAAGGAATTAACGTGACATATATGCTGCAGACTGTAGTTTAATCTTTGAGAAACGCAGCTAATCTGCAGCATTTTTACAGAGGCATATGAAAGTTTTTTTAGGTAACTAACAGGAAAGGAAGGCATAACTTCCTTTCAGAGCATCATCCTGTATCTTTAAAATCACTGTTGGAACAAGCCAGTGTTTTCAAGCTGCTCTCTGCCAAAATGCCTAATGTGTCCTATTATCTGCATCAGCGTGTGCTATTCTCCACAAATCAAAGCAGATATTTAAAACTGGACACATATGAGTAAAAAGTAGAATGGTCACATGCAGTTTATTCTGCATGTGAATGGAGCAGGACTGAATATGGCCCAGGAAAGATTTTCTGCATTTTAAAATCAGAGTATTTTATTCTTTTGGAAGCTATTTACTGGTGCTTGATTTTTCTGCAACATAATATTCTCAGGTATGGCTCAGTAGATAGCATCGTAAACATACAGGAGTGAATGGATCTACACCTACATGGGTTTGCTAGATATTGATCACGTCTTTCGGGAATATGCAAGAAAAGAAAAGAAGGATTTTTTCCCTTTTAAATCTGCCTTAGGAATTATACAGTCCTCCAAGTGGAGCCCCTAGCTGGCTGTACGCGCTGCTTTGTTTCCTGTAGGGAGAGGGATATAAAAAGGGCAGATAACGAAACCTAACTAGAAGGGTAGGCCTCTTAAAAGTATTCATTGTCTGGGGAAAGAGGGAGGAAGGAACTCACCTGACCTTGACCACCCAAGCTTTTAACACTCAAAAAGACTTTCAAAGCTTCCTGAGGGAGATTTACAGCTGTGAAAGGATGCTGGAATTACACCGCAGCAGAAGGAATATAACTCGCCTTTGCCTCCTCCCCTCCCCGAATAGCACCCAAGTCACTCCTGCATTTTTAGAAATTCAAATACATTGTTTTGGGAACTGATTGACAGAATCAAAGGAGTTCCTGGCTTAACACCCCCAACACAGTCTCTCTCTCTCCAAATGTCTACTACTTCTTTTCTACTGGCTGCCTTTGCTGTGAGAACCAGTCTCCACATCCCATCTCTCTGTGCCCTCTGTATCAAACCAACCCGTCACCCAGGGGCCATGGCTGGTGCAATTAACACGTTACAGCCGGGCTAAGTTCCTAAAAGCCCTTTTCTCACTGGTAAAGGTAGCTGTTGTGGGCAGGCCACAGTTCTCAGCCTTCTGGACTCTTGTTCCCAAAAAGAGTCCAGTCTGGATGCCTCCTTACTAAACTATGGCAATATTATTACTGGTCTAACCCCAGAAGGTCCAGATAGGGTTAGAGATCCATTGTGTGGCACACA
This sequence comes from Balearica regulorum gibbericeps, assembly GCF_011004875.1. Taxonomy (NCBI): domain Eukaryota; kingdom Metazoa; phylum Chordata; class Aves; order Gruiformes; family Gruidae; genus Balearica; species Balearica regulorum. The sequence continues at coordinate 27,018,299 of NC_046190.1, read as the reverse complement.
ATGTCTAAATTTTGTACGTTATCATTGTGATAACATGCCCAAATAGCAATGAAACCCAACAATGATATCTGCTTCCAGAAGCAGTGAGAGAATCACTCCAGTCACAGGCACGTGTTCCTCAAAGACACTGGAGCAAGTTCGACCCTCTGTTCAGACCTCCAGGAAACCTGGTTTTGTCAAAGACTTCTTGAATAATGGGGAATATATGAACAAAGCTCTTTGAATTCTCAGCATCTAAGGATCCCGTTTCAGTTTTAATACACACAAACACAGGACTGTTCTGGTGGCAAAAGTCAGTGCTTTTTTATTCGTGTTGTATTTGACCAATTTTGGGGTCTTTGGGGTTTGAGTGCCTCAGGGTACAAAACAATGATTCAGTGCCTCAGTGAATGTATCTCTAACAGTTTCTTCCAGTGAGACATGCCACAAAACCAGAAGAAATTTTTCTTTTTTATACTTGTTTTCACACATCAAGGAAATGATTAGAGGCTGGGGCAGCTTCTGGCAGGTGCAACTCCCAGAGGGGCCCTGTGCTACTTATCTCTGTGGTAGGCAATGTGTCAGATACCATGCTTAACTTCTTCACAGAGTCCCAGCCTGTCATACCATGCTTCTGCCCAAAGAGATGTCTCAGAGTGCTGGTGTTCTTTGCTGAAGGTACAAAAAAATCATGACAAGCTACAGGAATGTGATCTCCTTCCTTCTCTCTGCTATAATGTTTTTTAATGAACATTCTGGGGTAGATCAGTAGAAAAAACCCTGAATAAAAACTCTGTGTGAAATGCAGGAATTGAGGATCTGAACTTTGCAGCTGACTCTTACACTTAAAATATCAAAATCACAGGTATGACTGTGTTCCCCAATTTTTGGAAAAAATTGTACAATTTGCAAACTTTACAGCTAGGATTTTCCTGAATTATTTTATTCATTATGTTTCTTCTTTACAATCAGTATTCATTTCATAAGTCAATAACATGTGGGATGTATTGATGTACTCAAGTGAAGATGACATGTTCATAACTCATGCAGCTGTTTTTTCACACCTGAGACAGAATATAATGCTCCGTATCAGTGCTCATCCACAGCTGTACCACATAAATAAAAGAGTAGGGTGTGAGGAAAAAAGAAACAATGACTTAAAAGAAAATTCAGCTTTCCAAGTTCAGTTTGCTGCAGTGTTAGTTAGGAAAGCTAAGAAGCCGTTAAGCTCAGTTGTGAGAAGTTATTTCATGATTAACTCTTTCTCAGGGAAAACTGCACAGCTGACCATAGTCCGTGTGATTCAAAATGAAAGGTGTAAGATGGCATGTGTAAAAGAAAGCATCACGAGAAGAAACAATTCTGCCCTGGGCTGGGAGCGCTCCCAGGAGCTGGCCTGCATCCCCTGGCCTCGGTGCTTTTTAGACCAGGAGGAAGGGGTTGTAGATTTTGCTGCATGTGCCTGGCACTTTACTGAGCCTCATTTGTGTCTTCAAGACCTAGCCTCAGCTCTCCAGGGCAACTCGAAGAGCTGAGACCTGTGTCCCTCACAGCCTCCCTTCCCAGAGCAGAGCAAACTTGCTCTTTTGCCATCAGCCACTCCTGCAGAATGCTAAAACCTCCCCTTTCTTGTCTTTTCTCCCCTCCCTCCAGCTTGCCCGGCTCCTCAGGCAACGCTCAGAGACCGGAGCCTTTGCTCAGCAGGCAGCACCCAACCTTTCCCTGGCACCAGCAGCGGCTCTGCCGCAAGCAGGCGGGCAGAGAGGGGACAGGGTCCCCAGCCCTCGGCACCCTCGCAGCTCCTGATTTCTAACAGGGCCCAGACAGTCTCCTCTTAATATTGTCACTTGGTTATTCTACTTACGCTTCCTCATGCCATGTAGTTGTGGGGCTGATCACTACAGATCAAATTCTGATTATTTTGTTCAAAGTACATGGACACCTCAATAACTTTGCCAGCACCGTTTGATTTACAAAGATCATCTGTAGAAAGAAAGAAAGAAAGAAAAAATTCTGTCTTGTAAAATATCTGCCAATTCTGAGACTTTAGAAGAGAAAGAATTACCCACTGTTTATATCAACCTAGCCAGGACCAAAGCTCTATGTTCTTGCAGCAATTATGTTAATAAATGCCCCAATCCCAGAACAGCTCTGGCCTTTGTTGATCACGTTCATGAACAAATAACGCAGCAAACAGAAAGCATGGAAACGATCATGCTCCAGCAGGAACGGCCAGAAGGGAATCGGTATTTGCCAAATAGACTGGGAGACAGCTGAAATGGACCTCTTCCCAAACTTTTTTTTGGGTCTAACAAAATAATGGAGGCAAAAATAACCACTATTAAAATTCATCTTACTTAAATAGAAAAGGAAAAGAAAAGGTTTATGAAATTCCTTCCTGTTCCTTGTTCCCTGCTGTCTGTTACAATCTATTGCAGGATTGTGACAGCATTTAGGAGTTTAATGCCCATGGAATAGAAAGTTGTCACAGGTTGATGGGCTCCTGCTGCTAGATAGTGTCCACATCATTAATCATTGACACTTATCTCCTTCACCTCACAGGAGAGCCAGTAGTGACACTTGCTCACTGTACAGTGGAGGACACCAAAAACTATAATCTACCAGTGGTAAATTTACCATGAGATTGCGACAAGGATCATAGACAAATATGGGCCGCTGTGCCTTGCGGCGCAGGAGCACATTTATCACCCAGTGACGATGACTTTGGCTGACCTCTGGCCCTCCCTGCACGTCCGTGCTCACACCTGCAGACTCAACACGGTCACTTGGTCCCTGCGCTGGGAACGGCACGGTGCAAGTGTGGTCCCCTGACTACTGCCGCTGTGCGAGCATCTCGGTTTGCAGTTTGATCTGATGGACCAGTAAAAACAACCACCAAGTTTACTTTTGAATAGAAAAGAACTTTTTTCTTTGCATTTCTTCGCATAAAAACCCCCTTTGCTTTCATTTGACAGAAAAGAATTTTGTGTGAAAAATGATGTAATTAATACAAATGAAAAGGAAAGGTTACTTTTATGCTGCAATCACAAGACAGAGGTGGAACGAGGGGTTCTAATTCTTCTTAGGCTCAGTACCTCAAGTGTGTAGAGAAGTAGAAAATGAATCAAAGATGCTGGAAACCCAGATTAACCGAAGTTCTAAACAGACCTTGAGTTTACAAGTCCATTTTCAAAAGACTATTGTAAATAATGTATTATAAAATATTCTAACTGCTGTAGCATTTTCTCTTCAAACTGTCCAACACTATAGGGAGATTTCTTAAATATTCATTTAATGAGAAAAGCAGTGAAAGACAGGTACTCCCCTTATAATGCGGTAGTCAAGTCACTTAGATTTGGGAGACGTGCATAAAAATCCAGCAGCTACATAAACCAGAGCAAACATCTGAATCACATTCTACCCAGCTACCAAGAAAAGATGCAAACACACACATTAGAAAATATCCTGGGTATTTCTTTAGCACTAGCTAGAAGAGGGACGGGAACCCATTGTGTAACTTATCATAAGGGAGAGAATAATAGCACTGTCATCCCTTCCATCTCTGTTTCTTGGATCTCATCCACAGAATTTTTTAAAAGCCAAATTCTTCTGCAACATAAATTCTGCAAATGGGATAAGTTACCCTGAACTCATAGTTTCAGCAAATACAATATGGTTAAGAACTAATAAATAATAATTGCCCAGTTCTGTGTTGTACTGGAGGGAAGGTAGATAGCAGCATATTTTGTTTCTTGCGATATCTAAATCAAACTACTTTTACACGAAATATACCCAGAAATTAAAAGAACTAGATTTGAGTATTTGGGGAGAATTTTCCCATAGGAGGTTGGGTTAACTCTCACCCCTCAAAGGTTTTTTAATCAGTTGAACAAGACTTTGTTTCTATATTTTAAAGTTTTAATGTTCTGATGTACTAATCACTGGTTAATGAAAAAAAAAAATCCTACACATCAAAACAATGTAAGCCTAATATATTAAATGGTGAGGTGTGGGGTTTTTTTCTAGGAAAGACTTTTTTGGCAGGCCATGCTTTTCTGTAGATAGCTGATAATTTACCTTGGATACTTCCCATTATATGAACCAGGATTTCCTTAAGATCTGGAGAAGTACTAATGAAATATGACATGTTTATAGGCAAACAGCTCTCTTGATACTTGCAGCTCATTTCAAAGGGCCGGTCAGTGTTTCCTTTAGTTTCTTTGGAACAGCTTCTGCATTCTACAGGCAGAAACTGGACATCTCGAACACCAAAGAATGTCACAACTGATTATGCAATCTCAAAAGGAGTGATATTTTTCTTCTTCATTGTTTTCTTCTCTATTGCTTTTACCTGTTTTGTATGATCTATAATGTGTCCCTTAAATAGAAAAAATAAGCCAATCCTTACTGCTTTCTAAAACTGAAAAAAGATCATGCTAGATGACTGTTCAAACAAATGAAAAGAAGAATACATTGATGAGGATGAAGTACTTGGAAATTATTTTGCTTAGAATGTACTGTTACAAACACTGAAGGTGGGATTTTGATCGCACTGTGGCTTAAAATTGGTGTAATTTTGCCAAGTTAATTTGGCTATATTGAGACATAGCTGAGGTCAGAACTGCATCTTGATGCTGTTGTGAGCGAATAAAGGATGAATCAATATTAAGTTTGTTCTTTCAATGTTTGTGTTTATTTTTGATGGCCTGTAACAATGAGACACCAGTGTGCTACTATTATCTTTCAGAATGAAAACTTATCTTGGCTTGGACTTTACATTTCAGATCTTTCTTTTGATATTTTCAGATAGTTTGTCTGCAGAGATACACATACCAAAGTTATGCCGAAAGAGAGCAATAAGATATTTTTCTAGCTGAGATGCTGACAAAGCTAACTCATGCAATTTATTTTTTCCAGTTTTGCTTTCCCACATTGCTTAACATTATTTTGAATATGAAGTAAACTCAGTGATACCAGACCACAAAAATAAAAAATCTTTTTTCTTTCTCTCCTTAAAACACTTAATTCTTTGTTGTATAACATGAAAAAACCCCCACGCAGACCACACACAAAAAGATAAAAAGAAAGGGTATGTTCGTAGGTGGTTCTGACCCGATTAGCTATGATCGCTTAGATACAGCATATATCTTAATCTTTTGCGCCATTAGGTATCCATACTACTGTATTACATAACTAGAAGCAAAATGAGAGACCAGAGAGAAGTCTTCTTGACAGCAAAAATGGAAATATTTAAGCAGAAGACAATCATCAACCTTTTCAAAAATTTTGAATGTTTGGTTATGAACTCATTTTGAGGTCACTAGAAAAATTCCAGTCACTTTTATATTTTCCCAATTTTTTCACTAGTTGTAAGTTTTCAGACATACTAGCCTACTGCAGGTACGTTTGTAACCTCCCCCCATGCAAACACAGCCTCACGGAGACACCTGTTTCTTGCCACAGAATTAATTTGAAAGATACGCTTTGCACATATTAGCCTATTCTAATGCCAGACATACTGTAAACCTTATTAGTGACTGTGGGTCAGAGTGGTAATGAAACAGTCAAGGTAGAAAGCAGGAATACTTGTTCACCTTGAATTGATTTCAGGTTTAGTAATTTTCTCCATGTGTGAGTCTGTCTCTCTTCATCTTGCAAACCCATGAATGAAACCTAGAATTAGCGCACATGAGTAATTTGATGTAACCACATACAGTACGTGAAAGCAAAGCCCAGGAAGAAAGAATAACATGACATGAATACATCTGTCTTTCTGACTTCAAATGTCAGGTATTCCACTGGCCTGATAAGATGATGTATTTGCAGTGCAATGCTCTGTAGTTATGTGCACCTATATAATTCCATCCAGTTTCTTAACCACGAAGAATACACCAAATCAATCAAGGAACTGCTCATGCTTTCTTTCTCATATTTTACTTGAGATATTTTATTTACTTGTAGTTATTTTCAAGGCTTTTAAAGATTAAAATATGGGATATCAATAAACTGTTACCATAATTTGGGATAATTTTTTTTTTTGTTTACTATCTTGCGTGACATTCCTTTGCTCTGAGGTTTAAAAGAGCTGGTTAAAGGCAGCAAAGCTACGTCCCTGGAGAAGGAACAAACACAACTTTCCACGTCCCCTGCAGCATTTCAAGCTCTATATAACATTAGGAATATCCTCACTGCACTGAGTGCTCTGGCTCGGGACCATGGAGGTAGGAAGTTAGTTCCGTTTCTGTCTATTCAATTTAAAACCTCTTAATTGTGTCTGTTTAATTGTGGTTTCTGCTGAGATATGATCTTATAATTTTCTCATAGCCTGATGCTAATTTTATAAATCATCTGAAAAATGAAGACAAGACACTTCCTAAACTCTCTGGATTAAAGAAATCCCTAAACAGGCAGAAGTCTAGAAGTGACCAGGATAAATCCCCCTCTACTACTCAGACTAGAAGTGGGTAAACTCCACTTACTTCCATTTATCTTGTGTTGAAATATTGTTGTACTCTGTACGGCAACCTGCCTTGCATGTTGACCCAGCATCTACATTTCGAAAAGGATGCTGAAAACTCTTCGGGAAAGAGATACTAGAATGACTGAAGTATATAAGCATGCACTACAGGTATACAGAGAGGTAGCATTTAGAAACTGAAATCTGGCTAATTTTGACTAACAAAAAGTAGAGCTTTTAAACTTACAAGATAATTAACAATTAGATTGATTTACCTGGGAATGTGGTGGTAGTTCAATATTTGATGTCTTGCTAAGAGATCTCTAACAAGTTAAATGGAACTTAATGCGCAAACGAGAGAGATTTAATAAAAGGGACTTAAAACGTAGCACCGTGATGTCCCTCAGGGTATGAATGTATATAATTATTTAAACTGCCTGAAAGCTGTGCCCATCTAATGTCTATTCCAATATTGATGCAAGAAACCACAAACTCTCTGTGTATTGTTGGGCAGGTGCCCAGCGGAACTGGTCCCCAGCCTCCAGGCATGACTGCAGTACAAAACAGGCGACAGATCCTGATGATCACTCCTGGGATTTGTTTGCACCAGAAAATCCAGCAGTCCTCAAGGAGTGCCACTAATATTATGTGAAGCACAACATTCAGTGCAGAGAGGTAGAAATTTCATTTAATAGGGTATAATCAGCTACTTTTATTTTAAAAGATCACCTGCAGCGTTCCCAGCAACAGCATTTCTCATACTTTTCACCAGACTCTCAGGCAATCAGAATCCCAGAGAATTTAGTGCATCTCACAATACTCACTTGATTTCGAAGTTTAAAAATTCGCCATTCAAGAAATCACCACTCTATAGCTGGATTGTGGTAACACATCACACGAGTGTTCCAGGTCAGCACAAGGTAAGATTGCTTAAATTACCTTTTCACAGTGGGTGAAAAGAGAATAACTTTTTAAACAGCTACAGCTATTTCAGGGGTAAATATGTGAATAAAACCATAGAGCTTAGGTTGGGGCTTTCTAAGACACCTGGGAGAATTTAGCGTCTCAATTTTCTGTCATTTCTGCAGGCTTACTCCTTTGAAAACCCCAGTTGCATATGCTAAAAACCTCATCCTATATCCTTCTAAATACTCACTGCTATAAAAACAGTTTGTATTTTATACAACTCTTTTATGATTCCACTAGTGATAAACATGAGGAAGTCTGTCTTAGAGAGAAACCATACCATGCTGGATGCACAAAGCCCTCCATCACAACAGTGTTACATGTTCAAATACTGAAAATGTTTGACATCTTATCTGTTGTTTTCCTGGGAGAGCAAACTCACTTAAAATACTCAGATAAATACTTATCTCAAGGAAGATTGTACCTTAAGGAATAAAAATTAATATGAAGCACCAATAATCTGAAGGTTATTTGTGAAACCCAGTCACATTTGTATTTTTCCTCTGTTGATTGATACAGGAATGTTATGTAGCATTTTAAGCCTGCAGATAATTGAAGGAAAATAACCACAATAATGAAATCACTGCTGGATTACATTCTGATAGGTGACAAATCAATTCATTTATGATACTTCCTTTGTCATACTGAGCCATTTTATTGTGCAGAGGAAACCTCTCAAATTAATAAAACTGTTAAATCCATAAAGTCCCATGTACCAAACAGCACATAACAGAAAAAAGTATCAATCATTAAAAGAATAAAACTGATAAATGCTAGCAGGAGATCATCTGGGAAAAGAATGTTGCTTTTAAGAAGATTATGCTATAACAATAATACACCACAATATGTATATATGCTTGTGACATCAGTGTGTATACATCTATAGATGTACATACACATATACATATGTACACACACTGCTGTTGTGAGCATCTATTGTCTGTTTTGTATTGTGGAAGTTCTGCAAGCAGGTACCAGCTGCATGGTACAGAGAACGAGCACGCTGAATTCCAAACAGTTGCATCACCATGTTATTTAATAATGTTTTTGTGGTGCTTTTGCTTTTTAAATGAAATATGATTTAATACCAAGAAATAAAGCTGTTATTAGACTCCTTCTAACATGATTTAGCTCAAATGGGATTTTATAAAATTGCTAAACTTGCGTAAAAAGGAAAGAGATTAGAGAGACTTAAAAATTATGTAATAACGTATTAATCCATTTCTCCCCCCCCCCCGCCTCAGCCTGTGTACATTTGCAAAAGACTCATTCATGTTGCATGATATACTTTAAGAAGTTGTAATGAAGCCGTGACAGCAACCACCTTGTCAAAGACATTGCACAGACAACCCTGGCAAATGCAGAATACAAAAAGCTCTAAAGCAATGACCTTAGCATTTGCCATCTCTCTTTGGTGATCCCACCACTAATGTTCAGTTATTTGATGTTAAAGAAGTTTTGGGGTTTTTTGTTTGGGTTTTTTTTGTTTCTTTGTTTTTTAAGACAGTGCAAAGCAACATGGCACAAACCAGGCTAGGATGAAAAGCTGAGAGAAATGACATATCCTGAGGGAACAGAATTATTAATTACTGGACAACTGAAACTGCCTAGCCAATGGGTCAAGATTAACTCTTAATTAACTCTTTAACTCATACTTAATGTTTTTGCAGTTTGAAGGCTTTCAAAGGGCACAAGACAATAGTGCTAGTTAATATTTTCCAAAGAACCGCTTTTGTGCTTTAAACAAAAACCCCAAACCAAAACAAACGCACAAACAAAAAGGCTTTTAGTTCTTTAATTTCAGTACTTTTCCCAGATTTTCAATTTTTCCAATTTTGTATGGTAGGTTTTCAGTTTACCACTTCTTTTTTAGTGGAGGAATGGATGGGTGGACAGACAGAAAAAAGGGGAATAAGGAATCCCAAAGCTCACTCTCAGTCCTGACTTCACAGCTGAATAAATGATGAAACCTATTGAAACTTGCTCAACTTTTAAAAATTGAGGTAGAAAAGTCTTGGGAAATCTTCACAGCTATTTTCTCCATTGTTCAGGCATCTCTACTTAGATTATTTGCTTAATAAGCCGGGCGAACACCAGGCTCACTGGCACTACGAATCCTGCTGGCCCAGCCCGCGCGTTGACTCTACAGAAGCACCCCGGCGTGAGGAGAGGCTGCCCAGCCCCAGGCAGCTCTCCTGCCTGCCTGCTCTTTGAAACCTCAGTAAAGGGAGCCTAGAGCAGTCAAAAAAGGAGGAGAGCCTCTGCTAGCAGTACCCTAGTCTCCTCTGAGATTGAAGGATTCCTCACGAAAGCAATAGCACTGCTTTCTGTTGGACCCGCACCTATGAGGCTGTCAACAGAGGTGGGATTTATCCTGTTAGTTGCCTTCCAGCTTGTGTGCAAACCCTTTTTATGCAGAGACAGAAATCTGGATGGCAGGGATTCGTACACTTGTTAGAGGCTTTGCGTGATCCCTTTTGGATCAGGCTTTCTTACATTACTTGTCATGTCACAGGTTTACCTTTTAAGTACTCTTTGAAACTGTCATGTCCTATTTGACACTGATATATCCCCAAGTCGATATGTATAAGATGAGCAGATAGCAAGAGCAGTATTTTCTACCACATGCATAAAAACTCCCAGCTCTGGCGAAAAGAGCAAAGACAATGCATGTATTAACACACTGAATAGGCCGTGAAATTTTTTTTCCGCAAATTGGAAACACTTGCTAGAGAATCAGTAGTTTCATTGTAAATAAACAGCCAGTAGTTTCACAGTGATCAAATGATTACAGCGTCTATCCAGCGGCCCTAAACCCGAAGCCTTATCGCGCATCCTGGACCGCCAAGACCAAATCTTCACCAAACAGAATATACATTCACTAAAGAAACAGCTGAAATATGAGAAATTTCTACGATGATTTTTTAATTAAATTGATGCTCTGTGAATACGTTTAATGTGACGCCAAAAGAACCTCAGCCTAACTTAAAAACAGCCGAGGAAAACGTAACCTGCACTCTGGCACATCTGCTGGCACTGCTGGTACGGGAGGCTTGGCTCGCTGGACTTCGCTGACATCCCAGGTACCAGTGCCAGCCTTGATTTGCACAGACATACCTTAGTTGGGTTTTAAAACAGCAGAAGCATACATACTTCACAATTAAATATATTCCTGTTTCCAAATGGCACCACAACAAAGGAAATGTCTTTATTTAGACCTTTTTTGAAAATTGTTTTTAAAATGGAAGCAAATTTTTTTTCCCATGTTTTTACTTCTAATGAGGCAGTAGTGGCAATTGGTGTGATTTACAGGAATCTATAGGCACATCTTTTATAAATTTTTCTCACAAAAACAGTGACTTAAAAGAATTAAGAGTAGGGGAGGCTTTACCTGCATCACTTGTGGCAGTGATCTGAAGGGAGGTGACAAATAGGCATATAATGAGACACATGGCTTTATACCTGACAATCTCGCACATAAAAAGTGTCAAGTGTATTTGACAGAATGAAATGAAACTAAAATGTTAGCATTAATTGCTACTCAGTGCTATATTACCAGCCCCACAATTCAAATCAATTAGGAAGATTTGTACCAGTTGTGAGACAAAAAAGATTTTGGAAGCCTGTCAGCTCTAGGGTGTCATTACCTAATGCTGATATGACTGCTCTGGGCTCTGCTCAGAACGGGGAGAGTCACAACCACTCACTTTCAGGACTGCAACCAAAATGGCACAATTGGAGTGTTTTAAAGGAAAGGTGACAGGTGTACAGTTAAACATCACAGGTTTGAACAAAAAGCTGTACTTCCCAAATGGGAACCTCAGATTGCTTACTAGAGTAACCCCCATCCTTACCCCATCTAAATTAAATGGGAATTACTACTTTGTGCTGCTTCAGCAGCCATCGCACTTATTTATCAAAATTAAAACACTGATACACTGAGAAATTATATACTTTTTTCTTAATATTAGGTATATTTTGGTACCTTAAAGAAACAATTGTGTGAGAACTAATTTTTCTGCTTTGATGAATTAGTCAAGGGGCTAACTCATCAGTGGTGACAGTAGAGACTGATAAAACCTTACAGCACATTCCTGTTAGGTGAACTTCAAGCTGCCTTTGTCATTGAGAAAAAACAAAAATCATCTTAGGAGTCGTGACATGGGACTTGTGTTATTTCATTCCGTCAGTGAGATCGAATAGATGGTGATTTAGGCAGCGAGGAATGCTTATGTTAAGGAACAGTAGATATGGCTCTTTCCATGGGTCATCCCACTGTACCCACAGAAAGATGCACAGGACTACACTCAGACGACTGCTTTTATTCAAAACAAAAAGCCTCCTCCATTTCAATTGCTCTCACTTTGCAAATGTAAAATGCACAAGTCTGTCTAGGAAGTGTTGACTCCACCATCCCTGTTGAGCAGCATCTAATCTCTGTGCACAGTGTGTCAAACTCCTCTGCATCCCTATTGTCATGTTTCTTTTGAGGAAAGCACCAAACATCACCTAGTTTGAAACTGCAGCTTGCTGCACAGAGTTAAACACAAATAACTAGTTAAATCACACAGTCCCTGTGTCCTACTAAGAATGACATACCCATATCCACAGAGAAAGGAAAGAAGAACCCGCCATCAAAGCATGAGTTCCAAGTGGGTTTTGCTGCTTCTGATTTTTTTTTTCCCCCAAATCCGGATTGAGGTATCTAAGCCTAGATATGTCCTATCTTGTGAAACACATTTAAACTATGCCTATCTGTCCCTGATCTAGACTCTACATAAAAAAGAAAAAAGAAGTGCCAAAGGAGCAAAGTCTACCATAGGGTGAAAACATCCACTGGAGAGAAATTATCATTTCTCTTAGGCATAAATAGCTTAGAGAAAAAGAACGTTTTACTTTTCTTCCAAGTCACCAAGGTATATATTATTGTTTAATGGAAAAGTGAGAACTACTTTGTGTTATTCTGGACTTCGAGCTTACCCAGAGTTTACCAAGTACGGCTGTTATCTGGATGGTGCTAGGAATGAAAGCATTAATGTCAAAGCTGAATGTAGCACTGTTTTACCCTATTGGATACTTGCTACAGGAAACAGGGTTTGGATTTGCAGCTTGGGACTGGCTCATCAGCACTTCTCCCACCCATCAATTATCAGCTTGCAAGATTTTACAGATGTTGACACTGTATTCTGGAAGACAGCAACAGTTCAGGAAAGACCACTGAGTGAAGGAACAGTATCCTTCGTGTTCCATAGCACAGAAGTCCACTGTCCACTTCATCTCCCTTCACCAGTGTATGTAACAGGTCAACAAGATTTACTTTTTTAAAAGTATTTTAGTCAGCCAAAGAGACATTAGAAAAGCTAGAGAGAAAATGAAATCAAGAGCCATGTAACTTATGCTTGGACCATGTTCAGTGGAAAAAAGGACATAAGCCCATCACATGGTAAGGCTAGGTTAATGTTTATGCATTTTCAGTGGTTTTTCCCTCCGTATGTAGGTAGTACAAAGATGAGTCACATAAGACTTGATTTTTGCCCCTCATAGCCTCTAAAGAGACCAACAGTACAAAATGTTGATTGTTGAGCCCTTGTGATGCCTGGGCTCTGAGCCTACTGCAAACCTTGAGCCCTACTGAAAATTGTTTTTTTACTGAGCTATGTCAAAACCTGTTTTAGCAAAGTTTTCTAGTTCTCCTGACTCCTTTTCTTATGAGCTGCAAATTCACCATTAGGAAAACACAGACAGTTTAAATAGGATACATATAAATAATAAATAATAATAATAAAACTAATAATGATAATAAAAAAAGGGACAGAACAAAAGTAATTATCTTTTCAATAGCATGAAAATAAGACGTAAATGTGTAAAAGTGGAAGACTTACATTTATGTCTTCCAGACTGTATGCTCCAAAGTGTATGAGACCAAGTCTGAAATCCTGAACCTTATTAATTCTAATAATCAAGGACATAAAACTATGTGCCAACAAAAAAGACTTTCAAATTTACAAAATTCTGAGAAGAGCTGTTTACGCTTATATTTCAGAATACTAATATTGAAAAGATCAAGTGCTTTCTCTGCTAACTGGCACTGGCTACCTTTGAAATTTGCCTTGCCATCAAGACGTTAACTTGTTTTACACATATTTTAATGCTAAACAGCACAACACCGCTGGTTTTCTAGTAAAAATACCTACCCACTCCCTGCTTCTCCACTCCCCCATCCCCAAATTACAAAGATGTTTCTTGGATCAATATAAAAACAAGTTAGCAGTGTTCCTGAGACAGATTTTTAACGGTTACCATGTAATTTTTTGGATTATTTCTTATCTTACATGCTTTCGGAGAATAATATCATGTGCTTAAAAAGAGAGGAGAAAGGCTAAAACCACATGCCCTACTAACTTTCCTGTGATTATATGGTATTCTGCTAATCAAGAACACATTCATTCAGAAGTAATATCTCGTTATAGATTTCCTAAAAGAACTTGTTATGCAGGGTTAATTCTTCCACTAATAAGCAACTTTTTGGTTTCTTCAATAATTCCTGAGGTCCTTAGGGCTTCTTTTTTGATTATATCTTTGAATTAAAACCAAACCAAAGGAAGGAAGTACACAGCTGTTTACCAGAAGTACAGTCACTCAAATTTGGTTACTTCTGCCTGCACTGCAAGAGTAGAGCGAGACAGACTGATGCTGCAAGCTACCTCGAAGGTTATGGCCTCTCAAGGATGATGAACGGTGTGTTTTAAAGAATAAGATTCAGAAATGCACCCAGTTTTGAGGAACCATCATAACACTGTGTGAAGCAACAGACTTTCAGAAGGATGAGTAAGAATCTTTGCCCTGGCCTTTATTAAGTCACAAAGGCTTAGTAAAACGTTGCCAAGAGAGCAACTGCAGTTATCTTTTCCATTATAGCCCTTGAGCCTTGTGCATCCAAGAATTCTGATTCTCCCTTGATCTCTGCTTGAAAACAACACTAGTTATGGTGTTAGTATCAATACCTTTCACACTGTTCATGCGTGTAAAGAACGAAGATTTTTACCTGCTTTCACACGCAGTATTACCAAGTCCTTCACAGCAATTTTTGGTTTTGTAATTTGAGATTGTGAGTTATAGTTGATTTGCATGATCACAGCCTGCTACCATGAGTTTTCCATTGTTTTTCTGCTGTCATTCACACACAGCAGGTGGTAAAACTTGGTGCAAGCCTATTCCAGGGAGACACCAATTGCTGTGAGTAAATCCCTGCGCTGGGACCCCAGGGCTCCTATGCCCAGCCAAACTTGGGCAGGGCTGGGACGCAGCTCTGGGCAGGAGCGTGCCAAGGGGTGGCCGCAGTGCCCCTGGCTCTCTCCAGGAGCGCTGCTCTGCCTTGTCGCTGCCTCAGGTCATCAGCAAGCACTTTATTCCTTCAAGCACCCAGCTGCTTAAGATATATTTATTCCCTCTGAATTTTGTATCTTGTTTGAAAAGATTACTCAAAATCAATGGGGAAGACAGGTTAGGAAAACAAGTGTAGCCAAGCAATTTCTTAAGCACAGTTATCTTTACACTGATGAGAACGCTAGGGAGTTACTAATCTTTGCAAAACAAAAAGGATCCCTGCGATGTGCTGCTTCTCTCTGCAGCCCTTCAGCAGATAGATGAGCCCAAAGCCTGGTCAACACTTAGATCCAGACAGACTCCCTCTTGAGCTCTCTGCTCTGGCTGGCTGTTTTTCTGGCAAGTTGCAGTGGGTCTGTATTCAGCCCAGACAGCATCTTGCCTTAAATGCATTTTTTAATCCTGTTTTGCCACATATTCAGCCTGCATAATTTGAATCCTGAGCCTGGGGAAGCAACCCAATAGAATAATTACTGAGTCTTTCATAAGCGATGCATCGGGCCAGGCTGTCTCAGTAAAACTAGCGTCTAGCATCAGCTCCTAGTCTCTGCCCCTCCTTCCCCCAGCCTCCAAAGCTAGCTAGTTTTTCAATAAAAAGATGCCCAAATGGCTTTTCACAGACTACCAAACAGAGCATTAAGCCCCAGAATTTACAAACCAAAACTGGGATTCAGTTTGTTACAATAAAAACTGGCTGGGATGTATGAGCTTTGCTCAGCGTACTCGCTGACTGCTTCTGGTCATTAAGAGCACCGGTTCCCAGGAGTATTGGTGCCTTTCCTAATCTGCCATATTTCAGTGCAGCTCATGAAATTCTCCCTTCCAAAGCTGTCTGTTCTCATTTCAGCTGGATACAGTATTTATTTACTTTAGGAAGCAAAATTCCTGCTCAAATTGACTGTTGCAGTGTATGTTAACAGCATCTCCATTTAATTCCAAGGGGAAGAAATACACATGAAGAAATTCTGCTTGCTTCAGAAAGAGAGAGTCTTTAAACTCTTTAGTAAGAGAAATACCAAAATAAATAATTTCCATTAAGATGGCCATTGCAGAGTTTGATCACAATACAGGCAGATTCAAGAGAAGTTTACCTTTAGGTCAACTAGGTAACAAAATGTATTGCAAAGACTTTAGTGCTGACACCTAGAATGGCCTGAAGAATGGATAATGTTGATGTACAATTTATTGAGATAACTTTTTCTATCAATTTTGAAATAATGGGTTTGTGTGTAAACATGACTTTACTGCTTCAGACAATATTTCTTCATGGATTAACCTATTACATGGCCTATTATTTAAGGTACTGTTCAAAATCCATGCAACAACACAGTCATTGTCTCAAAGAGCCTGCAAATAAACCTTTGGGTTTTTTTCTCCAGATGAACTGATTTTTTCATCAGTTCTATTCTCAGCATCTAACCAATTCTTGGGGCTAATCCACTTCTGCAATTCCCATAAATAAGAATAAAAAAGGTGAAATTCAAGACTGCTGCTATACATCTACTGCTGGTTTTAAATTTTTTCTATATTTCAGGACACTGATGGTTACAATAAGCATTATTTTAACTCATCCTACTAATTATATGCTTCAAAGAAATAAGGAATTGCATTGTCTTGCAACAACCGTAGTGTCTAGTGTAAACTGTTGTAATAAAAAATAGCTTCTAGATTATCATCATAAAAAAGAAGTTTAAAATCCACTGGAAAATGCAAGTAATTTAAAGACCCTTTTGAAAAACAAGAGCTACTCTGGGCAGATCAGCATTGTATTTATTATTGTAACCATGGAAACAATATAAATTCCCATCTGTTAAGGTATTCGTTTGCTGCCTGCAAATGATGAATATACTGTACTCAATAGGTGAATGAAACAGTTACAATTTCAATAAGTAGCCAGATTTGTGATTTTTGTTCTCTGTAAGACATAGAAGAGAGCTCCTGGGTATGATTTAAAGCTCTATGAAATGTTTGGAATGAAACCACAAACCCTGGGAAATTTGCCTAGTTCCAAAGCTTTGTGACAAACCAGAAACTCAGACTCTGTCTTTATGAAGGTTCACGCTAAGTTTTGAGAACCTGGGGGAGAGAGGGGAGGGGAAGGAAAAAAAAAAGGGGGGGGAAGCCAGCTTAAATAACCTTTGTGCCATCACAAGGTATGTTCAGTCAATCTGGTCTGCTTGATTGAGTCCTGCTTCAAGGTTTGGGCTCGTGCAATGTGTGACTACGGCAGAAGCGTCTGCTCCAAACTCTTCTCTGAACTTTCCAGGTGCTCAGAGCCAGATCACAGTTTGGGATTTGAACTCCACAGCTCGTTCTCTCTGTAATGGGCTGAAATGAAGCAGTTCAACTGAGCACTCCAGAAACGCATTCAGATTGTGGAATTCAGGCCTATTTCTGGTTCAAAATTGAAGTCAGAAATTCAGCTATGCACTTTTTATTGCTCTTTTGTGGGTACACTTTGAAATATGAGGCAGACATTCAAAAAGGTGCAGACTGTCTATCTGACAAAGATAGACTCTGTTCATCTCACTTTTTTGTCCTAAGGGACCCAGAAGCTAAAAGATAAGGAAGGCGACAGAACTAAAGGAGGGCGGGGGGGGGGGGGGGGGGGGGGGGGGGGGGGGGGGGGGGGGGGGCGGGGAGTACATAAAAGTCACTAAATTCTGTGTAAGCATAAATGTTTGTTTGAAAGAGATTCCTGGCAACCTTTGAGATTTTGCAAATAAACTTCATATTATAATACAGGTGCAACATGGAAAAAGGGAGGCATTCAGAAAGAAGCCCAGAACTTTTGTGTAATAATCCTTCTCACCCTGTGTACATACTTATTTTCCTTATTATGGAATAGTGATACAGGATGGAGGTTTCTACTGTGCAGGATTTTTTTTTTTTTTTTGAATGTTTGAAAAGGTTGCTATCAAAGTGATCAACAGTCTCAGCTTTGAAATACAGTACTTGTTACTTCAGGGGGAAATCAATGCTGCCAGCAATGACTCTGGAATAGTCAGAAGGTGAAAATGTTGAGAATGTCTGAAGAACATATCGATCAACAACTTCTTTCCCTTTCATAACATCACCAATGATATTTAGTATTAAAAAACTACTATTACAGATTATTTTTGGTTAAGAAAAAATGTTGAATGTCAAATAACATGAAATTGAAAAATAGTCGAAAAGTAATGTCATGGTTTAGCCCCAGCCAGCAGCTAAGCACCACACAGCTGCTCGCTCACTCCTGCCCTGGTGAGATGGGGAAGAGAATGGGGAGAAAAAGAGAAATCTCATGGGCTGGGACAAGGGCAGTTTACTAGGACAGCAAAGGAAGAGGAAAATAACAGCAACAGTACTTATAACGGAATATACAAAGCGAGTGATACACAATGCAATTTGCTCACCTTACTGGATACACAGCCCATCCCAGACCAGCCCCCTTTATATGCTGAGCATGACATCATATGGTATGGAATACCCCTTTGGCTAGCTTGGGTCAGCTGTCCTGGCTGTGTCCCCTCCCAGCTTCTTGTGAAAATTAACTCTGTCTTAGCCTAAAACTAGGACAAGTGACAATGCAAAAAGGATACATTTGTTACATGCAGTCTCTTCAATCAAATAGCTTAAGAGTGAAGTCTTAGGATGATAAGAGATAGTCCTATGTAAAAATCACAAGTACAGACTTGCAAACTGCAATCTGTCCTGCTTTTCACATCAAAGGACTTACCAATGGAGATTGGAAGTGATAAATATTTTTGGTAAAAGTTTCCAATACAGAAAGAAAGCAGATTGGTTTTCAGATACTTCATGCAGTCTGAGGATCCAGAATGTATGGAAAAAAACATAATCCTTGGATTTTGGGATAGAGTGTGGGATCTGACAAGCCACTTGAATATAAGCACGCATTAAAAAGATCCTTTATACCTATTAATTTAAGGGTTGTTTGAGAAATCTTCCTGCTTGCTCTTCCTGTGGTTTTAATCCCTGCATATATACAGATCTTGAAATCTAAAAGTAGTTGGAGGGGAAAAAAAAAAAAAAAAGTGTGCCGCTGGAGTGCTGAAATCCACACCCAGATTTCAAGTTAGAGGGAGATTTAAATTTAGAGGGTCCGCTCTGAGCAGGTAACTTTGAGAGTCACCTGCATCATAGCAATCCAGAAAGTACACCAAGATCCTGTTGGCTTTGGTCACACACATGCTATTAGATTAGAAAACATTTGCCTTAAATAATTGTCAAACTTCTCATGGAACATCTTTGCAAAATTTGTTGAGCATCTATTTGTACATTCTCTGTGAATGCAAATGGGTATTTACATGTGTTAATGTGCAGTTTAATGTAGAAAGATGCATTTGGGAAGCAGCAACAGATTTTGTGGGCATATTTAAGAATGTTAATTTGAAAATGTGTGCTATAAACTTTGATAATTTCAGAACAGACCCTAGAGAACTCTTAAGTGGCAAACACAAAACACCTACTCAAAAAGGAAAGAAAAACAAAGAGCACATCAACTCCATTATAGACAAGCAAGCAGAGCAGAACAGGAAAATTACTGGGGACAATTTTACAAGACTGAATATAAGAATGCCTTGAAAGCCGTCACCTACCTACCAATCACAACTGGTTTATCGTCTGTGGAAGGACATGCTTAACTAATCTAGAGGGAGGTTTTCTTTCCAGTGATGACTGCTACAGTAAACATGGAACGGATACTGGTCACTGTACATTTTGATTTTCAAGAAACGTCTGATACTCAGTTCAGTCAGAGATTACTGGCTTTGGCAGGGAGACATTAGGTGAGGTACAAACCTGCCTGTTGGGTAGAGAGCTGTATTTAGCAGCATCTTTCTTGACAGAAACACGTAGAGATGCTAACACAGGATTTAGGAAAGGCTTCCCTCTCTTTGCAATAAATACTAATGATTGAGCCAAAGAATGACGCTATGAGCTATGAACTATGAGCTAATGACAATTTTAGTGTTACAAACAAAATAAATTGTGTCCCAGAATATTTTCCCCATGGTGCTATTTGTACCAGGTGGGGAAACATAGGACTCTAAATATTTTATGCACTCCTTTCATTGAAAAAAACCTCATTCATTTTAAAAGATGGACAAGCACAAACCTTATTCAGATGTAGAGACTGAAACAGACAGTCCAAGTAAATAACAAAGATGGAACTGAAATACATAGAGGCTTTTCTGCGTAGTCCTATCTATTCTTCTTAGAATCAATATACCATTACCATTTCCCTCTTACTGCAAACTGGAGACCAGATCCAGGTTCATTTGTCACATCAGCCATGCAGACTTGGTAGCAGTTTCAAACTTAATCCAAGACCTCCAAACCCTTTCCGCATCCACTATCTCTTTAAAAATCTTTAAGTATATGAATGTTAGATATAAGGAATACAGTCTTTCTTCAAAGTAACTACAGAGAGAAAATCACTTCTCTGAGATTGTGGAAGAGGGGATTATAGTCAGTCAAAGGCTTTTATCTTGACTGCTGTAATCATTTGTTCTATTTTTTTTTTTTAATTTTATAAAACACAGCAGTTGTGTCTTGAATATTTCTTACTAGTAAAATAAACTATTTAATTTTAAAATAAAAAGGTATGGCTAAAAATAATGCCTGTCTTAAACCCACAGTCTATTTATAAATCACTAATACAAAATATCTCTCTTAGACTATTACCTGTTTTATAACTTGTAGGAATCCTCCCAGGGGTTCTTGCTCTCAGAGTAACTTTTTTCTGTGCATTGTTAGATTATTCTCTTAGTAAGCTGTTACCTCCTTTTTGCCCCATCAGGTGTTATAGGCTGTTCTCTGTCTTTCAGGGGATTCTGAATAAATACCGTCTTTGAATGCAAAGATTTTTTTCATCTCATTAACATTACAATCAGTTAATTTGTCTTCTGCTTCTTTCTTTCAGAGAATCAGATTTGATTTTCTCTCTTCCAAAACCTGGAAAGGACAAGGTCTTACACTGCAACACAGAGGAGTTAGAGATGAAGCGTGCTCTCTAATACCTCTAGAAGCCTTTCATTTTTGCGTCCTAATGCAAAAATCAACATCTCAAATCCAAATCCCAAGAACAGGGACTCTAAGCAGACTACAAGGAAAGAGAAGTGACAATTTACTTGGGTTCTCTATGACCTGGGGTTGGGAGAACAGGCGGAGCCTCTGCAGACTGATGGCGTTTCTCTGCTGGGCTTGGCTCTGCGATAAAGATGATAGGTAGGTAGTCACCTCTGCTTTCAGTGGCTTCCTAATGATCTATTGCATGTTCCCTTTACCTCATCAATTGGCAGGGAAAGTAGATGCTTCGGGTGATCCTGACCTAGTGTGTGTGTGTGCAACATGTACTTAGCTTGCACAATAATAAAGACGTGCAGGCTAACATATCTTCCCAGCACAATAAACCACTGTAAATAAAACCCATTAGCTTACTCTCAAAATCAATAGCTAAACTGCTTCTGATTTCACAGCTAGCATAGCTTCTGCTTTGAGTCTTTGTATTGCTCACCATTCCAAGATGTGTACGTGTCCTCCTAATAGGTTTATGTCTGTGAAATGCTTGCAAAAACTTCTGTTATTGGTCACGATCGTTGAAGGAGCTTTTGCAAAAAGTAGAGCCAGCAGTAACCTGAGGCCCCCAAGACCTGGGGAAATAGTCTGTACTCTGATGAGATGCTGAAGCTGTAAGATAGGGCTACAGTCTTTAAAAGACAACTATACACATCCACACAGCTGCTCCAATGTGTGTATGAAATTGATTGAGCTCACATACCCACCATGTCTTCCTCCCCCTGCCCCTTGACCATAGCAAAATGTCGAACTGCCTCTTCATGGAAGCCAGAGAGTGGAATGTCTATTTGGACCCTGAAGTGCAGAGTCAATAGGATCCATTTAGCAGCTCTTGACTGTTCTAGTTTACGTTAGCTCCTAACAACACTGAGTAGCTTTATTTAACATGGTGGTAATACAGGTTGGAGGCTACAGGGAAAGGTGTCAGAGAGGTATGTCTGGATAAACACGAATATCCTGACAATGTGTTCCTTTGAATTGCTAGAGACGAAAGAGGACAAGTCTGGGCAAAGCTGAGACTGAACCAGCTGTATTAATGTTTTTAGAAGCCCAGTAAGAAAAATTGCTTTGATGAGGTCACTTAGCTGGATTTGTGTGGCATGGTGCTCAAAGGCAAAATGCAGGAAGAATGGGAGGAACTGATGTGATACTCCCATCCTAAGAGGAAGGGGCCTGTCAGGGGTGCTCTGTAGCGGCTCCTGAATTCTACCAAGAGTCAGGAAAAATGAGGATCCACTGCTGGTTTTACTTATCCCATGTGATGCATGACTGTGGGTCATTCCCAGAGTAAAGCCAGAATTCAGGATTTACTTTGGGTCACACAGCTAGGAGAGTGCCAGATTTGTCATTGTAAAGAGACAGTTAAGGGGCTTGAAAAACCAGCTGGATCTTTGCAGAGACACAATTAACTATGAAGGCCAGAAAAGATGAGAACTATAGCTTCTGGAAGGAGGAAACTCCAAAACATAAATGCCAAAAGCGGACCTCCCGCATACAGTCCAGTAGGCTCAAATCAAGAGATTTACCTGCCACAAACTCGTCCTTAAACACTGATGTCACCAGTGGGTAACCATTTGCAACTTCATTAGAGTCTGACATACCAATTCACCTTGAAAACTCAGATGCACAGAAAAGAATCACCACAGGAAGGAAACTGGAGAGATCTAATACCAGGCAGCAAACCAAACTTGTGTTACAATCACAAAAACAGAAAACAGTTTCAGGTACTTGCTAACTAGCCTGCACATGACACCCTCTCCCCCAAATCCCTCACACCTCAAGCCCTGTCACGACTGATTTATTTCTGACGGTGTGAAGAAGATGCATTTATCGAAACATGCTTTATCTCAAAATGAGAAAATTTGCAGGTGATGCAAATGTGCGTAAAATTATCAAGAAGAAAAAACAATGTTAGTATAATTAAAGTTATGGCCTGTCATAATCAAATGAAACAAAACCAAATAGCTAGTCAAGATACTTTCTAGAATTATGTGTCAAAGTCTATGAACACACTAATCTTGGCTTATTCGAGTTGTAAGATATTGATGGTGCTAGACAGAGGTGCCACTGAAGTTGAAATCTGTATTGTATTTGTTCATCAGTATGGAGTCAAAATAAAATTACCAACCTCTTTATTTTTCACCAAAAAAAAAAAAAAAAAATCCAGCAGTTTTTACTTGTACCAAGGATCTGGTATAATCAATCCAGCAACTTAACCAACTGCCTCAACACCAGCTAAGATATCTTTTATAAAAACAGCGCACAATGCTAACCTGCTGCCCTGGAGATCTAGTCTAGACAGTAGCAGGAGGCCAACAAGCAGAGTCAAGTGACAGATCCTTTATCATCCTTCTCAGTTACTGAAAGAAAAGACTATCAGACCTTTCAGAAAAGACGAGGATAGTATCAAGTTGCAACACAGAAGTCCGAGGGTCTGCATTATGCCTCCTGCAAGGGGTGCATCTAGCCATGCAAGGGCAGTACACTGACCTTGTACTCTGCTTGTGTTTCTGAGAGAATCACGCCCTGAATTTTGAAGGCATTACAAAATAGAAAGGCAGAAGGTGAAGATGTTCAGCTAAAGGACCTAAAAGTTCATACAATGGGGACCTTTTCCCTTCAGGTAAGGCCTGAGTAAAATCTTCCTACATGCACGTCATCTATACGTCAACTGATACTCCTTTGTAACTGCCCGTGTAGTAGTAGTACTGTCTGGGCAGTAGACATGTGTAGTTCCTCCTCTCTGTGACACTTCTGAGACCACTGCTTAGGGATAATTCCTACCCCTACAGGGGTACATCTTGACACAGCGCTCTGAAGTGATGATGTAATGCCTCCCTTTCCTGACACACAAGATAGAAGGAATGAACTAATAATTACTTGGTGTTAGAAATGACTAGAAGAAGTCCCTAGCAACAATTTCCTTTTTCTACATTACAAAGTGTTAAAATTCATGTGTCTGTTGCCTGATAGTTTCTGTATTAGTGTGAATAACAATAATTTTATATAACAAAAATACAGAGGAATATTGCTCAGGCTCTTGCATTCCTAGAAAACAGATTCTTCTTAGAAGCTTAAATTTTTAAATGGAAGTAGGGTAAACACAGGTGATTAACATTTAAGACATAGAAGAATACAGTATCAAATCCCTTGTAGCTGCAAACTGGTGCAGCTTCCTTGGTACATCTGCAATTAGGTACTGGAGAAATATCTACTGCAGTTTGCTCATGCTGTTTTGTTCTGTTAATACAGATGAGATGAGAAATATGGTCCATTGTAATGTACTGCTCCAGGCCAAGGATATCCAGGGGACAGTGTAATTGCTTTGTATAAGGTACTTAGAAACTCTGTTCTAATCAATCACTAATTGCTGGAAATTCTGTGGAGTTTAAGGACTGTATCATTTCATTTCATTTAGGTGCTTCGCAAAGCTTACTTGATTTGTTGTTCCAGATGAAAACCAGATTAATTTCTTGAATGGAGATGGATTTTTTAACATAAAAGATGATTATCTAGATTATTCTGCTACTCTGTATGTACAGTGGTATAATTTCATAACTAAAAACTGGAGCTATTGCTTCCTTATTTTTAAGAATATTAAATTTATTATGAAAAAAAGAGTTAAGATTGCAATCGTGACACTTATTTGACCCAAGAAATTGAAAATTCTGTGGCCTATCAAAGATGGACAGAAAGACACTACTGTAGTGCCACAAGAAGCCTTCTGACTTGATGAAAGCCACTGATGATTTTCAGTGAGAAAAAAAAAAACACAGACAGGATAGTTCATATAACTTTACAGTCTCTCGGGGAAAGCTCTGTAGATAGCAGAAGTTACAGAAATATTTTTCCCCCTCAATTTACACAGTATCTTGGAATTTGAACACGAAACTTTTGTTATTAATGATAAAAATATTTTTTTAATAGAACACAGAACACATCGAAACATCATCATTTATACTGATACCTTTTCTAAAGGTGTTTATGACTTTCTTGCTTTAAATAATTTTTCTTATGTTCTCATGGTCTTATTTAACATCTTTCTACTATACTTTTCCAATAAGCACTCATTTGTTTTCAGCAAGTGCATACCCTGAATAATGTTTGATTTTAATAAAAGTTTAGATGATGAAAAGATAGAAACATTTATAATTTTCCTTTGTGATATCAATATTTTTTTCTGCAACTTCCCACACCAGATTTGAGAGGGGTAAGTTACCAATCCTCTTTGGAAACATATGAACATACATAAATATGCCAGAGAGATAAAAGATGACCTAAGAATTATTAACTCCAATAATTTTTCCTTAACCTTCAGCGGCCTTTAACTCAGACTCTAGACCCACCGTATTCCATTCACTTTGAATAGGCTACCTTTGAGCATGCTCTATTTCTGTATGTTTTATGGTATGTGGGTATAATCAAATCTGTTGAACAAATGGCAAAGGACAATTAATTTCTGTTTCGGTCTTTCGAATTTCTTCAAACTAAAACTTACCATCAATAACTTCAAACTGTTCCCTTATTAATGCTTTATTAATCCAATATTAATCCAATTTTAACTCTATACAGACTCCTTATTGGTCCAAAGAAGACATTTAGCAAAGTTTGGGAGCATAAAGAAAATGTGTACTACTGAAATAATTTATTACTAATTTTTCTTAAGAACAACTTTTAAACCGTTTAACTTGTTTCCCAAGTTATTTTTGAGGATAACTAATCCTTTGGTATTTAAAATATATTTCTTTGACAGAAACAACAAGACTGCTGATTCTTTCAAGTAGAACTTTTCGGTTTTTTCAGTTATCCATATCTTCAAAACCAGTCCATTTCAAAAGCCCTCTCATGCTAAGTCTCCCAGTACACTATTACTTGTATCACTGCTCTAATCCAGTTCTGAAGGATGTTTAAGAGGCCCATGGACTAAATTTTGTTAACAAAGCAGATCTGAATCAATCACATTTCATAAAGATTCCCCTGAATTTTTTTCCCTTTACATGAAAAGCCCTAGGATTGTATCACAATTTTCTAAAACCAAAGAGCAAGTAGACCAAACTCTGCATTTCTAGTACAGCAAGCAAAATGTTTAAAACATGTTGACTATTTTTTCCTTCCAAAATCTGAATTAAATGCATAAAGCAAGGAATTCCAGTGTGCCAGGAGTTCCAGAGTTAACCAAGATTGACAATTAAGAATTTAAACACAGTAAATCTGTACCCCTTCAGCAGAGTTCTTAGTGGCTGTCTTGTACTTTGCTTACTAGACCTTCACGGGGAACACGAGAAGTAGTTTTACTGGTCCGGGGTAAGTTTTTCCGCAGATCCTTTTTCTTTCCTCCTCTTCTCCTTGGGACTCCTTGGCATGAAAGGGAAGAGATCTCTTACTGCCCCCCCCATCGCCTTTTTCTTTGGGTTTGAAAACTAGCTTAACTAGAGAAGAATTTCTCTAGTTTTGAGACCAACATATGATACCTACAACTTTGGGATCTGAATCCCTTAGCAATAAAGCCCATAGTAACATTTTATATGAGAGGTGAAGTTCCTGCAGTCTTTTGACTATCTTTACTCAGTCTTTACTTTTGATTTTGTCAAGTGCTGACAGAATACTCCCAAAAGACTTGCTAAATTCTCTTTTCAATTACCCAACTCCCTCCCACCACCCCCACAGGACCACCTGCATCTCGGCTGCTACATCCCTGTTCTGCACTGCTATACCCATTCTGATTTCATGAGCAGAACGCGATAACAAAATGGATACAGCTGATGGAGTATTTCTCTTTCACTTCCCCCGCCTCTGACTTTTCATGAATAACATTCACTTCCAAAGACATAACCGCACTAACCCTTGTACTGTGAAATGAACAGCAAGCGCTGCTACAGATGGCCTCGGAGTGGTTAGCTCCTTAGCAATCGTTGGTGCACATGCTGACAAGTGTTATGATTCATTTCTGAGTGCCTGGGTAAGGCAGGTCACTTATTGACAGGGGACAGAAAAAGCAATCTCTTAACATCCTACCATGTGGAAACAGTAGAGAATTAAATAAGAAGGGCAACAACATTTCTCCACCAAAAATTTCTTTAGCAAACACATGCAGATGATCCTTTGCAAAGGGTCAGGGAAAGCTACTGGGGTGCTATATTTCAAAAGTGGATGGTGTGTTTAAAAGATTCAGTCCAATTTCTGTTATCAAATCCTCTTACACATGCAACATATTTTTAAAAAGTGCTTGAGGACTTGGGTATTCCTCAGTTTTGCAGTTCCCATTTTAACAAGCTTTTAAAGAAACTGATTTTTTTCAAGAACTATTTTTTTCAGCACTTTCTGTAAAAAGAATAGGCCCCTGGCTTTCTGTCAGACTGGGAGCAGTGAAACAGAGCTTAAAACTGGAAGTGATGGCATTTGGGCAGTGGCTCCCAACGAGCGAGGCGCGATCACATTCCAGGAGAGGTGTTGAGCTCCCAGACCTCCTCTCCAGAGCTGGGAGAGGACAGGCTTGGGGCTGACAAGGATGGGAGCTGCGGATGGGGTAAACACCACGGGGCAGGGGTGCGGGGGGAGGACTGAACCTGGCTGGGTGCTGACGTAGAACTACTTATCTTCTCCACAAAGTCAGGACTGACACCTCCTCTTCTTGGAGCTAATGAAAATTTTACCATTCATAAGAGGAGATAGATCTATAGTTCAGTTATTTAACTTTGAATGCATACTTTCATTTTTTCCCCCTGCATTAAAAAAAATTAAAAATTAGCTACACTATTACATTTTACCATTTGACAGCACTCTGGTAAACAGTGCTCAAAAAGTAAAAATGAGGACACTTCTAACCAAAATGCTGAATTACAATTCCAGAGTGGTAGAAAGTAGCCTTAATCCAAATTAAGTCCTACATATTGGCTTTTTTTTTTTTTTTTTTTAAATTAACAATCTCCATAGCTGTAAGAGAGAGAAATTAATTATGCCTGGCCTTACATCATGCTCAATGTGTACTGATGCAAATGCACCCTATTTTAATTCCTCTGAATGTTAATAATAGAGTAAATGAGCACTAGATTATGTTATACAAAAGCAATGGAAGTAATTAAACTTCATTTAATAAAATCATCAGGGATATGAAAACATTAATGACTTATACTCTTCCTCTGCAGGGAGTGGAAGACGTGTTGGTACGTAGGAACCCGAGTACCACTGAGATGAGAGCAATGTAAATATATAAACAGGAATGCTAAGGTAAGTAGTGTATCATATATGAAAAGTCTTAGAGTGAAAGCCCCAAGCTACAATAAATTATTTACTTTAAAGCACCAGGAAATAGTACCATCTCAGGCAAATGACAGCAAAAATATCTTCCATCCTCTGAGAGGCAAAGCATCAGCACTGAATTATTTTTAAGTGCAAAGCTAGTTAAATGTTGTACTAACAGTGCTTGAGAAAAAAAATAACGTTTGAACAGTGAATGGTTGTTCGCTTTGTATAGCCTTCTGTCCCTCTCTAAATTTATATTCACAAATAGCACTGTATTTGTACGACTCTTGTCTGGAATTGCTGTCAGCTCTCCGAATGCTCTCACTTGGTCACAAAACCATATATTCATTTTTTTATGACCATGGACACTGGCTGATCACCATTTATTCCTCATTTCCACCCATCCCCAGTCATCTTTTTTCCGTTAAAAATATACAATAACTGTCTCCTAGTCAGGAAGAAGGAAAAGTACCATCTAACTTAGGTGATCAATGGTGTACCACAATTGCTAAGCTGTAAAACCTGCTTATCACCAAGATAATTTAAAATCGAAAGGAGCTAGATTTGAAAGAAAAAGAATGAAAAAAATCCCCACCCAACAAAAAACCAACTCCACATTAACAAGTACTATTTTGTCTTCATTGCAATAATGAAACCCACTTCTCTGCCACAAAAGCATTCCTACAAAGCTTCCTATGAACATTAAACCTCCAATGAGGGCAAGAATCTGCAGAAAACAGATCTAAGTAATAATAAATATTTATTTTTCTTTAGATTGTGTGGTTTTATTACGACTTGAATGCCTACAAAGGATTAATGACAATTGATGGTAGTAATGATTCTATTTCTGTAGCTTTTCTATAGAGAAAAATCTTCCTACGTGTATGAAGTATTCATGGGAGAAAAGCACTTAACTGGACAGCAGACGTCAGCACAATGTTTATGTGGAACCTTTGAAAATCTGAAAAGTCTGGTTACACCTTTTGCAATTCTTTTCAAGCCTTCTTCACCAAGTGTAGTCCTAGTCTAATTCAGTGCAGTGGCTCCTAGCTGCTTTGGCATTTCAGTAAGAAAGCTGCACTTTCTAATTTTTCATGAACAAGGCAGCCACCAGTGACTGGTATGAGAACTTGCATTTTTTATTTGAATTCTGGAGAAAATAGCTCATAATATTTTGTACAACATCATCTGTTGATAGATCATCATATTAATTGATAAGATTTTCTTATGTCTCTTCTCTATCTCCCCAATTTTTTCTTTTTTTAAATGCACAAACTTTTTGATGTTTACCTCAGCTCAAGTTTAATCCACCTTTTCACTTTGGGTATATTATACAACCCAAACAAAGATTTACAGGCAGGGCTGAAGGGATTTGTCCTGAGTTTAGCTGTGTCCATATCTGGCACTTTCTAAAAAGAGTTGAAGTGACGCAAACTAAGCATAAAATATCAGTTGCACAGCAGTAGCTGAGTTATGGGATGAGGCTTTATATGATTTCCTTAAAACAAAAAAAGCTTTTATGAAAATTAAATGTTGGTATTACTGGTCATAATGCGTTGCTGAAATATCAATACATTTGGCATAGATATCACCATTAAGAAAATGTATTGAGACTGTGACATACATCAATGTTTTGCGTTATAAGCATCAATAATAAATAATAATAAATTTTCACTTCTGCCAAATGGCTCAGCACTCTCTGCAGCACTGGTGCATTAGATATACTGCTTCTCATTAGGCAAGTGTCATGGTTTAACCCCAGCTGGCAGCTAAGCACCACGCAGCCGCTCGCTCACTCCTCTCCGGCAGGAGAGAATTGGAAGAGTAAAAGTGAGAAAACTCATGGGTTGAGATAAAGACAGTTTAATAGGGAAAGCAAAAGCCATGCACACAAGCAAAGCAAACCAAGAAATTCATTCACCACATCATAAACCACAACAGCAAGAAATAAAGCTTGGAGGCCAGCCGTTGGAGTCTGACCCCGTTTTCACAGGCCAATGTTTGGCGCAATTCCTTCAGCTCCTGAGGAGTTACTTTTGGTTTGCATCACTGTATCCGAGATCAATATCTGTCCCCACAAATACAGCAAAAGGTGATTTTCCTTCACTTGATGTGCAAAGAAAAAGGGGTCATGCTAGGAACACTGTTCTCTTGAGGAAAGACAACAGAAAAAAAAAAACAACAAACCACAAAACAAAGCCACAGCAGGGAAATGTTCTATCAATCCTGTAGCATTAAGGTGGCACATCAATTTGTGCAGCGCTAGTTGTCACTGTGTGGAAGCTGGCATTGGTGCCATTGCTTATCCAAGCAGATTTGACTTTGTGAGCAACAAAAACTCTCACAGCACCTAGGACCCGCTTCTCTACTATAAGCAAGCTGTATTATTATTTCTATGACGAGAAATCTATTTCAAGCTTAAGGTAGGCTGGATAAAAACAAGGAGCTCAATCAATAACAGGATTCCTTTCCCACTTATATTAAAGAACAATTGAGGAGCTGTTAAAGACAAGTTGGTAAAGACAATTTGAGCAGTACTGCTGAACTGTTGAGACACAAAACCTGGCTCTTTTAGGTCCCTCTGACTGGGAATTTAATATCTTCTATTTTGTGAAATATGCAGTGCAGGACACAAGACTGTGGAGGTGTCCTCAGATTTGCATCAGTGTGATTGTGATCTGTATTATTATCAGGACAGTGTTTTTATATTGCTGTGCTTCTGTAATTCCCATTAAAGGGCATCTGTTTGAGTAGGTACAGTAAATAATACCTATTTTGAGCAGCTCCTTATATTTCTCTACTTGAAATATTGATGACTGTTTTAAACTGTTATAATAGCATATCATGTTTCATGAATGTATTGCAAAACTACTCACGCAGATAACTACCTAAAGCGATCTGCACGGTACAGATTACAGAAGCTTTTAAGAACAGCAAGAATTTGAGAGTTAGTGCCGTTGGTATGACTCGTTTCAGAGTCTCCTTGCCGAAGTTTTCCTCCAACAGACACATTGTCCATGCCCCTGCCCTGGTGCGTAAGGCACCCACTGCCTGGAGAACCCTTCCAGTTCCATCCAACAGAGGAACAAAGAGAACAGATATTTAGTCTGAACTGTATAATTCTGCACTTCTGCAGGTTTAACACTAACATCCACTCTTCTACCCCATTTGTAACTTGTGACGCTACATGTACAAGTATATATTTCAGACATATTGAAATGGTGGGTGATTTTACAGACCATATGTGCTGTAATCTCTAGACACATCACAGCATGTTAAGGATGGAGAATCAGATGCAGTCCTCTCACTGAATTTTTGGTTCCTTTGGGTTTTTTTGGTTCTCCATAAAGTTAATTGAATTTTGCTTTCATAGGGCTTTACACAGATGGGTAAGTAAGAATTTTTCACATAATTTGTCAAGAACAGAATAACTTGAAGAAAAAGGTGATATAGGCAGCAAAGAATTGTTCAGCATTCAACCAGCATCAGGATTAATCAAGTTATTGGTTGTTAAGTCAGTTTGAAAGTTTCAGAGACATCATCCTCTTCCATCTTGCCATCAGAGTGCAAGATACTTAGCAGATACTATTAATTTCTGGTTTTGTGCACTCTGGCATGCATGATTGGCTCATGAAGTGATGACTGGTTTAGACTACAATGTAGAAAGAAATCAGTATTACTGTGAAGGCTTAGCCAATTTTAGAAGGAATCTGTAGCCAAATCCTTCTTGAATTTTTGGTGATAATCTCAGCTTGATTTTAAAGCATTAGCAATGTTAAGAACTTCACATATGTTTTAGGGAACTAGCTGAAGTGTACCGGATTATCTGCATGGATCCCAGCTCACTTATTTTCATATTTGGCTGCATGTAATCGTAGAGGATGACCTTTTTCATATTTTGCTTTTTACAGTGCTTATTAAAAAAACAACAAAAAGATTTGACAATTAGTCAAATAATTTTAGATACCTTACAGTTACCTCTACAGATTTAAAGATGGTATCTCTGTAGATTTAAAAATACATTTCTCAGAAGACCCATGCACAACCTCTCTGGTGAAAATAGGAGCTCATCTGACAGTTTTGCAAGACTGTTCCCCATCATCATTTTATTACAGTAAGCATGCCAATGCCATGCAGATATAGCTCCAGACTGACCTTCTGGATGTTAATGGTCTATTTTTGCCTTGTCTTATTGGTCCATTTTG
Organism: Balearica regulorum gibbericeps; assembly: GCF_011004875.1. NCBI lineage: Eukaryota > Metazoa > Chordata > Aves > Gruiformes > Gruidae > Balearica > Balearica regulorum. Next base: position 26,985,986 of record NC_046190.1, on the reverse strand, counting down.
ATAGCCTTTACTCAATCTAAGTAGTTCTTTTCTTCCTTTCAAAAGAAGTGTTTCCAGAAGAACACTTCCAGTGTGGTTAAACAGGACTTAGAAGAATATATTTAACATTTTATATAGCTATTATAAATATTGAAAGGAAGTGGATTCCAGATGAAGGAATACAGAAACAGAAAGCTTCAAGGATATTATCATAAAATTACAACCTGGGCAGATTACAGAAACCAGATGATTCTCATCTAAGTGACTGCTGAGAAGTGGGGTTGCTACCTATTCGTACTAGACCATATCCACTGAAGGTCTGAAACAAAAGCTGAATAATTCCAATGAATACAAACTCAGCAAGAAAAAAATGCAAGCACAGGTTTAAAAGCTGCACGTTGAATATTGTTCATTTAATGTTTTACGTCCAATGGTACAGTGTTAGTGTTAAAACTTTAATGACTTGGCAGGTTGGGTCATGTGTTGTCATGTCATCCCTCCTCCTTTCCCTCCCTTCACGTATACCTGTCTCTCGTTGAAATTATAAACTGCACTACTTTGTTAGGCTAGCAGCCTGACAAATTATTCAGATTATTTATATTGTCTTTAATTTATTACCAGTGCAGTGGATTGAATGAAGAAATTACACCACAGGGATATAACAAATTTGGGGTTCCCAAATTATGGAAGATGACTAAAATGTATATGTTTGAATGAGACTCACAGCAAGCGTGCAATTCTTTGTAGAAAAGATTAGGCTTTAGTTACAAGACCTTTCATACCCCACATCCCAAAATATCTACGCTGTAAGGCAGACAGTATCATTGGTGTACTGGTGAGACACAACATGCTATCATATCACGCATCAAATGTTCTTTAATAAACGGGTCCTCTACTAAGAACTCCTGCGCCGAGTTTGTGTATTTATTAAAAAAACCAACCAACCCAACCAGCCAAAACTCCAAACCACCCACACCTTCAGGATCGTTAGCATTCATTTCATGAATTGCCCTGGACAGATATAAACATAGTAAAAAAATCAGAGTGGAGGAGACCTACTCAATGTTTCACTGCTGCCACTCTAACACCATCAATGGTATTTCAACAGGTGTGCTGGGAGTAGGAACTGAACCGGGCTCCTTTAATTAAGATACAAGAGCACTGTCAGCTGAGCTGCTGTTGTACACTGAACCAGACCACCTGTTTCCTGCGAGATGATAACCACATGCAGGTATTCACAGACAGACATTTGATGCTGCTGTTCCAGTCTCCAATAAGTAGTACTAAATAAAGCCCTTAAGCAACGTTTTACCAATAAAGACTCTGTGTGCTGATGTTCCTACCATACATGTAGACAGTATCCATCTAGTTACTAGAAAGGGGTGTGGAAAGGGGTGCTAAAAACCGTAACAAATCTGCACATGGGAGACAGCGACCTAGCCAGTGCCATTTCTATCCAGCTTAAGTATTTATAAGGCATCTATCACCTTGGTACACAAGCAGTGCTTGGGCAGTTGTGAGCCAGTGAGACATTTGTGGACCAGTGTTATTTACAGGAGCTACAGAAGCGTATTTGCTGAACACATGCATTTGGACAAGACACTTCACAGACATCCTCTACATGAGAATTTTCCTGACCACGCAAGAACACTTACAGGAAAAGGCTCTTTTATATCCAGCAACATAAATTGGTGCAGCTCCCTCCCCAACGCTGCACCCCAAGAGATGCGGGAAGCTGTATAACCAGAGAGGAATACCCCTGCCCCCAACTACACCACCATCTATCTTTGGAAGCTACAGGGTGCCTGTCAGCTTTCAACTGGCCAAAATTAGCTAGGCTTAATCTGCCTTTGCTATTATCACATGCATCAGAATATTCTTCCCTCCCCACTCCCCCGAACAGGTCCCCCTCTACTGTTGTTTGTGAATAAAAACTGGAAGGTATAGCTGGCTAAGATGATTTCTTGGCTTTTAATGTTATTTCATTTTGATATATGACAATTTCAGGGTAGGACTATTCCCCCTTCCTTTTTTTTCCTCCCCATTAGACGCACTCTTAAATTAGATGCTAGGTCTTAAATTAGTATAACTTGTTTCTCTAGAGATGTAAGTAAAACTACATTTTGAAACCAGAAGAGTTAAATCAGCAAAACCCCATATGGATACTTTTATTTTAAGCCAAATACCTTAGGAATTGGTTTTGGCTAAGGTAAAATATGCTACTCCTACAGTACAATCTAGGGGATTTACATCTGTTGAACCAATTCCACAGAAAAACATAAAACGCAGCGATGAAGCAGCAGACAAGAGTCCTTAGTGCAGTTATTTTCATGTCTGCCAGTGTTGGTTCAGGTGGTTTCTGACAGTGTAACTCTTGCCCCAGAGTACATGAGGATGCAGAAGCTTTTATTCTGATGGTGGGAAACAAAAGGAAAGCCAGCTAAAGAAGATTCACAAGAAAAGAAGAGAATTTCAGGAAAAATCTTGGGCTAAGGATTAAGTTGTGTGGCTGCCGCCAGTACATTTAGACATATGTTTGTTTGTCATCTGGGAACTTGTAGAAACAAGGAAGTTTTACTTACAGCATGAAAAGAAAAATGGTAACTGTAAACTATGCCCATTGTAAACTAGGCCCACTCAATACACTTGTAATTATTAATTAATTTTGCAAGTGCTCTAGCAGCACATTCAGAAAATTAGTAGGGAAAAAGAGCGCTCCCTACAGACTTGTGTCTCGTGGTTTGGCTGCACGCTGCAGAGCCCTACAGATCCGATACCCTGACAGAAATAGCTGTGGGTGGGTTTGAGGACTTGCCCTTGCCAACTGGTGCTGGAACTCAGAAATAACATGTCAAAAATATGGATTGAAAAACTGGAGCAAAAGGAGGAAGAGAAAGGAAAATGCTAACCATACCCTATACTTCTTGCTCACACATACAACTTAGTAATTCTAGCAAAAGCTGTTAATTAAAAAAAAAACCCCACAACAAACAAAAACACATAAATACGTCCATGGTACATGGAGAGAGATACATTTAGTCAAAGAAGATACAACATTTTAGGACGGCTTCGAAGCCCACAGTCTGAAAAGCACTATAGCTTTTAAGATTAAATACGCATTTATAACGATCAATATTTAGCAAAGCTTACTGTAACATAAGGCAAGTCCCACTGACTTAGCTGACCTGGATGTAGAGAAAGATGAAGCTTGCAAACAGGCTTAGGGAACATATCTATTAATGGTTCAGCATATAAGAACACATGCAGATGGAATTAAATTTCTGTTCAGTTTTAATATTCTTTACTATAAGCCTAAATAAAAAAAAAAAAAAAAAAAAGGAACATGAATTTGAACATTTCCTCCAGACTTCCCTCCTCAGGGGCAGGTTCTTTGCTGGTGCAAATTTCCATAATTCAAATGAGTTACAACTGCTTAGACCAGCTAGACTCAGTCCCATCTATCACCTCTATTATCTAGATAATGTGGAAAACAATCCGTTCAGAGTTTTCATTTCCAAAACAATGTCACGTTACAATTCTCACCAGAGTCAAAAGGCTCCCCAAAGCCATGTATGAGGAATAAACTGTAACCTTTTAAGATTTCCAAGCTGTGTGATAAATAATACTGAACTAATAATAACTCAGAGAGAAAGAGAAGCACTGTTTATCTTATTTTTCTGCTTTAGGGGAAAGAATCTAGGTAGCAGATTTTGTCATGATTTTATTGCTCATTTTCAGTTCTGCAGGTTTCTTTCTTTGTGCTCATAGATTGTAATGACTTTTGCAAGAGAAATAAATTGTATTTCCATGGGAGCACGGAGCCAGGGCGTTAGGCAAATTGCAAAAGATGATGATGAAATTTGGACTAAGCTCACAACATGCTCTAGGTCCCGATGATTTAAAAACATTCCTTTAGTAATAAAAATCAAGTCCTTAAGTGCAATCCTAGCAGCCTGCGTGAAAACAAAAACATACACAGGATTATTCTGGTTTGATTTATAGTGCTTTTGCCTACTAGAAAACTTAGTGCGAGAAGCTTGCCAAGGTCAGTGCTTCTGCTTTCAGATTTCTTTATGAAAAAGGAGAAAGCAAGCTGCATTTTCAATTTTTTTTAAAGGCTCTGGCACAACGCCAGCCACTAGGCATTCAAGAGGTGTTCTGTAATCCATTCAACTGTAACATAAAGTTTTGTTAAAGGTACGCTAGCATATTCTGTGCCGGCTGTGTTAATCAGTAATGTTCCATTAAATTGGCCACTGTCATATTAAAGAAAGATCTACACACTTTGTGCCCCCTTGTAACAATAATATTTGACAATAATTATAGTGATACAAAGGTGTAGGTGGTCCAGTTGGCAAGAATAGCACAATATTTCTCTTTAATAGTGACTTGATCAAACACGTATGGGTGTTTTGTTGAGGCTTGAAGGGGATTATGATAGCCAAAATAAGATGAGATAATTTGCTGACAAAGTTTTTTCTTCTTTAGGAGAACACATCCTTCTGTGCAAGCGTGTGTGTGTACATGTACATACGCACACACAACCACCTCCCAGAGAAAATAATCCTTATGCAGCCGTGCGCTGAGCAAGCCGGCAAGGTGGAGCACTCTGCCAGAGGGAAAACAGAAAGCATGCCAGGCTTTGTCTGCTTGGGAAGAGGTTTCAGCAAACGAGGGCACTGCGCTGAGGTTTCTGCTCTCAACTGAAGAAATGGTGGCTGTGACATGGCAGATGTTGTTCAGTGATACCTTTTTTTTTTTTTTTTTTTAATACCACAGGGCCACTCCTCCCATCTCTGGACAGTCATGTCTGCTGTGCACTGCAATTTGCCATACATCACTCATGCCAGCGCAATCAATTCATACAAGCCAGAGCACTGCAACGATCACCATTTTGGAAGACAAGCAGCCTCTCGATCCCCACTGCCCCAAGAGAACAGGAGTGAGCCACCAGCAGTGACAGCTCCCAAGCCAGGGTGGCCTGCTCCGTCCCGTGCTGGACGCCCAGGCGCAGGGCCGTGTCTGTCACTGCGCCAGCCCGCTCTACAGTGCGGCCCCGTGGCTTGGGGTCAGTTCCTACCAACAGTTCAGCTCAGAGTTTCCAATGGTGTTCTTGACAGACCGCTGTGTGACAAGGCCCTTCTGCATCCTTTGTCTGCCTTGGCATGGGTGGTGATGCCAGTAAAAGCCAGCAAAAAGAAAGGTTGCAGCTGCTAGAATATGCAGCATAAAGGAAATGGCATGAGTGGCGGGAGCTGGACTTGTGTTTTTGGTGTTGTGTGCTGTTGTGCACGTATGCAAAATGAAAGAAACATAAGCTTTTGGAAAAAGATCTTCAAGAACACACAGAAACACAGAACTGTTGGGGTTGGCAGAAACCTCAGGAGATCATCTAAGTCCAACCCACCTGCTCAAGCAGAGTCAACTAGAACTGGTTGCCTAGTACATTGTTGTCAGGTTTTAAATATCTCCATTGCTGGAAACCTCACAATCTTTCTGTTCAACTTGTTCCATTGTTTGACCACCCTCACAGTAAATGAGTACTTTTTTTGTGTTCAGATGGAGTTTCACGTGTGTCAGTTTGTCCCCATTGTCTCTGTCCTGTCGCCAGGCACACACAACCTGGGCCAGATGAATGCTCTGCCGATCTACACTGTGGGCTCTGGCTTCATGGAAGTCTGCATAGCCACAGCAATCAGCCTAATGAAGAAATCTGTACAATTACAATCTGTCTGTGTTTTCTCCTCCATTACTCTCTACTCCTTTCCGGTATTTCCTCTGGCCAGTTTATCAGGAAAGTCTAGTGTGGACATCTGCACAGATGACATCTTGAATGTATTCAAGTGCACGGAAGAAGTGAACATGGGGGTTTATTCATTGGTACAGCATGGCAAGGATGCTACCTGGGGCATCTATGGAGGCGCCAGCGTTTCTTCAGCTGTACGTGAAAGGTGAATCAAACCAATGCTTCAGACTTTAACTTGCTTAGTCAGTTCACAACCCAGAGATGAATTTGTACTAGCATGACTTAAATCAGTTGGTAATTTCTTTTTTCATGAGAGGAATAAAAATTATTATTCTGGCCATTTCCAGATGTTTTATCCTCTTCTTAAAACAATACCATAACTAAAACTGGCTGCCCTATTCAGTGAAGCCCTGTATTGAATCTCTGGTAGTGCGTACCCACCGCGTCTAGCATTTTTGCAATGCGAAACAGTCATTAGTAATCAGAAAAGAAGCCTTAGCCTAGGCTCAGTAACTAGTATTTCCCATTATACTTTCTGCACTCGCAGTACCTCATGAGGTTATTAAGAGATAATGCACAAGTTCTCTGTGACTTCCCCTCCTTTCCCTCAGTCTCTCACATGTGTACTCTTTGTGGTATTCAGAGGACAACATGCTACCCAAGCGCATACAAACCCACAAACGTTCACATAACGTGAAAGCCGCACCACACACACACAGAAATACATTATGACATGGATTCAACACAGATGCAGAGAAAGACAACTGCTGTGTGCTCCAGCACGCCCACCAGCTCCCGGACAGCCACTGAAGTTCTCCAGTCCAGCTACTGATCTCCCAACCTGATGAAGACACAGAGCCTCACAAGATCACAGCCTGAGGTAATATGGCCATAGGCATTTTTTCTGCGATTGCTCTGTTTCTCACCTCCATCTTCCCTTCATGCTGTGAATACTTTCCTTCAAGACAGTGACACAAACTGACAGAGCGCAGAAATCACCTGCTACGGTTTCTGCTCTGACTTCCCTTCCGCCTTATCGCAGGCAGGACAGGACATCTCTTACGGTGTATATGGGGTATAGCTTCTTGCTCCCCACTCCCACCCCTCAAATCTGGAAGACTTCTCTGGATAACTTCCAGCAACTCTTCCATACATCAGAATAGGGATAAGCTTTTCTCTGAATAGGGATAAGCTTTTCTCTCTTTGTCCTAGAATACATCGAAATGAAGTGACCATACCAAAGAACCAAATTAAAGAAATAGAGACACAGCAGTTGCCAGTGAAGGATAATGCAAGTTGGTCACCGGCTAAAACAAACAGGCTAAGTTTTAGTTATTCTTCAAAAAGCTTTAAAAGAACCACTTTACAATACTAATATACAGTCAGTAAGACAACTTCTGGAAATTTCTAGGGCAGATGAATTGGAGATACAAATTCTTTTCCCTTCCTTGATTTGTTAATCCTCAATAACCAGGAGGTGCCAACAGGATTATTATTAAAACTATCTGAAAGCATGTAACTGAATTTCAGTTAGAAGATGTTATGATTGTGTGCTAATTTTGACAAACACTGTGGTGACTTGTTCTTTGAAACAACAACAACAAAGAGTATTTTTTTTTCTTTTAAGCTTCAGTGTTTTGATATAGTTTGTCAGCTCAATAACTCCAGCCCGTGTTCCTGTTCTGTATATCATCTAGAGAAGATCATATAAAAGAAATGCACATTCATATTCCATAGTTATAGCTATAAAATTGTGTGAGAGAGATTTTAGTCACATCAAATAAAGTAATTTGGCCTTTTGCAAGATAAAACACATCAAAAAAACAGTCCAATATTTATAATTTAGAAGAAGTATTTGGAGAGGAACCCAATTCAGAATAAAAAGCAGTTCTAAATCCAGTTCATTCTTTCTTTGTTAAGTGTCATACCTGCTTTTAGTAGGGTAATTTTAAACACATTTGAGACACTATTCAAAAAGTAATGAAATCAGATTTAAAGGGTTCATCCCCCATCTTGAAAATCTCATTATTTCTGTTCTTAATAGGTATTTGAAAATAAAAAAAATCTGGATTTTTGTCATCCAAAGAGGAACTACCGAAGAGCATGAAAGAATAACCAGTTTTCAAAGAGGAGCAGGCAGTCCGATTTGGGCTATCTCACTGTTCAAGGCATAAGACATCCTGCTCAGCTAAAGGATGCTCTAGCCTCCACTCTTCACAACACTGGGCATCTTGTTTGCCTAAGCAGTTAAGCTTCACATGAGGGTCGAACAGTCAGCAACCGAGGCACCCACCAGGTGGGAAGCCTCAGCAGAAGCAGGGGAGCACCCTTCATGTGCTGGCAGAACCTGCCTTTTGCTGGAAAGCAGGACCAGCTCAGCAAGGGACAGCTTCTTGGGCAGTTTCTACTGGTTGTCTCCAACAAAGCCAGCTGGCCACCATCACTGGAAACTGAAGCCAACACACAATTTAAATCAGATCACAGGAAGGGATTTATCTATGCTCCATCTGTAATATGGGGATTACATCGAACTGTGCAATTTTATATTTGTGAGGTACCTGGAGACTGGGTGGAAGGTCAAAAGGGACTGCCAAAGATTCTGTTGTTATGAAGACCCATTCGAAGATAAGCAAATGCTTCCAATAAGTTAAGCATCAACTTCCAAAGCTTTTTTTCTTCTTCAACAAAATAAATTAATTTACATATGAAATACACCAAATGTATTTTCTTTCGATAACAGCAAATTATCTTACTACCAAGTAAGTACAGATTGCAGAAATCTAATTGGACTTTAACAACTTGTGAAAAATTCTGAATGTTATGTTTTATACATGTAAATGTTTGATTTTGTTTAAAAACCAGTCTCCTACCAAAGAAGAAAAATCAATACATTTTATGTAAAGGAAGCTAAACACAAACGGCCCTATTGTACCCTCTATTTGTATATGCAACTTCCATCCGCAGAAATGGATGCTGCGTACACATCCAACTGAGCAAAGTATTGTGTTAGCAAGAATCTCACAATTACAGACAATTACCTTGGCTTTCTTGCACCTGGTGCTTACAAGGATTGTTTGTTAGTTGGATTTCTTGAGGAAGGATTTTCTGTATGTAAATCTCTAATCCCTCCTGAAGTTAAAAAAACTAAACCACCAACAGCAACAAAAAAAAAACACCAATCAAGCAAAAGAACTACAAGAAACAACAATTGACTCTTAAAACACCACCATGACAAAACAAATCCTGAGCTAACTTAAATTGCATGAAAGAAGAGGAGCTCTAGAGGTGTAGACAGCTTCTCTGTTCAGAAAGGGGGGCAGGGGGGAAGGAATACCAAAATAAGTATTCCGAATCTCTGGTTTATGCAAACATGTACTGCAAGGAACTGGTTCAAGAAATCTTCCTCCACCCACTTTTCTGTGCATATGCCCCCTGCAGCAGTTTATAACAAGTTGCAGTACTCAGGTAATACAAGAGTTACCCTTGTTCTTCAAAGCATGCAAGTGAAAGGTCTGTCAAGAGACAATGACCCTTATCCCCAGATGCTGTTACACAGGAAATGGCAGTAGTCCTGATATCCAGGCTGAATAATAATTTCTGTTGTTGAAGAAACTTATGGTCTGTTTTGAAAGGCTACAGCACTTCCACCACTTAAGGCCAAATGCTAAATGTTGACAGTCACAAAACATCCATGATTAGAGATATGCTCTTTGCTCAGCTTGCATATTCCTCTTCCAGTTTGGATAAGTCAATAACTTTTGACCTTCACCACTTCGTTTTAAGCATTTGCAATGCTATAGAAGTTTTGGGTATTCAGCCAAAACCCTAACAAAAATTGTAATGTTAGGCTCATACCAGTGCCAAAGCAGCAGCGGTGCCACATGCGAAACTGGGAACCGCTGGACACTGATGCAGCAGAGAGAGACAGAGAAATGAAAAATGTCCCCTCACCCCCAAAGCTTCTGCTGACCTTTTCCACTCTAACACAGCTGATCCTGCGAACTATACTCCTGCTATGGCATCAGTTCTCTCTCTGTCACCCCCTCTCAGAATGAAAAGCTTCCTTTGGATTTCCATGATGAGCGTCCAATGCTAGACACTCAATCCCGGAAACTAATGGGTCTGTTCAGACTCACACAGTTTCTTCTGCTGCAAACCAATTTCAGTTTAATTGAACTAATTGCAATTCAATAGAATATTCTTTCCTTGAAAGAGTATAAAATTACATACACAGATATATACTTAAAATAACCTTTCTAAAGAAAGTTTAGGTATTTGAAATATACAAAGTGTCAGATCAATCTGGCACTTGACCTCAACTCAGCCCCCTTGCATGTATAGGGTATGATGCAGTCTTTAATTATACGGTTACATAATTATATTTCCACAGAAGCCCAGATTTCTTCAGTGGAGTGGGATATAGAATGAAAGCATATGGCTTTAAAAATGTATTTATGGTAATTTAAAGAGATTAAAAAACAACCAGTACTGAAAAGATCATTTATCTCAGCAGTAGCAGATGGGGCTCCTGCTGAGATCAGGACTTCATTGTGCTCTGCTCCGTACATGCACATTAGATCAGACAGCAGTTGTTCCAAAGACTTTACAGTCTAAGTAGGGCAGTCAGGCAAAACTACGGGAAAAGGAAATATTTCCTTCATGTTACTAATGGGGAAGTGGACGTACTGAAGCGCAAATAAGTTAAAGCAAGGTCAAGCAACTCAATTCAGTTTTGCTAAGGTGCAAACCAGTTTTAACCCATTATCACTGGCCTCTTGGTCTCATGCTAGTCAGAGCTACTGGTCTGTAAGAGGAATGTAGTTCTAGGCATTCATAGATTTTGAGGTTGGGAAGTATTATTACCATGACCTAGGTTAGTCTCAGTAGTTTCCCAGTATCCCAGACACGTTGCTGTATTTGTTTACCAATGTTACAACTATAATAGCTTTGCTTTTTCCCTTCATGTCCAGGTCAAGCCAAGCTGCTCAATTAACATTGCCCTAGTAGATGTTTTCATTAAAGAAATTTAAAATTATCAACTAACATTTCCTCCGAAGAGAGATAAGTTCAGAAATGGCTTCACAAAATCGAACAGGCTTAGCAGCCTTAAAATTAATACCTTGCCTGGTACACGTTACACAAGTGTGACATGTTTTAATTGAATTAACAAGTTCTTTGCATAGGGGAGGCAAAGCACTGCTAACAAACAGAGTGCTGCAGGTCAGGGCTAAGGATAATTTGTCTCTGCTAGAATCAATAGTGCCTAATAAAAAACATGAAGTGGTCTAGACCTTGTACATCAGATTCAAGATTTTCAAGATCTGAAGGAAATTTGATGAGAAAGGACCACTGAAGTTTTGCTCATCCAGGAAAAGGTTTGTCAAAGAACAGAGATTTCCTCTGAGCCACTAAAACCTTTCAGTTCACAACTGCTAGACAGTCTGCCAAAGGATTTCTTAGTTCTCTTTTGTCTGCTTTCTCTCACCTGTATAGGCTGAGGAACAGTTAGAGGGAGTTCTTTGGAAAGGTACGTGCAGGTTAGAGGAGATTCTGAACAGAAAAAGAGTTAATAATGTAACGTTACTGGAGAAGAATTAGTCATTATGCTTGGTTGCTTATGTGGTCATCTGATCTGCAAAATCCAGTATATTTCTTTTGCTTTGGGAAAGTTGGAGCTAGAGTATTTTTTATTCAGTTTTTGGTGTGTGTTCCAAGTAAAGTAATTAGATACAATCCATTATTCAATTCTATTAGTATGGTTTTAAAAAAAAAAAAAAAAAAAAAAAAAAGAGTTTTGAAATTCAGATCTCACATTTCCTTTACAGATATGAACTGTCAAACAAAATTTTCATCTACAACTCAATACAATCAACCACAGTGCTTTTCAGTCCTCAGTGATATAGGTAATATACAGAATATAGCCAAACTCATTTGCTCAAGCAGAAGAATCACCCTCTCATATTCTGCATGCTTCTAACCATCTGTAGGACATACTTGAAGAAATCTTACCATTGTAATATTCTATAATTTGTAAATGTTACTACATCTTTCAAAAGAGGAAACCCGATTCAGTGCATAAGAAAAGCCTTTAGTCAAAATGGACTTATTCAGACCTTTTATAATCATTTCTATCAGACCTTGACTCAGAAATAGCATTCCTAATATGAATATCTTAATGAAATTGTTAGAAGATTCATGGTCAAGCCTTTGAATCCACAAGAGAAGCTTGAAGCCCAACCCTGTTTCTTTCTCACAGCTCTGTGTTACAATTGATAGAAGTGGCATTCTTCCTTTACACCTACCCTGCTCAGTTCTGAAAATGAGACTAGCTGGTTTAAATAGAATGGGAAAAGGTGTGAGGGATGTAGAAATTCGTAATGTGGGCAAGATCCCAGCATTTATAGGATGGGCATACAAAATTGTTACTTTTGGTGCAAAGTGTTGCAATCAAAAGCAGATTTCAAGAGGTAAGAAAGTGACAATACAATGTCTGAAGTTTTGCAGTTGATACACAAATTAAGATTAATAAAGAAGTATCAGAAAAGGCAAAGAAATTTACAGATGCCCAGTATTTCAAAGGATTTTCAAAACTGAGTCCTCTTCAAGCAGCATTAAAACAAACAAAAAAACCTCCCTCACCATCAAATTAATTCCCTTATCTGTGTTTTCTTATGTTTAAAAAACTCAGCCTGGAACTCTTGTAACAACAGGCCTTCTTTTCTGCAATAGTTTTATTTCTTTGTAGAACTGCTGGGCTGGAAACATCTATAAAATATCAGAAAACACTGTTCAATAGCTAAAAGTTGCAGAGCATTACAGCGTAGCATTCTTATGCACAATGAAGTTGTGCTCTACCAGATATTCATATTTGAATCTGCCCCTCAAAACTAGGTTAAGCTTTTAGTACAAGTCCTCGATGCAAGCTTGAACATTTTAGCAACGAAACCATGAACAGAGCGTTCAAGATACACCACCGTCTGCAAAAGTTAGTCGTGTTATTTTACATGGACAGTTAATCTCCCGTCAAGCAGACAGAAAAGATAAGACATTCTACTTTGAGCACAGCACAGTCATTCTCTTCAAGTAATTTGGGGCGAAATTTTGTTACCTATATTTACTTTACCTATCACAGTGAAGCGGATATTATTACAGTCACTAGTTTGGTTTTTACTCTGAAATTTCTGCTGATTAAGAGACTTCAAAGACTGTATTTGTTTTCTCAGCAGCTTCTGTCTTTCAGATTAAAAAAAACAAAAACCCACAAACAAAACCCCAAAGTAACAAAACCCCCAAACTGCCTATCATTCACATGCATTTTATTCAGAAATATGCAACTCCTTAGCAGGTAATTAGATGTAAAACAATAAAGGCTGCTCATCTGGCTGAAGTGAGGAAAATATTATACTGAACAGTAAGGGATGATTAGCTCCTTGAATAGCAATAAAGGATACAAGCAGAGAGAGTCAGCTTTAAAAAAAGAAGAGACACAGCATCATCGTGATGTATAGTTAAATCTTTAACATAAAGAAAGAAAATGCTATGTTATACATCATCTATTAGAGTGAAGATGGTTTAAAAACAATTACTCTCTTTTATCCTCAGTATAACTTTCTCTTATTAGATAACCCCCAGCACAGACTTTCTCCTTTGCAGTGTATTTATTCCATAACTGTACCATAAGCTCATGCTGCTGTGATCAGCCTCCCTACTAGCCAAGTGTTGCAGATGATTTCCAAAGGAACACATCTGCTCACTGGAGATGAAGCCACATCTCATGCTCTGACTAGGACAGTGGTGCTAAGCAAGAGGCAGCCAGCAACTGCTACCAGCAACTCTCCTTTGGGCTGGTCACACCAGCTCCCTGAATTACAGAGGATCAACTGATTGTTTGTGTGTTTGTTTTCGTTTTGAGGGCAGCAGAAGGGTCTGTGGCCTGATGCAGTAAACTGGAGAGAAGATGATGGGGATTAATTTCTAATAGTTCAATCCACATTAGCTATGCCAAAAGCATAAAGCTAAACTGAGTGAGCCTTACTTTTAGGGTATCTTCTTTGGTCAGTTTTCCATCCTGCTCCATTTGTACTATTGGGTTTTATTCAGTCAGTAATGTTTTTGATAGTTGGGCTACTTTATATAATTGCTACCTTAGCTGTTCATTTCTGCCCCTGTGTTATCCCTCTCTCATGCCAGCACAATCATTTGTGCAGCTCATTTTCTCAGTTCACTTTACTGTGCAATCTGGCTGAAAGTTAACACAAGAAAAATTTTTTTTTTGGATGAACCAGTTTCCTGAACTTGTTCACTCTGCATACGCAAAGACGAGGGGAGAAGGAAGGAAAAAAAAAAAAAAAGTGCTGTGCTGCTGAATGCCTAAATTCTGCCTGACTGAAAATGGAAAGGCCTTTCTAGTATTTCTAGTATTCTTCCATAGGGAAAATTCAAAGTAGCAGTCATCTTGCAGTCACTGGCTCCTGAAGCACTCCTCCCTTCAAAGGGCGCAAGCCCATCTGAAGGGGTAATTGTTATCACACAGGTTACAACCTGACTGGTGACAGCCCCCACACCTCAGGGGAACAGACCACAGCCCCAGTGGAGTTGGTGGCACCGCAGCATGGAGAATGCGATGGGGTATCTTCATTTGTACCAGTTCTGGATCTGACTCAGTATAAGGGAAGGGCAAGATTTATCCTAGAATGGTTCTAACTTCATCTGCCTGCATCAGATTTCTCAAGTCTAAGAAGGGCCAGCTAAGCAGTGAAAGATGATAAAATGCCTAATTCAAACGCTAGCGTTGCTAACCGACTAAGAGAGCATTAGCTAAAGCAATCTGCTACAGTTAGCTATGTATCGATCCTCATCTTTGGGAGACAGGGTGCAGGGGGCCTTCAACAGCAGAATAAGCCCTTTCTGCTCTTTGCCTGTGTTTCATCTCTTGCCTCTACTCTAAAGATCTAATTTCTCCTGCTAATATAGCTTAAAAACATGACTGTAATAAGGCAATGTTTTCCTTCAACTAAAATTCATTTTAAAACCAATTCTCTGTATGTAAAGCCTAGCTAGATTTATTTTTCTATTATAAATTAAAGTTTACTCTTGGCAGATGATGAGGGAGAAATGGGTTAGTGGAAAGCAAAGATATATTCTTCCCTTGACTTGTTTTGTCCAGTCATCTTTCCTCCATTTGCCAGAAATTACAAAGCGATTGGGTTCAAAGGCACCGCACATAGTGAGTCAGAGACTGACTTTCCAGTGTATTTACCCTGGGTGTATTTGTATACTGGTTGTAGCGAGCGCTGTGGTCCCACACCAGAGACAGGCATGCCTGCGCTTCCGCTAGTAACCTTCCAGCACCTGACGAAACAGGAATTCCCTGCTGGGTGGGACTCCCTTAAACCCTGCCTGTTAGGAAGAAAACGCTTTCCTATTGACATAAAAGATTCCTCATTAGCACCGTGCATTGTTAAAACACAGCCGCGAGACCTGGGACCGGATTCCAGGCGCCCCAAGCCCGAGCAAGCCCAGCCGGCCGCGCAGCCCGGGCGGGTGCGAGCGGGCACCGGGGGGGCCGCGGTCCCACCGGCCCTTCCCGCCTGGGCCGCGCCGGGAGGGGCTGGCGCTGCGCGGCCTCGGCGCCGGGGATGATCGCAACCGCTGCCGCGGCCCGGGGCAGCCTAGTGTGCCGGCGCGCAATTAAGCCAGACTAACGATGTGCCTCACCCTGCTCCCCACCCTTGGCACGTATTTCTGTCGTTGCGGCTCGAGCCAAACCTTGCACTTCTCTAACCCCAGAGTGAACCTGCTCGGAGCGCTGCACTGGCAGAAAACTCGCCCTACCAAATGAACAAACAAAAAATTGATCAGGTTTCTGCCAGGTTCCCTCCCTCCGCCACTTCAGCCCAGTGCTGGTGCTGTGGCGGCCGGCCAAGGAGAGCAACACACTAGTCATTAGTTCAGTCACATTTTGATAGCGCTCGGCATTGGATCAGCTTGGTTAAAGCGTCAAACCGCATCCTGATGAGACTCTGACATTCTTCGTAGCCTGCCGTGGCCCTAACGAGGGGGCGGACAAACATAGCTTTGGCCAACATTGAGTGGTGCTCTTGGGCAAGGCTTCCCACAGAAAGCTGCCCTGACAAGACTTTCACCTGTAGAGGTGGTTAAAGCTGGCGGATGAGCTCTGTACGCTCTTTCTAAGCGAGAGGGAAAAACAAGGCCCTTTAATAAGTGAGAGGGTTAGAAATAGAGGGGGCACTTATACAAGGCAACAGATGATATGGCAAGGCCATTTTGGAAAGCTTTCAAATGTGGAATTTTTACAATTGTACTGGTGCCCCTGTGGATGGTTGAGAGAAACAGGAGAAGACACAGATGTGGAGAAAGCAATAGCTACGAGTGTGACCGCAGGGAAAGGCAGGGAGAATGCAGCATGAAACTGGCTGAGAAAGTGAACACAGAAGCTAAGAGCACAAGACTACCCCCATTTGGGACACAAGACACCGTCCTTAGTTTTGCTCAATAAACAGAGCTACACGCGATACACGCTCAGTGTGCACACAGAACCCTCCCCTTCTCCATTTAACAGGCATGCTCAGGTTGGGGGCACTCTCTGGGCTAATTGCCTGAGCCTGGAATGGCAACACTGGTGTCGGGGAGACCGTCCCCATCCCTTATAACCCCGCACATTCCCCAGGCTGTAACCTGCACAGATTCCACAGGCAAAACCTGACCTTTCAAGAAGAGGGTGTCACACTGCAGCAGAGGGCAACTGAATCGCTGCTTCCTCTGCTTGCCATCCAAGGAAAGTTAAGGCTCTCATTTCATCATTTTGGATGCAAGCAGCTTGTGCTAACCAGCAGCCATTATTTCAAATGGAAAGTGTGATCAGTAGGACTGGTTAGTAACTTGCGTTGTCCTTTTTCTGAGTGGTATCGTGTTATCTTGTGCTAGTCCCTGCAAATGACATGGACACAAATACAGCTTTTGCCAAAACACTGTGTTAATCTTTGAATTCTTGCACGGTTGTGGTACTAAAACAGAGCTTCTCTTTCTCTCCATGAAAGAAAGGAAAAAAACCCAACCCAGTGTGCGTGGGGAAAATCCCCCGCCTGTAAGGTCTCTCTTTTCCATCCTGACAATTTTTGTGTGTGTGAATTACACTAGCTTTTTGTATTCTTGAAAACTGGCCACTCCTAACTGATGAGCTCACTGCTGTTTGCGTCCTGACGAGACATTAGGGCAGAAACTGAGCCACAGCAAATCAGCATAGCTTCACCAAAGTAAAGAGAGCAGTGGTGATTTATGCCAGCTATGGGTCTAGATTCATCCTGTTTAAAGGCACAGCTTGTATCAGTAAGGAACCTCATTCAGCTTACAGGCAAGGGATGAAGCAGCATTTAACTGGGGGCTTGGAGGGAGAGGGAGGGAAAACCACAGACATTTCCAAATGTACAGAGAAAAAAACCAAAACACTGGACTTGAAAGATACATTGGAAAGAAGTCACTAGTTACGCCAATACGCTAGTCCTAATAATTTTTCAGAAGAGTCACACAGGCCAGGGTAGCATTTGATTGCTTCATGGAGGGAGTATAAAAATGCACGCCCAGGAACAGCAGCAAAGGCATAGCTCCTCAGACAGCAAAATGCCTTCTGGAGCTCATTAGTACTGGTAGAGTGAGCAGTGCAGGGTGGAGCGACTGCAGATTTCTACATCTACTGAAGAGGTGCAGCGCATTTTCCCCTGCGGGAGGAAAGGAATACATGGAAGTAGACCCTCCTCTCATCAGCCGTCTGCTGCCCCTTCCTTTTGGAAGGCACACCTCGTGATCAGCTCCATCTCCCCCCTTCCCAAAACGCATATGCTGCAGTCTGTACAGATGCCATGTGGCACATGACATAAAATCTCAGGGAAACAATATACTGATTTCCATTGTTCAGCTGATATTAACTGTGTGTGCTTATTGCACTCTAAGAATCCTTTCTTGGATCAGCTATCACATTACTGCAAATATCAGTAGGACTATAACATACTCTATCATTCTTGCCTGCATTGGAATTTCATTTTGTATTCATTTGGTTGGTGCAGCTTTTTCCACAGAATCTGGAAGGCCACAGTTAGCTGTTATCATTTTACTCAATATAGTTATATTGGGATTTCTAACTGGTTCAGGACAGCAAAAACTTGTTTGTTTTTATTTTCCCCTCTCTCTCTTATAGATGCAGTCATTGGTTTAAATACGCTCCAGCTCACAGTTGACAGCTGTGTAGGTTTCTTTTTCAGTCTTCTAGAAATTACAGTTTGCCTTTCAGAACGCCTACTACATGCCACTCCTACTGCTCAGTTGTTAGGCACCAAAGCACACAGAAAAAATTTGAGAAATAGTGGGTGTCAAATAATCCAGTTTAAAAAAAAAAAAGTTCAGAACATTAACTGCAAAACCACAACATTCAGTTCCGGTTCAGAAAAGGTCATATTTATACCTGGCAAATAGCACTTTTAACATTGCTTCACTGTGCAAGGAGTTTGTGGACCTACACCACCAGCTAACGTGGTGCCATGCTGTTGTGGGGAAACACAGTGACAGGCTGTCAGGCAGTCATGGGAAACGTAACACTTTGAAAAGTTAGTTTCTTAAGCAAGTAGTTTGCCACTAAGTGCTATCCTATTTACCTGGATTTTAAAAATCCATTTTGGCAATTGTCTAGTTAGTAGAACTGGTTGAAATGTTCTGTAGCACAGAGTTACTATGTGGAACTGTTCTTTAACTGAAATGGAAAGGTTTTTTCCCCAAGGACAGTAAATATTTACTCAAGGTGGGGGGTGGCAATTAAAAAAAAAGCATAAACACAAATAATTTTTAATTTTCCCCCCATGTTCTAAAAAGGCTTTATCTTGATAGATTTTGAGTCATTTAGAAATTATTCAAGTCTGACATTATAAAACCTAAAGTTATTCCATAGTATAAACTATCTTGGGAGGGCAGGTGGGAAAAGAGGTTATCATCGTGTCTTTGAAAGACAGAGCTTATCATTCCAAATTAGAATGAAAACACAACAAATAAAAAATAAAAAAAAAAAGAAAAGAGACTTCTCAAAGTAACAATTTTGTGTCCTGATAATTAGCTTTTAAGGCCTCTGCGTTTTTTGCTCCATGACTGATCTACTGAATGGCCTTGTACAAGTCGCTTATCCTCTTTATGCCTCAGAGCACATATAGCTGAGAGAGATATACGCTAGCTATAACCATATGTCATCATGCCAGTGCAATGCAGTGTGTCAGCCCGAGTATTATCTTATTTTACCTACATGGAGTATATCCATGCAGATTTTGCTTACCTAGACAAGTCTCCTATTTGCAATTTGTAATAAATGGGGTTAAGGAACATTTACTGTAACTGGTCAAAGTTTATAAGAATACGCTCCCTCCCCCAAACAGCAATCATCATCTTTCCCACCATGCCCACATCTCCCGTGACTGACTCAGAGCCAGAGCTGTACACACGCTGCTAAAGGCAACGGGTAGTTGTTTTCAAATATCGGAGCTACTGCTTTCAGCTGCATAGGATGTTGTGATCTCCTGTTCCCAGACAGCAAGAAAATTCAATACCTGTTTTTATGCAACAGCAGAGAGATGTGATTGAAATGGCAAATACGCTAAAAAGAACAGCCACTTCCTAGGAGGGCAGGGTGCACGAGTGTGCGGGCAGCAGCCCCGGGGAGTAGGGCTCCGAGTGGCAAGACCACGTAAATAACATTTTCAGGTGTATTATTTTCAGCTGCCACTGAGATGATGAAGTTGCTACAGCTCTAGTCACTGCAGCTAAAATGCACCCTCTACTTACGACGCTTCCCTTCTGGGGAAGCTGCAGGCTCAGATGCGCTTTCCCGCTTGACTGAAGACCTTTCCTGCTAACTAAGGATCTACATATGTGTTATCAATTGCACCACCCTGGAAGCACTTCATCTATTAACAGCAGAGCGTTAGAGGATATTACTGCACACAAATGCAAAGTCAGAAAGATTATATTAAGCACACATTAGGATACCTGACATTAACTACAGCATGTTTACACAGTATATCTTCCCACAGCTTGCGTGCTTTAAATGCCTTTGCTGAAGTGGCAGGTTTCCATTCCATGGCTACCTGATAGAGATGTGAGCAGGAAGAGACTCTTGAAGCTGCAGCTCTGTGCTAGCCATATGTTACTTGCAGATGCAGAAGACTTACCTATTAAAATTCAGAGCAGCTGTGTTCGATGATAAAATGGAAACTAGTATCGGCTCTTTCTCCCGGGAGCTGAGCCACCATCATCTGTGCAAGGGAAAAACAGTGAACTGAATGGAAAGTCAGAAGCCAGAAGGACACAGAGTCCCAGGAACTGGTTTTGTTTGCAACATTTATTCAGGTCAGCTCACAAGGTGAGGAATCCTTAAAGGACTTGCGTGCTCCACAAAATCAGACTTACTCCAGTACGTCCTCAGCACTTTCTTCACTCTGTGCATGGAAAGCTCCCTTTTAAAGTTGCCATTCCTATTGGAAGCACTTTTATGATCTTATCCCTTCCAGTTTCAGCCTCAGCTTAGCACCCACTATTTCACTGGCAGCTGATCCTCTGCAGCTGTATGAGCAGCCAGCAAAGGTCTGCCTGCTTTTCTTCTGCTACTCTTTATTACAACTGGAGCTGAAAAATGAGATGACGCATCAAAAGATTCTGGCCTGGATTTCAGATCTCTTGGTATTCAGGATGTTGTTGATTCGCTGGTTTTGGATTGAGACAACTTTAAGAGTCAGTCGCCAGCAGCTCATTTCAGATCTGGATCTCAAGTTCCCTCACCCAAACTCCCGGTATGTTCAGGTACATGGTCCTTATCTGTTTTATTCCAAATCAGCTCTTACTTGTTGCCCCTCACCGTGATGAGAGGTCTCTGGTAGCGTTTGATAGTAACTTCCAGTATTTGCCCTTGCTTTGTTCTTACAATTGCTGTTGCCCTTTGCACCATGGCAACAAGAGGGTGTTGTGTGGGCCAGCTGACCCCTTAATGCTGGGCTGCACGTGCTCTCCTCCTGATCCATCTTCTCTTGAGTGATACTGGCTTCATTAAGGATTCAAACCCACTAGTGGAAAGAGGCCAGGGACATAATGCATCTTCAACATCTTTCTTTTGGTGAACACTTATTTCCCTCTCCTCTTGTAATTCTTCAATTTACTTTAATTAAGCCCTGAAACAAAACCACTGAGGCTTACTCAGCAAGTGTGACTGATGTTCCCAAGCTGAATCTTCTCACCAGTAAAGCTAATGGCATCCGTCCCGGTGGGCATGTATGTCAGCCTTCTGCCATTGAGGGAGATAGCCTGGCATGGGCTGCCAAGGTTGGATGACTAAGCAAGAAACTCCTTTTTTCATGCCCCTGCCCACAGACAGCTGAAGACAGTGCTCGCCTCTCCGAGAATTTTAGTCATTTCCTTAATTCTGCTTCTCTTGGGCAGTAAGTCCAGAGTGGGGTGGCAAGAAGGCAGAATGACTCCTCATTCTTTCTCGCTGCTTTGGACACATCAGTCTACACCATCCCAATGCATAAAGCACCTCCATCTAGTTTTCTCCACGATCTACTCTCTCCTGCTGTGGGAGGTCTCTGCTGCTTTCGGCTCACTGTGAGCTCCAGGTCCAAAGATGCTCTCAGTCCATGCCTGGAGAACATTAAGTCACGATCAACAGGCTTTTGATCGATGCTTAATCAAGTGCAAATCTAAAGTCTCAGAAACCAAAGATTTTCCCCACATGCTGTGTTTTTGCAGCACAGAAATGTGGAAGGCTTCAAGAAACGCAGCCAGGAATGAATGGCTGCAGTGCCCACAAGACCATTCCCATAGACACATCATATATGTAGGGCTGCTGCTTTTTAAAAATCTCTTCTCATGCCAGGATGAGACTCACAAGCCTTTCTTCACTAAACTATGTGTTGTTGCCACATTACTTCTAAATGATAAGCTAAGCCTTTCCCTATTGATATTACCACTCTGACCAAAATTTCAAGGTGCCCCACCACCCTCTGCACCTCTGTATACAATGATATTTTCATTCATTGGTTTTAGGTGAAAGCTGGTGTTGCCACAAACCTTGCTTCACTTGTTAGTCAGTGCCTACCAGTAACCGAGTAGTAATTGGTGACTGGGAATAATGAGAGTATTCCTCAGGAATGGAGAAACCAACTGACTCGAGGCCTGTCTAGTTGTTGGAATTGCACCACGACAGAGGCCAGCAGAGATCTATCAGAGCAAATCATAGCCATCACAAGTGGGTGTGTGCTGGAGACTCTGCCAGAGCACCCAACACTGTCGCAATCTCAAGCTCTTAGCAATTCTTATATTTGATGATAGCTCAAGCATCCTAATGATGCCAGTTTTGTGCTAGACTTTCCTAATATTTTGTGGCTGTCATCATGAAGAGCAACAACCATTCCTCCGGTTTATACCCTTAAGCTATTCTCCACTCCTACTATCCTTAGTTTCCTCAAGAGCTAGGAGTCAATTATACTTCTTTAGGTACTCTGGAGACTTACCTTCCTGGTTTTCATTCATGTAACTGCTCTCCACAAGTTGTCCTATCCCCTCAGATGTTTCCAGCCTACATACTATTTCACTTATTCTCTACCCTCCCTTGTAAATCAGGAACATTTTCTGGAGCCTGTCTCTCTTGTACGGTCTTGTGCCAACACACGACCTGATAATGAAAACTCCATGGCTTTTTGGTTTTCGCAGCAAGCTTTATCACTTCACTCGGCCCTTACCAAACAAACAAGTGATGCAAGAAAACCTTCATTTGTGCCTTCTGAGCCAGGGTCCAGTATTGTTGTGCATACAATGAGTCACCATCTGTTCAGGGAAGCTATGAAAAAAGAGCAAGACTGAAGAGTTGAAGGGACCAAAATGTGCATTTAAAACCAGGGGAACAATGAAAAAGCCAGCTGAGTGAATAGTAAGGACTAGTCAGTACAGAGCCTGACTTTTATTAGCATTCAACATGTACTCTGTGTATTCTTCAGAAAAAAAAAAGTATTAATTTCTTATGGTCTGAGAAAACTCCACAACCTGTTAAATATTATGTTCACAAGGTCTTTTGCTTTGCAGACTTAGTAATATTCCCTCCTCTTTGCAACATTGAAATCTAAAACCTGAGAAATGTCAGATTTTTACATACTACTGAATCACTTCAGAGGGAGAAGCACAATGCATCTCACATCTGAACAAAGTTGTAATAGCTGGAACAAACTGAACACACTTTAAGACTAACACCTGCAAGAGTACGCCATTTTTACTACAGTAAATGTATGGGAACTGTATTTTTTTTATTTTTTTTTTTAAATTAAAAGCAGGTTCCATGTAGAAGAATTCCTATTTTCTTTTGAGGCACAGCTAACATGAAAGTGGAATTTAGAGGCTGCAGAGTGAGAGTGAATTTGGGACACTAGCCTTTCTCCTGGACATAATAGTTACACAGGAGGAAGAAGATAAGATACAGAAATAGGAAACTCACTGATTATTTGCTTGCTTTCTGTTATTTTGTACCCTTGCTCAGGGACAATCATAGCAGGCAATGCTGGAGATGGATACATTTTAAAAATTGTAAATGTAAGATGCAATGAGGCAGCAGTCTCACAGTTGCAGAACATAATCATACAAAACAAGGAAAATATAAATCTAATATAAATTGTTATGCAATCAGTGAAGATGGAAAAGATTAAAACTGTAAACGGGACAAAGAGTGAAAGAACATGAATTACTAAAGCATTGACGTCCAGTAAACCTATAGTTAATTACTAGTCTCTGAAGATGTTTTCACATCAGTTGAAACAAAAGTTGAATTTCTCCAATTGTCAGTCTGGTTTTGTGTGTAAGTTTACTAACAGTAGCAAAGGCTGCTTAAAAAAACCCCTAAATAACACCAAAACACTCCCAAAAACCCCACACCCAGCAACCCACCCCCCCAAAAAATTTTTTTTATTTTAGCATGATCCTGTAAAATAGAGTCAAGTTCTATAATTAGAAATACAGCCCTTAACTTTTGATTACAGTTTCTTTTCTGTTTTATAAAGTGCATAGAAGACACTCAGAGTCTTTGGGGAGGAGAAAAAAAGAACGAACCAAAATGTTTTCATGATCAGAGAATTCTGGACACAATCAAAAGATCTGGCAGTTCAGACCCAGAAGAGCTTGGAGGCAAATGTTTTATTTGCTCCTGGAGATAGTCTGGATTGTTCAGAAGCAGAAATTTAGTACTGGCAGAGAGAGGACGCAGCTGATTTTCCATTATCCGCTATTACTGGGCGTCGGAGCCACGAGGAAATAAAAGCGTTCAGGTCTGCCAGATCTCAAGCAAGTTAACCTCAACCCGAGCGCCCAGAATTGCAAGCTCCTAGAAAAGATCAGCAGCTTCGTGGCCTCACCTAGCCCTGCACTTCCATTTCCTCGCTCGAGTGGCAAGGGCAATAACGAAACAACGCTTCATTATCACGCAGGATAAGGAGCGGAAGGTGAGGCTCGGCTACAGAATAGGAGGGGAGACCCGTATTATGAAATTGTGCAGCCACACACAGTGAGCACAGGATGCAGCATGACTGACTTTGTTTTCCTTTTAAGAAGGAACCAAATTCTTTTGCAAAGAACATTTGCATCAGCCAGCAGTAATAAACTAACAGAAGGAGTTGACGGATCACCTTACTCCCTTAAACAATGGGGCACACTGCTGACCCTCAGATGAAAGCTGATCAGATTTGGAGAAAGGCACACGAGCCAGTATCAGGTTCCAAGGCAGTGGTCAGACTCTCAAATCTAAGCCAAATCACGTACGCCTGGCTTTTCAGATCTCACATCTCGCTCGGCCAGAAGACTCCCTTCTTCTAGGCATCTAGCACCAGTAAAAATAAATGTCCTCAGGACTTAAAGTGAAAGACTAAAAGAATTGTGTGCCACCAAACTTCAGCGTAGAAAAGAAAAAAGAAGAAAAAAAAAAGAGAAGGAAAAACCCCACCAGAGGTGAGCCTTAGCAACATGCCTTTTACCCCAGAGGCCCTCTAGGTCCCAGTCCTGTCCAGCCACCCTGTGATGAGGGCAGAGGAGTCCGGTCAGTCACAGCAGCTGACCCAGCCACCCTCACAGTCAGACAGCACATGCCAGTTAGTCCTTGCAAGGCTCACAGAGACCACGTTAACTCTTTCCTTGTCAGCTTATGGTAGGAAAACATTATTTCTTACATGGACTTTTCAGAGTGTAATTAAATTTCTTTTGGAGAGCTTTATTTAATCAGAGATACTACGCTCAGTAAAACATTGTGAGAGAAGTACCTTAAATTCCTGTTTCTCTACTATTTGTACCTGATCTTAGCCCAGTGCGTTGGCTGAACAGCAGCCTATGTTTGTATTAAACGTGACCGGCAGTTACGTTTGGATTATCTCTTTGCACAAATTACAGAGCATATAGCCAACTGTCCATTTACATGACTATGCAGATAGATGCTGTCAGTCATTGAGAAAGTTTGTATTGATTCCAAAATGGATGTATTAACCCACATGACAAAGCCTACACATACAGCAGAAAGTACCAAGGCAACTGACAAGCGTCCAGGCAACACAGAAAGCAGAGAGCGCTCTGCTCCCTAAATAGACGGCTCCAAGTCAGAAGTCTGACCTTCCATAGTTCCCAACCCATAAGAATATCAATTGCTAAACACACTGGCTTTACAAGCTTAGAAAGGAGAAGTAAAGGGATGCTAATATAATTGAAACCCTACAGGCACACAAGATTAATTTTACTCTTGTATGCAACACTGAAGTCTCTATAAATTACAGTTCACACAAGTGAAATCCATTGTGTATCATGGCAGAGTGGTTTAACCTGGAGTCTGTGCCCACCAGTTCAACACATGCACGGACGCGCACAGGTGCGGCAGAGCTACAGCTCCGTGAGCACTGCAGGCTGGTGTTTGCAGAAGTTGAGGCAAATACTGAGTTTTTCTAGCTCTGGAAAAGCGCTGTGTATCTGAATTATGGCAACCGTAAGGCTGAACATCAGCTGAAGATGCAATAGCAGTAACACACCCCTCGTTCTGTGAGTTCTGGACTCTCTTTTGCACCATCAGTACTTACAGCGCAAGGTCTGGACAGCTGTATCATCCCAGTGCCCACTCTTACAGACATATCCCAAAGAAGTGACCCAAGACTAGCTCCCATCAGAATTAGTACTGTATGACTTGGCAATATACCAGCAAATGCTTTTTTGTATCTACATTTCAACTTCTAACATTATGATTAAATGTATGAAATCATTCATAAAAGAACAAAGAAGCTTGATTTATTTATAACTAAGAGTTTAGTTGGTTTTAGGTAAATCTATAGTCAACATGTTTTTTTTTTTCTTCACCTACTTGCACTATCCCTTGTTTTACACATCCTACACTGATAGAGCACATGGTGCTTCTGCTGATGTCAGTAAGAATCTCATTGGAGGACAAGAATATACGCGCTAAGAGTCTACACAGCAGACATTTGCCTCTCACAGAAAGAGTTCACATCTATTCCCACTGAAATGCACCCATCTCATAGGGGGCAAACAGCAACTGTTCAACAAGCAACTACTCAAGTCTAAACAACAGTTTAAAATGAGAAAGTGAAGATTTTCTACCACCTTCCAGTTTATTCAGCCTGATTTCTCTCATGCTTGAGCAAAGCAGGCATATGAAAACACAAAGTATTCCACAATAAGTATCACAGCCAAATATATCACCAGTCCTACTGGAAGGACACCAAATAAAACAACAACCGATACAGAAGTTTTGATGAGAGAGACAGAAATCAGATTACTTACAGCCCTAGCAGCTTTCCATCTTCTTCTACAGCAGAGTAGTTTCCAATTATGGCTATATATTTTAGTAAAGTTTGTTGTTTATGTTAAAAAAAGAGCACAAAAAAACCCCAAAAAAACAACCCACCCCACCAACCCAACACAGAAATCTGTTTAGGATTAACCCCTACCTTCAAGGTTGTGGTGACTAAAGTATTCCAACTCTCTGCCTCACACTACAGGGCTCTGAAGAGCAAATGAGCTGTATCATCTCTCTCACATGCAGGGTAAACTCACAACATCTGGCTAAGCAGTAAGATATTCTCCCACCAGAACCTCATCATGCAAAGCTCTTGCAATTAAGCCAATCTGTTTTACCCCAGTACTGCCGTAGCTCAGCCCCACTGTTACAACCCTGTCTTGTTTGTGTTCTTTGTGTGGCTCTTATTTATACAATGTAAATATGCATTTTATAGTCAGTGAGTACAGCTATTTTTTGAGAAGGGTTGGATCAGTTTCAGATAACAACAGAAACATGTGAGATGAGCACAGACACTGAAAATTGGAATTACATATCAAAGCATACATTAGAAAAGCATCTTCAAGGTTGTAAAGCCAAGTACTTTAAAAGTTAAAACATATGAAAATTAAATTTGCTTATTGTGTTGGTTTTGCGTGGCAAGGTTTTGGTAGCGGGGGGGCTACGGGGGTGGCTTCTGTGAGAAGCTGCTAGAAGCTTCCCCTGTGTCTGACAGAGCCAATGCCAGCCAGCTCCAAGACGGACCCGCCGCTGGCCAAGGCCAAGCCAATCAGCGCCTCTGTGATAACATATTTAAGAAAGAGAAAAACAGTTAGAGAGCGCTTTTGCAGCCAGAGAGAGGAGTGAGAAGATATAAGAACATCTGCAGACACCAAGGTCAGTGCAGAAGGAGGGGGAGGAGGTGCTCCAGGCGCCGGAGCAAGATTCCCCTGCAGCCCGTGGTGAGGACCATGGTGAAGCAGGCTGTCCCCCTGCAGCCCATGGAGGGAGGATGAGGGGGTGTAGAGATTCCACCTGCAGCCCATGGAGGACCCCATGCCAGAGCAGGTGGAGACACCTGAAGGAGGCTGTGGCCCCGTGGGAAGCCCGCGCTGGAGCAAGCTCCTGGCAGGACCTGTGGATCCGTGGAGAGAGGAGCCCACGCCAGAGCAGGTTTGCTGGCAGGACTTGTGACCCCGTGGGGGACCCACACTGGAGCAGTTTGCTCCCGAAGGTCTGCACCCCGTGGAGGAGACTCACGCTGGAGAAGGCCGTGAAGGACTGTCTCCCGTGAGAGGGACCCCACACTGGAGCAGGGGAACAATGAGTCCTCCCCCTGAGGATGAAGAAGTGGCAGAAACACCGCGTGAGGAACTGACCGTAACCCCCACTCCCCGTCCCCCTGTGCCGCTGAGGGGGGCGGAGGTTGAAGCCGGGAGTGAAGTTGAGCCCGGGAAGATGGGAGGGGTGGGGGGAGGTGTTTTTAAGATTTGGTTTTATTTCTCATTCCTCTACTCTGTTTTGCTTAGTAATAAATAAGATGAATTCCCTCTCTAAGTTCGGTCTGTTTTGCTCGTGATGATAATTAGAGAATGATCTCTCCCTGTCCTTATCTCGACCCGTAAGTTTTTTTTTTTCCATTGTACCTTTTCTCCCCTGTCTAATGAAAGAGGGGAGTGATAGAGCGGCTCTGGTGGGCACCTGGCCCTCAGCCAGGGTCAACCCACCACACTTATGCAACTTTTTCTGGGGTCCTCTTGGGGATAAACGGTATGATAAAGTCTTTAATTGCATACAATTGTTTCTCCTGGATCTCTGTCCCTTTCACAGCAGAAAATAAACAAGTTCACTTAACAAGAAGCTATTCAATCCTTTGTTTTTTCTACATTACTCAATATCTGGCCCATGCCTTACACAGAGCAGAATAGTATAGCCCTACTGTAAGGACAGAATTATTCATTTTCTCCTGGCCTGTTTTATCTTGCTTATTACACTGGCATCCAGGTATCCCACTGGCAAAGAGGATTTTAATTTAACAACGTGCCCCTTATAGGAGAATGAATGAGCTAGATTGCAGGTGCAAAAGTGGGACAAGAATTGGTAAAGTACAAAATACCCCATACTTTTTGGTGTCTGGTTCAAGGTGTGTATATTCTGATTTTTTTCATTCCCTTCTCTTGATGACTCTTAGTTCACAGGCACTGTTTACACAGATTAAAGCAGAAGGTGGTAGGCACAGAAGTCTAACCATCTGAAAGTGAAGTTTCAGATAAGCCAAATGTTCCTCTTGCATCACTCATATTTTGTGAACTGAGAAATCAAGGTGTCCTGGTTTCAGCTGAGAGGATTGAACGAGCGGCCACGTGGTGCTCAGCTGCTGGCTGGGGTAAAACCACGACACAAGGTTAAATGCCATTTTAGGTAAACTAGTGCAAACTCCTATGTGGATGTCCTATGTATGATGTCCTATGTGGACATCACCACAGTGGTAAAGTGGCCTTCCACTATTTTTATTACTTCTGCAAGAGCCAATGTAATGTTTTTTTGGCATTCACACCTCAGCTTTTATTTCAGACCACAATAAGAAAAGTTCAAATTGCTGTAAGGATTTCCATAATCAAAGCACATTTTAAAAAAATATTGCATAATTGAGCTAGATTTTGACTTTGTGTACCCCCTGCAAGACAATTTACTTACAGAAGTCTCCACTTAGATCAGTTACTAGGTTCCCACAAAGTACTCAAAGCAAGCTCTTCCACTTCTAGCTTTGATCATTACTACCTTATTCAAATCTACCTGAGCCTGTAGTTTCTTTATTCTCTTCTTAAAGCCAGTTTCTGATATGAGACTGTTGCCAAAATATCAATCGCTGTGTTCCTGTTCCAAGAGCTTTTGGAGTAGATGTTGCTGGAAGCTGCAGTCTCATGGGATCAGAAGCTCAGGTCAGCATTGCGTTATACACTTGCAGACTAGTACACTTCGGTTCAGCCAAACTGTTTAAGACTTGCGTTTGACACAGCCCTTGATAAATGGGTGGCTGCTAGAAACAGCGCAGTGAAAATCAGAACACTGGCCGAACACAAAAATTCCTAGTAAGGTAGGAGATGGTGGAGGTTTCTGGGGATATTTTCTGAATGAAATATTTTCATGTCCTCTATGAATCTGACTCGCCTCCCTATCACTGAACATGAAGACTGGCTTTAGTCACCAGTGAGTTATGTGATTTTATATTGATCCAGAATCAGTGGCCTGGAGGTTTTTCTTAAAGATCATTTAAGTACCACAACGTTTTCATCTCTGCCTTCAGTCTTGGTTCTTCTCAGACAGACAGTAACAGCTTTCAGGAAAATGTCCTTTGGGTAATGGGAAAAAGAGGAAATAGCCTCTGTTATTAGGGACAGAATCATTGAGGCTGGAGGAGACCTTTAAGATCATCAAGTCCAACTGTTAACCTAGCACTGCCAAGTCCACCACTAAACCATGTCCCTAAGCACCACACCTACACATCTTTTAAATCCCTCCAGGGACCGTGACTCAACCACTTCCCTGGGCAGCCTGTTCCAGTGCTTGATAATCCTTTCAGTGAAGAAATTTCCCCTAATACCCAATCTAAACCTCCCCTGGCACAATTTGAGGCCATTTCCTCTTGTCCTATCACTTGTTACTTGGGAGAAGAGACCAAACACCCACCTCGCTACAGCCTCCTTTCAGGTAGTTGAAGAGAGTGACAAGGTCTCCCCTCAGCCTCCTCTTTTCCAGGCTAAACAAACAAAGTTCCCTCAGCCGCTCCTCATAAGACTTGTGCTCTAGACCCTTCACCAGCTCCGTTGTCCTTCTCTGGACACGCTCCAGCACCTCAATGTCTGTCTTGTAGTGAGGGGCCCAAAACTGGACATAGTATTTGAGGTGCGGCATCACCAGTGCCGAGTACAGGGGAACAATCACTTCCCTCGTCCTGCTGGTCACACTATTTCTGATACAAGCCAGGATGCTGTTGGCCTTCTTGGCCACCTGGGCACACTGCTGGCTCATATTCAGCTGGCCATTGACCAACACCCCCAGGTCCTTCTCCACTGGGCAGCTTTCCAGCCACTCTTCCCCAACCCTGTAGCGTTGCCTGGGGTTGTTGTGACCCAAATACAGGACCTGGCACTGAGCCTTGTTGAACCTCATACAATTGGTTCAATTTCAAAGTTAATGATAAATAAAGTAGCTTATCCAATACTTTGGAACCAAAAGGTATTTTTTTTCTTTTCACGTTGCTTGCTTATCTAGGCACCACCTTGATTATAATACATTTTATTTATTTATTTTTAAATGAAGCAGCTGAGCCATGAGAAGTATAATGCACAAGCACATTACTAAAGCAGAAGGAATGGTGGGTAGATGAAGCACAGGACGTGGGCTTGGGAAGCAAAACTTCTGTCTTGCCATTCACTTCCCAACTGTGGGCATATCACTTCCCCTACCCTGCTGCTTCCCTTCACATCTTGTTTGTCCCAGTCCCAGAGTCTGAATGTTCATTCCAAAGTCAACTGATGCAGTTGAAAATGTTTTGGATCCAGCACTTGAAGAGTAAACTGCATTTAGGCAAGGTATAATCAGGGATAAATCCATGTAAGCCCACAGTAATTACAGGTGAGCTTAATTCGGCCAGTTACCTTTAATTTAATGAGTTATGGGCATAAAATGTGAAGTCATGCAATTTCCAGTGCACTGGTTTATTAACAAAGGCAGGCAAGTCAAAGTCCACTAAATGTCATAACAGCTTATTGTTTTAAATATTAAGTGGCAACACCCGCATCCATCATGGATTCCACGTCTGTGTTCAAGTGCTCATACGTTAGTAAGATAAAACTTATGACTAGGATTTAAAAAAAAACAAAGAAAACATTTAAAGCTGCCAGACTCCAGGAGCTAACATAGCAAAGAAAATTCACTGCCTCTCAGCACAACTTGTTATACAATTAATTTGATCTAGAAACAGAGTATTTACAGGGTAATTTGCAATACGTAAACTGTTAAGCACAAAATGGCACTCTTTAAGTCATTAAACACAATTCACCTTCATTATGGGCACAGCTGGGATCCAGGGATTTCTTTTTTGTGAGTGTGAGCAGAAAAAAGGGTTGCTGTCAGGAAGATGACTTCTGTAGAATTTAATCAAGTCTAATAACAAGTATAAGTGATCAAAATGATGTTTGATCAACACGACTCACAAAATACTTCCTCTCAACAAGACTCTGATATAAACTAAGCTTATTAATGCACCCAGGAATTCACCTTTAAAGTGTAACTCTAGGAGCACAAAGCAGTTAATGTGATCACAGTCAAATAGCAATTAGGTTTCATCAAGACTGATATAATGGTGTTTTCCTTCATGCAAGATAAACTGTTAGTTAAGGGCCTATATCATTGTTTCACATGCTCTCTGGTTTTAATAAGCTTACAGACTTGAAAAAGCCTGGTAGCGACTACTTTTTAGCATGTTTTAATCAGCCCAAGTAGTAATTTCTAAACTGAAGTCTAAGGCTACATACAGATTTAACTGTTTCACTGCGTGGTTTTAAAGATTCAAATTCAGGTTTTTTTCCTCTGATTTACATGCCTATAAAAGCAAACAACATATTCCTAAGGATCCTGGATTCAATTAAGTATAAATTGTCTTTCATCTTGTGAAATCCATGCTGATTTTTACCAGCAGAAAGTCTGGATGCAAGTATCATACAGTACAGTCTTGCCTATAATTTTGAAAAGATGCATGGGCCAACGAGCAGGTGCATTTGTGCGTGCAGTTCCCAAGAAAGCCCTCCCAAACTGGGTAATCGCAACCTACGTGTGTAACTTCCTGTCCACAATCTAAAGACTAAATTCAACGTCCTTACGACACTGTTGTTTTGTACAAACAAGAGAAACAACTCCAGTGTCAGTACTTATCTAGAAGGCCATAGGCCTGAGTCCTACTCGCGTGGATGACAAGAAGAAAACAAGAAAAGTGTTTCTGACTACAGGAAACCCTCAAAAACCAGGTCAAGCCAGCCTCCTGTAAGGACTCAAGAGACTCACTCTGAAGTGTAAAAGGTATAATGAGAAAGTAGAATTTTCTTTTCCTGAGAAGTGTGAAGATGGAATCACCATTGTCTTACCTTCTTATTTGGAGCAAATATGCTCTAGCAAACCTAGAGTAACCACCTCAGGCTCAAAAATCATTATTAGACAAAACATTATTTGCAAAAAGAACTCACAACTGCCAGAAATTTTGATTAAGAGGAAGAAATAACTTCTTATTTCCCAGCATCCAAATGAATTACAGTTCTTAGCTCCTGGACTTTAAGAAATAACAGTAAGCATTTTGATATCTTCCTTGTTTCTTTTTAATTTAAGTATATAGTGTATCTTGCAAATGCTATATCTTTCACTTTGTGATTATGGCAAGACAGTTTTAAAAAAGTTTTTGTATCCTAGCTTATGGAGTTATTCATGTCTCTAAGATTTTCATTTGATGTATAAAAAATTAATAGAATGACCCAGATTTTTTGAGTTCCATGTAAATTAAAATCACAGAAACACAGGACTAGAAGTGATCTCAAGAGAGCACTTACTCAAACTCCTTGCATGAAGGAAGAATCAAGAATACTTAAATCATCGCTAACACATCCCAAACTGTTCTTAAAATTGCTGGTTAAGGACTTTACCAGAAGGTTGCTATGTAAACCACTGCAATTTCTGAACACCCAGAAATTTATTTTTGCCAGCATTCTGGGCCATCGAGCATAATTATTCTCAACTTAAAAATATCTAGGTAATATTTGAAAGATCTGTAATTCCTGTAAGTTTTCTACTTTCTGTGATTATCACTCAGTGTTTATTCAAACTTTCCTCATATGCTGTGCTTCCTAAACCTCTTATCATTGTTGCTGCTTCCCTCACAAATTTTTCTAAATGTATACATGATTTGCAGAGCGTGGTGTCCAGAATTATATACCGGCTAAGGCCTCAGCCATGCTTATCAGAGCAATACAGGTACCTCTTATTTCTAATGTGACACTTCTGCTAAGATACCCCAAAACAAGAGCTGTCTTTTTTTTCAACATTATCACATTCCTTGCTTATAACTTAGACTGTAATCCATTACAACTCCTATCATGTATTCTGAACTTTGTAACTGCTTCTGGTTTTGGCTGCACCTATTGATTTTAGTCTTGTTGACATCAAGCCATTTCTCCGATTTGTCAAGATGGGTTTGAATTACAATTCTGCCTCTCAAAGTGCTTGCAGCCAAACCTTTGTGTTTTGGTGTCATCCACAAGTGATGTAACTATATTCTATATTTCATTGTCCAAGATACTAGTGAAAATAATAGAAGAGCTGAGTGTAGAACAGGTCCCTGTGGAGATCCACTTGAAATTCCCTAGTATTTGAGAGGATCTTTTAACAAGCTGTGCATGCCCATTATAGTCATCATATCAGGACTACACTTTTCCAATACCCTTTGAGAAAGTGATGCTAGAAAATACCAGATTCTTTACGAAAGATCTATCCCATCTATCACTTTCCTCTGAAACCCCACAGTGTGACAAAGAAGGGAATCAGATTGGTTTGATACAACTTCTTTCCCATGAACATATCCATCTATATGAAGAAAATAGTTCCTTATAAATAGATCATTTTAGAATATTTGTGGAGATTGAAGGGTCTGTAATTACTCGTACCTTCATTTTTTCACTTTTTATTTTTGAAAAGGAGGTTCTGTTGGACTAGAGGATCTCTACAGGTCACTTCCAGCCCCTAGCATTCTGTGATTCTGTTCTGTATTGGTTCTTTACCAGTCTTCCACAAGTTTGCAAAATTACTCAGAGGTTATTTTGGTTAGTTTCCTTAAGTACTCTAGAATGAACATCCTCAGTCAACTTGAATATTCTTAAAAAGTGCTAAAATATTCTTTAAAGTGCTTGCTCTCTCTTCTGTTTCTCATTTTAAAATGATTTTCTTAAAAATCTCATCAGAATAGATCTCAGAGAAGATGGAAAAGATGCCATTCAAGGTTTTTCTCTGTCTATGCCATTAGCTATTTGCTTTCTTGTTCTGTTAAAGATGTATCTTTCCTTTCTCTTGCAGTTCTCTTTTTTACCTAATACTTTTTAAGGCCACTTTCTTTTTACCTTTTAGATCTCTTAAAATTTACATTCATGCTAACAAGTTAATGAATAACAAAGGCAGTTCTTCATAAATAGCATTTGCTATCTTCTGGATGCACTGGAGAACTTCTCTTAATGCTAATCTTATTTTCCCCTTGTCTGGCTTTGAACGATTCCTCCTTCTACAGTTCATATCAAGGCATTTGATAAGATCTCAATTTCTGATGATGTGATTTAACTGACTAAACCAAAGAAGCCTGGCTAATGTTCACACTGTTGCATAGCTCATGGGTCCTTGCTCTCAGTTCTGCATCACGCAGTTGCAGTACTGTAAGCACTGGTGGTTTTACACACACTGTGTAATACGTAGCATCTGTCTTGAAGCCATTTAGTTTGCAAGCTAGTGAATTTAAAAGCATCTTTTTGTTTTCGGTTTTAACACATGTGTCTTGCCTTCTCTGGTTCTGTAGAAAATCACAGTGTAAATAAATACAAAATGGCAAATTGTTCAAAAATTGTATAATTATATATATTTACATTAATGGCTTGTGTGAAGTGATGTAGGAACTTGGGAAACAAATTATTCTTCAATTACTACTGTAGTGATAGAACAGCACTTGTCTGGGGATAAGAGATAGTTAAAAGAAAGGTAAACTAGAAGTCAGGATGACAGTGCAGAACAAAAAAAGGCGTAGACTGTTCTTGATTTTGCAAATAAGAGTGCAATTGAAATTTTAAAACATTATTAGTTTTAAGTCCAGTTAATTATTTACTAGTAAGAAAAATAGTTTTAGTTGATGCATCTGCCCTAGAATCCCTTGATATGATTTTGGTCTGCAACCATATTTTTGTTCTCTATTTAAAAACAATTTTGTCCTCCATGCCTCAACTCTCCTCACCTTGGACCACAGGCAGTATACTAACTGACTGAACATGGAGGAAAAAAAGGGAGACGATTTGTCATGCACTAATTGTAAGGAATCTCTTTTTTAACAGCAAACTAAAAACTTCATTAAAAACTGGAAGAACAGGATTCCTGGTACCATTCCCACTTCCTTAAATTCCCATGGAAATTTCTGGGCTTCTAGTTAAAGGAAAATTATTTTCATGCCTCACGCTTTTTCTCCTGGAAATACACCCTTGATAATGGAAAGTTTAGTTTGAATCTTAAAGTATTTCTAAGCTTTACAATGTCCCTTTATTTAAAGACAGCTGAAGTCCCAGAGTGGCTCTGCCTGATGAGTACAGTACAAGTGTACATAAGTAATGAGTGGACTATTTTGTATAAAGAGATTTCGAGAAAGTGGAGGGGAAGGAAGAGTAAAGGTAGGGACAATACACTGGACTGACACTCTCTGCGTCATGCAGAATGAAAGGAAAGAAAACTGCCGCCTCCTTCCTCTCAAAACCACCCCAAACTAAAAATAAAATCAGAGACAAAGAAACACTGCCAGAAGTGTTTGCTAGCAGTTTTTTAGTACTTCTCCCAAAAATTATCTGTTCGCTTTTTACATATCCAATTCAACAGTCTCCTTTTATACAGTAAACAACATATGTTTAAATTTAGGCCCATATGTAAGGCCTAGTGATATCAGTGAGCTTATGCTTTTTGTGAAATTGTAGCCATACTACACACACACAATATTTTTTTCTAGAGGTTTTTAATTAGGGACGCTTTTTCAGAGTTACCAGAAACTATTAGCATTTAGCATTAACTGTTAGCATTTTCCACAGCCACAAATACGCAAAGTTTAAAGGTCTAATTCCTCATCTACTCAGATGGTAATTCCAGTCATATAATAGCTTGTTGTCCTAGCCCAAATCAAGTCTGTGTAAGCATAAAGTGTGTCTCGCCACATATTCCCTGAAGTTATGAATGGCATGTCCCCGCTTCCAGCCCTGAACTCCTGTGTGATTGGCCATAAAATGGCAAGTTTCACAAACCTAGAAGTGGCTATATTTCAGAGGAAAAAAAGTAATATAAATGTAATTGTGTAAAGAAAGTTGGGATCTTGGGACTGCAGAAAGGGCTATCAACGTTAGGAATTATTTTGAGGGCTAAAGTCACAGGATCACAGATATTGTAGACACTGCAGGCTTTATAAATTATTACAACTTCAAAAACCTCTAAATATTTCATGAACTAAATTGTATAATCTGGCCAACATTTACTGTAAACCAAATAAGTAACTAAGCTGCCCATTAATTCAGAGAGCAGAGTGTGATAATAAAACTGCTCTTAAAAATGGGAGTCGTTGTGAATGACTGCTTTTAACATTTTAATAAGCATCATTAACTTCATATGAAAGGTTTATAAACATTTACTTTGCAAAACTTCTCTACTAGCAATAGGATAGATTTCATTGCTTGTTCTTATAGAGGTTTCTTTCTTAAGTAGTGAACTGAAAGTAGGCAATGTGTAGCCCAAAATTCCTGCAAACCTTCAGACTGTATGAAATAGTATAAGCCTTCTCCCATTGCTGGGATCTAGTTCCAACACATGCCATAAGATCGTCACTTATATTCAATGGAGCTCACTTTGCTTTGGATACTTTCCTCCTTTGTCTGTTGCATATCAGGCAAAACCTTCCTTCTCCCCTTATTTAATGGAATAAACCTATTAGCAGTCAATCATTAACTCCTAGGGGCTCAATTCAGTAAAGGAAAAATTACCTCCACGGTTGCCTGCTGTGAGATCTGCTGATGGCTTTGCAGCTGAAGAGTCTGATCAAAATAGCTTATGTGGAATTAATAAAAAGAATACATTGCAGTTACGTGGCACTTTCTTACTTTAGAATCTTCAAGTATTAATTAATGAAACTTCACAACACCCATGTGATGCAGGTAAAGACTATGAATGCTTCATGAAAGGATAACTGAGGTATACTGAGTTGAAAAGTGCTTCCAAGGGAAAACTGTAAATTGTTGCCAGACCCGGGATTAAAGTTACTTAGGAAGTCATTTGGTCTGTCTATGCGGTTTCTCACACGGCACTGCATTTCTGCAGTTAAAGGTCTTAACCATGCACAATTCTCCTTTTTTTTTCCCTACATGATGAACCTGAGCTCTTCACTGCTCTTTCCTATGCCCCTCTCCTGCCCATGTCCACCTCAGGGCGGGTGCACCATCCACAATGAGCAGAGGAATGTCACGGAGTATGCTCGACACAGAAGTCTATATATATACACCATATATCCAGCATTTCCTGATGAGTGTTATGGAAACAGGAAATTTCAAGGAACACTGAGTACTTTGTGTGCTGGACTGGATTGGAAATAATACAACTAAGTTTACTGTCACAGAATTTCTAATTAAGTCATTGCCCTAATTTGTTCTCTACAGCATGGTCTGTTGCTGTTAGGAAGCCATTTTATCCGCTAATCAAAATTAGGCCAGGAGTGCATTTTTGCCAGTACTGAGGACACGATCCTTTAAGAGATTTAAGAAATACTGGCAAAAGTCTTACTGTATACAATCCAGTATCAAATTAAAGGCACTTTTGTCAGTATTGCTTATTTTGCTCACAACCCCCCCATATCAATTACACTGTCAAACCCACTGTTTTTAGCCTGGTTTCTAAGGAAAAAAATAATGCAGTCATGCTACCAGCCTGTCTATCAGTCCTGACCCTAATGATCTTGAACCTGCCAGCCAATGTGAACCACATCTGACAATGCCTTCAGGATAGAGGTCTCAAAAATCTTCCTCTCCCAGGAGTTTAATGAAAATCAGGAGTTGGTAGAGGAGAGAAAATGACCGCATTAATCCTTTCTCTGAGGAGAAGACATGGAGAAAGGAGGCTTTCTTCATTCACTTGGCAGCGGCGAGCTGGGTAGCTGCACGTGTGTGTGGACTGCCTGATCAGCACAGCTTGCCCATCAGCCCAAATACACACACTCCGGACTTGTCACAGCAGAAAGCCAAAACGTGCATATAGGGAGGACAGGGAGAAGGCAAGAGGGGTCGCAGGACTGCAGTGACCAAAGGAAGAACATGTGGCATTGCAATAGGGGGTGATTTTAGGAAGATGAGATGCAGGCGTATGGACAGGGGTTCAGGAAATAGGGGGTAAAATGTAAGCATCTTGAGGAGAGGGGGAGGAAATGGTGCACTGGGTTTATGGGGGAGACCTGCAGATATTGTAGGCAGAGCTGTCACGGGCTGGCTTACTGAGTGGAGGAGATGTAGGTTAATTAATCCTGCTGCTTCTAGAATAATTTATTAAATTACATGCAGCTTCTATACTAGAAAGTTTGGCTGCTATATGCCTGGATAGCATATTGTATAGGACAGACTTTACACAGGAGTGGCTTTGAAGTACAAGAGGGGCATTAAAGGACCTTGCTTTTTTCTTTTTTTCATGGTGGGCAAATAGGCAATGAGTCAGTTCAGCTAAAGGGAATGATTTAGTGATTGATCTAAGTGTCAGGTTTGAAATCACTGCTGTAGACTCCTTGAAACTACAAGGTCATCTGAGCCCTTCATCCTTCCAAGGAAGAAAAATTAAGTGCCATGCAGTTACCACATCTGGTCCTTTGACTGAGGCCTTTAAAAAATGAAGGCCTATTTGTTCTACGTGGATTTGAAAGAATCTGAGGGACCTGCTCACATTTTCACACCCTCTAGTGTTATGTAGCAACCTGCACAACACAGATCTGTGTATTTGCCTACACCCAGCTGATGAAATATATTACAGATAGATAAAATATATACAGATATATATTACAGATAAGTCTGTAATATATATGTTACAATATGAATGAGCATGTGCTTTGCACTGAAAAATGAGAGAGACTGTTAATACCAGTGCTAAACATTAGTTCTCTACACTGTGTGTAAATAGATTTTTTGACCACTGACAACTCATCCCTGCCCTGATACACACATGAGATTCTCTCCTTCTCTTGCTCCTTTACTAGTACTCAGAGTAACAGTATAACGTTCAAGTCCAATATCAGAATAAATTAACCTACAACAAGGTCTGTGCCACAATGGCCACCACAGAGGTTCAGCTGAAGTTAACGTAGTAACGTGGAGTTTTATCTGAAGTTCATCCAAACCCACAAATTTAGGTTTTTATGAACTGCTGTGTTCAGAGAGAATAGCTTGACTGGAAACACCCAAACAGCATTTGTTCGCCAGCTCTGCGCTGACTCTCTGTGTCCAGGTGAGCTGCACACTGGCCAAACATGGAGCCCAAACGAGTCTCTTATTATCGCAGGTTACCTTGCCACAGTCTACTCTTGCTTCTTTTCTGTACAGTACCCAGGGTACAAGCAGGCCCTTCTCCGTGGCTGAGGCTACAATGTAGTGCAGAAACCGTACCTGCACTATGGTACTACTAATAACCATTGGCCTCCAGAACTGTCAGTGCATCAACGTTCCATCCCAGCAGTATGTTCACTATTGTCAGATTCTCATTTTTAGATAAAGAAGTCAGATTCAACCATTCCACAGTGAAAACTAATAAAAAAGAAATAACTCAAAGTGGAAAAATTAATTTCATGCCACTTTTAAAATAAACTTATCAGAAAAGAGAGTAAAACAAGTAATAGCTACTTGTGTTTTCTGTAAGCTACTTTGACAAGAAATCAAAGCAAGTCAGGGAAGCATGTTTCTCCAATATTGAGAACGTAACTATAATAACTGTTACATTAGCCAACACAAATTGAGAAAGCCTCCAAATCTGTGACTTGTCTCCACATGTCAAAAGGAGCATCTGGTCCTGTGATTTGCTGAGAATGAAAAATACAGCTTAGTGTAGGGGGAGGGCTGTAAGTGAATTGTGAACAAAGGCCACAGCTATCTGAGTGCAGAAGGTGTCTGGTTTAAGTTCAGTTTAATCTCTTGTGCCTTCTTTGTTTGAATGTATCCCTGCAGACGGGGGGGCAGCGGGGGGGGGGGGGAGTCTAAAAGAAAGGAACATCAGGTAGTGTTGACACTCATTTAAATTCAATCTGCAATGGGTATGGACTTAGATTGCTGACGTAGTTAAAAAATTCGAGGGGCACATAGAGAGGAGCCTTAGCAAAAATATGCGTGCTTTCGATTCCAGATAAGGCTTGATGGTTTTTTCTTACACCATCTGTACTCTGTATGAAGGCATTGCTCCTGAAAGAGATAGACTAATGATGAGTTGAGCAAGGCACAGAGCAGACAGGGAATGTGCAAATTCCCCAGACAGAGCCCTGCAGGAAACCTGCACTGCTCCTGCTCTTCTTACTGAGCTGGCCTGAGCTTCCCAGCTCTCCCTCTAAGGGGATGGGTAATAAATACCCTGTGAGAACATTCACATGGAGGTTTACTCTTAAATACCTAATGAACTTCAAGGTATTGACAGTTTATCCACAGTTTGCTGATATCCTAAAACACATTAGAATTTTCTGTGGTTTTCAAAACTCAGCTTGAACTATCTCTACATCTCCTTTTGAGCTTTGTATCACTTCAAGACCACATGTTAACGTTGACCTATAATTTCTTTGCCTTTATACAACTCCCATGGTTAGTGGTTACTGCTTGCTGTCAATCCTGTTTTTTTCACTTATCTGCGAAACACCTCGCCTTCCTACTCCGGACCACTGAGCTAGTTCTCACGTAAAACTTTCCTGTTTGCTTCAACCAATGACTGACTGACCCTATTCATCTTGCCTTTCAAAATAGCTTGTGAAAATCCTGCTTGCTTGCACTTTTTGCTCTTTGAAAAGTTAGTTTTCTTTCCTTGTCCTTGGCTCGAGGATTCTTTTGAGATGTTTCTCTACTTGTGCAAAGTTGAGCCTTGCCGTACCCAGCTCTGCAAAGTGGTTTTATTCGTTCACTTACTCTGTGAAGGAATAAGAGATCTACATTCCTTAGAAAGTTGGTGGGATAAAAGGTAAAAAGCAAGGGAAATGTAGTAACATCCTATATGGAATATGAAGGAGGAACACACCTTGCAAGGAAAAGGACTCTCAAGAGTCTCTGCCAAGAAATCAGAACACGTGCAAAGGGCAAAAAAGATAGATGCAGTTGGTTTCTTTAATAAAGAACACCTTCGATTTTACAACCATGGGTTCTTCTCATGCTATTTTCTAAGAGGAGACAAAAGGAAAAATGTGGAAAGGTATGTCCTTATTAATTTTCATAAACATCTTAACATACAGCTACCTTAAAACACACCCTATCCCTGCATTTTCCAGCATATCCAATCTCTCTACTTTCATCTCGTTTTGACTCAAAACTAACGTACAAATAACTGTATGCATTTCTTTTTTGCTGTCCTCATCTGGCTAGCTGTACCTTTTCACAGGCTCTTAGAGGTCAAAGTCAAGACTTCAATGTTTAGCTGCAGCCTAGCTTTGCAACAGGTATTTATTCCCTGCAGCACTTGGAAGAGGTTAGAAACCCTTCAGTGATTTGCACGTATTGTTTCTCTCAACTTTACTCCCAGTATCCACGATCTTAAACATGCAACTACCTTTATTAAAAAGTGCTACTGTATTGTTTATCCATGTTGTAATTCATACTCAAGCAAGAGACTATCCAAAAAAGGGGAGGGAAAGGAATAGACATAAAATCTTCACCTGGTGTAAATAGCTATTGCTTTACTGAAGCTTTACTGAAGCTGACAAAGCTACACTAATTTACTCCACATGAGGATCTAGACTAAAACCATTCTCAGCATTCTCAAGCTGAATGGCACTGAAATCCAGGTGTTTCTGGATGTGCTTTATTATGGATAGGAAAGTATTTTATGTGCAGTGAAGATATCATATCTTGAGCAAAAAGCACACATAATGCTTTTGAGTTTAGATACGAAACCACTTTGTAGCCTCATTTAGTTAGATTTATTTCACTGCTGCCTCCCTTTCTGTACATTCAATCTAATACCACAGAAATCAAACCCATCTTATTTAAAGAGTTGATGTCCTCCAAAAATACCTGAAAAGAAATATGATTAAAAAGGTCTCCCCTCTCCTAAAGCAAAATAGTAAATGGAGCTTTTTTTTTTTTTTTTGAATTATTTTTCAGTTAGCTCTACTGTTTTTTTTTAATAGCAAACTGTGTAAATAGTAAATTTTATAACAACAGATGGTCATTAGCCTGTACCTGTTTTAAGGTGAAAAGATAGCACAATCTAACTACCAGTAGGTTAGTAAACATTTCCATGCAAAGAAATGAGAAAATGGAAAGTAGAAAAATTCAATGGAGTGGTGCTTCTTTATGCATTTTAGATATGTATTACTTTGTCTATACATTGATTGTCTTGAAACAGGGCACGAACAATTATCCTGCATATAAGGCACTATGAGTAGTTAGTCTTCTTACATGAGCATTTTATTGAGATGTCAATGTGATTTAGAAATAAGGCTATTTTTTCAGATATAGTCCTTCTTTCTGAAATTGCTTGGACAAGGAGCCTCTCACCCAAAGAAGTGACCATAAGCAGTATCACCTCTCCATTAAAGAGTGCAACGAGCCAGGTTCTTCCAAAATGCAGCAGGATATTATATGTGCTCCACAAAGTGCTGTTCTGGCTGGGGACAACTGGTCAGAGACATGGGAGTCCAGATATCCAAAAGCATCTAAGTGGGACCTAAAATAACAGATTACCCCCTACCCCAGGTACCTCAGCCCTATGTTCATTGCAATAATTAAGCACAGAAGTGTACATTCAGGTGAAACATCTCCTTGTCTTGAAGCCAGTGTGAGTTTTGCCATTCCTTGAGTAAGGACAGTGTTTCACCTTGAAGTATACTGAAATATTAGTAGATACTGAAATATTTCACTGAATCCTTACCTTTTTAGGCAAATATGAATGCTGCTTTTTGGATTTTTTTCTTTCTTTTCTCCAATAAGAGATCTATTTCTGCAGTCTCTGTGTCATGATATTGCTTTTCTCATTTTCAGAAGTGAGTTCACATTTATCTGGAAAATAGTTAGCACTGGGACTAATGAAAAACATCTGAGAAATGCTGCTTTCTTATCGCAGTAGAGCCAAAAAACCTGAAACAAAATAAGCTAGTTCCTTTTTTGGGTATGGAGTATTCTCCTTTATAGGAACTGTTTCACATGTTGTGTGTTGAATGGAGCCAGTCAAAAAATCAAAACAGATAATTTTCTACTTTTATCTATCTATCTATCTATCTCATTACTTGTCATTTGAGAGACATTCAGTTAACTACTGGTGTATTTAAGATTATCTTAGTAAACCTACAGAATATAATTTAATTTATTCTAAGTAATAATTCAAAAATTAGTCCTAAAAATGTCATAAGAGCTACTTCATCTTTCCTTAATCAGTAATACAGCATTTAAAATGTTTGAGTGATCAAATCAGAAACTAGAAACACAAAACTGTTCGACTTACAAGACCAACCAAAAAGAGAAATTTATAAATAGCCCAGAGGTAGAAATAAGTTTTGAGCTGCTTAACAGATATAAATAATAAACATATAGAACCCAAGATATTTGTTAAAAGTGGAGAGAGCTAGTTTAATATAATTATTTGTAAGCAATAGTTCAAACAAATGTAAAGACTGCTGACAATAAACATTTTTTTTCATTAACCCATGAAAGTTTGATAAATTGAGA
The DNA here is from genome assembly GCF_011004875.1 of Balearica regulorum gibbericeps. Classification (NCBI taxonomy): domain Eukaryota; kingdom Metazoa; phylum Chordata; class Aves; order Gruiformes; family Gruidae; genus Balearica; species Balearica regulorum. The sequence continues at coordinate 26,941,699 of NC_046190.1, read as the reverse complement.
GTGAGTTAGTAACAGCTTTTTAAAACAGCAAGTAAAAAACAAATAGATTTCATACAGGTAGTCACTGTAGCCACCACACTGCCAGAGCAATAAAACCAAACATCTAAAATTATGGAAGTTAAACAAAATAAGAAAAATACTATTTTTCTTTGGTATTTTAACATGACACCCACTGAGACAATTATTCAATTCTGAAATTAGAATATTTTACAATGAAAAACAGGTTATTTTAAAAAAACAAGGAAAAATACAGGGAAGCTACTAAACATTTCCTGATCACAGCAAGATCACACTTTACTATCTCCAGCCCACATATTCCTCTTACCTCAGATCAATTCCGGTATCCTTTAATTCAAACGAAGAACATCATTAAGCTGTTCCCATACCCTTATGCTGCTCCAATTATTTTTTTTTAAACTAAAGTTCCAGTAGAGCACAACTTAAAATAACCTCCTTAGCCAACAGTGACCCAATGGATCTTGCAGGCTTGGATAGACCCAAGCTCCACTCCAAAGGCTGGCCAGACCTGCCCAGCCTTGCCATTCATTTGAAATGCCATCGAGGGGGCTGGGACAGCCCAGCGCAGCAGCAGCACCCTCCTTCCCTGCTCCCCAGCCCAGGGAGAGTTTGCACACCCTGGCTGGGCTGCACAGGGAGCGGGCAGGAGGAGGCACAGTGCTTCCCCAGCCCCGGTGTGCCTATGGCCCCAGCTCCCAGCAAGGGTGAGGACTCCCCTCTGGCTTCCTACTCGTTTCCTTTTACTCCTGGCATGGCTGCTATAGAACCTGTGCCTTTCATTGCATCAACATTGTCCTGATCTTCTCTGGCAGATTTGTGACCTTGCTTATTAATTGGTGAATCAGCAGACTCGATATTTTGCGTGGAAATGCTAAAAACATAGAGGGATCTTTACTGATCTGTACTCAGCATCATTTTCAAATAGGTATTCAGACATTTACCTTCTTTATTACAATTAAAAATTTGTATTTTTATATTGTATTCTTTTGTTTACACCTCAAAACCACTTCTGTTCTCAAACTAGTTAATGCTAAAAAAAGATGAATTAGGAAAATCTCAGTGAGCTGTGCTCTGTAGTCTTCAGTGCAAAACCAATGCAGTTCCTACCGAGTACGGTGGAGATTGCTCTTGCCAGCCTACAGAACTTGTCCCCTGCCAGCCAGTTGTCTTTACAATACAGCTAAGAACAAAGATTGCTCTTTGAAAAAGTCTTAATTCTAGAAAACATCCAAGATTTTTAAATAATTTATAGTTTTGTTATACTTATTATTAAATGTTCATATTTTTTAAACCTAGCCTTTTTTTCCCCCCACCCCAGGTTCAAACTGCTCTATCTCACACCATCCATATATGAGCCTAAGGCTTCCTCCTGCACATAGCCTGTGGCCATCGCTGTTTATACAGTTGACTGAAGTCAATCGGAGGTTGTATGATTCCCATTTTTTCAGTAACTGTATTTAATTTTTTTGGAAAACAACAAAGATTTTTATTTTATATCTTCTAGTCTCTGCTGCCATTGATTTGTCAGTAGAATGGAAAATGCTATTGAGGTCTGGCAGCTGAACTGCAGTCGTGATGAAAGGTGGCCCTGCTTTCACCCTTTATTGCACCACCCACTACCTGTCCAATGATGATTCGTCTGCACTATCATTTTTACTAGCTGTGGTGCAAAACACAAGAATACTGTTCTGAGGTGTTAGCTAGAGTAGAGAAAAAAGTAATCCTTTTGTTTCCATCAAGGAGTTTTCACATTAAACCTGCCTGAGAAGGAAAATCCTCCCAATTTAATTTCTATGGAATCTCTTGTCTGGCTCTACAGCACTTAAAATATAAATGATGGCCAAGGTTACGGTTAAATTAAGCAAGCTGGAAACTGGAGACAGAGATAGAAAAACAGAGAGAAAAAAATATCTATTCACCATGTTCTTATCAAGATGTTCTGTGCACAGACGTTGGGACTATTCCTTAAATCTTGACCAATTTTCATTAACAAAAAAAAGCTGACACATCCTGAAATGCTCAGCGGTAGAACATATGTTTATGTATATTTTTCATACAACGGTAGCAAGAGAAAGAGTTGGGAAATCATTCATAGTTGTTGCAAGTAGTCTGCATCCATAGGGATCAGTAATAGTCTCACTGCCTAGAGCTTGAGCCAAAGTTGTTCTTTATTTCACTCTGCATCTCCTTCAAATCAGAGCCTCTTACTGAGCAATTGAGGAATGTAACAAAGACATCAGTTTTGGATCGAATGTGTAGTCTAAAGTTGCTTCCAGCTCTGAAAAGGTCTTTATTTCTTACTATATTTATGGGCTTTTGGGGAGCGGGCAGGAACACTGTGCTCAGTATGAGAAGGAGGAAAGATGGAAAAAAGTGTGCCACGGACAGGTATTAACAAAGCTCTCTGTTCTATTTCATATGCTTGAAACTATGGGTCTGTTGCCTGGGTATTGACTGATGCTGTGAAATAAAGATATAGACATGTGGGTTTAAGGTCCACTAGGCAAACAAAGATAAAGGACTCATTCTTGCCAGGAGGAACTCATGGGAATTTTTACTCAAGAGAGCAATCCGAGTGAATACAATGGACCTGCTCAGAGGAGTAAAGCTACCACAACGCCGTTGCTGCGACCAGACTCATACAACAAGACTCCCATGTAAAATAGCTGATAGGACAGAGGCACACGCGCCAAGCAACAACTGATAGTGCTTAACGAAGACCATGTGTATTAGTACGCCACAGCACAGGAAATGAGAGATTTCCCCCTGCTCTTCTAATGATGTCTAAGAGTAAGTTCTGTGTAAAGAAATATTTCTTTACAAAATAGCTGACTGGAATCCTTAAGGAAAAAGGGACAGATTTCCATTACTTTTTTCTTGGATTAGAGGCAGTCTTGGTTTCTGCTGCCTTCCCAGATTTCTTAAAAATTGTTTTCCAGACATTCCCACGGTGCTAATGTCAGGCCAATATCTAATAACTTTTTCCTGAACTGCTTATATTCTAACACAATCTCTTTCAGTTCAAAGGGCATAAACCAATGTTGTTACTCTTCCAGCCAACACTCAGGACATACCAAAAAGCCTGACTAGTAGCAGATGCAGGTCTTACAATGGATTGAGACAAAAGTTTCCAAATGCTGACAAGTTTTTGTGATACATGACTGATGTATATGTTTAAGTTACAGACCCTAATCTGTACAATTAGCTTATAATGTAAATTCAGGAGCAGTCCAGGGTTGGTAGTACAGAAAATTATGTCACAATTCATTGTTAATTATTGAACCGAAGTTGGAATATTTATTCTTGTAGAACTGTCTACTGTCACAAGTGAAACTTCAAGCCTAGTCACAATTCTTTACTGTTATTGTTTTATTGCTCCATCAACATAACTTGATTTTCTTGAGATGTGTCATTGCACTACCAGGAATTAGATATATAAGGAAAAAAAAAGCAAGTTATTCCCAACAGCTTGTTTATTAGACAACACATCAACTTTCACCAGTAAATAAGACAACTTATTTTGGTTAAGCAAGGCTGTGTACAATATTTATAACCCTACTACATATGCAATTTTAGGATACCTGCTAATAAAGAGATATTAAGGGAATCCAAAAGCTTCTGTAGCACATTCTCGTACGTAAGTGCCATCTATCTTGGAATACCAGCATCTGTATTAGGATAAAGTCTGATATTTGTTGTCTGCCTTTCATACCAGTTTAATCGAGCTTTGTCTCTATTTATTTCTAAGAGGTCCAAGAATTTTATATACAATCCTAGCATAAATCAGGAGTAATGTGGCTTTGCTCTTCAAACTGGTTTTATGGCTATTAATTTATACTGCACCTGGTTAATTAGTTGCAAATAACATGGGACAATTTCTGTGAAAATACTACCTTACCACATGACTCTTCATAGAACTTACATTTTAAACTCACCTGCTCATTAAATAAGATGTTTTATGTTATTTTCAGGAGTTAGAATAGATATAAAATGGTATAGCAAAAATGACAGAATGCAGTTTATTTTAAAATCTGTTAAAAAGCTAATAACTGTCACAAAGAAAACCTAAATCAAATATGGTGATCTTCAATTTTCTGTTGCCAGCCTTTAGAAAAACATAGGGAAAAACAAATAAAAAGCTGAATATTCCTGTAGAACACAATGAATGATAGTCAAAGCTACATAGACTAGCACTCACATAACTGATTCCCAAAGCAGTTCTGAGGCTACTCTATTCAAGTATTTGGCCGTACCAGCTTCAATCTATATTGCTATGCAAAGCTCCTAATAGCACTTGGCTTGTGTGATCTTGATGCTAGCCCCAATAAATGGTTACTCAAATGTATTACAGGTGTTAATCTGATTTTTCTTCCCCTCATTAAAGGAGTTTCTGGCCCTTTCTTGATATCTTATCTTCTACATTAGCTCCAGATCTGGGCAAGGAAGATACCCGGCTTTCTTTGTAAAAGAAGCATGCAGGTCTTTGCTGGTTAAATCACTATTTACTTATTTATTAGTTTCAAAAGAAAACATTTAATGTGGAATGACTTGTTGAAACACTTTTTCAAAATCAATGTTTTCTTATGAAATTAAATATTTTTGTCCAAACTTCTTTCATTTAGTGTGGACCCCCTGGCCCCGCCATTTCTGAACAGTGGTACTTTATGCTACTAACAGGAGGACCTCCTCATTTTTAGGATGGTGTTGCCAGATATGACCAGCTGTTGCTGAACCGTTCACCAACATGATTCCCAGATGGATTCTAGAGGAATTTATTCAGAAAGATTTATGGAATATGTTCCAAGATTTTGGGAGCTGTTCCTGGAACTGGGCAAGGCTGGAATAAGCAAAGCCCCCGTTTTCCTGAGTATGATCTTGTAGCCTATCCTCATATTTCTACAAGATTTTAAAAGTATAAAAATGATGCAATAGGTAATGTGATAAAAAAAGAATATATGCTTAGTTTAAAATGTAGACACTTCCAACTGAAGGTTCAAAAATAATCCCTTTTTAAATTTCCTTTTTTAACATTTTTGCAATTCAGTTACAGCAACTGTTTTAACATTTTGAAGATACTATGGAAATGACAATACTTTGCTGCATCCAAAGATCTGTGTTTTCAGTAAAATAAGGACTTCTATAATTGTTTTGCTAGCATTTGCATATGATTTCAACTAAGATGGCAAAAGAATGCCTATAGAAACTTCTTTGGTTGATGATACTTTTTAGCAAAGATATTCAGTTTTGAACATGAAACTACTTTTAATGGAAAATGTTTCATTCAAAGTACTACAATTAATTTTCATGGACCACTCTTTATACACAGGAATAAGCCCAAAGCTAACATAAACCAAAATCTTTGTCTTTCCTTTAATTTCAATAGGAAATGGTTTGGATTTTTCCATACCTCTCAACAAAGACTCCAATTTTTTAAAAGACAGTCTTACCGAGTAAGACAGACAGATAAGCAACATCACTTTACTCCTACTCTGGGGGAAAACCTGTGCATTTTGACACGTATTTTTGTTACCGCAAATATAAACCTGGATAGCCAGTGTATCCAAATGCCGCCTGCTGCTGCTCTCGCTGCCTTTCTGGAGCACGCTGGCTCAAAAACTAGGGTGGGGGGGGCAGGATCTGCCCTTGCGCCTTGCCTGGGGCTGCGCTGCTTCCCAGGGGGGCTGCGGGCCTCAGTGGGGCACCTCGCAGCAGGATCCACCATCAGATACCTTTGCCAGGGTCACACAGGGCCAGGGAAATTAAAATAAATTTTCTTTCTGAAGGCTGGCAGTTTTGTGTTTTTGTAATGCCCACATTAGGCTTCAAACAAATACTTGTGTGTATCCTTAAAGCAGATGTAGCGTTCAGTCAAGCAGCAGGCAGGAGCTTGTAGCCTGGATTTCAGAAGTAGTTTTCAGAAGCTAGATCGATTTATGTAGTCACAGTAAGGAGAAAAAAACACCCCAAGAATTTCAATTATTGTTATGCATTTGGAATTACTAGCATCATCATAAATTCTCTACCCAAACCGGTAACATCAATGTTTAAATTAGAAAAAAAATCCTAATACTGCAATTAAATAATGATTTTTATTTTTTTTTTTTTATGAGGGCTAGAATGAAAGAGCAACTGCAGTTTATCAAATGGTTTTGCTAAGTGCGGTCCTATGGCATAGAAAAGGTAAGATGGTATGAACACAGGACACACAGCATGTGGAGAAATGGGAAAAATACATCAGTTGCGTGTCTGAATTTCTTCCAGTGGTCACAATGCTTCCTCATTTCATAGAAATTATTTCATCCATGTTTGAAAAGGGCATTGAAGGTCTTAAATGGAGATTGCAAGAGAGGAGAAAAGTTGATGTCCTAATGGGTATTTCCCAGTCGTTTGCTCTACTCACACCTTCTTAAACTGTAATTTCCTTTTATAGTAAATGTTCCCAACTGCAATCTTTACAGAGGAAATTATTTCAAAGTGTGTTTGTTACCTAGAGTATAATCTGCTGAAATGTCTGGGAATTTTTAGTTGTTTTTAAAGTATCGAAGTTTAAACCTCCTGAACAGTCTCTCAGATTCAAGTTTCTAACAAGTTAGTGCACTTGCATTCTAATCTCTTTTTAAACTTTAATGAGATTTGGATAGTTTTATGGGGCCATTTCTCCCCCCTGTGTAGGCCACATCTCTGGGTTTATCTTTTGCAGTGCCCTGGTTCCTAACTGAGCACCTGTGGGTCTAAGTCTGATCACACAGCCCTGTCATTGGGCTGGATGATGCAAAAAGTGTCAGGTAGAGAGGCAGACTGTACAACTGAGGTCAGTATAGCTTAAAATTCATTAGCAAGATCTCTGAAAGCTTATTGCCAGAGCTAAAGCTAGTCAGATAGCAACAAGTCATAGAGTTACCTAAAAATCACCTCTAGTGTGTTATTTGTACACAGATGCCATTACTTAAAGACAGCCCTACCTCTAGTAGGATGCAATGCTCAGAATAAACGTCTCTGATGATCTCTATTTATGACATGGAAAATTAGTGTAATTATGAGCAGTTTCATAAAGAAATATTAAAAATAATCAAATTGAAAGTGTGTTTTAATGTCAGAAAAATTACATCCTGATATCATCTAGCATTCTCACAACAACATCCAACTGACATCCTTACACCAACCCTAAACTTCTAATACAAACTATAGAATGATAGCGAATAATTTTTAAGAAAAAACCCCCACAATAATTCCTAGGATTATACTTAGAAGATACAATCAGTATCCTGCAAATTTATACTACTTTATTGCATAATAATATCATGCCCTGTATAGCAAGTACTGTTTCTTATGTACAAAGTCCATATCTCCTATCAGAAGCAAGACTCTCTAACTACTTTATGAGTACTTTTGAATGCAATTTTCTTCTTTGCAGAATAAACTACAGTGAATTTATGTGCTTTTTATATATTCTAAGGAAGCAGACCTTGCTTAAATATGAAACCTTTCACTTTCTTGTGCTTCTAAACAGGCTTCTTAGCCCCCCAAAAGTATATTTTCAATGTTGTTTCAGACTAAGGTGGCCTGTTGTTTGAAAGTGAGCCTGGAAGAGAGCTTGATGGTACGTTTTGCAAGTAACTATTAAACGTAACAACCAGCATCCTAGACCCTTGCCTACAAGTGACTTCGCCTGTATAGCTGAATGGAAAGTATTATTTGTTCTAACTGCTGCTTGCAGATGCTTTCTTTGTGGTTTCACAGCTTGGTCATAAGGCAAACCTTTTTAATTTTTATTTTTTATTTTTACAGCTGTTTAATTGGGACAGTCCCCACTCTGGTATTGGTGATGTTTGTTTACACAGAAGGCTTTTAGGTTTGCAAAGACAGGGATTTGCTGGTTGGAGGGGCCAGGTACAGTGTTTGTGCAGCTGGTCGCCAGGTAACCCTCCCAAACACTGCTGGAGACCATTGGAACCAAGTGTGAGGATCAAAAAATGGTGTTTTCCCTGGGACTATTTGCATTGCAGCACAAGCTCAGATGTTTGTTCAAATTTTTTTTGGTGCCAGGCAGAATCATAATTCTACTTTGAAAAGATAAAAACTGTGAAGCGGCAATTAACTCTCTTAAATAAGAACATTTTAAGCAGAAGAAAATTATTTATTGCTGAGTGTGGCTGGGGAAAAACATAAAGGTTTATTAATAAAATTTCAGTGTATGGTTGATCCCACGCAGCCAAAAATCCCAAGTCGGATGCCAAATATCGAGAGACTTAAAAAAAGAAAAAAAATCGATCACATTCATTCTCAAATAATGAATTTGAAACTCTTTCTTTGCTGTGAGTTTAGAGACTTTAGGCTTAAATTACATGATGTTTTTGAGTTTCTCTCTCTCCGGTTGAGGCAGCTAAGAACACAGGCCTGATTCTCAGCACACAATTTGCCTCCTGTCCCCAGGATTAGACATGCATGTACGTACGTAATTAGCAGCCAGCTCTGTCTGAAAAGTGAGGTCCTACTGCAAAGCAAGGCTGGCTGGTGCTGGCAGAGCTGGAGGAGCCCTTCTGGAAGGCACTGCTCTAGTCCAAGTACCACTGGCTTTTTGTAAAGATCTCTGAAGCTGGCAACTCTGCAAACCTACATGGACCATTAACCAGAAAAGGTTTGAAGTTTATACCAAAGTGTTACAAAAAATATCCAGGAAACATATACCAATTACAGAAGACATCTCAACAGGTTGAGCACAGTTTAATCTGGTCATGTTCCTTTACAGCTCTGCGCATTCGTGGATCTGGACTGTGGTAAAACTCAGAAGAGAAACCCAGTTGTGTACAATTCAACTCTCCCTTTCCCACTACCTTCATTATGTAGTTACTGTGAATATTTGCTTTAATTCCAGTCTGTATGGATTTAAATGACTTCAAAAGCTCAAAGAGGAGCTCATTTGGAAAGGAGAAGTTCACCAGTCCTGCGTTTAAAATGTACAAAAGGTACCTTATATGTAATTTTAGAAGCAATGTTGAAAATCAGCTGAGGCTGCCTCTAAAAGTTAATCAATGTTAGCAATTCTTCCTGGAAATTTGAGATGAAAGAAGGTCTAATAAAAGAGGAAGATCAACTAGATACATGTATTTGGAGAAAGATATATATATATATAATGCAAATGGATACACACACATTTTACACTGCTGATACAGAAAAACAACTACTGTTTAAAACGTGCACATGAACATCACAGAGTACTTATACCACACGTTATATATATATATATATAAAAACAGGGTTCTACAGTTTCATTGTATGCTGTCTAGGCTGAATGTTATGTCTTAAAAGTGGGGTAGTTAGAAGAGCTGAATTGCCAGGGATTCCCCCCAATGCCTGATTTCTCCCCAGCATTTCTCATGGTGTGCTTCAGATTACTGATTGAGGAAGAAAAGCATCAAGTTAATGCAGACCAGGAGAGGTGTTTGGATGATGCTGTGGGAGGACAGCCATAGACTTTTTCTTTGGCACTTAATACTTGCTCAATCTTGTGAAGAAGATTTTGGGTTGCTTGTTTATTTGTATTAAAGGCAAAAAATGCCACATAAGAGGCACTTAATCAGAGCTTTATATAGAACAATCATATACATTCACAAGTGCCTTAAAAATAATCTATAATGTAAATACAAAATTCTCAATTCCTTTAAGCCTGTTAGAAGACATTTGCTCCCAGAATTACTTGTGGTGTGGTGTTAAAGAAACATCCCTTCCCTGAAATCTGAATTTTCATAATCACACTGCAATTCTGCATTAAGTGCAAGATAGGCATTCTGCATATGGAAAACCAACTTACAACAGTCTTAGTCTTGTATGAAACAAACTCTATAGAACATGTTTGTGTGCACGTGCACACTCCAAGGCAATGAAACAGCAGAAAGACCCTGTCCTTAAGGAATACATCAGTCATACCCCTCAGCCCGAATAACCTAGATGGTGAATGCTTATTGGGTCTAAATTTCTATTTTCTTTTACCTGGATCGATCATTGCAAGCATTTTTCCCTTTATCTTATAGTCACCTTCTGTGCTTTCATCCAGATATAACTTCAAATAATGGTTTCCACCAGGGACTTTTTCCCTTTCTCCTTTTCAATGTAGAGAAATAAGTTAAACAAGAAAAAAAAGTGTTCTGGGCAAATCAATGAAGCTGAGGTTAGTGGCTTTTAAAAACAAAACCCCCTGTAGTACTGATACTAGTGGGTAATGGTAAGTTACCAATTTGTTTCCATTCCCATAGTAACTATTCTAAGTACCATGGTAACGAACCTAAACAAACATAAATATTATCTTTCCTTCTGGTCTCAAAATTTTCACATTTAATGCTGTCCTAATAAATAGCTACAGTAGCAGTTCCCCAGCTATTGTTCACAAATACATGCTACAGTAAATAGATTCCCAGTGTGCCTACCAGAATATGCAAGCAGTTGCAGTGCTTAATAAATAATATCTAATTATACATACATAATTGATTTTATTTAGCAATATAGGTACGTGTAACAGTAAGTAGCATATGTCAGTGAAACAGCATTTTAAGACAGACAGGTTTGGTGAACTTACTGGCATGGCTTATCAGTTTGTTTGACAGTCTGAAAAACTAGAGCTTTTTTCCACGTTCATAATACCTGTCAGAAGCATATTATGTGATTAACTTATGATTGCAAGGAAAATAGATGCCTTTAAAAATTATTATTCTGGTGGAAATTCATCTCAGAGCTCATGTAGGCACTTGGCTCTTTTCTTCTTGATGTGTTTCACAATGTTATATTCTTTATTATTTACCCACAGTTCAATTTTTGTTTGGTAGTTTGATCATGTCAAATCTTGATTTTCTAATACAAATATACCCTGCATCTATCTGCCAACTGAGCTTTCCAGCACACGTGTTGTAAAGGCTTTGCAAGCCGACAGAGGTCCTGCCTTGGGAAGCCTGCCTTTACCGTACGGCGACCAAGCGAGGACTGCCCGCCCTGCTGTGACCAAGCCTGGGGCGGCTCTCAGCAGCCCGGCTGTCTCCAAGCAGTGTCTCGCCTGGGCGTGCTGCACTGCCCTTCGCAAAGGACTCGGATCAGCACTGCCAACTTTAGGTACTCGTCAGCATGTTATAGTCGCAGCTCACCTCACATGCATGTTTTGCACAGGATTCTGACCAGACAACTTGCTTTTTAAATAAAGAGGAAGACACCCCAAAATAGCAATTCTTTAGAAAAGCAGTTTGAATGCAATAGTTCTCTCTCTCATTTATCTTTCCCCTAGAAATCCAGTGAGTCTGACTGTGTTCAAAAAGACAGGGATACACGCTGGTTTATGAGGCTCCTGGAATATCTCCAACATGAAACAGTAAAATTGGCCTCCAGAAATGGGAGGCTCTTGCCCTTTTGTCGTGTTCCAGTCTGCCATCACACAGGCTTGCTCAGCATCTCAAAGCAAGCACAGACCTTAGTGCACAACCTTGTTGATAGGTGATGTCTTCCCATATAAATCCATTTTCCAAGGTAAGAGTTTGCCTATTCTTTAACTTGATCTGATTTCAGGGGTAGTCATCAACTCAACGTCATGAGTTTTCTCCCTCTGGCCTTTCGTATTTCATCACAGAGGTAAAACCAGAGAACAAAGAGCTGAATATTCACAGTGAAGTGTGGGATCTGATTAAAACACATGCAGAGACCTCACAGGCTCAGACAGATTTACGTCCACTGAGGAAAATAGTTCCTAACCTGTGAAAGGGAAAGGGCAGAAAAGACTAGCGAAAGTATACAAGTACAGGCTCACATCTGCAGCGTTTCCAACAGGATAGCTGAAGCTACACAAACACATCCTTGACCCTAGGCTTGTTTGGGTTGGAGGTCTAACGCAAAAGCTGTTCTCAGCTCTAGTCAGCTGCTCCTTGGCTTTGGGCATGACCACAGCTTTGCATGACCTCATTTCATCTGGAAAACACTTTGAGTTCTGGACAAAAACAGTTAGTCTTGAAATGACAGATTTTGTTTTAGATTTATGTACTTTTTGCAGTGTCTGGTTCACAAAATGTCAGCAGGGCTACCCAGGAGAGCTGAGCTTGTTGCCTGTCTTGCTGGAGCCGGTTCAAAGCTATTGGAGTTGCAATGGGAAATAAACTTCCAGTGAGGCAAACTATTGTTTTTGCATAATGTTAGCAAAAAACTATTGACTGATAGTCAATAGTCAGTGGTGCTCACAGACACAACAAGAGGCAATGAGCAGAAACTGAAAGACAGAGGGACCAACGATCTCAAAAGGTCCCTGCCAAGCTCAACCTGTGATCCCGGTTCCTATGCTAGATACTGTGCAAGGATAAACCAGAGAAGAAGTGACCAACCCACAGAAAGACTTCATCTTTTTAATTTTATGAGGACAAAAGCCAACTAAAATCCCTGTTATTTGGTGAGTCACAGTGTAGCACTTCTCAATCCTATACTCAATTTGTTGGTAAGCCAAAATCCACCGGGACTTCCAAGACACATATATTCACTGAAGAGCATATGAGCATCTCAAGACAATTATTTTTCTTTCAAAAGGTTCTTAACACCCCTCCCCCCAAGATGGGTATCATCACCTAAAGACATCTCTTTGCAGATATTTTAGACTTGCAACCAGAAATTATGTCTGGAATGTCAAAAATTCTCAACAGTGGATTCCATCCCACAAGGGATACAGCTGGAGGCTCTATTTACTTTTCTTTGAAGCCTGAATTTGACTTACTTCAGCAATACAACTTGGATTGTATTTGGGAAACTTTTGCTTGGTTTGCCAGCTTTTGTTTTTATTACCATTTGTCTTTTTTTGCTCTTGGTCAGCTAACACCTCGATAAAGATTCAACATGCAGACATAAAATAAAATTTAGCGTTTTCTCAAATCCAAGTAAATAGGTGCAAAGATAAAATTCTAGACAGACCGACAGATAGTTGATGTTCAATCCATATACACATTTAAATAATTCATAACCCTTTTTTTCCTTTAATTTGGAAATGAAGAAAAATATTTTCAAGTGCCCTAGATAATGTCTCTAGATATTTGGTAGAAAAATGCCTGTGTTTGTTTTGTCTCTCATGCAAGCAGTCCTGTTTTTCTGGATTCTAGACTCCACATGCATGCTCAAAAGAGTGCTCTGAGGAGCACAAAGACAGGAACTGAAGTATTTATTTAACAAAATGCTTTAAAATAAAACAGAAAATCTGACATACATGTGTAGAAGTTTGTTCTCTGACTTTATCTTTCAGGCTTTTAAATAATAGAACTATTGTTATGAAGATGTTTAAATGTCTGTAGCTGAAGTTTGGAGTAAAGAAGAATGGCTGTTATGGAGTGGGACACTGCAAAGAATTTAAAGTATCTGATATCTTTCTGTAAATTAGAAGCAATCCACATTTAACAAACTTCACCATAAAGAGTTAATTTTTATTAGACTCTAATGTACTGTGACATCAGTTAAGTGCAGTTTATTCTGGCGATTTTACTGGCACTAAGCTAAAACGAGGAAAACAAAAACCTAATCTGAAAAACTTCCTGTCAACCGATGCTACCAGAAACACTAACTACAACAGCTACTGTTTAATTTTTAAAATCTTTGACCAAATTCACGTTGTTATGACCCAGCAAGAAGTGGAAGGTCCAGTTCTGCTCAGCACGTGATGGACAGAAAGCAGCCACACAGTTCTAAAGCATTATAGCTTGAGAATTGTACTATCAATAATGCTGTAACTCCCAGACAATGCCTCAGATTCTCTTATTTTTCTTAACAGCCTAGCAAACGTATTAGAGCAACGTACCCCACCATTTACTACCTTTGTACTATTTTTTTCTCTTTGTAGATCTATTAGCCATTAATATTCTTACCTAAACTGTGTGATATCTGAAAAATCATTAACCATGTTCCAAAATAATAATAATACATGTGAAAATGAGGTGAAATTCACAAATTGTACTTCATATAAAGGTCAGGCATTAAGGAACTAAGGTATTTGAACAAAGATAACCTGAGATTAAGTAAAGTGAGAAATGCTAAGAATAGAAAATTTGAGACCAATATTGTAGTCTTCTTATAGACTGTCACGGAAATTAAGACATTTCTCTCAGTCACCACGACTCGAATTCCTAGGACAGAAATTTCCTCCAAACAGGAAATTTTTATGACGGTATTTCAAGTTATACTCTTTTGCTCTTGAAATTCATAGCTTTAATATTTTTATTTTCAGTCTCCTAGTTACTGGAGTTCAACTAAGAAGGGCAGCCCTTCCTGCGTACCGTTATTTTCATTAGCTACATACTTCTATCCATTACCAGGAAACCTGAACCCTGGTAGAACCAAACCTGGACCCTGGAGGAAAGGAGGACCTGTGCTCTGGCAGAAGGAGCTGTCTCCTGCCCTGTGGCACTGGAGGTTCTGCTTTCACGCTCCTCCATACTGAAGTCTCTCTTATGGCATAATTTCCTTCTGTTGCTAGAGCAGGAATGAATAACACTGATAATATTCATTCATTATTCATCTGTCCCTTATGGCATCATTATAATATGATCTTTGTTTGAAAGGTTTTGGTGACAGTTCGCTGACACCAAGATGCAATGCGTTGTTTTGAATGGTGGTTTGTGTTTTATGCACAAATATTACCAGGGGAAGCTTTCTCTTTGTACCCACCATACTACTGAGAACTAAAAGAACTCTACTCTCTTACCCAGAACTGGATGCAAAAGAACCCTGCTGGGGGGAGTAGGATGCAATGAAGCTTGTTTCTGCTGACAAGGTACAAGGTGTTACAGTCTGACCCCTCATAGAAATGCATTTCCACAGCAAATACACAAGCTGTTTACAATGGCAACAATAAAGCGTGGTATGTTCTTGTCTCCTGCCTTCCCGCTTAAACCAGCGGCCAAGAGAAAAGCTGAAGCTCCTGGATATTGTGATAGTCTGGAAAAAACGACCATAGGAGGCAGAGGTTCACTTTAATAAACTGAGTCAAAAGCTGGGTTGGAAATTTTTGTCCTTATCAGGCTTGTACTTCTTAATAGTTAGGGGATTTAGGTTATACTGGTAAGTATTTATATTCCTGGTGATTACTACATTCATTCAAACTGGTGCTGCTGGAGAGGGGCAGAAAGCAGCAGCAGTTACATGAGGACTAGTTTCATTGCAGAAGGCACGACAGCAGGCGCAGAGCAAGAGCAAGCTCTGCCTCGAAGATCTAGCCAGACGGGTCTGGGAATGAGGCTGCAGAAGTACAGAGACAGCAATTTGCCTAAGGTGAACCAAACACAGAGCCTTGCAAACGGTGAGAAAATGGATAACGTAAGCTCTGATAGCAGCTCTCTCTGCTGCTCATCCAGCAGCCACAGGTCTACATTTACATGTCTGTTACTTGAATGAAGGCAAAGGAAAAAGTAATTTTCATAATTATGAGGCAGACTCTCCCACTCAGCTGCCTCATCTCATCCTGGCACAGTACCCCACTTATCACATCAAGAAATACAGAAAAATGGAACAGTAGATGTAGCTGAACATACTCATATATATCAGAAACTTTCAGCTTTGTGGGTTTTTTTTTTTTTTTTCCTATTTTACATTGCTGCAACAACCCACATCCCTGCTGGGCTTTGATTGCAGCTTTAGCTAATTATATTAGTCGAGACATTTTGTCATACAGTGAATCAGATCCTCAACTGATTTAAATGAATGCAGCTGCACTGATGTGAGTGGAGACTTGCCTGTTCTTACCAATTATGTATTATCTCCCCCAAAACAAAAATGCAAACTGCCATACCCTAAAATACATTTTTTTTTAAAGCAAAGGGATATGCTTTTAGTAGTTCTTTCCAATTCATTTCCTAGAACACATTGAGAACTCCATTTGCACTCTAGAAAGCACAAAGCAAGCATGCTGCTAACAAAGAAGAAATGAACTGTGCCTTCAGTACATTCTCCAGATATATCTTCCCATAGAAATAAAACTTCAAGACTATTGCTACAGCTAAATCTATTACACATATCCAAGAAATCAACAAGCATGGAAGACTACTAGATGACTATTCTTCTAACTGGATAAGAGAAGCCAGAATAGGGAAGACTGCCTTACAGTTATCCTCCAGACTAGAATTCGTTGTAGATTGTCACATAGGGACAACCGTAAAAATAATATTTCTCTTTGTCTTATACCAGTTCTATTTGGTCTGGAAATGGTCATAAGTTCTGGCATGTCAGAAGATTTACAAAGCTAATGAATAAATCCAGCTAGAAGCAAACTAGCTTTGAAAGGCTCCAGTGTTCTGCAGCTATTGGTGTTTTGGGCACCGGATTTGCTTTTTCAAATATTGTGGCATGAGATAAAAGCAGATGACTTTCCTCAACCAGCTATAGATTTTCTTAGTCTTTTTACACAGATGACTAAAAATTCTTTAGTTATCAGCACCTAAACATTCAACTTCTTTCTGGCAACATTAACTCAGGTGAAATTTCAGCGGTCACTCTGCCTTGTCCCTGATGCCCTGCATCTTTACAGGCCCACTCATTTTCCATAGCCTTAAACCTTCTGGGGAAGGGTGGGAGAAGGAAGCCCAACAGAGGTTTATTTCTGCTTTGGCATGTAGCTTAAACTTCATATATCAGATATTTAATGACTTGTTTTCCACAGCATTGCTGGCACCAGCCTTGCTGCTGCCGCCTCTGTGTTTGTGCAGAGGTTCCTTAGAAATGCGTGGCTGCTTTGCAGCTGGCAAAGTTGCAGGAGGTGGCATGTGAATCTTAGAGGGAACGCAAATCCCACCCTGGGGCCGCCCTTGGCACGAACACGGGCTCTGCGTGTGTGTTCTCCCACTGGGAGCCCAGAAACAGCTCAGACAGTTGCTGCAGCTTTTCCAGCCTCGGCACAGACGCTACTGCCCGTGTGTGCCACCACTGCCCGCCGTTTCGTGCAAGAAGCTCTTGGCCTTCGTCTTCAGCGGGAGGGAGAGCAGCCCCCTCGGCAGCCTGGGCTCCTCACCCTGTGTGGGCTGCGAGACCGCAGGAGTAGGTGCCTTCTCTTTCACAGGGGCCTTAGAAATTGGGAGGGAGAGGAGGCTGCACCTGCTGCTCCAGTTACTGCTTCATTAGCACAAAGAATTGTCAAATGTTTGGGAATGAATCTGTGCTGGCTCTACCACTTTCTAAATACAAATAAAAGTCTGCAAATTATTCAGGTGACTAGTCCATTCCCCCCCCCCTTTCCTTTCAATTTTGTCTATTCCAGTGTTCACAGCCCTTCTCAGGCACAAGCAGCAAATTAGCGACAACCCATAATAGTCATCTATACCTTTTCCCCAACATTTCCCTTTCTCAAGGGAAACCATTAAAATCAATTGTTCCTACTATATCTAAGCCAAGAAAATGTTTTCCTCTCTTCTTTTCTCTCACATTCTTGCATTTATCCCCTGCTGAGAAAGTCTATATTTATGAGACCGCTATTTTTTTAATGGTGATTTTGCTGATTTTTTTCCACCATAAATACAGATGATTTTGAACACTGCAGTGTTCAATTGCCTGATTGTGAAACTCTGATGTTAATAGCATTATTCATGCAAGCACTCTCTATATTACGCAACAATTGCATAATCACTGCCTGAATATTGCCTTAGGTTCCAGCTCCAGAGTCTCCAAATCTCATCCTCCCACCCTGTTACAAGTTTTCATGCTGCATGCAGCTATGGAAAAATTTTCCTCCAATAAGTTCTGAAGACAAAGCATTTAAATTTGGATTCTCCCAGCTTTCTAATGCACTTCGCACTAGAGCTCTAGAGAGTGCTTTTCTCATCTGGTTGTGCGGTTGGTTTTGTTTGGGGTTTTTTTGTGGTTTGCTGAAAGGAAGAAATGGCAAAGACAAAACAGTTTTCCCCAGTTTCTTCCTGCAAGTGAAATAGTTTTGGTTTATAGCAAACACAAATGGAAGTGCAGCTGTTCAAAATGGATTTCTAGACTTTCCCATTCTGAAATGGAAAGAGGAAAGCAAGGTGATCCTTGCTGCCTTTTCTTTGCTTCTCACACCCAGATTTTCCTTTTAGCCACTGCTCTAATCATTTTACTACTCTTCTAATAAGTACATTGTTTCTGTGTGGTCAAAAGGTGAATAAAAACGTTCGGCTTTTGGAAGGTGTATTGCTCTGTAGGGACCAAGACTCATCATCCATACTAGGAACAGTAGTAAAATTAGAGACCATCTGTCCTATTTACCTGCTCTTGGAGAAGCAACAGTCCCCAGCCCAGCTGGAGCTGTGTTTGCCAGCATTTTGGAAGTCCCCAAAGCTGAAATTAATGACCAGATGTTAGTGGAAGCTCAGCATCACCACCTCCACTTCACACACCCCACACCTTTTTGTCACAGCTTCAGTTGCCTTTGGGTGCATGGAAAAACTGGCCTTAGATACTCTGAGCCCTGTTTCAAGTCTTCTTAGAATAAGCTGATTTTGCACAGTGGTAGGGAAGGGATAGAGTGTGTCCATGAAACAACATCTGTGACAGTAAATCCAATCTGAACCTCATAAATATGCTTGCAACTTTGAGAGCTGCATGTCTGAAAAGGTGATCAAAATTCAAAAGCTATATACTCTCAGGCTCTATCTGTACTATTATATTTTCAGGTTTTCTGTACAATATCAGTACCAAGTATCCTGAGTCTAGCCTCTCCTGTTTCTTTATACTGCTATGTCTGGCTTTTCTTTCTTTCTTCTGTCATCTATATCAGAGAGCTAGGAAAATACAGAGGATTTCAGTGTATGCAGTCACTATATTCTGGCTCAGTGACACAGATTCCTTCAAGAGACAATATTATCAAATATATTACAGCACTTTGTGAATGCACTTGGCATGCAGCACAAGCTGTTGAGATGGGGCACTTGAAGTGGGGCTTGAATGTAACCGATGCTGGAGCCAAGACCCTCAAATCTGCTGGTCTTTGGGAAACAGGATGGTGATTGTTGCCTGCAATGTTGCCAGGAGTCTGCAACTACCACGTGTACAATTATGGGGAATCTTCATGGCACGGACAGAACTGGAAGCTGCGTGGTATTGCCTTCCACCAGTCAGTCTCTTCTACCACCTGACATCCAGGTAAAAGCTGAGGAAAGCTTGACTATTAATAGGTACCACAGACAGTAATAGGGACTACAAATTTACATTACAGATGTTTGCCCTATTATTTTCTGAACAAACTGTAGACTTCAAATATCCAGTAATGCTAATTTGACCTCTTTGCAGAATTTTTTTTTTCCCCCTTATATCCTTGTTAGAGTCAGGATAAAAAATATCCACTTCTCTCCTGCTGCACAGAGCCAGTTACTTCATCGTAGTAGGTAGGCTACCAGATTGGTCAGGCAGAGTTTGCCCTTGGTAAATCTATTCTGGCTGTTTCCTATCATCATCTCATCCTAGATGGAAGTGAAGATTGTAAATACAAAATGGTATACTGGTGACAGATTACAGCCCACACAGATTCCTGAGGACTATACATAACTATTACAATGACAAGGGTAAAGATGACAAATGCAAGATATGAAATTACAAGTATAACACTCCTAGAGTCTATTAACTTCCCCCAACACACTCAAATCCCAGGAAATTGTCAGTATGCAGGCCTTTTTTGTACATGTAGAATAATACAGATGGTCATATATTTCCTATAGCAACCACTGTTTGTTAGAGTAATACATTCCCAATCTCAGAAATTCCATCCTAATATAAACCAGACCATATCAGTAAATGCCAATAGAAATCCTGCCTTCTCTTCATTTCAATTGCTTCCAAATGTGCACAGTTTATCTGAAGGTACATGGACATCTCTGCACCTCCCCGTTTGGTAGAGCTTATGCAAGAAAAACACAAAACGCTGGCAGCTACATCATTTTAATAGGGTAAATGCATTAGTAACTCCAAAGCAGCTTGTCTGTGTTTAATCTTGACTTTCCCCCCTTTCTCAATGCTTACAGCTTCCTTTGCTCAGGCACGCTTCTTGTTAGATTAAGAGTGAGAGATTTCAGAAGCTGGCCAGTAACTTAGCAAATTGGAAAGCTTCTATGTATCAAGTCATATTGCCCTTTTTTCTTCATAACTGAGCTAGTACGTTCTTAAAAATATTAAAGCTGGTGATTGTGCTTACCTAAAGATTGATCTAAAACTCTTTAGAATCAATGGGAAAGATTCCATCAACAGGCATTGGACTAAGCCCCTCGTGCTCAAGCAGTGACTTCTGTATCACAGGATTTAGGCATACACTAACTGTGTATGTTAAAGTTATAGATCTTCTAATACAGAAATGTGTGCAAAGCCTTCAGCTGGCTACAAAAAGAGAGGCCCCATGTAGAAGGCAAGTCTATAATGGAGTAGGTGAATGGCTTTTTCCCCATCTTCTGACCCCCTACTCCAGAAGGAAAAAAAAGTACATTGGTCCTCAGAGAGAGATATGGGTTTTATTCTCCGTATGTTAAGAAGCTCTTAAAGGTATTTTCCTCTCTTTCTGATTTTGCATCTCCTAGAACTATTCCTCTCTATACATGGTCAAAGAGGATCTGTTCTAAAGAGACTTCAGGTCTGGAAAAATAATAACATGCTGAGCCAGAAAAGTGAAGGAGGACAGCAAAAATTAGAGGAAAAAAAAGTCATGGTTATAGCTTTAAGGGGAACTACTCAAAAAGTAGTTTCCAATTCCCAGGAAATATGGCTGTTCTAGAGTTTGGCTTCGGACAAATTTGAGTTGACAGCAAGACATTTTCAAAAACACGTTGTTTCCATAGAAAATAAGTTCTGAGGACCCTGCAGCTGCACTGACTGACTCATTTTCTCTAAGCGTTGTGATTCTCAAATTGATGGATTCTTGACAGACCTGCCGGGAAGTGAGCCCTGAAGTCACAGGCGCTGGACAACTATTCCCATGTTTTCAAGTCTTTACCCATGCTATGCGATGGGAAGCCAGGACACCAGGCTAGGTATGCTGGCTGCTAGACACCATGCCACAGAGCTGAACGTGCTGGGGCTGCCACGGGGGCTTCCCACTCAGGACAGAGCTTGGAGTTTCTGCCAAGGCAACCTCAGAGACATATGTTGCAGGCCTATGCCCAGCCTTGGAGCAACCTGCCTAGAACCTAAAGACTTCACTTTTAGGGCAAAATCTTAGGACAGCTAGTTTTCCAAAGGTAACTATCAAGCCCTTTCAAGATTGCTGGTTCTGGGGTAGCCTGGATGGGATGCCCCTGGCTTCTGCAGTCCTAGCTTCAGAAAGGTTTCATCAGACTCGCAATCAACTGAGCAACCTTTATAAACATGAGAAGTATTTTGGTTTCCACAAACTATCTTTTGGCATTTGTATGTATAAGAAAACTCCTTTTGCCTGAAACACCTCTAGCTTTATCTCTTACTTTCCTCCAGGAAGCAGGTATAAATAAGCTAAAGCTTTACCTATCATCCTTGTCAGCTGATAGATCACAAGCAAAAACCACAGGCATCTAATTTAAGATCTATTCCATCAGTTCTAGTACAATTGTTTTGTCTCTTAGGTATGTCTTGTACTGCATTTACATTAACTTTATTTCAGTTCATGAAATGAGTTCATAAGACATCTAGTGAATGGCTATGCTTTGCTCCCAAGATTTAGTTAAGACCCAATCAGATCGCAGGTTGCACCTTCCACACAAATATAACTACTGACCAGCAAACTAGTTATAAATATAAATGCCTCTGTACCAAAATGCATTCTAACAGGTACCACTGTGGTTCTGAAACTCAGTTAATAAATATGTCACTAGATCCTATCTCCACTTTACACATATAGGTATATGACAGTACCCTTATGTATTAGTAGCAAAGTCATAAAAGCAGAGCATAAAAAAGTTTAAACATGAATGAAGTACTTTACCAGGAATAGATAAGAAAAGGGAGTCAGAAGGAAAGTTTTCAGTAATAAGGAAACACTTAGGGGAAAAAAATTTCTTGTGGAATGTTTAATTATCTCTTCTGAAAAAAGATTTGGTCTGGTGCAAAACATGTGATATGTACTGTAAATAATTATTTGGAAGTGTAGAACTGTGTTCAGTTTCTCGAAATTTCTCTGGCTCTGGTGCTTGTTCCATATTGTCAGTTTACACCAAAAACTAGCATTAATTTTACAATGGGTGAAACCTTAAGTTCTGTCTCATTATAATAGTCCATTCCTAGAGTAAATTCAAGTATAAAATTCCTGTAGGCTGTAAAAGCTTTAATGAAGCTATTGTAAGGTTAATATGTTTGTTTTGCAGACATACACACTGAGATTATTCTCTAACTAAACAAAGCTGAAAACATCAATGAAAAATACTAGAAGCCTTTGAAGCAGCACCGATCTTATGAAGTGACCAAGGCACTGCACCATCGTAGAACTGAGATTTTTCCAAAGTACACTGCAAAATTTCTACAACTTTCAATGATGCTAATAGATACTATGTGGCTACAAGCTTCATTTGTCATTCAAAAAGCCCGAGTTTTTCCTCAAGATTCTTAGTTTATTTTTTAAATAAATGTTTTTAATTCTTTTAAAAGTTAGAAGAATGCAAAGGTAAAACACACCTATTCCTCTTGATTTATTTTCAAACAATTCTTTTCTGCTCATTACTATTTCTTTTTTTCAGAATTGCGTAAAATAAAATCCATAATATAGTCACGGCTGCTTCTCTTACTCTGTGCAACTGGGAGGAGAGCACAGAAAAGATACATCAAATAACCCAGCACTGAGGCTGACTATGACATAGTTCTGAGTAGTTTACAAGCTGCTTTAACACCATTGATTGAAAGACTTCAAACTACTGCCTGCCTCCTAACAGTATACAGATGAGGATTTGTTTATAGCAATGGATATCTCAGACAAGATTCAACCTTTTTTTTTTTTAGTATAAAGAACCCAGACAATCTGGGTTAATGAACTGACAAAGGTTTCCATAGTGTACACAGCTGTCCACAGAAAATTGGATTAAAATTCAGCTTTGTCATAAAGGCTATCACGCACTCATCAGTTTCTACCTGATTACAAAAAAAGTCAGAGAAGAGCCTGAAGATGAAAAGTTCAGATGTGCTTCAGTTTGAGAATTGCATACTTATATCCAATACCCAACATTTGTCCTGGCACCTGAAAGCTGTGGCTTATTCTGACATATGTACTGTCTTAGAAGATGGCCAGTCTGGACAAGAAAGGTCTGTTCATTTCTTTAAGTAAATAAATAGAAAAAAACAGTAGATTGTATATCATGGCTCCATCACTCTGAAGTCAGTCATCTACGGAAAGTTAGTGAACCTGGTAAATGCTTGGTCACTAAGAGGATGGACATTAAAAATTGAACCATATAGACAAAATGAAATAAAAAAGCTTTTACTTTTAATGGAATAGCCTTTTGCCAATTATATAAGTGAGGTCAGCATATAATGGGATAAAACTCTAGGTACACAGAAAAGAATAAAATTTTTACCATCAGGATAACAGTTACACACTTCAATTTAACAAAATACAATGAATGCTTAAGGTCTAATTCTGACCTTCTTAGGGTGTAGCCACTATTGACTTCAACCCATAGTATTTGGCTTAAAAAAACCCCTTTTTTCCTTTATACACACCTGGTTTTTCTGTGTGTATGCACATGCACTGCCTGAGTTTGCAGTGACATACTGCAGGTGCTACTATAGCGTTAGGCAAGGATTATAGAACTGCACTGGGATCCTCATTTTCTCTGCTGCAGGTTACTCAATTTTTTCTCTTACTTATGCCAGGCATTTTCTTCTATTCATGCAGTGATTGATATTCAGCTCAATTATCTGATTCAAAGGTAAAACTTGGGAAGTGTCCTTCCAAAAGAAAAAAAAAAACACCTGGATATCCTCCAGAAAATACATTATCCTCCTTTCTGTTCATCAAGATCTTATTCCTCACCAGCAATGTTACAATTCATTGTTGTACTGCTTAGCATCACTCAAAGTAGTATCTAAACTTTTCTGTTTATATATCACGGGAAAGATCTGTATTTTAGTGTGGGTTTTTTTTTCTTCAGTTTGTGAAGTTAGAATGAATTGGTTTGAGGTTGAAATGTTTCAAATCCATTGTAATTTACATTTTCTTGACCCTGACCAAAACAACTCCCACACTTCCAGTTTAGATCCCTTCAAAGAGAGAAAGAGGAACCTGATTAAGTTTACAAAGCTTAACCTCCTTGCTTTAAAGAACTGTGGAATAGTTTCTTGGGATTTGTTACAAGTACTTTACAAAGATGTGTTAATTATCTGATCTAAGTTTACATTTGTTTTATCTTTATTTTGCACAGACTGTAGCATATTCATTTCATGCTGCCTCCTTAAAAATGGTTATTAAAGCAGCAATTGAGGTTCAAACAAATTCAAGTCAACTTTATGCTGAACACATACCTGAACAACACAGCACAGTCCAGTATACTCCATGTGACTCAAAGACAAGCCCAATGACAAAGGAGAAAGAAAATAACTCATCCTATGCTGAAGATCTCTTTTAGAGTAATTGCTAATATCTGTCTGCAATAATTGTCTAAGGAGAGCATTTTCTACTGAGTACAAATCTTGTTGATTTTCAGTAAGATCTATGTGTATAGCTCCCTGGGGTGTTCTGAAAATTATTCATTTCGGTGCCAATAAAATTCTTTGTACATTTTCTGTTAGCCTAAATAGCAAGCTATGAGTTTGTTTAAAGGGGTACTGGGCTTAATGGAAATTTACAGAGATCATACTTGTACTCCCGGTGTCCAGACATTACAGTACCACAGAAGACAAGTGGCCATGTCAGCAGGTTTTTGGGTATTAGTCTACCTCTGAGAAAAATTATTGCATTGCAGGACACCAGAGACAGCTGTGAATGTTTTCCTTCATATGAGGTAAGGACAACTGAGGAAAATGGATGAGATTTTTCTCCATTTCTGTCAAAGTCCATATACAAAGAAAACATTTCATTTCTGAACAGGGTATGAAGCAACCTGTCTAAAATAAACAAGTCTGGCTTAGAAAAAAAATCAGGTATGAGATGGCAAGGACTGCTGCTAGCATCTATAAGAAATGATTCCATAGAGTGGGTAAGGTACATTTGGAATGACAGGACAAGATAAATATAGCTGTGTGTTACCAACTTCCACTGACTCACAGAATATCAAATCCAAGTGTAATGTTTTCTTCTGCTGCAGTTGGTCTAAAACAAGCCCTTCTATGACCAAATATTTAGAGGAAAGGAGTGGGAAAAGGTATAATTCTACTCATGAATAACTCACTTGTTTTTCAACCTTGGTGATCTCAATTAACATTCCTGCCTCATGAACGAGTTAATTGTTTTAACTTTCATGACCAACAAACCCAACCTGTGCCGTAAGAGTTCTATGGCAAGGAACTCTTATTTCAGGGTTAATGGAAAATACACACAAAAAGAAGTTCCCCCCCACACATCAGGACAGCAGGTTCCAAAAAGAGCCTTCTAGGGATACTCAGTGTGTTGTTGCATATACTTGCCCCCTCGTGAAACCAGTGTTTATCGTAGCTGGACTTCACTCTGACAGTGCCATTTTACACTTTTTCCACAGTAGTGCCTATCTAAATGCCAACAGCTATGACCTGGGGCTTTGCAGCTTGCAAGCAGCCCCCCAGGCACAAAATCTACTTTTGGGTAGTGAATCACCTAGACTAACAGCTCACTGGTGGTGCAATGAAATTCCTCTTCTGTGTATACCACATCCACATGTGAAAAGCTTATGAAGAGGAACAAGCCCGATAATTAGCTAGAGAAACATTATTAATATTGTCTTGTAACACCTGTATTGTCTATTTTATGGATGGTACCAGAAATCTTTGTGAAGATGAACTAAAGCTTCAAGTCATAAAGAGTTTCTAGGTGGATATTCCAAAGTGCTTGAAATTCCAGGTTTAGGCACGGAGTTCAAAAAACTTAAAAGGTGACTAAATTGGTTTGTGAGTACCTACACAGGTAAGAGGCCCTCTGATGCAACAAAAGCACGATAAAATCCACTGCAAGATATCCTGGGGGCAGAGTGTCATTTGTGGTGAAATAGCACACATTTCCCACAAAGGTGCAAAAATGAAAGCACTGAAAGAGATGTCATGGGAAGACCCTTCTAACAGATCGTACCAGTTCAGACTAACAACAAATAAATGGAAAGGGATGCTACAATTTAAGGCTCTTTCCAAAATAGTTATCTATGAAATAGCTCAATCCCTATTTATTCCAAACTTGTGAGTGGTTGGCTTTGTACAAGAGTTGCTGTGGAGCCTGTGAACAAGTTGTTTCAAATAGCACAAGAGTCTGAGGACACAGTTGACATCTAGGGAAGAAATGACAAGGAATATGCAGAGAACAAGTTATTCCATGAGCCCTGGAGCTAACTATATCTCCTTTCCACTGGACTCATATCTTCTGGCTGATTGACTTTGAGCTGAATGTGTGAACTCACCCTAATTAAACATCCAGTAGGTGTTAGTTGGAAAAAATCTTCTTCTATTCCTCCTTGTTTGAAAATAGATAATTCACACAGGAGAGAAGTTTTAGTTGAGGAAGGGATTCTCTAATGTCTGAAACAGCAAGAACTCCACAAGATGCTTCTTTTCTTTTTTCCAAGCAGTTAAGCATTCATAAATTGCTATCCTGAGTAGATTTTTTTACTTTAGTAAGAATTTAAGCGTTATTTATTTTTTCACTCCCTCCAGTGGGTATACTAATAGTATATTTACTTTCCAGGAGAGCTTTTTTTCATTACTTATTAGGAATTTAATACAATTAAGAACTCTAGTCACAAACATATCTGGTTCAAAAAGTGAAGATAGGTGAAGATGCTTACATAAACCTTATTTCCTTAGGAAATTGGGATTCAAATAATTCAGATATGCAGAGAAGTGGAAATAACGTGAGGGACTAAGTAAACTTGGAATTCACAGTGGTTTCCCAGTTGATTACTGAATCTTATTTCAACATTCCTCATGGTGGAAGAACGATTGTCCTGGGAAAATCCAAATATTATTTCTGTGATTACCGCACCACCACCTACTCCTTAAGGAGTCTGCGATCCATGCAAACAAAGAAAGGAGGAAGTGTTATTTCTATTTTACAAACAGGCAATTCTGACACAGATTTATCTACATGTTCGGGGACATGTGGCTTAATCTCCGAGCTCAGATTTCCAGATCTCCATGCTAATGCCCATAAGCACAGAACCATTTTTCCTCCTGGACATATTCAGGGATACGTGAACTCTTCCATGCAAGTAATCTCAGCAGGGAAAGGTGATACATCCGTGCAGTGGAACGCAGTATCTGGCAGACTGCCAGCACAACCAGCACTGGCGATTCTGGATGTCATTTATAAGAGAGAATTTAGGCTGCCTGATTAGGTTCAAGATTTTTCTCATTGTGGACTGCAACAAGATGGAGAGAATAAACAAAGACGCAGGAATATTGGGTGAAAGATAAAGGCACAGTCACGCTTTGCATGCTTGAAACAGTGCTCCACTACATTGATACCGACAATGAAAAACTACTGGGAGGAAAATTTTGCTATATTCACTTTTTAATTTAAGTAACTGTCAACAGAATAAACTTAAGGTTTTATTATGGGCATATTCAGAAGAGTAACCATGTACCTTTTTTTTAAAAGATCTGTGACAACTACTGTGATCTATTTTAGAGAATGACTCAGCTTTGAGATAAAGTGAGAGCATGCCTTCTAAATGCTGCCACTCTCTTCAAGTAAAACCCCTCTTCAGTATAGATTTCTGGCCACATAATATTTCCACTGAACTTGGGTTTGTTTTGTGTTTTTTTTTTTCCATCTCACAAGTGGTTTTGTTTCTTTTAAAATGAGCAGAAGTGATAAATCTACTATGAAACTATAGTCTACTAGAAAGACTTCCACTAATTTCAAAGGGATCCAAATCAGACCCTATTTGACTACCAGGAAAAATGTACTTTGCTCTTCACACCAGAGAATACAAATTAAAAATGACTCGCCAGTAGAAAAGAATTAGAAGTTTTGTGTCCTGCCTTTTATACAGTCAGAGAGATGTGTAAACTGAAGAGTAAAAGGAAAGTGCTATTTCATTCTGAATGGAAAAAAGAAGAATTAACTCAGGGTGGCTCCGCTAATTATCTGCTTCAGAAGGAGTGGGAATTATGTAGCCCTAGGAATTTTCCAAGGTATGAGCCCTAGAAAAAACTACAGTAGTTAATTAGCCAGCTCCATAAGCTGGAACCAACAATCAGTTAGTGGGGACTCTAAATTTAAGGTTAATGACTTATTTTGTTGCTTCTGTCTTTTTATCACTTAATTGCATTAACTGGAGATGGAGTAGCTCCACTCTTTCAATGCTCTGCATCCTGACAAGGCACAGGCAAGAGGGAAAGGCAACTCAGTATTCCTCTTCAAAGCTTCATGGGCAGCTTTGGAGATTACAGACAGGACTGGACATTAGTTTGGGATTGCTCACTAGGTGGTGGTGAGGAAACTTCCCTGTAATCACAAGCACAATCCAAATGGCATGAAAACACCAGTGCAGTGCCCTCATCTTCACCCATGGGGACGAAAAGCTGCTTCCCAGGGTATCAAACAAATGCAAAAGCAGTCCTCTCTTTCCCAGTATGGTGGTTGTGATTAGAAGCAGGAAACTTATTATTACAACATAATATCAGTTATATAGAGCACAGGCAGGAATTTAAGAATGATAGCTCTCATAGCATAGGGAACAAGGAATATGCAAGGGAGCCACACTTATTCCTACCACTGAATATAGTGTACTTTCTTCTCACCGTTTCTCCAGTGAGAAAAGGCTTCCTTAGTTCCTACAGTTTTATGCAGAAAGATCACAATTAAAAAAAAAATATTAAGAATTGTGTGAAGAGATAATAGATATTCAAATGGTAACTTCTGCTCCTTTGTAATTGGGAAGAGTGAAACCAGATAGTTGGCCCTATTAGGACCACCAGTGGAGACTACAGAGCAGAAATGAAGAAAATCCTTTATCTGCTTTTTCCATTTTTGAAGCTGCATTGGCCAGTTTCCATCACATTAGTAACAGCAAAGAGTGATGTCATTTTTCATCGCCTCCACCCTTCTATCTCAGCCTTCGGGGAAGATGCTCTGCTACTGGCAATTTACAGATCAGTTTTAGAAACCTGCCATCCCCAAGAGCTAACCCCCCAAAGTTGCTATTTTTATCTCCTTTGTGTATGGAAGAGGAGGAAGATTCAGATGCCCTCTATATTTAAAGATGTCTTTTCCATGCAGTCTGTCAAAACTTCTCTAGGGACCCACTCCTCCCTGACACAAATAGCTTCCATAGGTACAGAAAGAAGCTGATGCACATTTTCTGTCTGTTCCACACAATCCTTGCAACAGCTGCTGTTTTTCAGTGGAAACAAAAAGCTATTAGGTATCTCTAAGTAAAATAGACAGGGAAACCCCAGAGCCAATCTTTAACAAGATACATTAGACACAGTTAATCATGGTCTCTGAAAGCTATATAAGCAAGTAAATCTATGCAGAACAACAGGCTGAGCATTTGATCCTCACTCTGTGCATCTGCTTTTACACATCTTAGGGAAAACTCCAGAAAAGATCTATGTGAGTCACAGACTTGAATCCTGTCTACCTTCCTAGGACAGTATCCTGATTTGAATCTGTTTTTACTCTGCTTTAGAGGATCCTAAAAAAAATTACTGTCTTGGGGTGTCATTGCACAATATGGAGTCAACACTGTGGCACTTGGTACAGGCACGAGCATAACAACTGGCAATTCCTTTGTAAACTTGGTGAACTCAGTTAAACTCTCTAACACAAGTTCTTTCTTTGCAGTCACACCTAGGACACATTATTTCTATCAGTGATGTGTTCTGGGACAGAGTTTTACATGAAGACATGCCTTTTAAGGCCCATCTGAGAGCGCTGGCTGTCCTTTTTAAGCAAGATCTTGCTCCTCATTCAGGATGAGTGCCACCTACTGACAGCAGAGTTGGTTTTATTTGCTTAATTAAATTCATCAAGAATTCTAACCTGAGTTGCTTTTGTTTCAAGCAGCTTTGCTTCAAGTCCAAATGGTGAAAGTAGGCCTCAAAAAGGAACATGTCAAAAATCTGGAATGGTACATGCCAGGTTATCATTAAAACCTGCCTGCCCATGATGCTGCTGACTGATGAAGAATTCCCTAGCACTGCCATCAACAGTCACTCTACCAACCTTTTCTAAAAAAAAAAAATAAGCTAATCAGACAAAAATATTTACCCTGTATGGATAATCAAGTATTGAATTCAAAAGGTGAACTAGAAATGTGGACAAAACCAACAAACCTCTATAGAAAGAAAACTGAGTATTACAGTATGAATAAAAATACCACTGCATTGTAAAAAGTCAGTTGCATGGCTTCATCAAAAAGTCTTCTGGAAAAAATTTAGTATAAATTACACCTCTGCTCTATACACAAGCTTCATAAGTGAAATATAGGATTTTAAGAGACATTTTCTCTTTCTTTTGTCAGGTCTGGAGTCATTAAACAGAGATTAGCTGGATAAATAGAGGAAGTGATTTTTAAACTGTTTGCAAACTCAATGTGAAGAGCCCAGCCTTGCAAATTATCACGTCTAATCAGAGATGCACGCTTCACTGCTCCAGTAATTGTACTAGTATTAGTCAAATTCTTGTTGTCTCCTCATTAGCCATGAAAAGGAGACTCAAGATGTACTTCATTAGAGTATCCTGAATATAAATCGTTAGTGTAAGGAGGAAGAGATGTATTACATACTGCACTGTATATAGAAAGAAAAATATTAAGAACATAAAACATATTGAATCATTCTGGTGTTACACTGAATATATGAATTTAACAACCAAACCCCTCTCCTCTCTTTTCATTTTTACTGTCTTGATCCCCTCTTTTATTTGCAGTGAGACCATAGTGCTTGAAAATATAATTTACAACCAAAGCCATAAAAAAATAAAGAAAGAAATGTGGTGTATTATGCAGCTGTTCCTATTTCCATAGGCAGAAGAATGCAGCTTAATCAAGAACTGTGTCTTTAGTAGAGACATTTGGTAAATTCTTGACTACTAGATAACAGGTAAAGGTGATCTAACTTGCATTAAATGTAGATCAAATCAAAAGGTTTGTTCCTTTGATCAGCAAAGCATTTAAGTACATGCTCATGCTCTTCTTTATTCAGCAATGCCCTTAAGTACATGCCTCTAAATCAAGAGAATTTAAACACATGCCTAACATATGAAGCATGTGCTTAAGGGAATTGGGGTTTGAAAAATCCAGCTTGAATAGGATTTCCAAACAGGTCTATTAGAAGCGTAAAAGCAAAAACACTTCCAAGAATTTCAGTAGAAGCAGAAGCAAAGTAAATTTCTGCATTTGTTTTTTCATAGCTATTTTTGTTGGTGTGAATCCGAGTCTGAAATATTTGTATTACTCAACAACAGTTATGGGAAGCCACAAATGAACTAGGCAGGTCACCAAAATGCTACCAACAAATGCCTTCTACCTCTCTATCACAGATTAAAAAGAACTAAAAAGCAAATAACATGCAAAACCATACCCTTTCACCTTGAACTACAACACCAAATCATCATGAAATCAGATGTTTGAAAACTAAAATCTAAGCCAAATCTGGTCTGGCATTCATTTGTGTGGAAGACTTGGCGTGCGGGCAGTCAGTAGTTCAAAAGGGGAGTTAAGTCCATAATGTATTGCCCAGCAATTCTGCTTCCTGCAAGAAAATGAACTGTATTTCTAGGCCTGTGGTTTGATCCCCATTCGGTTGTGTCCTCTCAGAACGCAGCAACATCCCCACTTAACTTCAGCTCTATCCCTCAATAAAAGACTAGAATCATCAGTTTATTATTTACTATCATTTATACAGCATGCAGGAGCTCATCCTGGAAAGGACCCCATCTTGCTTGGTCAAGATATCCTGACAAAAATAAGAATAATTCTGAAATACTTCCTGGTGCCTCTTTGAACAATATTAAAACACTTCAGCAACCTTTCATACAGAATTAATTAACATAAAAACCAGCCTCCACAATGCAGCAGAGCCCTAAAGTGGTTTCTAGAATTTAATTAGGCTAACCTTCTTTTCTCTACATTGGTACCACTCTATAATAAGTGCAAATCATTATTAATTCCTTTGGTGTTCACTGTAATAACATTAATCATGATGAACTCTTTTGGTAGTAAAGTGTATGTAATATGTAATTCCATAATAATTTAGCATTAACTTGAAATTAATTTATAAAATACACTATTTGTCACCACACACTGAACATTTATAAAATGCCTCATCGTCATTAGTATTAGAATAACTTGCATAAAAAAATACAGTGGCTACAGACTTAAAATTTCATAAATACATTTGGGAAATTGATTGAGAGAGATTAGTGATCATTTATTTCGAAACTTTTCCTTTAAAAACTAGAGTAGGTTCATTTCGAGAAGTAACACAATATCATCGATTGTGGGAAACACCTGAATCCCTTTTCATTACTAACATTTGTGCGACACAGATTCTAGTTTAAAGCTGATTAAAGTCTGGAATTTAAAAGAGAGTTTGAGAACATGTAGCAAAGGATAACTTAGCCAATTAAATGATAAGGGAAATATATACAGAAAGAATTTTAACTGCAATTTGGATGTGTTGAAACAACTAAGTGACATGTAAGAATACTGCTCTGTACCCAAGAACTGACTGGGTGATTTATGATAGTGGGGGATGACAGAGTTCAAATTTGTTAGCTTTTGCTAAATTATTCTTACTTTATGTAGTGACCATGAGAAATTGAGAGTTGGTTTGTTTCATCAGGAAACATTAGCAACATGGTGTGTTACAGGCGAGATCACGCCTTGTTGACGCTAATATCTTTGACCACTCTCTTTCACCAAAGATATTACAACTTAAATCACTGTCCCAAAGCTGGGACTAATAGGACGCTGCCCAGTCATTAAAATTATCTGGATAGAATAGTTCGGTTATACATAATTTTGGGAAGAGTTGTGGAAAGGAGGCATTTCCGTGCAGCAAACAGAAAATAAAAACAAGGTCAAGCACAGAGTGATTCTTGGTATTGGATCCCCAAAAGAGCTGTGATACAGAGTTTTTTGGTTCAGCACTAGTTGAAAAACCTCATTATTTGAAGCAAGAAAATTGTTTCCCAATGTCTTTGATTTATCTGGTATTTAAAATAAACCCAGAACTTGTATATTGTTTATAAATAAACAGTTTTGCATCAGAAAGCTTCACCTGATCATCAGCTCTCTCTCCCCATTAGACTAGCCTAAAGGACATTAAATTTTAGCCAGTGCCCTCAGGTGTGGATTTCTACAATTGTGTGAAAAATACAGCATGATGATTTCCAATAGATGTGCTTTGCAGCTTGGAAAAAAAAAAAAGGAAGAAGAAAGGAGGAAGATACAAAAATAAAAGTGCTTGTCAAGTGACATACCTTGTTGATACAAATGGCAAAGTGATTAAGTTTAAGATGCTATCAGACACTGAACATATACAAACATCCTCAGTGAGTGATACTAATGGAAAAACAGTTTTGTCTTTCCACAGATGATTTGTTTTCATCACTGGACAATGCAAAATCTCTGTATTAAAAAATTCACAAAGGATGCATTTAGAATCCTTTTATCTGTCTGTCTTAAGTATTTCTAAGGTGCCAATCGCTGTATTATCTAAACGCATTAACAGAGTAGCTGGCTTTTACTAAATATAAAGAGAGATTCCAAAAGAATTCAACATCAAAACGCCTTCTTACCCAGCCACGAAAAGCCCTAGTTGGTGCTGGGAAAGGCTTCTCACAACCACCCTGAGGAGCGCTCTGGGGCAGGGTCTAGATGCAAGCGACACTTGCATGACATTTGCAGGGCCCAGGAGCTGATGGAAACACGTTTCCTTACACAGCCTACAGCTCTGCATACATTCTGATATTATTTACATTATAGTTTTTGGACTGCGCTATAGCTGACATAAACTGTGTGTAGTAGTGAGGCAACAGAACATGTAAGCATATGCTATGAGTGGAAATGAATTTAAGTGTGTGTTTATACACTTGGCTGAATCAGGCCCCTCATCACTTGGGCAGATCTTCGGTGTATTTTATATCAGCATTACCTCAGCAGAGTTGCCTCTCCTTTAAATTAGTACAAGTAAAAAGCAAGAATTATGCTCCATAAATTTTAGGTGTATTGACAGGTCTTTCCCACCTTAAATGAAAAATACTGGGCATGTCTTTTACTCTGTGTAATTACTTTTCTATAACACCAGGTATTCGTGGTGAAAAATGGTTATTTAAACAATTTTTTTATAGCCTAATATTTAAAACTGTATTTTGCTCTTAAAAATTTATTAACTTAATTTACACAAAAGGATAGTCCGCTTTGGAAAAAGTCAAGGATCCTTTCTCATCTACTTCCTGCAATGATTTAATGATGGATAAAATAGGCAAGAAGGATCAGATCTTCTCCTGGTATAAATTGTTAGCTGCAGACCTTGCATCATAAATATCATCCTCTTTTATATTATTCTTAATGTTAATTACAGGAGACCTTCTAAGAAGTTAGTCCTTAAAAAATTATCAGCCATGATCCTGTGATTCAGCCTGTACTAAGCTTTGTATTTAAAATGTACATTCAGCTATTTAGTTGCATACAATTAACTCAGTTTATTTCTCCCCAAATCATAACATTTATTTTCCTGAATGCAGAAAGAATTTTTTAATAATGTATATTCATACCCAAATGACTTACATTTAAGAAGTCTCCTCAGGCCTGCTGTTTAAAGTTGGAACTTGATGAATTCCATTTATGTTCAGTGTCAGTGATAATTCAGTGATAATTCACCGTGTGCTGGAAACAAAGAATAATTGGAAAAATTATATTCTCCTCCTTGTATGTTTGATATTTAAATAAATGTTTTCCTAGTCATACTGGAGACCTTTTTCTCATTCTACACTTCTCTGGGTGTTTCCCTCATCAGTGTTGGAATTTAACCATCGGAATTGGAGAGGAACAAATTTCAATTAGTCTGACCCTCATTACAAGAGCTATCAGGGCTCTTTTGTGAACTGACACAGCTCAGCACTGGCCTAATTCCAGCACTGCTTCTTATACTTTCACTCTTGCTTGCTCTGCTCTTTTTCTTAATCTTATTCTCCATTTTTTACATGCTCTTTTATATATAATTTTTCCCCTCGCAATTTGCATCACTTCTGTATCCTCCCTCTATCCTTCTCTTTCCTCCTGGATCCAGTATCTAGCCTTCAAACTTCTCTTCTTTTTTCCCCACCCTTTTATTTTTCCTTTCTCTTCAAGTTTTCCTCTTTGATGAAGAGCCTTCTTGTTCTATCAATCAGCATTTAAAAAAGAAACCCCAGCAAATTTCCTCTCTGTACAAACTGTGACTTTCTTTAAAGAGACCATTTTTTATTGCAACGCAAAATATGCTCCCACTGATACTACAACTTCACTCAACTCAAGGTCATAAAAAGTAGCTTATATATTTTACCAGCCTAGTGATTTTAAGTGTTTATTCTCAACAGATGTGAGCTTGAATTAAAATTTCCAGCACATGCCAGAAATCACAGGTATCGCTCCAAACAAATTACTACTCAAATGACTTCATGACACTGTCATTCCAGGAAAATGGTATTTCTAGGTATTGTATCAAAGCCCCAGACAAGCAACATTTGAAGCCCTAGTCATAATGCTTTATGTACTCTATAAAAGTACCTTTCATCCCCAAGTGTTCTTTCTTTTTTATGAACAATCCCTATGTAGATGCCTTTGGGGTGGAGTTATTGGACAAAAGTATCCCAAGTAGCAATTTTAGTCAAGTATATGGGGTTAGATTCTTATAGAACAAATGATGTAGGATCTCTGACATTTCTGCAATAAACAGAAAGTTTGTGATTTCAAGGCTCAGTACAAAGATACCACATTGCTTGCTTAAAAACTTTACAATCTTACACTGTGGAAATAAATGAAAACAGAAGCTTTTGGGTTTGTGGTTGTTTTTTTTTTTTTTTCCAAATGAAAGATTCCTTGGAAGGTGCTCTCAACAATTGGCTGTGATTTGAAGCATCCTTTTTTGTGTGGAATTACAGAGAGAAAAAAGCTAAGTCAATTAATTACATGCAGAAATTGGGCCAGGTAACATTCATGCCACAGTCTCTTTACATAATACAGAACTCTTGTGTACATGAAAGAAACAGGAAGCTTCCCAAAATTATTACATTAAACTCTTGGCTGGGGTAAATGAGCACAGCTCTTTTGTGCGTTGGAACTGGTAGGAATTTATATGCTAAACTGTTATTTAATCACTGATTAATAACAAGAATCATGACTCAATGTAAGGCATTATTCTCCTGTCTAAACTGCCCTGCAGTTTATGGGTCTGCCTTCCAAAGCAGAGGCTAGCCAGCAGTTTTCTGCAGCTTCCACCTCTCACCCACGCTCAGAAGTGACAGATGCTCCATCCAGCACCTAAGTTATTGTAGTTGGGGCCATTTATTCCAGCTGGAAAAAGCACTTTGATGTCTCCCACATCAATGAAACATTACCACAAGCTCCCTTCCTCTATTTCCCTGTTACTTAGCAGTAGGGCAACAAGGCTCTGTATTTTCTCTGTTCAGGCATCAGCTTCTCTTCTCTGAGATTAAGGGGGGTGACTTGCAAGACCATGCATGTGTAACACACTGGCTTAGCTCCACAGAGCAGCACAGTCCTTCGGGGACCTATGAGTTACTACTATTTGTGCCCAGAAGACACTTCCCACAGCAGGACTGTGCCCCACACCTGGGCTGCTAGATAAGCCTTGCCTGTGAAACTGCAGGTTTACTACTGGCAAGGTAAATATTCCTGCCAATAAGTCTGCACATTATGATTTCATAAACACAGATTGCTCCTTGCCCTTAACCAATCTGTGGTTTTTTCCTTTACAGAACTCTTTGATTGTCTGTCTAAGCTTTTTTTTAGTGTTACATATACTAATTCATTAGCAGCGTTTTCACTTAATCCCCATCTATTTATACACTCCCCACCAAAATGAAACTAAGCAGGTTGTTAGCTAAAAATCACCTAAAAAAGGCAAATGGGTTGCTATCAGTGGCAGGGAGATGGAGGAAGAGAGACTAATAGGGGTTTGCCCCAGCCTTTGCTCATCTTTTAATAATAAACTAATTCAGATAGCCAACATACCAAGATTAGCAATGAAGCTGGAGTACCAATGCATAACAAAGATTAATGTAAGTCAGTTTGATGCTGTCAATTCACATCTTTTTAAGCAGCCATGATGGAACCAGAGGCTTAGAGCCACTTGCAGTTCACTCATCCAAAACACAAAAGCTTCTGGATGCTGCACCGGTCTCTGTGGTGGCTTTTCTAGGTGGGAATTACAAACTCAAAGACGAGCTTCACCTACATGCTAGTGAAGCAGCAGTGCCACCACATAAAGTTCACAGCAAGTCTGCTGTGCCTTTATAACATGATTAGGAGAATATTGGCCTCTGCCATTGAAGAAACATGGCTGGGGTTGATTCACTGAATGTAGTATTGCCTTACCGGAGAGCAGGCTGGCTATGCCCTTTTGTAAGATTCGTCCATTGCATAAGAGGATGTTAAATCACAGTCTTATTTAACTTTCTCAGGCTGCTTTTGAGGATGAAGTGAACAGTTTACTGCATTTTTCAAAATCATTGGGTTAAGTGAATTTTGCCACTCCCTGGGAAAGCTTCAGGAAAATTGTCTTGATAGGAAGATGTTTTATTCTGCATTCTGGGTTCAGGATCTTGGCATACCTCTGCAAACCAAGCCAAAGTCCGGATACAATTGTGGTTTTCACAGTTAAAGATACAAAACTCTCTTCCCAGATCCTCACATGCCTGAGAAATCCCAGCTCTCCCTCTTGCTGCTGCTACAGAGAAGTTAGGCACTCACAGCTCCAGGGGTCTAAAGACCATTTGTCAGAATTAAGAATGATTTTGTGCCTTCACATCGCTCTTGCTTTACAAGCATATATAAAGTATCTTTCTAAAAAAATTGTCCAGAATAACATGCAACCAGTTTGCCAGCAGTACTGCATCTAATAGGAAAAAAAAAAAAAAAAAAGCAGGGTTCAAATTGCCATTTCTATGATGTGTAAGAACAGGCCAAACTGAAATTGCCTGAGCAGTTCTGGCCAATACACCAGCTGACAGTCTATCATGAAAAACATCACATTTCCTCCTAGCAAAGCTTTTCTTCTTCTCCAAAACATTAGAGCTTAGCTGCCATTCAAAATTCTTGCTTATGATCTGATATTTGTTGATATTCTACATATGTCCATGGCTCAAGCCTCTTGGAATACGTTAAATTACAGCAGCACCATGTGCAATTACTCCTGTTTCCAGCCACATAAGGATAACTACACAAACCAAGAAGAAATACCTGGGCTTACTAAGGAAAGCAAAGAACAATTTGAAATTGGTACCAGCCAGCTGCTTGGGAGAAAATATGAAAGCTCTTTGGAATTTTATCCCACATTATAAAAAAAAAAAAAATACACCAAAGGTTTAGAAAGAGTTTAGCTATCTTTCCCCCTCATTATTTCAGGAGCTCCTACTTACGTGAATCCTGAAGAAAAGAAAGAAGAACTTGTTCCTTTTCGTTGTTTTTATTACCTCTCGCACCTGCTCAGAGCAGGTGTCAAGCGGTCCCATTTTAGCACAGGTGTGAATAATTACCCAAGGCTCAAGCTGGTGTGAGGAAAGCTTTGTTAGCTCCACAAAAGCCCTCCATTTCTTTCTAGAGACAGTCTTTCTTTGGATTTAAGTAGTTCAGAGGTATCTCAGAAAATATGACTCAGCAGGCAAGTTGTCCAAACTAGAACCCTAGCTCTAGACTCCTGACACAAATGACTTAGAAGAAATTTCATAATCTCACAGAGGTGCCAAAATTATTGATAGATTCCTTCTAATTTTACAAATAAAGAATTCTGCAAGTGTTTCAAACCAATAGGGTGATACAACCACTACCAAACTGTCTCCTTCTAAAAGCATAATTCTTGT
Source organism: Balearica regulorum gibbericeps (assembly GCF_011004875.1). Taxonomy (NCBI): domain Eukaryota; kingdom Metazoa; phylum Chordata; class Aves; order Gruiformes; family Gruidae; genus Balearica; species Balearica regulorum. Next base: position 26,902,566 of record NC_046190.1, on the reverse strand, counting down.
TTTGCAGCCACTGTTGTGCTTTTGCAGGATAACAGCATTACTGGGAGGTTTCTCATCCAAAGGTTGAGCTGGATGCTAGAGAAAGGACTAAAGCAATCGGCTCAGTGAAACTCATTTCAGTTCCTCTTTGTTTCTTTCAAGTTGCCCCTTCCTAATCCCTTCTCACTGCTGCTGAGGATCTCCCAGCCCCTCTGTGCTGCTGTTTCTCTTTCCCCTCTGCTATCCCCTGCCCTACCTGCCTCGGTGGCAGCTGTCACACAGCTCCATCTGCCACACTGCTCTTCCCTTCCAAAGCTGCACGCGTCTCTCTCCACTCTGCAGCTAGCCTGGGCAGCAATGCAAGAATAAATGCCAGTGTGTAATACATAATCTAATCTAGTGGGTGACAAAATTCAGCTTAAAATTGTTAAACCCTCAGTTTAACTCATTTATATTAGGTATTTTTGAACAGGGAAGGGAGGATAAAGGAAGAGATTTCCTGAATTTTGTTGCAGTTCTTTTTCTTCCAGTCCAGTGCTTCAGAAAAATTATTTCCCACAGTGCATGTGAGATGGAAAAAAAAAAAGCCACCCTACAGTAAAATTATAGACAGTGCCTTTCTTTTTAATCAGATAAATTATTGCCAGCTGACTGATGAATCCACTCTGGAGAGGGCAACATGACACAGTTTACAACCTTAAGGATTACAGTAGTCCAGATGCTATCATCTTAATTGGAAAAACACGGTGTTGCCAACTGTCTATGTTAGAAAATGGAAGGTTGCATTATTATTATTTTCCTTTGCCTCCACCCCTTTCTCTTCCTCCAAATAGCCAAGAACTATTAGATCCTTTGTATGGTTTTCCTTATTGAAGTCTTTTTATCAGCTCATAAAGACAGTCTTTTTTCAGGCAACGCAAGTCCCGCTGCATGGGAGCTCAGTGTTTCCATTCCCAATTGTGGTGGGTTGACCCTGGCTGGAGGTCAGGTGCCCACCAGAGCTGCTCTACCACTCCCCTCTTTCATTAGACAGGGGAGAGAAAGTACAATGAAAAGCTTATGGGTCGAGATAAGAACAGGGAGAGATCATTCACTAATTATCGTCACGAGCAAAACAGACCGAACTTAGAGAGGGAATTCATCTCATTTATTACCAAGCAAAACAGAGTAGAGGAATGAGAAATAAAACCAAATCTTAAAACACCTCCCCCCACCCCTCCCACCTTCCCGGGCTCAACTTCACTCCCGGCTTCAACCTCCGCCCCCCCCAGCGGCACAGGGGGACGGGGAGTGGGGGTTACGGTCAGTTCCTCACGTGGTGTTTCTGCCGCTTCTTCATCCTCAGGGGGAGGACTCCTCTCATCGTTCCCCTGCTCCAGCGTGGGGTCCCTCTCACAGGAGACAGTCCTTCACGACCTTCTCCAACGTGAGTTTCTCCCACGGGCTACAGCCCTTCATGAACTTCTCCAGCATGGGTCTCTCCCACGGGGTGCAGACCTTCAGGAGCAAACTGCTCCAGCGTGGGTCCCCCACGTGGTCACGAGTCCTGCCAGCAAACCTGCTCTGGCGTGGGCTCCTCTCTCCACGGGTCCACAGGTCCTGCCAGGAGCTTGCTCCAGCGCGGGCTTCCCACGGGGCCACAGCCTCCTTCGGGTGCCTCCACCTGCTCCGGCATGGGGTCCTCCACGGGCTGCAGGTGGAATCGCTACACCCCCTCATCCTTCCTCCATGGGCTGCAGGGGGACAGCCTGCTTCACCATGGTCTTCACCACGGGCTGCAGGGGGATCTCTGCTCCAGCGCCTGGAGCACCTCCTGCCCCTCCTTCTGCACTGACCTTGGTGTCTGCAGAGTTTCTTACATCTTCTCACTCCTCTCTCTGGCTGCAAAAACTCTGGGTTTTTTTCCCCTTCTTAAATATGTTATCACAGAGGCGCTGATTGGCTTGGCCTTGGCCAGCGGCGGGTCCGTCTTGGAGCCGGCTGGCATTGGCTCTGTCAGACACAGGAGAAGCTTCTAGCAGCTTCTCACAGATGTCACCCCTGTAGCCCCTCCTCCCCCCCCCCCCCCGCTACCAAAACCTTGCCATGCAAATCCAACACACTAATACTCTCCTTTTCCTATCAAAAAGGGTAAGACAACAGAAAAGCCTTTGCAAACATTCAAGTTCACCCTCAGACAGTGCCTGAGCTTAAGCCTCCATGTCAATAAAACAGTCATTACATCATATGTGACAGGTCACAAACAGTAACTACAGTGAGGGAAGGGAAGCAGGATAACTAAGTGGCTAAGGTAATCATCCACAAGTCAGGAACTTCCAGGTCTGACTTCTCTTGTTCTCCATCTAGCTACGTGCCCAGAACAACAGTCTAGAGCAGTTCAAAACTTTGTATGTAATTACCTCATACTACTGTGAAAAAACATAATTGTCTATTTAAAGCACAGAAGGACTTTCAGAAACATCTGACAAGGCACTGAATTAAACTGGTGAGGCTCAAGCTAATGCCCTAGCCACTGTTCCTTTTTTCTGTCCTTGGGTGAGCCACTTAAATCACACTGCATTTCAATTTTCCATCTGGGAAAAAAAATCTCTTAGATTATAGACTATGTCTCACCAGGTTTGATTCTTTTGTGGGGAAGGTACAGTCACAATGCTTAACTACATAATGTAAAATAATTACAGTTGCTTTTATGCATGTGAAGCAGCTGGTGAAAACTTTCCTCAGCTCTGTCCTTCCTCACAGGATCCAGCATCAGTTTTCCCTTGTGCCGTGGCCAGTTTGGGAGGGAAGAGCTTGAGCCAACCTTTTGGTGCAGGCAGTGCTTTAAGAGAGGCTGTTCCCATAGAGTTTAAGTATGGTTCTCTCCTGCAAGGTCACTAAACCCACTGCTGGAGTGTACTTATAATCCTTGCTCAGAGGGCAGGCAGCTAGGACAAGCTTTGAGGGTGGGAGTTTCAGAAGCATCCAAGGGATTTAAGGACAAACCTCTTTGATGTCTTAGTGGGACTTCTGGTCCCAAATTCCCTAGATACTTTGAAAAAAGCCATTTGGTTTATATTTTTAACTCTTTTTAGAATATGTGGAAGAAAGATTACTTCTAGTCCATCTTCTGCGAGATTGGAATTATCTCACAGTATTTCCTAACAGGACACCCGTCAGTCGCAACTGTCTGATTCCAGCCAATTGAACTGTACAGGTTTCTTTGTAGAGAAGACAGTAAGGGGAGGAAAAAACAGTGAGATGCTCTGCGATGCAGGGCCTTTATGGGCTGATGGAATTTTTACTACTTCTGATAAGAAGGAAGGAGACAAAGCTGTCAGTGCTGGAGGCACTCTGGAGCTGTGCTTGTAGGGTAAAATGCAGTGCAAAATATACATGAAAATAAAAAAAATAGGTACTAGAGCAATTAAAATGAGATATGAGCTATTAGAGGCATAGACAAAGGCTTAGTTTAAACAGCATAAAATTACATAAAAAACACAACATAGCATAAAAAAACAAATTAACAAGGCCAAGATGTAATGGTCTGTGGGTTTATCCCAGAAGTCATAACACTAGATTACTCATGCCTACCGCAACCTTCATGCCTGATTTTGTATTATGGTTGTTACAGTTTGCATGTAATATGACTGTGGATGTAAAACAAGGCACCCTTTCTAGCTTTTCAGATTCTCATGCCCTCATCTCAAAACCAGACACAGAGTAGAACTGAAAAAGGGAGAAAGATGATTTAAGGGATGGAATGGTTTTCATACAAGTAATGACTACAGCTCTTCAACCTGGCAGACAGCTGAGTAGGTGTAAGATAGAGATATTTAAAACATGAGTAGAATGGAGAGACAGTAATAGAGAATCAATATTCATTGTTTTTTCCAACACAAGGGCTACAGTGCATCAAATAAAACTAGCAGGTAGAAGGTTTAGAAGAAAGAAAAGATACTACTTTTTCATGCAACATAGTTATGTTGTGGAAGCCCTAAAAACAGGGCACTATAAGTGCTAAAATTTACATTTGTTCAACAAATGATAAACTTCTAGAAGAAAAATTCATAAAGAGCTATTGAACAGGAAAGCAATACATTTCATGTCAGAAAGACAGAACTGCAATTGCTGACGGCTGGAGAGTATGTGGAGAAGTATTTGCTTGCTCTGTTCTTATGAACTTCTGTGGGTGCTAATGGTGTTGTGAGTGACTACTGAAAATCCTCTCCAGTCCTGTCTAGTATCCTGGCTCAGCATATATTTGTTGCTGATGTAAGAGGAAGCCTTTGGCACACGTGCCAAGTCCTGCTTTCAGTTGCAGTTCAGTGCTGTGGCCCATCCTTACAGTGGTCTCCATCCCACTTGTCTGGTGTCAGGATGCCGAGCGGCATCTAATACATGAACCCTTGAAGGGAGAGATGCTACAAACTGCCTGGCAAATACCCCGAGATGTGAATGTGGCACCAGAGGAACACAAGAGCAGTCAGACATGAAACTGAAACAGAAGCTCTGAGATTTGACAAAAATGCTGTCCATGTGCAGAAGTGGCATTTTGGGCCAGAAGGATGAGCAATGAAGCTGCAGACCCAAGTGTCTGTATAGAAAACATTTTATTAAAATGCATAAAAGAAGATGATCATGATAGATGATTATGCTCTATTCCTCTCCTTATTGAGAGACTTGGAAATGAATAAACATATATATTCCTTAATATTTCCACATGTAAAGATGTAGCTAATGTTATTTAAGCTTTCTTGGTCCTTTTTTCTTTAATCCTCCACACCCCTCCATATGTGGTCAAAAAACATATTGTGTGTGTTCTAATTAACCTTTTGCTTAATCACTGAAAATATGGTTTAAAATTTCACCCCTGTTGGCACTACAAGATTGGACAGAAAAATCATGGGGTGACAATGCTGAAAACAAGGAGTCAGTGTGAAATGGAAAGGGGGACATCGTGCTCTCTAGCAGAAAGATGAACTCGTGATAACATAATCAGTTCGGTGCGACTGTTTGGCTAGGAGGTACATTCAAATCAACTGTCTATCCTGCAGCCAAACCATTTTCCTTTTTTTGCTGCACCGTGTTGCCAAGTAAATCATACTACAGCATGTTGGTTCTCTTCACAAGATGTCTGACATCTGTGTCTGCATTAAAGATGCCAGCTTGGTTTTTGTGAGCATGAAAAGCTGCAATAAATCCAACAATTCACACCTTTGCTTGCTGAATGATGCTGTGCTGTATAACTACTGGGATTTCCTTCACTTTATTATAAATACCCTAAATGAAACAAGAAAAGAAAAAAACAGTAGAACCTCCCTGTACAGATTTAAAACAAACCCCACAACTTTAATTTTATATCTTTGAGCTAGGTAGATGATTATGAAGACCAATCATAGGTCATATACTACTTTTGTCATTAGCTGGAATGGGAAGTATTCTACTTATAACTTCCAGAAGAAAGCTTTTTGCAAGTTTTCAAAGTTCAGCAGACTTCGGATCTTATGAAGTGCTTAATAACGAAAAAATTCTATGGAGAATTTTAAGTTAAGGAAGAACAAACATGCCAATTCTTAATTAGTCTGTAGCCTTTTTCTCCATTGGGCAATGCCACCTCTCAGAGTACTTTAAGTAAAGCCATCTGCAATTGGCTGCTTCTGCTACATACACATCTTTGCATATTCACTGGATGGGTGTTTGATTTGGCATTTGAAAACCGTTCTGAGTTCTCTGTCAAGAGACAAGGAGGAAGAAATCATCCATCACCATTAAATATGGAGGGTAAGCAGCAGATATTTTCATTTTATTACAGCCAGTAAACACAACCAGTAGCCTTTGATTCATCTGGAGTGTTCTGTTAAGACCTTCTCTCCACTTACTGAGAGAGGAATATTTGGAGCTCTTACTATTGATTTCAAAGAGGACCTGTACAAAGCTTTTAATCTGGAGAAACATACCTAACAGAAAATACAGATCCCTCAAAGAAAAAGAGAGAAATACGCAAACTATGGGGAAAAAATAAAAAAAAAAAACAAAAAAAAGAAAAGGTAGAAACTGAAAGAATCAAGACAGTAAGCAGTTACATTTTGGGAATTAGAAACACAAATCAAAAGGAAATATCTTTAATGTTATTTTCTTGAAGCTACTATGTTTCCTAACTATCCAACCATCTTAATAAGTTACCATATTGTTTTCTGTATTTTCCATTTTATTGTGTAGTCTCTTCTACCCATCATCTCTGGACTGGAACTGATTGCAAAAGTGAATCAACATAGATCAGGCTTTGCTAAGACTTACTAACTAAGACCAATCCACATTAAAACTCAGCCACTTTTCATAATTAAAGTGATATCTCTGATAAAATCCTCAAGATCTCAGTATCTTTTGTATTAGTATTTAGTATTTATCTTTCAGCCTTTTGTTTCCCCATTTTTTTTTCCTCACTGCCTACCTTGTGCGTTTCTTATATATCCCTTTTTACCCCTGCTTTCCCCTTCACGTTCATCCTGCAAACATAAAGTAGAAATGGCAAAAACGTAATCTGGAGTAAGCATCATTAAAAGGGACTTAAGAGCTATTAACTAATTCACTGGCAGCAGGACCAACAGCACACAACCACAGCAGACACCAAGAAACAAGAGGAGACCTGTGCCACTGTGATGGTTCTCAGATGTTGCTGGCAATCCAGTCAGGATTTTTCCATCTGATGTCTGTGTCCAGAGGTACCTGATAAAGAAGAACTTTAGCATACAAAGAGATTTTAGAGCCTTTTAGCTTTTCTTACATCTGAGACCAGGTCCCCAGCTGCTGTAAACAGGCTGCTTTAGTGGACTACAGACATTGCTCAGGAGATGCATGGAGGAAGCAATTTTCGGTGCATGGTGACATGAAGCTTTATTACTTCCACAAGAAACAGGAATGATGACATATATTCTTCAATGCCATCTGCTGGCACTTTAGTTAATAGTGAATTGTTCACAAACATCTACATTTAACATTCTTACAAAAGCAGATGCCTAAAGATTCATATTGTTTAGCTTTCCATGGCTGGATATAGAGAAACGTGAATCCGGATTGCTTGTGACCACTGCTCCAATTCCCCCTAGAATCATAGAATTGTTTAGGTTGGAAAGGACCTTTAAGATCATCCAGTTCAATCGTTAACCTAAGTCCAAGTCCACTACTAAACCATGTCCCCAAGCATCACATCTACATGTCTTTTAAATACCTCCAGGGATGGTGACTCAACCACTTCCCCTGGCAGCCTGTTCCAATCCTTAACAACCCTTTGGGTGAAGAAATTTTTCCTAATATCCAGTATAAACCAAGCTACCTGAGGGATGCCGCAGATGTTTTTCAGTGGCAGGAATGACTGAGCAATTTAGAAGGTCTATTCCATCTTAGGGCATCTAACTATTTCATTCTATTCACAAAACTTTCATGCTAGCAATCATTTCATACACTAACTATACAGTAAAAGTATTCTTTAACTGGTGAGCAAGGTGTCCAAGATACTCAAATTTACAGGAGATTTCCTAAACCTATTTGTATGTAAAGACAATGAGAGTACTAATAATTACTATTACTGTGCTTGCAGTCAGTGTTTCACACACAGCCCTTAACTAGATCTTTTCCTTGCTCTTCCCTACGTCTGTAAGTACAGAGCACAGAACAAATGCTGAGAACGCCTGACAGGCTTTCGTGTAGAGAGGAGTTGGCTGTGACGTTACAAAGCAGAGATATATTTGTAGCAGAACCAACAGCTGAAAAACACAGAAGACTTGTAAGAAGCTTAATGTGCAATAGAGCTTGATGCTAGGGGTGAAAGGGAGGGCACTGGGACAACTAGTGCTTCTGATCTCTGCCTAGTTGTCCTTTAACATAATGATAGGTGAACCTCAATGAATTCTACATTATGGGCTCCTGATTATACTTAAATTATTTTGAAAGCTTAGATTTATTTTAAATTAACACGTTCTCGTGATTTCTAGAATAAGGCTATCCAGTGCTGCCACAGACTGTAAATGAGCTTTTGCAGTATCTGGGGTTAGTCTGTCTGGTCCATATTCTGTAAGAAATTTATCAAGAAGCTATGCCACTAAGATTATTTTCATACTTCCACTTGAGAGGAGCAGCAAGGAGGTTACTTAATATTATTGGCACTTATTGTATTCACCCTTTTGTGTATTATTTTAATCAATCCAGGACAGACATAATTCAGAAGACCTTCTTCAAAATAATCTGACTATAAATCAATGCAAATTATTAACCTATTAATATTTTACATTATACTGAAACACTCCAAACATCATACATCAAATTCTGCATTCACATACCATCGTCCTTTTTTAGAGAAGCTGCTGGTTTGTTTTTCTTTTTTTTTTTTTTTTTTTTTAAAGTCAGCAGAGTTAGTCCAGGGGGAAGATGTGGCCCCAAGTCACAAGGGACACAACCAGACTGAAATTAAATAGCACAAGAAGATTAGAATAGTTTGTGACATGCAGCATGTCATTCCCCATTGTCTTGCACCTTTTGTAGTCACTTATATCAATACGTTTATACCAATGTCTGCAAATGGTAGACACGTACATAATTGTATTCCCAGGAAACCCTGTGATACCAGATCCCATTCTTACAGATACTGCACAAAGAAATGGACCACAATTTATACGCAGTTATTCAGCTATGAAAGACTAATGTGAGGTTCAGACCTACACAATATTCGTACCCTTTTAAGTTACGTGAAAGCTGCTCCTTTTTAATAATAGTGCCTCTTATCCGTATTAATATATAAAAATTACTTGCATTTTTTAACATCTATTTGATCTTTCACTGCAATGACTTCCTTAATTTTGCGACGATGCATCAACTCTTTAATTTCAGGGCTGAATTCAGCATGAAACTAATGAATAAATCTTTTCAGGAAATGGGCAGGTTAAGAAGCCATAGAAGTTCTCTAAGCCAAACTGCAGAGGTAATCGTTAAGTTCCAGAGAGCGAGAAAAGGAAAAGAGAAGAAATTTGAAGATAAAGTCAAATGCTTGTTTGTCAGCCTACCAGTGACACCATCCTGACTACATTTTACGAGCTCAGTTCCTCCAATTAAAAAAACACAAACCAAACTATATTTTCTGAATCCACTGGATATATTTCATGTACTCTCACCAGTGAGAGACCTGCAGAAGTTCAGTTATTGAGTTTCCGAAGAAAGAGCACAGGCTTGTTGTTGATTGGAAAGACTCAAACTTTTACCCATAGATTTGTATCACAGAGCAAACTGCCAAGCTTTGGTACAATGTTCAACGGTGCTAGACAAGGTTTTTCCAGCTGGGACCTGACTCTAGCTGTGATATAACTATTAAGTCAAAAATGAAGGCTGAACAATCCTTGATCTGGCTGTCTAATAAGTTCAAAGAGAAAATCAATCAAAGTTCAAGCTATTGGAAAATCAGCTCCTATTTAGGAACCTCTAATTTAAAGCCTTTTTGCAATTATTTTCAGGCATGAAGCTTTCAAGAGGGAGCAGGAAAGGATGTATCCTGACCTCAACATAATAATAGAAAATGAATCAGAGCTGTCGAGTCTACCAGCAGAACCAGCAAGGGAAACCACCAGATGTGGCCAGTGGTAGAAACAATGTATGATCTGGTATAGTGCTATATTGTCAATAATTTGGCAGAACCTTATTTTGCTCTGTCAAACACTCCTTTTGATGGCAAGTGAACTGTTCCATGAGAATTTAAAGCAGGTAAAATAAAGGAGGAAATACATAGCATTCCTCATGAGTAAAGTGATAAACCAATCTACTCTAAAGCCATACAGGCTGAAATCTGCCTTTAGTATAAATCCATAGAATTTAATTCAAGAATGAATTCAAGGTTAACATTGCTACCTAGCCTCAAATTAAAATAAAGATTCTTGAAAGTAGAAAACACAACAACCTCATTTCATTTCCTGAAGGTACACATATTTACATGCGCCTATCATTTATTCCCTTCTCTTGATTAGAAACTGTTTAACTTTTTTGTGTCACGCCAAACTCATTTGGGCTTTATAGTTCAAGAGCTCAGCTAAAATGTGTGCATCAATTTTTATGCAATCCATAAAGATGAAAAAGAAAAAAAAAGGAAATAAAAAAGTAGGAGTGAAAAAACAGAGAAAGCATCAGGGAAAGTAAAACTAATCCAGTAAATATGTAAAAATTAGGCTGAGGCATTTAGGATAGGAAAAAGAGCATACCTTCCTTCTGGGTCAGGCTTCACCTTCCCAAAAGCCCAAGTTGCTCAAAAATGGGTTCTTCATTTTAGATGGATTTTTTTTTCCTGCCAGTACGGTTAGACTGAAAATTTAATGTTCATGAAGTGAACACTTGGAATCAATAGCAGCTAGAGTCACTAGCTTTAAAAGTTACTTTGAAATGGGTTGCATCACTCACAAACAACTTGCTCATCCTTTGGTTTTGATTAAAATTATCAGTATTTCTAGCAAGCCTAGAACTATTTTGAACTCTTCCTTTCTCTCTGTTGACAGAAAAATGCAAAATTATCAGTAAATGAGAAAAATAAAGTCTTTTCCTTTGTGATGTGTAATAGGAAAACAATTTTCAACATTTGTTAATGACTTAAGCTATTGTTTAGGACCATGACTATTCAAAAAATTTCCCAGCCACAGGATTTGCTAGCCTATGAGACAATCCCTTAAGACAAGTGGAGGAATCCACCATGAGTTATTAATTTAGAATGGATAGGACAAAGCACTAGAAGATGTCCTGTAACAGTCAATCTTGCATTACCAGTGAATTGCACAAGATGACCTAATAAGTCTTTTCCATAAGCCTGTGATTTAGCCAGATGTTCATAATTAAAAATATTCATCTGAGGGTGACTGATAGCTAAGTAGAGCTGCAAGTCTTTGGGAAAACCTGTCACAGGTTTTCCTGTCACCTGAAAAGTTCAATTTTTAAAAAGAAAAATAGAGCCCAGTGAGTGCACCATGTTAAAAGTCAAATTAAAGTCACTACAGACATCACAAACCAGAAAAGAAAAAAAAAAAAAATCAGAATAATCAGAACAATCAGTTGTTAGGAGGTAGACTTTTTCCTTTTCTTGAAAGCACTTCAAGTTTCTTCCAGTGTCCCACTTAAGGGAAGGCTTTTGGATTCCTTCTTGCTCCTGGGCTGTCTAATTGATACTACACTTGAAAACTAGTTGGAAATTTTTGGCCAGAGCAGAGCAAAACTCTTCTTCATGGACTATAGGGGGGAGGAATTACACAGAACTATATATAAGGTGGATCATACTGGCCACCTCAGAATCAATGTATCACAGAGTCCTGTTGCTGAGGCATGGGCCTCTCCCTTATAGATTATATGTAGGGCCTTTTAGCAAGAGCAGGCACTGCTCTTCATGTCACATGGACCCAAAGTATTACAGGTATACTATGGTGTTGACACAAAGTTTCTAGCAGAAATGTACATCGTTGCTCTGAAAACACAGCTTGGGTGTGACATGCAACTTTCTCTGAACGTACCATTTCACAGGCTGAAATATTTATTGCTGCTGTTAAATCTGAAACAGAAAAGTTGGTTTGCTCAAAGCAGCTTTTTTCAGTTTTCAGTCAGGCACACACCCTTCTATCACCCACCCAGCAAAGCCTGGATTCGTTCATTTTCAAGCATTTTTGACCTCTTTTAACTCCATTTCTGTGAGCAGACAACCCACACTTACAGTGTCTGGGTGAAATCATGTGTTTGAAGCAAAAGCTAGAAGTGACTTTAAACCTATTTGTCTTTATCGTTTTCTATTGTTTCACGTGTTCCTTTTCCAGAGATTGCCTGCAGGTAGATTTTGCATGCAGAAAACACTGCATATGGAGACACTGCAACAGGCATAGCCATGCCACGCCGCAGGGACGTGACTTGCAGCTGGCGTGTGCAGGTGCAGCGTGCTGCCCAAGCACCTCGTGGACACAGGCAAAGATGCCGGGTGCTTCTGAACCGGCCAAGCCTGCCTGACTGGGCCAAACTGCCAGAGAAAGGCTGTGGCTCTTGAAGGGTGATGTTCAGCAAGACAAGTGAAGAATTCTTCGAACAGCTGAGGGAGATATCACTAGAAATTGATGGAATTGATAAAGGGGAAATTTCAGTCTAATATTGTGATACTCTCATCAGTGTCATTAGGACTGGTGAGACTCATTCAACTGTGTAATAATCATCCAGGAAAACAGATGAAGTTTTGTCACATGAAAAATGGAAGAGTAATTTGACACATCATTCCGATGTACACTTTTTGAAACAGTTCTGCACTGGCAGGTGGATAGGACAAACCAGCTCTTTTCCAGACCTGGGGCCAGCTCCTTATCAGCTGTATATCAGCATCTCTTCTCTGAAATCAGGAGAACAATCCTACTTTACATCTGACAGCTTGACATTGAATTTCTGTGATGCTTAATGTCTACCTACAAAGCACCTCCACTGAAGTCTCATAGGGACTTTGACTCTGCAATTGTATGACATGAAAATTTCCAAAATAGTAATAGAAAACTCAAATGCACCGTAGGAATAAGTGATTATTTCCTACTAGACATCTCTATGACAGTGCAAGATACCTGACGCCTGTGAAAACTCCATGTCAGTAGTGGAGGGCAGAACACAATCTGGTCCTTAATGGAGTTAGGAGGAGGAGGAATGTTTAAAATCATGTTGTAACATTACTTTTCTTAAATTGAAAGCAGATTTCAGAAAAAAGGTGGTTTCCCATTTCAAAGTATTTTACCTGTGAGCTGAGTTCCTTTCCTTTTAAGAGAAAAGACAGCTCTCTGCAAAAGGGGTTGATATTAGGATACTCATTACAGGGCAATTATAGTCTACAGCAAAGGCAGTTCTGGAACTTCCATGAAAATCTTCTGCCACTTTTCCACTGGTCATAGATCACATTTTCCAGGCTCAGACATCAGAAGTCTGATAAGTGAGTAATCCTTAAAGAGTTTGCCTTCATCTCTTGCAACCTGCAGGGAAAGGGCTTCTCTGAGATCCAAAAGCTCACTGATGGTAAACGGTTCAGGTGAGACCATTTTCTCCAGCAGTTTTATCCTCACTGAAGTTAAACCCACTGCACTGAGTGCTCAGTTGCTGTTTGAAGGGGAAGGGAAGAAAGAAAAAAGAATAAAATGCAACCTTTCTCCAGCTCAATCCAAATGCCTTTTCTGTAGACCTTGGAAACTGATTGCTATTTCAGTCAAAAGAGCTTATCTAGCGGGGGCCACCTTTTCCTCACAAAGCATCCTAACCAAGGGATTGTGTACAAAATGCACCCCAGGAGGATTAAATCCAAGTGAGAGGCTCGCTTCTCTCTGTCACTTGGTTTGCTCCAGAATGGAAGGTAGTAGTATGTTGCAGTCTGTTATCAGCAAGGGCAGGATCCACCATGTGAAACCCTCGCTTCACCCAGTCTGTGAGAAGTGAGAAATGAGACTGGAACTCTCACCACTCCCCTGCTTGGGCACGTTGATAGTTCAGCCAGGTGTTTCACCCACAGCATTTCATCGAAGCTTCCACGTCTCCTACAACTCCAAACACGCACACACACAAACATCCACAGAGCTTAGGAAATAATAGCAGCGTGCTGACAAAGGTTCATTGAGAAGCATGCTGCCATAGCAGCAAAGGCCTTTCTAAGTCCACACAAATGTTTCCCATTAGCAAGATCTAACTTAGGAGGCAAAAGTGACAGTAAAGGAAGACAAGGTAAAAAAGAGATGATGATGGTTAGATTATGTGATATTGCAGAACAAGAGAGGGATCACCCTCTGTTTGGGAATAACAATACATTTATGTATTTGGGTAAATTGTTTTTCCACCACTACGTTTCCACTTGACTGTGGAAAACAGGAGACTGACATCTGTGGTCTTTGCATTGTACTTTGCTAACAGCAGGACACGTGCAATAAGATATGTTTATTTTAATTGCCACTCATTTACCACCTCAACTAGAAATATTCCTAAAGGATTGCACTTGCATTGTGGCAGCTGATTAAAGGTTTTTCTCAGAAGAGACGTATGAATCTTCACTTTCCCCAGCACTGAGCTCTGTAGAGCTGCTGCCAGTCGGGAGCTGTGCATGGCACACCTGCGTGGAAGTGAGGAACATGGGAGGCCTTTTCACCCTGCTGCGTACGTGAGAGGCAGAAAGGGGAGCTGGAACACGTGTCCTAACGGAAGGAGCAAATGTATGAATTTCAAATGCTGCTTTTCCTAGAGCCCTTGAGACAGATCTTAAGGGATGGCTTAGGATGGAACTAAACACCTCTTTTATAAATCCAGACAAAATAAGAAGAAAATAAGGTAAGACTAGTCCCTTGCAGGATACAGGATACTTACCTGGTTGGACAGTGGGTCTGAGGTCATGCAGGTATTCTTTTACAACGTACGTTCTGACAGGTATTTAAATGTATGCCCTCCCACAGCTACGGGAAACAACCTCTTGATTTTTGTTCTATTATAAACATACCAAATAAAAAATTTTGTCATTCATTAACTCTCTAATATTTTCTTAATTCAATCTCTTCCACTTTCAATTATGAAAGCCTTTGAGATTTGAGTTGTTAGTCAGGCATGGGGGTGCTTCATTTAAAAGCTTTTTGCAATGGTTTAATTAGCAATCAGAGGCTTAGCTGCTTTGCTCAGACACACTGTCAGAAGAAATAGTGATCCTTTGATATTAAGTTTGGAGAAGCAGATGTCTACTGATGTTTTATGAGCTGGGATAGTTCTAATTATTTTTTTTTTCTTTCTCAACACCACTATCATAATCACCATAATATCTCCTGTTTCTAGTTCTCCTCCAAACAAGTATTCTTTCCCTCCAACCTTAGATAAGGAAATTTTCCTTACTAAAACAACAAAATTTGTAAATTCTTGAGGTCAGAGACTGTATGAGACATTCACAGTCAGGTCTGTATATAAAAATTAGGTAGTAAACTTACATTGCAATAACCAGAACAGTATTTTATAACCTCACAGCACCAGGACGTGCAGTTAGCTGCATAGATGCTTATGATCAACTGCACATGCATTTTCCTGCCTAGATTTCCAAACGCATTTTGAAAGATGTATGTACCTGATGCACTTTAAGGCACCTTTTCCTCTATTGTAGAAAACAATTTTCATTACGCAAAAATCTTTATATTTTGAACTCATCATTGTAACAAGTAAAGCCCTTCCTCTGTGGGAGGATAGGGATCAAAGTTCACGGTATATCCACAGACTGGATGAAGTCGCTTTGTTTCAATACATACAGTGCTATCATGGAAGAGTTGACAGTACAGTTATCAACTGAATATTGTACATTTTAATACAGCCTACATGTATATTTTGAGTTTTAAACAAGGCTGTGTATACTATGGAAACCTAATTCATCAGCTAGTTAATTAATGCTTAGAGATAGCCAAAAAATAAACGCTAGCTTACTTCCTGCAGTAGTGTTGACATTCAGAAGTATTTTGTGTTGTGGGCCTTTTAATGCAAAAGCTGTTAAGAAATATCTTAAGAAAATTCCAGAAAGTGCTGAATGAGAAGTTTTGCAGTACCTCATTGCAATATCTAGGTTCAGTATTTTCATCATAAATATAATAGACTTTTTCTTACGGAAAACTTTCTTTTAGGGAATCCTTATTGCTGCTGGGAAAACTTTGTGCCTAAAATATTTTAAACTGTGATACTTCTGATTATTTAAAGTTTAGATATGCTACAGATACTGTGAAGTATTATACATAGAGCAGATATAAACGTATAACCCACATCATATAGCTTTAAGGCCTTTTTTTCATGAACCATTAAAACTGTTAAAAAACTGTTTTACTTCACTGGAAGTGAAGCCGCTGGGATAGCATCACTGGAAGTGAAGCCGCTGGGATAGCACGTGTTCTGTGCCCAAGTGGCCCAGAGGAAATTGTCGTTAGGATTTCAGATGAAGTTAAGATAGCTTAAGGCCATTACAGGTCACTTTTCTAGACAGGCCAGGATGCTTTCAGCATCTCAAGCATCATGGGGTACCAGGTACTGAACTAAGCCTTCCCTTTGCTGCTTCGCCCAGATGGCTGAAGAAGGGATGAGGGGGAAAGAGGAGCTGCTGCATCGTCTCTCTTCCTTACATCTTTGTAGCTGGGGAGGAAACACTAACTGGTACATCAGCTATTTTCCCAAGGACAGCTTGCAGAAGAAGGGGGGTAAATGAAGTGGGAAATACCTACAAGATGGCCAGATCCTCAGCTGCAGGATATCAGTACGCTCCCACTGAAATTTGAATTATCCAGCATGATACAAGCTAAGCATCTGTGTTCTTTTGGTCTGGTCAGCTTTAGGAAGCTAAATTGATAGATTTAAAGCACATCAGAGCAAGAGTAGAAGACAGTGGCAGTGATTAAAACCATAATGATCTACATTGTGCCTTTTAAATAGGGTGAGCTAGGACATAAAGTTTAAGTACTCTTGGTCTATAAAACAGAAGAAAGTTTTACGGCAGCACCATAGAATGCCATAAGGAGACCCTCTCAGACCTAGGAGAAATACAAGTAACATAAAAGGCGCTGGCTATGATTATATACATTACTGCAATTCAGTCTTTGGGCTCCCTGCTACGAATGCTTGAAAGAGTGGCAGTGATGGTCAGTTGCTGATTTATGTACTAGAAGCATGCTGTCAGGGAAAAAAAAAGTACATTCTGCCCTTTGTATAAGGCCTCAGCATTACATCAAAGTATTTTTAATAAAAATTATGCTGACAGGACTGCAGAAGAGGTTAATGTCAATAGTTCTTCTAATGGAGGCAAAGTAAATATCTGGGCATCTGAGCTAAATGATCACTGGCTGGTGTGTGTGGATGTGTACGCGTGTGACTAAAATGACTGGTTTCCCCTGCAGAATGCACCACTGGGGATAGAATGATACAGGGAATGGCTTATGGTCTGTGTGTCTGATGGTAAAAATCAATGACTTGCCTTATTGAAAGGTGCCCTCAGGGGCAAAAAGCAGTGAATAGCTTATTAGTTTGTGTGTGCATGCTGGCAGATGATAAAGCAGCATTGAAATCAGTCATAGACCATAATAAAGTACCCATCCCCATCTTAAAGCTAGTCTGTACTTCTGTCTCAGGGGAATATGCCTCCATTAACCCAAACTGTGCAGTAACTCATCTTTAACCACAGTACAAATATGCAGTAGAAGACAAACCAATAATGATTTCTTACGGTTACTGATGCAAAAAATATAGCGGATAAATTACTGGTGTGCAGGGCAAGATTCTTTTTGGTGCAATATTCCATATTTCTATTTTACTAATAACTGGAGTGGTGTGGATGGATTCCAGCTGAGGATCTGGCCTGATACCAGAAATATTTTACTCATTCCCAGAGTAAAAGAGGAAAACATGGAGTGATGCAACAAAGAAAAGATGCAAGAGACAGAATGTTCTGACCTTTTTTCCCATCAGTGAACTCTGTTTTGGAATATATTCAGGTCATCCATTCAGATACATAAGATCCACAAACAACTACATTGTCACTGAAGTATTTATTGACCTTAAAATGTTGTCATGCTAGCCATTATGTGTCATGCCCTGGGATGCTTTGCTTTGATGGCATACATCTGATTAATGCCAATAATGCCTTCAGCAAACATAACAGCCATTTAATGTGAAGCTTTGCCATAAGATCACGAGGATAGATCCAGCCTAAGAAGTAGAGGTGATGATTTCTCTTGGTTGCAAGGTGAAAGTACTGACTTGAGTAAGTATTTTCAGGCTTTAATTATTTCCTAAGAGATGCTGATAGCATCTGTGCTTGTATCCATGGATATCCAGAACTAGTACAAAGTGTGTCTTTTTTAAAGGACTTGACACTTCAAATATGTAGTATTTTGTCTTGAAATATGTCATAGTGACGGCCATATGGGGCAGAATAACTCCCTTAGCTGGAGTAACTGATGTGTAGCATTTATTAAACAGATGGATAGACACGTGTACACTCCACACAGATCTGCTAACATTATGTTAGTTGTGGCACTCCCTGAAGGACATGCCTCTGGAAACCACAGGCAGAAATCCTGTCATTATATTGTAATGTAGAAAGGTGCTAATGGCTTCCATAATGGAGCTTCTAATAAAATGCTATACAAAAAGAGTTAAGCACATAATATAGCATTTGCGTCCAGAAAGTCAACAAGGCTCCTGCACCACTTAAGCACTTGTTCTTGTTTTAGAAATCTCTGAGCTTCCCGTTGCAGCAGCTGCTGAAGGAAGAGCGATTGGACTATCGTTGCAACCCTGCTGGTCCCAAAAGAGCTTTGCGGCAGGAGCTTCCCAGGTGTAAAGTCAGGGGAAGCAAGAGGGAAAGTCTGCCTAAGCAGCCGGATTCGACTGAGATTTGTAAGTGCCCTAGAAAGGAGTGGTGGAAGTATTGGGGGATAGGATAGAGATAGACCAGTTGAGAAATCTACAGCTAAGTTGTTGTCCTCTCTTCTTAAGAAAGCAGGCCTTATCAGGTACAAAATGTATGCCTCTTACATTTCGGATAATCATTCATACTTCATCACAATGTAAAAGACTATTCCTTTTCGACTGTGGCAGATGTGAACAGATGAAATGTGGTCTACCATTTCAGTGACCATGAAAGGGCAGAAAGGAGGGGACACAGCAAGCTCACTACCCTGGACTTCAGGAGAGAACACTGCACAGCCTGATACAGATTTACTCTTTTGTATTGTTTCACAGGCATGCATGCAGTAAAGTATCGCTGAAGAACTAGAGCACTTGTGCTCTTTCTTACTTTATCTTCAGAAGAAGTTATATGTGATATTAAGCTGTAAATGTTTTCAGTTATTCAATACTTCATTCCACTGTACAAGCACTTTTTTGGGGGTGGTCTACATGCGTGAACTTGGACAAGCCACTCCTTTTATGGCATTTTCCCACCGGCTATGTAAGAGTAAAAACATTTACAGCACTAACATGTGAGGACTGATTGTGAAGAAAGATTAGAAAAATGGCTGGTATCTCTGGTAATATGGAGCACATATGTATCTAAGACAGATTAATAATGACATGCTTTATATGATATATTATACAAAACATGTTCGAAATTTGTCAACATTGGACCGCTCCATTATGGATCAATCTTTTACTTATCATTGCATTTTGGGCTTTCAACACAGTCATGAAAGGATTTCAAATAACACTATGAGAATATGCAGGTGAACAGAAATGAAGGGATGGGAACTGCACTTGGAAAAGGAAGTGAGGTCTTTCTGTAAAGAAAACTGGCTTTTATCTCCTCACAGCTGACCATATGCTGAGGAGTGCAGGCTATTCCCCAGATGAAAATGCAGCAGGGAGTGGCAGATAGAAGGGCAAAAATGAATTCATTATCACTGCTAATTTTTTTAGATGGGAAACACAACCTTCCTTGTACTGGCCTACAGTTCCTCTAGCCCTTTAAAAGATAGTGGTTTTGGACTTGATGCACCACAGATTGAGAGAATTAAAATAACTATGTTGCCAGTATGGACAATTTTCCAGGAGCTTTCCCCCAACCAAGAGTAACGTGCAATCAAGACGATCAGTTACTGTGCACGTGATTATAATGCTTGATCCACAGAGAGTTTACGCCAGTAACCACACTTGCTTGGTGCCTCAGTCCCTCCTGACTCAATTCTCTTGAAAGAAAAAGGATGACTGATGGCCTCCAAAGCCTGCTGAATTCAATGTGTGCATTTATGTTAACATTTCAGATGAGATAAGACATTTAAAAAAAAATAATCTTCTAGTTTCCCCCATTTACTGGGCGTTGGTTTGCTCTTGGAGAGCACTGGATTCCTTTCAAATGAAAATAAATGGGAAATGCGCTCCAGGAGCATACCTATGCATGCCAGTTCGTGATAGCAGGTCAGTCCATGAAACTAGGGTAGAGCTAATCTAAAGTAACCCTCCTTTCCCAAACACAGACACTGTAGGTACCAGGTCCTTAGCAGCCACTGTTTCAAGTTGCAGATACGCGCCTATTGTGCTGCCCTCCTTGTGAATGCAGATATAGCCAAAGAGATTCCCTTCTGGACACTTCACCCCTGCACAGCCTGCTAAAATTGAAGAGAACACTGCACAAAAGAAGGAGAAGATTGAGTAGCGTTATGAGTCGTGACATAGGTTTCCAGCTAAAATGGGAAAATACATTTTGTTTTTCTCTAATTGGATCTTTCCTCAGGAGCTGCAATTTCACACACAGCAAAAGAAAAGAAATCCAAAAATTATTGTGGACACTAACACTTTTTTTTTCTTTCTTCCCTTTCTTTTCTAGGAACCTTATAATAAGACTATCCTGATTCCCTAAGGAGGTAAATTTGATATTTCTCCAGTGTGAATCCAGACCCCTTCTGGATATTAATCCACTTCACAAAGTCATTACGAATAATTTAGCATAAAAGCAGCCTTTTTCCTCACAAAACAAAGCACTGAGGCTGAAGCATTTGTAGAGCAGTGTGAAAAACATACTGTAGCTGCCTTGGCTTCATTTGGATGGAGTATAAATAAGGAATTTTGGCTGCAAATCCTGTCAGTCTCTTAGTCTTATTTAGCACAAATATTCAGGAAAAACAATGATAATATAATTTGGCTTTTTTTTTTTTTCCTTTTTTTTTTTTTTTAGTGCTAAGTCAATGCATAATTACTGGAAAGCATTTCTGACTGAATTTTAGATGAGCATTTTGACAAAATATAATATTGGAAACAATCTTTATCAAACATTCATGTGTAGTGTGAGAGATAAAAACAGGAATCCATAATTCATACGGCAGAGTGTATTACCAAGTGTGAATAAGAGGCTGAATTTAAATGAGGAGGTCTGAACAATATTTTCTGCGAGGCATCTGCTTTAATCATTTACATTATTCACTAGGTTTTCCAGAACTGTAAATCTTAAATATATATTTGTGTTTGTGAGAATGTGTATGTAAATACACACGTATATGCACACATACACAAAGCATTATACACATCCACACATCAGCACATATTCACACAGATACAGAAATGTGTTTGTATACAGAGACAAAACAGCTTAGGGCCTGATTCTGAAATCATTCTACGTGAATGGGAAGACTCCTATTGACAATGATGGATTTGGGGATCAAGACCTTAGTGCCTTGGTTTTTTGCCTCTTACCTTGAGTTTGCAGTGCTATGAATCAGACCAGGGTAAAAGGAAAGACAAGCTTTATTTACCCTAAAATAACTGCAACATTTACGTAGTTGACAACAGACATTATAGAAAAGCAAAAAAACCGCAGTGAATGCCCCTACACTGAGATGAAATCCTAAAGACCTTTCTGTCAACCGTTGTATCTCACACTCTTACCCAAACCGTGTTTCCAGGACTGGCTCCCTATGCTTTAGGGTGCAATGACAAGACAGACCCTTGGGCAAGCAGCTGTGTGGAGCCTGACTGCAGCCTGCGTGGGGCTCCATCCAGATCCAAGGCTTCCCTTACCCCGCAGACCCACCTTACCTCAGCCGGGAAGGAATTTTAATCCTCCTCCCAGTCATTGTCCCTGCCTAGTTTGACTCTGCCTATGCCACTTAGATGTTAAGTCTTGCCAAGGTAGCAAAAGGAGTCACCTAATGATTGCTGGGTGCTTCACTAAGCCCTAAACAGATTTTTGGTCCTTCATGATTAAGCAGGCCCTCTTCTCATTGGGTTTTCAAATCCCAGAGTAGGTTTTTTTTTTTTTTTATAACGTAATAGCGCTTAGATTTCACAGAAACTTATCTACTTGCTAATCGTACTTAATGCTTTCATACAGGTATGGTTTTTGCACATAGCAGTTACTGGCTCATTTTTGACTTGTAGGAAGGCAAGTGAAGCTAATGATGAGTTTGAAGGCTTGCTGTTCCCCACCCCTGTTTTGGAAGGGCATCAGGACAGTCTTTCTTTTTCCAGTTGTTGTTACTGTGTACAGTCCAGCCCTCTTATTGAGAATCCCTTTTCAGAGACTTGCTTAGGAGAGTGCAGTGCTTGAAGAAGATTCATGATGGCAAAGAACAAAAGACAAAGGCCAGCACTAACCCAGGTTGGGGGTCTGATGGTCACATATTGATTCTGACATTATATCTTACACAAGAACCATCCGCTGTGCCAGCCTCTGTGTAACTATGTCACCTAATCCTTTTCGTTCCATGTCCCAGTTCAGTGGCTGGTAAAGCCACTGGTAAAAACATCACAAAGCAGTAGCTGCCACTTTGATCCAGAGAAGGCCAGAGGACTAGAAATAGCTGAGGTCTACTGCAGGGACAAGGTCCACCTCCTCTGACAGGACTCAGAGATTGTCTCTAAAGAAATCTGTCTCTGCTCCTTCCACTACTGTTCATTTGTTACAAACAACCCACGTGTTTGGGTTTTCGTTTGTTTGGTTTGTTGTTTTTTTTTTAAATAGAATTCAAGTGTTGTTTGTTTATCCCTTCCACTTCTCACCCCCTTTCTATTTCATAGGAATGTGTTTCCTGATTCTGGAAGATCTGTTTGCCAGGTCAGGTACAGCTGGTATTGCTGCACAGGAGGTTCTCTTACTCTGGTATGTGTGTGTGTGTTTAAATAATTGTTACTTTCTTGGAGGGTAACAGTGAACAAATAATAGATGAAAAATACCAAAACGGTGCAAATCTTTCTCAATACAGTATTCACTGAGTTATATAGGGCATATTAAAAAAAATCACAAAGTTTTTAATTATGTACAGCAGACAAGTCGATGAGGAATCATGCATGAAATCCATGCACTCTGAAGACCAATGAAAAGGAATTTCACCTCTTTTTATGAAGCCAAGCCCAAGTGATTAAAATGATTGTGCCCTATCATATTAATTCTCTTTCCTCTAAGCTTTCTTTAATGGTGCCCTCTTCCATGCTTAAGCAAAATGATGAATTAATTCAGTTTCTCCCCTGTGGGGCAGAAGAAAAGGAAGATTCAACACATCCCATTCTGCCAATATTTCATTCACAAGGCACATTACATTTATCCGTTTTTTTCTCCTTGATTGTTTTTTTTATATATATCCTGAGGAATGTACACAGATCATAGAATTTGTGACTGTGACACATTCTGATAAGACGAGAAATCAGATGTACTGCAAAATCATGCAACATAATTTGGAACAGAGCACTGCTGAGAGGACGGGGAAGAAGTGCAGGCACAAATTTGCTAGAAGACAAAAAGGGGCTGAGCTCCCCCTCTATTACTACTGTCCTGTCCGGGGTATATACTATTGATGCAGTTGTATGGCTGTTACAGCTTCGCCTGTCCTGGTCACAGCTGCATCCAGTGATCTTCCTTTGTGATCTTTGGGTGGTCACTTTGGAGTACTGACACTGCCCAGCTTCAGCCCTTTAAATGAGATGAGAACATAGACTCTGGCTGTGTCCAACCGCCCCTTTACAGCATCCATGATGGCACCCTCAAGGCCAAATGCTCTAACCATACCTAGTCTCTGGGATGATCTTCAGGATTCTTGTGTGCTTCCTAGCTGGAAATGCAGGAAATATAACTCAAGCCCTTTAAACAATGCTCCAGGGGTCGGATGAACCATATCCCAGAGTGTCCCTGGTGGGGGTTGCCTGAATCCATCCACAGGGAATCCATGTCCCACAGGGCTTTGTGGCATGGCCCTCACCACTAGGTCTTCACAAAATGTCCTGCCACTCCAAATCATACAGTGTCTTTTCAGTGGCTCTATGGCACAGGCAGAAAATGCATCCTTTTGACAAACCTGATTGTCACTGTCAGCATCTTGTCCAAGGGATTGGGACAGGAGGCAGTTTTGAGGCAGGAGGTGGTGTAGGTACTTCTCTTCAACAAGGTATATTACTCCTAAGAACATATTTTGGCAAGCTTTTCTGAAATAGCCACTTTCATTCATGGACTAACTTGGTTTAGAGTCTTAGATGAAAAGTAGTTTTGTATCAGAGTTATAAACAGAATAAAATTGACAATAAGGCTATGAATGGTCACTCCTACTTAGATTTGGATGCATTCCTGCCTCAGGAATGAGGAACCACTGTAGATCCTTATCAAGGAAGTTGCTGTAGAGCTTACGACAGTATGTGATCCCAAAAAAGGAGGACAGGTACCCTGTATTTTGACCCTGATATTTCCAGGGAAGAGAATACTGAAGTATCTCACATACTGATATGGCTGTGGCCGTCTTCCAACCAACGAATGGCCACCAGCCCAAAGAAAGCTTTTGATAGCCTAGCCCATGCCCAGTTTATGTAGCCTGTCTGTCCTCCAAGGATGACCATAGACCTCACTCCAGTAAGAGCTGCTATTTAGCACTATGTATTTGGCCAATAGGGCACTTCATCTGTCAGTCTCTAGTCCATTTAATGACTGGGACTCCATCGGGTGGAAGTAGGTCATCCCCTGTAGAAGGCATGCCAATGCTTCCTTGTGTCTGAGTGACAGCTGGCTGCTGTAAGCTGGAAGTCTTGATTAAGGCTCCTTTGCTGTATCTTTTCTGAGTAGTATCTTCCTAGTGGAAATTCCCTTCCATCTTCTTGGAAAAACCTTAGTAACAAATAAGGAGTAATGCAGGATGCCACTGAATTTTCTGGGTTATTCTGTTCTCAAAAAGAGAAAGATTAGAAATGGGATTTGGTTTTGAACCAAATACTGGTTATAGAAAAGTGGGTACCATAAGAGACCTCTGTGTTTGCGTCCAAACTGCAGCATTATCCGTCATTCAGACTCTTGGCATAGGGCAAAACATTTTCACTTGATGCAGCCTTTGTCATGGTAATTGATGACTATATTGTCACATCTTTTCAGTAAATCACATCTTTTCAGAAACTGCCAAGAAGGTCTGGGTTGACTGCAGCAGGGTCATGGAAGTCATCACACAGGGAGAGAATAGATTGTGACAGTGGCACAGGGTACCCATACGTTCCTGAAAAACATCTGTTTGAGTGCCCTTTTTGGGAGGGTAAATCAGTGTAGAAAAATGAAGGATAGAAGTGGGCAGGGACTTTTAGGTGTCACAAAGCATGTATTAGACGGATGAGTGAAGTAAAGGTGAATACTAGAAGGACCTTGCTTAAAGAACTTAGCCATTGAAAGGTTTGGCTACCCATGTGATATGTAGATGGGATTCACTTTGGGTAGGTAGTTGTCCTAAAAGTTGGAAGCGTGAATTTGCAAGGGTGCTGCAGCTCACAGAACAATCACTAGTAGAGACTGCTAGTCAGTGTCAGCGAGACCTTTAGGACTAGATGATGAACCACAAACTAGAGATAGCCAGTGGACCTCTTTCACTGACCTGCCACTTTTACCTTGGAGAACATGAGAGGTGGCTTGTCGGCAAGAAAATCCTCCTTTTGTGGTGCAAGACTCAGCTAGGCAACATGAAAAGAAAGAAAATGAACAATGCCTCCATATGTTGATAAGAAAACAAAGGAGATGCCCTTAATTATGTTTCCCAGCCCTAACAGTAGCATCTTAAAAGGAAGCAATTTTAATGTTTCGAGCAGCTGAAAAACGATCCAGCACAACTAAATCCATAACAGCAAAAATTAAAGAAAGTGCATGCCACTTTTTTTTTTGTATGGTCAATTTCTTCTTAAGTAAAATAATAAGCCTATATATACATTCATGAAAGAACAGATTTAGATGAGATATTCTGCTACAACTTGAACAAGAGCAATGTTAAAAGGTAGTTTTCTAATAAAGATTCCATCCGCATAAATAATGGCTTACTGCAGCCTAATAAACCTACCCCTCCTACATAATTAAGTAGGAAGTGTAATATTGTGTTGCCCTGGTCCAACATTCTCCTCCCCGTCACACACTCAAACACACAGAGATTCCACTTGTAATTAACAGGAAAATTCTCTGTATTAGTTTTCTTTGCACTTTACAGAATAACAGAGAGATTAATTAAGAGGTCTGTATTTCTATTTCAAGGTTCAAGTACTTTCACTGAGCACATTGTGCTTTCAGAATCTGTAGTGTCAGCAGAATTCCTTACTTCAAAACACAGACATTTCTCTTCCTTAAATTTTCCTTTTATATATGCAATTAGTAAAGATTGTGAGTAGTTAGGAGGCCTAGACCACATTGTCACCTCTTATAAATCTAAGGCCAGAGTCTGCTGTGCTGCGGATGTGTGCAAGGGAGGCTGCATAAGTATTGTGAGACCTGGTGATGCTGACTGAAGAGGCCCTTAGATCTTAGCTGTCACCCTCTAAGCTGTCCTGGAAAATCTGAGCTTGGCAAAACCACCTATATCTTCATTGAAACCAATGGAACATCCCCACACCAGCTCCTGTGCTTCCCATCGATGGTACTTCAGGCGTACTACTATAATTTAAAGATGAGCTGCATCAAAGACATTACTCCCTCTGCAGCTCTTGATGTGAGTCATCTTCGCACGCTGCACTGGTAGACATAGACTTGGACAAGGCAATGAAACCTCCTGCAGTACCCTAAAACCTGCCACCTTTTTGGTTTCCTTTTTACAAATCTGAAATAATTTTTCTAGTCAATATCGAGGCTCACCCACACATCTAAAATGTTATCAGATTTTGCTCTAATGACTCAAATAAATTATTTTATTAACTTTAGAAACTGCTTAAAAGCACTCCTATACATGCAGTTAAAATTTGCTTGGCACACACAGAGCGCGCCAAAAAAATAGCTTTAAACAATGCTCATACCTAACTGAAGCACACTGATGTCTTTAAATATAGCCTTTCATTAGCAAACCAGGCAAATGGATGGAAAAACACTTCTTCCTCTAATTATTATCTTCTATGACACCTGTTTCTACTTTTTTCCAGTGGGTGAACAGTCCTAGTGAGAGGACTATGTATGTAGCTCCTAATCCTAAAAAATTATTTATTTTTGTGCTAATTTCTGTACAGGAGTAGTGCCACTAGGCGTGAGAGTGAGACTGAACAACAAGGGCTTTGATATAAACCATTTAGTCCTGTTCAGCAGAAATCTTTGAGTTTTGCTGACTAAGTTTACATCTTTCCTTAAAGACAAACAGAGATTTAAATGACCACCCTGAAGAGGAGCCTTGGTGTCTGCAAATGAATATACAAAAAGCAGAAAACAGCAGAATTATACTCTCTTCCACTTGTGCCCAGAAAAATATTTCTCTGCTGTTGTGCCATAACTGTAGTTCTGTGAAATGGGAAGCGATCTCTCCGGAATGAGAGAAATGTTCTCTCGTGACAGAATTGGATGGAGACCACGGGCCTGACTTTGGCTTGTTTAGTTCCTAAGCAGTTGAATATTTTCAGTTACTCCCATGGAGATCTGTAAGCATCAAGAACACTCACTAATAAAGGCACTGGCAATCAGGTCTAAAGGGGCAACGTTGTTCAGTGGACACTTGTAACCAAGAATTTAAACTCAAGGTCAGAGTTAAAATGAAGAAAGGAAGGAGCAATTTTCCAGCATGGCAGGGGCCAAGGAGTTGCACTTTGAAGTTGCTGCAGTTCTTTCAGGAAGACTTTACCGTTGACACCATCAACACATGGAGTTCTCGTGAGTGAAAAAACCACTACCATTAAAACAAGAGTAGTGCCAGAGGCAACTGATCATTCTGGGATGTGCTTGCAAGGGCACCATTTTTGTCCATCAAGGTTAGCTACAGGCTTACTTCATATGATCTTGCATGAAGTTTAATATATAGCTATTGCAAATAAAAGTCTAAGCAGCATATAATAATTGACAGACCTAGATCTAACCATTTCTTTTCAGTGTCTCACTTAAAACTTGTTGAGAAATAAGGAATGTTTGTATTTTTAAAACAGATTGCAGTGAAGTGTAATAAAGTCAATATAAATTGTGAAGAAACTTGTAGATAATATACAGCATATAAAAACATCTGGGCTCAGACCCCGAGATGAGTTCAGCACCTACCCATCATGGCCATATATGGCATAGCTTAAAAGCTGAGAAAAGGAATGTGGTTGACATGTATTAGCAAATATGTTCTAAAAACGTTTTAAAGGCCTAAGGCAACTGAGTGTCTGATAAAATAGTCACTGACTGCTCCATGCTAGATGGTGTGAGTATACCGGAATACACTGATTAGCATATGATACCACCATAGCTTTAGACAAAGCCTGAATGGTAAAAGATACCCCAACAGCCTAACTTTCATTCAAGAAAATGCAGTAGACGTTATTTCCCAATAATTGGGAAAGCAGCTAGAAAGTTCTGAGCATTTTTTTAAGTTCTGTACACCAGAAATTTAAAAGACAAGCACTAAATCAAAGCAAATTTAAGAATCACAGAAATGAGGCATTGCAAAAGAAAAGTCTTGCTTCTGTGACAGAAGCTGCCATGATGCTGACAGGTTCCTCTCTTGCTCAGCCCCAGTGCTACATTACCTTAGTCAGTCTTGGGCTGACTTGGGCATGCATGGGTGATACATTTCAGACAGAGAATCCAACCCAGAGAGGAGAATAGCAAAATAAGGTAATCAAGCCAGAAATATCCAAAAACGATTTGTTTGGAAGGATGGATAGATTATTGTGAAATAAGACTTCTTTTTTTTCTGGAACATTTGCTTAAATATTTTCCAGTCTAAAATAATTTCCAATCCAAAATAATTTTTGAAATGAAAATTTTCATCATCCTTATCTGACATGCACTGGAAAAGCTTGATTATTCTATCAAAAAGTATTCTGTCTGAAGCTTACTTGCTCTGCCTGAGAAAGATCCTAATGAGATAATGTTCTTCAGGCCTTTTTCTAATTTCCAGTTGTCTTCTCAAAGATCAGAGAACCACTTGGCAGTACTTGCCCTTGTTATTGAGAGAGGGCGTTGGAAAACATTTTTATGAAAATGTTATTTTTTAATTAGTAATAATAATATGCCCATTGTTTATATAGATTGTCTTTAAATAAACATATATTAAAATAAAATTTTCTGCCTACACCAAAAAACTGTTACAACATATATAATTTACAGAAAATAATTCATGATAATTTAATTAGCTCTTTGTTTCCCCTTGATTCACCACTGAACTGTGAGACACTTTGTCACGGATCTGCAGAGAATGAAAAAAATCAGAAGTGAAGCATGCATTTTGGAAAGTAATGAAAATTTTGCACTTTCTAAGTAGACTTTAACAGTCTGTCATTCAAGGGAAAATCCCCGTGGGTCTTCTAATCCCAAACAATATTTTGGGAAAATCCTGTCATCTCTTCCCACCAGAGTCTTCTGTAATTGACTAAGAACTGTATTCAGTTAATCTTTGGGTCCACCTAAGTATTTATCACCCTTTTAAGTCTGCCTTTCAAGGTGCCTAGGTAAAGCTCACTGGTTTTTGAATAGTAGACTGATAAATCATGCTCTACTGAATATTTCTTTATGCAAACAAAGTCTCTCTTAAAAAGTGAAAATAAAACAGAAACCAGAACTATGTATTCCAAGGAAGGGAAACTCCATCTGCCTTTAATCAGTACATGGACAACAGAGACAGTGAAGAATTTCAGTCACGTGCTTTTGCACAGATGTGTAAACCAGAGATTGTGCGTAAGACACAAGCATATATGTATCCTTGTGCATAAGTTTATCCCCACGCACCTCATAAATGATAGACACATGTGGAATTCTCCTTCCTCATCAGTCTGTGTCCACAGGTTTTCATGGCCATTAGATTTTTTTGTTTGTTTGTTTAAGCCAGAGTTTTTCTGGTGTATCTCATAAAAAAATAATTGTTTCATGTTCTTTTTTTTTTTTTTTTACGATGACTGAGAGAAAAAAAAGATCTTTTAAAAAAACATCGTGACAGTAGTTAGCAGGTTAACCTATTGCTAACACGACCTCAAACTGAGAAAGCTTTCCATCACCAGATCAGATGGTAGCAAACAAAAATCATTATCTATCTGATAGTTGCGCAGAAATCTAGGAGGGTATGAGCGGAGTATCTCAATCCATTTCTTAGTGGATAAATATGGATTCACAGCATGCAAATGCTTCTCATGCTGTCAAAAGTCACTAAATTAGCTGTGATCAAGGTTTGATTAGGAAACATAAAGGAAAATAATCTTTTTTCCTCATCCAAAAAACTACTCTCTACAGAACAGGGCAGCAGTTAAAGGATGATGCTAGCTTTTTTACATGTTCAATAGAGTTCAACAAAATACACTACGGGCCTGAAGCTAAGGCTGTTTTATCTGGCTTCTTTCTCACAATTGCATTTGTACTTCACTAAAACTTTATAAATTAGTGTTTTAAACCATAGCTGGTTAGAGCTCACGTTTAACTAAACCTTGTTCCTGAATCACATTTAGTATAAGAGAGGAAAACTTTTTGTTTCCTGAAGTTTTATCAAGCATCACTCAGACCTATCAGGCCCAAACTATCTGTGCATAATTAACTGGCAGGGGAACGAAACATGTGCCAGCCATGCAATCTCCTGCAATGATTTCATCTTGCCTTCTCCCTCTATCCTCTTTCTCTTGGCCCTCGTGCACTCTCTGTTCCTTCAGGAACATGCCTGGATTGCTCTGTGTCTCTGGAAGCATTTAGAACCTATAACAATCTGAATTCCACCCTGTTCCCCAGAATTTCCCTTACATTGGCACAGGTTTATTTTCAAAGGGTGTGTTAGATGTTATATTGAGTGCATTTTTTCAATGGGGAGCGGGGAACAAGAGAGCAGTGGTCTTAAAATTTGTGTTTACAATTATTTTAAAACTTTGGTGTTCCAGAAGCTAGGAAAATAGGGTTATTTGGTGGGGTGTTTTGGGGGGGGGGTGTTTTGGGGGGGAAGGGGAACAGATCACTCTTCAGCTATCTTCTGGCTGTATCCTTGGGACTGCACCCAGTGTTTCTGCACATTGCTCAATTAACGTACTTCATGTTTTACGAGCTATAAAGTTGCACCTCATGAGATGCATGACCCTAAACCCAGTGGGATGTGGCCAAACTTGTCACATTAGTGGGCTTTCAGAAAACAGTGCTAAATTCATTGCTTTTTTTTTTTTTTTTTTTTTTGCTGTAAACCTGATTCAAACTCAGGTCTCAAGCTGAGAGGCTGGTGTATTAACCTAATGTGACCACTTGACTCTCTCCTAAGTATCATGATAGATTTCTTTTAATCTGCTGCAGAAAATAAATTGCTGGAGCAAAAAAAAAAAAAAAAAGATTTGTACTCTTTAAAGACTAATCACTTTCAGGCACTGTATGGCAAACAGCGAGATTCAGAATGAATCCTTTTACTGCATTACTCATGACAGCTTACAACCCAGACTATTAAACATTCATCAATAAAAATTTAACTTCCCATCTTCCCTTTGATATCCTCAACTGCTCCCTACATAAGACAACAAGGCGGCTTTCCACAGCTCAGTGTGATCGCAGGACATCAAAGCAGCCTCCCCAGCTAGCCTGCTTCGAACAGTTTCTTGTATTTAGAAAGTAGAGTTGTCACATGGGAGAGGAAAAAGCAATGCAGGAGATTCTCTCTGGTTTGAATATATATAATCCCTCCCAAGGGGTGCAGTATGTCCATGTTGTGGCTGAGCGGCAAGTTGCAATTCACTTTTCTTCAGATTAGTATCTGACAGACCACACAGAAGC
Source organism: Balearica regulorum gibbericeps (assembly GCF_011004875.1). Classification (NCBI taxonomy): domain Eukaryota; kingdom Metazoa; phylum Chordata; class Aves; order Gruiformes; family Gruidae; genus Balearica; species Balearica regulorum. The sequence continues at coordinate 26,870,975 of NC_046190.1, read as the reverse complement.
AGGAAAGAAGAACTGGCTATTTTCCTTTGTTAAACAATGAGCACTGCATGCCAGGACTTTAACTGCTGGAAAAAAGGAAAGGCTTTTGCTTAAAAAATTACCAGGTTTTATTATATTCTGGATTGAACAATTTGCTGTAGCCACTGTTTGCTGGAGAAGTAAAGTTTGTAAACAAATAAATCTATTTGCTTTCCTGCTGCCTTAAGAAGATTTGTGCTTGACTTTGAAAAGCCAAGCAGGAAATTTTCAATGCACAACTCCAGATCAGCAACTTCCATTTTCAGCTACTTAACAGGAAAGAGCTGGAAAATTAGAGCCTGAAATTAAATCTGGAAATCTCAGAGGCAAGTTTACAAGAGAAGTTTTGGGGTAGTTTCTGCACCTCCACCCATGCTGAAATGTCATTCCCTGGTGATTTTTTATTTCTGTCATGTCTACTCTGGCCTAAAGCAAGAGGACAGTGCTGCATGAATTTCATGGAGAAAAAACTGGTTCAAACTTTAAAAAGTTCAGTCTAGGCTGAAGGTTCAGTTCAGTAATGTGATAAGCTTTTATCACTTCAAATTCAGGTAACATAGCTTTCACCCATTCTCAGTCCCAATCTGGAACACCAACAGGTGAGTTTACCTACTTTGTATGTGCTGTTATACCAGTGAATCAGCTGGAAGAAAAGATTACATCAAAAATAATTATTTCTTATTTCAACCATTTGCAATATTTGTTATAAAGCTTTAGTTTCATAGGGGAAAAAGATGGAATTTATGGAACGGCCGCTTGAAAACACACTATTGTCAGGCACTGAACCACATTTGGAAAGTGATAATATCTTCCTTGGAAATATCGCCCTCCAGTTCCCTTTCTCTCTGTAAATTCTTTCTATATCCATCTCACCCAAATGACGCAGGTTCCCTTTAATTTATTTGTTTCCCTGGAACCAAAGAGCTGTTTGATCTAGTTTAAAAAGCACACCCTTTGGCCAAGCTGGGGCTGAGTGCAGCTCGTCCCTCACTCTGAAATTAGGTCCATTCATCTTGCACCTAAATTCATTATTGCTAGACAGACCGTACGTCAGCAGCTCTACCAGAGCACCTGGCTATACCTTCTCCCAAAAACCGCTGGACCTCAGTCGTACTTATTCTCCTGAACCTGATTCAAATCCCCATATAACTGGAATACCTCTGTGTCTCAGGTGGATTTTAGATCAGATGTTAAACTGAAAGGGATGTTAGGGTTGACCGGAGTTCTTAGTTAAGTTTTGTCCCATCTGCCTTTCTCCATCCTGTCACTGGTCATTTTGACTGCCTGCTGCCCACCTGTGGTAGCCTGGGGTTTCAGGAGCAATGCTCCTGTCCAAAGTCTGCCTGCTCCAGGGTCAGCAGCTGGTAAACAAATCCTACAGTGTGTATCTTTTCAAACAGTTATCATTTTCTCAGTCACAGCTGCACTAGGATGAGGGAGGTACCAGTGTAAAAAGGAAGACAGTAAAAGAAAGAAAACAATGTTCTCTTGGTAGAAATCTATTTTTTGAGACTCTTGGATTCCTTGTTTTTTATCAGGTGACTGATAACTTCCAGAAGCTGTCATTCAGCATAGCTTTTGATAGCATGTTACGGTATCAGCTCATTAAATAAAATGAATTTATGTCAGCAAAGAGTGTGGAAAGAAGAGGGAGTATTGCCCACAATTGTGCATTAATTGACCTGGCTTTGCTTAGTTTTTAATGACCTGTTTGGGAGGCAGAGGGCTGCTAAGGAAGGTCAGAAAGACGACATTCCCCGTTAGCCTCTCTGTCCTGCTGCATATGAGTACAGAGCCAAAGTTGTTCAGATTCCACATGAATTGCAATCACACTAGTTACAAGTGTTTTGCTGTGGCCTTTTACTTAGCTTCAGCTTCTCTCACACAGAAACCTTTGCACTCTGCTCAATTATAGCACCAAAACATTTGCAGATTATTAACAAGAAACTAAGTTTAGAAAAATGTGATAAGGGCAATAAATGTTTTTTTCTGCTTTTTTACTTAAAATCAATTCCCAGCATTTAAAAATTTTCTCTAGCAATAGCAGTGGTGACCAGTACCTTTTGTTGAGCTGCATAGATGTCTCAGTCCTGGTGCAAAGTCATAAGTAGGTTTTAGAACAATTACTAGGCTGAAAAATCATGGAAAGTGATACATTCTCCTATTTTGTTTCTACCCTTTAAGAAGTGGATTTGTTGTTGTTCTTGTATGATGTGTGGGTTTTGGTGGGTTTTTTGGGTTTTTTTTTTGTTTGTTTGTTTTTTTATTTTCCTCTGAATTTGGACATAATTCTGTATTCCACTATCCAGGATCTACCTACAATTCACCTAAGGGCTTTCTGTTGACTTTCAGGCACTAGCAGTGAAATCAAATGGGGAATAAAATTATCTAGGTGTGAGAAGATATTTAATTTGGTTGTAAGAGTCAAGAAGGACCAGAACAGGAAAATCACAATTTCCACAACATATCTTTATGTTGCTTCAGAGATGTGAAAGCACGTCAACACTCTCAGAGCAGGTGCAGTGCTGAAGTAGTGCAACCCGTAGTGCAACCCACAGTGCAACCAGTGGCAGAGAGGCAGCTTTGAAAACAGAGCAGTGCCTTGTATGTCTCATAGTACATATGTCTCATTTCTGTTTCAATACCAGTTCATCCTACAGTAGGTTTGCCTCTGGAACAGACAAATATCTGAGCAAACATTATTCAGAATGAAAATTACCTATTTTATGAAAAATTTTGGACATTTCCTAGCATCAGTCTTGTTTTCATAAAAATGATATCACTAAGCATACATTCACTCCTGAGACCCATTTCAAGAGAAATTTAAACAGGCAGGACATGATTCACCCAACTGCAGTTTTGCCAGGACAGTGAGACTAGCACCTTTCATTTCTCTGAAGTTCCATGGGAATTTTAAAGACAGCTACATGTTAGCATTTGCCAAGACACAGCCATCCTTTCGAGCAGTCTTTCTCTCTCTTGCTCTTTCACCCAGTTTCCATTACATTCCTGAGCAAATGCAGTGCAAACACTCATTGGGATTTTTGGTTCTTCAAATATGCTAATACTCACTGCTTAAAGGGGTGTGGGATGTGGATTCAAGTCATGTGGACTTGATTAGTGAAACTTAATCGACTGAAAATTGTATGATAAACATTCATATTAATAATGACTTTTACTGCTTTACTACCAAAACTGGTGCAGCAGGCATTTTTATTTTTAAGCAGGATATATTCCTAATATAGCAATCACATGATAGGCAGAATAAGGCTTTGCTGCAGGGCAGTGCTGCATCTGTTATCTCAAATATGTAAGCTGCGACTATCACTTTAAAAGTAAAATTATCTCAATGTACTAGCTGTGCATACAATTTTCCTTCTCTTTTAGTAGATTCCAGATGACTGTCTGCCCTAACTGCAAAGGCATTTGAGAAAATTCTCAGCGCTTTGGTCAAAATTCACACCTGTGCAGAGAGACTGCACAGACCAATGTGTCATTCAAGTCCCACTCAGGTTCTGTGAATCTTGTCTCTACTTGGTTCCTAAAAGACAGTGAGAGAGGAAGGTGCTCAGCATGTCAGAAAAGCAGGCAGATTCTTTTGTGGTGCAAGTTCACTGTTTCCAAGTGGCTAGGCTCAGTATTTTGCACAGTGATGAAAGAAATCTCCAGTTTAAAATCAAAAGCTTTCCAAATCAAATTTGGAAAAATCTTTAAAGCTACTGAGGCACAAGTCTAGTTAGTTATAATTCTGCCTTGAAGAAATTTTAGCTCCAAGCTTGCAAGATCTTCTCAAATTCACACAATCTTCTCAAATTTGCACCCAGCCGTAGCAGCAGACATATTTTACTAGTATAATTAGTAAATTTAAGCTCAAGTGGCTTTAGTGATGGTATTACAGCAATATAACAACACTGAAGCTGTAAGCTGCTAGTATTAATGTACAACAGTCAGTCAACACTGACTTTGTCATTTGTGTAGTAGAAGCAGAATATAAAAATAAGACATGACAGTAGTGGAATAAGAAAACCAGCAATGAGACCAACACAGGTGGTAGATTTCACCACTTGGCATCGGTTCTATAGGCAAATGGGGTGGAAAAAAGCACGTTAATACATAGGAGCTAATTTTCCTGCTAGTGAAAGAAATTTAGGGTTGTGCAGTCTCTCAAACATCAGCCATCTATCTACCCCTGGTCCCAATGTTTCAGTGAAAAAGTCCCATGCATGGAATGAATAGTCCTGTGAAATTCTGTACTCTTGCATACTGCAAATCTGAACTAAGAAGAAAATGCAAAGAGTTAAGTATAAAATTTTCCCATCCATTTGATTACCAACTGCTTTCTTCCAACAACTGACAATCAAAAGCACATTAGCTGCTGTCAGTCACTGTCACAATTTTTGTAATGTTGATATCTGTATAGCAGGAATTCAATCAACATATCAACTCAGTTCACATATGTAAACACACAGAAGCTGTTTCAGTCACGATAACCCTAACTATACTAGAGATTTTAAAATAACTTCATTTTCCCTCCTCCAGCTGCTACTGAAATACATGACAAATGAGAGAATTTAAAATAACTCAAATAGTACCCTCAGTCTATAGGTAGTGAAGTAAAAGAACAATCTGTGGGATTAAACAAGTATCACACTGGGAAACCCGCTATTGTCTAATTTATAGTGCCTGCCCCAGCAAGAAAGGAGACCAGAGAATACAGTATTGACACTTGAACCAGTGCATCTCGGAGAAGTCGACACTGATGAACAGCACCGGTGAATACAGTTCCCACACAGAATGCCTCCCTCAGATAGCTCCGAAGTGAAAACTACTAAGACACACCACCGCGCAGGGTAAGAGAGGTTTTGTTTAGTTACAGGAGTGGTCCCACGAGGCCGTGCTTGCAGGCACAGTTGGTTTGAAATTGGATTGCCTGGGAGTGATCACTGGAGAGGTACAATAACCCGTAAGTTGTCCTGAATTACTACTAACCACCAGGGTAATACCAACAGTAACAGTGCCGAGTCCTGAACCAGCTCTGCATTCCTTAAATGTTTGAATATTTCTGTGTGTTCATTTCAAACTGAGACAAACAGCTTGAGATTCAAATGTCTCTGTTAAGGAGTTACAGCACAGTTGCTCAACCCTGTATTCGAACTCATCATTCATTCACAAGCTTCTCCTCCCAGGATGAATTTGGCACACAACATGCTGGTCCAGGGATTTCTCACCACTCCCTCCGCTCCCATACACACATGTCACACTGAAGCACTTGGCTGGTGCTGAGCTCCAGGCTGCCATGAGTACCACTGCACTTGCTGGGCTGCAAACACACCAATAAGGAAGAAATTCTAAAGAGCAGAAATGGAGACATAGCAGGCATTTAACACAAAATATCTGACCAGCATATGCTTATATGTAATGAACTGTCAGTAACAAAAGTAAAAATGTGGGCAATATGTTGAATAGTTCATTTTAGTGCATTTCAGCTGTTTTGAAGAAATAATGGTGGAGCTGGTGGTTAACCACTGCTCTTGACATTTTACAGATGTAACCAAAGGCTTGTAATAAAACCATGAAGCCTCCTGCTGTGCATGTTGTCCGTTATTTGTTGAAGTATCACTTCCCATATAGCTGGAAAAGGGGAAGACAGGCAGTACACAAATAACGATGTTAAGGCAGAAAATCACAGTCACAGCTCTATATCTAGGGTGACATATTGGTCTTAAAGACACACTGTCAACATAAGACAGTCCACAGTCCAGAGCTTAAAATCAGAACCTGGAGCTTATGTTAGTCACAATTCACGTTAAGAATCCATTTGAAATGGTTTATAAAGGGTTAACATGTGGTTAATAGATCCTTTAACGCATATTGCAAGCCCTTGTAGCTTTTGTGGTGATTATAAACGGTTGCAGATGGTTCCATGTACATCAGTAGTAAGTGATAAAGATGGTTATAAGTCACATTTGACCCTTCTATAAACAACCTATAATTATTTATTAAAACACCCACTAATCATTTATTAACTTTTCATATACTATAAATGGAACTCTTAGTTCCACGGCTGACTCTCTGTTATTTCTCAGAGCATTCAACTTCCATAATTACAAAACAAATAAAATCGGAAGTCATATGCCTCATGAAAATACTACCTGAAGTTAAGGTTCTGTGGCATGAGTTACACAAGTCAACTTGAGTTACACAGTTCAGTCACTGTCGTGATTCCTTCCACCCTTACAACAATCATTCACATTTATTTGTCACAGAAGAGTTCCATGATACTTAGGTTTTGTGAAATAAATTCACAATCCTGATTAAAGAGACACCGTCATATTTGGTTATAAAATATCCACACAACTTACATATTATGCATTAAAAATAGACAGACAGTACCAGCCCAGAGATGGAAAGGATTATCATTCTCTCTCTTTTATGTATAAGGAACTAAGACACACAGAGATGAAGGACTAAGTTTTCTTGAGAAATCCTTGTCTTCACCTGCAGCGTGTACACCACTGTAGAAAATACCTGGCTTGATTTTTAAAAGATGGAAAGCAGAACAAAATCCAGTGCTCCGGTTCCCCAGTGCTATGGGACATAGTCCTACTTTTACAACAGGATCATCCTGTCACTCCTTGTGAATATCAGGTATGTATTTAGATAAAGTCATCAACCATTTGGGGCTGAGGACACCTGGGACATATTTAATCCCATCCTCTCTGTAGATTTCTCTTCCTACTTCTGCCAGTCCCAAATATAAAAAGTAATAAAAATGTGACCCAGGCCTCAAAATGGTGGTTTTTTTTTTTTTAATTCAGTTCTTTTTGAATTATCTTAAAAATCTATAGTTTTTATCTATGGGTAATCACATTTTCCATGCTTTCCAGTCACATCTTTCAAGTGTAGGAGTTAGAACCTTGCTTTGTAAGCTTTCAAATGAAAACTACGTTACTTCTGAAAAAACAACAGCTGCCTCAAGACTTGATAGAAAATCAAAGGAAGTACTGTATTGTTTAGTATTTCTGAACATATAATTTTCCTCCTAATTAAACCAGACATGCTATCTTGCAGATAAATCTGATTTATACCCAACTCCAAGGGAATCCAGGAACCACACATTCCAAGCTTTCCTGAGTCAAAAAAAGTTAATGTAATTTCTACAAATTCCTGTATGTCATCAGACAAAGATCCTTCCTAGCATCTTCATCACTTTTGGTTTTGGTTCTAAGAAGATCCAACTAGTATACAAAAAGAAAGAGAAATGAAAACAAGCTGAACTATTTTTAACGCAAATCGACTTGACTGAATTTGATTGAAGCACTGGGCAATGTTCCAGTGGTGAAGTGTATGTTTTATACTATCCAGACTGCTTTGCCCTTTCCTTCACATAATGCTAATGAGTAACAGAGCAACTTCAAAATCTGAGCACTGAGGTGTGCACACGTTTGGGTTAGTCTATTCCAGTCTTAAGAAGGATTATGAATTGGGAACTACAGCTCTACTGAGGTGTGGAGCTGCATTAATGGTTTTATATGCAATACTAAAGCACTAGACCCCTTCCTGGGATTCTTAAGTATCAGACTACATTTGATTCCCCTCTCAGACAATTAGAATGAGCATCTACAATTCAGCAGAACACAAAAGAGCAAAGGCAAATTATCAAGTGTTGAGCAAGGAAATGCCTGTATACTCTATCTACACTGTGTAAACAGCCTGATTTTTGCAAACCATACAAGAAGGAAAACAATACTGAGTATGTTCTTAGTACTGCTTATGAGCCAAACAATATTTTTACCTCTTGTCTTCTGAGGAAAGCGGCTAACACAGTTGTTCTGGAATAATTTTCCATGGAGGTGCTATATTTAAACTTTATAATATTCTGGAGTAACTCTTCTAAGACGACAGTCATTTCTACTTCAGAATAGGAAGGCCACTTAGCTAACTCTTCCAAAACAGTTTATTCTGCAGTTACTAGTATGTTTCCTCATGTAAACATGGACATTGATAGATTTTCAACAGATGATTAAATCCTATTTATACTTCTCTTAACCAAAGGAATATTTTAATTCTCAATTAAAATTGAGCCAAGTCCATGCTTCTGTCAAAAGGGATAGTCCCTTCTTGTCCTTCAGCTGCATAAATCTGCTAATTTTCTTCTGTAAACCCTTGTGTTTTTATGATTGCCCAGTGATCCAAAAGAAAGAATGAAAATAATTCCAAGAAATGAAAAAGGTGTAGTTTTCATCAGGATCAATACCTGATAAGGCTGCCCACAAAGCTCTGCAAGATGAGTGCTGACAGAAGAAAAGATTACATGTGCAATGAAAGTGGGGATATCCCATTTCGTATTTATGTGAATTTATATTGGTTGCAAGTAATCTTGAAAGTGCACCCCGGCATAATTTTCCTTTCCTTCTTCCCTTGAGATCTGCTTTTCTTTTAAAATTATAACATAATTCATAATTATAAAACAAGCAAGAGCAAGTTATATAGAATCACAGAATTCAAGTGACTTTTTCTTTTTTTTCCCATGGGTAGTAACTTTTTGCTACCAAAATGAATTCTTATAAAATGCAAAGCTTTGATTTATGCATTAGTTCCAAAATATAGATTATCTAATGTTATTGTTTGCAAGACAAATGATGACAGCTGGGTTACATAATACTAATACTTTGTTTTAATTTACCAGTGGACACCTACTAAGAGACTGGCTGGTGTCAGGTCATCTTAGTCAGTTGTTTTAATACAACTTGAGGTTGCATTTCTGTAAAATTGTGACAGACAGGGATCATTCATAACACTGTAATTTGGGTTCCTAACTTAGGTGATGAAGTGAAAAATGACTTTCTAGATCCCTATAGAACCAGTAGAGGGAGAGAAGCTTCTCTAGAATTCAAGTCAAAGTAGGTGCTTAATGAGGGGACTGCAAATGACCAAAGCAATCTCTCACTTTTGCTTGTGATGTAACAGAGAAAGACTTGACTTAAAGGAAAAAAATTTCTACCTTGACTTTATCATTTTAACAAAAATAACGAACAATGCATCTTAGACCTTAGTGGAATGAGTTGAATAGTCCCAGGTTTCACACTTGATTTGTTTGAGGGGATTGGATGGAAATGCAGTAAGACAGAGTGTCATGGTTTAACCCCAGCTGGTAAGCAAGCACCACAGAGCCACCGCCCCCCAACCCCAGTGGGATGGCGAGGAGAATGGAAAAAACCTTGCGGGTTGAGACAAAGACTGTTTAATAGGATAACAAAGGAAGATACTAATACTAATAAAGTGATGCACAAATGCAACCACTCACCACCTGTGGAAAAAACAACTTGATGCCCAGTCTGGTTCTGAGCAGCAATCCCACCTCCCAGCTAGCTTCCTCAGTTACGTATCGAGCATGACATTCTATGGCAGGGAATATCCCTTTGGCCAGTCTGGGTCAGCTGTCCTGGCTCAGCTCTTCAAGCTTCTTGTGCACCTGGCAGGGCATGAGAAGCTGAAAACTCCTTGCCAGTGTAAACACTACAACTACTTAGCAACAACTAAAAACATCAACATTATTCTCAGCCTAAATCCAAAACACAGCACTATATCAGCTACTAGAAAGAAAATTAACTTTATCCCAGCTGAAACCAGGACTGAGAATGATACTCATAAATCATAAGAATTAGGGATAAGGAGGAGAAGCTTTGCTTTTCAATTCAACAAGCTATATGAAGGAAAACAGAATTTCCAGAAATCCAAGACCAAATTGCCTTGGAAAAAGTAATCATTTTATTGAGAAAGATTCTTCCCTAGCCTTTAACCAGTGTCTCTCTCTACTGAAAGAAGGCCACTAGCTAAGAGCATTGTACCAGCACTTTCTGGCTTCTTGAATATTGTTCAAGGTCATCAGGAATCCCGAGATTATGATCTTGAAAGTTGGCCAACACCCGGTTATGCTTTGTATCTTTATTCTTTTTACTATTTTTCCCCTGTATTTTTTATTAGCTGAGAGATGGACGAGGCTTTTATCCTTTGATTATAGAAAGTGTGTTGTATGTACGTATGTCTGAATGATCCTATAACATCTACACAAGGAAGACGTCAGACAAAGGTTTAAGTATTCTTGAAACAATCTCATAAAAATACTCAGTAAAATGGGCCCTGTATTCTGGGTTTAACATTTCTAAAAAATATAAAGCTGTCAGCTATTGTATTTCCACTAATCAGTGTTTTTTTAAAATCCATAATGTAATATCTCTACCATGAGGAAAATGAAGGAAAGGGTTAGCCATCATGATATAAATTCAAGAGTGGAAGCTTTCTATTTGGCTCTGATTCAGTGGTTCAAAAACAAGATAGTAGTTTGATTTCAGCAGAAAAATGCTCAGTCATCCTCAATTTACATTTGGTTGACCTGAAAGCCATGACCAAGCGTGGACCCTCATGCAGAATTAACATCCTTTCTGTTATGCTGACTACATCTTCAGGATAGGCCTTGTAGCTCAAGCCTGATAAACAGAAATATAAATTCAGACTTGTTTTCCTGCTCTGCTGAAAATGTACCTGAAACTTTCTTTTCTCTTGCATTACACTGGCCCCAGACCAGGTATTATCTCAAATACAGCAGATATAAATATATATTTAACGTATGTGTAGCTACAAAAGAAAAGCCATGGGTGCTAGCAGCATTTGTATATTGCATACAACCAGTTGCCTCAGGCCACTAGAGGCTACTGCAGGCTAGTAGTAATACATATTTTCCAGACTATTCTGCCATTTATCGTTTAAAAAGAGAGGACATGAAAACAGGAGTTAACACACCTCATATGTTGAGGTAACTTGAAAAAACCTAAAATTTAGGACATGTCTATAAGGAGTGTCTTTGTCTACTCCAAAAGATTTCTGCCAAGAGTTGGAACAGTGGCATTAATTAAAAAAAAAAAAAAAAAAAAAACACAAAAAACCCTAAATAGATTAATCCAACTTTGAATCACCTTGCACTCAGGGGCTTAGAGCACAATTTAGAATTTCTCTTTCCTAACCCTCAAAACCTCACAAAACATTTTGTTTTGTTCTCAAACAAGTTTTTAAACTGATACAGTAGAAACAACTCACTGTTGCCATGGGCTTTGACGAATCCTTTAAACCAAGGCAAATGATAATAAATTAGAACTGGAACCCCTCACATCTATGTTATATTCTCTCTCATTTTTATAAAGTTCATAGAGATTCAGGCCTATATATCTTCTGTATGCTTTCGAAATTTTTTGTTTTGTTTTACCTCGGATGTTTCTGCACTAACATAACTTGCTATTTTACAAAGAAAAAAGTGCATCTACACTAAGAAAATGTATACTGAGCTAAGGAATTTCAGCATATTTCTAATGCACATTGGCACCAACACTCCTCGCTTCTGAGAACTGGACAGTAGTTTGTAACAACCAATGAGTGACAAAACATATCTACACTTGGGATGTTTGATATTCTTATCTGGGCTACGATATCAGGCCATTGACAAATGAATAATAAGCATAATATAAAAGTAATCATTAGCAGCATTATGTAGAACTATTCATCAGTTCACGAATGTTTTTAACGTTAGCTCTTAAAGGAGACTTTTAAAATGGGAGATGAGCTGTTGCAAAGAGAAATTAAAAGACACATGGCAAAAAAGGATTAGGAACTCTAAAGCTAAAGAATTAACATCAAATTGTTGCCGCAAATTTAGTTACTAGTTACTTGATGCTTAAAGAATTTGCAACAGATTCACTTAGTAAAATAGTTTTAGAAAGTTATCCATATTCTCTATGTTGAAAATATTGATGTTAGTGGTCACTCCAAAAGCAAATTTTCTCCCTACACTGTGTTCGTACAGTTGCCAGCACAAGAGGGACACAGTCATGAGCTGGGCTTTTGAACACGACCATTGTGCAAGGGAATAATAGTTCAGGAAAGATGATAGTGCAAGTGCACTAGTGCAAGGGAAACTGGGTCAGATTGTGCAAACTTTTAGGTCATTGGTCCAACTGACAGCAATTACCAGATTTTATTTACAACTACCTGCTCTCAGTTAGTTAGTCAGCTGCTGTTTCAGAGGTTTCCAATTCCACTGTCTGAAGCAAATGTGGGTTTTTTCTCTCCAAGATGGCTTTATCTTATCTTGCTTTACTCCCCGTTTTCCAAATAGGCTGTGTAGATACCACTGGCAAAATAATCATATTAGTATACTTTAAGGTAGGGAGGTTATCAGCACGATAATACAGATCAGGAGAGAAACTGGACCGCAACTTGCCCAGGGATTTATCACCAGCTGGGACTGTTAGCAATGACCGGCTTCAGAGGAGCTGCATCTCCCTCCTGGGGAACTCCAACGATGCCAACCTCAGTCAGGCCCGTGGCCATGCCCTGCTCTGCACTAACAGGCGCTGCCTCGCTGCTCTGCCCGCTCTGGGCTGGAGGAGCAGACAGGTGCAGAGAGGTGGACACCGCATGCTACTGGCAGCGTTAGTCTGGAGAAGATCCAGGGACAGCTGATGGCTGAGCTGTTCAGGATCCAAATGGAAAAAGCTTACTGAACGGAACAGATGTTAGTGGTGTGGAAGGTTCAAAACAAAAGCTGTGTTGATCTAAGTCAAGTTTTGAGTTACACACGCTCTGATTACGACAATAATGAGTCGGCAGTCTCCAGGACAGAAGAGTAATCCTGGATTTTCAGGTCAAGAAACTGTTTTTCAGATATCCATGAACTGCCATTTTAGCATGTTTCAAGAAAATCATGGACACAATCTCTGTTCCTATGAATGAAAACCACCAAAGGAAAAGGAGTTGCATGATATTTTACTAGTAATGAGTTTGGCTTTAAAATATCATCAACATAAATTACTGATGCAAGTTTCATAGGGGCTTTCTAAGCCTTGACACTACTGCAGAGCAAAGAAATGAACATAATGTTAATATGTCTCATTCTCAGAGTATAATAGTAGTAGTTTGATAGTAGCAGTTTTAAACTTAGTGCATGGATAAAAAAAAGACTCTCAGATAATGAGACAGAATGAAATGGCCAGCAAGTCTGTAGAAGAGCCAGGGACAGCATCTAAACTACTCAAATGTCTGCCCTGTACCCAAAATAAGGCACACTGATGGAAGAAGCATTTTGAAATTTTCATTTTCCTTGCTTTGAATTAGCAAAACCATCCATGAAAGTCACTGTTATGCAGTAACATTGAGTCACAGAATAGAAAAGAATGGATTTTCCGTATGAATTTGTGACTGAGTTTGAAGTTTGCATTTTTTTGTCATTTCAAGTTATACGAAATTCTGTTCTGCTCTGTGAGGATTTTAGTAGGTCACTTATTACAATTAACCTGGGAAAAAAGGGCACATATAATGGTCTGCACCTTCTTGTTTGTTTCAGATAAAAAAACTTGTCAGCAAAAATTGTATTTTTAATGCAAATGTATTCTTGTACAACTCCATTGCAACACAGATGAGACATACTTCCACAAGAAAAGAGAAGCTTGCCTAGTAGATAAAAAGAACAAGACATTATCTTAAAACAAGAAAAATAAGTATCTGCAAGGATTAAATCATGCAGAGAAATTCTCCAGTCAAAACAAAGTTGTCCTTTTGTAAGTTATTTTGTTCAATTTAAAAACAGAGCTTGTGTCGTTGCAATTCTTGTTGTTGTTTTAAATATCAACTTAAAAGAGCATTAAGTATAAAGTATATCTTTTGATTTCAGTTACTGCACATAAACTGTACATGGAAATTAGCAAGAAGATTGGGCTGAGAGGGAAATGTAATTTCAAAGATCTAGTGTACTCCAGCATGAAACTAGAGGGCTCTTTTGTTTTGTTTGTATGGGTTACCGAGAATAGGATTCTATTCTGTGGCTTCCTTTTCCTTTATGTGGAACTTGCACAAGCTGGAAAAGCAGTTTTTAATGCAGGGGAACAATAGAGGTGTTTCATTCTACTTCATTCACTTTGGAAGTCCACCTCTACTCTGCAAGGTGCTCAGGCACAAATATAACTTATTTGTTAGCACATAACTAATGTCTCTCTGTCCTCACCGTGCCCTAAGCGTGTACTGAAACACTTTGCTGAAGAGGGACGAATTTAACCATGTGCCTAACCAATTTTTCAAGTTGGAATAGATTCAAATGTAATCTGTTCTAGCTCCCTGAAGGCTAATTTGTAGTAAATTTGAGAGATAACGATCATATAAACAGAAAACAGATCTAACTTAAAAACTTAGTGATGGTTTAATCTTTGCAGTATTGTGTCAAAATAGGAGTAATTATTACAGGCAAAACTGGAGAACTGCTGATGAAATTAATTTCTATTTCTTGTTGAACTTTAATGTCAATGTATGATACCGTAGTTCTTGCTAGAATATATGCCTGTGGAAAGAAAATTTCCAGTGTTAGCACTGGACTTTTCAATTGAAGATCACATAAAGGATGGTAGTAATAACTCTGATTTCAAACATCTTAATAACCAAATTTCACAGACTGTTATAATGATTCATTCTAGGGTCTCAATAAGGAGGAAAAAAATTGAAATAAAACACCTTAATCATAAGTAATTCAAATGGTAAATGTGAAACAGATTCAAAACCTTATATCCATTTCTTTTTGGTGTTATGTGAACAGTCCTCGAATCTGGAGATGTTCCTGATACAGCAGCTATGATAATTGTGTAAGTCATGGACAAATTAATAACTGTAATTGCAGAGTCAGCCATTAAGAGTAGCTCATATTTTAAGAGGTGACAAATGGGTTTGAGAGTCTTAGTATTCACGAAAAGGATGTTTCTCAAAACCACTAATAACTTTTTAAAATGCAGATAGACAATTATAATGCATTTATAGTCATACTATATAGCTAAAACATATTATACAGACAAGGTTATCAAAAAAGGTATGTGAACTGACTTTTAGTGAAAGCTGGTTAAGGGCTAGATGTTTACATTCTGAAATGACTTCATTTTCACCCACATAGAGGTCTATGTGTGTAACTTTAAGCAGCCATTTCAAGAAATCTTATCCATCATTTACAAAGCTCACCACACCCTTTGATGACTCTTTAATCCCGGACAGGGTCAGGGAGAAAAGCTTTTACTACATAATACAACAAAAGGAAAATAAAGAATTTGTAAAATTCTTCCACATTCTAAAGACATGGAAGAAAATTTCCTGCTGAAATGGTGGCTGCCAATTCACACTGGTTCTCCAATGCCATTCCCCAGCCTAATTACTACCAATATTACATTACTAATATTAGTATTAGTGCTGCCAGTTAGTGATTTTTACCTTGCTGCTACATTGGTAATGAAAACAATGGCAAAATCAAAGTGTAGGAAAGGTCTTCACATGCCATTTATGTTTATCACCTTTATAAGTCAGTACTTCTTACCACGCGAAAGCTAACTACACACACAGTGAACCTTTAGGATCAGAAAGGAAAATAAGGCAGTGCTGTGCAGCAAACTATCTGTTATAACATTCACTGACTAAATCCCATGTATTTATTAATAGTAAAGAAAAAAATATGAATACAAGGCAATGTGCCAGGATAGCATTACAGAGGAGAGGGGCAGTGGCATGTATTAGTCATTGAGGTTAGCTTTTTGGCTTTCATTAAAATCAGAGGAACAAGGAAACTGAAACTCTTTCTTCAATACAATCCCCTAGTTAAGTCAAAACTCACTGATGCAAAGAATTTAAAATAATGTACTGTTGTAGTAAAAACCCCCATACAGTAATGAAGTAAACCAACCCTTTGTTAACAGTGATCCTTATTTACATACTTGGATCAACATAAAGGAATTGTTAGTAATTTGTATGAACACTTTAGTCTACATCATTAGGTTTCAGAGACAGTTTCCAACCCAACAGAAAGAATAAAACTTTAATCATAGTCAGCTGAGGTCAGCCCAATGCAGGAAGAAAATTTCATGATTAATTCTGTTGGTCCAGGCACAGGTGCCTGGAAAATGGATTAAACAGGTCCACTAAAACATCATTTGCCTTTACCAATGCTGAAGTCCCATACTGAGTATTTTCTAATCACCAATATTTTCCACAGTTTAAGTTAGATGACTAAAGCTTTTACATACCTTTAAAAATCTCATCCCTTAGTTCTTTATTCTACTTTTTACTTCCTCAGAGCAAATCTCTCCCTCTCATTGCTGAGAGATTCACAATACCCAAAATTTCTCATACTCTAAAAATTTGTTCTACTTAGTCAGTTGTCGAGAGTATGTTTTAGTACTTCCTGATTTCCTTCAAATACCATCATGAATTGTGAATGACCATATTCCTTTTTGAAATGTCATTATTGTTCATATAAAATTTAAAAAAATTATTTTTTGGAGACTATTGCATTTTCTAGTCAATTTGTACTGTCTCATTTTCCATCATTTGTTCCCAGTAATCACATTGCTCAGCCCTGATTAACTGGATTTATAGCTTTTAACATATTTTAATTGTTTATAATTGATTTTCATGTCTTATTAATCATGAAAGTTATCTCCTATATATTGATCTCAAACCTCCATTCTTCACTACTTTTCTGCCTTAGTTCAAGGATTTGAATGCTTTACAAAAGATGTCAGTGTCTTCTCTGGGACTGATGGGTCTGTTACTTGGAAATGCTTTAGCTCTTAGTTTTTTTCTTTAGAATGCAAATTTCTTGATCATTTTCCAGTTTCTTTTTGTTTTGATGACGGGTGGATTTGGTCTTCTGGAGAGTTTTTCAGAATGCGGGTGTGGTTTGCATAGATGGCCCTGGAAAAAGTAATGTGACAGAAAAGTTACAAAGACCCCCAGGGGCTGAAATGAAGTCTTATGGCAAGACATGAGCTAGAGCAGTTCTGATGCTCATCTAAAGTACTTTGGGGTCCCAAGTGGCCCTGGAACAGCTTGAATACCAGAAATTACATGTATGATTGACAGGCATATTTTCTACCCTCCTCCCAGCAGCGCCAAGTGCAGCCGATGCTCTTTTGCAAGGAATCTGAAGAACAGATTTAATCTAAATTGAAGATGATGTCTCTATTGTCTCTGGATAAAGCATAATTTTCAGAGATTATTATTTAAGATCATTCAACGAATACTTAGCATTTGTTTGCAAACTCTTCATAGATTCTATATGAGATTCAGAACTGGGACATATTTTCTGTTCCTTGATTGAATGGCCCCGTACTTTCTGCTTTCACCCAGAAGAGTACAAATTTGTTTGCCACAAATAAATTTTATTTCCTTCCTAAAGGTAATTTTGGGTGCTGGCCTGATACAGTTATTTATGAAACCTGTCTTTTAGAATGTCCACGGATGACATAGCCACAAAGGAGTCCATAGTTGAATTCATGAAGCACAAATGTACAAATGTTTTCCCTTTCTATTTCTCTACCCCTTGATAATAAGCCCTTTTCCTGAATAATCAAGAACAGCATATTTGGATCACACACTGAGGACTTAATAGAGAACTGCTCAGCTTTTCCCCCTAAATACTCCATAGCACTCTAATGTCTCTTAGACTTGGACTTCTTTTTCAAAGCTTTTATTTAAAAAAAAATCTGTGACAAGTAGTATTTTCAAAAAAGGAATAGTTGTTCCATACCCAGATTAATTGCAGGCAGCAACGTTCAAACACACTGTGGCTTTAATGTCCACTTGATTTATACAACTTTCCTCAAGGGCTCTACCTCTTGCTTGGCGAATAAGCAAGGTTTCTAGTGTTTTCATTCCACTTATAACGATAATCATGAGGCAGAGGGCAAGCACTAATCAATCACAAGCAATATGATTACTGTACAATTACTGGGTTTCTCTCTTGAAAAAAAGTAGCATGATTTAAATAAACAAATGTAACAAAACATTAGCAATTGATAGAAAAGGAGCACATTCTCTCAGCCTTACACGAGACATGCATTCCATTAGTGAGATCAACATAACAAGTCTTTTGTTTTCTTTGTCTGTCATTTTACAGTTTTGACATGTAAACGCTGTTTAAGTAAAGAAATGTAAACATTAAGAGATCTGGTTTTGCTATTGAGGCTGTGGAATAACCAGATTTACTAACACAGGATACAATTGCAGACAGTACATTGCATGGTGTTTGTGCTATAGGTCTTGAAAAATGAAATGGGTGTTATAATTAAATGTGACACTTGTTCACTGGAAAAAAATCATGCCTGTGAACATAAGGGCTATCCAAAGAAGAGCATAAGAATGTGCCAGTGTAGCAGAGACAGTTAACTGAGAGCCAGCAGGGCCCACCACAAAGATCTTGCAAGTGGGAGAGTGAGTCACAGAGCAGTTACACAAGGTGAATTTGCATACTGGCCCAAAGGGAAGAGAAAGGGAGAGAGACTTGAAAATACCTTGCTACTACAGAGGCAAACCCAGTGCAGCTACAAGTTAAACAAAAGATTTTATTGCACAGTATTGGAGTGGAAAGATAATAGAAAATTTCCAAGTCACGTGGGGACTAACCTGTGGTCATTTAGTGGTACTAAAGAGAGAAAATTAGGGGGTAGCAATTCACTAGGCTAGCCCAGCGGTAGCTGTGTGGGCTTAAGTAAAACACCTCCTGGATTACTCGAACAGCATGTCTAGCAGCAGCTCACAACATCCTTGGAGAATATGCTTGTAATATGTCACTGCTTGACACTGCAGGCTGTCAGATATAAGGTGTGCCTCCCTCTCTCTCCAGGCGTTTTTGGGACTCTGACATAGCTGTTCACTCTGGCTCAGAACAGCGCGGTGGGATATTAACTCTGACTGGTGCATGCCTATGAGGAGGTTTTTGTCCTGTGCCTCGCTATCCTCTTTGGACACACCTGTGTAGAAGTGGTTACAGTTGTACATATGTCAGGTTCAAGGGGATTAAAAAAACCCCAAACTTACGCATTTATCTTTTTTTTTTTTTTTTAAAGCAATACCACAGAGAATTTCTATTTTGTGTAGAAAAGCTCTTCTCTTTGTTGAATAAATATTTTCAACCAAAAAAAGCCCCACAATGAAAAACCCAGTCAGATCTATGAATTAGACTTTCTTTGCAGGGAGACATTAAAGTATTCAGTGGCCTGATCAGTACTGTACCCAAATGTCTACCATTAACCAGTTTCAGCTGCTCCTCACAGCACCACTAAGAATTTTCTTGAACGCCACTTGCATAAAAATATGGTGAGATGATGTTAATTTTTAATTCCTGTGTGCGAAACATTAGTAGTCATGCATTTTTACCTTCTATATACTTGTTATTATTTTTATGTCATTTCACAATGTAGTAATGTCACAAAATGTTTTATTACTGTCATTGTTTTATTACTGTCTTTGTAATGAAAGAAGAGTTGGGAAATTGCCATTTCATACTGAGTGAAACAATTATCTTTTTTCTAGACTCAAGGGTTTTTTTGATATTTGGTTTGGTTTTGTTTAATTAGTTTGACATTTCCTTAATAATCAGTTTAATTTATACTGTAAAGTAAAAATTAACATAAAAGTATTAATTGTCAAATTACATTTTTCTGAAAAATTTCTACTTTATATCTAAATTGAAACTTTAAAATGGTGATATTTCTTTTAAAATAAAAACCTGATGCTTTGGTCAGCTTTACACTTCCATTTATCAAAGAATGACACAGTTACTGAATGGTGCAGTCACCGACTGTCCACATGAATATAAGTTTTATACAACTCCATGCAAAGAGTGCTGGCTGTTTCAGCTCACATATATGTTCGTAATTTTAACTTTGCAGGTCCCTAGTTTGAATTCATGTCAAATGCCAGTGGTTAGACCTAGACTTGTAGCAAGGGAGGAGAAAAATGACACCTGCTCCAGGCTTCTTCTAACTTGGATTTGGAATGAGAGTGAACATCTGTTACTGCTAGCTTTTTTTAATGTGGCACCATCAAGGCTCTCTAGAAATATGGTATCATGTGCAGGTCAGGCTTTTTTCTCTGCTATTTCTATCAGCGAATTGCTTTTGTAGAGATTTCCATATTCTAGACCATATTAATTATTCATGACATAATTTCTGTGAACAGTTCTTGGTATCTCAGTCATTGTTCATTTTGACTGGACATATGGGTCACAAGCATCCTTGATTAAGTAACCATGTCACTTAGTATCAGCTACTTGGAATAAACATGATTCTAAATTAGAAATTCGCCCTCCATGACTCTCCTGTGATATTTCTTTTAAAACTGTAGGAACAATACAGGCGCTTGTTCTTGAAAAAGAATACTGGGGTATCCTTAAAAGTCTTTCTAATATTCAAACAAATAAATAGCCAAGGAAAAAAAAGAAGTATTCCTACAACACTATATTCAGACTGCTCTAGTGCTGACTCTATGATATCAGTATTTGCCTAGAGTTCAGAATTCTAACTGTTAACTTTTGCTACATACAAATAATATCAGATTCTGAACAGGTTTTCCTATATAAAATAAGATTTAGGAGTAAAATGAGTATCGTTTGGACTCATGAAAAATATGTGAAATGTGACAAGTGCTAAATGGGGCGTCACAAACTTATATATGTCAAGCTGAATTTTGAAAAATTTGATTTGATTACTAAGTGGTAGTTTTTAAGATTTTGATGATTTTTTACTTGTAAAGACTTTCTAATGACTCATACACTTTGATTTGTCATACAAATAATGAGGTCACAGAATGATGTTAAATAAATATGTATGCCACACAAGACCAAAAAAATAAAAATAAAAATAAATATATATATGACAGAGCAGTATTCAAGAACAGAATGCTGGCACTGCATACATGAACGATACTGGGCTTGACCGTACACAAAGGGAACAACCACCCTACTCTCACTGCATGGAACGATGACTGGAATTGACCCTGATCCAAGATTAGCAGTCAGGCATGTCATCGGAAACTTTTACATAACCTTATGACAGATGTCAAAGAGTATACATGGGATGAATGCATCCTAAGAGTCAGGATAAGCTGCGGTTATAACTGATGTGCAGTCCTTATGCTTCTCAGGATTAAACAAGATAAGGTGGGGGTGTGCTCAGTCATTGTGGCATACATTTGAATAGGCTTTATGATCTTCTTTCATGCAACTTAACACCTGAGCTCTTACTTTGTGTACATTCAATTGGAGGAAAACTGTTCTCCATTCCAGATTTCAAGACCTTTTTTGAGTGATTCACTTTGTTTTTACCACAAAACAACAATGTAATAGGGAATCAGTCACCTGCAATAAAATGTTGCCATCTCCAAGAAGCAGTTATTCTGCACCTGCAAAGACACCCATTAGCATTCTAAAACTAATAATAATAATAAAAAAAAAACAACTAATGAACTTGGCACTATAAAAAGTAATGATATAGACAAGATCCTAGGAATTATGTCCTATATCATGAGAAATGCTTGAAAATCTTTTACAAATTAGGATTGTTTTATAGCTTATGCAAAATTACAGTATTTCCTAAACCTGCCCCAAATATAAGATTTGTGGATGAAATTATAATTAATATTGACTCAATTTCAAGATGATAGTATTTGAAGCTCTATCTTGCTTTTACCCCATCAATAGCAAATTGATCAAGGAACAATAACTTCAAAATTAACTGGCCAGTCTTTTGTACTGGTCAATGATTTAACCTGCACCTCGACCCAGAATTCTTTGTGCAGCAAATTTTACTCATTCATAACAGGAATAAATAAGAAGAGACAGTGTGGCAACAGAGCAGCAAAAGACTGGCTGCTTGTATTAGGAGTACTTAAAAGAATGCAGAAGATGTGAATGCAGTATGAAGTTTAAAATTTGGTTTGGTCTAATACTTTTACTATTGCGTGTCTATCAGTCACCCTCTGTCTTTTTTACTTTAATATTGCATTTTACAAATGAAGGTGGTGGACTTTTTAGCTTTGTAAGAAAAGTTAGACTTGATATACTTATGCCATTTAAACTGCTCACAAACTACAGCAGGAACTAAAAGTTCCTCCTCTGAATTCTATACAGACTCTTTCCCATGTCTAGTAATGGACATAGAAGAATAGTAATAGAACAAATGGAGGACTATGAGGACCCCAGTCTTAGTATAAAACAGGAATCCACCATTTTAAATAGACGGATTTATGCCAGTGAAAAACTGATATCTCAAGAACTGTATCAACACAACCATCTACTCAACAAATGAGATCACAGTCATATAAAAAGTCCATAACCAAAATTCTGTGATAAACCCTCAGCATAACAATTATAATTTCTTGTCTAGAAAAATACATTTAAATTACTTCTGCTATTCCTTTTAGTAAAGGAGATGTGCTATGGAATATTTAATACAACAAAGAGCTAAGCATATTTGTACGACAAAGGATTTCCAGACGCACAGGTCCAGCTGCATCAGTCATGCTAACTAAATCAGTGGACAGAAAACTTGAGAGCTGGTAATAACTGTAACTGTAATGGTCTAGCTAAGGAAAGAGAGGGAATCTCTTATGAAGCCTCTCAGTAAAGGATTGTGTGAATAAAAAAACACTTTAGAAGCAGTATCTATTTTTCCATGTACACACCTTATCAGAAATCAATAAGCATATGTGTCTGTAGGAGGCTCCACTAAATAAATAAGTGAATGGCCATATTCCGTGGAATATTTCAGAATCACTGGTTTGTTTGATAGTACTCACTGAACCCTTAGACAAATTTAGAGTCCTTGGTTGAGAACTTCAATTACAAGGAGGACAAAATGGAAACAGAATTGGACGTACCTAGTTAAACTATTTAGTATAACGTAACATTACGGAGCATAAAAGCCTCTACTATCTTTTACTGAAAATTTGATTTTCAACTAAGAAAAAAATTTCCTTGAAGCTGTCAACTATGTTTTACTTTTGAGACGTAGGAAATCCCAGTATTGCTGTCTTGAATACTGGACCTGGGCTTGGAGTTAAGTCTTGGAAGCAGTACCACTGACAATTGTTTTTTAAGACTCCTCAAAGACTCAGACACATGCAAGGGTACCTAGGAAAAATGTCTGAAGCCCTCATGCAAGAGGCAGTTGAATAATTTTACTGTGTGAAAATCTAAGTCATATGGAAAGAGAGATACAGAGTTAGGCTAAGCAAATGACCCCATCCTTGCTAAATTCCACTGAGATGGCGCTCTCAGTTTGAAAAGAAGTCATACAACAGAAAAACAGGTAGGATTGTAGGAAACAAACATTTCTTTCTTAGGTTAAAAGTTAAAAGTTTAGCATAGGCTGAAATACCAGAAGTTGTTGAATTCTAGCCAAGCCTCCTGTTTGTTCTCTAGGTTATTGACCATGTTCCTCCATTTCCACTCCTGTTATGGTCAATGATGGCTCATAATCAAGCAATACCTCTCCTGCAGATAACAGAACTAAAATCAGCAACAACACCTGAATTTTCATCAACTTTCCATCAACCATAACAAACTGAACTTGTCCTAAGTTTGTTCCGGGTGGAAACTAAACTGACTATATTATTTGAACTCTTTTCCTACCAATGTGCTACATCAGGAAGCCTCAAATTAGCCTTTTAGCTCTCCCATCCAGTTCATACATATGCTGAGCAGCCCGTAGCGCACTCATTGCCATTGCCCCATGCATTACCTATTCTCTGTCATACAGCAGGAGACAGACTGAATCATTGCATAGTTTCCCAATAACATTGTTATTTCAGTCAGTCCTGTGTATGGCAAATGATGTTTATTAGGCTTGTGGTTTGTAGCTATATCTAAAGCCTTCAATGCCCTTGAGAAACACAGAAGAGAAAGTGTCTTCTTGTGAAATTGATATTACATGAAAATAAGCAAGAGTGGCCAATTTGAAATCCAAAGGAGTTCTGCTATCTGCTCCAGCGGAGCTGGGATTTCAGCAATGGCCTACAACTGTAAATCACATAAACTGTTATATTCCCAGGCTGTATGCTCTCCCTCTGTGCAGACACTCACAGTAGAGATGAAAAAATACTAAATTACTTAGGGCTCTTCCTTCTTTAACAAACATATCCACATCCCTCCCTGTGACGCTTCCCCAACAAGGCAAGAAAAAAAAAATCAACACTGGGGACGTGGCCTTATGTGTATAGCTCCTTGGTGCTTTGGTGATCAAAGATGCATCAAGGTCTGACCTTCCTGGCCCACCACAATCATCTTTACTTGATGTCACTACTGTTATGGTAGCTGCATAACATCTGTTGTGCCTCCACAGACATTTGTCTTGAACTACACAACTCCATGCAAAGCTATGTAAACTGCTGAAAGGAGCTTCTTTGGGCTTTACCTTAGAAAACCCTGTTATTCAGTGAGAGTGTGACATTATCGCAATCTCCTCACTTCACTATAACTTAACTTTGCGTCCCAAAGGAGACAAGAAGCACCTTACAAGAAAGGTCCCTATGACCTTGGGGAAGAAAGAAGGATTGTAATGTTCTAACTGTAATGCAAAAAAACAGAGGGGTAGATTTGTCTCCTCCTTATCTGTGAAGATAAAGATGAGATGAGATGAACTTGCCTTGGCATCTTTTATATTTTTAAAGCACTTACCCCTCCACACTTCAGCTGGATTGTTATTCCCAACAGAGTGTCGTGAAACTATTCAGATAAAATATTTAAAAGTGTAGATCTAGTAATTTTATATTGCGAGTTATGAAACCTTTATTTACGTTCTACCTTTTATTAACCTCCGGGGTTCTCCTACTGTCCCTAATGACGTTATATTGCATCAAAATAAAACCAATGCTTTTTACTGGGAGCTGTGCTATTTCTCGTGACTTGGTAATGCTAATGTTTAAATTCTGAGTCCTCTTACTGCTGATTAAACCCCCAAAGACTACAGCAGAATTTCCGCTTCACTGCTAGAAAAGAAGAAAACCAGCACGGTTTGTACCATAGAGATCACTTGAAGAACGTACGTAAGGTTACTGCGTTTATGAATAAAGCAAAGCATTATCATTTTTAATAGGAATTAAACAGCTAGAGGGAGAAGTAGGGCAATGCTGTGATCAGTGCAAAGGAAAACAATCTAACCATTTTAATTAACTGTATTTTAATAGCTTTAGTTATAATTGAATAATTTAAATACCAAGGGAAATAGTTAAATCTCCTAAAAGCCTTCTTTTTATTTACATTTTAAATACAGTTCATGGGGAAGGGATGGCACTGTGAAGGCTTAAAATAAATGGGTGGGGAAAACCTTACTAATTTCTGCAGCTGCTGGACAAACAGGAAATATTTATGGGATCTTAGTCATTTAAGGATGCAGGAACTCCAGTCCAAATCCTAATATATTTTCTACTTTTCTCCCCGTTTCCTCAAAATATTACACTATCTCTGGTGCTATTGCCCTTGACTGTTATAACCATAAAATGCACAGGAAGATAAATGTGAAGCAAGGATCATCTAATCCAATTTTTTTTACATATGCACCAGTGAAGAGGATCACTGCAGAAAATAAAAATATTGGTCAATGCAGAGTTTCATTTAGACAGATTATAATAAACTGACACACATACATTTATCTTACATATAAAATCCAATACTACTCATAAGCAGAGCCTTTCCCTACCACACTTTTCACGTCTCCTGTAATGATGGAAATCATTAGCTTACATGGACGACATGGTGGAGATCTACTGTTTTGCAGAGTTACTCTGTTATGAGGTTCATGCTTCCTCTCTCACAGACTACCTCTTCACGCTTTCACTTACTCAGTTGCATTACCCTAGTTTAAGTGACAGGGGTAGGAGTCCATGGCTCCCTGTCACTCCCTCAGTCACTGAGACATACTGTACTGCACCGTATCATCCACTGAGCCCACTGTCCTGCCTGCCATGGTGGCCAAAGGCAAATGTCTTTGCAGGGTAAACATGCAGTGATATCTCTGATATAATCTCTTGGCATTCAGTAGTTTTTGCAGTTTAGGGACTTTCTGAGCTAGAGGAAATATTTCTGTGTTTAAATAATAAAAAACAGAGTTTTCTTCCAGTCATGTGTCTGCATGACTTTTTAAAATGATGTAAACTTTTAACGTCCAAAGGATCCTACAGTGAAGCCTCTCTGTCATATGCCTTACAGTAAGAAACATCGTCTGTTGCTGTTTTGACCCTGTCATTACTTGAGGCCAGTTAGTTCTTGTATTAGAAGAGACAGCAAAGGATAATTTTCTGGTCACTTCTCCACACTGGTTGGGATTTAATAGACCACTGTTATATCCCCCCTCACTGGTTTCTTTTCCAAACTGAAGAATCCTAGCCTATTTAATCTTTTTTTGAAAGCTCTTCCAGACCTTTGATCATCCTTTCACACACCTCTACTTCTCTAGTTCTCGTAAAACTTTTTCAAAAACAGAGAAACTGTAACTGCAGACAGTATACTGTTCACACACTTTAATCTCAGCAAAATAATGTTTCTGTTTTTCTTTCTCAGCTTCTTTTTTTTTAAGATTGCATGGAAAATATAGAATGTTTTATGGATGCACAGCATTTGGTAAGGACATTGACAAAAGGTGTCAGTAACACTATACCGGAAACAATTAAAATATATGTATAAATGAAAATAGCTGTATATTATTCATCAAAATATGTAAACCCACGCACAATCAACTTAGGAAGAGATCTTCCTACTTTTTCTATCAGGTGTTATTAATGACAGTATTGACAAAATGAGATTTCAGTCAGAACAGAGTATTACTTAATGGAATTATTTAGTAAGTGTTCAAAAATCCTTATCCAAACATGACCCTATAAATTTTGATAGGCTCAGATTTCTAATTCTGGCTCACGTGTTTCTGGAAATATAAAGAGAAGGATACTGAATCTTGGTGTTATTGTTTTTACTGGGTGCCTGACATGCATTAGGTGCCTCACAGGCAAGTCAAGAGATTGGAGTCTGCCCCAAAACGCTTCCAGTCTAAACACGCAAATTTGATTAAGAGGTTGGAGGGTGGATCCAATATAAAGACAAAACGATCAGTCTGCTGTGGTTGACATTTTTCATTAGAGGACATTTGGCAATATTGTAACTTTTAAAATTCAGTTCTTCTAGACATTCTCACATCGTTGACTCCTAAGGGCATTAATCCCTCATAATCATCAAGGTTAACGTTATCCTCAGTTTTAGTTTTATTTCCTTCATTGTTGGAAAAGTCATGACATGCCACCTTGCTGTGGCATGCTGTACATTTGAGCAAAACCAGGCAACAGGATGCTTTTGTTGCCATGGATGATGAGCTGAAGAATCCCACAAGTGGGAACTCTGACAGGATTCCAGAGAGCGTTTGATTGCCCCAGAATTAGAATATGATCTAATTTGCATCTTATGCCTTGCTATTACTGAAATACAAAATAAGAAAAAAACCATAACATGCTTCCAAAGTTTTAATCCCGGCTTGAATTTCTCACTGATTTCACTGGAAGCTTTACTAATCTTTATGAAACACCAGAAAATTTAAGAATATAACTGAGCTTTTGGGCAACCAGTTACAATAGCATCAATTGACTCAAACTCATGTAGAGTTAATTTTGCATATATTCCACATGGAATATAATGAAAATTATGACCTTCTTCTCATTAGTTACCTGAAATTCACAATTCACAGTAAAAACCAAAAGTATGAAAAAAAACCCCAACCAAACCCAAAAACTTTTTAGTAAACCCTAAAGAATTCCTACATTTCATTATGGTCTAAGTGAAGTTTCATTGCTGTTTCTGTTTCATGTTTAACAAGAAATATTTTATGTATTGATTCCAAATTCCACTTGGCAACAATGCACTCATACTATTTATTTTTAAATTCTAAATTCATTCAGAATATTTTTTTTTTGCCTTTTAATTCCAAGTCAGGCTTTGTTTTTGAGAGGTAGAGGGGAAAAGGCCAACAGTCGAGAATTATTATAACTTGATAATACCATATAAGGCAGAAAAAACATCTAAGATCAAGTCCTTTCTGTAGCGGGACAGCGTTAGGATGAACAAGGATGTTCAGCTGGTCATCAGATGGGGAATTTTCACACTTACAAAAGATGATCAGTAAGCCCCTGCCAGAGAGGAGAAGCAATATCACTTTGGAGTTATTGCAGTGAGGAGAAGAGACCATGAAAAATGGTAGCAGGAAAAAATTCCACATTCTGAAGTGAGAAAGTAGAAGGGGGGAAAATCTTGAATTCCTCAAAAGAGTCTGACATTTGTCCAAATAGTATTAAAATTCAGTTGAGGTAAGAAAAACGATAACAAAACTTTATTGTTTAGTGTCTGCCTATGGATATTAAAATAATTTTGATAGAAAACCTGTGCAAACCCCAGATACACATATGAACTGAAGACAAGGCTGCCTCCACATTTGGAGCTTTAGGAAAATATATGTTTATGTTGCTGAGGAATATAGAAATTACAAGTCAGCAGTAATCCTGAGGGCCAAGGATTTCTTAGGATACGACAACATGCAGCCCACATCTCTCAATCAGATCATGATGTTCTACCAACTACATTATCCATATAAAGACAAACAGCCAAAAGTTGAAGTGGAAAATGCACTCTAGCTAAATAGCTACTGGTGACTTACACAACTGGGAGCACAAACTAACTCTGACATTTTAATATGGGTGCCATAGGTTTCTGACCCATTTTGCAAATCTGCAACCCACTATCTTATTGATTAAAGTTCTGCAGTCTTCCCCTTCTTTCCCTCCTTCAAGTTGCTTTGCGTGTCATACAATATATTCGTTAAGGATCTGACCTAATCCCCAATGACACATCTGGTAGGTGTGGGTGGCACTCATTAGAATATGCTCTCCAATAAATGATCTGCTGAGGTTCTGACAAACTAAATGCTTATTTTCATTATCAGTCACTTATTCCCTGCCACTTCAAATGCACATCCTCCAAGGAACGGCTTCAATCCAAACTGACATCTGAATTACAGTCAAGTGTGAAGCCAGATTTTAGTTGTTAACATGAAAGTGCACACGTAAAAGTGGAAAACAGAAATAGCTATTTACAATATAGAAACAGCATCAAAGGTGAGGGCAACCAAAAGGAGGGAATAGTGCAATCAATTGCATAAGTAGAGGGTTTGCAAGAAAAAGACCAGAAGAGAAAAAGGAGTAAGAATAAATAGCAGCAGCAGTTTGAAGAGCCTAGCAGGGGACAGTTTAAGAGAGTCCCATCTATCAGTGTGAGCAAAGAATAGAAATAGAGTGGTAAGAGCTAACTGGCTTCATTATTGGATTGCCCAGCAATCTGTTAGCAATATGTACAGCTGACTTCATGCAATGTCTACATCCGTCTTTCTGAAGCTTGTCAGTAACCAGGATAGGGATGCAAAGAAAGGATAATCAGGGAGTATGTTTGTAGATCTGTGGTTACCATTAGTAAGGGAAACTGGACATGCTGAAAATAAGTATATGATTCTTTCTGACATGAGACTAAAAGTAATGAAAGAATGTGTACAGTATGACTCTTTCTCATAGGGGAGAAAAAGATATATATGATCTAAGCTGTATGACAGATGTCAAGAAAACTGATGTGTGAGTTAGGAAGATCCTTTTAATGACATGCTTGCAGCAGTTGGAAACAACTTGTCAGATCAATAGCAATTCTTTTTACTGCAGACCAGCCCAAGGAAATGGAAGTTCTGCCTTGGAAAATACAGAGGAGAGAAAGATTTGCCTTACTACTAGCAAACAAATCACTTTATTAACATGAGAGCAAAATTTACAGAGTGAAAGATTACATTTTTTTTATCTTCAGAGTTCAAGGTGCAGTCATACATGTTAAACTGTGTCAGTCAAATGCTTCGGACCATGACATTTTACTTTTCTGTGATAGCCATGCACTGCACCTATACTTCAAATTCTCCAGTGAGTAGATAGGCACTACTAGGTCCTACAGCTTAGAAAGCAAGGCATAGAGAGACTAAAGGACTTGCCAACGTAATACACCAATTTAAATAAGTCTCCCGAGTCTCATTCAATGCCCTAATTACAAGATCTTCCATTTCCCTTTGTAGTGAAACAGGAGATTTACCTGGTGTGCTGTTGTGTTTGAGTTAAGAAGTCACACAGAGTTTCTTACAATGTAAGCCAAAAACATGGGAGGGGAAAAAAAGTAGAAGAGAAGAGTTTTTGTACTATGCTCCTTCATGAGGCAGGGTGTGATGTTCAGAGAAACTGCTAAGACACTTAAAGGAATAAAATTAAATAGGACTACAGCAGTGTCTAGAGTGTATTCGCAATAGGGTAGTAATTGGGCCATCTGACGACTCTCAGATACAGCATGAAAGCTGAGATCTTTCTTCACATTTTAACTGTTCTTATTAAAAAGAACTTAGACTGTCTACCATGGTAAACAGACTAAAATTCCAAGTCCTTAATTCTGCTTACTTATATTTTTCCACTGTTCCAGCTGCAGTTGCTGTTTTACTTGATTTCCTTTCCTACTTGATAGCTTAATGTTGCAACACAATCTTAAACAGATGGCTGCACTTCAGAGACAGGTGACTTCCCCTGAAAGGTCGGCAGTAACACACAATCCTTGGAGATGGAAACAATTATTTAAATGTATTCTTTTCTTTAAAACAAAACAAATGCATGATTCTGCAGACCCTTTTGCAGCAGTTTTATTCTGAAGTCTTTTCTCACCTCGTATTTCAGGAGTGTTGCTTTCCTTCAGAAAGCAAAGTTTTCATTCCTTTCTCACAACATATTTTTTTACTTTTTAGTAGATGCTGGAGCATTAAATGCAGATCAAGGCCCTCTTATGCTGATCTCTGCACAGGTCCTTCTCTAAAGAAAGACAAATAATAGGTGAATAGATCTTGAGAGTTAAAGAATTTGTTCAACGCAATGTAACAAATCAGCAGTGGAAGAAATAAGACCTGAAATATCTCATTTTAGGCAATGAGTTATGGTTACAGATATCAGAAATATGTAGTCAGTATATCTGTATTCTAGACCTGAGATCAAGCCTAGAATGCAGTTTTCTCCTCATTTTCTCTCTCTCTCTTCCCCCCCCCCCCCCCGAAAGAGGACATAAAATAATTTAATGCATTTTTTCCAAAGAACTTCTTGTTTTGCAAATTAGTATCTTCAGCAATATATCCCCTCCCTTAAAAAAAAAAAAAAAAAAAGACTACTTTAGCTTGGGGAAAGTAAATAAAAGCTCTATGCTTAGATCTGTATCTTAATGGCAGTCTCTGTACCACAAATGAGTCTCAGAACATAGCTATGATCTATTATTATGTACCACTGAAAGTTCATTACTTTAATGTGTAAAACATAGATTAAAATGTGACAGGAAGCGACTACAAAGTACTTAATGAATCAAGTACAACTGGACTAAATACTAGTGCAAACAGCACACAAATAAATCTTCTGAAAATTAAAACCTACTTCCTTGCTTAGCTTTGGGGTTTATTTTAGTTTGTTGTCATTTCAGCATAGTGAATGTTTCTTTTGGGGCAAAATCCATTCCCTAATAAGTTTACATAATGTGTATTTGCAATCAGAGAATGATAATGTAGAATGACTTCTACTATTTAAGAAATGGAGTCCTTCTAGCTGGCTATCATTTCAGATGTAAGATTTTCTTGACCTCAGGCAAAATGTCTCATTTATAGATTGCAGCAAGTGGAAGATGAGTCCTGCGGTCATAGAACAAGATGTAAGTTATGGAGCTCAAGGTCTTCTTCCAAGCTATATTGTACTATTCATATGTGAAAATAAACATGTCACAAACTCACACATTTAAGGACTAATATTAATTGCCATTATAAGCTGAAGTTTTCCAAACTGGAACATGAAGAGTAGATATTGTATATTTTAAATAGGTCTCACAGTGACTGGGAACCACTTAATACTACATTTTTATGAAAAAAGGTAAATGTGTCTGGGATACATTAGTCTTAGTGTTTCCAGCAGAAGCAGGGAAGTATAAATTGCATTGTGCAAAGCAGAAAGTATAGGTACAACTTGCTCTGCTTTGCTGCATCATGCATGGTCAACAAAGATTAATTCACGTGCAAAAGGTATGCAGAAATGTTTTAGTATGACTAGGAAACGCCTTGGAAGATCCTGTCTTCCACGGAAGTTGAAGAGAGCTTGGCTAATTTTTATTTATTTATTTTTAAATTTAACAGGTATGATTGTGGTCTATAAACATATGAAAGGAGTCAAATTAGTCAACAGCAGAGCTTTCAATATTTTGAAGTACAAAGCTGGTATAAGAACAAGTGGTAGTAAACCGAAAAGAAAAGCTCTGGCAGAAACTTAGATGTTTCAGTCACTAAAGAAATGAAGTTTTCTAATGCAGCAAAAGAGTTGGTTTATAGATGGAGTTTGATAATTCTAAGAACAGGGGTTTATGCTGCTGGCGTAATAGCAGCAGAGTGGACCTGATGACCCAGAAGTTCTGTTCCTGCCAATGCTGCAGTTTCTCTGTAAATCACCTCAAGTCCTATGAAACCAGGATAATGTTCTGCTGTTTTCTCTTTGAGTAAAACAGTCACTGTCATTTGAGAGGCGTTCAGATCCTGTACTGTTTGTTGTCATACTAACCATACTAAAGGTTATACATAATCATACCCTACCTCATTAAACCATAAATCAGATTTGCAATAACTCAGCAATACTAAGGTACACAAAATGGTCAGACTACTTATTGGGCACTTCTTTATTTAATTCAGGCAGATTTTCTAGCTCTGAATCATCTACCAACACACAGAAATTCACTGAATTCATTATGGCAGCATAAGTATTTTCCTAAATTATTATTTAATAGGGTAAGGTAAATTTGTGACATAGAAGTTTGCATTGTCAGTACTTCATCACCTTTATATACAGATATATAATACAACTTCTAGGATGCTCATTCTTATTGTTCCACAAAAAACTCAAATTCACTACACTAACAGTTGAATTTTTACCCTCAAATATGTTTGCAGGGATTTTATCTAATATAAAAATGACTGAAGTCAATAGGAAGACTCCCAAACTTCAGAAGAATCAGCATAATACAAGGAAGAGCTTTTATTCATGTTATTTTTCCTTTCCTTTTTTTTTTTTTTTTTACCACATGTAGAGGAAAATAGCCATTAACATGAGCTCCAATATGCTAGCTGATATATTGAGGCAAGAAATAGTGATACGCAGTTTTGAGCCTGATGATTATTTGATGAGATTGTTCTACATTGTTTATGTTAAGCTTTCAGTTGAAGCTTGCAGATTTAATTTATGAAAATGCCTAGAGTGTTTGACAGATGCTATAAAATCAAAATGAAATAATTAACTTGAGATGAGAATAATAGGTCTAAGGACAAAGACATGAAAAGAACAACAAAGTGATTCAAGGTGGGGGAGCAGGGAAAAGCACAAGCAGCAGGCT
Organism: Balearica regulorum gibbericeps; assembly: GCF_011004875.1. NCBI lineage: Eukaryota > Metazoa > Chordata > Aves > Gruiformes > Gruidae > Balearica > Balearica regulorum. The sequence continues at coordinate 26,837,593 of NC_046190.1, read as the reverse complement.
TCATCTAATTAGAGTTTTCAAAAGATGACTGAAGAGTGGACTCATTGCAAAGGCTTTGTAAAGGCAAAGAAAAGGCTTTACAGAGCTAGAAGATGGAGATGCCAATATTTATGTGGCTAAAAGTCAAACCCCTTGACCACTGGTGAAGACTTACCATTGGAACAAACTACCATGGCCCAAAAGGATACACCTGATCTGTTCAAATGAAGACAGGAAGCCTTTCTTGAATAGACATACTGCTCAAGTACAAGTTAAAATAAATTACTGAACTAACTACACTTAACCATGTAAAGCACTGTGAAATACAGGAGGTGAGATTATAATGTAATACTAGAAGGGAGCACTGTAATGACTTCCTATGTAAGATATGTATTGTGTGAATCAGACAACTGACAGTCCTTCAGATTAAGGTGCTAATTAATTAGCCTATGATCTACTCAACTTATGTGCCTCTTGAAATGTAGGACTGCCCTCCTAACAGGATTTGGGCATTAAATTGCACAACTATATTATTTTTTCCCCTCCTGCATCACGGACAACAGTGCCATGCTATTTTGATGGCAGTGGTAAACTCAAATAGGAGATGAACTGCTGATGCAGTCAGTATGGCAGATATTTGAGTTTCTTTACAATAACCGCAAGGCAGTGCTTGAAGACAATGTAGAGGAATTCGTTAAATAATATAAAATGACAGGGAGGCTACCATCACACAGCAATTGCACCCTACGGTTCTTATGAGGCACGAGGCAGAACCAAATGCCTCCCTGATCCCTGCGGGCATGATTATTTTATAATAACCATGCCCATGCCCTGCAGCTGCTGTTTGCCTTATAAAATATATTTCATTGTCCTGTGTGAAGAAAAGAATTGTCATTCTTTGCTAATTAAAAATACAAAAGGTGGCAGTTTACACTGGTAAGCAATAACTACAGTAGACCTAACATTTAACATTAGTAGTCCAGTAAAGCCTGCTGGTCCTTCCACCTCATATGGGTCTGAGATATTGGTGCCCCTTACAACTTACAGCCTACTAACACAAGATACAGTCTTAGTCTGGCCTTCTAAGACTAGGTCCGGTCGCTTTGTGGGGTGTTCTGAGGTTCTTTTCAATCAAAGGCCTCTTCATACCTTATAAAGAAACTTGAAAAAAAAATAAAATTAAAGACCTGTTTTGTTGTATCCTTGAAGCGTGGAAGGATAAATCTCTAAAGCACAAGAAAAAAAAAAAATCATCATAAGCAAGAGAGACAAAATGCTGTCAAGTACTGCCTGACTTTCAGGAGTAGATTCCGTCCTCTGGGAATATTATCATACCTTTGCTGTTTTACCAAATTCAATAAAGGGATATTGATATGAACAAGGACCAGCTAGCAAGCTGCAGGCAACTGCAAGGGCTTCCTAGTCAACCAACAGCTTGCACATGGGCTATTCTGGGAGGAGCCACTTTCTGTACATCAGTGGCTTAGTAACTTCTGTGGTTTGCACTACTTCCCTTGCCCCTTTTGGCTACTCACTCAAGACGTTTGTAAAAAGTATTCTGTCAGATGCTGTTTTCCTCCTGAATCTGCTGTACAAAAATGAGGCTATAGTTGCAGGATTATGCTGTCTGTGCTGCACCGGATAAAGTAGAAAACACACTGAATCCATGAAAAACTTACCATATTCATCTAGAGACATAAAATTGCAAAGTGACTATAGACATCAAGCAGTAAAACATCAGGATATATGAAGATAGGGAGTGGGGCTAGACATTCTCTTTTGCCCCAAAATAAGTCTTGTCTCAAAACAAGCATAAGAGATGCACTTACTGCAATGAAAAAAAACCCTGACAAAACAACAGTTTGGGGAACAACAGACTTGTGTAAACAGAGTTGCTTGAGGGTATCCTTACTATTCCTAGCATATGGTTGCCCACTATTTCTTATTAAATAATTAAGCTCACACAGTTGATATAAATCTGTTACCCTCAACAAATAGATTCTTACTTTCATAACTACCGAGTTATGTGATTGCCCATTTGGGAAGATCCAGACTCAGCACAGCTGAAGGTATTTTCAGGTAGCATGATACAAACACCACAGCCAAATAATACTAGAGCACAAAAGGAACTAGCAGGACTACTTTCTAATGCTGTTTTTCAAAATACCCTTGATCAAATCATGATAAAGCTTCTGTACTACTAGAGTTTGTTACAGACTATATAACCTCTGTATGGAGCCTGAGAGCTGCTTTTAACTCATCAGACAGATTTAATCTTTCAAATGCCTACCAAGTTCTTCCCCTGCTCAGCCTTTCTCATAGTTTCTTAGATAACTTTACTACCTCTGATGGAACAACGCATAATAGAGCAGCAGCTTTGTCCCCAATCAAGTTTTAGAAAATTATGTCTGACACCATTTAGATCTAAAGGAGAAGAGTAACTTTACTTGATAGAAAGAGCACTCAATTTTATACCACCCTAGCACAAAGTTTCATGACAAGTCACGGTCACCAAAGGTAAACCTGAGACTAACTTCCCCAGCTTTTAAGATGACAATTGGCTCGGAATCCTTTACTCCCTAACAGAAGTAAGACCTGAGAAAAAAGCTCTTTCCTTAATACTGCTAACAGGCTAACTCAAACATACACCCTATCTGCCCATATATAGAAGCTTAAAAGGAAATTCTGAAAGAATTTTGTTCAAAGCTTGAATCTAATAAAGGACAAAAAAAGGCAAGAAAAGGAGGGTGTTTTTCTTTTTAGCTCATGTTTTTCTCTGCTCTCCCTCACAAAGCATCTAACCCCTAATACGAGCCAATCCAACCCCTTGGAGCACCTCCCTTTTACAGAGTGCTGAGGAACTACTTAATTCTTGACAGCTGGGTCAGCCCAGAGGCTGGAAATCCCTGTGCTTAGGGGATGCAGCTGTAGACTTCCCCCCCAGTCAGGGGGAGTGTTAACTCCTTCCCGACCCATCTCTGGCAAGAATCCACGCACGGTATCTGCTAGTAAAGTGAGATCATACCTTGCACGTGTCTAAATGCTAGAGTTCTCTGCAAATACTCCGTTAGGAAAGTATTTCTTCAATCTACCTCACTGGCAATCTTTCTCACAGAAGATCTGTCACATTTTGTCCCCTACAAAGTAAACAGATTTTCTGAGAGATTGGTTTATACTTTTTTGCTCTCAGCCGATACTCAGCTGAAATACAGCCATGCTGATTAATAAATTAATCAAATATGTTATACTAAAGTCTCTGTACAGCTCACGTTTGTAGAAGAAAAGAAACTATTTAAATCCATAAAACTCAGAGGAGTTAACGACAAAGTGATATTGAATCAAATTAGCAACCTAGGGGCTAAATTTGCCTAGATCCATTGCTCCATTAAACTTTATCACTGTGTGGGGTTACATGTCAATTAAGCAGTCCAGCCTATTTAGTATTACGAAAAGCAGAATTGGATTGGAAAACCAGCAGCAGAGACGAGATGTACAATGCAGATCCCTTTCATTTACTCATTTGGTCATGGCACAAGAGCAGCAGGAGGAATGTCTCACCCTCCTCACATCTTTGTACACACCTAGGCTAGCTCCAACCACCCCAAGAACGTTCTTCCACCATGCACTGCATATTGCACATACCTTCCACACTGCTGGTCCGGGGACCCCCCTGTATTTATTCACTATGACGGACTCCCATGACCATTAGGAGGCTGTATAACTAGCCAGAGGTGCGCAGACATAGAGGTCTTTACCCATTACACACATCGTCACCCATGCTGCAGGAATCATACCAGGCTGCTTGGCCCACTCCTCCCACTGGCTCTCCCCTTGCTCCAACTGGCAGTTACAGAACCTGCTATCAGTTATGAGTATGAAGCTGTGGGTCTAGATGTTGCCATTTACTGCATCCAGGCAAAACTTCTGTGCCTGGATGCAGTAAGGTATGAGACTGGGATACAACAGTATAGGAATGCAATGGGTATTTTTTATATATACATATTACATACATAATTTAAATACAGTGTATGACAACTCAGCACCTATTAATCAAATTATAGATATTTTAACTGCCTCTGTAACCAATAATGATTGCAAGCTATGCTGCCTGAGCATCACTTCAGTACCATAGATGCTGGACATGAAGCTCATGAAAATGGCTTTCTGGGTCATCAAATCCTGTTTCTCCGGAATACTAGCACCCATTTTGTAGTGCACTTTTCTTAAAGGTATCAAGCTCTGACAAGGTTTATTAGACATCTAATCAGTTTTATTCCATCTACAAGGCTATTCCAAGATCTCTCCCTTAGGTAGTATAAGTCTTTTCAAATTTCCAACCTATTTTAATTCATGGCAAGTTTAATTTAGTTAGCCCTTTTGTCTCCACGATGTTTACTCCTATGAAGTACCTATAGAGTGCAATCATGTCACCCCCAAGGAGAGAAAATGGACTATAACCAGCCCTTTCAAAAAGCGTTCAAAGCTATATTCTCATTAATTGTTTTGACTCTTGGCCTTTAATAAAACAGACACACAAACAGTTCCCACAGTTTTTAAGGCTAATACAGCTCAGCCTCACGGGCTGCCAGCTGTAGCTCCTTGTCTATGTACAAACCATGTGAAATTTGAAGCTGCCAAGACTTTCATGGTAAAAATAATGCCAGGTGTATAGGTTCTTTCTAGAAAAGTTGATCTTACATTGGTAAAGGCAGCAGCAAGACTTTTTTCAGGAAAGGTCCAATTAATTGAATATTTCATAAGGAAAAAAGTAAATCAACTCACAGCCGTAGCGGAAATCTTTGTTATTTAGAAACATGCAGTGGTATTTCACTAACAGACAGCAGAAACCCTGCTATGCAGTACCTGCTTTAGAGCTAGGGAATCTGCCACTAGTTCATTAGAGGCTTTCCCTGCTGATTAATAGTGGAAAATTGGTGCAGATCAAATCAGAATAGCCAAACTGTCTCATACTGTTCTAAAAAATATCAAAGGTTAGCCCCTTACTAAAGGCCCTCCAGTTACGTTGGTGCGTAAGCTCATGAAAAGAAATGCTCTTATGATTACTGTACTCGCCAGGAGACAAAGCACAGAGTATGAAGCTTTTATTCAGATGTAAAAAGAAGGCTGTATTAGCCAATAGTCAGCCATTTGCATGATGATGGAGAAAATGAGACACACATCCGTGGAAAGCAATTCGACAGCTTGCACTAGAAAATTGTTGTCAGATACTGTGCATCTAAGCTGCAGTTGCAGATTTATGCTTCAGGTGGATTGTGTTATATCTCTGAATCTCCTTCTCTTGGGAGGGGCTAAAAAAGGAATTGGATTTATATTCCTGTGTTTTCTGAACCAGACACTGGCTAATAATATAGGAGTCTAGGTACAGAATGACATTAAAGGCTGTGAGTATTTGATGTTAATCAATGGATGGCTGTCTCGGTGGGAGTTTGCTCATTTCTGCCTTAAGAGAGCTAAATTGCTACATCTAGCTATGCTGGGCAGTACTGAAACAAGCAGTCAATACTTTCTTCCAGAATCAATATATAAAAAAGTAACTCGATGGAAGCAACCTGAGAAATGTGCTAGGAGGAAGAAAGTGAGAAGCAGTCTGCCTCGTCGTGCACTACACCTCATGCTGGTCAACCAGACAAAAACATGCATACACCTGGTAAGAGGTTACAGTATTTCAAAGAGAGGTTGCTTGACCCTGAATTGTCTATGTAAACTCCTGAACAGTAAGACTGAAGATTAAAAGCCGAGCAGGCAAATATTCCCCTTTCCATTGACACCTGATACAGAAAAGCACTTAATCATTTGCTTAAGTCTACCCCAATTCAGCCAGGCTGTTAAGCATATGTTTAAGTGCTAGAAAGTCAATAGGATATAAGCATGTGTTTAACTGCTTTGCTGAAAGGGGCAGTTTGCTGCTCAGGATGTGAAAGATGTGACATGAAACACCGCTTTCTGCATTGGCCTCTGCCCAGTGCCAAATCCAGCTTTCATAGGGGGCAGCTGGATCTCTTTCCATCCTTAAAAGGAGGGAATGTTAAAGAAGCCGCAAGCTGTCCCCTCTGAGAGCTGCTGAGCTTTGCGAGTCCTCCTGATCTGTCTCCATAGAAATAAAGTCTCTCCAGAGGAAAGAGAGGGAACAGGGAAAAGTCCCAAAAAAATACCAAGAGCCGAATTTCTGTCCCAGGGTGCAAGATTGCCTTGCTGAGTCTGCTTACCTCTGCTCTCACCGCTAACCCAATATCTGGGGAGTACTGGAAGAGACTTACTACTCTTTTGATGGGATAATAAACAAGAGTCTTCCTGATGTGCCATGGTGCGTTTCCATGAAGCAGCTGAAGTACAAGTAGGAGCTGCAGAATTTGACTACAAAAAGACAGAGACAACGTGCAGTGACATGAGAACACCGAAAGCTTGCAGTATGGGGCTGTGCCTGTATGCTTGGGCTTGTCTGTTTATGTGTAGGAGGAGAACTGCATCTGTGCCTCAATCCCAACATCTGTTTTAGTAATGGGTCATATGTGGTCTTTACAAAAACAATTTTGTTATGTGATTTGCAAAATGCGAGTCCCAGGAGTTTCTTAGTGGAAGAATAGAGATGCACCACACCGATATTCCTGATCAAAAAGTAAACATGAGTGGGGAAGGAAAAAAAAAAAAAAGTATTACACTACAAAAGTAACACTGTCATCTTATACAAGCCTGAAGAAAATTCCATTCATTTCTCATGGTCTCAAAAGAGCCAGTTAAAGTTGCTGTATCATAGGTGAGCTGTCATGATGTGCTTTTAACATCATATCCACTAACTTTTGGTAAAAGCTCTCTTTATTGAAACGGAGAGGCAAGACCGAAGCTGTACTCTGAGAGGCAGCATCCTGGAAATGAAGAGCACCTCAGTGCTGTCAGCCTGTATTGTTGTGATATGCGTCAGAGATATTAAGTGACAGCTAGAATTTGGGGTCAGATTTGTTCTTAAACTAATTTTGCTTTTCTGTAGCTTTTTTTGTAATAAAATGTTCTAAAAATCAAAATAATGGTTTGCTAGAATAAATCTTTAGTTGTGGTGGGGTTTTTTTTGTTTTGTTTTGTTTTTTCCCTTCCCCTTAACCTTACCCATTATGAAAAGAGAGTGCATGGAGCAAATGCCTTTTGGTTATTGCTGTTTCTCTGGAAGTGATTAATCTCTATGGGACAGTATATGCAAGCGACTCTTCACCTGAACCAGTAACCCAAAAATAAGTTTAGGAATCTCAGGAACAGCAATATGTCTTCTCAAAACCTTCAAGGACTATTTTGGGTGCTAATACTCTCAGGCAGCAGGAGAAAAGCATTCTCTGGGCATAAACCATTACACTTCTGACAAGAAGCAGTGACAAAAAGAGCCTCCAAAGTTGCCCATGGCAGCTGAAAAGAAGTGAGTGTTATTGGATGTGACAAAGTGAAGGGGAGCTGGTTGCTAACCAGGTGTATAGGCTGGAAATAGATGATTAAAAATACTGTGAGGCTTAAGTATTGGATCAAAGGAATAGATTTTTTTCAGCATCTTTTTAAGTAGAGTACACATGTTTTTAGCAATGTGACAAAAATAAAGCCACATTTATTTTTGTTAGATACTGCTTCAGCAGTGGTCTTTATTTAGGACTGTAAGAAGATGATGACACTGTTTTCTGGCTCCAGATCATTAGTTGTATACATAGCCCCAGTCTGATGCCTTCCATTATGAAAAATCTAGCTCAGCTGATGTTCTTTATGCTTCTCCTGTAGAAGCTGCCTGTCAGTCATCTGGGATACAGGTTTAAAGCAATGAGAATAAATCATGCTTTGGTGGGGAGCGGCAATCTATCAGTTTAGGAGAACTATTTAAAAAAAAAAATATTAAATGTTTGTGGTTTTTTTTCCTGTGGTCTTTGGTACATGAGTCTTGTGCAGCTTTTCAATGAGTCTTCAACTCAGCACAGTATTTAAATGACTAGTTTAACTTTACAACCATACTTAAGTAACATCCAAGTAAGGCATATCTATGAGTTTGACTTGCACCCTCTATTGAACTGTTGGACTCCATAAAAATCTATAATAACTAAGTAATGATTTATCAAAATTTCTATAAGAATTTTGCTAACACTTTAGAAACCATTTATAAACTTAAAATTTAATGTAAAATTTTAAAAAAGTGACAGAATTTCAACAGCATGGTCAACATAGTTACAGTGAATGTTTAGCAAAATATGCTTTTTAATGCCTTATATAGCTATAAACAAACATATTCAAAAATGTGGTGATTTCTGAAGCAATGTTAAATCTGTTTCAGATTTTTATGTTAATTCTGCAGCTGTGTATTCAAACTTTTATTTAATGCATATCATATTTTGAAAATGGCATTTACACTAAAAATATAAATTGCAAATGAAAAATTTAATGTAAAAAAATGTATCTTCACTAACTTCATAAATATTTTCCAGTCCACAGTAATTAATCTCTTTTTCACTTCACAGTAGTTCCTGTCTGACCCTTGTTCTCATAGATGGTGACAACGGGGACACACACAGTGTCTACTTTTGATTATTTAGATGATTTTAAGAATCTAAAATTTGTGCCCTAAATTACCCATGCAATATATCTGCACTTCTAAATGACAATTGATAGTATCTGAATTAGACACTTAAAATATGCAACATTAAGTAGTCTCAAAAGTTTCAAACATAATGAAAAAAGTGAAATTTCCTCTTCATATCTAAGCTTACATACAGCTATTTCATTCAGAGAAAAAGTTTTCAAACCTTGTAATGAACAATTTTTTTTTTCCCCTTTACTTTGGGGAGAAACTCTAGTAATAAATAAAAACCCATAAATAAATCCAGCCACAAATCAAAAGCTGTTTTAACATCAGGGTTATGGTGATTATGTGAACATTTTGAGGAAGATTAGGAAAGAGTGGCGTAAAAGGACACATAACCCAACTTTCTACCAATTTGACACATGCCTCTCTAAACTGAGAGTTGCATAGATAAACAAAGCTACCTGGGTTCAGTTTCACTCCCAACATACCAAAAGGAGAAGGTGGTATTTGACACAAACCGACTTTCCACTGTAACTCTATCACATCTGATCATTACTCCTGTATTCTAGAAATATGATCAGTAATACTTCTTTCATACTTCTAGAGGCCTCTACAAAAAAAAATCAATCTCAAAAAAATCCACAGCTACCTGAGAAACAAGTCTTTCTCGTATGCCTCAGGGCATATAATTGATAATACTTTCCCCAAATGACACTTATTGCAGAAAAATGTAATCAGCTGCAGAGCAATGAAAAATCATGATAGGACTTTCTTTTACATACCAGTGCAGCTAGAAACATAACCTGGAAGGTCCCATTGGCCATTAAAAACTGTTCTTACTGTAGTGAGGTCATGTTAGGTCAGCATATATGCATATATTACTGACTTCTGTATTATAAGTAGACATTAACTTGAAATCAGATGGCTGTAACCCACTGGAGATTAGAATGTGCCTATGCTTCATACAGCTGGAAAGCAGAATGCAAGGAAGTGGTGCACAGAACTATAGCTCCCCATCCAAGAGGAACAGATAGCAACTGGGTCAGAAACACAGAACCACTAAAAGCAACCTCAACACAGAGATGCCAAGAGTCTAGCATCGTCCTTCTGGAAAGACAAATAAAGCCAGCCACTAAATTTAATGGCATTTTCCTTCTTTCACTGTACACCACACAATCACTATCAGAAATTCAAATCCGGTAATTTCCTAAATTTCAAAATTATATCCTGGTGCCACTGGGAAAGATTCAACTAATTCCAGTGAAAATGATTATTCAGTCAAAGTATCATTAAATTAGATTAACTAATAGTTAATAGAATTAAATTAATCATGTCTAGTTGATTAAAATATGCGTAGAAAGATTTGCAGAATTGTCCCTTCATTTGAAAAGGAACTTGGTGTAGCTACATATGGGTGGGAAATGGGGAAAGGTTAGGAGAGGAAAGTGAAATTAAAACATTGCAATGTATTGAAGGAAGCCACTAAAGTGTGAGAAGTAAATGCAACTAAAATTTGGGGGACTTAGTGTTTTAAAATGGGGACATCACACCATGTAAATCCAAGACATTTCCAGCCTCCAGGTGAGAATCATATTATTTTGGGACCAGCTACTATAAACACAGGAAGCAAGCTATGTGTCATCTTGGTTGCAGTGTACCTGTTATCACAGACTGTTTGGAAGTAGCTACTCTTTGAGATGTAATAGTAAATGGAAATTTTCAAAAAAGCAAAAGCAAGATGAGTATAATAATATATTGATTTTAGCATTTTATAGTGCACCGTTTGGTTTCAATTTCTTGAAAAAGGAAACAGATTTCATCTCCTAATTCAGCTAAAAATAAAAGCAACTATTTAATTAATTAAAGTTCACGTCACTCAAAGAGCGAGTTTAGAAATCAGTAGACCATTTTTATAGGTTTATAAAGCTATCATAAATTCTTGCTGTAGGCTGAAATTTTTTTTGCAATTTTTAGCTTAAACTTTTTTTTTAAACTTTTAAGAAATCTATTTTCCATCTTGATGTTAGGAATAAAAAAGAAAAAAACCCATATAAACCAAACTTTTAAAACATCAATTTCTGAAAAAAGAAAGTTATGAAACTGGCTTAGAAATACTAACAGTACTCCAGTGCTGTATAATCTACACTAGGTTCAATTTATTCATATCTCCAAGAGCTAAATATATCTCATTCTGCACTCAGGCCAGTAGCCCCTTACACATTTTGATTATAGTGTTTATCTATGCCAGTTCCCCCCTTTCTGGGTAGAAAACATGTTTTCTACACAATGGAAGGACAGAAAACAATAGTGGAAAGGACCTTGCGAAAAAGGACTATACTTAAGTAATATCTGACAAATGCATCTAACTTCTTATAAGGCATCAATCTCATTCATTGATTCAAAGCCTTTAGCACTAGCAAGACGTCTCCATTATGTACATAACATAATGCACACTGTTTACGTTAGTGGTTTGGTTCAGAGCAGTAGCACAGTTTTCAAGACAATATCATGTGTTATTTCAGTTCTCAGAGCATTTTTGGTGTTCATAAATTAGAAGTCATTTGGAGAATGCTAATCTGAAAGATCTGCTACAGATGCACATCAAATGTGCACCAACACCTATTGGGAAAATATGGGTTTGAGCCAATGATTCATTCTTCATGGATGGTCAGGATGTTCACTCTAGGGAACCAGACTGAATTTAGTCTAGAGGAACACACCCAAGTGCGTTAGTGTAGACATAAAGGCTTTAGTACCAACTGTTTAGATCTACTGCCAAGCCCCTATTGGGCCTAATTAGCTGCTAACGTAGTTATAGTCTAAAACCCTTTTGCTTTAGTTTAGGCCCATTACTTCTCATTCTAGACAGTAAAATGAATTATTATCTGAAAAAAAAATTTTCCCTTTCTGTTTTAAAATAACATTTACACACCAGAACACTATATCCCTACCTTCATTCAGTCTTTTACAGACATCACAACCTAATCCTTCACTCTAGAGTTTTCTCTTTGTTTACATCTGGAGCTACTCTAAGTACTCCACATCTTCCTAGAGGTGCAGTGCCCAGCCTTTATTGACACAGTGTGAAATGCAAGGATCACGTGATCTATTTTACAAAAGATGCCCCTTTTACACAAGATCTGCATTTTTCTCATGTAAGACATGGATATGATGATGATTCATATTCACTTGAGATCTATTAGAAGGCATGCATCCTTTTCCACAAAACTGTCACACAACAAATTGTTCTCCAGTGCATATCCGTGAAGCTGATTATTGCTGTCTAAGCACATGGTCTCACACTGAGTTGCCTATGAAGTTCACCAGTAGCGCTCTGTGAAATCTGGATTTTGCCATTTATGAGAATTTTTGCTTAGTTTTCCTACAATAATTAGTGTTTCATTTCATAGGAAATATCATCGTATTTAGACTTTAGAAACATAACAAACAAGAAAAAAACTTGCATTGATAAATTCAATACACTTCATTCCCATTTTAACTTGACAAAATTATATATATTATAGTCTATATGTAAATAATTGAAATACTCATTTTGAAAAGAAACATGCTTTTGAAAAAGTCTAATGGAAATACTTTTAGCAGTGTGTTTACAAACTTTTAAAGAAATGCCTTCAAAATGTTTAAATGAGCTGACATTTTCCTATTAAAAATATATATTATGTCAAATAATTTTTGACCAGCTACTCTCAATGTGATATCAAAGATAATTTTGTCCTGGATATTTATTTGAGAAAATATTATGCATTAAGAAAATCCTCAAAGGTTAGTAACCATGAGGGGCTGGCTCTGTAAAATGTGAAGGATAGTATCTCCAACTGAGATAGGACTGTATTTCACATAAACATAGGGAGTTTAGAGACAGTACAAGCTGGCCAGTTATTAAATAATGTGATAATATGCTACAAATGATCAGTGTATGAAAAATGGAAAATGTCACTGAAACAGTTCCTCACTGTATACTGTTCCGAAAAAACTTTCTTTTTTCCCAGAGTTCAAAATATCTCAGAACACAAGGTATCACTAAATAATGTGAATAAAAATGTAATTAAAAACGCATGGAAGTGATGAAAAAAATAGCCTTTTTTTCTAAAGCCCTTGTGCTGTATCTCTTTTTCGTAGAAAATGTTAAGAATATTTGTTTTCATTCTGATTACTGATAGTTCAAAAATCTCAATAAATGCTGTAACAGTAGGGCCTGAATGTTTCTCCAAGACCTGCAAGTGGACAGTGCTCTCCATATGAAGCAGAAAGCTGGTGGCACCTGAAGGGTCTCTGCATGCCATTCTACTCCAAAAGCAATGACAGTTCCAAGGCAAGAGTTTCTGAATCTGGGTGTTCGGAAAATTCTGATCTGGCATTGTAAGAGGAACTCATCTCTGCTAATCATGCTTTGTGGTTCCATACAGTAATAGAGCATTAAAAGACTGTTAGCAGAATTCATTCATCTTGTATCCTCAAAGCATGATACAAACATCACTGATTTAATGATTCTAAACTAGATAAATATCCTTCTGTTTCATATCTGAATAAAAATAAAACAGAATTATGTACGTTCTTGTGATAGCTACTCTTTGATAATTTAACCTACACCTTTTATAAAACAATGATTAAAAGTGACGTACGTTCACTAATTAATATTTATATACAGCTCGCATAGGGCTAGTTAGTATTGCTCATAGTTGCTGGAGTGTGTACTGAGGCAGATGAGGAGTGTTCACACTGTTCTGAAGCTGAAACAGTCACCCTGAACACAGGAAGGAATAAAACATAACTGAATTACTTTCCATGCATTTCTCTTTCACGCTCTCGGTCATGCACAATGACTGAAGACCTAGAACAATCTTCTCTCCTTTCAAACTCTCTATTCACTTTCCTTTCCGTTTTGTCTAACTACTTCTGAAAAACCAAACTGAGCCCTAGGCCATGGGTCTCACCTGAGATTTGCTTGTACTAACCTGGGCACTGCTTGCTGGTTATGTGTCTTCCTTCTGTATCTTTTTATCTATTTATTTTACAAGCGAGAGCTGGGTCTGTCTGCTTCTCTCTATGCAGTGCCTAACACCATCAGGCCCCACACTCTATTGGCAACCACGAAAACCTTTTAATGAATCTTTGGAAGGCAAAGCTGCTGCTGTGTGTTAAGAGAATAAACACAGCAAAGTGCTATCACTTTGGTATTCACTTTTTTCTGTTTTTTAGCTAACTTACTGTGCACTGAGATAGACTATGGGTCTGCTTCTCAGTTATGCTAATAATGCTTTGACAGCATGAATGGTCTTAAAGTAGATGTAAACCATTCCCTGAAAATACACCTTCTATGAGGAGCCCTTATCCTGCCACCTCTGCATAGCATCAAAAATGCTAAGGGGTTTTAAAGAAGCACTGCTTCCAGAGCCCAAATATGGGCAAAACTGGGGACTCAAGCAGTTTTAACCTGTGGACTATACATTATTTCAGGGAATCTGCTAAAGATATGTAAAGAAAATATGTGTTTTGTCAAGCTTCAGTCCTCAGCACACAGGTCATATCTACATTGGGAAACCCCTGCAAACTGGAAGTTATCAAAAATCTTTGCAATATTCGTTTTTGCTTCCATACTTGTCCCAGGACAACAGAAAGTAAATTCATGTACAGAAAGCACAAGACTCTGTGCCAGGATATAGGTGTTTTCAAGTCCTGTCTATTCTCCTCCCACTGTTAGCTGTATTAATGGAGATTCAGGTGCCAGAGAATGAACAAAAAATCTGGATTGTGCTAGTTTGTTCTATTGCACAAAAAAGCAGCCATCTGCAAAAATAGGTGATTAAAAATATCTGCTTAGAAATATCCATTTGAAAGATGATTACACATTTGTATTTTTTCTCCAGCAGTCGAATGTGCCAGTTTATGGAATATATACACTTTTCCTCTTCCAAATTCCTCCAGTAAGTAGAGGAGGTCATCTGCCTTTATTGCTAGCATTTGATCTACAGCAATTCACTGTCCTTTAGCAGCATGAAAAGCCTCTAATCAACTGGTAGTGCAGACCCCAGCTGGAAAGTGCTGTATACAGTAGTGAAGATGGTACCTGTTCAGAATGAAAATGTACTGCTATGTTTGCTTAAAGCTACAGGTAGCAAATCACCACTCCTTGCAGGTTAGTCAGCTTGGATCTGATGTTTAGAAAACTGGGGTTCTGAGAATTTGCAGCTCTTGGAAGGTGTCAACATTTGCAAGAAGTTGACTATAATGACCAAGGATTTGCATGCAACAGTCCTTTTTCCTCCCTTCTGTTCTTTTGAATAATTAATGAAAAGAAAAAATATACACTTCTGAATGGCACCCTATTTACCCGACAAAGAAATGAGCAGAAGATGCAAAGCATGCAAACATATTTTTTTGTGTGTATAATTTTAGCACAACAGTTGTTGGCAGTCTCCCATAAACATCTCTTCTCAGGCAGAAATGAGTCACTAGGATATACACAGACATGATTGTTTACCATAAGGACAGGACCCAAGACATACCCTCTATAACTGTAGTGTATGACAATACAGTTGCCTGAAGATGTCTTCATAAAAGCACTTAGCAGATCTATCAGACGGGATACTTCACACATTAATTCCTCAAGGCATTGTACAGAAGAATTAATCAACTGTATGCAGAAAGATGCAGACAGCAACTATAAAAAGAAGGCACTCATGTGCGATTCTTACATTTTTATAGCTTTTAGCAACTGCAACGAATGCTGCCAGGTAACAGAGGTTGCCTCAGTAAATGCTCTCAGGAAACCAGTGAAGAAGGTAAGTGAAACTGTGCATAAGACACTACAGCAGGCAGCAGGGAACAGCTTGCAGTCAGAAGATGAGGTTTTGCACTAATATAGTTGATAGTTAAAAAAACCTAAACCCCAACCCAAATCAAAGCCCATCAGCTGTGATTAGACCACAGCACCACAGCTATGCTGTCAAAAAAAGCAAAGGAGAAAGGGGACAAAGACCCAGTCAATGACTTTCATTCAGATGTGAGGTAGTGTTTTGGGGAACTGTGGGGCAGGCCCCTACCATCTGGCCCCACTCGTGTGCAAGTTGGTGAGGAACTGATGAAACACAAAGGAGAAAGCTAGCGGTCCACACCATACATGAGGCCTACTCCACATAAATACTGAGATCTGACTGTTCCTGCCTGTGAAAGCAGAGTGTAAATTCTGCAAAGTTCTACTAAGATGTCTTGGCCAAGAAGAAACCAGAGTAATTTTACATGTGGAGACCAAATAGCTGTATATTTTCTTTTCCACAAAGAAGGCGAGGAAGAAACAGATGTGACAGGGCAACCTGTGCTTTCAACACTCTCCTTATCCACGTTAGCTGTACCCTGACCCTTCTCCTGAGTGGTGCTGCTGCCTTGACCAGTCACTCCAAGAGCAGACCTTTGTACTGCATCTCTGTCTCATAAGCTTATCTGTGTTACTACCTGTAAAGTTTTTTTTCTCCTCTGGGAGAGTGTCAATACTTTGTTAAAATAATTCAAAAAGAGCTGCTTTATAAACAAAGCATTATTTATTCATTCAGCCAAAGCACTTGGAGCAAAAGGATAAGACAACACGCAAGACTATAAATATTTTTCCTTTACCAAATGCTTGATCTTTCAAGCATTATTACCCTCTTCTCATTGCAGCTACTCCCATCTTTGGCTAGGAGAAACATATGGTATATTGTGTGAGATCGTGAAGCCTTGTCATCATTCACAGACATTTTCAGGGCAGTGCTGGGAAACTACTCAGCTCCCTTTCTCCCTTTTCATCACCAGGGCAGGGCTGGGAACTGTAAAATTTTTCTAGAAAGTTGGAACCAGGATAGCAGTACTCCACCCCATTAATAGCTTTCCCATCGTTTTCCTCAGGCCATCAGGTATTTTCTAGATCATCTTTGCTATTACTGTATGTGGGGGAGGAGGGACGTTTTCCCAGTAGTCTTCATTGCTTTTAACTCTTTACAGAAAAGAAAATATTAGAAAGGTAAACTGAGGTACACGTGAGATAGATAGATATAATATTTTTTTGTTCTTTATTCTCCTCATGTCCACTCTTTCCATGACTTCTGTGAGTTAGTCTACGGAACCCTGTCATGCAGTGTACGAATAGGGATATTAACAAAAATTTGTTTGATTTAAAAGCAACATAGACAAATGCCTAGCAGGGAAGTTCTTGTTCTTTTTTTTTTTCTTCTTCTTCTTTTTCTTTCTTTTTTTTTTTTCAATAACAATCCATAAATTCTTGTTTGTCTTTAGAATACAGCTAAACCCTAAGAAAGAATGACATACCACATGTTTTAAATAACTACTATAATAATCAATTTCATGGGTTCTCCAAGGTTGAGAGCAAATTAACCAATCAACCTCCACTTTAATCAACTCTTAGGTGATTAGGGCAAGTGATTTGCAAGGCAGCACCAACAACACATATCAGCTTGCTGAGTTTCTGCTGACTCAAGAAGCTTTCTGCGTTAGCATAATAGATCTAATAAAGATTGAGAACTACAGCTGTGGAAGGCTGCCTGATATGAAATATTCTGTGAAGGATGTTATGATTATAATCTTTCTACTGCTGTCATACAAATAACTCAAGTTGGATATATGTTTTGTTTGCACACATGCCCAATTAATGGCTAGTACCTCCCAGAGTGCAGCTCTTCAAAACAATAACAACCATAGGCTGCCTCTATTTAACGTTAAATACCTAATATGACTAATCAAGCAGTTCTGTTCAATGCCACTGTGCTTCTTCCTCTTCTGACCATCCTACATTTCCTCCTGAGGAAAAAAAAATGCTTCTGAGCATGAAGAGTTCCTCAGGATCCAGTCCTTACCTGGTGACTTAGAGAGATGAGAGATACCTGGTGATGCTGTAACCAGTAGGTGGTTTAAATATGTGCAGCATATTTTCCTGGGAACTGAAGTGCCAATATATCTGCTGTTACAAAATTGTTCTCTCCAAATGTGAGATGGGACTTGAGGGAGAGCTACATCTTTGAATCCTGACAATATAAAAGGGTTAAGTTCAGGATGCAGTCTAAGTTATCCAGAAACCTTTACTATGCTGAACACCTGCAGACTCAGGTGTTCCCCCAAGAAAGATGCAGATGTTCAGTATTCCTGAGGATGTATCCTAATAATATTAACAGCAACAGCAATAGTTTGGGTACTTTCTCCAGAGAGGACATGCGCAGATAAATCAAATAATTTTACAATTCAATCTAGGTATTTAAAATAACAGAAACTACTTGTAACTACGCAGTGCCTCAGGTATGCATACTCAGTTCCTCATGACTGTAGGGACAGTTACGTGCTGCAATGTAAGAAACATGACCGGCCCTTTTGCTAAAGCCATCTTTCCTCTCCTGCCTAACAGTTATACCTCCTGCCCCACTGCATCTCAGCAGTATTATCTGGTTTCTATTTGCCTCAGACATATTCGCACAGTTATAATCTCATATAAATCAACAAGTGCATGGCTGGGTAGTCAGGTCTCCAGTCCACCTGAGGATGTGGGAATCTCAGCTACTTTCACAGGCTCCTGTTGTTCTGGGTTTCAGTGAGAACAACGGCTTGACAACATGAGCAGTTTGTCACAGGGTAGCATTTGTCTGAATTCTCAGACAGTCTCAGCAGAGAGAATTGCTGTAGCTTCTGAAGCTACACAAGAAACTTCAAGTCCCCAAAGCTGACTAAATCCTTAAGAACGAGAAATAGCATTGGGTAGTACCGAGGTGGGTTTAACGGAGCTTCCCTCCTACAGCTGACACAGCAGACCTTCTGGATGTTACTACTACTTACTGTTCAGCCAAATTTTGCATGTGTTGTAGCCCTTAATATTTCTTTGACAAAACTGACTTCAGTGTCTTGTCACTAGCTTGCATCCTCTAAGGCAGACCTAACATAGGTTTCAGTCCAACACCCATAGAAATTAATAAAGGCTCCAAATATTTGAAAATGAATGAGGGGCTGATGTACAAATTTCCAGCCAAGAAATGTTTTTTACTCTGTATAGAAGCACCTAAAACATGTTTAAAGAAGTAAATTGAGATTCAGAGGCATAGAACACTTTAAGAACCAAAACTGAAGATATGCTGTGCAGCGTTATGAGGACAGTAATGTTTTTTCCTCAGGAACTTAAAATCTAAAGCTAACTGCTTCTCCAAGATTAGGCTGAAATTACCAAAGGAGAGATAGGAAGGGAACACAACATGCCTTCTCCAATTTGGTACACCTGCTTTACTTATTAACAGTGTTAAATACATGATGGAGAGGAGCAGTGGAAAACTCACAGCTTGTTATGCCTGGGACAATAGAACTAAGGTGGATCTAAGCTTTAGTACCACCTTCACAGCAATGGGCCACTGTGCCAGCTGGATTGTCCCCAGGTGTGATACAGGCAGCCCTGATCCCTGCTGACACCAAGCAGCCCATGAGGCAGCACTGAGCTGAGCCCCGCAACTCTGACCAGGGCACTCGCCCTATTTCCCAGACACGGATGTTCGGCCCTCTTATCCAGCCTGCAGAGGCTGGAAAGGAACAGGAACACCACCCATAAAGTACGTGGAAATTATTTCAAACCTGCTGGTCCTTTTTTCTGATTGAAACTAACTTCCTCAGAACGACCAAAGGGAGAGTCCAGGTTCATAGACAGGCAGTGAAGTATGTGAAGACAGTGAGTTTAACAGGATTTTGGAAAGGAAAGCTCTCTGTACGTAAAATGTACACATGTATGCCTTTGCCAGAATAAAGTCTGAAACAAACAAAAGCAATACACAGGAAGAAGCACAAACTACAAAGAGAAAAACACTGGAGTGAATTCTGCTCCACAAATGACATCCAAATGGGTTGAATAAGTTAAAATTTGAGAGAAGGAAAAAGGATTACAGTATAAAGAAATAATCATTATAATAATAAATACTGTAATCATTTACTTCATATTGTAATCTTTTACCTCAGGGCTTATTTTTACTAATTTGAAACTTATTAGTCTATCACTGTGCAAAACTTATGAGTGCAACAGCATGCAACATATATCAGCACAATATTGTTGTAAATATACAATACAATGCTGCACCTAATCCCAGTTAAATGTGGTACATAAAAAAGTACATTCAAGTCCTGATGTCGATTGGATTTTTTCTATATTAATATATATATACAATTATAAACTTTTCTTTAAAAAGAACAAAGCATAGAAGGCATATGAGAAACCCTAGTCATATAATAATTTCTTTGTCATATGCTTCCATGTATTATTATTCCAAATATCATTAACAGATCTTCTTTTAATACAAAAAACTAAAACAGTACATCTCCCATAATATATTAAAATATGCTTGATTTTAAGCCTTTTTTTCTTAACATACATAGAATTCACATGTATGTAGTTTTTATCTGAACTGAGTTCTTAAAGACAGCAAAAAAAGTCCCGCCAAATAAATCTATCAGAAATTTAGAGGATCTACTTCTGAGTGGCCTTCAGGTGGCAAGCTAGCAACCCACCAAGGGAGTATATAATAACCTTCATTTTGTAAAATAATAAAGAATGCAATTATCTTATTAAGACCTTCCCAGGTATGTTTATAGGTACAATACCACGGTCTGCTGAATGCATTATACCTGTGTGATCCATGCACAACCTGCAAACAACACACACACACAAACAACTGATTGTCAAATCTGGTGACCTTGAATCTTCTTGGGATGAATATTACTCCATAAAAAAATTAAAATACAAATAGGTCTGTATAAAACTATTAACTGAGAAACATCTGCCTTTTCACAAAGGAAACCAATGGAAGACGTTCCTTAAAAAGTCACCCTTTTCTTTTTTTTAAACGTGTATTTATTTGCAGATTTAAATGTATTTATGTTCACAATGACTGTTCTCAGACTTAATCAGATCAACATGCTTGTAAAGTGTATTTTTTTCATAAACTTGTGTGGGCTACTAATCTGTGTAGCCCTAATAAAAAGAACTAGGTGGCAATTAGCTCTAACCCACCCATATATATATAAGCACTATTACATACTGGGAGCAAATTATCAGGGCAAATCATTAGAGTTATAATAACAAGATCTGGAATATATTGAATATCTGGTTACATTAATATGCAATCCAGCATACCTTAGGAAATTAAAGGAAACATTATCCAAAGAAAAATAACCACTGTTTATTTCTATTATAATACCTTCATTTTTCAAATCTTTTCTTATTTTGTCACATAAGACATTTTAAAATCAAGCTGTGAAATAAGAAATACTAAGTGGCAAATCTCTCAATCAACTTTTTTTTTTCCCAGGAACTCGAAAAACAAGTCACTTGTAATGTTTCTCCATTTGAATCTTGTGGAAAAGCCTAACTTTCAATTAGCATTTTAAAAGAGAAAAAAGAGACAGGTACCAGAGCCAGCCTAAAAGTAGCTGGTGCAATAAAATAGCATCTGTTCATAAAAGTCTTCAGACGCTCAGCACTACTCATGTGAACAGGCTGTTGTGTTTTTCTACTGTCTTCAGAGTGGTCTGCTCTTTGCCATGAAAAGAAAATCACATCTACTCCCCGTCTGTTCCGTAAATCTTCACGCACACAGGTAGGAGAGTCCGTGGTGGGAGGACCTGTGGCCAGGCCACTTCAGGGCTTGGCTGCAACATCTCTGGCTTCATCCCGACTGCCCTCTCATGGAGCCAGCCTGCAGTCAGCCTGGATCACAGAGATCACTAGCAGCGCAAAACCAAGAGTGGACTGACATGTCTTTAGGCTGTAGGAAGAAGATCAAAGGAACAGTGCTCAAGGCGCTTGGGAGCGAGCCAGAGGAAAGGAAGGGCCTACATATCAGCATGAGAAATTACTCATCAGCACAGTAATCACCACAGGGCTCTCAAGGTTAATCAATTAATACTCTATGTAAATCACACATGAACCTGTCACCTGTTTGCTGGCACTGTGGTCTTTAGCAGTCTGCCTGTTACTGGATTATTTTAACATTCTCGTGAGCCTCATGACCCCATAAAGGGCATTGCACTGTTGTACCGTTTCAAACCATGCCTGCGCTCAGGAGCACTGCAGAAGCGTGAAGCAATGTACCTTTCAGCATCCTCATTTCACTAATCTTCCAGCCCACAGTCGTCTTGATGCGTATACCCAGAACTGCTCTTTCATTATGGCTCTACTAACAGTGGCATACATTAAAGCACCAGATTTCAATACAACCAGCCTGTGCAGGTACAGAAAAGCCAGTATCTTTTAAAATACATTTCAAAGCCAAAAAAATAAATATTATCACACTTTAGTTAGTTATTTACTGCATTTTGAATTAAAGCAATGTCTATTATCAAGCTATTTACTCCTACTCACAAACTCTATTTCCTAGTTATTTGAATCTTACCTTATTTTGAAGTACACTGAAAATAGGAAATCATGTTCTCAGTGAAGAGTCTTGATAACAGAGTTACATTCGCTAGCTAAACAGACAGAGCATGACAGAATTTGCTCTGCATACAAACTTGCCACCAACTCAAATTAGAAACTACATTAATAAGGCGAGGCCACAGGCTGTGGCTCCACACCTAATTGAAAGTTTGGCCTCTGCTCTCAGAAAAGGAACTTTACTCTTTCATGGAGGATGACCAGGTCTCAGCTTCTGCCCTGAAGAAATGTATTCACCAGAGGAGTTTGATATTTCTGATTGTTCTTAATGTTTGCTTGCATGTAAAGGTAAGCATGTGCCTAGTCTCTTCAAGGCTTGAAACCTATTTTATTTGCCCCAAGAGAACAACATTCAGTCCTTATAAAGTAATTAGATAAATTTTTAATGTAAAATGCTTTTAATTACATAAGTCTTTTTTAATAATACCATACATAAAGGAAACTAGCCAGAAGTCTTTTCCTGGGACTTACGGAATTAAGGTCAAATTTTGCCTTTAACTCTGGCCTTTAATGCATAGACTTTAAAACATGGCCAAAAACCTACACATCTGGCACCTCTGTTCTTACTGTATTAATCTGTTCCCATCCAGTATGAGGCCTGAGTTAATGAATCACTGATGCTCAGGGAAATTTTGACTTCATCTTACTGTGTTTTGTGTTGATGGCATGGTGCTGCAGAACTAAAACAGGCACCTGCCCTAGCTCAAAGGCATATCTTTCACATGATTCAACTAATAAAGTCATATGAATAGGAATTTATTACTGAATTTTATGCACACTAAAGTCACCATCTATATAGTTCAAGCCTGGCCTTATCCTTAAGATGCTGCGGTATATTATCTCGCAGTGCTGTGCCAAATAATCGGAGCTGGCTGTGAGTTAGCCTGGGTACCAGAAAGAGTATGGCCATATTAGCATGCTGGTCCAATAATGCATGATCTCCTGATCTACCTTTTTTCTAAGCTAATATATCAGCTGAAATAATTTTCTTGGAAAGTTACTCTAATCAAATTACTACTGCTTATATTAGACAAGTTAAACCCAATCATTTATACGTAGCAGGTATGTGGGTATCCGTTCTGAGTCCTTGAAAGCAAATACAATATGAAAAATATCATCAATGCAGGTTTTTTTAAACAGCAATGTCTCCAGTCCATCCCACACCATGCACTCAGCTTCAGTGATTGGTCAGATAAGGCACCAAGACTAGTGACACCCTTACAAAACTCTATTATTTCTCACCTGGGCCACACAGTTTTCTCTGAACTACCCAGAAGAAGGTATTAAATAGGTTAGTTGACCAGCTTCCTTTCTCATGAGCAGTCCAGCACAGGCCCTAGGGAGAGGACTGAGCTCAGGAATGCTGATGAGATTCCACATTTATCTTCCTGCTGAAGAGGTTCTTTCTCCAGCCTCTTCCTTTCCTTTCATACTGTTTCTGCCTTTTCAGTCCTCTTGCACTACTTGCACTCAGCCAAGGTACTCATAAAGACAGCGATCTCATTTTTGTTCTCTTCCCAAGACCTGGACTTCAGGGGGTTACATGCTTTATCATACACAGCAGGGCTGCTCTTGGTCTCTCGCTCCGAACAAGCACGGCTGTCTGTGTGCAGTAAGGGAGTGTGCCCTGCTTCCCCTCGCAGCCGACCTGCTGCTACCGACTGGACTGCCACCAGAGGGATAACCCTGCTGCCTGGATTCAAAACAGCAAGTGAGTCCAAAGAAAAGAGTCCATCTGTTATCCTCATGGAGAACAGGAAGGGTTTTAATCCGTGGGACTCAGCCTTTACTCCCTATTCTCATGGACGATCCCCTTTGTGATCTTCACAACAGAATACAGAATAGGACTCAATGCAAGCAGATTTCTAGATAATGATACCAATTCAAATATATTTTATTGGAATTCCCCCATGTATTTGCTTGATGGTTTTGTGAGGCCAAAGTTGAAAGACGCTACGATTTTAGAGGGAAAGAAAAAGTGGCAGGAAGATATACTGGCTAAGCATAAGACCAAACAACATACAAAACTCCTTAAAAAAATGCTGCTGTAACAGGTCCAAATCAGTGTCCATTGAAATCATTGCTTCGTGGACCAGTCCTTCCTTGCTAAAGATATTCAAGGCTCTTATCCATTCTTGCCACTTAAGGTCTTACAAACCATTATCATAGCCACTGAGTTAGGATAGATGATTAGCTACTTTTTGTCACTAATCCTATGTTTGTCTTAACAGTTCACCACCATTTTCAGTCTTCATTAGAGTCTGTGAATGGAAAATTGAAGAGAAATGTTCACATTTCAATTTTCCTCACTGAAAATAACTGAAAAAGGAAAATATCTGTGATGCAAGAGCCACGGTCTAGTGCTGAAAAAATATGGTTATTAAACAAGTCGGGCTAGTCAGGTTTATCAGGCCTCCAGTACTAGACAAGACTGAAAGCATCAACATGTCAGCTCCAGAGAACAACTGCCCAGAGAGGACCTGACAAGGGTTGGAAGCTATAAGTACAATAAACAAACCACTATTTAGAACAAAATAGATACTGTTTTACAAATTCTATTACTTCTCTACTAGATTTATTACAAGAAAAGAACTCCCACTTTCTCATATTTACAGAATACTTTCCATGATTTTTTTTTATTCTGTACATATATGCATGATCTTTTCACTGGCATTCTAAAAAAAATTATCGTACTAATTAAAATATTTATTCTAAATGACTTCTCAGAATCTAACCTTCATTCCTTCTCTCATTCCCTTTTGCTTTCTTATCATTATGATAGGGCATATAAGACAGACTATCTATTTGAGCCACACGTTAACTATAGCTGTAAATTATGTCTCTAACTTACTCCCATTGAACTGAAGTCCTATCTAGTAAAGGAAACTACAACTACACTGAAATTCAAAGTTTTGTTTTGCTAACCCTCCTGATGACTTCATATGTAGGATGATGTTATGGTGCTGATTTTAAACAGGAAGGGACTTTGTTTCAAAGATGAGTCTATAAACAATCATAAAGTAATCCAGCTATCCAGCCTCATTTCAAAGCCACCGAAGTTTCTTAACCGCTTCACTATTTAGGACCACTGTTTCAGAACAGTCCTAATTTCCAAAATGTATGATGCCCAGTTGTGTTTGTATCAGTATTATCTTTAAAGACAAATAATCTTTTTTCTTTTTTTGGCTTTTCCTTGTAGCAGAAAGAACAATCATTTTATTAGGCTAAGCAAATCATCTTTCTTGCTGCTTTTATAGAGCAAGATATACATTTCCCTGTTCATCCCATTAAATTTTTTTTGTTACAACTTGAAATCATCTTTCTTGCTTAAGAGACCAATGTGCTTAGATTCTGGAAGAAATCTTACTCGAACTTACTGCAATGGTATCAGTGCTCGCCCATATGAATTATTTTACCAGGCACACCCTCAGATCACACCTTTTCTGCAACTGTGTTGCACTAGTGACTCATAGTTCTACTGTGATCAACTAAAAGGCCCAGATTTTTTTCTTCCCCCCTTGTTTCCATTTGTACAGCTTTTAGATTATAGTATGAATTCTTGCTTTACAATTTGAACATTAAGTTAAATCCCACCTCTACTAATATAGACCAGCATCCAGTTCTTTTGCGACCTTCTAATCCTCCTGCTTGCAGGCGATGTCTCCCTTATCCACTCCTCATCAACGGTCATTGGCTCATGTCTCTTTTCTGTGCCCGGGTCATTAACGAAAAGATTAAGATTAGGACTAAGAGTGGTCCTTGAGGACCTCCCTGCCTGTAGCCTTACTTGCCCTTTCAGCACAACCCACTGCCAGTGCCTTATCCACTTTACAGTTGTTGCAGTAATCCCCACCTTGCCTGCCTTCACCAGTAATTTCCCCTGTGGCACCATATCAAATCCTGTACTGAAGGCCAGAAAGATTAGAACTACCACATTTCCATTGCCTTCACACAAGCTATTAGAGAGATCTGGGAACCAAGGTTGAGTTTAGATAAAAATCTTGGTAAGAAATAGGTACTGTACTGGAGGGAATAACAGGAAAGAAAACACTCATGTTAGGGAGAAAAAAGGTAAGCATCAAGATGCCTTGGGCCTTTGAACTAAAATAGGCGGCATTTAGAATTTCTATGAATGATTTTGAAAGGAAGAGTACAGTAAAAACATTGGCTCCTGAATTTTTTTTTCAGGATAATACAAGTAAAGGGGATTTTGAGAAGTACAGAAATAAGGTGAAAGGGAAACTCCCTGTGAACAGTCCTAGGCAATTACGCTGCAGAGTCTGATGATAACCCGCTTGTGTTTCAGGCAGCTAGCACTGGCCAATGCATGGATCACTAACAGTGATGAAACAATTATCTGTGTGATGTGGTTATACTACTAAATTAAGCTAATTGAGGTGTCTCCTCTCTCCTTTGTTCCTCAGGTCCTGAGTCTTCCAAGTGTATCCAAAAATTCTTCTGACAGAAAGAGATACTTCATCTTTTGCTGCCTCACACGCTGTACTGTGCACGTGCACAGTGCCTAGCTGCAGCAGAGGGAATGGTTTATACCAGATAACTCACAAGCAATTTAGGCACTTTGTTTTCCCTGTTACTGATTTATTCTCACATAGATAAAGAATTCACCGCTGGTTTTCAGTGTGTACTTGTTGATCCCATATATTTTAGATTAAAATTTATTCAAAATTATGATAGAAAATACTTGCAACTGTATATTCCGTTGCTGAATAGAGAGTTCCTCTGTTGAATATGACATTGTATTTCAACTATTATTTCACAGGCTTTTGGTAAATCACATTTTTTAAATGGACTTTTGGAAAACCAAAACAAAACAAATTATATTTGAAGTGAAAAGTACACTTTTGGTCCATATTCTTTTCAAAGAACATTTTCAGTGAAATTAAAATTTTAAAAAATCAAAATTCTCTTTAAAAAATTATAGGTAGTTTTTGAAATGGACTCAGTCCATCTAATTCTGTTCTTTCTGGACAAAAACTGACTCTCTGCCACATATTCAAATTTTGAAAAGAAATGTGCACTTGTTTTCAGTTGTTAAAAGTGGCATTTTTTCAAATGGTAGGTTCAGAGGGTTCATATGAAAACAAAGGCCCTTCCTATCAGCTTGCACAGACAATAGAGCAGCATAGGATAATATGATCTGTCAAGCTATGTAAATTCACACATCCTGCATGCCACAAGTGGGAACTTCATTTCAGACCTGAGTAAATTGGCATGGCAGAGGCAGTAGGGAGGCAACTTAAGGAAGGAATCCTAGGGACCAGCCCAGTAGCCCAGAGTGGCCCCAACCTTTTTTTTCAGTCTCAAGAATGAAATAACAGATGTCAAAATCCTTTGTTGTAGCCCCATTGTGACCTACCTATAGACTGAGATGTTTGAATTTCATCTCCCTGCCTCCACTAAGAGTCTGTCTGAAAGCCTGATGACGTTGTCTTTGTGTGGGTGAGGTAGATTTTCCCTACAGTGCATGTCGGCACAGTAACACTCAAAATGCAAAACACAAACATTTTCTTAACAGTACTAAACGTTCTCATTATTCAAAAGAATGGAAACAGGCCAGAAACTCTGTTCAGATTACCAGTGAACCATTCAAGCCAGCTGTACAAAAGTAGATATTATAACATGTGAGAAGGTACAGACAACTCCATTGACTGTAGGAACAAAAGCAATGACAGTATAGTTAGAGTACTTAATCCCTATAATCTGAAAGGTGAGAAAGGATCAAGAGGATTGTATTAATTGAAATATATCTGATTTTAAGATTATGGCTGCTGCTGAGAGATAATCAAGCACATTTTAAAACAGTGGATAAAATGGAAAGGAATAATTTCACACCTGACATTGGAATTACTTCTCCCGGAAAGACTAATATCTCAAATGCTGCCTGACCAAGAAATGGTACAGAAGCAGGGAACTTAGGGTTCTCTCATGTCCTTCAAAAGACAATCAGTATCATTTTAAAGAAAACAATATTAAAAGAAATGAGCCTCAATGAAGAGCCTTTTTTCATTCCGACATTCCTGATGTTCTTCATAATGTGTCTTTTTTTAAACATTACACCCCTCAATTAACTCATAATTGCTGTCCATGCCATATGAATTATGCAGCATTTAATGTAAATTCAGATTCCCTGGCACTGAACAAATCTAAGGGTGTTTCAGAACCTGGTGTAATTACAAAAGTAATCCCTGTAGACTGAGGAAGAAAATGAATATCATCTACTTTTTTGATCCTGATTGGTTTGTATGATACTCCTGTGCTAAGTTCCCCTTGGGCTGCCATGAAAGTGCAATAGCAATGAAGATCCTAAACCGGGGTAAATGAGCACAGTTCAGGAGAAATCGATGGAGCTAGCCCAGTTTACGTCATCAGCAGCTATGGCTCTAACCAAATTCTCCTGATTCAAATTTTATCCTTGGTGAATTCTTTACTGAACCTCTCTTACTGAACTAAAATCCAAGCGGAAAATAATACTGACAAAAGCAAAACAAGTCCTGCAATATACTATGCTCTGAATTATTCAACTGTGGAAAGATATCACATTTACCCAAAATAACAGTAACAGGAAGAGGCTGCAGAAAATTAGTGCATTGAAATATATGGCAACTTGTAGAACAGTGAACAAAGGAATATTTCTCTAACTCTTTATGTCTGTGTTTATTTCTATAACCACGTTTATAAGAGATAATAAATATGTTAGGAGGGAGTCTAGATTCTAAGTGATTTCTGATGATCTCTGAATAAAAAGAGTCTCTCAATAAATGTAAAAAAAAAGTTATCTCATAAGAATAATGCACATCACCCTTTTTTCAGTCTACTGAGCACACAAACATTGATTCTAGAGACTGGTTTTAGGCTGTGAATATATTTGATCAACTAAAATCCAGACATTTACTATACTATCCAGATTTAAAAAAAAAAAAAAAAAACAAACCCCCCCCCCCAAAAAACAACAACAAACAAACAACATTCTGTTAGCCTTTCTATCAAGGTGATCAGTAGGAATTTTGACTAAGTGCAAGATGAGAAAGAACAAACTAACCATGATTGGTGCTCAAAATGAACTTCCATATTCATTTCTTAGCTAATGTACTATTTTCAGTTTAGGGAGGAGCAAAGTAACCTGTCCTAGTTCTCTACCTTTCCAAATCTGCAGCTAGTGGTGAGGTGCGATGCGAGGGCAGAAGAAATCTTGAAGAAGCGGAGACAAGGAATGCTCAGAGGAGCAGGAAGAGCAGCAGAAATAGAGAAGACAAAAAACAAGGAGGGGAGACAAGACATCAAGAACAGATTACAACCAATATCACAGGTGGCTGGCATGTCAAATCAACAGTTCTTAAAGGCTGCAAGCTTTCAGTGTGCATTTGCCCCAGCTCAAGGGAGTTTGGCCTAATGCAAAGCTTTGCATTTAAACAAATTTGACACTGAGTTTGACTAAATTCGGTCTTGAGCTTTCACAATTTACTTTTTCTTCAGTACAAGAAGATATAAAAATGCAAGACACAACACTGGAGAGAATTTTGGCCAGAAAGCCTCAAATCCCACACTAGCAGTTGACATACAGAGATCTCTAAAGAGTCTAGTAAGATTCTCTTCAAACGTTTTCCCTTAGTTTAATTAAATATTTTCAACACAACCATCAACATAAATAAAAAGTCTCTTTAACTAATCCAGTTCAACCGTAGCTCAGATTCAATGATATTCTTTTATCTTCTTAATCTATTTAATAAAGATGAGCTGTAACCAGTGCATTTAAAGCAGAATTTCTGAAATACACCAAGCGCACCAGTACAACTACTAAGATTATGATCTTCAGCAACTTTGTCATTGCATTTCCTATGCCCAACCACTCTAAGAAACTTCTGAGGCTGAACAAATAGGAGGGAAGATGGGTTATAAGGCCATGAAGTGCCTGTGTTTAGCATCCTGCTATTGACCGCGCTGTCAGGGATATTTATGCAGGCCTTCTGATGTATTACCCGAGTAACTCACAATCTTTAATAGATGGTATGTATGAAATACAAAAATGTGAATACTTCTACTTTACAGAAGATAGGTGAGAGTCAAGAAAGATGATGTGGTTTTCCTGAGACAACTAAAAAAAAAAAAAATTCTATGAAATCAAGGGTACTGAATTCAGCATGGCCAAATGCTTAGGCTTCCTCTACAACACAGGTTAAATAAAATTCTACCTCGAGTTTTAACCTGGCAATCTCATTTATTTAACTAGTGGGGGGGGGAGGGGAGGGAAGAAGAATCCAGCTCCTTTGTCAATATACTGTAAACACGGAACTTTTTGCAGGAATAAAGATCAAACTGGATAGATATTAAGTGCCATACAATTAAAAAAGTGACTAAAAAATTGCTACCAATGTTCCTCATCCTTAATATTTCTGGCTTCTGGGTGGTTGGTATTTCCTCACTGCCTGTAAAGGGAATCATTAATATTATCCTTGCTTTGCTGCCTCTTTGTCTCCCCCTCCCCCTTCTTTTACCTCTTCATATAGAGACGTGCTGTAGTGTTTACTGGAAGCTGAAGTGTAGCCGTCCAACAGTTAATCAGCCAGTAGAGAGTGGCTGATTAACAATTAGATGGTTATGCCAGCATGACTTCCAGTTTGGAGTGTAAAAAAATTAGGCAAAATCAATGTTTGGTGAACTTTTACCATAACTTCTCTTTCTGGGTACTTAGAGCCTTAAAACCATATTCTTAAAATCAAATATCCTTTGTTTTCAACAAGCATTGTTATTACAAAATGGAAGTCAATTGATGGTTTACATTGACTTTAGCAGGACCAACAGTTAAATGACTTGCCCAAGGTCGTACGAGAAGTCTCTATGAGGACAAAGAAGATTTTATTAGTTGTGTAGATTAACATTTTTTCTCTCTGGCTGTGACAGCTCTAAAAGTTATTGCCAGTTCCTAGGTAGTGCTCGGTATGGCTATCCTGAAATAATCTGAAGCAAAATTATTTGCTTTCAGGGTTTTTTTTGAAAATGTCCTAAAAAGATGAGGGAATCTGACTTTATTTCTTGAAACTTGGAAATAAAGTTGCATTGCTACTGAAACAAAACTCAAGAGTAATTATGTTTCTGTCCAAATATTTGTCAGTAAAGCTTTTCATTCCTGCCTCCCCCTTCAAAGTCTGCTACATTCAAAATAGTTAGTCACACCACCGAGCACAGAGATTCCTTTCTGAACATTAGCCATCCAATCCAGCTTTTTTTAGAAGCCACCAAGAAAACGGTGACCCCTTCCACACACATATAATACTGACAGTCACTCATGCATTAACAGCCATAAACCCCCAAAGGTCGTTTCCATGACAACCCCAGGGTCCTTAATGACCCTGACAGTTCAATGATTTTGTTTTGTTTGAGAGTGAAGGAATAATAAGTCTTCTCCCATCACCCCCTACCCCCTCCGCTGCACTGATACGCTGTTCATTATCTGATCCTAGGCTCAGCCCTGGAGACAGAGCGGCAGCCAGCTCTGAAAGACAAGAGCCTCGCTGCAGACAAAGAGCAGCGAAGGAGCTGAGCGTGCCCAGCATACTGCAGCAGCACCAGCCTCATTAATTCCATCACTAGCCCAATGAGTTTAAGCAAGTGCCAGGGGTATTACAATGGTTTGTAGCAATATGTTGCATAAGTGAGCCCCAAATCGCTGTACAGTTATTTAGAAAGTACATTTTGCATACCACTAGCAGGAGTGCTTTTATTAATGATGTGTACCAGAAACACAATAAGACATTGCAGCTAGTCTGCAGCAAGACCTATAATTTTAATGATGTGATGAATAAGGCAATTAATGTACTTCAATCTATTTCCCATATGTATCATATTTAACTTCAGAAAACTAAAGACATATCCAAGAGAAAGAAGTATAATAATGCATCACTAAATGAGTAGGCTATTCCTAATGCTTTGAATGCACATTTCTTAGTTCTGCTCTTCAGCTGAGCCTTCTATTCTTTAATTAGGAATCAGCTACAGGCATATGCAGGCTTCCATTCCCAATATTAAACACAGTGTATTCATTAAATGGTCTAGAAACTGGCTCATTGTTGATCCGATGTCGTTCTTTACGAAATTCCACTAAAAGCTGCTCCCATTGTTTAGATGAAATTATATACATTCATTTGATCACATTCCAGCACTATCTCATCGTGACTATGCTCTTACTAGTGCCATATTAAACCAGCTCTTTGGTGACCTATTTTATGGACGGATGGATCTAAATTGCCTGCGTTTTCCTTCACTTCATAGATTAACAGTGCATTGAACATAAATGGTATAAATTACAGCTTCCAACAGGTTTCTCTAACTAGTATCAATGGTCATTAGCCCTGCAGCTTTCAGAGTGGCTGCAAGTCTTAATTGTGCAAAGAGGCCACAGTTGTGTCTTCCTTTTGCTACTTGTACAGAGACCTCGGGCCTTTATACTGGGACCGAAACACTCGATAAGGCTGAAAAGTTCCTGGGTTTTCTTTATAGGGAAATATGTCACTGTGAGGATGGCTTTGAACCTGTGATGTAAGAGGTGAACCAACCTTTCTAATGACAGAGAGAGAAGTCTTTAATGTGCTTTAGATCAAGTTATATTCATTTCTCTGTATTCAACTTTATTGTATAAGATTCAATACCTTGATCTAGTGAAGTCCTTAACTCCAGATGGCTTCAGGAGAAACTTGGTATGGCACAATAGCTCAGGGTATGCTGTAACCATCTATAAGGACTGTCCCTAACTCTTCAGTTCAATATTCTGCCTTTTATCCAGAAAAATATTTTAGACAAATGAGTATTCCCAAAGAAGCCATCTCCCTTGGTACCTGAAGTCAATGAGCTGCTTATCACATGCTTACATTCAGTTCTTCTTTGGGAAAAGTTACTCAGCACTTTGTGGGATAGAAAAATTAAAAAGAAAAATAAAAAAAATTGCTGTATTCTGAAGGGTGGAATCTAATGTGAATCAAACCAGTTACAGAAGAAGTCAGAGTTGGGACTGGAGCACAGGCACACTAGACCCTTCTGCATTTTATCATAGAATCACAGAATGGTTTGGGTTGGAAGGGACCTTAAAGATCATCTAGTTCCAAACCCCCTGCTGTGGGCAGGGACACCCTCCACTAGACCAGGTTGCCCAAAGCCCCATCCACCCTGGCCTTGAATGCTTCCAGGGATGGGGCCTCCACAACCTCTCTGGGCAACCTGTTCAAGTGCCTCACCGCTCTCACAGTAAAGAATTTCTTCCTCATATCAAAACTAAATCTACCTTCCTTCAGTTTAAAGCCATTTTTTTCTGGGTAGGGAAAAAACAGCCCCAACTTTCCTAGCGCTCAATTTTCACTCCCTCAAATATAATGATACGCCTTTTAATTTTGCCTTCATTCAGTTCATTCCTCTTCGCTACAACATAATGCAAGGTCACCAGAAAGTCGGAGTAAGAGGCAGCATGGCATCTCCAAGCCTCACGCAAGAAGAAAAAGAGATTTAAAGAAAAAACTTATCATCTCGCTTCTACAGCTAGTCATTCTCAGCAGCATGTCTTGATTGTATACTACAAAGGAAATCCAAACTATCAGTTACAGATGTACTATAGCCTATATGCTCCCCAAATGTGACATTTCCTCCTGCCTGCCATCTATGTTTCTCTCCGTGTTGGCAGAGGTTTCCAAGTTCTGCAGAGCATCCCCTCAGAGCAATGTACATGCCTTCCTAAACAAGTCCTTTGCCTCTCAGTTTTATTACCATGGTCTGAGCATATCCTATTTTATACAGAAGAAGTCTTGGTCTGATCGCAATTAAATATGCCCAGAGGCATGTATTCTCTCCTCCAAGTGTGCATGCAGTTCTCATTAATGTTAATGGTGGCTATACACCTTACCATAAGGAGGAGCAGGAAGATTCCTAAAAGCACCTAACACCTGGGGCAACCTAGCTGGGGAGTGC
The DNA here is from genome assembly GCF_011004875.1 of Balearica regulorum gibbericeps. Taxonomy (NCBI): domain Eukaryota; kingdom Metazoa; phylum Chordata; class Aves; order Gruiformes; family Gruidae; genus Balearica; species Balearica regulorum. The sequence continues at coordinate 26,803,616 of NC_046190.1, read as the reverse complement.
AATGATGCTGTGTGCATGAGCCTAGGATGCAGCCCTCTGATTCCACCTTGTTTTCATAAACAATGTGAAGTATTCTTAGCATGAAGGAAAGAAATTAAGCACCAAATATGCCAGGATTCTCATACAGCCTCCAAATGTAACTACACGGTCTGTTCCTGGCCTTACAACAGTATAATATGGATAGCTACAAAACACATTGTGTAACCCCGGCAGAAATTTGGAGAGTTCTTATTATTTTTGTCACAACTAGAAATATGCAGAGAACCTGGATGAGATTAGGACCCTACTGAAGAGTCTCTCCTCAGAAAATGCATAGCATAAGTGTTTCTTCCCCGGTAAGCTTAAATGCAAAACAGGCAAGGCAGACAAAAGACATGGATATCTCCATTTGACACACTAACAGCAGAGGCATACGCAGATGAAGTCACTTGCCCAAGTTTACAACAACAGGAAACAGGCAGCAAATTTTCCAAGATCTATCCCAGCTTTTTCACTACATGAACTTCTTTCCCCCAGTCTGAAAGCTTCCCCCTCACCCCATTCACTTCAACAGTTCATGAAACTAAAATGCATCCAACAGGGTTTTTTGTGGGATTCCTTCTTTCTTACATTTCATCTTGTTACAATCATATAGCACATATTAACAAACAACATTTCAAATTCATTTTCCAGCAGGGAATAAAAGATTCCCACTGGACCAGGTTCTACTACCTTTTAGGAGGGATATCCTATCTAGAAAGTGAAAGATTGAAGCAATATACAAGACATGTCCCTGCAACTTTCACTTCTGTTTATAATCTAAATTTGCCAGGGACAATTCTAAAAGTTGTTATTGTACACAATTATGTAGAAAACAAGCATGGTGCAGACAGAAGAGAAGAAAAATGTGGTTTAAATTGAAGGACCATGTGGGATGTGGCACATCTGAATATGTATGAGGCAAGCCTTTCCCAAGAGAATGTTAGTAATGAGGAAAAAAACCTCAGCAATACAGTGCCTGCGAACCATGATTCATCTATTCCAATACCACAACTATTAAGTATAATTTTATTTATTTATTTGGAAAACTTAGGATTTCAAGTCTTCACATATATAGTTTTGTGAAACAAAATTGCTGCAAAGTAATAGGATTTTAATGGCTAGAGAAGAGATCTAGGAGCAAGGACAGGAGGATTTTATTTTTTATTTTGCTCCTGACCTCCTATATGAATCTCAGCAAGTCACTTCACCTGAGCTTCTGTAAAGTATGTCCTAAATGTCTCAGGTGATGTGAAACGTACTTAGGGTTACAAAACATTTTAAGATAACCAGATGTATGACGATTCAAAGCGAAGATCATTGTAAAGTAGTAAGCATGCACAGTTAATTATTTACATTAATGTAGTATCTCTCTTTGCTTATATATAAAATACATTTCTGTTGAACCAGAGAGAGAAAGTGGTGTAATTTAAGGAGCCCTTTAAAACTCAGAAATATGCATTTCCCCCCTTTTTTTAATGGTACTGCTCATAGCTATAATTTCCATGGTAATGAAAAGACAGGTACCTGAAATGAAAGTGTTAGAATAACAAGCCTTTTCCATTTCATTGTTAAGAGCAGGAAAATAACTGCTAAAGTTCAGATATAGCAGACCTGAAAAAGCCATTTTTTTTATTACCTGGCTTGCTAAAACGTAATCTGTGGCAATTTGCCCAGGCCTCCTAAGGTTGAATCAGAAGACACCACTGTTATTCCTTGCAGTACTAGTTGTTTGTGCTAGTCTAGGCACAGTCTGATTTCAAGAAACAGGCTTCTACTGCCAGAAGGATAGGTATTTAACACTGGAATAAAATATACTGTACCACAGTAAACTCAACCTTTGATGCTCTACTTCTTTATATTGGAATTACCAAGAAACTTGGACGTAGACTGTACTTTATTTAGGCATTTTCCCAGATACACTGTCATTTCTTCACTTTTTACCAACATAAAGTGGTTGTACATTATTTGCAGAATAGTTATCAGGTTAGAGATGATTTCTTTAGGTTCTGCAACTAATGACAAGTGAGTATTCTTTTCCTTATACAACAAAATTATTCAGGATTAAATCATACTCCTTGGCACGGTACAAAAAGAAAGTGCCAATGGAGGAATACAGCGTTTAGTAAAGGCAAAGTAGAAGGTGCTTACATGCTGTAAATCCCTGGGATTGTATTTATTTCACCAAGAACTACAATCCCCTTTCCCAGAGCGATTTTGGCACTTTAAAGGACAGGTTTTTAGAGATTCTAGGTGTGGTTTTCAAAGGGTGTAAGCTCGTACATGCCTGCTACCTACAAAAATCAATACCTGAAGTGCATAAAAACCCCACTTAAAGACAGGTTGTCATTTGCTTCTCTTGGTTGCGTATGTAAAAATCAACTAAAAAAATAACTCAATTCCAAACTAACCTTGGTGACAAGTACTTTTCAAAACCACCAAAGTTTCCTGTAAACCTTGGACAAGCAGAGAAACACTTGATTTTTGATGGCACTGTCAAAAAGCCATGGACGCTGTCAGGTAAACTACCTAATCTCCTACATAAAGTCCCCAGAAAACCCCACAAATCAGATATTTTTCCTCAATCTGCTCCACCTGACCTACTTAGGACATGTACAACCCCCCACAGAACACAGAAGGACACCAATTCTTTGTCCATTTTCCCCAGTAGTTTTTAACCACTTTTTGAGCACTATATGAAAGGCTACAGCCATCAGCTCTTCCTTTCAGTGTGATTTTGAGTGAAAGGGAGCATAATTTCACTGTTTTGCTTGGAATTCATTCCTTGTTTTGTTCAGTGCTTCTAACAACCAACCTGTTGGGAACACAGGGAGAAAAAGCACAGTTTGAGGATCTTAAATGGGTTAACCATAAGACAGATTCTTTAAAAGATGGAGGAAGTTCTAGGTATGAGTAGAAGCAGCATGTTCATTATGCATATCTAGGAAGACGATGACACTAGGGCTGTGGTAGAGAAGGGATTGTACCCATAGGTTGAATAGCATGAATTCTGTCAAAGTCCGGTATCACGTATTTTAAGTCCCTCGAGGCTCTGGGCCTATGCTTTGACTTTATATCAGTCATTTGCAAGTTAGAGTGCTGAATCCAAGTCCCTCCTACAAATCCGGCCTTTGAAAATGTCATACCTTTAAAAATCTGGCTTTCAGACCTTTAAATTTTTTTTTTCCTCTGTCTCCAATAGTTCCTGCCCCATGTTCTATTAGCAGGATTATTTAATCTGTTAAAAATCCTGACCAAGCAATCAAATATTTTGTACTTCCTACCACCTCCAGTCTGTGAAACCAGCTCTTGTGCTTCAGCTCAGCTGAATTTCAACCTGGCCCTGACAGGCAGATATCTCAAAACGAACTAATTCTTGAGAGCACGATATTTCAAATCAGCTGAATTCACACTAATTTCAAAATTTGTGTATTTCTTTTCATTATTATGCAATTGTTTGAAATTATCTACTTTATTTGAGCCATCAGGATGCACCTGAGGGCAAAGCATTCCCAAGATGACACAGTTAATCATGTGTTCAAATTTCTCATCTGTATAGAACAAATTGTTTTAAGAGATCTTTGCTTTTGTGTGATTCTGGGACAATAAGTTGTTGACCTGCTCTCCTAAACCAATTTATGAAAAGCATAAGAGTTTACCTAAAAAGCATAGAAGTTTCCCAGACATAAGGGATCGTTCCTAGTACAGGCATCCTGCCCCAATCAACCCTTCCTAAGCATCCCTGACCCTTGACTGCACACTGTACCAGCCACAAGGAATAACATTACAGACCCAGCTTCATTGCCACTCAGTGAACATCTGGAATAGAGGGATCCAGCTCTAGTCGTCTTTATCAAATCAGAGCTTGAAACCTTAATGAAAGTTTTGCAATTGGTTTCAAGAATGGTTCCTCATTGTGAGAATGCTTTTAAGCTTTTCTGATCAAGTTATCTATGGCTATCTTACTAACTCATCCCCAGAGAAGTGATCTAGTTTTTCACCTGTCCACATCTATGTCAGAAAAAGAAAAACTATCTTATGCATTTCTTTTCATTTTCTGTCTCTAATTTGTTTGCTCTGCTTCTTTTGTGACTAATGAGAGCAATATTGGTAACCCCACATGTCAATAAACACTAGTTAGGTGCCAAAAAATCAAGAGATGAGGTTTAAAAAGCAAAAGATTTTTGCTTTCAGTTTTGGAGCTTTGTACTGTGTGACAGAAAATGTTGAGAGCTTGCCACATGGAGATAGTTTGAACATAAACAACCTTTTTCTTCATTTTGCAAGTAGCTGTAAGACAGCTCTTGTGGCAGCAAAACACTGGAAATGAAGGAGGCAGCGAGCAAGCCAAGAGAACACTAACAAATCTGACTTAGAGGTAGAATCTTCTTTATTGATGATTTTTTTTTCTACTTCCCTCTCACTCTTGTACTCTGCAGCACAGCTGAACAAAGAAGCTTTTTATCCCTTTCATATTGTGTTTCCCAAACACGTATGATATAACTTCTCTCATATTTTAACACAGGGCATTCAGTGTTTCAATTAGTATGAATTTCAATGATCAACCTTTTTAGATTTTTTATAAAATGTATAAATATGTACTTTCTAGTACAGATGTGTCTGTACACGTTTCCATATCTACCCCTTCACATATGTTTTCATAGGAACATATATTTCAGTAGAAAACATTTTGGTTAAGAGATTCTCAGATTACTCACCTATTCTGTCACACCCAGGAGTAAATTTACGGTTTCCATTACCCCGTGAACATTGCAGTGTGCTGCTACCAATTGCCATCATGAACGCATTTTGTAAGCAAGGCCACGCTACACTTGTGGACCAAATGGTGTATGCCAAATGATTATGCAGGCCTTGAGGCACTCTGAGTGTATAAACATTTACAGTACAACAGATCTTTGGCCAAGTGGCCAAGTAATTGATTACAGGGTTATGAATGCCACTGGATTTTATTTGTAAAAATCCCATACCACTGGCTCTACTTCATGCAGAACTAGAACTGGCAGGTTTTAAAAGTAGGGTAACTCTTAGGTGAATTCAGGAGCAAGCAATCTTTGGAGCAAACCGTGTAGAACAAATAGGAGCAGATCTCAACCCAGCTATCATTTTTCCTGAATTCATGGTATATGACAATTAGGCAAAAGTGTTACAAAGATACCCTATCTTGCTATAGCATAAGTGAACATGAAGAGGACCTCTCCATAGGCAATATTACAGGAAAAGCACAATGACATTGAGTTATGTTAAAAATAATTTAAAAGAAAAAAGATAAATCGGAAATATTTTAAAATAAGACCAGTTGAATGGTAGCTTTAAATACAGGCATTGAATAGAAAATGTTAGATGCTGGATAAGGGATACGGTATTATAGGAAGTATTTTTTCAGTACTATTTACTTTTTCTATCAAATCTGAGCTAACAGTTTTGAAAGGTTAGGAAAAAATTATGTGGAAAAGCAGAACAACATATAGTGATAGTCAGCTGTGTAACTCACATTAAAAGTCTGAGGCACCATTTTTATCTTTAGAGATGGCACTCTTAGATACACATATGGAAATAAAGAGTCATGCAGAAGCATGTTGGCCTTAGGTTTACATCTGCAAAACACAAAGTCCCTGACCCATAAAGTCATACGGACAGTTAACTTTCCACTGTGTTAAATCTATTGGCATAGCACCTCATTCAAAAAAGCACAAAAGGACACATTCAAGTGTCCTTCTCTGGAGCTGAATTTGCTGTCCTGATTACTTCTCAGTTTAAATCAGGTTTGTTTTTTTTCCTTTCTCTTGCTGCTTAGCTGGAAGAAAAGAACATGTGAGTGCTCCCTAATCTGCTCAGTGCAGTCAGACACAAAGGGTAAACTCACCTTAAATGACTGATAAACAAAAGCAAGCTGTAGGTTGGAGGCAATGACTTGCACCATTCCGGTTTGTGAAATGACTAACACACCTTTGCAGGGCTGGTGAAGAACATGCTACACGCCACAGCACTTCTCACAAATCTGGTCAGTCTACTTCTCTCAGTACAAACTCATGCACTGTAAAAGTGGTCTCCAGGCACTGTTCCCTGCAGGCTATATGATTCCAGATCCTCCTCTTTCTACTTTCCTTGAATCTCTGCATTACAAGTCTAGTTCCCTTTTGAGTATCATCTCCATCAGACACACGCATTTCTGCAAGCAGGCAGAGGGAACTGCGAGCTTCACCATGTTCAGCAGAACAGCATTGGGGCAGGAAGCTCATTCCAGAGTTCTGAGTTCACCAGGTCACACCACCCCACCAGCTGCCTCCAAATCCAGATACACTCTGAGAGAAAAACGATGCAGTAAACAAACAAACAGTAAACAAACCCAGGTTTGCACAGTTCTTGCTATATTTGTAAATGGCTAAGAATGAATACAGTGAAAAACTGAAAAAATAACAATTCTGCACCTCAGTTTTCATTGCCCTGGTAACCTTCTTCTGAGCAAAACCACCCAGGAAGGATGAGATACTGGTTTTAATATCCAAAACCACTTTTCTAGAACACAGATTCTAAACGTGGCACCAATACTAAATGTTGTAATTTTAAATGCAACAGATAAATTCAACTTACCCGTGATATAGCTGGAAAATAATTTAGAGAGATCCACGGTATGTAATGCTTACAGTACAATAGCACCTAGAATTACAGTAAACACTGTTCAAGTACTCTGTGACTGTTAGGAGCAACACCAAGCTACTTCCTGGCAACTCAATGGACCTGAAGAATACAAAGGTGGTTTTGGGTTTGCTTTGCTTCCCTTGAGGTCTTGCCCTGAACAAAGGTTAGCCAGACTACATTCAAGGTCTCAGAAGAGCTAATATGTTTTCCTTTGTGCAGGTTCTGTAATTGGAAAGCTTTTGGAGCAGCAGGAGGGCAACCATGCAGTTCTGAGAGACTAGCTAGCACATTTCATCTGTCACACAAACAAGAAACAAATCACTTCCAGTGGTAAGAAGCCAACAGCAGCATCTCTAGAATAGATATGGAACAGAACTGCTGCTGTTAGAAATGATAAAGACCTATTGATCTGCTAGCCCAGCCACCTGCAAATTTAAGACTGTACTCTACAGGATGTCTGCTATTGGTTTTTCCTCTAGACTGGTTTCAAAAGACTACGTATTGATGATCCCATCACTTCCCTTGAGGTTTTATTCCAATTTTCACATATCTCCCTGACAAGTGGAGGAGGGGGGGATTGCTTGATATCCAGCCAGAATTATGAGTTTCTTAGTATGTAACTGGATGTCCCTTTAATTAATTTCTTGCTTTCTTGATGTTTATTCCCCTACAGAAAGGTCTCCTTTTAACCTTTATTTACCCAGATTTGATACTACCTCAGAAAACAGCCCTCTCCTGAATGGTCATTCTGCTCAAATGACTAGTGCTGGTCACTTTCCGGTTGCCATTTCCAGCTTGTTAGACTCTTTCTCTCCAAGCTCCCTGGGCAGCATAATTTTAGCAATCAGCTGTCCGGAATGACAGGCACAGAGAATAAGAGAAATCCAAGAGTGAAAGGACCTAATTAATAAAAAAACAGGAGAAGCATGTAAATGCAGAGTGTTGGAGCTTAAAATCAAAATGGGGAAAAACATGTTGTGTTTTTTTAGAACCTTTGTAATTGTTTCATGTCAGAAGCGCCCAAGGCTAACCAGCCTTTAGTGGATTGATAAAGGACCAACGTGTCGGGTCTTATTTAGTGAAAGAACCCAATTAATTATTATACAGAATTAGATGCCATTTAGCATTGCTTATATTACTGATGACTCGCTAATTTGGCTGGCTCTGATGTAATTACAATTAATTTATGTCCTTAATCCTGATGCTCTAACCTGGCTTTGATTTAATCAGGCGATGTGGAGGTATCACAATCAAAGCAGCATTGAGGAGCTCACTGCTAAAAAGAGATAATTACACCTTACAAAACATATCCTTCCTACCACTCACATGTCTTGAAACACTGAATTAGAACAGTGAAAATTCTCAGTCAGAAAGCATCAGATAGGAAAGCCTGGTTAAAGTGCAGAGAAGAGCTAAGAACATGGCTCAAGATTCTTCCTTGCCTTCTCTCAGAATATGCAAGAATAGTTCTAGTTATTTAGCTGCAATCTACAGATCTCTGGATAAGCTGAAAGAAGAAGTAAATCTTCACGGCATGCCATCAAGACAGGACAGGTGACAGACAGTAAGGCTGAACTGCCTGTAACATCTAGAGGAACATATCAGTGCAAATGAAAATAGCAGCAGCAGAGAGCTCAATTCAGATTGGCCTTGGTGAAAAAACCAAACCAAAACCAAGTAATGACCTTCTCCTTCCAGGGATGCTGGTCTTTTGCACTCCTTACGCATCCCTAATTGTTGGCTCCCCTTGGCCGTTTACCACTGTTGCAGCTTGGAGATAGCTGTCTCCTGTGTCTCATGCCAGAAAGATTGGCTTTACAAGGAATCCTAAAGGTGGGGAGAGACCCACAGGTCTCTCCGAGTCATTTCTACACTTGCTAGAGAGGTCCCTTGCTGTTGGTTTGTTCTCTGGTGAAAGGGAGACAAAGAGTTTTGAGGAATCGGTCTTAGTCTTCAGGTGCTTTCTGAGACACTGGATATAAGGCAAGCCTGGAGCCATAGCATGTCATTTTGCTTTGGATTTCCTTCCCTCACTTCCTGATTGCCCACTGGGCTGCAGATCTGCCCTCAGACCCTTACAATATGATGTAGTCTCTACCTTATTTTCTCCTGTTACTACTGTTACTACTCTTTTTTTATACTCCTGTGTTGCATGGATCTGAGAAGTTTCCTGCTCGTTGTATTTCTACATTGCATTAATCCATAGGTCATTAAGTTAAGTAATTCTTGGGGAGGTATTTTAGCTACTCACTCACTCTTTAGCATATAACTTACACATGCTCCACTATGAAAAGCTTCTTTGCTGCTGCTGAAAGGCACAGAAAGTCTCTCTCCCTCTCTTTTGGGGGCCAGCCTAGCAAAAAAGCAAGTGACTTCAGCTGAAGACTACCAGAGCAGAATGCACATGGAGTAATGCAAACCTGCTTATTCCTTTGCAAACAGCACATCTTTCAGCCTAGAATAGCATACTGGGTCAGCATACAGCCCAGAATAGTGAGGTTATCATAACACTGGATGTTAGACAGTTCACAGGCTGGAATGCCAGAAAGTGTTCAGTTTCCAAAACAGGGAATTTCATTTCAGTTACCTTGGTTATGTTGCTTTGCAACCAAACTGCTGTTATTTCCTATAACCATGCTGCTGTAAGCTGGAGTACAGTTAGAAAACACTAAGATTACCGTTACTGATGGCAACTAAAGGAACTGCCATAACTTATTGTCTTCTGCTTTATTAAATGAAAGCTGGACACTTTTATGAGAAAGGACATTACTTCCACTTATGCTTGCATGCTATGATACCTTCTGCTACATGCAGGGCCAAATTTGTGAGCTCGTATGAAAGACTATTTTTAACGGACCCACATCTTCCTGTCTCTCCTTTTGTTAGTTGATGGCGTACAACCTTTGCCCAGATGTAATGGAGAGAAGGCGAGCAGGACTCCCCTCTCATTCCCCCTCCCCATGTCTCAGACATATCATTGTATTCAGGCTCCTGCACACTCAAGTCACCCCAGTTCAGTACAGCACTTAATCTTATCAAATATATGCTGAAGTCCTGCTAAAGTCCCTGAGAGTTAAGCATATGTTTGTATGCTCTGCTGAAAAGAGGCTGCTTAAGCAGCGCATCAGAGAGCAGCCTGCATCCTCTTCTATGTACACATCGGGTCCAAAGCACTTTCATTAGCTGGTCTCTAAGACAAGCCTCACTTTATCAAGTTGTCACAGTTTGCACAGAGGAGAAAGAAGAGAGCGTAGTTTTGAGAGGGGAGGAGAGCTGTCCCTTCCATATATATGGAAACATCTCCCCAACAGCTGAAAGAACTGCAGATGTGTTGCTTTGAGATGCCTTCTCTCTCTACAGCAGGCATGCTCCAAAGATGATAATGGCTGCCATCCCACCGAGAGTGCTGTTATATGATCCTCTTTCAGTTATTTGAAATATGGACTTCACTCAGAGGATTCTAGGAATAGCTGCTCCAGCTGTTCTGGAGAGATAGAAAGCTGTCACAGGAGACATCGTTAGACTCTGGTAAAATCAGCGGCTGCACTAAAGATCTCACATAAACTCCTTAATGGTTTGTACCATTCAGTCGGGAGTCAAAGAGAAGTGAAATGTGGTCTATGACTATAAGGCAGTTTGTATTCCATGCATCAAGGCTGTGCTTGAATTTGGCAGACGGAATAGGAAAGACCCTAAACGGATCCTTTTATCAAGTGTCTGAGCAGTTACTTGATCTAAGAGGTTTGTATACCTGCAACCAGCAATGTACATGTCTGAGACAAATTACAAGGCAGCAGTAGTGCTACAGTGAAGGATGAAAGTGCACAGAGAAAGGCAAACAAGCAAAGAATTACAACAGCCACTTAATGGCAAACACATTTATTAACATCAAGTGTGATGTTTGTAGGTTTTCCCTGCCATAACCAGCTGCAGATGCCAGCTACTTAAAAAGATGAAACAGTGCAGTGAATAAAATAGAGGGAATTTTCTTATTTTCTTTTTTTTTTTTCTTCCCCCCGCATAGTCTGCCTGCATTCTTGGCAGTGGAAGCAGGCTCCTAGCTCTGTCTTCGAAGGAACAAAAGCCATGCTGGCACACAGCGAGCAACTTGATTTCACAAGGCCTCCTGGGAAGACTGTACAGGAGCACGGCTCTGTGTCTGGCAGCTGCATCCTTGAATAAAAAGAGGAGGAGGAAAAGGGCATGAAGGAAGGAGCACACAAGGTCTCCATACCACACATGAGAAGCTTTTACACACAATCAGACGTCCTTGCCCCAAAGTATTCAATAAAAGAAGTGTTCAAGGTGAACCACTATACTTACTGCACACCACAGCAGCACATTTCACAGGCTACTGTTCTTTTATTAGAGATGCTTCTCAAAGGTTTTATTGCTACCCATAGATTGTAAGTATTCAGGTTTTTTAAGCATAGGAAAAATAAAGAAGTACATAGTTTATTTCAGTTGAAGGGATTGACTCAAAATAGGTATTTTATCATGCCAGTGGTATGACATGGACAAAAAACAACTACAGAAATGAATGCATGACTCAATGGAAATTCACACAGCGGTAAAGATACTCATTTTAGTATTGGATTAGCTCTGAAATTTGAGAGTGTGAGGCAAGCCTTCCATATTTATGGTACTGATTTGCATCAAGACCTTGATCTGAGTAAGTAAGGTACAATTAAAAGCTTGCTCACTTCAGAATCTTAAAAATATTATGAAGTTCAATGGAGACAGCACACTTTTCTTAAAAGGTAGAGTTGAGAATTTTCTGTGTTTCAAAGTCCTGGTAAAGTTCTAGGCAAATTAGAAAAAGAAGAGGGGAAAATTATTATGATTGTGGTAATATTAGTGTCTCAGCATATTTCCAGGATCAGTCTTTTCATTTAAATTCCAGTGTATTTAGACTCATGCAGAGAATTTAACTAATCATTATACAATGGAAATCAGAACAAATTTCCTTAAGGGCATATTGACATTTTCTCTGTCTTGTTCATTGGCATAACTGTAAACAGGAGCTGCTAAAGAGCAAGAATCTCTTCCCTTGCCTATTTCACATTCGTAAATCACAGTAGGGCTTGATCGGACATCCCCGTTCTTCCAGCAGGGAAGAATGAGGGAGGGCACGCACTCCCTGAAAGTAAACCTCTGGCAGAGAGGCCAAAGGAAAAGGAGTGTTCAGTTCTCTAAGCAAGATGGTGATCCTAATAATAATAAACATCTGGCTATCTGAAACCACTGTCAGAGAAAGTTTATTTTAACTATTAGCAGTACTTGGCAGATCAGATTAATTCTTCTTCCTACACTGAATGTTATTTCTAATCATATGTCCACTGACTTCAGAAGGACTCCTGGCATAAGAAATATTGTTGTGGGGGGTAAATTTTAGAGAATAAAGCCTTTAAAACAAACAAACACCACCCCAACCCCCCCCCCCCCCCCCCCCCCCCCCCCCCCCCCAAAAAAAAAACAAACCCAAACACCAAAATAACCAACCCTTACCCATGACCTGTTGGTTTTATGCCAAATCCTTGCTAGTTAGGAATTGTTTTCTGTGTCAAATTTTGCTGCTGGTTCAATATTGTAAATGTTGCTGTGAGTTAGTAGGTTAAGTAGCTTACTCTCAGCAGAACCAAATAATCCTATCTGGTCATCCACTTTACATCTTCATAGTGTTTCCTTATTCATCTTTATATTCATCTTTAGCACAGTTGATTTGAATAGTGGGCATCTTGAGCCTCTTCACCTCTTCTAAACTTGTTTCTCTTAGAGTTTGCATGCAGTATCTCACTGCAGCATCTTATTGCAGCTTCCGTGTCAATAATGGGCCACTCTTTTTTCGCTTTTGACAAGCCATGCACAACATACCCTATGGCTCTGAAGAGTCTTTTTCTCATAGACATAAACTGAATAATCATCTTTATTTCAAACATAGGCTCCATAGCAATTGGCATATTTACTTCTAATCAACTTTTAAAATGGCATCATTCAGAGGTGCTTAACTACATTACTTAATTTTCAGTCTGTATTGCTATTGATTTCTAATATTCTCTCCAAATATAAGACAGCACTCAATAAAGCATTTTGTTGACATAATATGTTTATCTGCCATCCAAAAAGCTGGGAGATTCCAGTAATATGTTTGTAAATTTAGGATTACAGCTCTTTCATAAATGAGTTGATATGGCTGTTTACTGACATGATGCATTAGTATACACATGGTATTTTTCAAGAAATAAAAATGAACACAAAGTACTAGGAAAATTAACTTTGGTTAAAAAAAATCAACAGGAAAAAACCCCACTAAAGTCTTTTTCTTTAAGGCTGACACTAGCTCTATGTCTGAGTTCCTCTTATTTTCTATTCAGGCCAGAGGCTTTCTAGGGTTCATTATTTTGGGTGAAGAATAGTTAGTTCTTGATGACTTGCAAACAGAAATAAATAGAAGATACATCTGGGAAACTGAGGAAATGGGAAATGTTATAGTTCCATTTAATTATGGGATGGAAAGAACTGTTGATTTATCCAGTGAGGAAAGAAGAAACTGGAAAGAACACAGAATGCTTTTAGATATTTATCAATTGAAGCCCTGATAAAAGCGTGAAAAGAACTTGCTGTGAAAAGTTTTCCATATAAAGTTTTGAGCCTGCTCTCTCCGAGATGTGTTTGAAGTGGACCTCACAAGTGGTACACAGGGTTTTCAGCTCCAGCAGTTCCCAACATCTGATACTAAGCAGTTACATGGGAACTCATTTTCCACTGAAATATGAGCACACTTCTATCTCTCTTTGCAAGGAAAAACATCAAGAACGTCAATTGAGTATTCAAACTTGAGAGCTCAAAATAGTAAAATCAAATAAAATAAATACTTAAAGTTAAAAGTTGTGTGACGATGATAATCTAAAAAACACGCACAAATTTTAGTACACAGGATTCATAATCTTTGAAAGCCTGGTTTTGCCAAAACTGAACTGCTTTAAGTGAACTGTAGAAGAAAAAATTGCTTACTTATTACAATAATCAGAAAGCCTGTTTGCTTGCTGTTAACTAAAATTATTTTCCAAAAAGTAGCTCAGTTCAATGAATTTAAAGCATTTGTGAATTCATTACCTATGAGTCCTTGAGAACTTAAGGATTTGCCAAAAAACAAAAAAGTATAAACTTGATATAAAGTATGTACATCCACACAGTGAATACTTAAACAGCCATTTATAGTGTGTGCATTTGACCCATTCCGACTTCAGTATTTGGAGCATGATTTCTACATTCCTATTTCAGGCAGATGAAAAGTCTTATTCTGATCAAAGTTGGAGAGTCCAAATCAGAAAAGTCAATTATTAAACTCTACAATACATCAACAGTAATGTAAACACCCTTTGGTTAAGAAAAATGCAATACAACATACCAACTTCTTAAAAGACAGACACAACACAAATTTCATAGGAATTACTTGTTCACGTAACTGAAGAGCTGAGAAAATGAGTCCCCTCTAGGGACTAAGCTTCATTTAAATATGTTTGCTTTTGAATTCACTTCTCTGAGATCTTCAGCCAAGTTTCTCCAGTTTAGAGAGTTAGTCCAGTTTAGACTATCACAAATGAAATTACCAGCATTTTCACAGAAAACAAAGCTTGAATGAGCCAATGTGGAAACCTGGCCCTGTGAATAACTATATTCAATCAGGGGAAAAAATGTCACCTGTGTATGCAGTCAAAACAATTCAAATTGCACATGTAAACAAGGAATACTCAAAGGACCACTGACAGAAAACAGTTTGTCAGCAATTCACTGCCTGAAATATATTAACAACAAACATTTGCTGAGTAATTGCAATCAACAAATTTGTTGAAACACATCCAGTTGACAGACAATTTATCAACAGGAAAAAAAGAGATAAACATCTGAGAGGAGTCTTTATAATTCTTGCACATTAAGATTTGTCTCCCAACATCACAAACTTGAAATTCAGAGAGCTACCACTGGCCCTCCTGCCTCTGCCTCACTTACACTAATTCTAATGCTATTTACAACATTGCTTGCCAAATTATTTCCATACAGCTGGATAGTCTGTGTCTTCAGATCAAACTTTATACTGTAAGATTACCACGGACAATATTTTATTTATTTGTTTATTCTTAAACTATATATGTCCTTTAGAAAGAGTAATTGGGTCAAGTGAAAAACTGGAGAGGAGACAGTCCTCTCCCTGGAAAGGAACAGAGCCTACTGAAGCTCGGAAAGCTAAAACAGCCTGAGACACATGGCAGGAGAAGAGAACAAGAGAATCATTACAAGGAACAGGGGTCCTGATGCTCACATATGGAAGTAGAGAGTTTGCTGGGAGTCCCAGAGAGCAGACAGTAATACATTAGAGAACAGTAATTTTCAGGGGGGATTGGACAGTCTGTTGCAATTCAGAAAGTAAGCATGATGTATCTACAGGAGCCTTTTAATAGCTCAGAAATGCATTTTTAAAGCAGATTTCCTGATTTTCCACACTTACCATGCTTTGATTTGCGTCATGAAGGCGTTTTGGAACACACACATTGGATTCCTTTTAGATGAAATTAAACTGGAAAATATTGTACAAGAGCACCTCTAATGTGCCCTGAGAGCTAATGGGCATTCAGTCCATAGGACTGGACTCGAGCTAGATCAAAATAACTCCCTGAAATATGTATGGGTGAACATTGCTGCCTCAGTACCAGATATTTTGTTCTACAAAAACACTCCTATTGCCCTACAGTATCTGTTAACATGGACATAGCATAAGGCAACTGAAACCAAGCCTAGAATTAAGGATACATATACACATGCGGTAGGCAGAATGAGATTGATTTATAAACCCTGTATTCTCTCTCACCTAGCCATTTAAGGTTTTCCTAGTGTTAAGTATCCCCTTTCATAATACAATAAAATCTGGGCTTTTTGAATTTAAAAGCCATTTCATCTATCTGGCATGCTCACACAAGGGAAAGTTATAGGCAGGGCGACTTCAAGTTTCTTACTTGACCATCATTTGGTCATCTGAATGTCATTCCTTCAACTCCTGGAAATGCTGTCCTACATAAACATTAGTAACAGTAATTGTTATTCATCCAGCCTTCCAACTCTTTTGTCATGTCAAACTTGGTATTTGTGCTTCCATCTATCCAATTTATAGGCATAGTCCTGCTCATATGCATACACTAATAGGTGACAGGCTTGTCTGCTCCATCATTCCTAAGGTATTACCAGAATTCCAGCCATGGACAGTAAGCTGCATACCATACAGAAAAAAAGGAGATTAAAGTCTTACTTACATATTAAAGAATGAACCAAATTGCCATAGACTTAATAAATACATTGCTGTACCCGGAAGTGGTATTCTTTACTTCTGAAATGGGAGATATTTACGTGGAAGAGAATAGGTATGTTTGGGAACAAGGAAGGAGTATGAATAAAACTAAAGAAATCAGAGAAGACTTGGCATAAATAAGCCAATTACACAGGCTCTTGAACTGAAATCTTTAATAATGCATAAAGTAAAACACAGACATGCAGCAGAGCTAATGCTTGCAAATGAACAAGTCTGCGATGCGTAAACATTTTCCCAAAGTAAGGATAACAAAGAATAAGGTATCTAAAAAAAAAATCCCTCCAAAACCCTCCCCAAACCAAACCAGGAATTAGAAGAGAAAATAATTTAATAAAATAAAATAGGATTAAGAGAAAAGTCTATTGAAATTGCATTTAGAAAAATTTCAAGAGAGAAAAGAAGTTGAAACCCAGTGGAGACCAATATATCATAGTAAACCTACTGTAAATAAATTAGCATCTTTCCTCGCAGTCCATGTTGTTAGCTCAAGCTCTTTGCAACTCATCCTCTATTGTCATCCAGCTAATTTCATTCAGTCAATATGTATGTACACAGTTAGTTCAGCTCACAAGGGTTCCCAGGGACAGCTCTACTGTTTCACATTTCCTGCTAAATCTCAACTGCCACAAGGAGCTGGAACCACAGCCCTGAGGACTAGAAATCATTCTGCAATTGCAGAAGAGCTGAAACAGTGCAAGTTCCTTCACACTAATACAGAAATGTATTTGAGTAGGAGACTGCAATTAGATGGCAAAGGGCAGTTGGTCCCTCTCAATTCTGCCCCAGTAGCCTAAGGCTACAAAGAGAGGTCTGGATTCCATGTGGATTGCACATGGACAGATGAGGAGATGCTGCAAAGACACACCATCAACTCCAAACAGTTGTTTTGCATAACTCAGTGCAGGCAGACTTCCTCACACACAGGTAGCCCTCCGAAATTCACCAGGACATTGTATGGTTTATTTGAGGAAATACATTTTCCTCTTGTTTTGTATCTCTTGGCTTTACAGTGCTGATTTGAACACTGGAACAAGAGCTGAGAAAGCCAATGCTCCTCACACAGACTTCCGTGACCATCTTCTCTGACAATGAGCAAATGGCTTAACTTTTCAGTGGCATTTAAAATCTATTACATAGAATTTCCTGCCTCAAGAAATGTTTTAAAGCTTAATTTATATTTATAAAATGTATTGTGAAAAACTGTTTATAGAATACTACTTACTATATTTGGGAAGAAAATTTAGTACTATCAAAACAAAAATTCTATCCTAAAACTCTGATTTATTTTTCCCCACAACACACTACATTTGAAAAAAAAAGTTAAGTTTGGATCAGTTGAAATGCTTATTTGATTAATTTGAAGATATATTTAACTGTGCTTTCAAGTATTTTAAAGCTTTGAAAGAGTTCGGAAAATTTCTTCAACTTTTTAGAATGAAAATTTGATCTTAAGTTACATTTTCCTGCCCATAATTTTGTCTTTGGCAAAGTATTATCTTCCATATAAACCCATATTTGGTTAGAAAATGTGTCCAACTTTAAACAGAACATTCTACACTCTGTTATGTCAATATATAATAATTTTGTGACTAGTTTCATATCTCACTTCAGGTCACATGATACAAAAGATGTCTTCTTTTTACATATTTTACCTTTTGCTTTATTTATGAATACAGAAGTGGGATATTATAGGACCTGACCTGTTGGTCAAGCTTCCAATAGCAATTGAAAGCAATCATGGTAAGGTTAAATGATGCTGCACTCAGGAAAAAAAAAAATCTGTTACTCCATCTACAGATCAGGCAGAAATCAACTTTGTTTTGTAATGTAGTCTGAGAGAATTCCTACCTTAACTAAGCAAAAATAGTAAAAAATTTGAATGCTTCTTACTACACCAGATTTTTACTGTTAGGGGAATATTCCACAAATTATGTTATGCTTCCCGGATGTATTTTTATTCCACAATTTTTTCATGTGAATCATTTTAACCTGATGCGTGTGTGCCAAAAATATAGGAGAGTTTAGTATTTTAAAATATGCACCATAATGCTTATTAAATGACATAAAACACTAGTGAAGTTTTGGCTCCTCTGAATAAAATCATTAATGTCATTACCTGAGACAGCACCAATTTCAATCTGCAAGTTTTACAAAAATGCAGCCAAAAACTGAGCTGCAAAGGTAATTACAGGCTATGAAGTCATGCACTGATTTTCAAGTATCTTGTAATTTTTATTTTAAAACAGTATAGAAAAGCAAAAATTATGCATGTTTACTGATTTCATTATAAATATACGTAATAAGGAATAAAAAATAATCTATTTGGATATACAATATAAAGATGTCTCTTCAGGGATCCACTAAGCATCCCAGAAAAATTAATTACCCAACAACTCCAATTAAATTAAGTCAAATATCAGCACCATTAAAATGATCAGCCCACAGAAAACAAGCTAAACAGCCAGCTACCTGTAAGGTCCATCACCTAGGAAGCATTTTTAAATTTTACAGTCATCATTTTAAAATTAGCATTATCGGTACCTTGATACCTATTAGTACCTGAAGCAGACTCAAGACCACAAAGTTCAACTTGCCCTAATGTCTTCTGCTGGGGTTTTTGTCTTGCCCAGTGAAGGACCACAACAGTCTTGACATGAGTGGCAGGAACAGTGACAGCAAGGCCAAAAGCTGAAGTGGTACCTCCCTACCAAACCCACTGTCTGAGCCCTTGCTTTACTATGAGTTAACAACTTGATCTGCTCCTTAAGTGGTACAAATAAGCAAAAATTTATACTCTCTCAGTCACAGGTTATTCTGTTTGGGATTTTCCTCCAGCCCCCCCTCGTTACCTCAGCCTTCCTTGCTTAGTGTCCATCAACACGCATCCTGACTGCATGAATACGCGGTTCTACTGACATTACATACCCACTTTGTCTTTTGTTTAGAGACTCAAAATCAAAACGTGTCTGCAAATTTTCAACAACCTCACTTGAAAAATGTGATCTACCTGTAGTCATCACCCTTGTAAATCCCAAATATTTTCACTTGTCAAAGTAATTTGTGTGTGTGTGAGGGATTGCTAGCACACTTCCTTAGGACATTTGGATTCAGAAGATGCAGACTATACCATTAGTCTGCTGAGCAGCTTTGGAAAACTTAACCTTATTGCACCTCAGATTACCTATTTGTTAAATGGTGTAAATGAAAGTGTCATTTACACAGCAGTCCAAAATATTAGACTGAAAGTGCCATATATCATTGTCTGCTTGCTGGTTTTATTTCCTATAAATAAGCATTTCTTAATGTCATATTTTAATCTTATTTCAAAAATTCTCACATTAAGATGCTAGAAAGCATCCAGGTTAGGTACAACATGTACTATTTAAAAAAAACCTTACATTGAAAGGAATGATCATTTTTCTAGTCTGTGATAAGTCTCTCCATATGCTCAAACATAACAGGATTTTTCTGTGGGTTTTTTGAGGGTTTTTTTGGAGGAAGAGGAGTTGGGAATGGGATTTTTGTCATCATCTCTCACTATAATCTCATAGATGAACACCTTAAGATATGGGGCAAGAATTAGAAAAGCCACTGCAGAAAGAAACGAGGACAAAAAATTAATTCCAGACTATAAAATATATAAAAGTCACAAAAAAGAGACACTTAAAATTGAGGTTTTTTGGGGGGACTGTAAGAAGAATAAAAAGATGTGGCAGGAAAGAAGAGAATATAAGAGAGGAGACTAAGTGAAATGACACAGAGAATTTAAGAATTGTGCAGGGTATGAAAAGCCATAAGAAAAAAAAATCCACTGTCAAGCCAAGACATGTAGCAGACATGTAACTGTTCTTATCTGCACTTGAGGGCATGAAATAATTCCTTTTTTAATTTTGCCTTTTTAATCCTGTCAATTGGAGCTGTCACTATGGATGTAATAGCAAGTATCCCAATCACAATATCAAAGACTCTTCACTGACACTCCTTGAAATAGCATTAATATCTGCTCACTAAGGGTAGTACATTTAAATGTTCTTGTGCAATGTCGTAGCTCCCCTTTAGTCAGGTATCAAGCTGCTATTTCACGCTCTGCTTGTAAAATTATTAACAGCTGGCCTAACGTTAGATCAACTGGAGTATGGTTTGCTAGAACAAGACAGTGCTTAATAAGACTATTTCCTACTCTATCAAGCTATTACCCACCTTTGTATTTCCAAATATCAGAAATGGCCTTTGAGCCCAAAGCAGGATCTAACTTTTTAACAGCGACAGGCCTGAACTAAGATGTCAGACTTCAACTTTGGGGAAAGGTGAATTTAAAATCCGAACTTGGATCCACAAATGTTCTCTGCGAATAACAGGCTTAGTAAAATCCAGGTTAACATGTCACAGAAAAAACTCTTGTTCCTAGCACCTTTTATATTCTGTGTTTAGGAACCTTGGAGTGGATGACAATAAAATGAGAACTTTTCCAACAAAATGTTTTCCCATTGGAGAATTCAAATCTTTCCCACTCCCCGCTTCCCCAAGCATATCGGGCCAGACCTGTCTTTGGGTACACAGTGGCTCCAGGCAGCGCTGTCTGCTAATGGCAGCTCAGGACCTTACAAAGAGTAAAATCAAAAAGGCTCAACTCACAGCTTCAAACTTGCCTTCAACACAGTTATTCAAGTTCAAGAGAGCAAGTTCGTGTAGTCCTCCTTCCCAGCGCAGAGAAAATTCATAGGGCAGCAGTTTCGGATCAAAACTCAGTCTCATTGGGGGATGAATAAATCCAGTAACAATAACACAGTCCTTGGACCAAAGAGCTCACCATATTCTTAGGTGGCTGCTTGCTACCTCATACCTGATTCCACTGGCTCCTGTGCCAGTGAAATGGATTCTGGTATTCAAAAATGAAATAATAAGCTCCATCCTGAAGCAGCAGCTCCTCCCTGGCCAGCTCCCCCCTTTATATACTGAGCATGACATCATATGGTATGGAATAGCCCTTTGAAATATTCCTTTGGCTAGTTTGGGTCAGCTGTGTCCCCTCTCAGCTTCTTGTGAAAATTACATCTATCCCAGCTGAAAACCAGGACATTAGGAAAACTGAGGCTGTAGTTCTACAGTAAGTTTTCTCAGAATTGCAGCCACCTCATTTTCCCCTCATACTTGCTCTTCTGTACTTCATGAAATAAGCCAGCTACAGTTGTTGTACTTATACAGCTGCCTGTAGTGAAACAATCCAGGTTAAAATAACAGTAACAATCATGAGGTTTTTAACCACAATAGAGCAAAATTTTTCTGATCTCCCAGCCAGTGAGGGAGTACTGCAGAGACGCACTAAAGGTAATTTTGCAGTGCTTCTGTGAACCGCTGAAGCACATTCAAAATGGCAAGATAATGATATATTTCCTTTAATGTCATTTTCAACTTTATTGTTGCAAAGGCTATCCAAATAGGGGGACAGATATTCCCTGTGAAAACAGCTGAAACATACAGTTCTGTAAGGAAATACAAATGAACTCATATTTAAATGTTAAGTTCCTAAATATTTATAGCCTGGGTATAGAACAGGTTAACACAGGGATAGAAACACAATATGTTAATATCAACCTCTGGAAAGAAAATTCTCGATATTCATCTCTTGTGTTTGAATCACTGTAAAGTGGAGGAAAAAAAAAAAAAAAACCCCAAATCCACCAACTACGCAAAACTGGGATCTAAAGCCAAATGCTACAATTTGGTATTGTGAACTACATCTAGATCATTGTGATGTGACTTGCAGTGACGGTTTAGCCCTTTAGCCACTTCTATCAGAAGAGTTGTTATATTTGTTCAAAGCTAAGTGGTACAAAGGAAATGTATTGTGTAGACCTTAGTATTCACTGATGCGGTCAAAATCTATCTGTAAAAACACGTTCAGATCATTCTTTTGACTCTAATAGTGCTTAAGTATTCTGGCATGTTTATTTCTTCTGGAACAACAATGAGAGCTGCATTGTTTTTTACTGAGAAATAACCATTTGATAATGAAGTGTTTGACAAGTTGAACATAGTCTGCAAATGTATACAACATGCTGCAGTCAGCTCATCAAGAAAAAAAGGAGGAAGAAAATGTTAGAAATGAGTAAAGAACATGGCTTTCATTTCTTAGAAATTTATCTTGCTTCCTTATGTGGAAGCATTACCTGCCCAAAATAAATTTTTCTTTCATGTTTAGAGCTAAAATTCTGTGAAAATTTTTCTAGGGGTTAAAAAGGATCTTAATTCTGCAAATGATTTATGTTTCCTTGAAATGACCAGCCTAGGAATTGCTAAAATACCACCAGAAAATTCTTTTAGTAGGAAGGCAGGAGAAGGAAGCACAGAAGCAGAAGCCCAGGAGCTCTGTGTTCAGATTATAAGTCACATATGGATTCTTGTGATGCAATTACAATTTTCACTGACTTCACACAGGTTGTAGACAATGGATACCTTATGAGGGATATTCAAATCTGAGCTGAAAAGGCATCTTCTGCAAACATTTCCTACTAGGGGACTGCCCAAAGTTCCTGAACATATTGTCATGAAACAGGAAGTCTAAAACACCTGCAACATCTGGCTTGCAGCCAGCCAGAATTGGTGGGTTGCACTGCAAGTTGGTAGTTTGAACTGAAAGTCTACCCGATCAGCAGCTCGAGCCGGGGCAGGCAGCGCTGACTGATAGGCAGCGGTTTGCGCGGTGCCAGAACACGCAGTTTGCAATTTCTTTCCCTCCATGCGACCAAATGCCTGAGCTGGTGGAGAGTGAGAAGGCCATGGGCTAGAATAAGAGGGGAAAATTAGAGAAAAATGAACAATGACCAGCAGGAAAAACTGGGGGTAGAGGAGTAACAACCAAGGGCTAAGAGGAGAACGAGGACATAGTGGGAAGCATCAGACCAGCAAAGAGGAAAAGTTCAAGTCTGAGTTATGAGGATACTTTCATAACACTAAATATAAACCAATGACACAGAATATAAGCCTGATTGTTCTGCTGAAAATGCCTTACAATACTATGGTAGTTTGATACAATTTAGACCTACGTTATTAGTACAAATTTTTTGATGGCTATTTCATTCATTAAGAAACCAAATAAAGCCTTTCTATACAAAGAATTCATTTATTCAGATGCATTCAGTACTGAGTTGTAAACCTGCAGTAATTACTACACAAAACCTCCAAAAACATCCACCAAATTTTAAAATTCTTGCGCCTCTTTGACATAGTGCACCTTGTATTGATGGTTTGAGTGTATGAAGTTGTGACCATCCCTAACAGATACAATGACTTACTTGGTTAATGCTGTTACCACCCTCACACCTTTGCTCTCACTCCCACCTCAGCATAGAAAAGTGACAGAGGACATGAAAATTTAAAAACTACAAAATCTCATATAACAATTCAGTAATTAGTAACGTCATGTACAATTATTTAAGAGAAAATGAAATCACATGATATGCTAAGGTCAAGCAAGTACATAGAAAAGAGTAACTTTATAATTCAATACAAGTGGGCTGCTTTAAAATGTTGCACGTTGCCTTTAAAACACAGATGATTAATATTGAATGACCTATGCATTCACATGTACTTAAAGGATGTAATACCTAATTGGTTCATCGGGTAGCAGGCAACTCAAAGTGGATCTCAGTTCCATTACATTTTCCTTATATATTAGAAGTATGATAAAACAGATTACAAATTTACCACTTATATGAAATATTTGTCTAAGTAAAAGATAAAACATGGCACTCAGAAGCAAGTTAAAGAAGTATATAGGAAGAGACAAAACAATCTATACTAAATTCATTTTGAAAATAGTATTATACCGTCATGCCATTATTTTTTTCTGGCATTGTGATTTCATTAAGAATTTCATAAAACTTCATTAAAATTTGGTGTGTGCTGAAAGTTTTTCTGTATGAGCCTAAATGGCTGAAGTACTTGTGACCTTTAGTCTGGTGAAGTACTTTCTGCTTGGAAGTGTAAAGCTGAGCGTATGGTTACATTCCCAGCAGGATAAGAGCCATCTCTTTCATGGTCAAGTACTGTTTCAAAACAGAAGTAGTCAGTTCAGTGCTTACATCATTATCTTTTTGAAAATGCACTGAATTCAAAATTTCCTTCATTGCTTACCAAGGTACAGAACTCAGGTATCAAGGGACTGATATCTTACACATGTTACAGAACCCTGAGAAGTGCTAATAACAAAATCAAGGAATAAAGTGTGATGCAACTATCATGCATCACTGAAATTAGGGAGGTGCACAAGTTAATCTGACAAGAAACATCATCTGACAGTGAATGAATTTGCATTAATTTACTAATTTGTAATGCACATTTAAAGTTGATTGACATAACTCCTAGCCAGGAAACTCAGTCACCTGCTGCATTTAGTAGTATGGTAGTATTAAAAAAAGCCCTGGGTTAACACCTTGGGAACGCATAGGTAGATCCAGAGTTCCTTCGAAAGAAGAAAAACTTCAAGAGATGTAAACAAGCATTAAAAACAAATAGAAAATTAAAAATCTAGGGATTTAGCTATATAGCAGATTAAAGATTTCCAGATTTTGAGAGCGTATTCTGGGGAACAAAGAAAGCCTCTAGATATTGTGAATTATACCATCTTAATTCTGAGAGATAGTAAGATTTGATATTTGCATACACACCACAAAACAGTCATGCTGAAAGTAGGATGCCTGCTTTCCTGACAACACTTTTTTTTTTTTTTTTTTTTTTTTAAAGTTCATATTTAGTAGAGCTTTTCCACAGGGGCTAGCATTCTTAATTTTGCAAAAACCTTATAGGGTCACGATCTGTACTTTGCCTCTTCTCCAAAATATTATATTGATACCAATATGCTGCACAACAAATTCAGAACTGATTGAGAAAGGCATTAGCATTCTGCTCTATCACAAATATGACTTTTGTTTTTCCTACACATCTACCACTTGCTTTCAGCTATGCCTAACATGGCAGAGCTTTAACAGGGAAGTATGCTAGTAGTTTGTGCCAGCTGAGTTCAGTGAGAGGTCAGGAGCTGCACTGAAATCTTGCATCTCTCTACCCCCTGCCTCCCTCCCACTGCTTCATGTTCTGCACTCCTCTCCATTCCCAGACTGGCAACCCACCCTGAGCTCATTTCTTGTTTTTCTATGGAGGATAGAAATCATTATTATATCAATATTTAAAGTTGCCTTAGAGGAATGAAAATAGTGCTAGTAGCAGGTAGGTATTACGCTGAAAGCTATGAAATTGGTGCCATTAGTTGTTTTTTACTTTTATAGCTTCACCCAAGCCAGGTGTCTGCTGACCAGATAATAAGTTACCTGTGCCCCACATTTCCCATGCTTTCTTAAATTTTCACCAAAAAAAAATTAAAAAAAGTCAACGAGGCACTAACTAATTGGCCAGATGCAACTTTCCAAGTCATGAATTCACATCCAGTGCAAGCTCTTGCACTGTTCAGCCAACTGGAAAACATGTAAAACATATATGTAAGAGGGGAATTAGTCTTTTGAAATAGTGCAGAGGGTGACACTTGATCATTCTCTGGACGTGAAAGAATATGATCTGCAGACTTCTAATTTGGTGATTTGTTACACTGCAATTACTGCACTGCTAGCAGGTAGTCAGCACAACTACGAGGACAGCTAAGTTCCATAAATACCAGAGGAGGGTTCAAATTTTGACTCAAGTAACTTCGTAGCAAGTTGAACAAGACCACAGGTTATTTTTCAGCTTAGAGTGATGCTGACTATGACCTCATCATGGAAAAAATGTCAATCTCTCTCACACTTAGAAGCGACTAGCATGTATTGACCGCAACAGGAACAGCAAAAGTCCAGAATTAGAACTTACTGAGCAATACAAAATATTTTGGCAAAAAAGTATCAACAATCAACATTCTATTAGCGTTGCCCCTGCTTTATGTAGAACAAAAATTACCTAATTTTCTAAAATTTCTATTTAGAGACAGTGGAAATCAGTCCTGTGTTGTTTTCAGGTTTTGTTCTACAAGTTAAAGCATTCACTCTGCTAAGGAAGTGAATCCATGCAAACATAGTTATCATAAAAATATTATCGAATAAGGAGGCAGCAGTAACTGTCAGCATACTCTCTACATAGCAGTGTTCAGAAGGCATGAGTTAGCATCTGGGCCCAGATCCAAAACACAAACTAAAGCAGACAGACTCCAGAAGTGATATGATTATGCCATCAAAGAAATTTAAACAATATGCTTAGTTCTGATATTTTGTATTTGCTTTGGATGGGACATTCTGCAGTTTTTAAGACCAAAAAGTTGAAAGAATTTTCTCCTTCCAAATGAGTTAACCTACCTGTTTGTGTGAGGAATGGTTTTGCACCCCGTGAATCTAAGTGCACAAAACAGACTGCGAATACTAACATTAGCAAAGATTCAAACATTAATAAAGGTAATTGACTAAAGGGATTTGCTTGACGTTCAACTTTGTAGCTTATTGTGAATCTATAGTGAAACAAAATATTTTTATGTGCGTTTCTGACTTACAGCAATGATTTAATGGGATTGTACAGTACAATATTGTCACCATTTTTATCTCTGTGACAGCAAAATCTAAATTCATCTAAACAAAAATCTGAGATGATAAAATCAGAGACGTCTTGTAGAACGAGTAAGCAGAGTTCCACAAGGCGACAGATTTAACAAGAATCTGAATAAAGAAAGCACATGAAACCAAAATATTATTTGCTGTTTCAATGATATTGTGCAAAGCCCTTGCTGAATATTATAATCAATGTATTCTTGGTAGAAATCATAATCATGAATCAAGGTTTGATACTAATATTTGGCTCTTAAAAGGCATTTGCTTTTAGAAAGCCACATTTTAGTGTAAAATCATCTTTAGCAAAACATTTTCAGCTACTCACATTCAAAATTTTCATATTTTTGTTTGAAGAGCTCCTGAATGTTTTCTGTATAAGTACGGAAACAAGGGGCCACAGTAGCAGCACTTAAAATTTTTTCAGTCTTGGCCAAGATGTTGAAAATAAAGTTATCATCATCTTATGTACTTAAAACTGATTGTTTTGGTTGTATATCTGTGCAATTATCCCAAGCAGCTAACAGTTAATACAGTATTTACTGTTACAGCAAACAGGGTTCACACTGATTAGAAAGATGTTTCATGATATGGTGGAAGTATTTTCAAGCATGTTTATCTGTAATAACTCCAGACACGAATAGCATACCGAAGATGGCAGGAAAAGGAATATTCATACAGTAGAACCTAGACTATTCAAAGATGGATGAAATTGTGAAAAAACTTAGGGTATTCAATATAAGAAAACATTTAAACTTCCATGATTATTTCTCTGGTGTCTTTTCAGTGCCCTAGAATGAAGGACAAAATCCAAAATTTCCCTCTGTAAAGTTCATCTTTTGAACGGTCATTGCCTAGTCTCCCATCAAGTTAATGATATGTACTGACTTTACTGATAATTTTTCTTCTTTTTTTAAGTCATAGGCTTTTTAAAATGAAATTATCTTCACTTTGAGCTACCAGCTCATGCCATACTAAGATGTTTTGGCTCCCCACCCCCCCCCCGTTATTTTTTTAGTTTAAGTATTGCAGAGCCAAAATGATAACATAGTAGGCAATCTATGTCAGAAGATCTGTCCCAGTTTAATTTTTTTTCATAACTGTAAAGATTTCCTCTCATGCTGAATACAGCAAAGAACACTACAAGGCTCAGAATCCTTTTATTCTTTAGGACTAAATTAATAACACTGGAAGTCAGTGATGTTTCTTCTCCTTACATTGACTCCATCTATAGAATACGGTTTCTACATATTTCCAAAAAGATCCCCAGAGGACTGGCACTTGAAGCTTATGGCTAAAGATTGAACAATGAAACAGGTCAGCTTGTCCTAAGAAATCAGGTCATTCAGCTGTATTTCATGTTATCATTTTGACAACAGGAGATGGGGGAACAGACACAGTTGTAAGCCAGCTCTTTGGAAGAGCCACTTACAGAACACAGTGAAATAGCAATGCTTCTATTGCAAAACCTAAGTTAATCTTTAATACACAGTCCAATTATTATGGGTGCTGGTCTCCCTGGTTTTTCTTCCAATATTTCTCTATTTTTGAGAAGAGCAATTTCAGATTGATGATCCTACATCTTGGGGTTTTTTTTTCTTAAGGGAAAGCACCACTATGTAAATATTCACTATGGAGGACATTTTATTGCTGTGGATGTTTGCAAGAACAAACTGAACGATCACACATTGAACAGCCACACATTTCAGAGAATCTCAGTTTGTCTTAAGATGCCCAGAGCTTGACATGAGGAAAAAAAAAGATATCCATATGGTGACAGATTCCCATCGCTTAACTATAAACTACAGAGGACATGAAAGGGTTTTTTTTCTGCATGCACCCACAAATAATTCTGACTTTCTTCATAAAGTCACTGAAGCTACCCCAAGATGGCCAAATGCATAGCTCTGATATATTTTCTAAGTCTTCATCCACAAGTAGCACAGTGAAGTCAGTGGAGCCGTTTGTTACATAGCCTCTAACTACACCACTGCATAGATGGCAGCATCCACTGTAGAGGATGAATCGGAAGGATACTGAACAGAATTACAGGGATGGCCGATTGCTGCGATGTCCTCTGTGGATGCTGAGACAGTAAGCAGCTCGGAAATGAACTTGTCATCTGCTGACAATTTGAAACAGGTGCAAATTGAAGAGCTCTTCAAAACTTCTTAGAGTTTAAAGCCACACCTTCCCAGTTCTGTTGCAAAAGGCTATACCTGGGTGTAGGTCTACCAACAGAACTGTTTGTAATCCTTTTGTAAGGATTGTCACCTGCATAAAGGCTTTAACTATGTTTCTGAATACTATGTCTCTTAAGCTGTGGCAAACATATAAAGCAAATCACTGGAATAAGAAAATAAGAATTTTTACTTACTAGGTATAGACCTCTAGCACAACATACATTGTTAGTGAATCCTAGGGCTGACCCGCCACAGAAAGCATCATCAAAAGTCAAATATAGGTAATAAACCTTGAAAAAAAAATGGTTTTGGATAAAACATCTTTACTTGTTGGAACCTCTACTGCAACTCCTGTTGACAGGGAGCTTATGCGCATACACATAAATATATATATACACACACTACTTTTTCCAATGCTTTTCTAATATGTGCTCCTTTTCTCTTGAAATAGTTGCTTAAGCTCATTTTGTACTCAAAAAATGGGGAGAGTAAAAGTTTCTGTAATTGCAAATGACAAGGTAGGTCTGTCTGACACACTCTACTGAAATGTAAAGAATACTCTGAAAGTGTTTCCAAACCCCTAACTGAGCCAATATAGCAGAACACAGTCATAGGAAACATCCAACACACCAACTGATTCTGATTCTTGGCTTACCCCTACTTGACTGTAAACAAGCATAAGTGAGAAGTTATGAAAATGCTGTCAGGGTCCTATATTGGCCTAGAAATTGCAGATTTTGTCACAGGAATGAAAACAAGAACTGTAAGCAAGCAGGACCAAGCATGGTTTGAAGAACACTACATACCTGCTACCCAGCTCGAAGAGTTACTTGCAAGCCAGAAAATTCTAGGCAGGACAAGAACAAAAAACACGTGCTGTGGATACTAAGGACTGTATATTTGTATGCCAGAAACATGAACTGGCTAGGTGGCCAACCACACACTGGCTAGCTATACATAACCGTAGAGTGTATTGTATATTAAGACAGGAGTAGTTAAGGCCATTTGCTTTCTAGTCTCTGGACATTCAGGCCCTACTGTATTACTCTGTGACCAGCAATGTACAGTACGTACCTGCAACTCTACTCACAAAGCTTCCTGAATAAAACCAAACTAACAATATGTGTATTAAGTCAGGTGTCTCCTTTAAGGGTCACATATTTTTAGCCACTGGAAACATCTTGGAAGGAAAAGCCACCATTTATTTTTTTTAAAGAATAGTCACATATATCAAAAGAAGTATTTCACTGCATTTTAAATAGGTAAATTAATATGAAAGAGCCTGTAGAACTGTCCACTCAGATATCAACCTAAATCTTTCACTAGATTTACCTACCTTTTTCTCTGCCTTTTTTTTTTTTTTTTTTAATTCTGCCAATCAAAGTTTCACACAGGAGCTTAAATAGCAGGCTACATTTAAAAAACAAGTAAAAATAAAAAATGTTCCTCCTCTTTTCCCAGATGAACCAGAAATTGGAAGCAACAAGCCAAATTCCAATTTGCAGCTAAATTGAAGTAAGTCTGCTTTAGTAGTTAGCCTTTGACTAGGACGCCAGGCCCTAAGATGTCTGCAATCTTTAAATTGCCACCAAAAAAAAAAAAAAAAAAAAAAAAAAAAAAAAAATCAATTGAGCTATGCTTAGTTACACCTCCAGAAAATATTTTCTCTGCTTCCCAAAGATGCAAATCAATTGAAAATACATATTTCATCTAAATCCGGAGCACTTTGAAATACCGTTTCCTTTGATGGTAACTTGTTCTATATTGCGTCAACCATCAGGCATTCAAAACCCATGTTGTTCATGAGACATCATATTAAACAGGATAAGAAGCAGTTGTCCCATGCTAACTCAGCTGGCATTCGGCAGTAAGCACTGCATTTATTTCAACAAGCTTGTCTTTTAAAAGTCTATTCTCCCCCATTCCCCTGGGGAATTCAATATGACTATAGCTAGATGCACAGAGAATACAAAATACCCTTCAACATAGCTGTGAAATTCTAACCCCCAACTCATAATAAAAAAGGTGCAGAAAAAACATATGTGGAGCTACATGACAAAGTCTTCTTAATATCACAAACACTCTGGCCAGAACATTTGGAAGATGCATTATCTAGATAAGCATTAACAGAAAGACCTATCAGAGAAATTTCACCAAAACTACCACCTTTTATTAAACCCAGGGGAGATTTTAAAATCACCCCATTATTCTGATGGCTTTAGAGAGCCTGTTTTCTCTGGCTAAAACATGCTTGAATGTAACATGAAAGAGATCTGGCTTAACCCTAGCATTAAAATATGTGGAGAACCGCCTTAATGACAGAGCCAGATTGAAAGAAATATTTTCATCTTGGCAGACTTCACTAAATCAAGAGTAGTGTCTTTTGATCAATGTCAGCCTAAATGCCAGCTGCTTGGCTAGCAGTTGAGGATTGAGCTCCATATTAGACATACTTTAGCCTCACCCACACTGGCACTTATTTAAAAGCCAGGGTTCCCTCATGGAATTTTGGAATTCTGAAGTCTGGAACATCCGTACTGTGCAAGGTCAAAAAAAATGGTCCTAAGCACACAAAATGGTTTGCAAGTGGAGAGAAAGAAAATAGAACTCTCCAGAAAGATGTTCCCTTTGCATTTAAGAGAGATAATGATCACTATTTCAGTGCAAAACAATAATGTGAAAAATATCAACAATACAAGAATTTGAGATGACATTGTCATTTTTTGAAGTGAGGAAAACATGATGTTCACAACCATAGTCACAAATTATTCCAGCCTAATTTTAAAATGTAATTTCTGTTGAAATCACAAAAGCACATTTGGCATTTTCTCAGTGTTCTTGCATTCATTAGGATTATTTACACCTTTAAGATGGGTAAATGCTTAAATATTGAATTGATTTTATAATTTGAGTAGAAAGGTATCTGTTATTTTAATTTAAGTGATTGCATGAACAGAAAAGGAAATTTGCAGATATATAAGGTAACATATATAAAAGTATAAAAACCAGACCTCTTACACAGGAAGGTTTGGAAAGGATACTACATAATTTGAAGAAAAAAATCCTCTTAATTAACAAAAAAAAAAATCTAAGAACAACTACATTAATAGTAGAAGAATGTGTGATCTTATCACAGAGCTTAAATTTTGTGCCTATTAAAATCTCTCTCTCTTCTAAGTCATACTAAATTCTTTGGAATGACCGCTCATTCAGCCTGCTGATCAAAATTAATTAGACAGATATAAAGTAGACTGAAATTGTATTAAAGAGACTTTTGAAATAATGTTACACGTGGTTCAAAAGCATTAACACAATGATGGGTTATAGTTTATTTATCGTCCACATTGCCCTAACAAAATGTTATCTATGAAGGCTGATACCCAAGTCTCTACCTACTTAAGTAATTTTGCCCACTGAATTAACTGAGAACAACTATCCATGTGAAAATATCAAGCACCTGTTGGGTCGTGCGCCTTACAGTTGCAGAGAGGAATTCCCTAAACATGAGGAATCCCCTAGCTATCTAGCGATCTACCATTTCCAACAAGGCTCTCCCTGATGGCAAGGCCAGGATATGCTGGAGAGGCTCTGGAAGAGTAATCTACACTTTGGCAACACCTATCCGAAATATTATTCTCAAGGGAGACATTTATATGTTTTACTACAGAACAGGCCTGGGATCCATCTAGCATACACTATAGGTGTAAAAAATAGAAAAGCAGGACCAAAATTTATAGCATACCACCCAGGCAGATACCCATGATACACCTTGGACAAACACAATTCAGGAACAGCACAGAATCCAAGCCAATTTGTATTTTCACAAAGGTAGTACAGTAACAGGTTGAAGGTGGAAAAGGGCTTTTTATGATAGGGCTGAAGAACACTGATTCCCATCAAAGGCAGTAAGGGCAGGTATTACTCAACAATCCACACACAATGCTTAAAACATATCATCTGAATTATGACAATATTTGGATGACTTGTTCTCAGTGAAACCCCTTAGATCTCTCCAACCTTAGCCCATTATTGTAAGCATAAAATAAATGTAGATTCACTTTTCATGCGGAATGGTTTTGGCATCACATTAAAATTGGGTCCACATACTAAATCAGTTTGAGACATAAGTGCATTTTTCCCTGAACATCATGGACAGATCACAGTTTCAAACAGAAAAAAAAAAAGAAAAAAGTTTAAAAAAGGTTGAACACATTAATAACCCATCCTTCACTTCGCTGTTGAACATGATCTGGTCCAGACTACAATGGTTAGTATCAGGAACTTGAAATGCATCTTCACCTGATATCATATAAACACCCCTTGAATGTGAAGTTACTTTAATCAGGGGAAAGCCACTTTAGCATAGACCAATTTTCTGATAGCGGACTGAATAGCTGAGTATTTATTTATTCCTCCTTCATGCCTGTTTGCTGAAGAAAGAGGAAAAATTAACACCTAGTCAAGTGTAATACTGCATGTGAGCTTTAGTTCATTTTTTTTCCTCAAAATTCCACCCAGCACAGCTTAGGCTGGTTGCAGGACTCCCACAGAGGGAGGACCACCATTCTTCCCAGCCATATTTCTTTTCCATCATCTGCTTAGATCTTGGACCTGCAGGCCCAGGTGTCAGAGGCAACATGGACTCTGCTTCCTTCTCCATTAGGAGTGCTGAGACTGCAAAAGGGTGGAAACTCGGCTTTGCAATGACAACACACTTGCTCTAACTACATTCTTCTAGAAATGAGAAACTAGTTGTGCTGAAATTGTAGAGATTATAAACATTGTGTTCTATATTGTGCCATCAGCTTTTAAGCAGATGGCTCAGTTTATTCAGCAGATGTCCTGGTACTGTGATCTATTCCAGTGTTTGACTACAAATAAACTAAGTTGACCAACCCTTAAGGAATTAATGAAAACTTCTCATGTTCAGAATCATTCTCAACAGGAATATCTATATATTACTAGTTTTCATGTGTATATATCTCATAGCCTTTTAGACATATATTGGCTTTCCTCTCCCAGAACAAAGTGCCATCATCTCTGCAAATCTCAGCTATAAAATGTAGGAGTCAAAATTATGCAATGAATTTTTTATGGTCATATCCTATTTGGTATTAAGTTCAAAGGTCTGAGATATATAGGATTCAGTGGAATGTATTTGCTGGTTATATTCAGATCTGATAAAAAAAAATCTTTGTGACATAAGCTAGAAACAATTTTAGCTTCTCTTAGAAATTCCCTGCTCACAATGGTAGATAAGAACACAGGAAAGGAACTTTTCAAATTTGTATACTTATATCACTTTTACTTTGTTAGAAAACACAGTTCTCTGTGGGACTGCTAACAGATTATTTTCTTTTCATGACTGAGCTAAGAGCTTAAAAAAAAAAAAAAAAAAAAAAAAGACAGTGCTAGCAACCAGGAGCTAAGTGTACAAACAGAAGGGGAAACAGAACTTCAGAACCAAGCCAGTGGTGTTCTACTGAATGCAAATTTTCTACCAAATAAACATCTGGCCAGTCATCTGAAAATTTCTCCCAGTGGCAGAAACAGCATCACAAGAGGTAACTATTTCATCAAGTGATGAAACATAATAATTTACTATATAGTGAGACAGTCCTTTAAAATGCCCTTGTGACTCTTCTTTCCTTATAAATGCTATAAACTTTAATCCTGCTCCCATTGTGTGCATGCTTTCATTCTGACACTACTGCTTTTAATTACACCATGAACTAGAAATGATGCTTTGGGAAAAAACCTCTTTCAGTACACCTGTATCATTTGTCTGTGTTTGCTAAATACTGTATGAAACAAAGTTCTACTATTGGTACCCTTTTAATGACATATCTGGGGAACTAGTCGCATGTTTAAAATTAAGCACATTCTTAAGGCTGTCAATGAACTGATGCTTATCGCTGTGAAAGATTCTGGTTGCAGAGGAATCAGAGCTTGGGGACTTGAAAATGGGAATCACTACACTATAGAAACCATTACTTTCAAGACAACATTATATGTTATTGCAGTTTGTGGATCACCTATCCCCAGAGAAACTTGAAAACAGAATTGAGCTAATAGATATAACGGCCACACCTGCAGATGTGGTACAGGTTTACAAGCATCCCATACAAAGCCTATAAATTTCCCTCCTGAAAATTAATACCAGCTATAATACGGTACATGTGCAAAAATCTCTGCAGGCTGAATAGCACCCAAATGTCCAGATGGTTTACTTCAATGAAAGATTAAAAAAACCCCAACATCTAAATAGGCAAAAAAGACCAGCACGCTCTCAGCACATAGAGATTGTTGTAACTGACATAAAACCATCTTCATTAAAGCTTTATACTCTCCTCTTTCTCTTTTATTCTTGATAGACTAGGCAAACTGCATGACATCTTTTAATGCATCAAACCTATTTCTTTACTCAGTTGATCATAAGTCCAGCTATACCTATGCAAAAGATACTGTCCACTCCTCCTTCCCTTTGGAATAATATTTTTTAACCACAGCTTCAGTTCATTATTTCTATTTTAACCAAATTCTAAATATTTTATCTTCCTACATTTTTTTGTTCATCTTCCTCCTTAACTCACTCCTCTTTCTTTGGAAATAGCAAAGTTGGATGCTTTAGGACAGCATTTAAATCATATCAGCCAAATGGCTCCAATTGCTCTTGTGTTTGTTCAGCCATCAAAGTCAGAACAGTTGAGACCATTTTGGATGCTCTGTACAAGATATGAGCCTATGGACTTATTTTTCTCAGTTCTTTCTTTTCAGGGATCACAAATACCTTATACCTTGAGAAGGTTTAGATTTCAGGCTGAAAAATCTCTATAATTTGCTAAAGATAGCACACAAATTTATGGATTAATTGTTGTAGGGGTTTATTTGTAATCTTCTCAACATCTATGTATCACTGATAGACATCTATGTTTTCAGTGATCATTACAATATACTTCAAGGAAACTCATGTTATGGAGTTGGAAATTTGTTTCTATGAGCTTTTGAAAGATGATGATGACAATGCTACAGAAAAGTTAAACTAGTACGAGTTGGTAAGACTTATGTTTAACTCATCCGTAACCTTAGTTAATAAAAGAAGGTTGACTTGAAAACTTCAAGGTTTACTCATGCTCAAGAAGAGCTTTTCTGCATTGTTTCCTGCTAATTGTTCATAAAGAGTTTAAGAACATGAAAACCAGATTTTTTTCTGCTGTTTCAATGAATTGCTCTGATTAACTATAACTCAATATTACTGTTTCGATCTCTCTCTGCCATTAAATCTAGAAAACTTGTGCAGAGTCTCTGTTGAAGTCAAGTAATGGTTAGTAGGCAATCAACTATCTAACTACAGTAGTAGGATAGATACCTACTTCTTAGCAGCTTTGTCCTCTGGTGTTTGATTGTTACTTAGAGATGACGCAAAGCTCTGTTCTTACTTCATAATTATGCAAGGATTCAGGAGAACTCCCTTGTTTCGGAGGCAGTTGCCAAGTGTCAATACCTGTCCAAGCAGAAGTGAACTGTCGTAGGAGGCATTCTGCTGATGGATTCTCTGCACAGCACAAGGCGCCCAGCCAAATATATG
Organism: Balearica regulorum gibbericeps; assembly: GCF_011004875.1. Lineage (NCBI taxonomy): Eukaryota > Metazoa > Chordata > Aves > Gruiformes > Gruidae > Balearica > Balearica regulorum. The sequence goes on along the minus strand of NC_046190.1, from coordinate 26,767,220 downwards.
TGTATACCAGCCTCGGACACTAGCTCATTTAAGTGAAAGTGGAGAGAGAGGAGGCGTTAGGAAACAATTCTTAGCTACCAGGCATCTTTCACTTGCATTCCAGTCCTTCCTTGCCACTCCTACTCTCTTTCTATTCAACAAAGACATGACAGCTAAACTCATAGCTTTGAACAAATGGCTGTGCGCTAGCTCATTTCAGGACCGCATTAATGCAGGCAGATTGCTTCTGGACTCATACTTGAATATCTGCAAGATTCTGTACTATTACTTCATATAGACTTGGGGTTCTGCACAGCATTGCAGTAAAGCACTTTTGCAGGCAAGAAAACTAGGTGCCTATGGATTAACAGGCAATGAGGCATAGTTTGTATGCAAATCACTCTTGGTCCGAGACTCCTGAACTGCAGCTCAGGTGGAACTGATGTATGTGAATCCATTTTTGAATCCGGACCTTTGTGTCTTATGCTTTTCAAATTTGCCTGAAGTACAAAGCAAAACCACAAATTAGTGCCATAAGAAGGATAGGAGAAAGCTATTTTTCATTAGTGAAATACTACAACAGTGAGATTGAAAGTGAAAAAAGTGTCAAAAAAAAAAAAACAGTTAAAAAAAAGTGAGAAGCATAAGGCTGGGAAAGGAATAACTTGCTGTGTGAAGCTGCAGCAAAGCAAAACATCATGACTAAGCCACAGTTTGCCAAAGTAGCTTAAAGCAGCCCCAAAGCAGCAAAAGTCTGTCAGCAAGAGAGTTTTCCCCTATGACACTGATCCTCAAGTTTAGAGCTTTGAGGCTATAAACAAAAGGAACACAGGTTGTTACAACATAAACAGAGAAATTTTTAACTCAAGCTAGGTTAACAGGCTTGCTTTTCAGTTACAAGGTGTTTCATTCTGTTGCACAAGAGAGTCACTTTTAACTAGCAGAGAAATACTTTTATAGAGCTTGCTAGTTTAACTTGTGATCAGCCTTTCAGCCATGAGCTACTGTCTCCCTGCTCCATCCTTGCCTCCTTGCTTTAACTTAACACCTTAATTGCCACTGTACTCAAAGCATCTTTAAGTGTACAAGTTTTCTGTTTGAAATAGCCCCATTTTAACATTCCAAGAAAAGAAAGGTGTCAGGTATGGGAAATACACACCATAAGTAACATTCCTATACAGCTTTTAAGTTTCAGAGCAGACTGTTGTGAGCCTTCCTGCTTGTCATGGCGCAAGCTATACCAGGACACATCATATCTAGTCTTGAGAACTACTTAGAGGATGACATTATTATTAAGGCCTGAATTGAGGTAGACCAAGTAAGCAAATAAAACAAAAAAGAAACAGCTAAAAACCTTCACATCCACTATTTTTCTGAAATTTGGTGGCTACTTGAATACTTTTCTATTGTACCTGATCTCTTGATCAAGCTATGAATTTCAGCTTTCCAGGCATTCCCACTTCACCACTACCATACCACAGGCAGCCCCGTGGGAGTTCTTGCTTTCACTGGGATAACATGAGGGCTCTGTGGATTCTGCCCAAGGTCACTGAGCTTTCCAAAAGGATACACAGGAATCTAGAAGGATTTACCAGCAGCCTGACAGCCACTGATTTTGGTGCAAGTCAGACTGTTAGACATTTCTGAAAATCCCAGTTCGAGCCTGTTTCCAGCTGTAGGCACCTAAATCTCTTTAAAATAGGATTGCATAAGAGTGCACAATAAGGTCATTTAAGGAGATCAAATAAGCTTTAAGTGGCATATGGCTATAAAACCAACAAAAGCAGCTGTTAAATGATAACAGCTTTTGGCCATGAACTACAATAGCCAGAAGGCTTTTTAACTGGCCATTTAGATAAGATAGAGATGAATAAAACAACAGTAATAAAAAAACATCAAAAAGCTCGCTTCTAAGTAGAAATCTGTAACCAGAATTTAAAAACTCACAACAATGAACTTTTCTCTGTTATCTCCAAAAGAATTAATTGTGCACTATTTTTCTGTTAGTTAACTGTTAGTGAAGAAATGAAATTGTTTGGACGCAACTTTAAAGTAAGTATCAAATTGCAAATTTGTTGGACAGAGAAACTCTCTGCTGATGAGGTTGTAATCTACGTTTAGGAAAAAAAAAAAACAATTCTGGTTATCGAATAGTTCTCATAGTTGGATGACAGCCTTTGGGTACTACAAATAAGGTTCAGTGAAGTTTGGCCAAAACACTGGGTTCTGGAGAACTCCTCACCACCTGCAGGAACCAGCCCTCATTCTTTCCTCTTTAACTGATGACTCCTACTATTGTTCAAGAAGTCCGTTCCCTACCTTCCCCACTGCAGTAACCCTTTCTCTCCACATGCTCTGGGCTGCTGGATAAGCAGGGTGAGGCAGTAGATAGACCAGAGCTGGGTCTCATGCGGAGGAGGAGTGAAATGGAGGAATGGGTAGGTCAACGCCGCAACTGCAAGCAGGAAGGCAGGCATGAGTGAGGGCACAGGGATACTTCCCTGCCCAGCATCACCTGGTGCCACACATAACTTGGCTTCTCAAGAATGGGAGCAGATCAGCTGCCTGAGCTGGGAACTACTCGAACCCTATTTTCATGGCAAAGACAAGGTTGCTGTGGGCAAATGAATACTTTTTCTATTCTTAAAAGTATCCCTGAAAGAGGCACTTGAGGAAAACAATACAGGCAATAACCCCCAAAACAGTGAAAGTGAAATACAGCATCTTTACAATTAATTACAACATGGTCAGCAAATCACACTACACTACTAAGTCATTATCAGAGACAATTCTATGTATGAAATCATATTCTCGTCACCTTCCTATTGACTTAGAACTGTCCTATAGACTTAGAACTGAAATAGGAAGAATTGTAACTGCTACTAAGACACGGAGAAGGTAAGTGACTTACTTGAGATCACAAAGGACAGGTGCAGCTAAGCCAGAAGTGGAACCCATGACATCCCATACCATCACAACATGAGGTATCTGTTCTGTGCCTCCCATCATATTGCTCTTATGTTGACCTCACCTGACTCTGTACCAGCACCTGAGTAAAACAAAAAAAGTTATGTAGAAATCACCAAAAGTGATCTAGTCTTTCTTTGTTTACAGAGTTTGTAAACAAATCTTCTATACATTAACCTTCACTGAGTTGAGCTCTGCCTTCTACCAGAGCTAGAAACTCAGATTTAACAAACCCTTCTGCGCCAACTAGATTCATTTTAGTCAGAATTGCAATGAACATGTAATGAAGAGTCATGTAAAATAAAGGTGCACCCACTTTTAAATACCAGCAATGTTACAAATTCAGATGAAAGGAAGCACACTAACAATGACAAAAACCCCTCGCATTTCAGTTTTGTTAACCATCGAGGAATGCTCCCTGGATTTTCTCAAGGACATCTGTAAAGTGAAATTAATAAAATATATAATTCCAGGTTTAATTATTGTTTAACTAATACTTCCCCTATTTTTTTTTTTTTTTCTGATGGCATTATATCTTACGTACTATCACATGGCTTTAGGGTCATGTCTGGCATAATGATTTTAGAATACCAGTTTTTTTGTCCTAACACTATAGGTTTGCAGTTTTAAAAGTCTAGGGGTTTGTCCTAACAAACATTATAGTTTTGAAGTTTTAAAACTTTCAGGTGAATAAAAATCAGTCCCAGTTTGGAAAGACAGTTTAGAAAAACGTCTTTTTATGTCCTAGACTTATATAAGCACCCCTTAGTACAGGTTTCACTTCATCCAGGAGTACTCAAATTCCATTCATGTCCTTTAGTTCTCTACCAGGAGCTGCTTTCAGCTGCTTCCATTGTCCTTATCGCCATGTTTATTTAACATCTACTTCTTCACTGTGTTTACATAAAATTCACAATTATATTGGAATAAAGTTTAAATTCCCTTCCTAGTCAACCTAGAAAGTCTCAGATTTTGACAATGCAACAAACTTGGAGGAGAAACCCCCCAAAAAAGTTCAGAAGAATGCCCTTTGTGATCTTACCAGTTGCAGCTAATGAGCCCTGCATCACTGGTCACTGCCTCCTCTGTTCTGCCAACACTGCTGTTTGTATGGTTGCATTGCAGGCTTGAAATTATCTTTATTTCAGGTCAGACTCTCTCTATTTTTGTGGAGGGTTGTGGTTTTTGCTTAGTTGCTTTTCTAAAACCAGGAACCTTGTAGCTGACTGGTTTGCAGCTTATTCTCAAAAGCTGTTGTACCAGTGCAATTGAAAAGGCAATGAACTGCAGCAACAAAATGAATATCTGGGGGCAGAGAGAGATGAGAATGTCTAATCTGGCTTCCTTGCCAGAACTGACATTACACAAATATGTTGTTTTCAGTCAAGCAAAATGCTGAGCCTCTAGGTAAATATTCGTATTTATTTTGGGTAAAAGGGTCATTTCTAGTCAGGCTAAGCATCTACTAAAGTATGTAATAATTAAGAGAGGACTGAAAGAGAATGAAAAGGGGAACTTTTCTGGCCATAAAATACTGTTTTCACCAGTCATCAGCTTGATTTGAAACAATAAACTTCAAGGATCTCAACAATAATGACACTGGTTTAATCAGAGAGGTTACAAATTCCAGTTCTTCATGGGACTTGGAAAACATGGGTATGTTTCAGAAATCCAGATCTACAGCAACTTTAATTTTCAGATAAATATCTAACAGTTAATTTTTAAACATTCCAACAATGAAAAAACTATAGGTTTAAAAGTGGTTTTGGAACAAACATCGATTTTGTTTTGGGATTTTTTTCAGCTACTCCATGTGCATGACATACATAATACAACAATACAGTCACAGATGAATAGTAAGGATTATTATTATTATTATCAAAAAGCATACACCTTGTAGATCCTTAATATACAACCAGACTTGGATAACCTTATTTATGAAAGTTTCAATTTATTCTTCTACTAGAAAACCTGAAACCAAGTCCAGGGCAAATAAACACAGAAACATACATTTAGCATTTCTCATCAAACAACTGAAAACAGATACATCAGCAACTATAGAAATCTGAATAAAAATGTCCTAAGTTTGCTCAGACTAAAATGTAATTTTGATTTTACAAACATACATACAATTACATTTTCACATCAATTAACTACTTCTAGTACAAGCGTAGAAGTCGTCATCGAATACCACAATTACCGCAGCTCCAGATGGAGTTTTTAATGTTTCAGTCACATCTTGACACAACTATCCAAAGCACAAACTTGTCAAAATGCATAAATCCAGGGTCTCCCCTGCCTCCTCTAAACAGTCTACAGGTATCTTTTAGTATCTTCATTTGGATGAAGCCTCAATTCTATGCCATGCCCAACTCACTGAAGTTAAAGTGCTACAATCTGTTAGGCCTGCTCTAAAATGCAAGACAATTATTAGTAATTATTGTTGTTGGTTTTGTTGCATAAATGTTCCCTTCATTTGACTGGTATGTAATGATAACATGTACTATGCCACTTCCTTCCATTTATACTTCTATTACTTCACTAATTTGAATCTGTCAGGACCCGTAGGTTCCAAAATACATCTTGTTTATAAACAGGCCTACTTCTCCCTTACTTGTGCCTGCTATCAGCTTCTAACAAAAATAATATTTAGATTGAAAATCAAGAAATTAAAGCATAATTTTAACTTCCTTATATAATACTTTTGTATCTCTTATTTACCAAAATTATGAGAGCATGCCTGTATATCTAAATGTTTAAACAGCAACTACTTTTGTCAGAAATTCTTCACGAAGTTTATATGAAAACCACCTCCATTGAAACAAGTGATAACAGGGCAGCATTTACCTCTAATGATTGTTTTCAGCCCAGCCTAACTCAGTTATTGTTTTCATTTCAGTCCTGTGACTGTGACCAAGTTCTTCCCTTTTATCCATAATAACAATTTACAAAATATTTATTTTTAAAAAGCTGATTTATTTAATTTTACCTCTAGGGAGGTTTCCTTTTTCTTTATCTGGCTAGTAATATTTCCAATATTAGAGTAGATATCTCTTCACCCAGATTCCCTTAGAACCTCACAGTATCATATTTGCTTTATAATTCTTGCTTGTAATGGGAATCAGATCAGGTACTGTTACCTCATCAATAAGTATACAAATATATTGGCCAGAAGAGTATGTTGTCCCTTCATCCAACATCATGTCAAACATTAAAATTACAGATCAGGTTCCAGAAATCTGCAGTGTTTTTCCAGAGTGAATTTTCCCTCCTGCTCATATTTTCAAACCATTTTTTATGACCCCTTCAATGACTGATGCATACAGAAAAACAGTATTTTAGAAAGATGATGCAAAGATCCCCTCTGAGCAGGAGTTTCCAAACCCTGCTCATGGAACTACATCACCTTCCTGACAATTGTAGTTGCCAGAGGAATAGCTTTTTGAGCATTTAAGCTAATGAAACACGTTGTAGTGCACACAGCATTATGTTGATGGACTTGCACACTTGCAGAGGTATAAGCTGTGGCTTCCCCATCTGTTCCTGGGGTATTTTACAAGATTACTCCCTTCCATAGCTTTTCTGAGCCCACCCTGCAGCCTTTCCTTCGTTTGAAGCACTTTTAGGGTCTCTCTCCTTACTCTGGCTCCCACATTTCAGGACTTCTAGCACAGTATTTATCTTGGAGATCCTCACTCATCTTTCAGATTGGGTTTGAAAACAGACAAGGGCACTAAAAATTAACAGGGGATCACAAGCAACCAGACACAGGCAGCATGGATATGCAAACCTTCTTCCTATAGAAAAGCAAACTAAAATATAAGGCTAGCTTATCGATGGTTCAAGTCAGGATCTCTTATTATATATCCATCTGTGCATCTGATATTGCTGGTTAAAATTTGGCATCAGTTTCATGATGGTCTAGCTCCATTACCTTCACTGGAAATAGCTGTGGATTATATTGTGAGAAAAAGCAGGTCTTACTGTGTCAAAGAGAATTTGTTTGGATCAGAAAAATTAAAGGTCTTGTATTCTAATCTAGGTGCATTTTAATATATATCTAAACAACCAATTCTCTTTAAATGGATTCCATTCCTTACCTGTTTCCAGAAAAGACATAAAACTGAAATAAAAAGGTGGAGATGCTATAACTGAGAGTGCTCAGGCTCAGCCCTGAACAAGGAAATACAAAAATCATAAAAGCCAGATAAAGGGAGTCAAGCCAACACGTTCATATGCCTGTCAGCCAAGTGGTTATGCATCTTCCGCCTAAGGTGATGAATCTATAACCTCGAAGTGTAGCATAGTGTAACCATATTGTATTTCCACACAGCAAAATCTTTGAACTTCGGCTGAACCCTGTTCAGGAGCTTTCTACTGAAAAAAGAAACTACATTTGCATTGATTCTCCTAGCAGCTATTCTCTTCAGAGCAATAGATTGTGCATTCTTGATGGTAGGCCTAGAGAGCTGACTGTTTTTCCTGCACAGTATTTACATAAACACTAAGAGCTGTAAATTTCCAAGAATGCAGATGATTTCTTAATGATCCTGCTTTCAAAACATGGGTTTTTTAAAGGTAATAAATTCATGCCAATAATTCTTTATCTGCTGTTCTATCAGAATAGTTTACATTGAAATATGACAAGTTTCAGTGATTTCCTTTAATATCAGATACATAATGTTGACAATTTTCCTTTGTGAAACCAAACCAGCTCTTGACTTATATTTACAGCAGTGACTGAAATTGAAGCAACATAAATCACTGGGTTTTAACTGTAATTAAATTAATAGCAAAAGCTTTGATCTGAATAAACAATATAATTTGATTTTTATTTGTACGGTTTAGTCATTTGTCTACACAAAGGTTAACTTTTTGGGTGATAGAATTTGGTATTTCCTTCTGCTGTACTGAATGCATACATATGTATTTAACTTAGTGGTTACATGCGACTATGTTTACTTCCTTTCTAATGTTCAGTTTTATTATGTTAGAAAACAATTATAATGATTTTTTTTAAAGTTGATATGTATCAATTATATTATCATGGAAATTGGAATCTGTTTAAAATAAACAAAACGAACATTTTGAAATTTTATTTGTTAAAGTTGTCTAAAATACGTCTGGTTCATAAGAAAACTGAAATATTAATAAACTAGTTTTCAGTACAAATGCAATTAACATAAGCATTTTTACACACTTAGTGATTTAAACATATTATTTCCATTCTTCCATGAGTTTAGGAAGAGTACATCTCAACTTATCACATCTAGCTTCTAAACGCAGACTGGAAAAGGGGAAGGGGAATTTATTGCTTTTTCTGTTCTCCCACCTGGGTTTTAAATTTTCAATGAGCTAATTATAAACTATCTGAAAATAAAGCTAGAAAATTACAATACTCACACACACACAGAAGACAGTGTCTCTATCAATAGCTACTTTAATACTTCAGCAAACTAATTCCAGGAAAACTTTGGCAGAATATCGATGCTGCTTATTACTACTTTCGAAGACAAATAGTTTTAATGGTTTATAGCAAGTATAGTCATTATCTAGATTATGATAGCTTCAAATTCTTTATATATATATATATGCACACTTTTAAAAAAAATTACTAAATACATGTTTAGAAAGTCAATGAAGATGAAAACAGATTTCATTTTTATCTACCCTTCAATAAAAAAAAAAATAAAGAAAGAAAATAAAATCTGACTGCTGCACTCAAGTCCATGGGGAAAATCTGAAAGAAGCGGTTACATGGCAAACTGTGACAAACTAATTTGTCAGGAATCATATATACTCTCAGAAATTAAATGCATCAATTAATATCTCGCATTTACATAGATAATCTTTCATCTCAAAGAATCCTGAAGCACTTTGCACATACATTCGAAATACATCTTCACAAAAGTCAACCAGAATAGTTTCACGTATCAACTCAAAGAAATCCTCTAAAAGTTAGCCACTTATCCAGCATCTTTTTTCACAAAATAACTATTAGCTACTTCTCCAACAATTCTGGCAAGCAAAATCCAAAAATTCTCTTCTACTAGTAGCACAGGAAATTAAAAGCATCTCACAAATTACTCCAGTCCCTGCTATAACTTAAAAGTCCCTCTGGGGCCACTTGACATATTCTTCTTTGATCTCCCCTTCCCCTTGTAAACCACATAGCCCTTACCCTCCAAATGAAAAACATACAGCTTTTTCATCTCTGGTCTCTGCAACGGCAGCTTATGCATTTATGCCATGCCTTATGGCATCGTCAGCTTTATGTTGTTCCTATTACACAATGATTTGACAATACTGTTCAGTGAAAAGACCCATCTCTCTTTGTGAGTGATTTTTATTCACATGTGGTGATTCTCATTGAACTTCTGTTCTGAAAACTTCTGACTGATTGGTGGGGACCCTTATTACTTAGCTGCTTCCCCTCTACCTGCTTCTTTAAGAAGTCAGAGATTCATGGAATTTATAATCTATCATGTTATCCAGTAAACAAATGGATTCTTCTTCTTATATAGGAGCCCATTACACTGTACACATGCAGCAGCTGTTACACTGTCCTTTCTTTTGTCCATCAGGTCCAGAAGCTTGTCTCCTGCAGTGCCCAAACACCTCATCATACTTCAAACACTTCAGACTATTTTACACAGTAAGCAAAATTTCCTTTCTGATCTCTGCAGCGGCTGAAGTCTGCTTACAGTTGTCCTACTAATTCTAGTGACAGTGTAGCTTTTGGCCAGGATATGTTTCAACTTATTACAACCTAGGTATAAAATTTAGGCTCCACAGTGTCTTGCTCTTTTGTAGTAAAGAATGGGGTAAGAGCAGCAAGACACATCTCTCCTCTTGCATCACCGGCGAAGCAACAAGCACATTTGCAGCCCTTATGCATTGCTAGGTGCATGCTTTGCTATAGCTAGTCAGGTATTTCATCTTCCCTACAATCTGCAAAACACATGCCTCCAGGGAGAGGAAGCGGGGGGGTGGGGGGGTGGCGGGCGGGAAGGAGAGAAGTCAAGGTTTCTTTATATTCCTGTGAGATACTTAATGGCACTAGGCCCCTACAAAGTAAAGATTTAAATTTTTGAAAAAATTCTAGCAGAGCTGTCACAAAAACAACCAAATAGGAAAACTACTTACTAAGCTTTCTGTAGTTCTGCCTAACATTCAGCATAATCCCACATCTCCCTGAAACCCTCTGGGCTCAGGACTAATGGAACAGTTGCAGATATCTTTTCTGAGTCTTGCAGTGATGAACTAAATGTTATTTTGCTTTTTAGTATTTGACTTTCCATCTCAGGTCAGTGCTCTAACATCAGTCAGACTCAAGAGAGTAACTAGAAGTGACATAATTTGCAAAACATACCCTGCAGCACAATGAAAAATGATGTAGTTAAATAAAAACAAACAGTGTGCTGGGTAATTGGGAGCTGAACTTATTTATTACAAATTGAAAGACTCCACAGATCTAGTTAAGTGCAGCTTCTGAACATAAGTAGCAAGTAGAAAGGGAGCATTGCTGTCTGTTATGTGCTACATGCTAATTTCTGTACTTAAGGTAAGGTAGGATCTTCAAAAGACTAGGAAAGGAGCTTCAAACCTTGTTTCCCACCTTGACCTCTCCAGTTTCTGAGCAGATCCCATCATAAGGGCAGCATTACCAGGGCTGGCTTGTTCCTGGCTTTAAAGGCCTGTTCCAGCAGTTGAAGCTTGCTCAGCTGTTAGGAAAAACCTGATCTGCCCCTTGCTTTTTGGTACCGCTCCATGCATGAGAAACTAGAGAAGTGGTCCTGAGAGGGGCTGTTCTGGCATTAAATAACTGGAATATGCTTCTGTGCCCAGGACATCCGCCACTAGTATGTTAACTCTGATTACATTCAAGACATACAACTCTAAAAATTACTTGCATATTCCAACTCAATCCTAATTCAGATAGTTTTTATAATAAACTATTGACATTACAGTTTCTTTCTTTTATTACACTAGCAAAATGGTAAATGGTCTTCATTTACATCTGTTTGGCATGAATTTCACTTTGAAAGCTACTGCCATTTTCAAATCAGAACAGATAATTTACAAAAAACACACACATTCTTACAGAAAATTGATGAAGTTCTCTCTGTTTCATAGTGAGACAGAGTTAAGTCTTAATGAAATGAAAAGGTAACAGAAAAATACCAAAGAATGCAAAAGTTTGGTGACATGCAATTTAATATTACCAAAGATCTTTTTGTGACATAATAATAATGGAACAAAAAAGAAGCTACCACTCAATGACACTATTAGGAAAAATATGACAGTTTTGTGCCATAGAATATTTTAACATAAAGACCTACCTACTTACAAAAAGCTAGCAATAATGAACTAATGATACAATGGGGTGGTAATGTAATTCTGAGATATTAAAGCGACCATTCAGGAACAGGCTCCCTGTATCAAGCTGAAGTTTTAATTTACAAAGATCATTTCTCCTCAGAGCCCTTTGGCCCGTATCTCAACGATGTCTCTTTCTTCCCTTGCTATGCTCCTACTTTCTAATGACTTCTGTTTGGACCTTCGCATGTTTTTGCATGCTTCTTGCTATTTTACCAGGGTAGCTGCCATCCTTCAACATTCCACTTCCTTGTAACAAAGAGATCCCAAAATATCTTATGCTGGATCCTTCTAGAAATTATTGTAGCAGCTAAGTTCTGATGAGGTGATTTTTCCTGTCCATTAAGAGAAACTACTGGCATCTCCATGTGAGGCATTGGCTGTAATTAAAAGTTGATCTTATTTACACCTACTTATTTCAGCCAGCCACATTTCATATAATTTTCTTTAAGCAGATGTTTTATACACCTGTTATTTTTCACACAAACGATACAGAAGTAAAAAACTGGTTAGGCAGGTAGAATCACTAACCAAAATGCAACTTTTACTTTTTCTCAATTCCAGTGCACGTTAGCTCTGATATTGAAAAACTCCTTTGAAGTTAGTATATCTAGTACTGATTTAATATGCAAATGTCATTGAGATCTAGCTTGAAACCCAGTCATATTCCAGTCCCATTCAAAAAGCTTACCCAGGAAAGAAAATCTGTCAAGAAAGGAACAAGAAAGAGGTCTAGATTAGAGTACAAAAAGAACACCGTGCTGCAGTTGCTAAATGCTTTCCAGCAGAAATCTGCTATGGTAATTTCATTGTCACGGTTCAAGGGATTTTGTCTAAAATTTTACTTGCTACTATAGCTACACTACTAGTTCTGAAAGCACTTAAAAGCTGAATCTTAGCATCAATAAGCTACAATGTGTAGCACTGCTTTTTTTTTTTTTTTTTTTTTTTTGAGTTTTGCTAACAGGAAGAGCAAATTAATCATCCATCCTTTCCCTTTTAGATCAAATTCAGACACGTTCAGCAGGTTGCTGAAGCTGTGTTTACCACAGCTTTGGGAAAATGGTCCTGATCCCATTTCATTCAAAAGCAAAAATCCCATTGATAACAATGCCAACAATGTCACAATATAGCATTTAGACGCCAACGAATCTAGTTATTTCCTAACATGGATGGTTCTGAGCATTCACAGTTACCATTAATTTCCATCAGAAGCACATGTGCTCCGGCCCTCTTAAAATCAGATGAAATATCCTTAAAGTAATTACTGTTTTCAGAATTAGCACTATGTTTGACATTGAAAGCATCTGAAGCTAAGTGGAAAATCTTTTTTCTTTTTTTTTTTCCCCCAAAAGAACTCATCATTAAGAAAAGGAGGATTAATAAATGATTTCAAATCTTTCAGTTTCTGAAAGTCTTTTACTAAGTGACTCTTCTTAGAAGTCATTTATGTGAAGTATTAAATTGCCAATCATTTGGGATCATATAGCACTGATCATTTAAACTCTATACGATTCCTCTGTAGGAATGATGCACAGCACAAGGATGCTGTGTCTCTCTGTGGAGCACTATTGTTACATTTTGTTTGGATTTCCTAGAGCTTCCTGTGGTAGGTTGGCAGAATGGGGTCCCATGACAGGTATCTCTATGATATGCGAATAGCAACGACAGGTAGAATTGAACTCTATCTTTGAGAACAAGTTAGCTTTGCTTCCTACTGAGTTTAGAAAGATACAAGATTGAAAAAAAAGGTGAATTGCTAAGCACAGAATAAACCCTCACATACAGCAGGAGAAGATGGAGAGAAAACAGAAAGGTACCAGCTGAAATCCACAGGCAGATATAGACCAGAAAGATTAAAAACCTTCTGACAGTTTTCTTTGCTGGGGGGGGGGGGGGGGGGGAGAGGTATGAGAACCTCAAACTTTTTTTTACTGCTTTCCAATATTTCTCAGAGTTATGCAATTTGTCTCAGTGAAGGCATACTTTAGAGAATGGCAATGTTTACAGTTAGATGAAAGGTGACAAGACCATATAAGAACAATCAGTGAGTCAGAAACTTGTTTTGGATTCATTGTTTACTTGTCCTGCATGTATTTATGTCTGTATGAACATCTGATTTGAGTGATGGCAAAGGACATGTGTTTGAGGCTCACACCGGTATTCATTCCTTGAGGAAAGTTAACTTGGTTTTGGTGCCAGCAGCTGACTACTTCAACAACACTAAAACTTACATAAATCTGTCACATTTCTTCTTTTCAAAGGGAAAAAACCCCCCAAGATATTCCTAAGTTCACCAAGCTGCGTCAAAAGCATAGTAAATTGACGATATTCTCCCTCCTCTTTGTTAGCCATACTTAACCAGTCATCACACAAAAATATTGCCATGGTAACATATAGTGATAGCAACAACAAATAGCAAAGACCTAGGAAGAACATCATTTATGTATAGTCCAGAGGCTTTTACTCACTTGAACATTGCTGAGTGATTCTGAATAACAAATTACTTAAAATTAGCAAATTTACAAATAGCAGAAGAGAGAAAAAGAACTAGGGGATCTTTTCAAAGAATCTTCTTCTCAGTCTCTTTCTATCTTTACGCATTTGTAAGCCCCTTTCTCTCTTTCTCCCCTGCTGTGTAGTGCAGAAATTTTCCATATCTTCCACCTGGTATGTAAATCAAGAGCGTTCAGGATGTTGTATACTTTCCAAAAAACTGGAAATGCAGTTAGTTGTGAAACCATAACATCTGGGTGAGAAAATCATTCTTGCAGAAAGCGACATAGTAACTCTGATGTTTTTATGAAGAAAACAGATCTGCCCGAGAGCTCATACACGAGACGGCAGGGCAAATTCTATTGTGATCTATGCATCTTGTAACCCAAATATAACTCAGACAACCAATTTTGTGACAAGCCATGATGGCAGCTTGGAAGAAGATTACTTTCACTGTTGCTATTCAAGGAGAAAAACTGTATGTTTGATCTTAATGAAGATCTTCAGAAATCAGATAGGTCTTAATGGATATAAAAATAACACCAAAGCAAAAAGGAAAAGAAAAAAAACCCCAAACATCTGCTTCATAGCTTTATCGTGGACTATCTCCAAACAGGGTATAGAAGTACAGAGGTGACACAGATATTGAAGGCATCCGGTTAGCAAGAGATAACAAACCAGTACATTAAGGTGTCTCAGTACAGATTTCAGGACAGCAAAGCATTGTCTCTGTTGGAAATGTAATACTCTGCACACCTGATATCTCAGCACAGATTGTGAAATGACTAAGGGCCCTGTAAGGGTCAATTTGGCACAGAAGCCTTTACAGGGATATTAATTGCAATGGTGGTCTCTCTCTATCAATCTCACTACTATAGGGTTTAAATTGCAGATAAAAATAAAGCAATACGCAAAGGATTTCAATAACTAGCAGGCTGAAACTATTTCTGTTGTAAATGCTTTCCCTTAATTTTTACAACTCTAACACTTTCAAAATATAAACCACTCTGGTTTAACCAAAGAAGAAGAATACACTAAAACTCTTCCTATTAGTCTTGCATCTGAACATCAATAGGGAAAAAACAGCTGACATCAAAGCCAAGTGTCTTACATAGGGATATTCAGAAGTCATTCAGTACTCAAAACCAACGCGAAGTTTTCACTCTCTCTCACTTGCTCCCTCGCTGGGGAACAGTTATTTCTCAGTGGGTAGAATTATGATGTTTGACTTGGCAGTGTGGTGGAAGCATCACATGGCTTATAATGAAGGCCCAGAGTGCTGTTTCTATTATTGGTAGCTGGTTATGTCACCAGAATGTTCTCACATGTCAAGAGCAGGTGTCCCCGCTGCTGCATTATAAATAAATCATTTTCAGTCAGAATTTGGATTTAAAATGAAAGTAGCAGCAAGCAACCAACTATTGCATCTCTAAATACCAGCATGTAGGCAAAGAAAGAAAATAGGTAATCTGAGATCATACTTAGTCATGAAAAGCAGGTGAACAGAGGTTTAAAAAAACCAGAACATCTAGCAGAAAGCAGAACAATCTAAAATTAACAGCATATAATAAGGTATGAGCATTTAAAGACACAATTCAGAAATTAGAAGGATCAAAGAAAACAGTCTTTGAAAACCATTTAATGTATATTTAGGTTAAGCATGTTTATTTGGAGAAACTCAAAACTAACTCAGAACCTACTCTCCGATTTTAAACCAAAGCCAATTAAACTTTTCCACAACTTGGGAAAGTTCTGTTAGTATTTCTGTTCCTCTGGGCATTTCTTGGTTCAAGCAGCTGAAGATTTAATACAGAAAGAGGAACAGTTCTTCTAAGTTTTTACTGGAGAATTTGAGTTGTCTATTCACATTCAACTCAAAGGCAACCAAGTTGGTCTGGAAATCAAAGGTCTCAAGCAGTCTCCAGTTCCATACAATATTCAACTAAATTAAGCTGGATCAGTAGTAATGAGAATTGATCAGTAATTTTTCTATTGCAAAGACTGTCAAGTTGGCTTCTAGTGTTCAGCATGGAATTTCTCATGGGAGAGTGATAGCTCTGACAGATAGTGGAGCACTCATTGGCAATGTGGGAGACAGCTTGCTTAAATGAACAAAGGAAAGGAAGGAAATGAACCTAGGTTTTCCGGATATCATATTTTTAATAGAAGTGTACTCCTCAGTGCCTTGGAGCTTTTTTCCCCTGAAGTTTTACCTTGAGAAACTTCCAAAGGTCTTAATTTCATGTCAGTGGAAAAGGAAAAAATTCAAAATTATCACTATTCTTTTGCAGAATTACTTAAAAGTTTCTTGCCCAAACTCTTAAGAATGTAATTTCTGTCACCTTTCCCTGTTGCTCAATTCATCAAGCTTCTAAGGAATTCTGGCATACTTCTATACAAAACAAGATCTAGAACCATGAAATTTTGTAGCTTTGCAAATTAAAGAAAGAAATAAGTACACAGGTACATACACACATAAATCAATTTTATCAGCTTGGAGGTAGTTGCCACTTTCATAAACCTCTAAATATAACCGAACAAAACAGACAACTGTTTGGCATTCTTTGGTGGTTGTTTTTTTTTTTTTTCCTTCTTTAGATGGATGCACTCTGCTTGTCAACATCCAGCTTTAGATTACACAGTGCAAGAGGAATAGCTATTCTCTCACAAATGCAGCTGGCTACACCAGGAACAGATAACGTTCAATGACATTCACCAACTTCTAAACAAGCCAAGTGTCAGAAAGACAAGACAGAAGAATAAGACAGTGAGATGGTATAATGCTGACTGCTAGGTTGCTACTGAATCCCTAGAGGATGATGCTCCATCACGTCTAATGGCATGCTGCATGCCTATTTGCATAGTAATTTTGTGTGGAGCATCCCTGACCACCAGCCTCCTATCAGAACTACAGGGAGCAGAAACCAACCTTGTATACCAAAAAAGTAGCCACTGGAATGAGAAGGGAAAGGAGGGCACGAGTAAGAAAATTGAGAGGGGATCATTAAGGGAGAACAAAGGATTATTTCAATTCCTTCAGTACAAAATTAAAAGTAACACAGAGACTGATTGAATTCCAGATCCTTGAAAAATCAAATTCAGTTCCTAAAACACAAGACCAGATGGTTGACTGATGTAAATAAATGCAACTTCATTGGCTTGAAGGGAACAGTATCAATATATACCAGCTGAGGTTTTGGCAAACCCTCCTTCTGAGGTTCAACCAACACTCACATGTTCTCAGGTCAGTGGATACAGATTTATAAGATTCATTCCCAACAT
Organism: Balearica regulorum gibbericeps; assembly: GCF_011004875.1. Taxonomy (NCBI): domain Eukaryota; kingdom Metazoa; phylum Chordata; class Aves; order Gruiformes; family Gruidae; genus Balearica; species Balearica regulorum. The sequence goes on along the minus strand of NC_046190.1, from coordinate 26,750,117 downwards.
GCTGTGATGACAAATAGATACAATTACCATTTTCTCCTCATTGCTCATCACAATAAATTTTCATTTCATTTTTTCATGCCAGAAAACTCTACACATTAACATCACCAAACCCATATTTTGGCAGACTCTGAGGGTTTCCACTGAATCTTGCCTGCCAGCTTCTTTCTATGACTTACCACAAAAAGTGATGTACAAGGTAATACAGAGGGAATTTCTGATAATTATCTGCATCAAAGAAATACAGTTGATTTGAATTAAGAATGAGAATATGATCTGCATCAACAGCCCTATAATTAGACATCTCCTCGCTGCATTAGTACCAGAGAGATCTATCTTTTGTGTCTCAGCTGTAGGTCTAACCTTGGCTTGGAATAACAATTTCTAGCAGAAAGGGAGGATTTCAGTCTCACACATTCATTTAGTCCTTGGACTGTGCTCTGAGAATGCAAATTAGGCTACTGTGAGTGAATGACATCTGTGCAACTGGTAGAAATGCACATGTAACTGAACAGATAGCATTGACTTCTGTCAAGTCAGCAATGATTCATTATAAACAAGTAGCATATGAATCCTGAACTAAGACACAGAAAGCATCATGTCCTATAGCTTTGTTATCCAGACCTTATGTGCTCAGAGAAGCAGAACTACTTGATCAAGGATGTGATGGATGGCAAAGTACTATCAGACTTGACTTTCTCTGTTAGTTCCCACCAGCACATCTGACCACTCCCCTGAAAGGAACTGACTCTCTACAACACATTTCTCTGGATATCATGGGGCTTATTTCCCTGCCTTCAGGTTTGAAGGCAGAGTGAACACAGGGAGTGGAAAATGTGGGAAACAAGATGTAGAGGTGCTTTGAGTTGCTGGAGAGGGGTTGGTTTGTTTTGGTTTTTTTTTTTTTTTTTTAATTTTTTCCTCTTCATTATCTCTAATAAAAAACGTATTTTCTGAAGAGAAGTGAGGAACATGTAAAGAACTCGCCAAATCAGTGCATGCTTTCTCCATGAACTGACAATACTTCCAGGTAAATGAAATATGACACTGATTTTAACTCAAGGAGTAGGTCACAATAACCAGAACACAGAGTTCACCTCGTACTTTATATCTGAAAAAAATTCCAAGCCTGAGCATAATACTTGCTTTGATTTTTCTGGTCAGAACTAGAAACATCTGGTCAAATCAAGATTTTGCTGGAGACAGTTGCATATGGATTATTCAGGAACAGAATTTCATTTTTAAGAAAATATTCCAGCTGAAGTGCTTTAACACAAGTATACCATAGACATTTTAAAAATTCTAGTACAGACAGCAAGGTGAATTGAATACTGGCTGAACAGCTGGACCCAGAGAGTGGTAATCAGTGGCACAAAGTCCATAACTAGCAGTGTACCCCAGGGTTCAAATACTGGCTCTAATATTGTTCAACATCTCTACTAGCAATCTGGATGATGGAGCAGAGCATACCCTCAGCAAGTTTGCAGATGATACAAAACTGTATCTGGAGTGGCTGATAAAGCCAAGGGGTGGTGCTGCAATCCAGGGACAGGCTGGAGAAATGGGCTGACAGGAACCTCATGAAGTTCAACAAGTGCATTTGTAAAGTCCTGCACATGGGCAGGAGCAACCCTAGGCACCAGCAGATGCTGGGGGCCACCCAGCCAGAAAGCAGATTTGCAGAAAAAGACCTAGGGGTCCTGGCAGATACCAAGTTGAACATGAGCCAGCATTGTGCCCTTGCTGCAAGGAAGGCTAACAGTATCCCAAACTGCACCAGGCAGAACATTGTCAGCACACGGCAGGAGGTGAGGCACTGGCGAGGCCACACCTGGAGCGCTGTCCCCAGTGCTGGGCTTGCCTGTACGACAGAGACACAGACCTTCTGGAGAGAGGAAGGTGCCATGAAGATGACTAAGGCGCCGGAGCACCTCACATCTGAGGAAAGGCTGAGAGCGCCAGGATTGTTCAGCCTGGAGAAGAGGAGGCTCAGGGGGATCTCACAGATGTATATAAATGTCTGAAGGGAGGATGCAGAGAAGACAGAACCAGGCTCTGTTCAGTGGTGCCCAGTGACAGGCCAAGAAACAATGGGCACAAACTGAAACACAGGAGGTTCCCTCTGAACATGAGGAAATACTTTTTTACTATGAGGGTGATCAAGCACTGGCACAGGTCACTCTGAGAGGCTATGGAGTCTCTACCCTTGGACATATTCAAAAGCCATCTGGGACATGGGCCTGGTCTTAGGTGGCCTTGCTTGAGTAGGGGGGGTGCAAAGTGGAACAGACGACCTCCAGAGGTCCCTTCCAGCCTCAACCATTCTGTGAATCTGTGAGCACACAAGCTTCTCCCTCAGAGCTGCAGAGATTTACAGGGTTCTCCTCTCATAACCTGTCACTTGAAAAACAGATCACAGGGCTTTGGCATGGGATGTTGCTCTTACAGTTCAATTGAATAACTGGTCTGCTTCACTAGAAAATCTGCATTTTAAAAGAAAATAAAAAAACCCAAACCTTGATTCATTTTTTTTCCTGGATGCATGAATAGGGAGACTGAACACATTATGCGAGAGCACAGAGAACAAATGTGTATTGCCCTAAACCAGGTAGAATTGCTAAAAGAGCTAACATACATTGTTAAATGTATAACAGAATAAAAATATCACTAAAATATCATATTCATCCAGACAAAGGGAAAAAGTACAATAGGAATCTGTTTCTCTGCAAGAAACAAGATCTACCAAACATTCCCACCCTACCTCACACATGCATAAACAGGAATTTCTAAGAACCTCTACCTCTCCGGCTTTTTAATGTTTTATTTCTTATTCTATTTTCAGGCACTTATTAAAACCAAATAACAAGTGTTCAAAGAAAAGAGCAAAGGCAAATTCACATCGATTTGGATGCTTTTTGAAAGTGTGAATTCAAAGGCTACATACTTTGAGCTTTCAGTGCTCCACAATTAACATCATGTAAGCTGCCATTATCCAGGAATACGTTGGGAAACCCTCTGTTCTGCAGATGCAAAACCTATTTGAATTGAATCAATTTCTGTCACAAAAATAACAAAGAACACTGCTAAAAATCCCAACTTACAGAGAACAAATAGAACAGGCAAATCTATACATATTATTCTTAAATCTCCATTTTTTTACCTCTTTGTCTCAGATAAGATCATCTGATCTAATTCGGACCCTATTCCATCAAAACCCCTGCTCTTTTCCAATCCTTTATCCCTCTGTGTGCAAACAGACCATTCTCCTGTGAACTGCAGAAAGAGGCTTTCTGCCTACAAAGCTCAGCATGGGTCTCATGCAACAGCTAAGAAGCAAGGCTTCTGAAAAAGAAAATTGGATAAACCAAAGCAAACTCCATCAATTTGTTTCATACCTTGCAGATATATTTTTCCAAATACGCTATATGTGTTTTTGAGACTATTCTCTTTTGGAGATCTCCATTAGTCCTGTTGTAAAACAATGTGACCTGGCTTTCTAGAAATATTCTAAATCAAATAACATGATCTATTTGATTTTTATCTTTTTAGATTTTGATGTTATAATCTTTGGTAAGCAGTTGCATAGTGTATCAGACCACCCACCTCAGAGATAGTCCTGTTAGTGTTCTAACAGTTGTCAACAAAAAACTTGAAGAAAATGCTTAAAAAACAGAATGCATAAACTAGGTTTCTTTGTTTCTGGAATTCAGTAGTATGGGGAATTCCTAAGCCAGAAGCTTTATTGGTACATTGTCCTAATAATCACCAGCAGAGAAGGTTTTGTCGCTCATCTGTGATTTTATTTTACTACACCCTGGCACAAAAGGATGCTTAGAAATCCTTCTAAAACTTTATTCAAGATACCATAATCAAACCCAACATTTTGTTTCCTTAATTATTCATAGTCAAATTTTACCTGCAAGCAGGTGCTAGCCAGCTCCTGTTAAAATCAATGCAAACTGGAAAACTAAATCATGCACAACTATCACAACTATTTTGTTCTCCTTGCACAAGCTCTGGAAGCACCTTTTGCACCACTAAGTAGTGTTTAATTTGAGCATACTATAAAGTGAGCTTAGATGGGTCTTTGCAATTGTATTTTAAAGCACAATCACTGCACAGAGAAGCTTACGACCCAATTGAAGGCATATGACAATCAAAATAACACAGCAATATTCAATATTGCTACTTTAATTTTGCCTCAAATAGAAAAAATAAGGAGACTCAAATTTTTTTCAAATTACTTTTAGTTCATTGAGTGTGCTGTTGAGTGCCCTGCTCTGGCTACTTGAGAGACAATTCAAGCCTTTTATGCCAAAAGTTTTATTTCTCCAAGCTTCAAAGGCCACCAAGGGAGCAAGTGTTGCTGGGGACGGGGGAATGTTACCAGCTTAAAATCACAATACTGAAAGGATACAGGACACCAGGGGAAATACTATCAATTAATGGGTCCAGGACTTCTCTATGCACAGCCACACATACAGCCTGCAGGGTATGGAATGTGGTGCAGGGTGAGTCCCCAGGTGCTGTTTGGCTTGGGAGGAATATCCTTTCTCCCCTACTATTTGCCTGTAGTTAGGTCTTGGGCAGAACTTCCCAGCGAACATACCACATATCTGACCTGTGTGTGGGGCCCAAATTCTGGTCTGGTCTGCATCTTTAGTTAGAGAATAATGAAAGGAAACAAAGACACATGTAACAGAAGGTATCCATAATATTGAGATATTGAAGCTGCTTTCAAAGTACATGCTTTAGTAATCTAGCACAAACACTTCAACATGAAAACCTTACCAATTTTCACCTAGGAAGGTACAACTTATGTTGCTAGAATTTTGATAATGAAAAACACAGGAAAAGAATGAGTCACATGGGATCTCTAATTGCCCTAATAAACCTTTCTGATGACTTGCAGGAGAATCTGCAAGCAGACATTTCAGATATGTCATCAGTCTCTAATCTTTGCTGAACTGTTGTGCTTCTGGCCAGACTGTAAATAGCATAAGTTACTGGTTTGTGAGCAGCTAATTGTAAAAGCCTTTATTTTGCAGATAAAGCTGGAAAATTTCCCAGGTAGCATGTTCTAGCCTTTGCACCAAACTCAATAGACTTGGGGGGGGGGGGGGGGGGGGGGAATAGATAGTGCTTTAAGAGAGGGAATATTTGCTTTGTTTCTGAAAAAGCCTTGTAAGACTTCCTGTTACACAAAACAAAATCTTCTTTTAAATGATCCCACAATAACATATCTTCTCACTCCTACCTTACTTCTTTACCTCTTACTGAATAAAATTATATATAGAAGATGCAACTAATGTCCAGTTTTAGGACTTTAACAGGACTACTATGCACATGATCCAAGCTCATAACATGTCAAAGGACACTTGTGATTAAATATAAGTAGACATGCTTTGCCAACTGAACATACACTGTCCCACATTGTGCAACAGGACATCTGCCAGCAGTGTTACTGGTGCAGCTAAGACAAGGTCTTTCAAGTATGTGGACTTACAGTTTAACTTCCAGTATCAGTCTGATGACCTGAATAAGCCAACCCAGAATAAACTGATAAACGCATAATCACAATGTGAGCAAGAGACAATTAAGTGCTACAAGTTCTACATATCAACAAGTAAATTGCAGAGTCCGTGCTAACAACATCCTGACAAACTTCACTAGTATAAGAGCACAAACTTAGTTGTGTTCAAGATACAAGGCACAACAAAATAAATTTCTCTAGAACTATACTGGGAGAGAATTCAGCTGCCATTCAATGGCTTTTACTATTGAGAAGTTACTTTAAAGATAGATCTACTTTTCAGGTCCTGATGTGAGGCCAATGGTCTTTCCCATTCACTTACTCCTTGTAAATAGGTCAATGTATTACTTTGATACTCTGTGTTTTTTCTGAGTCAATACACTTTTCCAACCCAAAGAATGTGTGAGGCAGCCACAATCTACTCCAACTCCATAGCAAAAAAAGTATTCCTGACATCCTAAACGTGTACTGGGAGTACTAGAGCTCTGTAGAACAGACAGATCTCTACAGGTTTGTGCACATACCAACTGTAGTAGATAGGCTTTGCTCAAAACAACTGTTTTTTCAGTTAAACTCTCTGGTCAAGTCTCAGGTCACCTGTTGAACTAATCTGCAGTTCCTGTAGGCCTACCTAGCCTCCAAAGCAAAACAATTCTTTAGAACTGAGATCATGACCGTCAGTGGTGGCCTCTTTCAGCCAATGAAAACAACGTGCAGCTGCAAGTTTAGTACCAGTTATAGTGACTGGATTGCATATCTACTACCTCAAGCTCTTCAGGAGAAAGTGAAATGGGCAGGCCAGCATTTCTCTATTGCTTCCTAGAGCATTCTCTTCTGTGTGGTACTGTCTATCTCGCTTTCAGCAACAGTAACCATTCATGCCTATCTGTACAGAAGAATGAGTTAAAGGGTATCAGTTGACAGAAAGCTCTGGGACCATAGACCAACATGCATTTCTACAAAGGCTTCACTTTGCTGCTGCTAATGTTGCAAATGCTAAAAAAAAATAAAAATAAAAATAATTAAAATTGTATATAGCATCTGATACATGAAAAGCACTGCACTTTCTATTTCCTCTCTAGCGACCATAACTCTTATCCTAAGGACTTTAGAACTGCACAGCAGTATTTCTGACTCAAACTCCTGAGCTCCTGGAGGCAGCCTGCAGCCCAGTGAAGCTATATCAAATATGTTCTAAAGTAACATTAACAAACTTTAAAGTGAGCTATTTAAACCCAAGAGCCCAAAAGGAAAAAAAAAAAAAAAATAGCTTGCCAGGTGTTTGATTCTAAGCTCTCAAAGTTTTACTACATGACAGCACTTCCTCACAACTAAAAAAACCCCAAAACTTTATACTGGGAAAAAAAAAAAGCCTACACTTTTTATTGTTTTTTCACATGGGATTTACTCATAATTGGTATTAGAGAATGAGCCAAGGAGAGATATTCCTGCTGCAGGACCTGCACTCTCACGAAAACTATGCAAGTAAAAGTTAACCTTTTTGACTAAATAGCAGTAGACATTGCAAGGAATTTATTTAATCTCTCCCTGTATCCTCCTCCAGAATAAGCTCCTTGAGTTTGTTTTTTTGTACAGAAACATAAACAAAAATCTTATACAACCAGAAAAGTATTCAAAACTCATAAATATAGCTTCCTGACAAAGTGAAATTGTTCTCAAAAGTGGATCTCTGAACAGCGATCTTTTTTTTTTTAAAAAAGGTTTTTTTGTTTTGTCGTTTGGGTTTATTTTGGTTTGGGTTTGTTTTTTTTTTTTTAATTGTTCTCCTTTTTGTCTTTAATACATCCAAATAAAAGGAACAGATGTTAACATACTTCAGCCAAAATTGAAGTAAGCCTTTATGGTCAGAGCTGACAACCAAGGAAAGATATCACTATAGTGCAAATAATTTAAAAATGAATAAATGAACACAGGAACACACAAGACTACAAAAAGTCTACAGGACAATCTGTTAATGGGCATATCTGACTCTTCTGTACATCTCTCAAGTATGCTACCAAAGTAATTTTCACTTCCATGTTAAGGATGGACACAGCAATTGCCCCTTTTCCAGGCAATCTGCAGGCCAAGTGCCACCCTGAGTTACACCAATCCAAACCTACAGGATGTCTAGCAATAATTGGCATCGGCATTTGGCCTCTCAGAGTAAAATGATGACAGATGTCTAAAGGATAAGGTTTGCTTTATGACACCGAAGTCATAATAGTCTTCATAGTGTAATTCTGCTTCTTTGAAAATGACTGTGTAAATCTCACCTGCTCTATTCTAGATCAAAATGCCTGGTGTACAAAACCTCCTCCAGTCACTCAGTAACTATGCCACCAATGCAACCAGAGATCTGCAAATTAAGCAAGTACTTTGACTCATATATGTCCTGTTCTCACATCATTGCAGGTAATAAAAGGTCCTGCAATATCAAATTAGGGCCTCAAAACACAGCTATTTCAGCAGCTGTTCTTTATTACCACTCATGCTGTTGCTAGCTGCAGAGAACGTCAGGAAATTTGTGTCTTACCATAGACAGGGTAAAGAAATTCGTGCAACATCTTTAAATAATGCTGTGATATGCATAATGCCCCCATTTTGACAGATAGATAGTGCCTAGCAGTTCCTAATTGGAGTTTAGTTAAATATCATGTTCTTGGTATATAACAGTAGTACACAGACTCCCATAGTATAGTAGCAGAAGCAAAAAACATTAAAAGCATAGTTGTGCCACTTAACGCAGCAGAACTGAATAAATTAAATATGTGGAACAGCATACTTCTATAGGAAGATGCCATCTTTTAAATAAATCTGTTAGTAAAAGAAAAAACAGCATATTTTGAAACTTAATTCTGGCAAGAGATTAGAGAAAAGTCACCAATGAAAATATGTTAATCTCCCTAAAGGCAGATTTAGGAAACGTTCCAGATACGTACAGTGTATCTTTATAGTTATTTTGTGAAAGTCATCCATGGGAGATATTTTCTCAGACAAAAAAGAAAAGTGGGTTTTTGCCATCTAAATGAGATTAGAATATAATACAGAGTGACAAAACATCCCACATGTAAAGATTGTCATATACATTGTAGCTTCTTAACAAGGTTGTTAAAAAAAATAACAAGGAGAAAAAAAAATCGCAGCAGAAACACACAAAAAAGGAAATCTTTATTACAAGGGGACAAACTTACTTGCGGAGAATTTACAGGGTTTGGACTAAATGATGCTGTTCTGAATTTAATTCATTATAGAGTTTGAGTTTACCTCTGCTCAGCTGTGGACTTTGACAGAGTCTTAATGCCCAAAGTGAGTATACATATCCAAACTGCCCCTCAAAACTTCCAGAAGGTTCCTTTACGATTTATGGGTTTATGGAGACTGAGTTTTGTGGGTAAAAACAAACAAACCCCAAAAAACCCAACCAACAAAAAACCCCAAGGAAAACCTTCTAGAAACTCCATAGTCAGAATAGTATCCTCATGTTTATGATATGCCTAATGCAAAGTAAATAATATTTTGACATGAATAGAAAATTCATAGAGAAAAGAAGCTTCAAGCATGTAGTTTAAAAATAATAAAACAAAAACTTTTCTTTTGTTTTTTAAATGCTAAACCTGACTGATTTTACATGAGATGAATCGATGGCTAACAGTCATCTGGTTATTTAGGACAGGGCAAATCATACTTCATTTCAGCAATATTGTTTTTGTAGCTGAATAGAAAAAAAAAAAAAAGGAATGATTTAAGCAAGAAAGCTCAAAGGTTTGTCTAAAAACAAAATAAAGCCTCTCATTTTTTCTAAATGATAGCATTTAAAGGTCCATAGAATATAAATGAAATCTGGCTGTCTAGTACAAGCTGCTTGTAGGCACTGTAATCCAGGAAATGGCTTCCCTGTACTAACCCTGCAGTGAAAGGCTGAAAACAACTTTTATTAGATGCAGCTCAACTAGCCTCTAAGTGTTCTTTATGTACAGGATAATTAGAGGTCAGTCAGTTACAGGTGTCTCGACCTGCTTTATGCAGGAAGAGATCTAAGATCAGCAGTGCTCTAAACTGAACAAAGATGCACACAATTTGAATGTTTGACCCAGCCCTACCCAGGTATGCAAAGTGACTGCTGATGTACTACTATTTTAGAAAAAAAAGTTGTGAAGCCAAGCAGGAGGCCACTATTATAGGGTATTTTCTCAACCCAAATCAATAAACCAAAAATTGTATGAGGAAGGAGATGCACGATCCAGACATGGATATGGAGTCATAAACCCTTTCATCTGTAAGTCACCAGTTCAAATGTGTTTCTTCTGAGCTGTGAAAAAGCTAGTGCTATCGGGTTTCTTTTTGGTGGCCCACATGAAGCAAGTTCACAGTCTCAGCCAGGAGAATGCCGCCCATGTCAGTAGATCATGTCAGCAAAGATCTGAGTACTGGATGAAAATGCAGACTGAACTGAGACGATCAGTTCAACAGGGAGCCTGCATATTAATGGAGAAATTAAAACAAAATCTGTAGATTATTAAAATAACCTAATTTTACCAATATCACATATATATACTCGATAATAAAATATACTGATTAAAGAATACTTTTCAACTGCCACTGCAAATCAGTTTATAAAGAAGCATTAGCAGATCCACTTATACAGAGAAAAAACAATGCTAATGTCATGGCGAAAAAGAGGCCTTTTTGTGCTCTGTCCATTAGACGAAACATAAAGCAGTGCACAGAGAGAGAGCAGGTGCCTCTACATAAGCAGAAATATTTACAAAAATTCCATGGGTTCTGTTTCCATATTACTGTCTCCCATAATGGTTTAGAAAGTGGAAAGAAAAAACCTGAGATCACTATTCCATTTTCTTTTTCATCACAGATGTTATCAGACAAGGTAGGTGTGAGTTGGATATACTATGTGGCAAAAAGATCTTTAAAAAAAGTCAGAGGCAGAGAAAATTAGGAACTGCTCTGTGCCCCTCCTCTGTTACCACAGGTGTCTTTACAGTTTTAAAAGATAGACAACAAAGAAGTTAGTGGCAGAAGCTGTGATTCTGGAAATGGCAGCAGAGGCAAGAGTTGGTTAAAGATTTTAACACCAGTTCATAGCTTCATACTGATTTTTGCCTCCCTTTTATCGGTATCAAGAGATTCATGTTACCTCTGTATTTATCACTTCCCTTTCCTATTCTGTCTTTCAGACTCTTCATTTGCTGATATGTGTTTACAGATGAAATTTTTATTGCAGTGGATATGGTTTTATTTGTTTGAGTGGTCTGACAAAATTCAGAGGTTTATGGCACAAAATAAGTACACTTAATTAACTATTATCTGTAATACATAACCCTTCAGCATTGAAAGGTCTTACTTTAGCAGTCCATCAATATGACCGGTTCTACATGTTAGCTTCAACAAAATGTCTGTAAAGGATTACTAACTGAAGCCAATTCCATAAGGTGATAAAGGGGACTTAAGTGTTGATCCAACACATGAATTAATCACTGATCTTACACAAACTTGTTCTGCTGGTTCCAACATGTTTTCAAGGTTTTGAATCTTTGTATTGTCAGCTCGTCCCTCAACTTGGACACAGCATCTAGCCAGCATTTTGGTTATCGAAAGAAATGCAATCCTTCTGACTTGCCTGGCTGAACTCAGATTTGTTCTCGTGACTAATTCAGCAGTAAGTAGGTCTAGCATCAAAAGAACATGCAACCAGAGTCTCAAGCTCCCAAATGAAAAGGCAAGAGACTGGAGACACCCATAAAATCCTGGCCTGGCCCTCTGAATTAGAGACCTTTTTAAAGAGGCTTCAAAGTACGTGGCAAGATCTATGCAGGAAAGCCATGAGTTTCAAGGAAGTTCACCAAGTAAGATGTGTTTCACTTTGATACAGCGTCTTCTATGAGATAGAGACTGAAATCTCTTTGACAACAATTTACAGTATCTATCAGGAAGAGTAATTATACAAAGAAGAACTTGCCAGAATTGCCTTCTGTGTACATCCACAATTTTGCTCTAACAGCACAGAAATTGTACCCCTTAAGCTGGTCTTGCAGATGTATGTGTATGTAACACGCTTGAATCTGGCATATGTGTGTTCAGATACTAACCTCCATCACACACAAGCTCATTTCCCTGCATTTTCCAAATTACTAATGCATTAAGGAAGACTAGACTGAAGCACATTAAAAACAAAAAAACAGGCCCATCATGAATAATAGAACAGCTACACACACTGCAGGTGTGCAGGCCTTCTTACAGCCCTTCTTCTAAATCCAGACCTCCCTACATAGTTCCAGGCCTATTTGATTTATCTCTTTCTGCATCCTATTGCACTGTCATGTGTATGTATAATACACACACATACATAAAAATATATATAAATCTTTTTTATAGAGAGAAATCTCCCCAAAGGCAGCATCCTGTAGACTTTAAATCAATTTATTTTAATCTAATCTTCATCTGTAATGGTTTTCCTGGCTGCAGCCATCAAGGAAACATCTTGGCAGGTGGGAAAGAAAACACATAACATTTGTTTCTAATGGTTCCTATGCACCGTGTAGTTTTGACTTTCCAATACAGAAACTTGTAAAATATGACTGGGCTTGGAACTGACCTCTGTTGTAAACTTCGATCTGCATAGCTGAGAAGTCTCTAGAATACCAACATAAAGACATCCGAAACTCCTTAAAGTATCTTTAAAAATCATTGAAGCAAAGTCGCAAAGTTAAAGTTTCTACTTAAAGACAAAGCTCAAGTGGAATTTTTCCATGTAACTGTTTACCAAATGGGAAACCTTTTCTATATTCTAAGAGTTTCCCTTTTATCCTCAGAACACAGGTTTCAAGTCATCCAAAGTGGTTTTCTATCAGGAATTATTTAGACCACAGACCCCTAGGAATCTCCCCGTATTGTCAGATTTCCACTCCCTGTTGCCAAACTCAGTGCCTTAACTAATTGCCTGGGAGTACAGTGCCTTGCTTATAAAAACAAATTATTTTCTTGATAGAATAGTAGGATTTGCACCTGCAGAGGCTCAGCTTGGGAAGCCTGGCAAGCAATCAAGCGGGCAGCTGGGGAGCCTAGCTGCCCAGCAACCTACAGGACAGACCTCTGGAAAGCCAGGAAGCCTGTCAGGTTGCACATCAGCTAGCAGGCAGCTAGCTGGCAAGGTGGCTGGCCAAAAACCAAGAAATCAGGACAGGTTAGTCTGTGTATCTCCTAACCTGACTTCTGTCAGTAACCCTCTGATGAATCGACACACAGATAGAAAATTTCAGTTCTGTGGCATCAGCATTGAATAATGAACAATGTATATTAGAAAAAAAATGCTACCCACAACTTTCCTAGATCCCTGAACCCTCAGAAGGAAAATCAGCTCAAGGTTAAGACAATGTTTTGTGCAGATGTTGCACTGAAAATAACTGAAAGCAGAGCAAGAAGAAATCCCCAGAAGTACTCTGGTCATATGTAATATAATGTCTGTACCACACTGGTCAAGACTGTTCCGGGGCTTGTTCTTTGAAAGGCCATGGCTGTATTTCACATTTGTTCACACACCTCATAAAATTGCAGAGCTGAGTTACTTACAGTGTTAACCACTTATTCTTTTGACCACTAAAACAATAAGGAGTCAGTTTGATTTTAATTTATTAACTGAAAGGAAGTTGGTGGTCACAGATTAGTCCCCTCTCAGAGTCACTGCAGAACCCAAGCAACACTTGGTCTGGCACACAATAGCTCTGCTGCCAAACTTTGTTGATGGACAGATGAACTAGAATAGATACCAAAATCTGCTAGTTACTGGAAGTGGTACTTTTCAGAGCCACAAGGAGCTCTCTATCACAGGGTCAGATCATGCCAAACAGTAATGTGTATATGACCATATGAGAAAAAGGTTTCATCTCATCTATTACTTCAATAGATTCGCACCTGGCTCAGCTTGCTTTTTCTGCCAAGTCGATCTGACTGCTGTAGCTGGCAGTAGAAGTGAAACTGCTTATGTTTTCACTGAGCTTTCTGGTTGGCTGCTTCTCTCAATTTAGACTGGCATAACATATTCTGACTTGAAGAAGCAGCTACTGAACGTGGAATTTTCTATCACATTTTTACATGATTATTGCTAGGTCAAATATCTCAAAATTAAACCTTGAATAAACAAAAAAATGCATGGAAAAAAGAGACAAGGCAAAGATTAAATACATATATTATGGTTCAGTTCTAATTTTTCAAAGTGCTCTTAAATAAATGTAGGAGTTAGAAGACCCCTATGTAGTATCTCCTAAAACCTCTCTGTCTGAGAAAGAAAAAAAAAAAAAAGCACTAATCCCACACTCTGCTCTAAACACTTCACTCAGTCATTACAAACACATTTGAAATTAACCAGTAAAGAAAATGATTGCCAAATTATCAAAACAAACAGCAACTTAAGAAACCAGATCAATAAATAGGATTAAAAATAATTGAACAGAGCAGCTTTTCCAGCCTCACTCCCTCCCGCCCCACCCCGAATTGGGTCAACAAGGAATACAAGAGAATTGTGCTGCATTCACACCAAGAAATCAAATTTATCATCAACAATTTTGATCACAGCCACATCACAAAGTATTGGTGCAACCACTCCCCAGCCCTCCAAAATTAGAGTCTCATGGGTCCTGAAATAATATGCCTTTTCTTCTAGTACATTAAATAAGAAAATAAAAAAAGGAGAACAGACCTCCAATTCATCAGAATTAAAAATTCACTCCCAGACAGATATGGATTTTGGTCACATTGATGGCTATATTCACTGCAATCAGCCTAAAAAAAGATAAGGGAGTACATGACAGCATCACCATCTTTCCAGAAGAATTCTGCTAGAGAAGAACAGCCGTACAAGCTGTTCTACAGAACACATACCAACTTGAAACACAAACTGTTTTCTTCTACACGTTGTAGTTGAGCAATAGTGTTACAAGAATCCACAAGCATAAAAATAATGGAAATTAATAACTGTTATTCAGCAGGTATAGGTTATGATTCAGAGTTCTGAGTGAAGGAACAGAAGAAAGGTAATTTTAAGGAGAGTATTTTTAAGTATAAACAAAATAGGTGAAGCAAGAATGAAAAGAAAAGCATCTGGGATGATTCTAGGATTTATAAGCCTTCTAGAACACCGTCATTTTCACCCTTTGCCATCACTATCAAATATATTGCTCTAGTATAGTTTCTCATTAGAAAGCCAGAATGGGAAAATGCAGGATATTTCCGCTTTCCAGTCCCACCAGTCACTGTTGATAGGGTACTGTTCAGCATAGAACTTTACTGGTTCTCTTTGTCTTCTATGAAATATGTAAGCTCTTTGAAATAATCAGTAGAAAAAATATATAGTGTGAAGATTTACTATTAAGAAATCAATAAAAACTTGAATATTTGAAAGTCAAAATTTTATATCAAAGATCTTCTGAAATCTCTAACAACTTTTTCCTCCTGAAAACGTAATCACATTCTAACACTGTAGGCAAGACACCTTCATAACAACCAGTTTCTATTTCTGACCCTCCATACAACTGTTAGGAACTTATGGGCAAGGAATGTCACCTTTCCATACCTCAATCTACTTTTACATAGAACAGAAAAATTATTGTGACCCACTTTGATAAGATCATACCTTTTCATTATTATTTTAAAAACTAAACCTGCCAAGCAACCAGTTCCTCATCTTCTCTGGACTTTTCTCGCTGCCTCAGGCAATGGACATCTTTCAGTCTAGTTTTCTGTGTGACTTTTAAATCTCAGAACTTGAAGTTTCAGTGTCTTACAGAGCAGAACGCTTTAGATCCCCAGTGGTGAACAAAACATTCACCCATAACATCAAAAAGAAATAAAAAGCCACTAGTCTTTAAATGGCATAATATTGGGTTTGGACTCCTTAACACATTCTGTTCTTTCTGTTACCCCTCCCACAACAATCCACTCAAATATTTGAGATCTACAGTAGGCAAAACCACCTAGATTTCAATAAAGCAAGAGAAACAGGAAACAATCCCAAATGTACTAATACTACCTAATGCTATTTTTAAAATACATTTCCCTTTCTATCTCAGAACAACTGAAGAATGTATGAAGTATTGAAAAAGCTGTACTTACAGACATACTACTGACTTGACCCCAGCAATTTAATTTTAAAGCTACTGCTTTTAAGTTTATCATGCTTAACTGTCTCCATTCTTAAGCATCACCATTACATATTGAGTACAGCAAGAGCTAACATAACTCCAAAACAGTAAGAGGTCTTAAAACATTATGAATTTACAAGGCACTTTTTTTTTTCCTCCCAAGCTGACTATTAGCTCTCACATAATGTGAAGAATTTAAAAGGATCTTCAGAATCATCTTATTTCTCATTATTCCCTAAATCTAAGGAGGTTCTAAGAATTATTACTTATTTTGGTGCCCCAGTGCCCTCCAAACTACCTATAGTACACTCATTTCAGATCATAAGCCAGGTGAACAATATCTCTTTCAACTGCATTGCCAAGTCTTCCACCACAAAGCATCAAATGTAGTCTTTGTACTGCAAAGTAGTGTGGTTCATCTGCTGATGATCACTCCTGAGTGGCCTAGATATTTGAAAACGGTAGGTACTCAACTTTTCCAGTTCCTTTGAAAGTCCTTACTTACATTTGTCAAGTAACATGAAGTAAAAAAATGTCTCAAAGTCTGCTTTGTCTTACAAATATTTAGTGCAATATAACAGGCTATTTGTTTGCACTCTCACTGAAGGCTGGAACAGACTCATTAAGTCTTCCTGACTATTAAATACAAAGTCTAGATAATTTCAAACATATCCATATTAGACAAGGAGCCCTTGAATAAGTGAATCCTTAGCACTGTGACAATTAAGCAATAAGCAATTTCCATTCTTTTAATTCTTTTAAGCCACTTTCTCTCTTCTAATGTATTTATAATAAAAATGAGAATAAGTTTTCAGCATTTAAACTTTCCCTGATATGTCAGTGTCACTAAGAACGTGTCAGGATCAACACTCATTTGGAGCTGAGCTAACATCATTATCAAGTAAAAAAGCAGTAGATGGAGGGCTTAGAGGTAAGCCCGTTTACTTTGCTAGTAATTCATTTCATAGTAAACTAGCTCTATTCACTAGTCCATGAACGTCACATACATTTACACTCCCATTTCATGCTGCAGTACATCAATCTGACACCATCTCTCAAGGGGAACTGTCTATATGCAGTCCAAATGGCTTTTCAGATGAAAAATAAGGGCAATAGCCCTTCATCTCAAAAGACTTGGGCTCAAACCCTTGCTTAGGTCACAAGTTAAAATTAGTTTGGTGGTCTCGTCCTTCCTCACATTTGTGCACCTCACACAATGGCTACTCATTCAGGCACTGTCTGATGTGACTAGCAGTCCCCGCTCAAAGGGAGGCTGCCCAGGGCAGGAGGAGGATACTGTCAGCCATGGACTTAAGTGTGTTGACATGAATATGAAGGAAAAGGGAATGTGAAAGGGGAGAAGAAAAAAAGGGAAGAATTCAAAGTTCTCATGTTTTTTTGGCAAAATTAAAAGCTAGTTTCTTTCTATTATCCTGACCCTTTTTTAAAAGAATTCAAAGTTCTCATGGTTTTTTGGCAAAATTAAAAGCTAGTTTCTTTCTATTATCCTGACCCTTTTTTAAAAGTGCCAACAAGCATGTTGAAGTTGAGCTGCATTTCTGACATTTTACAGACAGTGAAGGGCCTTCTCATGTGCCTTGGTTACCTACAGACCATACATAGCATCTGCAGCTTTTAACTGGCTATTCACAGAACAAAATGAATGGGCAAAATCATACTTTAAACATTCTTGTGATCATGATTAAAGAACCATCTGTTTTCAGACCGATATACTGAACCCCTTGACATTCAGAACTACGTGACAAAGAATTGCCACCTGTCAGGAGCAAAAAATTGATGAGTTGGTAGTAGCCATGCAACAGAAACACGGGCTTGGACTATTTACACCTCAGGCTCTCTGTGGTTTTCAGCTTCAAAGAAATTCAGTCAGCTAGAAGGATAGACAGTCTAGAATCTTGTTATTCCTGTTCGGAGCTGTCAATTCACACTAACAATGAAAGACTTCCCATACTTTGTAGAACATAGCAGTAAATCAGTGCTATCTCCACAGAACACAGCCGCACCATCTGCATTATAAAGGTCTCACTGAAGCACATTATTGCATCATGCAAAATCAATAGCAGGAAATTGTCAGAAACTCTGCTGTACACCCAAGTGGATGTTAATTTTTAACTTATCCTACTTTCTACTGCACCAAAACTATCTTGCTGTGCATATGGATATATAAAAAATGGCATTCAATTACGAGCAAAGTGTGTTTTACACTCAAATCCATAAGATACTTATCTTAACAGTATCTCCAAAGTAAAGAATTTGACTGCAATATAAACTGTGTTTATTCACAACCATATTCCTATGAGACAAAGCAGTGTGTTATCCCCACTTTACAGATGGAAATTGAAGGACAAGGCAGTGTAACTTGCCCAAACCTGCACAATAGCAGTTACGAAACAAAGCAGAAATTTGAACTAACCAAATCCTTGACTAGCCTCTCTTTTTGCATTTCGGAACTAAGCTCCCACTAGACAATATTAAATATCATTTTCTCAAATGTTATACAACAAACAAGCAAAACCACATGACTGACTGAATTACCTAAAATGGTAAATCAAAAGCATGCAAAAAATAAAATCTGAATCTACCATGAAGAAAAATACATTTTCCAAAGAAATAATCTTTACAAGTCCTTATGCTTTTCTTTGTGCTGGACACTCTTTTTGGGAAAAGGGTATTGCAAGGAAATGACAAATATGTTCCCGCCCCCCCCCCCCCAACTTACTTCTTTCAGCAACTGAATTTTATTTCACTTGTACTCCCACTTGACTTGTACATGTTTATATATCATTTCCTGTACAGAACTTAGAAAAGGAATGGATGTTCGACATATTAACTGGCACTCCACTTTGCTAGCGCTCCTGTATCTAGCCAGGCGATGACTGGATGCCTACATATTCATGGTAGGTTTGCACATATCACCAACAAAAACATTGATTTTTTAATATGCAATCTGCAATTAATTACATGAACCACTGGATATGCTACTTACACTAATTAAACTTCAATAGGCACTATTTTGCAATACATGGATAGTTAACATGCAACACATTTTCTTAAATAAGGCACTTCATTAAAGAATATTGCTAAGATCATTGAAGTGTTTCATCTTCAGCACTGGATGCAACATACAGCAAAAGGAATTTCATGTGTTAATGGTGTGAATACCCGGGATGGTACTCAGGTTGTATTTGGTGGACTACTATCTTTGCCAAGACCTTGCCTAATAAGCATAATAGGACAGATATAAAATTCATTTGGGGCATTAGAATAGAATTTGCAGAAAATTCTTCCATGTACTGTGGCTTAAAACAAACTTCGGAAACAAGAGAGTCATCTGTTATGAGCCCTTGTACGATGAGGTTAGATTTTTCTGAAACATTGTTCTGATCGTACTTTGAGACTTGCATTTTGATATGTCATTTTTCTTTATTAAGAATGTTCAGGGACAAATTTTCCAAAAGTGTTTAGGCGCCTAGTGATGCAGACAGGCAGCTTGTGTTATTTTTCAAAATCACTTAGGCAGGTTAGACAGCTAAATCCCACTGAAATTAGTGAGAGTTAGGCATCTGACTTAGGCACTTAAAAAAAAAAATTAGCTGATGCTTATTTGCATTTTCAGGCTTCTAATAATCTTGGAACATCTGTGTGATAAGTTTTGAATTATTTAGGCTGGTTCCCAGTGCATTACTTTCTATCACCTCACTTAAAGTGCATACCTCATTAATCAAGTTGCAGATTTTTCTTTCAGACCATACTAAGACAACTTATGAGAGAAACAGATCACAAGTTTTTCTTCTATAATTTGATATTTTTTCCTTCCCCTTTAAATAAGTAAAGAGACAGTATGGCCCAGCGGATAATGCAAGAGAACTGTTTTACGCTAAAATCTACTTATTGATTCAATGAGCTTTTAAATAAAGTTTAATTTAGTTTAACACAAAATAAAGAGTGAATTTTCAAAAGCTGGCAAAATAGAAAGTGCTCAATGTATAACTTGATTAGATTATTTTGCTCATCTTACCAAAAAAGCCCCACAAAAGCAATTTCTCCATAGTTAAATGGAGAAATGTTAAATTTTAATTAAATTTGAGAAGCACATGAGAAATACCTCATTTTACTGCAAAATATTTGTCCCTCCAGATCTTTGGTTTATAGTTTTTCATTGAATGAGGAGCTTTGGATTATGAAATATTTCAACAAGACTAAAATTTTACAATATGGAAATGTATCTGTTTTAAATGTGGAGTGTATTCATAGTCATATTTTTCTAAACCAGAAAATAACAAGATATTTTGCTTGCTTAATCTTAAGATGATGTTCTATGGAAAAGGGACTAATCAGAGTAGCTCACGACACTCCAGTAAGTCCATCTCTCCAGCTTAATAATGTTTGAATCCACTCGCAAGTTTCTGCCATATCTGATTTAAAACAGGTGAGATCTCATAGAGAAGTTCCTGTAAGTACCATGGAAATTGACAACTGAGACATAGAAGAGACAGCCTAATAATTGTTGTCACTAATGGAAAAACTACGTGTGAGTTCTACAATTATCTGCGTTCCCTTTGATCTACAGACATGGGTGGCTGATACCCAGCCAGCAGAGAACTAGGAGGGCTTGAGAGCAGTGATGAAGGTGACTCTCTGCAGACAGTATGGGGGATGGAGATACTGCGAGGCAGGCAAGGTAAGAGAAAGGTTAAAAAAGCAAATACAACGGAAACCAGGCTTCAGCAATGACATCAAGCATCAGCAAAACATAATTTTCATCAAATAACTTAAGATTTTCTTGAGAGACTATTTTTGGCTTACTGATGTGTTTTTAGTCTGTGACAATTCTGATTTTTTAATTTCATTTTCAATCAAAAATACCTTCAAACTTTTTTAAAATACCCAAGAGACTATTTGGGATTCTTTTTTTCCAAACTGTTGTTTTGCTTTTTTTTTTCAAAAGGATTTTTTCCAGTATACAGTTCCTTTCACTAGAGAGAATAAAATGAAAGAATTGGCTGCCTCCGATGTTTCATAATTGTACATTTTGTGGCTTCAATGACAGGATTTTTTTCTTTTGTAACAGGCATTAATTTGTCAAAGCAACACAAGTCTAAAGCTGTCTTTCTACATACATATGGTACAGTTTATCTCAAGGTACAAATTTAATCATTTCCCATCTTATGTTTACATAAAAGGAACAGTGAGGTCCAAATGTAAGACGTTATATATTGTAAAATAATAATCACTCTAATAGGTGGGTGCTGAAGTTGATTACTGACTTAAAGCTTGTAAAATAAATGTAGTAGGAGAAGGCTAGAAGCAAGGAAAGACACAGAATACATCAAATATAATCAGGCAAATGTATCCCTCCAGGCTACTTTGCCTGACCTAAGCTTTCCACTGGGAAACCAGAGTTCACAGTAGTATTTCTGCAATGTAATTTCAGGTACAACAAAATCACATTATGAAAGAAGCATGGAAGCTAATTCTCACACTGTGATTTGCATGGCTAGAGAAGCAAAAGGCAGGCATGCTGTCCACCCTGAATCTGTAGTAAAATAACTTATTTCAGACTCCTCGAAAGCCTCTAATTCCACTTGCCCACAGCTGTACAGTGTGCTCTCAGGAAACATCTTTAATTGAGTCATATCTTTGACAGGGACAGGAAAAAACTGTCTGAAAAATTATGTTTTCTAGGTTTCCACT
This sequence comes from Balearica regulorum gibbericeps, assembly GCF_011004875.1. Classification (NCBI taxonomy): domain Eukaryota; kingdom Metazoa; phylum Chordata; class Aves; order Gruiformes; family Gruidae; genus Balearica; species Balearica regulorum. The sequence continues at coordinate 26,728,718 of NC_046190.1, read as the reverse complement.
GAAAGCGCATAATATGCTTAAGTCACACATCTACTTAAGTTGAAGACAAGTTTCTACATGATTTCTGAAACTGTTGATTTAAACTGAGAAAGTCTTTCTTTCCCCCAGAAGTGATTCTACAAGATGGCTGGCTATAGTGCTGCAAAAAAATAATGGGCCATTGCTATCTCTCTTGGAGGGATTTCTGCAACTAACAACTGGGGCTCTAAAAAGGAGAATTAGAGTGGTTTTGTTTCCAGACAGAGGAAGGTCGCACTTCTTCCTACCCAAATGTCCCACAAACATACAACCTTAACTCTGAACTCATATTTCCTGTTGGTAAAGTGCTATATTGACATTTGAAGTGAAAAAGACAGTTAATAAAACAGCATTATTTACTTGAAGTCTTTAAAGTTATGCATGTGAGTGCAACCAAGATGGAGATATTTAAGGGGGTATCTTATGTACATTAGTATGAATATAAGTATGTCAAAGAAAAAGGTAACTCAGTCATATTAGCCATTGACACTGAGGATGAAAGAGAAGCAAGTCTTCCTAGAGGTCCATATTAACTGCTCTCATCCTCTCTTTTTCTATGTCAGCTCTGATCACCTGGGTAGTCTAGGATAAAAAGGAATCTTCCTCTGTGCAGGTACAGCATCAAGTCCTGCCCAGTGTGACAAAATATTTCAAACAAAATTAACAGGCTAGCAGCTCTGGTAGTTTGTTTTAACTCATTATTGACTACTTTGACAGGAAACACATTAAACAACCTTAGCTCTCAATTAACAAGATCTTTGATGTGGGGTTTATATTATTTTTTTATTAAATTTTATTTAAGCACAGTTCTGTAAATTCCTTAACAGTGTATCAAGGAAAGGGATGACATAGTAAATAAATCCACATATCACTCAGCAAGAATTAAAACCAGCCTTTGATTTTTTTTTTTTTAAATTCTTGACAGAAGTAATAATGCATCATTTCCTATGTAAATTCCAGTCTCTAAAAAATCCTTAAAATTCCTTCTATGTGGACAACGTAAGCATTTCAGTCAGTGCCACATCATCCTCCCAGCAGCCCTGGGTTTGGCAAACAATATGTAAAACACGCTTTTCAACACCCTTTTAAACCTGCTTTATTTTTCACTTCCCCACCCCCTTTACCCCCACTTAGATTCAATTTATAACAGATCACGCTCAAAAAAAAAAAATCCTATTCGACTAGTCAAGGTTCTTTCCCTCTTCCATCCCCAAATCCAGGTTTTATTAAAGAGAACACATTGCTCATGCAAGCTCACATGCAGTTCTTGGCGTAAATAATTTAACCACAAGCTGACTTGGTTGGCTATGCTTACAGAATTGAAAGCTGTCCCACCTGGTTTATTATAGATGGGAAATCCAGAGGGGGGGAAGGATAGAGGAGATTCAGCAGCAAGACTGCCCAAGAAGCTCCATCCCTACTTTTCTTTACAGAGAGTCTGTAGGTCTAGAGCAGAGGAGCAACAGCACCTCATCAGTGCAATTTCCACTGCTTTCTGCTGGCATTCTGAGTGCTGCTATGTCTGAGTTTCTGCCATGAAAGATCATTTCATTTCCCAGAGGATCAGAGCTCAACAGGTTCTTGAAGACAAGTTTGAACATTCTTTGTTTGGACCTAATTTAGCATTCACATCAACATTAACTTCTTTCTGTACAGCACCATTTCCAATGTAATTGCTTCTGCTGCATTCCACTGACTTACTATACAGTTACACTTGCATAACAACTGTAACTGAGCCAGAACAGTTTCCCCGACAGACTAATTATTATTTTGTCTATATAGTTCTTGTACTGTAGAGAACAGGGCTGAATATTTATCTTTTAAATACAAGTTTTGCAGAGAACTCAAAGGTTCTTTTTGTTGTTCAGCATATATAAATGTTACAGTAAGTAGGTGCTGCTTTCTGTATGTACATCCTAAGAAGTTATTTGACTTCTATTCATAGAGAAGTTTCTCAGGACAAACTCATTTCACAGGGATCTCACTTCTCTAAGAATAAAATAAGCAAAAGAACAAACCCCGAGCAACGCATCATTCAGCCGTCATTAATCAAAGTATGCAAGCATATATATGTGTATGTGTATGTAGATTTACAAATATTGATGTTTACACACACACACATATATGTATATGTGTATACAAAAAGCTGTCCCAGAACATTTCTGCATAAAACCTGTACAAACCACTATTAGCAGTCAGCAGGACAAATAACAAAAGACAGAATCTGCAAACAGGACTTGGGAAAGGATGTCCAGTGCAATGAACAGTTGGTACTGTGAGTTGATACCCACCATGAAACACTTTGTACAGCTGAAAAACATCATGGTGTCGTGTTTCTATCAGGGACCAACAAATGCTCCTCTCTTTCCTGGTGGACGTGACAAACTTGGATTCATCCAGAGAATAGTACTAAGCAAAATTCAGATGAAGAAGTCCATCAATATTAGGTTGTCACTTCTGGAGCCCACAGTGATATGCTTCATAGACTTCTAATAATCACATTTCTAGCTTTGAGTTAGAAGTACATAGTTTTGCTCTTGAAAACTTTGGACTGCAAAACATCAAGACAAACTGTCCCTCCAGTTCTATATCTATCAAATACAGATGAGAAACCCTCACTGTACAACACAGATGTTGACAAGACAAATTCACCTCAATGTATGAGGCAGCAAGGTATTAGAATGAAAGATGTAAGACAAAAAAATGCACAGTGGCAGGAACTACAGCTGCCTGATGAGAAGATTGTGACAGTTCTTTTCAGTGATGAAGATTTATTCAGAGTTTCAGGAATCCATAAGTTCAGATGCTTGTCTGAACCTCCTCATTTGTGAATAAATATAGAATTTCTATGGTCACATCAAAGATAACACAAAAGCTAGAAGTAAGGGAGCTGTGGTGAAGATGAGAATGTGATGGTATTTTGATATTCTGCTATTTATTCAGAATGAACCCAGGAAACAAAGAGGCTGACAGCTTGTTAAGCAAGCAGAACTTAGCAAAGACAAACTGCATTCCCTGTTGAGATTCCAGAAGATTCTAAATTCAATGCAAGGTTTTGGTGAAAAATTAATTTGGCACTTATTTACTACCATCTGTTCCAGATATTCCAAGTGGGTACTAACAACCTATCACTGACATGTGAAGGATTTGAAGTTGTAGAAGTAACCAGTATGGAAGATGATTCCTGTCTCCAGGAAAGACAATGTGTCTCAGACACACCATATCCAGTGTTTTCGCCCTTCTGAAAGACTTCAACCATGAATTGAATACAGGATATGTTGGTTAAACGTCATGCCAACTAAAATTGTATAGTTTCAAAGTTCAACTACAATTCTAATACTAGCTGGTTTGCACTTCACATATAATAGTAAAATATTTTAAAAGCAATGGATTGGAAGGAGAGGAAACAAGGAAAAATTGTAGAGGAAAAATGCTCAGCATGCTGTAGAAAAAAAAAATCCACATTCTGAGCACATTTCACCATCATGTTCAAAGATGTAATTTTCATTTAGGTTAATAGAAATTAGGTAAAGCAAAGTGCAGAATTTATCCCAGTGCTGCCTTCTTCAGAAGATGACTAAACACCTTGAACCACCATAAAAGCAAAAGTTTAGAGAATATTAAACACACAGGTACCCAGAAACTCCACGGCAGCACTGCGTTTCTAAACATGCCAGTACCCAGCAATGCCAACACTTTTAGACAGCAGCACAGCATTCCCAACACTAGTCTGGCTTGGTATCCCCCTAAACAATCTGGCCTGGCACAGCCCTATCCTGCATAACATGCACAAGATCTTCACTCCAGCAAGGGTAGAGAAGGGGAAAGGGCTGGACACGTCTTGTCCTCCTGGCTGCTAGTGCTCCTCTTTCTCCCCCCAGGACTTCATGCACATCCCCTTTCTTCCCATGAAAATAAGATGATCACTGTTACTTGTTTTGGATTCATAGGGGGCTCAACTCCCTGGGAGCTTACATGTGAGGGAATGTAGTTTGAGTGCTGACTGCTGCTGCTATGTGCACAGAGAGCTGGCTGACTGGGAACAGGCAGGGGAGTGAGATCAGACCTGGAGAGAGATTTCTCCCAAGGATTTCACTGCCCTTCATCTAAAACATTAAATAGTATTACAAGTGGCATGCTTGTATCATGAAAGATTTAACTGGTGAAGCCTTATCATCACCCTCACTGTCACCAATTTTCATCTAAGTTAGAGACATCCAGTCTGATTAAATATATAAAAGCCATCCAATTTAAAAAGGAGCAGTTTTATAATTTTAGAAGACAAATTAGAGATTGCATTTGAGACTACCTGGTGGGAACTGTTTGGAGAAAGATCTTGATTGGCTAAAGGTTTTGCAGATAACAGGTTTTGTAAAGTGGTTTGATTTTGCACCTCGAAAAAGAAAATGAACTCTAACCACTGAACGCGTGGACAGGTTTCACACTCGTGGTTGGGTCTGCTTGTCAGGAAAATCCTACTTTGAGCCAGTCACACAAGTTAAACAGCTAGGGTTTGGGGGTTTGTTGTTTGTTTGTTGTTTGGTTGTTTTTTTTTTAAAGAGCCCTCTGCACTATGAGAGATAACAATATCATCCACTTTTTGTGTGTTTACTCCATTCCAGTGATCAGTATCAAACTGCAGACAGTACTTTGCAAGAGGTGTAAATAGGCCAGAATCCCACTGATTTACAGAGGAATGTAATTAATCTGCCATCAAACTGTAGATTAACTTCTCAGCACATATTTAACAACAACCTAAAGGTAGCTGAATATCCCATAAACCTGACAGCAATAGCCACAAGTGCCACATCTTGTAAGGGTGACTTATACTTCACAAAAAGGAATCAAAACTTCCTTGACTTTATTAAAATTAAGGAGAAAAACTGAAGTGGGAATATTATGATCTTGATGATACAGGGAATGCAGTTCAAGAAGTTCCTTTGAATTTTATTTTAGTATCCTATTACCTTACAAACATCTTCAATTTAATTTTTTGTTTCATCTTTCTTCATTTTCCCTCACACATTTCTTAGTACAACACTTCTACAAGGAGAAAGAAAGAATCACTTAATGTGTTACCTCTATCTGAAGTTTTTACTAAAAGACCTCTAAAAGGACATAATCAAAGACAGGAATTTTAAGTCTAATAAGATTTGTCTGCTACATCTCATGTAATTTGACTCATGCCATACACAGCATGCCGATTGATGTATTGGGTGTTTTTATCCCTTCAATTGAAGGCTGTCTTGACTATTATAGGACTATTTTGTTCTTCAGTTTTACAAAAAGTTCAAAATACAGCTTATAGATCACATTCACTAATGCGTTCAGCCATTTAGGACTTGGCCAGTTTGCACTGTTAACATACTATTTCAATGCAAAGGTTACATAGCTTAGATATATATTAAAAGTTGAAGTTCCATTGTCACATTTTTCTTCTTCACATACAAGCAGTTCTGTTTATTCTCAACTCAGCAGCCAAGCTATCGATTAAGTTGACTTAGGTCAGCCCACCCTGCAATTCCAGCCTCAATCCTTACATTGTTTTCCAATAGCTTGCTTTATTGACTTCAAGTTCTTGGTTTTGACTTTAGGATATTGCTTTTAGCTTTAACCCTGTCCTGTGTTCTTTGCTCAAGTTGTATTTTACTGGTGCTTCAAAGTGTCCAAAAAAATTGCAGATGAATGTAAAGATGCGTCTGCTATGCTAAAAGGGAAGAAACTAAAATAAGTATCAGTAAAAAGGCATACAAAGCCTGTCACACGCTAGTTTCAGAATATATATTTTTCAATCTAAGTGCATATTATTCCATATCAAAAGCAATCTTCAAAACAACAACTTGTACCATTTCCTCTGCTCTACTAAAACTCTGTAGGGAATCACCGATGCTCTCGGTGTAGCTCATTTAGTGACCTTTGATATCTAGAGTCCTGAATTGTTTTCTATTTATATGGGTGAATTAACGACAGCAGGTCTGATTTTCTACCATCTCACACTTTGTTTGTCGAAATACATTTGTGCTGAGCGAACTGTAAAAATCTCATTATTCCTATTGGGTAGCATTTTTACTCACTTTGTCCTGTGGAGAATCAGACAAATCAGACTTGAGCTGATTCCGGAAGACCCTTACCAGTGAATCTGAATGCAAAACTGGACTTTTACAATAGGAATGGTTCCGATATACGAATGTGCATTTTGTAAAAAGCCAGCGGTGGTTACATTTGCAGTTCTGTACTATACTTCTGCAGCTGAAGTTAGCATTCTGTCAACATACTCAGTTTGTTCTATTTGTTTTACTGAAAAAGCATGATAGATTTGTGTGTGAATAGTTCTAAATATATATATTTTCATTGAACCAAAATATTGTTTGGGTTGGTCAGTAAAAGCTTTCAAGAAAAGTATGCTTCTAGATGTGTTTATTTCTACAAAAATAAATATTCTATTATTTGTGTGGTTGACAGTCAGCTTTGTTGTAGTTCCAGATGAAAAAGAGAGTATGTTGATTAGAGAAAATACAGCTATGTTCCATCTTCCTCCCCTGCTTCAATAAGAGAAGAACATTTACATATTAATTCCAGGACTGAACAGCTGCATTCCCTAGAAAGCTCCATTCATTGCAGCAGTGAGCCCCTGAAAGCAGGCGGGGGGGGGGGGGGGGGGAGAGGAAAAAAAAAAGGAAGAAAGGAGTTGGCATAAAACATAAGGTGGATAGCGACACTGATTTTGCAATTCTTCTGTATTTCCAGGAGTACTCGTCATTTTAAGGAGTGCATGTAGAAACTTCTATACAGCCTATCACAAGAGTATTCCAACTATCTGATCAGCCAAATGAATACTATTATTTCCACTTCAGAACAAGGCAACAGAGGCATAAAGGGATTATTTACTAGATTTAGAAAACTATTTACCTATAAATTTAAATCTCTATTCTATGTAGAGAACCAGGTGATTTGCCCAGGATTACACAAGAGATCCATGGCACAGTCAGAAACAATTTCTATCTCCCAGTTCCCATTTCCATGTCTTATCCTTTACCATAAAGATTTGTGCTTTTGTCTTCTCTATGGTTTTGTTATATAATTTTAAAATACATTGAAAACAGAGATACATGGTTGTTCTTTTGTCAAGAACTGCACTGAAGGCTTAGGTGTGTTGTGTGCATCTGTAAAAATGTGTGAAGACGGAAGGCAAAGCCTGCTTCTGTGAGGCACTGAGCATTAACAGTACCATAACTTACTAGTTTTGAAGCACAGAATAGTATTAAGAGTAAGATGAAAAACGATAAACTCTTGTCTTAGCTGGATTTGTCACTCACATTTTCAAAATCTCTGAACTACCTCTGCCATTGGTAATTTCCCTTGTGATCAAGAGATGTAAATGAAAATAGGTAGCTTCCCGCTGTGGCCTCAGAGGGAAAAAACAGTGAGAAGCAGGAAAATCTCCCTTAATTCTCAGGCCATTTCATACTTAATCTTTCTGACATCAAATGTGTCAAGTTAAACCAGAAATGTTTTATTAGAACTGACTGTCAGGACTTTTCCTGATGAGGGTCTGCAAGAGCAGTAGCACTTGACATTAAAAAAAGACAGAAAAATACGCAACCCAAAGAGCAATCCTGGAAACAGTAACTTCCACTACCAGCATCAGTATGACTAAGCAGACGAATAAGAGCTACTTTTACAAGCACTGAGGCTGTTAAGTTTCACAGTATATTAATCCAGCTTAGGAAAGCCTCCTGCTTCCCAAGTCACCCTGTCACTTTGGTCACTGACTCCTACTCCTAAAGGTACAACTGTTTTGGGGCCATGTGGCAAATTGTCAGTGCAATTACACAGGTCAAAAATAACTCTTCAAAACGTTGTTTTTAATTCAGCCTGCCTGAATTCAATCATTGGTGTTCTGCTTAATATTCACTAGCACTGCAAGCAACAACAGCAGAATGCTTCATGGACAATGTTTTAAGGCAATACCATTTATCAACGCTTTAGGGAGAAAAAGCAGCATTATTGGTCCTATTAAATATCATTAATACCTACCGGCATTGAAGGTAAGGACTTGGGAGCCAGCTGTTGTCCAGAAGAAGTAACTGACAGTCTAACAGGTTACACCGCCTCCTCCTCAGCAGGTTCAGAGCCACCAAGCATAGTTCCTCCATCTCCCAGTCCAGGAGGACTTTGCATGCTCCACAGCCTGCAATGCATGGTAGAATACCATCTTTTCTACAACTCACAGAATCCTACGCACAATAACTGATTATGTTTTCTGCAAAAATGTACGCTACATGCTAGCAATTCAAATTAGGAGCTTGCTCGGCTGCCTTCTGGAACTTCCAACAGTATTTTTATACAGACTTTTGCTTATTCCTCCTCCCCCGTATGTTTTTCTTCTTCTAAATTGGAACTTAATGGAACTTTTGAAAGATATAATCAGAAGTTAAAGGCAAGGTAACATTTTTAAAGCTTATTCAGCTGTAGCTATGAGATCACACAGTAAACTCCCAGGAACTGAAATCATACAGAGGAGAACTGTCAACTAACAGAAAATGTATTTTAAAGAACAGTGGTCAAAAAGAGGGAAAAGTAAACATAAAAGGGATTCTAGTATTTCCAGAAATGCTAACACCTTTATGACAGCCTCAAGGACTCAAACAAGATCCTGTACCACAACTGATGACATGATCTTTAAAGAAAACATACTTTGTCTTTATTTCTTTCCTCCCATTTTGTAACAAGAGGTCCTGCTCAGACTGGCAATTAGCAACAATATTAACAGTATACCATACTGTGTTCAGGAAAGCAAAACTGACCGTAGAAGAGAACGTACAGAGAAAAATCATACCTTCTGCTGAGTTATTATTGTATTTTTTGCATTATTTTTGTATTTTCTGCTTTTCACAATACAACGTTCCATCATCTGCAGCCATTTTATTGTGAGAGAGAAAGGTGGTTGTATTTCTTCCACCCTGTTAGCCAAAGCGACCAGGAGTCAGTGGGCCTAAACTCAATGGTCATTGCGCCATTTCCACAGTTCTGTTCCTCTTCTGCAGTACCACTGGAGGATTAAAAAGAAGTATAACAATTGTGACTATCACATTTAAAAATCATACTCGACATCTCTAAAAAGCTCTTCCATGAACTTTCTGCATGAGAAGCAAACTTCAGCCTAATTATTACAAGCAGAATAACTCTCATCAAAATAGTAGTATATGCCTAGCTTGGAGAACTTCAGTATTAATTATACACTTAATGCTACAGAATTTTAATGTCTGGAGGAAGCTTACATTTTCATCAAACATAAGGCTCAAGTGATGTCTGACTGAACAGTTCAAGAGTGCTTCTTTTAACTAGAAAACCAAAAACATGTGCTGCCAGAAACTTGACTATAAATAACCATTTACTACTTCATTTAAATGAAAGATTTTTCTTGCCCAAAGGACCCTTGTCAGTCACGGTACCAGCCTGCATCTAACTGACAGCATTACCTTCCTAGTTATGAATATACCGTATAGCTCTTAGAAAAGCAAACTAATACTCTCAAAGAAAAATAAGTTTATTGTTATTTTAAATCCATTATAAGGATACAATCATTTTATGTATGGCCAAGTTTCTATGAAAATATTGATAAAAAACTTTCCAGAACACAACATTTTAAAATCATGTAGTATTTATCGTCAGTCTTAATTTCTAGAAGTATTAAGTCTACTTCAGATGTTAAGAGGTCATGGACAATTTTTCAGACTTTAATTTTAGATTTTTGGGGCGGGCTGTAGGGTGGTTGGTTTGGGTTTTTTTGCTGTTGCTCCCAGGAAAAAAGCACAACTGTTTCACATATTCGGTTCCTGCCACCTTGCAGTTATACTCTGCTCCTAAGACACAAGATCAAGATTTTATGCTTTTCCATATTTTATGCTTTTATACCTTTTTTTTTTTTTCTGGGTAATTCATGTTTAATGTGTCTCACAGGAGGTTGAAAGGGTAGTATATAGTTTGACACGGACCCACCACATTCTTTTGTCTTGCTGAAGACAAGTTCAAGCAAGTTACCTGCTATAAAAGTTATATGCAATCCTTACAACAGGCTATTTTGCAAACAAGCTATTAAAAGAAAGACACTTCCCGAAATTTGCCAAATATGACAAGAAAAAAGCAAGGATGGGGAGAAGAGAAAGGAAGAGTGAGACAACATTGCTTATAATGGAAACCACTAGTCACAATATGCTTACATTCCAGTCACTCATGGATTTCTTGTGGGAATTATACTAGAAGAGAAAAATAAGAATGTATCTGTATTAGACCACACCTTCAGCAAGTTTGCAGATGATACAAAACTGTATCTGGTGTGGCTAATATCTGGAGTGGCTGATAAAGCCAAGGGGTGGTGCTGCAATCCAGGGACAGGCTGGAGAAATGGGCTGACAGGAACCTCATGAAGTTCAACAAGTGCATTTGTAAAGTCCTGCACATGGGCAGGAGCAACCCTAGGCACCAGCAGATGCTGGGGGCCACCCAGCCAGAAAGCAGATTTGCAGAAAAAGACCTAGGGGTCCTGGCAGATACCAAGTTGAACATGAGCCAGCATTGTGCCCTTGCTGCAAGGAAGGCTAACAGTATCCCAAACTGCACCAGGCAGAACATTGTCAGCACACGGCAGGAGGTGAGGCACTGGCGAGGCCACACCTGGAGCGCTGTCCCCAGTGCTGGGCTTGCCTGTACGACAGAGACACAGACCTTCTGGAGAGAGGAAGGTGCCATGAAGATGACTAAGGCGCCGGAGCACCTCACATCTGAGGAAAGGCTGAGAGCGCCAGGATTGTTCAGCCTGGAGAAGAGGAGGCTCAGGGGGATCTCACAGATGTATATAAATGTCTGAAGGGAGGATGCAGAGAAGACAGAACCAGGCTCTGTTCAGTGGTGCCCAGTGACAGGCCAAGAAACAATGGGCACAAACTGAAACACAGGAGGTCTTTAGGTTGCCCTTCTCAAGAGGAGTGGGCAGGATCAGGGGTGGGATGGAAGATCTCCAGAGGTCCCTCTCTACCTCAACCATTCTGTGTATCTGAAGACAAAGCTGCTTGTGAATGTGCACAGTGTAGATCACAAAACGCATCTGGTGGAAGGACACAGCAGAGCGACCATGCTTTCTTTTGAAGTAATTGTTCCAAACTCTACCTTTGCGTTTTCCCTGGTGGACTTGTACTGATTTAATGGGGTTTGATTGCCTGAAAGAATAAAGAAACTTTTAGCTCAAGATGGATAATTAAACCATTCTGTAGATCATCAGGCTGTTCTTCATATTAGAGTAAGGGCTCATGCCTCTCTACACATTCACAGTTTACTGTCAGATGAAGAGGCAGGAAGGATTAGGAGATGTCAATATACAAAGTGTTTTTGATCTCTTGGCTTTTTGAATTAATACAGATTTTAGGCAAAGACAGTGACACAATATCTAACAACACTGATAGTGGAAGCAATCAAAACAAGTTGCTACCAGAAAGCAAGCACTGACTTGAACTGACAGAGCATACTATGTTTCTGTTTTTAGCTTGGCTGGCTGGCAGATTTATATTGATATCAGAGAAACAGTATTTAACAGAGTTATCCTTATCAGCGACCTTATCTGAAAAGTATTAGAGAAGACCAACCACATAAAACAGGGCTAAATTCCTGCCAGACTTTTGAACTGAAGCCATTGAGCCAAATGGCTTTATGCACAGAAAACTATCTACAAATTTAATACCACTTTGCTTTTGGAAAGCAATAATTTACTGCTTTTGCCTTAACTAATCCACATGTCCTATATGTAGCTGGACACCTGTTTTGGCAGCGAGTGAGGGAAATGCTTGAAATATCATCTTTTTCTCTGCCCCAATTGCCCGCTTTCACATATGGGACAATGTCACAAATCAGTCCTCAAGCTAAGAGAGGACTTCTGGTCAAAGGAGTAGAATCACACATTCACAGCTTCCACATTCAGATAGTTGGCCATAAAACAACTTGGATCTGGAACTAGTACAACTGCTGGGAGGCAGACTGCATTAGCTCAGTCTCTGTGCTGCTCTAATACAGTTACCTGGCAGAATAAACATGTACTTGCCTTTCAAAAAACTGCACAGACACACGCTTGGGTTTGTTTTTGGTTTTTTTTTTTTTCTTTTCTGTTTTCCAGGCCTGAATGTTAAAGGTTATCTTCCCAGAACTTTGAAAAAAAAAAAAAAAAAAAAAAAGGATTAAAAAAGTGACAACAAAACCCCCAAAGAATCTGGAGAATATCATAAATGCACATACAGACATACAAGATGATATTAAGGTAAGTAGAACCATGGCAAGGTTGTCAATGTCAGAGTGAAGATACTTTTAGTTAAGTATAAGGAGTTAAAAGGATAGAAAAGATGCAGAATCTTCACCTTCCACAAAGATGCCAGTTCTGTTCAAAACCATCAGGACAAAAGTCTGTATAAGTTCTCCATTTCCAGCATCACATGCAAAGGGATGCATTTTACTATTCTTTGGAGAGTCTTTATGCTAATTTTAAACCAACTAAACAGAAAATAAAGGTACAGTTCTCATCGCTCTCCAAATACATTTTTCTGACCATCAATTACTGATAAACACCCTTTCCAAAATACAACAACATGTAGAAGACCACAGGAATAGGGAAAGAAATTACTTCTTGTCAAGTCTGTAACTTTTCTTATCAGTGGCAGTGGAGGAAAAGCTTAGTGGGGGGGTGTGTGTGTGTCTGTCTGCATGTTCACTCATTTTGAGCTGTGACATAGATGAACTCATTTTATGTGAAAGTCAGCTGTAAATCTTAGAAAAAAAGAATTAATTCCCATTCTACTTTGGAAGCATCTGCCTACTGTTATTCTCCTCCCTTTTCCTTGGTTTTAATAAGATTGACCTTACCATTTTGCATGCTTTTATCCCACAGTTAGATGAAAATGCGTAAGTCAAGAGAAAAAAAATATTTAATTCACAAAGATAAGAGGAACTAGGGAACCCAGGAAAAAGAGAGTTGGGCTAGATACAAGAGCAGCTCTGACATGCTGTGCAAAGCCATTACAAGAAAAGGACATCTTCTAGTAAATGACCAGTAGACGTAAAATTACGTTATTTTTCCTTACTAAATTATCAAGAAATAAATATGGTCTCATGAATAGGAAGACACATAGTTGATCTGTTCAAAATACAAAGTTATGTTTTCTACCTGGTGAGGTGTTCAAAATATTAAGTTATGTTTTGTACCTCTCCAGACAGAGCTTCATCTGCGATGGAATCATAGATGGTTGCCTCTAGCATATATTCTCATCACACACCACAGATGCCACTTCCCTTTCTCTCCACTCACCCTCCATATATTTTTCATCTTTCTATTCTCTTCTCTCTCTAATCATGCTTCCTCCCTCACGCACCCCATAATTTTTCTCTTTAAGTTTTACTCATTTAATACTTTTACAGTTTTACTGGCTTTCTGTCCTATTTTTCCTGCCATCATAAGATATATTGCCTAGAGTGGAGAGTTGAAACAATTGAGATATTTTAACAAGTTGAGCTGGTTGAACTACTAAAGGTTATTTTTGAAAAGAAACACATCAAATTTTAACATATTGGGTTTTCTTTAAAATTGCAGTGTTATTGAGACTTCACTGAAGCCAGAGCAGCTGTTCTTCCAAGTTTTGTTTATCTGACCACAAAAACACGAGTAAATGTTTGCATGGTTAGTTAGAAGTTTGTTTTTTTCAAACCCTCTAAACTGAAAGATTACCTTCAAATGCATAAAATAATTTTAGATTATTTTCCTTCACAGCAATCTTGCCAAATTCTGCCCCCAGTATAAACTCCATTTAGAGACTTTTTCCTACTTTATCTTATCTACCCTGCACTCTTTAGAGAACCCTAATATTACTCAGACTCATGAGATCAAGGTATCTTCCCAGCATGCTTTGGTATGAAAAACCACAACTGCATCAAAGTTCATGGATTTATACCTGTTAGCACTAAAGCAAACATGAGTCTGACTTCCCTCCAGATGGCAAGCTGGCAATCCCACGTATTTGATCAAAGAATCCTTGCTTTCATCTTGAAGTAGATGTAAGTTATAGGTATTCACCAAGCAGGGTGCATGTATTTGCTTAAGCAATTTCTCTGAACAGTCAGGATTTACAGATGTTAGCTTATCGGGTGCCTCAGTTGTGTGTTTGTTTAAACAAGCTTCATGGTACCTGATCTGTACTGTTTGGAAGTGCCTGAGAAAACTGCGCCTGGGTTCGGGTGCAGATCAAACATGTCCCATGCTGACTTTATCCACCACGCTTCTGAGCTATTTGGTCTGAGTTACTGTTCTGCAGGGCTGATTTACTCAATATGAAATTAATAGCAAATACCAACATCTTTCTTATCAGAGTTTTCATACCATACAGAAATAACTATGGTATCCACACATTAAACAAACAGAAATCATTCTTGTACAGAAGGCTGTGGGAAGACATGCATAAAGCAAAGACTACAGACAATCATATAAAGATTATAAAGTCCTCGTGCTAACTGATGCATTTGTGCTACCGTCAGCAAATCAAGGTTATGGAGTCCTAGGAAACCCAAACTCAGCTAAAACATATACAGAACAAAAGGTAAAAGTACACTGGAAACTCAGATTGGTCTTGAGCTTCGATCCTGGTATGAACAACAGATTCTGAATTACCACAGAAGTATGAAAGACATTATAATATACTCACACCTAAATTATATGCCCTGAATGGAAAAGAAAAAAAGAAAAAAAATCTGGATTCCTTAGAGCAGAAGAATCATAAGATTTGAGTTTACGTGAAGAGTGCAATTACTTCTAAAGCACTAAGAAAGCTTAATCAGCCAGAGCAATAGAACTCTGACTTAAAGTATTTACTTAACTTCTGACTGAGCAGCGAAGGGCAAAACTAATTATACTCTGGGGCACCGTAGATAGGTACTTCGCAGTGTTCATCCACTTGTAAACACTGTGTGTGTTTTCTGGAAAACTGACATATTTTGATCCCTTCCAACCTATTCATTAGAGCCTCAGGTCACTTATGGTTAACAAGCAAAAAAAAAAAAAACAATGCAAAAACTATACACACACCTCCCCCTTGATTTTTTTTTAACAAGGGTAAGAACATTTATTTGAAAGCAGAAATTTTCACAGTCTACTCCTATGTGCCTATTACATTAAACTTCAAAATCAACATGCCATGTCTTCCCCACTACCATAAGCCTCAAAAAATCCCTATGTTCTTATTTATTACAAATTCGTATTTACTGGAAATAAAAAGTCACCTCAAACTCGGAATTGAGCAAATTGCCTGTCTTCTATGTACAAGCTATAAAACTACAAAATTACATCTAGAAATGAGTGAATATTCTTCCCTGTTATTCCATGGAGATGCATTTCGGATGGATTTAACTTTATTTGAAACCTTCTAAGTAACTCAGATTTTGTTAATCACAGTGAATAGTAATCATGCAGCTCTTGACAAAACATGATTAGATTTTCAGACTAGATTATATATGCTTTACATCACTGGAAGGTCTCAAAGATTTCTTCTTAAGTGTGTGAGAATATTTTCACATTAAATTATAGCCTCATTTAAAGTTAAAAGATTATGATACAAAACAAGGTGCAGACATTATATAATTGACTAGGATATATCATGAAAGAAGAATTTTTATTTTTATTTTTTTTCTTAAAGAAAAGCATGAGAAGTTCTCAATCAGTTTCTTTGGAGCCAGATTACTCAAGAACACGTTATCTGTCACTGCACTCAGGTCCAGCTACTGGAATAAACCTTTCTAACGTTACACTCAATCATCCTTGTGCTGTTCCTCCTCATTTCTAACAGATTTTTTTTTCCATTTCAGACAGCAAAAATCTAGAGGTAATAGTTTATTTTCACTGAACAAAGTCCTGACGTTTGTACATCTGGAATATAGGAAAAGGAACAAGAGGAAGAAGAAATATGATAACATGGTACTCCTCCCCCCCCCCCCCCCCCCCCCCCAAAAAAAAACAACAAAAAACCTCTAAAAACAAACACCATAGTCAAACTTTCAGAGCCTAATGAAGCAAGCAGCAATAGAAATTAGACATAGTTATTTTCCAGGCATACTATGCTGTTCTCCTGCCTACTTGGCTACTTGCCATTTCCTTCTGCCCCTGGAAGCTGCATGCAGCCTGCAGTGTTGGCCTTGACAATCCACTCAAGGTTTAAATTCAACATCTCTCTTTGCAAAAGAGATTTTGAAAACGCAAAGTGGTTTATGTTTATTATTTTCTTTAAAACAGACAACATAGGATAAACGTTTTTATGATCATTTGATCCACCTTTACCAGGGATTATTTGATTTCCAATAAAATACTGGAATAAGGCCACAATATAATAAGAAGTTTTAAAAAAAAGTGAAATATAGAAGACCTCAACACATCTGAATATCATTGCAAGTATCCATTTGCATTCCTACAGTAGGGAAGATTTAATTTATAGAATTATCAGTCACATAGTGCAGAAAGTTTAGCGATATTAAAGAAAGTCTATTAAACTGAAGGGATATTGGTACCTTCTGAGAACTCAAATCTAGCCTGAAAGAAGAGACAGATCTAACTCAATTCTTTCTGCACTTATAAAGCAAGAAACTGTGATATAGAAAGAGGTAAACAGGACTCCTGTCCTCTGAATTAAATTTCAGGGAGCAAACCTGAGGGTATCTTACCACAGTTTTCAGTGACAAGGCAGAGAAAAAGCCTGTAGGTCTGGCTGTACTGCTGCTATCAACTGCAAAATATCAGCAATTTTAAATGTCTGAAGTGCATGCTGTTTATATTTTAGTACTCCATATACTACTCCCCTAAAACCATTTTTAGAATAAGTCTTTTATCTTTATTTATTTACTTTATCTGTAATCTGAAACAGTGTTGCTTGCTGTTGTGTGAATAAGAAAGTGATAAATAAAAGGCCATATTAAAAAAAAATTCTTCCATCCCTAAGTTTTGTTTCACATGAAATTCTGTCTTTACATTCCTGTAGGGTTCACTGACCTAACTTGCATATTAAATGACTGAAGACAAAGTTCCCTGAAAATGACTGTTGACTAAATGGAAAAACATGTATTTCCAGGGCATTCATGCTTCTCTTTCAGGTTGCGGTCTGGGATCTAGCAGAACTTAGATCTGTACTCTCTAACACAATATAATAACAAAAGTGACATTTATTACAGACCTTCTAGATACAATCATCTGCCTCATGAATAAAACTTATACTTTTCCTTCTGTCCCAAAATACATTGGTTGCATTCATTCAGGATCCCACAGGCCCATCTACAATGTCTCTAAACCTATCTAGTCTAAATAGTAGTGGGTTTGCAGTCATCCTGTAAGCTACTGCAATGCAGAAAAAATAAATAATGTTATAAGCCTACATATAATTTTTAAAAGGTATTAGAGACACAAGATGACCACACTACACACCTGAACAACACTTCCCCTCCAAACGTTTTCCCTTCGCTACTCCCCCCCAAGTTACTTCTGGAGTGATATCTTGTTCGTTATTGCCAAAGAGCAAAAAAAGACACAATGGCAACCTTCAGCATTGGTCAGGATTTGGATTCAAGCTTAAGACACAAATATTTCATGCAAGCCTTACGGAGCTTCCTCTTCACCCTCATGGCTTGTTGCCAGGCCATGGCCTGCCGCAACACATCAGTGCAACAGGTCAGGGAGGCCACTGGGGCCTGTCACCCCAATGCCACACTGCAGCTGGACCAGTCTCTCCTCCCAGAGTCACTGGAAATTTGAATTTAGGAGATTTTAAATGTAGGATACTAGGAATCAAGCAATGTAGATTTCTTCTATAGGCTGTGGTAATGTTTTGCGGGTTGCATTATTACTTTTCTCAATGAACACGTGGGGCTATAGGACTGCATCATCTTCCACTACTTTTCAGGAAAGCTTTTCCCTCTTATTAATCATTCATGTTCAAACTTCTTGCATTGCTTATTATTTTTTTACTTTCTTGGTGAAAAGCACTTAGCTAGCCTTGCCATCATTTCTAATGTAGCCTTTCATACCTGCTTCACAGTATAAATTCGCACTGTGGGGTGCTGGGGATACCGCAGGCTGGCCTGTTACAGCCATCCAGGCCTGCAAAGTTTCAAGGCCCAGAAGCAAGCATTTCCTTTTTCTGCCCCAGAGAGGGAATTAAAGGAAAAAAAAGCCACAAAACAGGTTAAGACACCTCTCAAACCACACATCTACTGTTTATATAGATCCCTTTACAGGAATATATAAACACCAAAAATCTAGAATACCTAAGGAAAGAGCAAAAAAAAAAAAAAAGGAAAAAGCCATGTTACTATTGCCAGAAAAGACGACAACAGATCTTTGGCAGTGGATTTCTGTGCATTAAAAACACTAAAATCACATAGATTAGAAAATACAGTGAGAAAAGCATAGCAACTGACTGTTCTTTTGCCTTAGAAGAGCAGAAAAGAAAGAGAGGCTCCTTCCAGGCTGCAAAGAGAACAGCAGCACTACAAAAAGGTTTAGTTAGTACCCAGCACATCCAACACTTACATGGAAGGAAACTCCAACTTGAAAAGCCAATTAACTTTACCTCTTCCTGTTAATGAAGTTGATCTAACCTAGACCAGATTATCTGGTTTGACACTAAAAATTTTAACGTATTGATTTTGCAGTCTGATCTCTAACAAATTTCTCATATGTTGGCTCATGCTGTCCAGATGGGTCGTTTTCTAGTGGTCCTAATCAATAGAATATTTGTTGTTTGTTTTAAACTGTATTGAAAAATGCTCTTTTTCATGCTTTAAACTGCCAGATAGCTAGATCTATCAAGTTACAGCTGTCACTCATTGGAAAATCCACCCCTTACTGGTGACAGTCACAATAAAAAAAACCCTTCACATGTACTGAAGAACAAATAGGAGTGTAAATAAACCATAGTTCCAGGCAACTTAAGCCTTTGAGACCCATTCTGAGAAGAACCATCTGTGTGACATCAAAGGAGTGTTTTTATTAGGCCAGTCTTTTGTATCACTCACAACATAAGTGAAACCATCCACCTCCAAGAAGACTTTTTTCTATTTTATGACTACAATATCTTGCCCTGCCTACTGTAGCACTCGAGGCAAGCCATGCCACTGATGGTGCTTCATTCATTTTTATGTTGCTCATTCTCTCACCCACACATCTTTTGGCCCATGTACTTGAGCCCTGGATGCAGAGTCTTCTGAGACCAGAATGTTGTGGGTTTTTTCCTACACATTTGTAAACAACTCAAAAGAGCGAGGCACCTGCTGCCTGGCTAGGAAAACAGAAGTTTACTACTAATAGTAGTACTGCCAAAGAGACAGAAAAGCTGCTTTTTTCAGAAAACCAAACCAAACCCACCAAAAACCCCACGCTATCCATCTTTTCTGTTCTTTTGGGGTAGACCTTCATGGTTTTGGACCCTTAAGTGAGTAAAATTTTAGATTAAACAGGATGGAAATTTGTAATCCTAAATCATCACTGAGATCTCAGACATTTTGAAATTAACCAAGCTTTGCATTGCCATCAATGGAAAGCTTTAGTTTGTACCACAGATCACGAATAAAAAAAATAGGACACAGAGCATTTGCTTAAAATGGAGTAAGAAAACAGAAATGGTTTCCACGTTCATTGTTTGTTATAACCACTTCCCTCTGTTAATTGTTCAAGACAAGTCAAGATTCAATGGTTCAAGATTCTTGAAACCCCTTCAAAGTCCTATTTAGGTGTGAATGCTGATGACACTTTTGCTGAAGTTGAGCTTGTTGCTAGCAAAAAATCAAATTCTGTCTTAATTTCAAATACACTGAAGTAAACACCCTAACTTAAGAAACTGGAACTGCAACTCATTTTTGTAAAGACAATGCCTATGACTTGGCTAAGGGTAAATCATGCCTGACAAACTTGGTGGCATTCTATGGTGGGGTTACAGTGTCCGTGGATAAGGGAAGGGCAACTGACGTCATCTACCTGGACTCGTGCAAGGCATCTGACACTGTCCCGCACAACATCCTTGTCTCTAAATTGGAGAGACATGGATTCGATGGACGGACCACTCGGTGGATAAGGAATTCGCTGGATGGTCACACTCAAAGAGTTGTGGTCAACGGCTCAATGTCCAAGTGGAGAACGGTGACAAGTGGCGTCCTGCAGGGGTCGGTACTGGGACCAGCACTGTTCAACATCTTTGTCGGTGACATGGACAGTGGGATCAAGCGCACTCTCAGCAAGTTTGCCGATGACACCAAGCTGTGTGGTGTGGTCGACATGCTGGAGGGAAGGGATGCCATCCAGAGGGACCTTGACAGGCTGGAGAGGTGGGCCCGTGTGAACCGCATGAAGTTCAACAAGGCCAAGTACAAGGTCCTGCATGTGGGTCGGCGCAACCCCAAGCACAACTATAGGCTGGGTGAGGAATGGATTGAAAGCCGCCCTGAGGAGAAAGACTTGGGGGTACTGATTGATGAGAAGCTCAACATGAGCCGGCCGTGTGCGCTTGCAGCCCAGAAAGCCAACCGTGTCCTGGGCTGCATCAAAAGAGGTGTGACCAGCAGGTCGAGGGAGGTGATCCTGCCCCTCTACTCGGCTCTTGTGAGACCCCACCTGGAGTACTGCGTCCAGCTCTGGGGGCCCCAGTACAGGAGAGACAGGGAGCTGTTGGAGCAAGTCCAGAGGGCGGCCACAAAGCTGATCAGAGGGCTGGGGCACCTCTCCTGTGAGGACAGGCTGAGAGAGTTGGGGTTGTTCAGCCTGGAGAAAAGGCGGCTCCAGGGAGATTTAATTGCGGCCTTCCAGTACCTGAAGGGGGCCTACAGGAAAGATGGGGAGGGACTGTTTATCAGGGAGTATAGTGACAGGACAAGGGGTAACGGGTTTAAGCTGAAGGAGGGTCGATTTAGATTAGATGTTGGAAAGAAATTCTTTACTGTTAAGAGTGGTGAGGCACTGGAAGAGGTTGCCCAGAGAGGTTGTGGATGCCCCATCCCTGGAAGTGTTTAAGACCAGGGTGGATGAGGCTTTGGGCAATGTGGTCTAGTGGAGGGTGTCCCTGCCTGCAGCAGGGGGGTTGGAACTAGATGATCTTTGAGGTCCCCTCCAACCCTAACCATTCTATGATTCTATGTAAATAATTTGTTTATTCTCTTATCTGTCCTGTCATCATAATATCACACAGTAATCATCTGCAAAGGCACAATGAAAAAGCCACAGAGAACTCTAGTAACTCCTGATTGAAAAATAAAAAATAAAAAAATAAAAACTAAAAGAAGAATCACAGATTTCTCTTTGGGAAAAATTAGTGCCTTGCCTTGGAGAAAATGGATCTTGCCCATCCAAGCCAGTAGAGTAATTTCTCCAGGTGAGAAACCGGTCTTACACACATGGCAACTACAACATCTGTGATTTTAAACATGCAACATGCTGCTAATTGAATAGTAGCAAGGACAGAATAGCACATATAACCTCAATCCCACACGATGAAATAGGTAAATGCCAACTAGAATCCAAAATGTCTCTTTTGCCATTCATCTCATTTATTCAGGAAATAGCAAAGGACTATAAAATAAGATTGCTTAAGCAGAACAACAATATTTTTTAGTTTGTTAAACCCAAGTAAAAGCAGCTATAAGTTCCACTGGACAATGTAGAAAATATCAGGCTCAAAACATTGAGAGGCTGAGTTAATCCTCAATTTTCGTAGCTTTGCTTTAATATGAAAAGAGAACGAACAAGATGCCCTTGCCTTCAAGATGTTATTTCTTTAAATTTCTGATCTTTTTCTAACCTTAATTAAACAAGGATTTATTAGCTTTTATCACTTGAACCAAATAGGAACTAAATTTTAAAAGGCCATGTCCTACCTGGAGAATTATCAGGAAGCAGCAGAGGAAGTGACAGAAATCTGGCCCTACACATCCCTCAAATATTACTTCTGCAAAAACCATGGTGATACTCATATCAAATGGGAGCACTGTTGTCTTACGCCCTTGAAACAGAGGATGGACTCAATAGGTAGTACAACTTCACTGGGAAGAGCAAACAACAAAAAAAGATTAGGTTCATTTCTACCATTTTCCCATCTGTCTTAAAATTCACTGCAGTGTTTTCACATAGGAAATGTTCTCTATTTTCAGTGATACAATCCACACCTCAAGTAGCTTGCCACTATAAAGCAAGGCTTCTGTTCAAGCAACTACTCCGATAATCTACATTCAGAGATTACGTGGGACTGAAAACATAAAGACCCAGCATCGGGCTGACACAGAAGATAGTGGCCTGATATGACCTTCCTCCTTTCCAGTGCTGCTGCCATTTTTCACACTTGCTCTTTTATACCATCCGTTGTAAAAGCGAGCAGTGAGTGTGAATGCTCAATAACTGGAAGGAAAGGGGATTCTGCTGCAAAACGGGGACAAGACCTGTGAACAAAAATTAGCAGATGCCAAAAAGGAGGAAAAGTACAGCTCCACAGAATCCTGTGGAGGGAAACATGCTCCAAAATTCTTTTTCTTTCTGACATATTTATGGAACTTGCAAAGGGATCTATAAGATAAACTTCCCGTCTTACCCACACATACGTGATACTTGCACTGTAGCTCAGTAGCAACATCTTCAAGATAAAAAACAGAACTTAGAGGAATCAAAGTACATCACATTTTAGTGCTTAATTAAGACATGAACAGAAGCTTTGCCTTCCCTTTGTCGCAAGAGAAAAAAAGCCCAAATTCCAGCTTCTGACCACCTTAACTATTCTTTTTCTAATACTAACTAGAAAGTCATAAAATCCATGAAACCCTTTGAAGCTGACCTGCTTCATCACATTAGACTTGAAAGTCAAATGCCATGGAGACACTATAAAAGATAATCAGAGGTTTGGATTTCCTCATTCAAGTGGAAACCAAAATAACTGCTGATGCTAAACAATAAGTAAATAATAACTAAATTGAAAATTTAAAAAATACCTGGTAATACCTGACAAATCAAAAGCAGGTATAGGATCTCTGCATTGAGCAAATAAAATAGAAAAAACAGCTGTTACAGCAGACAGAATATCCTGGTTTTAGGAAATGAGACACAGCAGGGATCACAACATTTACATCGGTTGCTACTTCTTTCCTCATTATTTCATTTAAATAACACATTCTGATATTTGCAATGTCTTTCCATTTGCCTTGCTGCACACACAGCCACGTCATAATTTTATCTTCTTAATTAATACCTTTAAATGAATTTATAGAGGAAAGTTACACTAGCAACAACCCAGCTAACACCAGGGTCCTCAAGAGCATTGAGAAGGAACACAGCTCCAACTTGTTTGCTTGTTTGTTTATTTTTGCCAACAGGAGTCTAGCACCAGCAGCTCTCCTTAAACAAGTTTTTCTTCTCTCAAGTGAAGAAGTACTTCAAAACCAAGGAGACTGGAGAGAAATGCAGTCTGAGTGGAGAATACGCGAAAAATGAGTAGAGGCTAACCAAATGGTACAACTGTACTTCTTTTCAGTGATTTTCTGCATCAGTGTAGTCCTCTCCTCCCCTCTGATGCAGCATTAAAGCAGTCTCCCCATATTACTCCCTTCTTTGCACACACCTGATATTTCCTGTAACAAGTTTAATAAAATATGATCTCTGAGTTACTATACCAAGTCATTTTATGTCTGTTAGAAAGGTATCATCTTTCAGTGGTAGATATATGCCTATCACAGGAGTATACAGAAGATGAAAGCAAGCAGTAGGCTCTGATGGAAGAGAAAAACACAGAAAAAACATCCCCAGAAGAAAAGCCCAATTAATAATTTTTTCCCCCTTCTGATTAACCTAAGGAGAGCCAATTAAGCATCAAGAGTAAGAATAATAATTGAACTTACCAGAATACCTATCTACTAAAGAAACATTTAATTCTGTCATCAGAAGACTACAACCAATTAGATCTGCAAAAATAAGTTTGTATTCCAGTCTTTTTTCCCTTAAATAACAACAGTCCAGTATACTTGTAGGCTCTTGGGATACATAGGTATATGGAACAAACTATCTTTATTTCAATTAATTTAATTACATGTGAAGAAATTACAGGTTTTAAGCCTTAGTAAAATAAATTAAATCCAAAACTGAACCCATTTTTTGTGTTCCATTCTTTCTTCCTATCATCATCTGAGGGGCTTTCTCTTTTGAGCATCTGGGAGCCATCACGTCAAGCTCCGGATATTACATGTACATGAAGTCCTCTACAGGCCTAATGAGTTACAACAGAGGTCACATTCTCCATTGTCCAAATGTAATTTGAACAATTCCATGCAACAAGAATTGTGACACACCTGTGTATAAACACTTCTGACAGTAAAAATTACAGTAAATTTTGCTATTTCTCTTCTGTTCCACAGCAGAATGATCCAGAAAGGCGATGTAGTGGGGTTTCCCTTATCACTGCTAGTATCTGTAACATTTTCATATCTACTGTTCCGATTACATTTTTCTGACCAAGTTTCATATAGTTTCATAGTAAAAACATATGATCTGATATGTGAAATATGTTGTGAGAGCTTGGAAAGGATCCAAATTGGTTCCAAGTTGTACTCTTAAGACTTGAGATAACAACAGGTTTCTCTAAATCAACTATAAACAGCGCACTGTTTTTGAAGTCACTTTTTTTCTCTGCTACAACAGTGAAATTAAGATAATTCCTCATATTTCAGAGAAAAGACGAAAACATATTCAAATATTGTTAGAGGAAATAAAACATTTCACATATGGATAAATGCTAGCTTGCTAGCATGGCAGGAAGACAAGCTGAACAGGATCGTTTCTGCCAAAACCATTAGCAAATTGCCTTACGGTGATTGGCTTGGCTGCAAGTCCTAGATTCTTAGGTTTTATGTTTTGGTTTTTTTTCCCCCTCCTCTGCTTTGTTTTGATTTGGGGTTTCTTTAAGGGGAGGAGAGAGATACCGGGTAGGGGAAGGATAAGGGAGTTACATTAATCCACACATAGCTTGCATGTTAAGTCATTTCTTCTGGATATTTTGCTACTTAAGTACATCTGGCTTTGTTTAATGTCAGTTTTTTAACTGAATCACATTTTTGTTGCAGTAATCTACAATACTCTAATGAAAAGCTTAAAGGAAGAGGAGGCTAAACACATTTCATCCATTTCTGCCCGTTTCATACTGCTGCCACAATCCTTGATTGTGTAAACATTACTGCCTCTTACTGCTTTCCTGGAAACTGAGAAGCCAGAAATACATGCCGTTATAAACATGGATACATGGGCATACATACATGCATATAGAGAGTATATTTTCACAACACCTATCTCATTCTGTTTTCCAGCAACTCCCCGCCCCCCCCCCCTTTTTTTTTTTTGCTGTTTAAAGAATTTTTCTGCCTTCTCCATGACATCATTCACCATTATGTACATCCCCTGCTGGAAAGCAGCCAGCACAGATTGTTCTGAACCCCCTTTCTCCATCTCACCACAAACTCACAGTTTCAAGCCCTTCCTTGAAACACTTAATCCTCCTGCTATTGTGAACTAAACATTAGGGAGGAATCTGAAGCCATGACAACAGCTTGCTTCCTGAAGACTCAGCTCTGGGCCACTCTAAGGCGTCCCCCCATTGCCCAGGCCAAACAGTTCAATGCGCTCCATAATGCAGCTTCTCATCTCTATGGGGCACTGGTCATTCATTTAACAAGGGAACCTCGAAGTGTCTGAAAGCTGGGTTTAGCACAGCTAAATGCATGAACATTCAGAAGCTTCTGCCAAAGCTTCTAAAAGATTCACCCATGTTTCCAGTTTGGGAAAGAGAAATTGCTATTCCTGACATTTTTAAATTCCAGGATATGAAGACAGTGCAACTATGTCTAACAGCATTGCAATTCTTCTGATTTGCCAACTATCAAACAATTAAAATCCTAGAAATTTAATCAGATTCCAACAGAAAAACAGTGATACACAAAATGCAGGTAAAAAACAGCTTAAAAGCAAACCAAAGAAAAATGGCAAAAGCTAATACCTAGGAAGTGTAACTATCACAGCACATGCTAATTTCAGCTGCAATACTTTGCACTGTGGCAATAATAGAAAACACCACATGTTAATAAACAAGAAGTTCTTGGATACACAACACACATATTCAACCTGTAGAATTTAACAACACATGGTTTCATCACATCCTGACCTTTCTGAAAGAATCGGCTAAGTACAAATCCAGAGTGATGACAGAGGGTAAAAAGTTTAGAATATACCAGAATAGATACACCATCATGAACACAAATCACTTTTTTTTTTCTTCTTCTAAAAGCAGTCTTTGTCTAGCCCTTTCAATACTGAGGATAGCATATGTTTGACTTCCCTTTTTTCCCCAGTGGCTAGAATAAAGCACCAAGCAGACAAGAGGCTGTTTTTTGCGAGAAGTTTAGTGTTTTCAGACCAGTTAGACTCAGAATACAGAGTTCCGTTTAGAAAGATGGGATCAACAACTAGAAGATCCTGCACCTAAATGTGATATTTGAGCTACCAAGTTAACAAGATGACATACAAAAGCCCCTATCAGGCAGCATGAACATTCCTTTTTCAAGTCATGAAAAAACAAACACTCCTTCAGCAGCAGAGATAGGCAAAAGGCTCGGTATATCCCAGGACTAATGGCTCGCCATTTAAAAACAAACAGAAGTGGAAAGGCAATTTGCTTTTTCAGAGCCCGACTCCTGGCAGCATGAGAGTTAGGCGTGCACGGGCTGTTCTGCAAACTCCACTGCCTGATTGAATTGTTTGTTCTCTCTGCGTGAGCAGCACTGAAACGAACACTCAGGAAACATAAGGTACAGGGAGTTGGTCAGGGAGAGAGCAAAATTAGGATATGTAAACAAACTAATGAGATCAGTGCAAACAGCAATAGCACACTGTGTTACAAGAAGCTTGTAACCCGCTTTGTATATCCAGGCTGCCCTTATAACATCACCAGCCTCCTCCTCCTCGTGGGGGCTTCTGGCTCCTAAGCAGCAGGAGTACATGAAATACTTTGGTTACAGAAAACTCCTCCATAAATTCCCTTAAGTTAAAAATCCCAACTTCCAAAGTTGTCTGTCATATTATATGATTGCAAGAGCATTCTGCAAATTTTTCAATGCTTAGCAAGCAAATATTATGACATATTTTATATTTGTGCATACGTAAAAGATGGTGTTGCTTCACATTCCTGCTCCTTTTCTCCAAACTGGGATGCAGATAAGGGTTGTGGTTGATAGGCAAGATGACAGTAAAATTTCTGTTTCTCTAAGTTGCCTCTTAGGGAAAGCTAATGTTTCAGCACATCCTCTCTTGTCCCAGCTGACAAAGATTTCACAGAATACTTTATGAAGACCAGAAGACTGGAGCAACTTGCTAAAATTCAGTCTGACTACAGAAGTAATAGCATATCACTCGAGAAAAGGTCTTGCTCAAATAGGGGGGAAAAAAAACCCAAAACAAACAACAAAAACCTAGCAATGGGTGCTGTGTTTTTTCACGGAAATGTGACTTAACTATATAAACTTCATTTGTGCTATTTTCCTAGGGTTGCCCATCTGGGAGTAGCAAGATCCCACTGTAAAACAGAAAGTAATTTACTTTTTTTTATATTTTGCTAGTGGGCCATATGACACAATGAGGTAATTAATAGAGCCTGTGGGACTAACAGTGGCCAGCAAAGGGCTTCTGTTGTCCTTCCCTGATTAAGGGACATGACTGAGCCCATTCCACCCTTCACATCAATTGTAGGGACACAAGGTCACAGAAATCAAAGGTACAACGACATCTACTGTTTCTAGTTAAAAGTGATTTTGTTTTCCTGAGAATAGGCACACCTGCGGGTATAGCATGGTAAAATTTCAGTACACTATGGGGAAACAGGTTTACTGAGATCCCATTCCATCTGCATAATTATTAGGGGAAAAAATGTTCAGAATTGTTCAGGTGGTATACCATTATACTTGCTTATGGAAAACCACTTCCATATACAATCTTTAGCTAATTTTGAATTTTAGTCTAAATTAAACCCCACATACTGATACACTCACTTTCACTCATAAAAAAAAATTAAAATATTTAATTATCTACTCCATTTGGAATACCTACCAGTCAGAAATTTATTAGAAAATACTGGTTAACATCTAAAACCTAGCTGATTATTTAGAGTCTGTGGTCTCAGTTCTGGCTGAAGCCCACTTCTTCACAGAAAGAACTGTGCCTGCATTTCTTTCTTTTTTTTTTTTTTCCATAAAAAATGTGGCTAAGTTGTCAATTTTAAGTGACCTGAACTTATTTACATGCACACAGCAGAGAAGAGGGTGTTTATAATAGCTCAATACAGGCAGCCCCATGAAGCAAGCCAAGCATTCCTGCTGGTCTTACATATAATCAATAAGCCTGCAGTGCATTCACTGATGAATTGGACAATGAGACTGAGGGTCTGAGTCATATTCAATCAACTCCATTTCCAGCAGCCTGTCAGGGATGATGGCAGATCTATTTTGCAGTGCTGTACACACATCAGCCCATTTGGGAGAGTGTATTTCTCTGTGTGTGTATAAACATAAGCATGCATGTATATAAATAAAAGTGTGTGTTTGTATGCATAAAAATAAAGAAATTGACGGCTTTTTTCCAGGAGTACCTTTTAATGCAGTTCCTTGTTTGCTTTTTCTTAGCAGTGGTAGTAACTACAGCACTGGCCATCCAGAAGCTTTTTTTTCCTGACAACAAGAAAATTAAAATACAGAAAAGCATATTTATAAAGCTGTGGTCATTCAGACCAAAGATAAAAACATTACAAGAAGGTGGTAGATGCTCAGCTACAGAGACATGTGTCTCAGGGGCAGACCTCTAAATGGTCTGTTAGATAGGATGAGATAGTGAATCTAATTTGCCAAAAGGCAGGCATACTCCTTGAGGTTTCATGCTGTCAATATTCTATGCTAGCTTGCGGTCTTGATAGAGTTCACATAGTAATGAGCGTCAAAACTTGGGAAGGATTTGGCTACTCTATAGCCAGGCACCCTTTGTCTCGTTAGTGAATTAGTACTCCAGGATGTGCTGCACGCACCGTCTGAACAAACAGCCCTTCAGGTGGCAGAGCTATGGTAACTGACCACTGATGGCAAACACAGGAACTGTTCCAAGAAATGCACACTTCATAGATTTGCTGTGCTGGAAAAATAGGATAAAAGTAATCAAATTTAAACTACTTTTTGCCTTTCAAATTTCCAAATAAGGTTTCGCTTGGGAAATGGACAGTGCCTTGGAAGCAAGTAGGGGGCATTGTAAGAAACAAGTATTCAGAGAAGTAGCGCTGAGGTTTTCATTCCTGAAACTTGGGAATTTTCTTTTTTTTCCTTAACATTTCTTAAACTTAAGTTTTCATTCCTTAAGCTTAAGCCTTCACCAAATCTAGGTGCCTGATTTTTCTGCAGTTCTGCTTATCAGACTTAAGGATTCTGATTTCACACTCTTTAAGGCAGCATCCACCTCAACAGAATATTTGGAAAAATACCTAACACAAATGTAAACAACCACTTCTAGCACAACAAAACTACAAGCAAAACAAAAGAATAAATAAATGTAGGGAGTGCACAGGAGCGAGATACAATAAGCCCACTAGCCCTACCTCTTGTTTCCAAAGGAATCCTGAAGGAAGTTTGTTCGCTTCCTTTGGGAACTACAAGCATGTGC
This sequence comes from Balearica regulorum gibbericeps, assembly GCF_011004875.1. NCBI lineage: Eukaryota > Metazoa > Chordata > Aves > Gruiformes > Gruidae > Balearica > Balearica regulorum. The sequence continues at coordinate 26,698,927 of NC_046190.1, read as the reverse complement.
TTTTGTGGGCCAGATGAATGCCACACCAGTGCCAGAGTGGGAGACAAACTCTCCCAGGTGCAGATTCTCACTGCTTCAGTTCTACCTGCTCTGACACACTTGAGATTCCTCTGTGAACTTATATAACCCATTGATCCAGCAATTAACTAACCCAAGGCCAAAAGAGTAGGTACCACAGCCAATGGAGGAGCATGACCAGAAGAGGAAGTACATAGTCATAAACCCCCATACTCAGTTGTTCAGCTTTTACAGCCTGCTGACCAAAAACCTGGTTCATCCAATTTCCTGAAGCAACTCTGGAGAAAGAGAGAAACCGGACAATACCAACATAGCCTGATAGTTATCAGAAGAGGATTTCTTTTATTACAATTATTTGGGCCAGATGCAAATGATAGGCATGGTCCAAAGACAGCTATTTCTCTCTATCCCACAGGGGAATAAGAATCCTGAGAAAAAGCCCTTTGAGCAACAAGAAGAAAAAAGATATCTCCACCTGGACAAATGTGGGGACTGGCCATTCTGATGTTATAAACCCAGGAACTGGGTGCATACTGAGTCCCCTGCACTCAGCAAAGAAGTTCATGATATAGGTGATACTCAGCTATCAGCATTTGTAGATGTTAACACAGGACTTTCCTGAGAGGAGCACCATTCATCAAGGCTGAATGTGTGTGGGGGGGTGGAGGTGGTTTCCACCTTCTTTGTAACATCAGGTGGTAATGTGCAGACCTATTGCAGAAAAGTGACTTGTGAATTTGTTGCCTGTCAACAGAGATCAGGCTTGGAGCAGAGGCGGTCCAATGGCTTACGACAACAAAGGTCCAGTCCTCAATAGTAAAAGATAGGGAAGCAAGGTATGGGGCCCAGTGGCAAAAATGAGGACCAGAATACTACAACACTATACATTAATTTTCAAAAGTGCTTCCAGTAGCTACTGCAAATGGCTGGTTTTGGAGTACTGCTACAGAGAACTATAAAATCATTAAAAATACATAGCCCTGAGTAGACCTATATGGAATGTCATACTAACTTTTATGAACATGTTGTGCACCTGACATTACTTGGCAATTAACTTGAAATTTAAAGAGACAAGCATGGTGTAGACAAACTCCTTGAGGCTTTGTACTTTTTATATCAAGACTTTTTCCTTTTTTCCCAGTAAAGGTAACAATCAACTTGATATAAAAATCTAAGACAAAGCAGTGACAACATTACCACACTGAGATAGTTATGGTGTAAAACAAACATCCCGTGTGCTTCACACTTACTGAAAGGAAGAAAAAAACATTTTCCCTCTAGCTCTGACACTTCTGCAGGACTGAGTCTGCAGAGAGCCTGCACTAAATGCTGTTTGAGCTGGCAAGAGCCTTGTATGCATCACTAGTGTGCTATACTAAAAAATCAGAGAGATAGCCATTTCAGCAATGGCCTAACTCACTTTGAAACAAGCAGCTCACTTATCTGTATTCTCCTAATTACATTTCAAACATGTAAAATCCTTTCACTTCAAATTTTTTTAACCTAGTACAGATTTTTCAGATTCCACTGAGTAGATCGAGAGCTTATTACTGTATCAGAAAACCCGGGTTCTGCATGCTAAAGAATATGCAAGAACAAGGTAGTACAACATGAACAAAACAGTATTTCTAAGCACAAAATTATAACCTTAAATACAAGAGGGCTTTTACTCATAGAAGGTGGCTTTTACTCACTTCTAATACTGAAATCAGCAGGAGTTTTAATGATCTTGAATTTTGCTAGTATTACCAAAGCCAATAGTATTCTGTAAAAATAGTGTGCTTTTTAATGCCTTCTTATATCCAAATATAGTACAGCATATCTTCTTCCTGGGAAACCTGCAAAGGAGCCCTTGAATATAAAAACAATTACTGCGCTTGCAGTTAGGGACAGCTCAGCAACAAAGTGGATACAGATTTTCCTGGGAGACATCAGAATGGTGGGGAGAGAATGGATCCTGCTTTTGATATTTCAAAGCAACTAAGCAAGAAGCATGAGCCACAGAAGGACAATTAAATAACTAGGTAGCTAACATACATTTCTGGTTGAGCCACAAAGAGAAGAGAGTTAGGTCAGACAAACTGTATAAAGGTGGCAGCAGAGAACTGTTTAGAAGTTACTCGATGCAGTGAATAAGGTATGGATTTGAGCTTGAAAGGTTTATCTTCAAACAAAACTTTAGGCTATGTGCAATAAGCATGAGGTTCTAATGTTGAAATCTATTCGAAGGGCGTTTGAAAACATCTGATGTTCATATTTCAGTTGTCAGCAAGGCCCTGAAGCTTTGATCCTGCACTTTTATCTTTACCTGTTCTTCACGGAGTTTCTAAGAGCACTCATTTTGCTAGTGTACAGTTCCCTGCCTTCTTTCTTTCACTGGGTAGCTGACACAAGCTCTTGGATTGAACTATTTTCTATTATTGGCTGATTAGGCTTTGGGAGGGTTTTTTGTGTGTTTTGTTGGTGTTTTTTTTTTTTTTTTCCCCAAAAAAGCATTGACCGTTGTGTACATTCACTAGTATGCAGACTACCCAAGCCTCATACAGCCCCCTTCCCCCTCCCCCCCTTTTATCCCCATTTTGGACTGTGTCACAGTTCAGCTAACACAGGTATTGCAAATTTGCTTCAGAATCATTAACAAACACATGAGGCCAAATTATCCCTGATGTATCACGACTGAGAACCATGTACAAATAATTGAAATGGTGTAGAACTAGCCCTGAATTCCCACTGTTCCTAAATACTTGGGTCATTGTTTATTCATTTGTTGATCTACATGTCTAATTAGATGCTTTAGCCCCTATACCTACAGCTTGTTGGGGAATTGCTAGTTATATAGCTACACACAAAAATCTGCCATCACTGCCATTATATTTAGAATACTATAGTCCTCTTTTTACACTGATACATCCGAACTAAAACCTGCCTAATGAATTTTCATTTCATAGTACTTCCCTTTCCACCTTTTCCCTTCCCTAAGTACATCTAAGGAAACAGATACATTTGATTTTTTTAAGTTTTGGAATAATAGGGCCAACTGAATGCTGCAGATTCTTGGGGGGGAGGGAGGTTGTGGGGAAACAGAGGACATCTTCAAATTCTTGTGAGTTCTTTGTTCATTTTATACATGTAGGTTTTTTCCTGTGTGTATTTAAGCAGAAACACTGTTTTGTGATACCTAACATATTTCTAATACTGCATCACATCAAGATGATTTTTTACTTATAGAACAGAAGGTTATTTCATATTTTAACTATTTTCTAAACATGCATTTGTTATAATTTTCTCAGCCCAAACAGCAACAGAAATACTACAATGTCATAATACTATAAAGCAGTCATTCACTGTTTCCAAAGAGTAAAATTTCTTTACCAACTTCTCAAACAATTACTCTTAGCAGCCTATATCTGGCTTAAGTCCATAAACTGCAGCTACGACCTTCGTAAGACAATCCTGGACTAATTTTAGCAAGCCTGCAACAGACTTGATGCTAAAATGTGTTTTGATTGTTCAGCATAAACCTTTCCAAAAAATCCACAGAAACCTCTACCTGCTACATCCAGAAATGTCACTTCTACCACAGGGGCAAGACGTGTGGCATTCTGTCCGTGTGAAAAGCATTGTCAATGCAGTAACTAGTAACTGTAGCACCATGAAGATCAGCTGCAGAAAGAGAAAACCTGGGTGCTTGTAAGAGTTACTGCCCCAGAGCTGACAGCTGCAGAAGTCTAAGTCAAAAGAAATGAAGTGGGTTTCACAGTTGTATCATCTCTAACATGTTAATGCCTCCAACTTCTGCAAATGCAAACTTGCTGCATATATCCGTCAAGGTGGTGTGGTTTGGTTTCTTTTGTAAACAGCTCTCTTATCTATTTCACATGATATTGTGAAAGAACAAAGAGTTATCATATGTCTCCTAATGACAAGGCAAAAATCTGCATAAAGCCTAAAATATTGCCCTGCCTTGATAAATGAGATCTCTTGATTAGCAGTCTGCTGTTAGCAATGTGAATAGTTTATTTCTACATGCTTCAAGCATCCCTTTTTAATGATAGGAAGTCACATGAAAGGAAAACAAGGTCCTGCAAAGAGATTCAGGAGGTGTTATTAAAAATTCTGGCAGGCAAGTCTGATGTCCAAGTGCAACAAAAAAGTTTAAAAGATGATTTTGTTGAAAGATAACTAACCATGTTTGCCACTACGGCAAAAGCAGAGAGCCTTTGCCAATAACAGGAACAAGGCTGCAATCGTCATACTAGAAAGTACATCAAGAAGCTATGGAGACTGTCATACAAGAAACTGATCCAATAGTAAATGACACATTTGATTTAACTACTCCATCTACTGGCAAATAATTATGGCTAGCGTGTAGAGCTACGGGCATTGCTTAGATGAAGCTTTGTCTACAGAAAAGACTCAAAAAAGTATTTTTCTGTTCTTTGAAAAAGTAACAAATGCTTTGTCATTAGCTTCTCTCCTTTCCACTGTTTCCATACATTCTGGTTTATATTAGCACCACATCCCATTTAAATGGCACAGCTCCAAGCTGAGTTTTACATGAAGGGCATGAATATTTTTTTCAGTACAGTTCATAAACATATGAGTTTTATTTGACTTATATCACAATCTACCTAACTTTTATTTGTAGCCCATCCTGTTCGTTGTTACTTTGATTGCCTGGAAACACATCAAGCCTTATGACAAACTACGCAAGGCTCCACCTAAACACTCTTCAGGCATGCAGGAGTGTCTTTAGCCACAATAGCTGTGCAAAGTACAGATTTTCTTTTAATTTCTCTTACAGGCCATACATAGTAGAAGAGCTCTGAGAATATGTACTGAGATCTACAAAACACAATCTGAACACAGCAACTGGAAACATGACTGCCTGCCTTTCCTTCAAATTACCATCTCCTGATACTTCTCTCTCCACAAGATGTGACATCATCTCTGGCAATCTCATCTTTCCCACCCCAAACATCAGGGCATTCGTAATTGTGCATGTAGTGCTTGCAACCTGATAATCTTTCTGCAGGGCTTCAATATTTTAATATAGTGCCTACTATAATACCAATCAGTCTACAATGTCACATGAGATTAATAAAATTATCTATTTAATCTTTTCTGCTTTTAATTTCTAGGAGTCCTTCATGATACCATTTGTTAAGTTTTCTAATATGCATTCAGCACAACAAACCAGGCAGTTTCCTTCACCCTTGTAGAGGGGTAAAATTCACAGACCAGAACAAACCCTCTTCTACGCCTCTGGCTAGCCTCCCAGGACAGTGTTGCCTGGGTACAGGACCACAAAACATGCTGCTGTGCTCCTCTCAGCAGGTCCAGAAAACGTTTGCTAGAGCTAGGAGAGAGTATTGTGGGTGGAGAGGGGAAGTGAAGCACCCTAGGCTGTGTAGGTCATTAGTTATAAAGTAACCCATAGCCAACCCCAAGACAACTGCTGGAAACATGGAACCACTAATATAGTGGGCTTCTACTACTTGTGGGAGGATTTCAGTCTCTATAGAAGCATGGCATCTAAGTATGACCAAGAACAATAGAATTACCTTTTATCTTCTGTACTGTCTCTGGAGACAGTATTCTAAGTCCTGGAGATACAGCTTAGAAAACAGAATCAGACTTTATAAAAACAAAATGCACTTCTACATCCACACACCACCATCTACACTCTTGCTTGTAGATTTGGTTCATAAGATCAAAGTTTTTTAAAAAACACTAAATTGTTTTGACTAGGAAATTTCATTCACCGTCCACCCAGAATTGCAATTTTCCCTAATTCTATTTACTATTGATAAATACACCCTTGAAGAGTCTGTTGCAGTTTGGACTCACTCTTACAACCAAGAGGACAATAGTGATAGATGACAGCAAGTGTTTCTTGCTCTAACTTATCATTTATGTATTTTACTTCACTTCACAGCTAACCTTCTCAATGCAGCTGAAAGACATTAGTATATAAGATTCAGCCAGTACTAAGGGCAGGAACAGTAGTCAGACTGATGCCCTAAATTATAGAACCTCCACTACACCAGGTTGCCCAAAGCCCCATTGAACCTGGCCTTGAGCACTTCCAGGGATGGGGCATCCACAACCTCTCTGGGTAACCTGTTCCAGTGCCTCAGCACCCTCATTGTAAAACATTTATTCCTTATATCTAATCTAAATCCTTACTATTTTACTAAAACTAATGGCTTTCATGAGCACTGTTGGACAAAAGATAATTTCAACATGATCACCCCACATACTTCAGATCATCTTGTTGATTATTTTTCATCACTGTTTCTAAGTTTCCAGTTTAATATATTTTGCATGATGATTCTGGAGGGCTCAAGTATGCACATCAAATCTCTAGTTTTACTTTATGCCTAACAGGTGCAAAAGAAACTCTGTGATATGTTTGGTTGTGATGGTAACTACTGGTGTGTTTTACATAATGAAAGGTTTCACAAAAAAAATCAGGATTTCTGTCAGGCAAGAGTTATTTTTTAAAAAAAAGTTAAAAGCTGAAATTCAGCAGGATGTTGCCACAGGCAAAAAAAAAAAAAAAAAAAAAGAATTAAAACCCCTCAACCTTTTTATTTTGACATTTTTGCACAGCTTTGAGGTACAGACAGGGAAGTTGCAAAGCTCCCCCTCTCCTCCCCTCACAGTGTACAGAGCAGCGAGCTGTACGTATATGTGGAAGCTTCAGCCCTACACCTGGACTCTGCTTAGAGCACTACACCCACATGCACAGTTCAATGTTTAAACAAAACACTGATTTGTTCCTTTAGCAAAAACTATTCAACAGGATAAGAAAGAGCATGTTGATTTTCAATGAAGATTTAAATAGCAGCATACGTTCTCACTGTTTACTCTTCTGGAGAAGATTTTCACACTGGAATATAGGCAACCCAGACTCTGACCTCAGGAGCATCTCTCATGATTTCAGAGGGGATCTCTGAACTTTTTGTGTTTAAACAACTAAGACAGAAATCTAGCCTGCATTTGGAGTGTCTTCCACTGCTGTAAGACTACAAGTGAAAGCCTGAAATCAACAGCAAGTCTTTTAACATGAGTGGGATAAGGATTTCACTGAGTTTCGCTGAATTGTGCCTACTATCTGCAGGCTTGGTGGTGCCCTCAGTGAAGACTGCAGAGCTATAGTTACTAATTTCAAAAAGAGTATACTCAAATCCTCTCAGTTAGGTACAGAGGAGAAAGAAACCTAAGTCACTTTAGCATTTCAAAAAAGTACCATCTCTTCTTTTCATACTAGTGTGCACCTTCTACTGTACAACTTCTAGTTGTATATACACCTTCTGGTTGTACATATATAGTGTACAACTTCTCCCTTTGACTTTAAAAACCAAAACTTAAAAAACCCCCAAAACACTACATGTCTCTGGTAATACATCAATTTTTGAGTGAAATTACAGAAATTGCTCAACCAAAGCATTGGCATTGTTAAATGAATCAGATAATTCATGGGTCTACATTTTTCCTATATATGGTCAAGCAAAATCTATAAGCCCTGACATCAAAGCCAAATTTGAACATAGGTTTGTTTGAGTAAAGAATGCCTACTGCCCAGTTTCCTCCGTAAGATGCCAGAGGATGCCCCTGGTCTCTGATCTGGACACAATCAGTTCTTTCTGCCACTCTCTGAGATTTTGTAATTTCAGGCCGAGCCTTTGATCAGATTCAGTAGTCTTCTCTGCTGTGGGGGCCTCTGAAAATAATACTGTTTAAAGCTACATCATTTCAGTTCACCAAATGCCTCCAAACAGCGGAAGTAACTGTCGACAAATATTCTTGTTAATTAATCAGTAGAGATGGGGGAAGAGAAGAGCAAGAGGGGTCTTGTTTAGATTTCTATCAGATCCAGCAGTACATCTCCTTTTCAACCTTTATTTGTTTTGTCAATATATCAGTGTCTAAAACGTGCAAGTCTATAGCTTCCAGCTAGGGAAAAAACTGTTATGGGGTAATATTTCAATACAGCACATTTAGGATATTTTAAAAAGTTTATCAGGAAACTGAAACCCTATGGATTCCTGACAATCACCTGCACTTGTGCATTATCTGTTTCTAATTAGCCTGCAGAACAGCACACAGAACTTTAGCTCCAAGAAAGGGCCTTTATAAAAGTCAAAAGCAACAGCTAAATACAAACTGTGCCATCCCCACTGTGCACACCTCTTTCATGATTATAAAATCTATTACTATTAACTGTTAACACACAATTGTCAGCTATTAACCTAACTATATTCCACAAAGAATACCATATGTGGAGGAAAAAGTAATCTTCTTAAATGATTCCACTGAATACTGGATTGGTTGTATTGTCTCCTTATTCTTCTACCATAGTACAGTTGGAGCAACACTACATCCTTCATACCTTTTGGCCAATCTGCCTTTAAGTCAGGCCTGGGTCCCTACCCGTGGCAGTCTAAATGTGACCAATGCAGGAACAAAGACTGCAAGAAGTCTGAAGGAAACAGATCTGTGTGCACTCAGAGCGCTAACTACAGTTACATCATTTGTTATGCATCTTACTAGTAACAGACAATTTAATTTTGAAAAGCGTTTAAAAAAAGTTGGTTTTGCCCTGTGTTATTGCCATGCACGTGGTAAAAGAAATGCTAGAGGTACACCTCAATTTGATACTTCATTTATCTGACTGTTACTCTCACATGCTTAGAGGCAGACAACCCTTTGAAGTTTCAATATCATTGAGTCAAGAAAAAAAAAAGCAGAATTCTAAAGGAAATAAAATTATTCCTGAATAAGACACTCAAAATCTTAGCTATGTTTGATGCCTTTTTTCCACCCACCCCCCCCTTGCAAAAGCTTAGGTGTGCAGAGAGCTCTGCAGGAGGTGCTGTGAATTTCAGCTAGTGTGAAACTACTTCTGGAGCCCCAGAGAACTGCTTCAGTTAGCTATTCTGCTGTCTCACATCATATAAGCTATAGATTTCACCCAGTAGTTTCTACGTTGTGATCAAACTTAAAATTGAACAGCATTTCTTTCAGAAAGACAGTCAAGCATTAAAGAATTCAGTAACATGTGCTCAAGGAAAAAACAACCCAAACCACAAAATGAAAACAGAGCTGTTAAAGACCTCAGAACATATATTTCATTCCAGTACCCCCGAGGCAGCATTTACTTTTACCTGAGCAGCTCTGGGCTTATGCTTATCTAGCCAGATCTTAAATTCCCTGTGGGATGGTATTTCCACAATCTCCACTCCTTACTTAGGAGACCCATAGATGGGCTCTGACCAAGCAGAGGAACATTACCTTTATCAATATCAGCCAGACTCATTCCTTTCATATGGATCTAAAAAGAACATGTCCATAATTTGAAAACGTTAAGGGCTTGGGAGCTAAGTCTTTTGGTTTTAATTAAGACATCTTTAAAATATTTAATTTATGAAGTTTCTCATGAAAAGAGTGACTGAAGGTAGACCGGACAGAACTGTACATTTCTCCCCCTCATTTTGCACAAAACTCTTAAGGTACTTATTGTTGCAACTTAAACTAAACTATCATCTAAAAATTAGAAAGTGTCTGGACAAACACTTCTGGATTTCTTGTAAGGCAGTTCAAAGTCATCAGGATCTGAAATATCATTATTCCACACAATTCCTGAAACGATTCCATGATATTCAAAATATGCTCTACAAAAAAAATATTTCCAAAGCCATCACCTTATATTGTAAATTATTCAAATTTGTCCTGATAGGCTTCATGCTTTTTACACATATTTGAATCCCAGAAAGTAGGTAATCCTTAGTGGAGAGGAAGTTGAGTTAGAATTCACAAGGCCTGGGTCTGAGTCCTTGTGCCATTGCTGGCCCATGGAAGGATCTCAGATATGCCTCATTACCGTGCCTCATTTTCCCATTGGCGATAGTAACACTTCGGAAAGCGGAGAAGAGAAAAAAGGCAAAACAGCAGTTTTGCCTCGAAAAAGGATTTTTTTCTTCCTGCCACTCAAGCAGCCTCTAAACATACCTCTCCCTTTTCCCATTTATCTATGAATTGCATCACTCAAACACTCAGATTCTTCTTTTTCTTTTTTCACCTCGCTGCAGCCCCAGACAAGTGGGAACAGCTTTCAAAGGGAATGTTTGTATTTTAAGCTCAGCTGTATGCTACAGTCTTTTTAGGTCAGATCACTTAGAACAGGGGATGTGTTTGGAGGGGGGGGAAAACAAACATTTTTTAACTGTCAGTTGGAACTGAAAGAAACAGCATGAAAAGAGGCAGCCTAGCTATTGGTTTTGAAGTGATGGCATTTGTCTATGAGTGCGTAGCCTACAAAAGGCGACAGGTTCTAAAATAATGGTACCATAGCAGGCACTGAAATGTAAAACATATGTCACACTTTTCCCTGCTCGCAGTAAGGTTTAAAATATTTATAATGCTGCACCTTTCCCTGAAAGCTTCGTGCAGCTTTCCTGGGTTCATGGGTAGGTGAATCACCTCCCTGGAACTACACTGCAATGCTTACGTGGATTTGTTCATCTGCATACAAAGAGGGGAGCAAATTTTAGGGGGCAAAGGCATGGCTATGCAGCAGCCCCCAAATTAGTATTTTGTCAGTATGCCTTCAATCCTGACACAATGTTTGCTTCTGTAACAGGTTTTTTTTAAAAAAAAAAAAAAAATAAATCTACTGTTTCATTTACAACACAAGCTGAGGAAGTAGTATTATTACTTCCTTACGCAAGAACACCACAAATTTGTCAGGAAAGTGTGATCTAGGGTTTTGAATTAGGTAAAAGGAACACAGCAGCTAATGTGATACAATTCAGGTACCAAAAAACCCAGGAAGTCAGTGAAACAGAGGCAGGTAAGATGTATGTGCAGACCTTCACAGGAATATATGAAAAAGTTCCTTTTGAAACAAAACAGAGCAAACCTGGTCAAATACCTGCATCCTGCTCAAGATCTCTCTGAAAGCAGCAACTTTCAGACATACCAAGCCTTAAACTTTCAGGAAAAGACTCTCAAAGGCATGATTCTGGCAGCTCTCATTCGTAGCCGAGACCTTGTTCGACCTGGATGTAGAAGGCCCTGGTGCCACAGTAAACTTCTAATGCGGACAACTCGGCACCGTGCCCCCCAGTCAGTGAAGGTGCAGTCTTGCTCCTCACCTCCTCCCGGTTGCGTGAGAGGACAGCTGGTTGCAAGGGACAGTCACACAGTTTACACACATCACGTAGCTGCCACACCCCAGCACCTGGCCAGGAGCATCTCCTTCATGGCCAGCTTTCCCAGCTCTCTCTAACCACTTGAATTGTCCAAAAAGGCCAAATCACTGAAAGAGGAAGTCCTACAAGATTCAGTCTCTCTGGAGTACCACTTTAAAATCATAAAAGATTTTAAAATGTCTTTTTAGCCAGTGCTTTTTAATAGTTAGGACACATTTGGGTCATTTTTCTCAGTCTTTTTCTTTGTAACATGCAAGACCCTGTACATGTGCTTTTACATGTGCTCACATATTTACCTTATATTAAACTGTTACTCATTTCATCTAAATAAAAAACAAACCAGAAACAACCACGTAACGTAAGGCTCACAATAAAAATCACGTGAATTCCCAATACTATTACTAGAGTTGCAAAGAAGGTTTATTGTTTTAGCAATGTTTTCATTTTCTCTTCTACTGTAAGAATCACTAGAGAAGACTTTTGCTTTGTTAAGTGCTATATACTAGCCAGCCAAGATGAAAGTACTCTAGTCCCTTCTTTAATGTTTCCAGTTATTTTTCAATGCCTAAACTTGATGGGAAGCTCTAAACGCAACTTAGCACTTCTGCTTTGTATTAACATAACCCACCGTGCCTGGAGTATTGCTGTGAATCCAGTGCTAACAGTATGACATCAAATCAAGACTTACCAAAATCCAGCACTCGAACTTATTCGGAATCAGACAGATAATATTTTGCCTACCACCCGTTGTCTGGAATAGATGAGGAATGACTAGGCAGAAAGCACTGACAAAACAGTCCGACACCTTCTGCTGTGCCTGTGCAACACTCAATAGCGAGCTGGTAGCTGCCGCTATGCAACAGAAGCAGGTGGAGCTGAAGACTTACCTGTTCTTGGCTGCACACACAGCACCTGGCGAGCCAGCACATTCTCATGTCAAAGTAGCAAGGAACTTTCTGCCTGTGACAGTGCTAATGAAAAGCTAGGTTTTACAAGTCCTGAATTAGATTATTACAATAGCAAAAATTCTGTGATCTGATCCTCCCACTTACGCTGTCTGATATAAGCAAGACTGAGCTAGAAATTGCATTTTCATTCCAGACACAACTTTGGTTGTGTGTTTGAAATTAGAATTCTCATGCGTTTGAAATCAGAATAATAAAACTTCTTGAAATCTTCATATAAAGATTATTAAAGAGAATATATCATTATATTCTGTATGGTTTTCATGTGACTTATTAAATACACAGCCCAATATAATTACCTTATCTAACAATGTATATATATTAATATACATTTGCATATTATATAATTCTAAATAACTTTTTTTCCCTTTCAGAATATAGTAATCAGAGTTTACTGCTTAAACTAGATGTTCACATTTCATGAAAACTACATTCACAATGGGAAAGTTTTGTATGAAAGCATTCCAACTAACTGCGTGTTAAGGTGTCAATCAAATTTCAACTTCATCTTTTCAGTTTTAAAACACAATATTAAGTGTAGATAAGGAACAATGCCCTCTAAGCAGGAAACCTAGGATGAATTTTAATTAACCTGCAATGAACTTGAAAAAAATAATTCATACTACATTCTATCTATAGTTTGTGTAAGAAACCAACCCATAAATTCAATCTGCACAGAGTGCATGCGCTTCTTACAGAGACAGATATTACAGATAACTAAACGCACAGGAGTTCTGTGTAGCCAAAAATGATGCAGAGTGCTCCAGGAGTAGACCTGGCCACGTCACCCGCTCTCACGAAGTAAGGTGATTCTGCTTGACTTCCTAGCCAGTCAATCTCAGCAACAGGCAGATTTTTCCCTTCACTTCCTTGCTGCATGCAATCAGAGGAAGAAATACTACTTAATGCGCTGAGATGCCAAGCAGTCAAAATTAGAATAAGAGGATGCAACACAAGTGTGTCCCAGCATCTGGACTTAGGAACATTGTACTAATAGGAGTGGGGGGAAAAGCTCTAGGAAGCTCTGGAGGAAAAGACTGGATAGGACTATATACATTAGAGTCAGACATAAATGATCGATATTAACACAGATATTAAAAGTACACTGTACCTTCTTTTCTGAAAGCCATTGCAAAAGGGCCCTGAGCAATTCCTCTTTAATTCTATGTGCCAGCTAGTTTCAAGAGGGTTAAGCTCATCAGGTTTCATGAGCAAATGTAGGATTTCATACATGTAAGGAAAACTGCACGCAACACAAAAGAAAACACGCAAAGCAGAAAATCATGAAACCATTGTCTTGGTGTAGGCTTCTGTGTATGATGAACAAGAAAGAGTTAAGCCCCTCTCCTGGTAGAACAAATTATATCCAACAGACCACCAATTAGGCACAGTTTAGTTTCTCACCTATTTGCAGGTGTTAGCCTGTAAAAAAGTTAACAGCTTCCTCTTAAAATGCTATTTATTTTAAAAAGGAAAAGGAATAGTTTTGCTGTTGCTCCCCTATACAAGAGAAAAGGGAAGAAGGAGAAAGTCACTCAAATTCACAATACGCTTTATGCTCATTCATTGTCTGAGCATAATTCAGTACTGTTCTTGTCTGTAAATTTCCAGTGTATACAAGTTTACGGCCATGAACTGAAGTTTCACATTGCATATACTTTTGTGCAAAATTCTGCCCATTAAGACAGGTTTGGAAACTTGAGTGTCAAGGATATATGAAAACACCTGACAGACATTTAAACATGTAAGAAATAATCACTGAATTTTCTTCATCTGCTCCTATCTCACTTCTGCCTAAATTCTACCAGATTGGAAGTTAGAAAAAGAATTCCAATAAAATTCCTAAGTCCTACTGAATCCAATATTACAACTCTTCCCAACTTCCATAAAAAAAAAAATTAAAAATCATAACACATTTTTATGCACCACTTTTTCTTGGGCTCCAACATTACATTCAAGTTTAACAAATTTACTGAAATATCACCAGAAAAGTATATTCAAAGCTGAGCTGGACTAGACTCAGCTGATTATTTCTCACAGTCAAGATTTCACACAATTTGTAGCCCTGTACAACCCACTTAAGTTTGTACTAAACTTAGCTAAGCATCTAAAATTTTATGTACTAGAACCAAGCTCATGGCAATCTGCTATCTGATGTGATGCTAATCATCTTCAAAGAGCAATAGCCAACTCCATACTCTGACCTAAGCTAGCAGTAGCCTCTGGTTTTCTAATAGAAAACAAAAACAATAAACACTTTTTCCTGTTTTCTCATGCCAGTTTTTCTCCTCAGTTTTTTATTTTCTTCCACACATCACTTGTACGGACACTCATTTCTTTGTTTTACTTTTCTTCAGCTGAGAATCAAGTACCGGAACATCTTTTTAAGTGTCTGGTTATCTAATAATGTTTACTAAACCATTTCCTTCTCTCTACAGTGAATTACTTCTGGTGCCTGGTAGCAATTTGGACAGCAAGCTATGCAGACAAATTTTTGTAGATAATTAGCCGAATGGATATTCGGCAGAAGTGGGTCATACTGTACTTGTTCACAGATGGTTCAATAGAATGGATTTCAGCACATGCACTTCTCTAAACGCATTTTGAAAGAGGAAGGAAAGTGAAAAAAAATATTTTTAAAGGCTTAGGAAAGGTTACAGAATACGTGCTTTTAGTCTAGGCAGACAAAGCATTTCACGTATGCTGTGAATGCACTGCATTATGTATCAGTAGACCAAAGAGCGTGCTTTTAGGAAGATGACACTCATCAAGCAAGAGACAGTGTAACTGTTGCAGATATAGACTTATGCTGTCTTACAGTTGTTGATGAAGTATCACCAAAATTGTCATACACACACCTACTATAGCTAGAAATACTTCTCATTTCACAATACCACCATTTTTAGGCACGTACCTACAGGGCACAGGCTTGGCTCTGCAGCTGAAAAACAGCTAGCGCATCCAATGCCATGTCCTGTTGCAGCAGGACTGCCTCACCAACAGACCCATTTGAAGTCCAACAAAACCAGAAACAAACAAACAACACTCTGTAGATTCATTATAAACTCAAAAGCAGGTCTCTGCAGTTTCCTAGGACAGCTCCACAGGCGGATAAAACATGCTGTGGAGCCCAGCAACAAAGAGCAGAAAGATACTAGGAGACAACATGCAAACAACCAAGGTACTAAATCCTTCAAGAATTACTGCCAGTCTTTAGGACCGCCAATGGAAAGTCAAGGACTTTGCAACACTTTGGAGTCCAATCTCATTAGTAACTTGTTATGTTTCTCCACAATTGTGATTCTATCAGTGGCATTAAAAGATGGAGAAATCTTTCTGTGGCATTTGTTGTGGAAACATAGTAAATCTATTACTTTTCTCCTAGCAACAAGCAGCTGACATAGAATGATCATACACTGAACAAGATTTACTTCATGACGGATAGCTGTAAAACTTCAGCCTCATTGTGCCCTCAGAGTATGACAGTCATCACTGACATTCTGCAGTTTTCCTGTTTCAAAGCTCAGACTGTTTTGAAGACTGTTTGCAGAGCTGATGCTATAGATAGAAATAAGTATTATTGTATTTTTTTCTTAACAATGCAAACCAAAATATGCAACTGACCCAATTCCCTGTCATAAATAAAATGTTAGTGTTTCAGATTTTAAATCAAGTTTTGCCCTAAAAGATACGCCTTTAACAGTAGTTTGTTACAAAGAAAGGAAAGTTGGAACAATCTACTTGCTTTCTATTTGTACAAACACTCTAACACAACAGCATTCTCTTGATTGATGGTGGCTCAAAGTTTTGACATAGTTATCAAAAAAAGGCGTAGATATATGAAACGCTGAATATAATCTGCTTATACTATCACTTACAGAATATCACATAATTAGTCAACACATTCATAGGTATTAGATTTTGTCCAATGAGTGAAACAGGTCATCCAACTATACAAGTAAATAACGAACAAATAATTTAGTTATCTGTACTAACTGCCATGAAGTCCTTGATTTTTTTTTTTATTTGCTCATCATACCTTTCCTGCTAAAAGCATTGGTACATGGTAGCTACCTTTGCATCCTGTACAGAATTTTAGCCCAGATAATGTCTTATCAGATGAACTTTCTGTTGTACAGCAAAACATTATTCTTAGGTACATGCAGCGACAAAAATTAGTGTGTAAGCTGGGGCTGAGCACTCCCCAGTCAGACATTATGAAGTTACAACTCCATTGTTTAACATTTCACTGTTCTTACACCAAAACCCAATCATCATTTCACCCTTTCTGATATATCTTTTAAAAGACAAAATATTAAAACACACGGAGCAGGTGGGGGGAGAGTAAGTATGCCTTCCAGATCAGTAATTTCAATTCCAGGACAAGATGACTGAGCCTTAGAGCTGCACACAGAGCAAAATGTTTTAAAAAAAAAAAAAATATCTATAAACCAGTGATTTAACAAACCACTAACTAAAAGGAGGCATCTGATTATACAAAATTGCCAAGCAGCTGCCAAGAATGCTATTATGGTTTCCAATCATTTACTGCCTACACTTCACTCCAAAAGCCATTCCTCCTTTTTTATGTTCTGCTAGAAGCTCCCAGGTCTAGCCAGCACGGAGCCTGGGACAAAATCTGGGGAAAAGGAAGGGGGGACATAGGGGGGAAGCAAACCAAAGCAGAAAAACCCACCACACCCAACTTGTAATCTCTTTGCAGAATTCTCCTTGCAGAATTCTCCCTATTTACGGTTCAAGAAACAAGATATTTTAGCAACTTAAAGAACCAGCACCTAAATAAAAAGGATTGGTTCAAGAAGGCAGGAATTAATCAAACAATTTGTCAGTTAAGTTTAAAAAGGGAAGGGAGGGAATTAACAAAAAAAAAAATCTTACAGGCTTACAATCCATTGGAGAGTTTGACTTAATAATAATGCTTAAAATTCACCAGTCACTCATTTATACAAATGTTAGCAGAACATGGATAAGAAACTAAGATTTAAATAAAATCAACTTTCAGTGAAACATCAATCCATAATCACCTCTAATCATTTCAAATATTACACTTTAAATTGTTTTAGACATGGCTAAGATGCAATAAGGCTGACAGTTTGCAAAACAAATTATCAGTGTATGCATTAGGCCTGGAAATTGTGATTTGCAGGATAAAATATACATGAAAGCAGGAAGAGTTCAATCATACACCGTTGCATAATTCACAGCATTTTTCTGCATTTTGTGTCATGGCATGTATCCTGTATAGGACCTTGCATATTGATATACATAATATAACATTATAAAGTTGCTATTCTGAATTACATGTTGGTGCACTATTTACATGTACTTGATAAATAACGCACATAGTAATCTGGAATCAGTACAAAGAAATGAATCATACACGATCACCACATACATTCATACTAACGTCCTGAGAACCCACTGAAACTCAAGAGAGACCCAGCCCTATATAGCGAGATTCGGTCTTGTTCCACACAGAAGTTGGGAGCACAGTTCTTCACTCACTGTCCTCCTCTGTTGACCTTTTTGCTCTACTGTCCCTCACCAGCTATTCTTCATTTTATGCCATGCAGTAGTCTTCTACTTCCATTTGCCTTTCAGGAACTCCTCAGCAGGGCAATCGCTGCATAATTTGCTCATGGTACATTTATTCAAAAATAGGACTTTCCTTCCCTGATTTTGTGAAACTACATTTCAAACAACCTGATAGCAGAGAGTGAACACAGTATGTTACACCTCATGGAAAAGTAACTATCTGCAGTCATGTTCTCTTAGGAAAAATAAGTTCTTCATGGACTGCTCTTTCCTAAGTAGCCATTTGAGCTTAATTTTCAAAAGGCATTCACCGAAATTGTGCCTGAATTGGGTTATTCCACTTACTGCACATCAGACAGTATCATAGGATGTTGCGTATCTTCTTTTAGTAAACACCTAGCTGATTCGTTCTAACATCATCCCTGGACCGGCATTCAGGCTTCAGTGAATCTATTTCATCTTACATCAAACACATTAGGAATAAAGGCACGTGCTATTTGCAGTTTAATCCTGACTCATTTCGATTTCTACCTATTGTAGCCCTTCACACTTCATCTCGGCAGCTAAATAACAGGAAACATATACAGCTAGATGTAAAGTGCCAACCAGTATTTTTAACCTCCATCCCTCATCGTCCCAAAGACAGGGGCAGAGGAGTGTCCTTCTTTCAGTTCTGTTCCTTCATGCAAGATCAATGGAACGTATTATTAAGTAAAGGAGAATAAATGGAGGACCCGGTAAAATTATTTCTGACTTGCACAATGCACAGAATCAACTCACCATTGCCTAAAAGTGATCAAGTCAAGCAGTGAAAACAAGTTTTACATAAAAGCATTTCATGGTCTTAGAGGCAGTAAGATCTGATAGAAAATAAAGAGCTTCAATCCAAGCTGGCCAGAAATTATTCAGATCTCAGAGGCATGGGTCAGAAAGAAATTTCCTCTATATTATGAGATGCTTTGAAGCAATGCAAGAATTATACCAAGGGAAGGTAAAGGCGGGAAGAAGATTATCTCAGCTTGTGTTCACAAAGAGGAGGAAACTGCAGTTATTCCAAAGGGGCTCTGTAAAAGTATGCAGAAGTATACTATTTTTTCATAGACAGTCTTCACTCCCCTGTGTCCATCCTACACAGAGTGCACAGGTTAAAAGAAACAGCAATGTTTAGGGCATACAGTGGAGATGCCGTTCAGCGTGCGCAACTGCGTACGTGCTTTCTTCATTAATGCTTGCCTGTTCTTTCAAATTCTGCTCCTGTGGTCTGATGCTGAGTGATGTTGATCTTTGTATCTTGACTACCTGGAGTGAATTCCATTGCAAATAACTTATTCTCCTGTTGCTTAATGCAAAGCCAACAAAAACACCAGCACTTGATTTCCCACTGTTCTCTGCTGCTGTTCTGGGAAGCAATATGACTAAACCAGCTCACTTCCCAAAGGATAAGCACACCACTTGCCAAATTTTTTTGAGGCTTTATGGATCCGCTGAAGTAAAGGGAGATGGGGAAGGAGGCGGAGTACGGGAAAAGAAGAATAATGGAATAATATATGTTTTACAGCTTTGTATCTTTTAAGAGCAGTAGAAAGTATCATGTCTTGAACTGACCCTCTATATGAAAGGTCATTGTATTTCCTCCAGTAGTCCCTGCTACTTGCTCAGTTGTGTTTTGTTAAAGCTTATCTCCCAGTTTTGATATAAGAATCCATCAGTTCTCAGGGTATTCTGTTCAAATGGCTAGTCACACCATCTGAATGATAGATAAGGTAATGATGGATCTCTATAGTGAATGTACACAAACCAGCTCTAACACAGAGCTGGCAGTACCAAATTCAATCTATATTAGCCACTATTTCTGCAGCACCTTGAAGATGTTTCACAATATAGTCCATAATGAACTATAGGTTGCTTCTGCATACTATTAACTGCTAGTTACAGCATAGATATAGCCAGGAACTATCCAGAGGCATTGAGGGGCAATTGCTAATTGCTGAACTACAGAAAACACCAAAAAATAAGTGTCACCTGCCACCCACTGTGTCCACCAAAATGCTATGCAGTGATAGCAGTCTATTTAGAGAACTTCCTTTGGTAATTTCTCTCCCTGGTGTTCACACACTAGCTACCCTCAGATATGGTCAACTATACTCACTGCAAGAAATATATACACACAGATGCTGAATGTAAAATTTGTTTAAAATTAACTGATGCCTGTAATTAAATTTCAAGGCCTCAATTTAAATACATGAAATTACATGCAAAACTATTATAGATAGATTACTTGGAAAAAACCCCAAAACTTTAAATTAATGAAAATGTCTGCAAAAAGCTTGCCTTCACACATAGAGATGACTCACACGGAAAACAGGTGTAAATGAGTCCATATATATATACATACACTGTTATAGAATGAATCAATTCATCTTGTTTCTCCAAGAGTGCAACAAGCTGCTTTTATCTCAGAGTCATAGGGTTTCCACAGGATTTATAGAGTACGCTGGTTCCATCACCAATTTTCTCAGTGAAACTACGTAGTGGTAAAGATGCTAGAGGTCTCACTATCCAGTTTTCTCCAGCTTTCTTGGTGCATAGTGTAAGTATTTAAATGGTAGCAAAATCAATGGAAAAGAACAGCAAGTTAAAATTTAGCTCAATTTTAGTGCACACTTAGAAGTACTACTGACTTCAGAGCTATTGGTAAAATTTATTATTCTGAAAAATACAAATAGCTTCACTACTTAACCCAACATCTGTTAATTGCTTTGTTATTTCATGGTACAAACCCATAACTGCTTATTCGAGCAAGGTATTTGAAAGACAAAAGCTGCTGAGGATGGTTTGTTAATGGTTAAAAAACCCCAAACACTGGTCTCATACTTCAGTCCTACTCAGAGTCCCCAGCTGACTGTTGCACTGAATTCACCTCACTATAATATCTGATCAGAAAATCACTTTGTAACAATGTGACTGCATTTAGGTTTCAAAAGAGAAAACAAAATTATTTTTTTGCTGTTAAAAAAAACCAAACAAAAACAGGAAGTCCAAGAGACAGATTTGATTATAGTCAGGAAGAACAAATACAGGATCTATGATTATTATGAAAACAACTCCACAGGCCTGTGATGACTTGGAATTAACAGTAACATTTTAAACCACTAGCAGCCCAAAGACACTGGTACATTAAAATGCATTGACAGTAATCTGATTTTAGCTAAGTAAACAAGGTAGAAAGGGTTTTTTTTGTTTCAAGAAAGTATTTTCTGTGTGCAAAGAATGAATTTAATCTTAATTAATATGTATAAAATTAAATTTGTCATTGGATCTTTTCTTAAACAGTTTATACTAATAATGAAGAACACAAGCACACACCTTTGATAAGCGCAGTCCTTATTGAATAAGGAGTTCAAGCAGAAGAGGGAATAGAAATGGAGGAAAGACATTTCAATTTATTTCAAAAGCGTAGGAAACAAGTCAGAAAAACCTGGATACTGGTGTAGTCTAGCAATTAAAAGCCACAGTGATTAGGAATTATTTATCTACTATGCAGCCATGGAGAAGCTAGGCAGAGCTATGCTGAAATAATAAAAAAAGATCTTAAAGAGAGATCTATGCCCAAGAGTTTTGCAAACAGATTGCTAACATCACTTCAGTTTATTCAAAGCAATTGGTGAAGTCTTTCCCCATTCCTCCCCACTAAGCTTCCCATATCCCCAAAATTAAAAAAACCCAGAGAAAAATGTGCCATCATACAGTAGGAGTATGAGAAGGGACTGAATTCAGAACTGTCTAGAATCACCTATCAAGTAGCAGAACTGTGATAAACCATGCAAAGTCTCTTTCACTTTCTGAGCAGTTTAATGGTCTAAGATGAAAGATTATTATTGCAACACTGTGTTTAGCTTCACAGGTTCTAGAATGGAGTTGTTTGAAGACAGTCATATCATACTGTTTGCAAGTCATCACCTGCTATTGCGTCTCTCGGCCAGATTCAGAGTCCAGCAAAACTCAAAGAATCTGCCGCTGCGCTCTCACCACGTTTTCTGCCCTTCTAATCGTATATGGTTTGTAATCTGAATTTTGTATGCCCCAACAACTGGAAATTTAAAAATTGGCAAGAGGAATTTCAAATGTTCTGTTCATTGGAAAAACAAGCTTCTAACAATAATCCAAAGTAGTTTTCATATTCAAATGGTAAACATCTGACCATGCTTCCTCTTCCTGTACACTCTTTTCTCCTCCAACCCAGAGCGCAAGGAAAAATAATGGGAGAATTTGATCTCCACTAGTTTTTCTTTTTTAACATTAATAAAGGTAGAATTGCTGCAACATGCTCTGAAAAAACCCCCACAAATCAATGCAAATATGTGTAAATGTATGAAAACATCTTCTGGCTAATTTCTGCGATTTTTCTTTCCTTTATCTCTAACCTTTCCTGGTTTTCAACATCTCCACGTACTTTGATTCATTTGTTCCACCAGGTCTGTTCATTTAAACCACAGCAGAAGTTTGGATAACTAAAAAGCCAAGTTCTCTAGTCTTCGTAGCCCTTGGGGACCACTTAGGCCAGAATGTGCACGGAAGCCCTGATAGCATGTCAGTTAATATGCTAAACCCTCAGACCTGGGTTGCCAGTCAGTTTTATAAATGAGGAAACATAGTGCCTGCAAGACAGCAAAAACAGTTTTAAAAGGATACCTGCATGCACACACATACAAAACGCTATTCAGAAATCCAGAGCAGAGTTGCAGAGGCAGAGCTAAGAAAGTAAGCAGATACCCTGCACCAACTGGAGCTGCTGCAAATTAGTATTTGCAGTGCACAACACAATATAACAGCAATCACATCAGCAGCAGACTACAGGCTAGATGGCATCAAACATGCATCTGCAACTGTAACTCCCCTTCGCTGTTCCTGATTGCAAAGAATTCTGCATCACATTTCACGATACTAGCTCCACTTACTTAAAACCAGCCTGCAAAAGCTTTACCATCAGCAGAAAAAAATGTTGCTAAATCTTGAGGACAGGAACAGCTACAGGAGAACAGTGATTTGTTTCAATCACTTATTTTTTTCATCCATGTGTAGAGAACGCAGGTACAATCATCCACAAGAATCAAAACCAATACTGACTGTTACTGAACCCGATCAGCAACTGCTCAAAAAGCACAGATGAAGTTACACCTTGGGCAAATTGCCCTATGTGTCTTGCACATCCTTGGGCTACAGCTGGAGCCAACCAAAGCTCACATACAGAAATTAGTGGGAGTTTGTTAGATACAGCCAGATGGCAGAAGATAGAAGGCCAAGATAATTTGGCCTGAAACAAAACCTCTAACATTCATTTTAGAAGAATCATTCAGTATTTTTTGTCTGCCCTGACAAAGCAAATGACAAGCCCTGCAGTGGTGTGATGCACCCCGACTGCCACTGGCTTCTCAAGGAGTGTGCCAGCACTGGTGCAGCTGAAAGCTCAGGATTTAAGGACCTACAACCAACCCACAGAGGACAAGAAAAGAAACAACTGCTGCTTCAAAGAATCATCATACCAGAGTCAAGATGCGAGCAACACTGCTTCCTCCGGGAGATCCAGGGATTCATTTTCTCAGAATCTGTGTAATACACAGCGTGCTGCCAACCTCCAACCATTCAAAGAAAACTCAAAATAACTACACAAGAGTTTGGTAACGCAGTACACATGGTGATTTGAATGAGGCTGCATACCAAGAGGTTAGTTTTAAATAGATGAAAGGAGTCCAAGTATTACAAAATGAAATCTCATTTTATCTGTTACATACATGCAGTAAGACCTCCTTGAAATCTGTTATACAGTACAGTGTGTACGCAATGTATATCGCCCAAGATGTTTTTCTCAAATATTTTAAGTTTTGCCCAAAAGGCAACATTCCTGATGCGGAAACTAACACTGAAAGAACATCAATCTGTACATCCAAACATGCTGGTTTTAGCATGGCCTTCAGCACACATGAAGAATCTACAAAACTCAGGAGAAGTGGTCCACAATGAGAGGCTCATTCCAACTGTGCAGTGCCACAGCCAGTTTTCCACATGCAAAGTGTGAGCCCTACAAGGCAAGAAAGCCAAGCAGCTTGCAATACCAAGCAGAACCTATCCAGAGTTCACCCAAATCTGCACTGGCTAAGCCATGAGCTTGGGCTGCAGATCTGAACACAGGATGGGTGTTAGATATGGGCCTGAGCCACAAGTGGCCTTACTCCCTGCTAGTTCACTACACTGTTGTGTCAGAAAAAACTAATTTATTTATGTAAAAACTAAAACTCAGTAAATTACTCTTTTCACCAGATCCTTCCTTTTAAGGCATATAAACAGTTATAAATCTCTCTGCTGAAATCAGTAATTAAATCATGTCTATATTAATATGTAGTCTTGGATTTGCTTTTTGTTTTTGTGAGACTGGTTTTGTCTTTGGCATAGCACTCATGGAAATACATTTATTTCAGTATTCTCTCAAGCAGCTCTAAAATTGCACAATTAGTTATAGACGTGTATTAAAATGGTAAGTAAAGGCAGGTGGTTATACCCATTTCGATGAACCTATGTTGATGCGGACAAGCTGAGACTGACTCTGTATACGTATACATACACATCAAGCTTACAACTTTTCTTAATCTACAATTTAATTCCTATTTTATTTCTACTTGTTTATTATTGTTTTGTTAGAAGTACAATATTCGCCAACACTTGAAATATTAAAGCTACAATAATAAAGCATTTTAGCGTCTGGAATGAAAAACAGCATTATTGTAAATCTGGTTTGTAATTTAAACTTAACAATAAAATTACAAGACCACACACTCCTTTGCTTTGCCTTTTGGGAAGTCACTGGTTTATATTACCTTACTGGACACTTATTTCATACTTGTGATCTCAGTTAAACAAGAGGCAGACACAGCAAAGTGTTAAATAAAACAGCACACATTGTTTAATTCTTTTTGTAGGGATAACAGTTAAATCTCTCTTGACTGTTACTGTGCTTCCTGTGCCAAGTAGCATTCCTGAGCTGAGAGAGACTTTCCAAATTAAAAACAAAAATCCCTTCCATGCCTGGAAGACTACGTAGTCCAGGGACAAGGAAAGGAAATCATCTACAATTTAGAACAAATTTATTTACTGGAGGGGAAAATAGATATAAGATCTGAGACTTTCTGCTCTAATCCACTTTGTATATCCAAAATCTAGTTGAAACATGACCTGGTGTGCTAGCAACTAGTCTGTTTTCCCTTCCGCCTTGCTGCTCCCTGCATAAAGCCACCGCTGCTGTGCCGCACACTGTGCGGGTCTCCCCAGCCCTACGGCCCTACCTGGAAATGCTGCTCCTGTGTAAAGATGATATCCAAAGCCGCCTTCTGCACCCGTTCACTTCTCAGAAAAATATACCTCGCTACTGAGCTGCATGGGCAAAACCAAGTCGCTTTCAACAGGTACTAATACTTCCCTTTATTTGGAGAAAATAACATTAAACAGCATGCCCTGCAAACACAGTGCTGTTTTCCAATGAAATGGCAACTTTGGAATGGAACTGCCAATTCAGGGCCAGGGGGTGGGAGGCAGGATGCCTGACCAGAAAAGGTGAAAAGAAACAAAGGCTACGTAGAGTACAAGCGTGCACACACACAAA
The DNA here is from genome assembly GCF_011004875.1 of Balearica regulorum gibbericeps. Lineage (NCBI taxonomy): Eukaryota > Metazoa > Chordata > Aves > Gruiformes > Gruidae > Balearica > Balearica regulorum. The sequence goes on along the minus strand of NC_046190.1, from coordinate 26,673,515 downwards.
AAGAAAAGAGAAAGAATCCTACTTTGGATACTTGTGACAGCAGCCCTGCATGACTCTGCCTCACGTTGTTAACACTGAGTCTCGGAGAAGGCTCATGCTGGACTACATTTCCATCATTTGCTCGTTTAGCTGATTTTTTTTATTGTGCCTTTCCAGAGATCACTAACATCTAAAAGGATTATAATTATGATGCAAAATACCAGACACTTTACCTAAAGACTGTACATATATAGCTTTATTTATCTTCACCCTCCTGTTGTACATGCCCAATTAGTTACACCAGGCACTCCAGTACAACAGGAATGTCTCCTATGCAGTTTCGTTTGCTAAATACCTTTGTGACAGTTTCTTGGCAAGAACTGCAGCAGAGAGGTTAACATATGTTAAGAATACATACAGCAGGCATTCCTAGTTAGAATGCAAGTAAATAGGAAACATCGCAGCAGTAGCATTTCCCGTGCCCACCATCCAAGCCAGTTTGCTTCAGAAGTTTGAGTCAGATTTCAGCACCAGAGTTTACCACTACAGAAAGGGATCTTTGTCCACAGAGTTACATGCAAAAAGTTTGCTCGTCAGTGATTCTAATCTGTAATCTACCACGTCAGCCTCCTATTCTAGAAGCAGTGGTCGAAAGGTAAAATTACAGGTTTGAAGATGGAAAAGTGAACTCTACTTTGAGTACAGGACTAAAATAAATCGTTTTTAACATAAGATCTAGAATTACACAAACCATAAAGGTCTTCAGTTCAAGGTAAATACAAGTATGTGCAAAAAATTGTTTCTCTTGCTAGCAGCAGGAACAGCAAGGGTCAAGGTTTTTCTCCTGTTCTTGTCACATCCCTGTCCTTTCTCTTCCCGCATCAGAAAACGCTTGAGTCATCCTTCCCCATGCATGGGGCAGCAGCTCATAGGTGTCTGAGAAGGGGAAAGGCTTACAAAAGTAAGGGTTGGAGGCTTCTAGAAAGAAGCCTGGAAAGAAGCCTCTTCTGCCTGGAAGAGCACAGGCTAGGTGAAGGGAGCCCTCAGCTTCATATGCAATCTTCAGAACCATCCGTTCACATTCTTCTCATTCTAAACCTGTTGAAACTACTATAGCCTTCCCCACAGTCTGATATACAAACCCTGACAGACTCTTCTTTATCAGCATTGTGCAAACTACCCGAACTCCTCCAAAATCCCTTTTCTTGGCTGCCACAGCAACAGACCCTCTCACTACTACTCCCTACCTGTCTCCCAAATCCCTACTGACTCATTCCCAATCGATTTATGCCTCTAACTGCAGTCAATTTTTGCTGTATCCATCTATTCCACCTACACCATGAACATACATTTTACCACCCTAGGAGCTATAAGCCTTGAGCTGGCTTGGAGTCCCAGGTTCAGCCTCTTGAGACAGGACTCTGCAGGTGAGACCCAGCACATTTTGCTGAGAAGATGACAGCTGTAAGTGATCATACTTAAGTCAAAATGAAAATAACAATTAGACATAACATATTTCAAGTCTGCTACTGTGCATTCTTTAAATACTTATGGGTGATAATTTGAGACCCAACTGTGCTAAATACTGTGTCAACAAAAAGAACTAAATTAATACTGCCAGCATAGCAGAGAGTGTTCACAGTGAAATTTTTAGAAGCATCACAGAAAAAAGCAAACTTAAGGAAGGATTTGAAGGAGGTAATAAGGTAGTGGAAGAACACCAGAAGGCACTTACCAGAAAACATAACAAGTGGGTGATAAATGAGGACATAAGAGGCCAATTAGAGGCCAGACTTAAAAATGTGTCTGTAGCCTTAAACAGCGATTTAGAAGGATTGATTTGGTGGGATTTTTTGAAAGTTCTCTCTCTGCAGCCTGAGAGAATGCTAGGTAAAGCAGGGATTGACCATGAAGAGTCTTTGAAATGAAGATAAGTGCTTTTTGTTTGATACAGTCATTTTTTCCCAGGCTGTCATTCTTGCATGTTTTATAAAACCTGGAATTTGCAGTTTAGCAACAAGAGTAAGTTAACTTATGAGATACCTCAGTGTGTTTGGTAGCTGTAAGCAAGCAGTTGTACATGGATGGTGCCCAAGATACACAGGTTCCCTGCGCACCAAACATCCTGTAGCACAGTTCATTCGACTTTTTCTACACACCTTTTTATTTAAGACAGAGTTTACACCAAGTTAACATATAATTAATTGCTAATGTCAAATAACCACATTGAACTTTTAAGGTTGAAATGGAGAGTTGGAATCTGAAAAAAGTCTGATAAGCATGTTACAGGTTAATACGCATGAGGACAATGTGTAAAAAACATACACGAGATGTTTCATCAAAAACAACCCCAAACACCACCTTTAACTGAAAAGTTATATAAATGAGCACTCCTTAATCTTTACAGACTTCTGCTTTATTCTAGATTTTGTACTGGAAATGTAGTCTAGACAGATCAGATTGATTTCTTGTTGTCATCCATGCAAGCATAGAAAAAAAGTGGATCTCTTGAGAGATTTCTGGGCCAGGCTTGCATTTTCCTGGACCTCTCTGGAAAAACTAGTGTGCTTTGGAAAAAAAAAAAAAAACATCAGGAAATGAGCAGAAAATGAATTATGACACAGAATTGCTCTTAATGTTTTCCAGAGTTTTCAGATTTGTGATGGCATAACACTGGCATTTGGAACGGAAATTGGCTATTTCTACAGCCTTTCTCCATGACTCAACTTCTGTCTAACTTCTTACTCCAGGAAAAAACAAAAAAAACCCAAAAAAAACCAAAAAAAACCCACCAACCAACTCTGACCAGAACTTTAAAAAAATCCCCCCATGTCAATCCTTCCTTCCTAATCGCTCTTTAAGGCTACGGACCCATGTATGTTTTATACTGGCATAAACTTGCACCCATTACTACTATTAATACTATCATTCACCCCATCACTCATCCCCACCCTTATACTGCTGCAAGTGCTTGGGCAGCCACCCAGTGAACTGAGTCAGAGCTAAAGCTACGTGCACTTTTGGAAGGGAGGGAGGGGAGATGATTTTTTGTATTGCTATCATTCCCTGCGTAGCCCCACACCCAAAGCCTGCTCACTCAGCATGCTCAGGTATTGCGGGGGAGGGAGGATAAGACGGAGAGAATCCACTTTCTTCTCACAATACGTTTGGTCAGGTTTTTGGAGCGTTTGGGTCTGTGGATAGCGTAGCAGAGGCTGCATAAATCTCAACACCACTGAAAGATCACCCAGATAAACACAAATGCTGCTATTTCAGAAGAGGTATTTGACCTTGCTACCTAAGAGCTGGTTTAGTTATGACTACAGATAACTTGACATTCGGTTGTATTAGTGTTACACACTGGGTCACACAATAATAGCTCCCAAATAGCCATTTCTTTACTTATCGAGCTGCCATGAACCTCTCATTCCCCTCGCCCAGTCTCCTTCCTTTATTCTTGTTAATAATTTCCAATCTTTTCCTCCACTTCTCTAATAGAGTTGTTAATTTTGATTTTCTCCCTCTTTCTGGATGCTAAATTTGTTTGGTTTGTTTGTTCTTTCCCCAGTATCTATTAGTTTGCTTTACCATCTATTTAAGTCCCTCTTATACTTTCTTGAAGCACTTTCCTTTAAAATCTCCACATGCACTTGTTTGTTGCTCCCTACTCCCCCATTCCTCCTCTCCAGCTCCTCTCTTCAAATTTGTCTCTTGCTGCTTTTTTCACTAGTTACCACACAAACAAGTTATCTGCGAACAGTATGTTCCATGGTATTTTCCTGGAGGTATTATAGCATCTATTCTCAATATTGAAGGCTGATGCCTAAAATGAGATAGTTCTACCAGACTGGACAAAATACACTTAACTGATAAATTCAGGTTTAGAGCAGGTCCATTGTTTGATGAGAAGTATTTATCTGATATTCAGTAAACTCTCCTTGGGAGACATGTGATAGACATTATATTTCTTCTCCCTTTGATAGTGACAGAATGTAAAAATATATGAGTACAAACAAAATAAAGAACAGTACCTTAATTTCAGGTCGCTGAATGGTCTATTCACTGATAACCATTTTCCTGTAGTAATAAATCATATAATGTCTCCATAATTCTTAATTGATTCCACTAACTAATGTTACAGTAAAACGTATAAAAATATCATTAGCTATGTTTCTCCAAAAGGCAATTAGTAAATATAGCAAGGGGTTTTTTTAGTACTTCAAAGTATGCTAAGCAGACTGTTAACCACACACAGGCAACTCCACAGCACTACCCAGCGAGCAATATCAACTTCCTAGTCTTCCACACTATCTTGAAGCTGTGTTAATCAACATGAGATATCCATTAGTAAAATGAAAGTAGCAACAGCCATGACAACATAAGGGTGAATAAAGCAAAACAGCACTTTGACATTCCCATGACAGCACTGCACTCATGACTCATCATGACAGCATCGCTGTGCATGCACCAAGTGACATCACAAAACCTGGTGTCGTTCTCAGCACGCTTTGTGAGCTGAACAGTACGGTTGGGATCACTGCCCTCCTCCCCACCACTTTCAGCTGCTCTAGGGAATTATCTCAACATTGTGCCACAATCTCACTTTGGCAACTAAAGCGTTTGGTTCCAGCTCTCCCGTGGATTCCTGAAACACAAAGCTGAATTCCCTGTCACAGATCTGTTCAGGTTTTTCTTTTTATTCTGCCCTCACTCACCCCCACCCCCCCGCAATACCCTGTATGTTTGTTTATCCAGACAGACACATGCACACTCTTCTTTCCGAAGTTAGTCTTCCACCTTCTTCTAAAGGCAGGGCGCACCAGAGACAAAACTGGGGAGCAAGAAGCACTGAAGGCTGTGTGCTGACCTTCCAATGCTCTTTAAGAAGTGAGATATCTTCTTGCCTTTTCTGTTCATACCACATTCAACATTTACAAGTCTTGGAACAAAAATCTAATAGCTGTCTCCTAGGCACTTGCTGTATGTCATAATCTCTTTCCTGTTCAAGTTCACTGACTCAAGTTTTCTGAAAATCTGATAGGTCTTCAGAAATATCCTATAGTACAAAATAGGAACCACAGTAGGAAAAATTCAGATTTGTTGACCAGATCATCCAGCGTTCACCATCCTGTCCCATTCTAGTCTAGCAGGCTATTAAAAAGACAACAGCTGCATTTAACTCACTTGCAGCCTAACTAGTTACCACATTTAAGTTTTTTGTTTATTTTGCTCTCCTTTTGCAGTCGTTTCAGGTTGGACTACATGCATCTCATCTACACATGAGTAAACTAAACAGCTTACCCACAAGCTTTGTTTCAGACATGCAGAGATTCCTCTGGGGAACTAGTTCCCAGACATCAGAACAGGGGGCCTTTCAGGACAAAAAGTGCCATTGAGTTTATAGAGAGATGGCCGAGTACTCTTCTACAGCATCTGCAGCGCTATTCCCATACTCTCAGTTTGTAACAATGCATAATCTCCCATCAGGATGGCTGGAGCACAAGAGACTTAACATCACTTCAATTCATGTTATGTACCTGATTTGCTTGTTTCCCATTTTAGGGAATGGAGGGAGAATCCTTAACATTCAAGCCAGGCTTTTTAGAGAATACAGGAGGACGGTTCGCTACCAGAACATTTGTTGGAGAGAATTCTGAACTAGGCATTTAAGTTAGTAATTGATTACTACAGCAATCAATTACAACTACTATGATTCATAAATTAGATAAGAGAAGCAGCAACAGTATTTTATCTGTAGTAGCATCTGCTGAGTCAAAGTTCATTTTTGACAGAACACATTTTTATTACAAAGTGTGAAGCTACGTAGTCCCTTTGGGGTTAAATGGAAGAAGTGCTTTTGGGCTACAAGAGCCAGATGCCTTCAGTCTACCTGTGTAAAACTATTTCAAGTTACACAAGGAAGTGTACTAACTTCTAATACAATGTGTGGATTTAACCTAAATTGTGATCTGGGTATGAGCTGGTTTTCATCAATTTCAGGAAACAAAATTCCTCCCGATGAGTACCAAAGAATTCCTTAGACAAGATGGCCAGCCTCATTACTTTAAAAAAAAATAAAATCTCAGAAGCAAGAAGTAGGAGAGACAGAAGGGTGTCTCTCCAATCTCCTACTGACCACAAGCCAGCACATGAAGCTCTGGGAGGCAAGAACTTGTACTTCACTGGGACAAAGTTTGCTGTGGAGATTTTTAATTCTGTTAACTTTATCAGCAGATATGTATATATGCACTGAAGATCTGGACTCCATTAAATTTGTTTTGAAATACAGCCTGTAAATAAAACTAGAATGCCAGAGGTTCTTTCAGTTGGACTCCCGGTGAACGCTTCTCTCAAGCTGCACTGACCTCAAGGTCTTTCGCAGTCCTTTCTTAAAGAAGAAAATAAATTAAATTATTCTCCCAGATGGTGAGTCCAGCAACTCAAACGCTAATCCCCCAAGCTCATATCAGCCCATTCACAACACATCAAAGCATGGATCTTTTTTCACTCCCTAGAAAACATTCAAGTGGAAGAGCTAATACATATTTTTGGGTGGGTCTTTTTTTGTCAAACTGAAAATAGTGAGCCACATTTGAAGACTGGCAAAAAACAGCCTACTTCTTACACAGCTAACAATGGAGACAAAAACACCCCCAAATTCTGAAGCTACTGCAGACTCCTACTGTTGTTAAAATACTACTGTAATATATACCACAAGCAGTGGGAATCATATGGAATTTCTGTACACACACTGCTATAAAATTCCAAAGCACAACTATTTCGCAAGCTGTTTTTCCAGTAACTTTCCTGAAGTGTCCGATGCGCAGCAACTAAAGGTTAACCAGGCCTGCAAGGAGGCTGAGGGCAGAAAGTGCATCCTGCAGCTGACATGAGGACTGATAGTCAAACCATCAACAAGACTGTTACAGCTAACTGGTTTTCATTTAGAAGCATGTTTTTGCTTCCTTTCCTCTCAGTGCCCTTTAGCAAGTTGGAAGCCAGGCTGTTCTTTTTATTGCTATGTGCTAGACAGAACACTTACAGTTAACGTGAACACACAAAGCATGGCTCCTTACTGAATATTTATTGTTATTGAGAAAGGAGATTTTGCCACACTACAGAGCTCTAAATAGCTTTGCTAGAAAAAGATGTGCAGAGTTTTATATGTGAGCAAACGGAGCTTGTCAGAACTTATGTAACTGCAAATAGTAATGGATTGGAGAGACTCCAGTTCTCAACAGCTTGAATCCAATACTTAAGTTTCACTGCTCTTCTACTATAGAGCAGCGCACAGTCAAAGAATTAAACACCAGCTTACAGAATATCTCATTTAGCTACAGCAAGTTGTCTTCATTTCCTAAGAAATGTATTAAGCACTAATATCACAATCATATTAAGAGGGAGGCATGCATCACACATTTTCTAAATACAACTAAGAAACAGGGCTAATGACAGTTAAAACCTCTGTTGGCTTTTTTAATGACTTCGAAAAGTTATGGCTATTGGACATTACTAATGCAAGAACAAAAGAAAGTAATTGAAGTAGCTACAATCATCAGGCGTGGTGGGTTTTTTTAAAATTAATAATAAGTTCTATCTCAAGGTTTCCTGGAGATGGAAGGAGATGGTTTGTAGGCGCATAGATATGAAGACTCTTGGCAACTTTATAAGTATTCACAAAAAGCAAGTAGAAAATATTTGTCACAAACTCACAAAGGAGAATTAAGTATATTAGATAATAAAAAGGAAGAGAGAAAGGAGGAGGTATCAAAAACGGTAACTGCCACTACCGCTACTATTAACTCACAACAAACCAAAGTGAACATAATACTTTCAGAAGGTCCAATATTAACAATACCCTGTGTCTTGGCAGCAGACGTACATATGTTCTTTTACTAGTAAAGAAAAAATGCCAAGCATTAGAGAAACTATGGAGGTAAAAGGATATATTGGTTATTATCCTCCAATAATTTTATGATACTCTCCAATGAAAATACTGCATAAAAAAAGCCCCTACACTAAGCTTATCATATTATTATATCTGTTGAGAGGTATAATGTTCTGTCAAAATTATTTAACTGTTTTTTACTTACATTCAACATGCTTGTTATCTTTTTGGCCATTTGAAGTCAAGCACCTTTAAGTCAAGAGGTTCGCTTTGACCTGTTGTTCATGTCAACTTTCATGACCACTTGCAAACTCAAAGTGGCTATTTAAGTCTGCCAAATGGGGCTGGTACCAGTTGCACTAGTTTGCAAAGCAGGTCTGGTGGCAAAATAACCAATACTGGCGCTGTTACAACATAGATGATGCAACACATTACTGCTTAAGAAGAGCGTGGCTGGTGTAACTGATGCAGTTAATTAAGCCATTAATTTCCCCAAGCATTTCACAGAAAAGATCTGTATTTACTGAGACACTCCAAAGCCACAGTCTTGCAACATTTTAAGTAAATACTACATTATTGTTGGAAAAATAGTACCATCTACCCAAGCCAAAATTATACTTAAGGAGCAGATCAATATCACAGTGAAGTTAATTGTTTGCCATGATTCCAATGGACCTTGGACAAAGGAAATTGCTGTGTCTTAACTGCACTGCATGAATGTGGACAACTCGCCCAACATTCTCACTGCTCCCTGCTACCGTAAGCTCCAAACATGCATACTAGTAATATTAGATCCTTGCTCTCAGAGATTAAATGCTTCCAATATTTAAATGTTTAATTGTCCACTGTATATGCCAATTATCTGCTAGACTCATTAAGCTCTTGCTTTTGCTTTTAGAGTGAACAGAATTTCAAGGTACAGGACATTCAGCCCTATCTTGGCAACGTATCCCAGACTAGGAACATAAAATTGTTGCAGACACTTGTGAAGAGCCTCTATCCATCAGGAAACTGAAAAACAATGCTGTTTGCATGAAGATTTTTCTCTTCCTGCTATTGTTTTGACTTTCAGCATATAGAATTCTTTTTAAAAGTCAGAATGAACATGTCACCTAGTAGGTATTTCAGCAGAAATCAGGAGGTGCTTTGCCAATGCATGCAGCAAGTCCTAGTCTGCACTGCAGAAAGCAACACACACTCATTCAGGACAGTTTGTACTTCACAAACCTTTAGCAGCCTCTACAGAGGAATACAAATAGGGAGAATGCAGTGTGCATGCAGAAATTATGTTTTCTGCTTCGTCCTTATTCAAATAGATGTCCCTGGGTTTGTATCCATCATTGAATAATTTTTGCAACATAAAACTTTTGCTACCTCACTTTCTGTGAGACAATCTTTTTTAAGCAGCGCTTTCCTGAACAGCTGTGCTTTTTGTTTTGTTTTCAAGTTAAAGGCAAGACAACAGTGAAGTCACTGCAGGCAAAAAAACCCCACCAAAACCCCATAAATTCAATCAAGTTACCAGTGGCTAATAAAGAAATAAAATCTTACGGATGAAGGATTTTACCAGCATAAAACCAAATATTTTGCAGTGTGCAGGCAATTTAACACCTACAACTCCAAAACATCTACCAACCTGAATAATACAGCAATAATGTAAACAACAGGAAAGATAGAAGTAGCATAAACTCCCAAATATACTCCAGGATATTAGTCCGCAATTGCTTTGAAAAACATGTATCGGTGACAGTAGATGCTCATAGGAAAATCCCCTATGTAGTAGCAAGCTGGCAAGGAACTGACATGCACTCCGGACCTTCAATAGCAGGAGCTGGCTGTGATGTCATGCAGAGACATTTATGGACACGGGTGCTTTTCCTGTGACAGCACCACTTTGACAAGTTGCTGTCACTCCTAGCCAGGCTGTTTGTTCACTCCCACCCCAGAACAACAGTTTGCCATGCCTGTAAAACCCGTTACTGAGGTCACCTTGTAAATGTAATTGACTGAATATCAGGCTAAAGAAACTCTCCAAAAGTAACACAGTTGGACTTCTACCTTATCCTTGCTGGCTCAGCTCTACCCCAGTGTGGCCGTCTCACCAAACCAGAGATACCTGCCCTCAAGAAGAGATCCAGTTCTTCAGAAAAATCAAGAAAACAGTAACTGAGAAGATTCACATTTCACATGGAACATCAGGACTAGGTGACATACTCCGAATTTTTTTATTTCCTTGCTTTTTACCTTTTATTGTCTGGTAATGAACTTGTAAAGTTTTAGTCAAAACAGAGACAGGAAAAGGAAGACAAGAAATACCCAGCACACCTTCTCATTAAAGAAATGGATGAAATAGGATAAAATCTGCATTTCTAGAAGCACTAGAACAGAGTACAGTATGTTCAGGGAAAGCCTGAAAAAGAATAATAATTTTTTTCTTAAGAAAAAAAACATTAAGACTGTTAAAAATATGAAAATCCATGAACATTGTTAAATAATAAAATAAAACCAGCTTACTCATTTAGGCAACAAACAACATGCAAAGTAGTTGGAAGACTGAACTGGAAATACAACTTTTCATTTTGAGCACCAGTTAGAGTCTAGTGGAGGTCAGCAAAGAGTAGGAACTGTTACCAGTGATGGTGGTTCGTTCAATGTGCTACTGACAGGTTGGGTGGGAAGGGCAGAATCAAGAACAAAAAGTGTTCAGGAAGGAATTGCTTCTCATCCTTAGAGAAGATCCTCATCCTCCAGCAAGTGAGGTGGGGTTGGCCCTGGTGGGACAATTGGAGGAAGAGTATTACTAGTGGGAGAGAGCGAGCTGCAAGAGAAAGGAAAGGCCAGATTAAATGATCTAAAGTGACAGGTAAAAGTTCAGAGCTGAACATTTCATTCACACAGTGCAAGAAGATCTGCACAAATAAAGGGAATGCAGGGAATGTTCTACCTGCTCACTAACAAGGCATTGCAATAGTGAGATCATTCTGCAGTTATCCCCCAGAAGAGAAATATTTTCTCACTACCTGTATTTTTTGAGTCAATATTGATTGTTTTAGTGTTGCCAAAGTCAGAGGTGAAGGTAAAAAATGCCTCAGAGGTGAAGCTTTTCAAATGGGAGAGCTCAGTTATTTAATAATCTCTTCATTGATCTGGTGCAAATTAGGCTGTGACTCTCTCAAAGTGTGGGGATTCTGCCAGGCCAGACTTAGGGACACAGCACTGCACCTTGTTGTTGTAACTTTAACTGAAAAAAATTTCTACTTGCTATTTTTGCACATTGGGGAGGAAAAAAAAAAAAAACCCAACAATAAAAAAAAAAAAAAAAAAAAAAAAAATCAGTCAGACTGTCCCAGATAGAAGTCAAACACAGAGCCAAAGCTGCTGAGGATTCCAGCTTCACATGATCATCCAGAGAAAAAAAAAAAAAAAAAAAGGCACATGGGTTAGAAACAAAAACAAATCTGTATGCTACCTACGGGAGGAGTGCTAAGCAAACACATAGCGATACATCTTTTCCTCTTCTCATAGCCCAGAACTCGCCCAACTAGCAAACACCGCTGTGTTAGCCAAGATCTGGACTATTCTTATGATTTTTTTAAAAAGTGAAGGTTTTTACAAAGCCTCTAAAAATTAGAAACTATGCTTCAAAATTATTTTCTAAGAATTTTAATGTGTTTACTGTTGGCAAAGGAGGAGAATATTTTTGCCTCTCAGGGCTCCCCACTGAGCACACAGTCTCAAGAGCGCCAGGGAAGAAGAGCAGCTTTCTTCTCAAATGGTTTCTGAAGTTTGGATGCTCATACATCACATGTATTTGCCTATATAAACACTGCTCCCTAAGCAGGGTGCGTTTCAACATTTGTTTGTAGACAAAGCGTAGCCCAAGGATTCTGTTGACGGACTCTGCTGTTCACTGGCAGCAATAGGGAACAGGGAAACCACCCTCCAACATTCAGCAAACAGGAACATAGCCGGCTTCTGTACTCTTTCTTAACCTCGAATTGTTTGGGTTGGTACCTCCTGACCCCATTTCACTGCTGAGTTTTCCAGCCTGCTTTCAACCTTTGTTGATCCGCGTCCCACCTCAGTAAAACTATCCCAAAGGAAATCCCTTAAGGGCATGCCCAGCACCAGTACAACATGCCACTTGTTAACACCACCAGTAAAATGCTCTGTTCCACCACACCTTGATTTATATTGAAATTTTAATTACTCTGATGTGCAATTGTGAATCCACTACAAAGACCAAGCAAAAAGGGATATTCACAGATGTGAAGGTTCACGGCCTGTTTCCTTTTCCTTGTTCCACAGAGTACCAACAAGCAGAAATATATCCCAGATATACCTGAAGAGCAGCCAGTAGCCTACGGTGTAACACTAAAAAAAGATGTTAAATCTACAGACTACACCAACTGTTTGGGCTCTCCTTAATGAATAGGTAATTTAAATTCACCTAAGACAAGCAGTGAAGAGGTATGCAATATTAAACCTCCTGGGGGAGGCGAGGCCATGCCGCAGCAAGTCTGAGGCAACAGAGCTAAGTCTCTCCACCCAGGCAGTACAGCTCCCTGGGTCTGCATCGGTGGAATTACAGCTCCATCTCAATACTCAACAAGCCCTCCTCCAAGGCATTATATTATATATACATTGAAATTTGATGCTTATTAAAGTGTAATTCACAGTGTTCATTACCTATTACTTGAGGCCCACACCCATCACCCCCAGATCAGTCAGCAAGCTAACTGCCCTTAGGTGTCATAAGAAATCAAATAAATGACTTGGTGAGACAGTTTCTGTGCATATTCACTTCACATTTAATGCATGTCCTTGCTGAGAGAGCACAACTGGAACCTCTCCCACTAGGTCGGGGGCACACGAGGGGAAAGAGAACAGAAATGAAGGCAAGGAGATCTCTTGCTAGTGCTGCATATTTGAGCACCATTTCCAAGCACCCTTTCCAGCAATGCAGTCTAACCTCAGTACTAACCAAAAACCTAACAGGCACGAAAAGAATTCCCCACCTTGAGTAGCAAAGGAGTGGTAAGTCTACTATTTTGTCTCTTTCATCCTCCTCACTGCCAAACAGCTGTCTGAAATATCCGTTTCATGATTTTTCTCTTTTGATACTTGGCTTTGAAGAGAATTATCTCTTGTCAGGTTTTAGAAACCAAGAAACATGCAGCTCAACCTGCAGGCCAGAAGTGAACAGTGCAATCAATTTCTATGCTACTAACCTTTTACAGAGATTCTAGTTCCCTCGTTTTCTTAGCATTCTAACAATCAATGGAATATTTTTGATGTACAAAGGATTATAGTTTCATAATGCACAAAAGCTGATTAGGAGCCATGCCATTTTGTAAGCTACAGTGTCCCAGAAAAAGCAACTGCAATATCTCACTTTTACAAAATGAATTCTGTAACTTCCGTCTCTGAATTTCCCTTAAGATATGCATAATTTATTACATTTACTATGCTGATTTCCCACATAACAAAATCTTGTAATATACTCCACTGCATTTTCAATGATGTTGGAACAAAATTTCATTTTCTATTTAAAGAACAAGTCTGGTCAAAAGAGAAATCATATAATAATAGCAGTTTTCTATTCAAAAGTTCTTCTCCAAGTGTAATTTTAAGTGCCAAAATGTTACTTAATGGACAATAGATTTCCACTGTGCTTTCCTACTTCACATACTGCAGAATTAACATACCCAGGAACACAAGCTGAATTCCCTGATCAAACACTTGGTTCTTTAAGTTCCAGGCATTTGCTAATACCAGAGTCCAGAGGCGACAACTTCCCAGGGGTGCTACTGGGATCACACCTGCAGAGGTGGTCTGCTTCCCTATTCTCAGCACCTTTACTGGTGGTGATACTGAGGGAAATGAGAAGGATTCAGCTTAATTTTTAGATTTTAGATTCATGTCAGATGAATAAAAAGAAATATCACCTTTTTAAAAAAAAAAAATTTGTTGAGGTCTTAGGGGGTGGAAGTGAGAAAATACCACATTATGCCACTTTTCTGTTGGAAAATAAATTTTAAAAGATACTTCTACCATATTAAGACTTCTGCTTGTTTGGGTTTTTTTATGTTGGCGTCAGTAAGTTAGAACGCAAAATCAACAATTCGAGAAGGAAAGAAACATACACCCTCTCACAAAAAAAGAAAAAAGGTCTATAGCGTTCCAATGCTTTGACTGTGTTTTAATAAGGAGGAAAAAAAAAAAGAGACCTAAAACAGCAGGAAGAGACACAAGATACAGTTAATAACCTTTCAATACTTTGCAAGTCTGACCTTTATATAGTATTTTTCATATTAGCCAGCAATTGTTGTCATTTCTTAAGATGCAAAAAACCTCTTATTAGAATGTTAGGTAAATACTCATTCACTTGCCCTATGACAACACCTTCAAAAATAAAAATAGTAAAAGTTCCCAAAAGGTCATAAAAACTGGAACAATACAATCCAGTTTCAAGTTTTATTACTTTGTACAAATATGCAGTATCAGATGTTTGGACAAAAAGTATTTCAGAATAATCGCATACCATGCCTAAGAGGAAAGATCTTAATGTGCCTTTGCTGCAAAAGGAATTACCTTCCTTAAGATTGTCTGACTGCCTTAACAGAAGCATCAAATATGTGCCAAGTACTCAAACAGATATGCACAGGCACTTTCCACAGATGTAGGCCATGGAAGTGAAGTGGCAGAACCAGAATACTTCAAAATCATTCAGCATACTGCATAGAATTCACCCCTGCAAGAATATGACTCTCTGACCAGGATTTAGGCAAACAGGTCTAGCAATCTTTGACTTCCCCCCCCCAATAAAATTCCTGGATTAAAAGAGACCTATATTATAAAACCCTAGATCGCATTTCTATGCCTGATATATTACTTACGGCAGTTCTTACCAAATTGTACGTTTATGCCTCTGAATAGAAAAATAAACAGAGCCACTAAGAGAGGCAAGGAATCAGCAAGTTGTATATGCTTCTCTGACTGCAAGTGAACTGTCCAGCCAGAGGTTTTTTATCTGCTCTAATTCATATACAAACCAATAAATCCTTCACAGTATCACTAGAGGAAGTTATTCTACAAAATAACTACTTAATACTGTACAAGTCAAAATTGTAAGATGATTTTCCTGTAGCAGGAAGTAAGTAATTGTAACAGATCAGTGGTACAAAACTGGAAGACTTTGTTTTCAAGACTACTGTTGATTATCACAATAAATCTTTCAATATATCTTTTCTGAAAAAGAGACTTAAATGTCTGCAGAAGTAACAATCCTAAATTTATAGTAGAAATAATTGAGCGTAAGGGGGCATATTAACTCTAAGAACTAATTTAATCATTATTTTGACTGATTTGACTATTTTGGACAGGAAATACTAATCAAGACCTGAGCCACCCATAACAAATAATATTTAGAACCCTGATCCTCTTACTATGTCAGAAATTTTACAAGGTCATCCATGAACACGTACTTGCAAGTTATACGCACAGAGTTTGAAGAAGCATGACCCTACTGCACAAGTGCAAAGGCTAGGCTATTTGAAGACAAAACTATACTTAACAAAAGCACAGCTGAAACACGTCTGCTTTGTACACAAAAGGAGTGCTTAACTGCGTATGGTCCTAGGAGTGAACCTCTACATACTTAACTAATTTTTGCATATATTTTGTTTTAGTAGATTTGGACTGAAAACAGGTACAAAAGTAAAATAAAAACATTACCTCCCAGTTCCACTCCTAGCTGATTGGCAATATATTAATTTTATATGCACTGCTGCTGAGTTTTTATATTAGGGTACACTTGAGTGATTCTGTAGAGGTTTAATGATTTTTATGGCAACATAAAAGTGCAGTAACAATGCACAATGAGTTCTAATTAGTACTAATGAACTAAAACACTCAACAGGTTGAGGCTTTTTTCATGGTAAATTCAAGCTTAAAAACTATTTGTACTCTTAAAAGGATTTTCCAAACAGGGTAGAAGCCAACAGCAGACAGGGTCAGTTCTGCAAAGTAGTTACTCTAAGCAGAAACACTTTGTAGAAGTACCCGTATCCAAACATTTCAGAATATAGTTAACTCTTGCCAAATCACTATGTTCATCAAAAGATGTTGGAACAATTTCCAAGTGAATTTACAAACCCAGAAAGTCCTAGGGGTTGGGATACAGCAAATCATAAATAGTTGCACTACAGGAAGAGAGAAGAAAACATCATACAACTTTCCCATCTCTGTATGGGTGCCAACTTCAAGCCAAATCCTTTAAATCTCTGAGAAAACAGAGAAAGTAAGGGGGGGTTCTGGTGCTAGTGAGGGAATCATCTGACACCCACGTACTGCAGTATTGGGAATTAAAGAGGAAGCTGCTGTTTATCTTAAACAGAGAAGGAAGGTGCAATCTAGTTGGATGATAGGTGGGTATTTTGGCAGAAGCTGTACCTCCCTTCATGCTTGTTTAGCCTCTAAACCTGAGCTCATGTCTCCAGGCTCTATCAATACCATGTGTCAGAAGTACAAAAGCTAGCAAAATGTTACAGTTTGTATACATAATTCTTCTTCCTCAGGAGGGATGTGGGTGGCAGAAGGTGGGGACAACAAGGAAATCACCTCTGAGATTTATCTGTCTTCTCCAGGGAACTCTTCATAAGACCATTTTATCTAGGATCATTTAACTATCCTGTTTTCTCAATAATGATTTTGACATCTATATAAGGAGAGTATAACAGAAGTTGAAAGCAATTTTCAATGGCCTTTCAAAACCATAGACTTTTTAAAAGCCTGAAAGATTGTTGAGATTCATCCCCAAATGGAAAAACAGGAATTTGGGTGACAGGCATCTAGACAGGAGAGGACTGGTTATGGAATGCCATCTCTGAGTTGAGGTGGGAAACTTTCTTGTGTACCCAGTACGCACAAGATAAATTGGTCCAAAAAAGTAATGACCCAAATCAGATTAAGAAAAAAACCCTCCCACACTCCCTCCTCATCATTTCTGCTAGTTTTATTTTTCCATCTCCCTCAGCTGCTGTTAGTCACTCTTCCCCCTTCCTATACTAGTCATCTTATAATTGACTTTTAAGAATGCTTTTTCTATTTCTCTGATGAAACATTCACTCTCTCTTCCTCCTTATATCTATTTACCAGAAACATTTCTTTTCCTCATTGTGCTTTTATTTGTTAACTATTTTCTTCTTCAATAGTCCATCTTCTTAATTACATCTCTAATTGTCTGTATAACATTGTTGCAAACTCTCTAAAGCGTAGTCTCTGAAAACACAACAGGAATCTCTGCATGAAGAACGTCACATAAAAACTTACATTATCACCACTTATCTTTCAGTGAAGCAACCTCGTGCTTGTCCACAGTCATCACGCTAGTCATCATTTTACTGCTGATTCAGTTGACTTATAGTCCCACAGAACGCAATCTTAGACAAGAATAGAGCAGAAGACTGTATGACTAATACCCCTGACCACTTCAATCTCCTTGTCTTTTGCCCTGTTTCATCTTTGTTGCAGCCTGGTGGCATAATAGTTTTTTGGCAGAGGAATCTGCTAACCATGTTTCTTAACTGAGAGAGAAGAGTAGGCTGCAAAATACATCAACTGTGTAAGCTTTCTTCCTTAAAGGTTGCAGTGCTCCTTTCCCCAGGGAATAGCTGCATGAAATCCAGTAATCTTAAAGCCAATATTGGCTTTGAGACTATATATACACAAATAAACTGGATTTAAGTGAAATAACTTCTCTGTTTAACTATATATTATTTCTTGTCAATTAAGATAAAGTCATCATACTATTTACAGGAAAACCAGCAGCAGCTTCTATCTCACCATGACTCAGTTTATAACAATTATCTAGTGACTATGCACGATTCTAATATTTTCCCCCTTTCATATGCTTCCCTGACCAGATTCTCCAAATATTTCCTGGGAGGGGGAAAAAAAAAAAAAAAAAAAAAAAAAGGAAAACTTACAAAGCTAGCAAGCCAAAGGTATTTTCCAGCAGATGGTGAAACAGGGAACAGAAAACACTGGGCAGTAATAAACAGCTTCCTTAAGGTTTTACTGTCTAATTCAGATCCCTTTTCAGAACCATCCCAGCAGCAGTCTAAGGGGTCAGATTTCTTGGTTAAGTCCCTTAACTTATGGAAAAAGGCACCAGTTACAGGAAGAAATTCAGGCCTTCTGTGCCTCACACGTTTACACAGAACCATTCAGGTGCAAACAGGAACCATTAACACAGGAGGAATTACATCCTTTCATCCTTCCCTAACAGTTACAAACTGTCAAAGAGTGGAAATAGCACAAGAGCTCCAAAAGTCAATGTGAAAGGTCAAGAGCAAGATAGTAATTTCCTTTTTTAGAAGTTTAGGACTCTAGTCCTAGTATCAAACATCTTCACTTTTTTTTTTTTTTTTTTTGGCTGGCATCATTAATCCTTTGTTGAGGTCTAAAAGCAGTGAAGAGCCTAAGGATCAGCCGACAAAGATCTCTGCAATTAACAATAATTTAAACTAAGTTGAGAGGTCTGATAGATTATAAAGACTGTGCCCATTTCTAGCTCAAGCAGTTTTACATCAAGAGGTGCAAGCAAACCTTCCGGAAGAGCAATAGGATAGTTTCAATCTCATACTGTTTGAAGTACTATAAACCAGTTTGGTTTTTTTTTTTCCTTCCAAGTGGCTGGCAAATTGCTGATGTGCAGAGAGGCTGCATCTCATACAGCAATGATTCCACCTTGTTCTTAGCTGGTTTTGCAGGTATCCTAATGAGCTAACATCTTTGTTGAAAAGCCAGAACAATTTTATAGCTAGCTGAAGATAAGGAGAAGCAGTCCCAAAACTGCTAATACAGAGCTGCCAGTTGCCAACTATTTCACCAGGAAACAGCAGTGACAGAAAAACATTGCAGAGGAGAAAGAAAGCAATGTGTTTAGGGAGACAACAGAACACATGAAAGAGTAAATGAAGGCATAAATGGATGAGAACAAGTCTTTTTGAAAAAGCATCATTTTCCCGAGCAACTGTGTGTAAGCTGCAGTGCAACTGGAAGAATGAGAGAGAATCGCTCTCTACTTTAGCACAATCTGTATTCCCAGGACTTAGAGATGGCTTTCTGCAAAGGTCTGTGCCACCTTGGTTTCTTTGGATCAAACGACCGAGGATATACACTAACGCACACTCAAAACAGCTCTGGTTTGCTGCTTAAGAATAGCTATTTTCCATTTAACTCTGAAGAATCCAATATGTATGTTTCAATAAACAAAGGAAAACACACAAGTGTCAACAAATGAAACAATTTGTTTTCACTTCTGAGTTTTCTACATTTCAGCACCCTAATGCTTGCCTCCTAGAAGTTTAACAATTGAATTTGGACAAAATGCCCTCACTTTCCTTCTAAAGCATTCCTTTCTCCTTTGTCACCTTCTTATGGGAAAACAATTTCAAAGCAGATTTCAGACTTACTGTTAAATATGCATTCTCATCCTCTTTCACAAAAAAACTTAATGGTATTTAATCTATGAGAGATGATATTTTTAAACATATCTAAAGTTGAAATACTGAGCAGTCACAAGTAGGTATCATCCTTTGAATGCTTACAGTACTAAGCATTTGTAGTCCATAAAGTCTTTTATTCAACTATTTCAAAACATTTTACAGACATTAATGTAGCAAAGCTAAATGACAGAGCTGTTGGTAAGCTGAGGCACACGGATGACTTGGTTAAGATTTCATCAAAAGCAGCAGCAATAAGGACAAAATCCAAGTACCTCAACTCCACTCCATCCAGCATAACACTCCATGAAGCAGTTTGTATGAACAACACGTAATACGATTTGATGTATTTGTTTCAACAGAACAAATTGTCTCTGAGGATCAAAGATGTTAGCATCATCTTTCCACTCTGCTACAGTTCATCTTGACTCAAGGCATTACATACTACAGTTTGGACTGTTCAAACTACCTTTGTTAAAAAGGTATCTTTCTAGGAGAAAATAAAAATAAAAAGGAAGGGGAAACGGTTGAAGTATTTAAAACACGAGTGCATTTTACAACATATTCCATTATCCTACTGCTAGGGAGGATTTGCACAGGGTACCATTCCTATCTTCAAAAGGTGTCATTTGACTATATCATTTGATAGAGTGATATCAAAGACTGTGAAAAGCATGCTTTCTAAGGAAACACAAAGTTAACTAGGATGAAGTGGAACTGTTAAAATCTGAGATTATCTCATTTTAATCAGAGAGAAAAAAACCCACCACACAACAAATTCAGAAAGCAGCTTTTGTCTGTGGCAGTGATGCCTGTTTCCTTACACTGAAACACTGGCATAGCCTGAAACTGCTTTTCAGATAAGAAATTCATAGTACTGTTGCAAATGGAAAAGCTGTGTATGCTAGCTAAACAGAGAGCAAAAGAAGAGAAATGAGAGGGGAAAAATAAGACAACTAACATAACGACACAAAAGAGAGAAGGATCTATCTATCTTTAGCCAATTTAGGCCTAATTTCTAACATTCCCTCCCTCCCCCCCCCCCCCCCCCCCCCCCCAGAATTTTATTATCTTCCCATTGACCAGTCACAAAACCAACATATCCTTGCATAATATCAATAAACCTTTTAGTCTGAACTGATACAGCCAGTATCATCTGTCTACACCTGCTAACATTTACAATCACATACAGCTACATTCTTTTATGAGGCTTCAAGGTTTTTGCAGTAACTGTGTTTATAATTGGGACAGGTCCCTGCAAGGCCTCCTTTATTACAAGGTGTATGTAAATGCCACACAAGATAAAGTATTTAAAACACAGAATTCCTTCCTCTCCCTCTGTTTTGAACATCAATCTTAAGGCTGATTAACAAGAGCTGGATTCATTGATTTGTGTTCTGAGAGCACTCGGGAGAAACTGAAGTCTTGAACAGTATTCTCACAGAGTTACATTTATAAGAGCTGCTATTTTCTCTGTCATGGAATCTTTGCCAG
The DNA here is from genome assembly GCF_011004875.1 of Balearica regulorum gibbericeps. NCBI lineage: Eukaryota > Metazoa > Chordata > Aves > Gruiformes > Gruidae > Balearica > Balearica regulorum. The sequence continues at coordinate 26,652,644 of NC_046190.1, read as the reverse complement.
AAGGATAGTTATTACTTTATAAAGCTGTTTTCAAGCCACGAACTACAAGTTATAAAAGATCATTTTCAATATTTAGTTCCCAGTGTTAAGATGACGTTTACACCAAAGAGTAGACAAGGAGGCAGGAAAATACAACTATGGCTAACAACAGACAAGGGATCTGCCATCTGTGGTAACTGCCTTTGCCACGGTTTCTCTAGCTGTAAAACTTGAACAGTGGTACTGATATTCTTGGTAAATCATATCCTACTTAAAAGCAGGATACTAGAAGTAGATGTTATTACCATTACAGCATCTAAAACTGAACATACAACAGATCTTTAAAGCTTGGGGGGGGAATCAAATTTGCAATGTTTGATATTAGTGATTTATTAAGTTATAAAATAAACATCTTTCTATAAGTCTTTTGGATTTAGATGAAAATCTACACAACTATCACAATATGAGAAGTAGAAAGAAATGATAGATGACCATTATATTTTTACCATCCAGTAAAGTGTAAAAATAAACTACATTCAAATAAGACACCACTTAAAGTGCTTTCCATAATTTTTTTTAACTGCTGTCAGTTTTGATAGTTACTACCCTATAATTAAAAATTATGTCATGTATTAGTAATTATAGTACCTACAACTATTGATAGTTATACTAATGGCTCAGACAACCCAAGAGAGAGTATTTTCCTGTTCTCCCAGTAAGTGGACTACGTTAAATTTGTTTGGCAAGCAGTTTGAAACTAAAAGATAACTAAAACTAGAGATATTCATTTACAGAGACTACTATTTATATAATTTTTTTTAGCTTAGTAAGAGCTGAATGTATCTAGTCCAGACCTAGTGTGTATTTGGATATGGGCTGAAGCAATCACAGAGCCATTAGCTGCTGCATGAGGTTCAGGAAGACTGGTCAGCTTAGCTTGTGTAACGTTGAACACAAGCCAATCTTAATTCCTTTTCTGATAGGGAGAGACCTAAAAGATAGGAACAATACAGTGAATATTGCATCGTCTTTACAATACTTTCAGCACTGCTTTTTATAAATGAGTTTGGGAAACAGACTAGAAGAGAAATTATGAAGAGATAAGTGAAAGTAATTTATGTCAAAATTCATCAGCTGGGGTTGTTCATGTGTCTGTCCTGGATCTGGTACAACTTAATATCAGAAAAGATAAAAGTGATAATATAGAGAATATTATTTAGGCAAGTAATATCTAGTTGTAAACCTACTGGACAATAGCAGTAAAATTCAAAATGATGGTGGAAATGAGTTATACCATTCAAAAAGATAATAGTTCAGTGGCAGCAAGTCCAAGCAGCACTGGTACCTCTCAGCTGAAGAAGCATGTCTTAGAGAACCACATCTTAAGAACTATGTGGACTATTTAGTATGAGTGTTGAGGAAAGCTATGAAGAAAACATCGCCTAGACAGAAAGAGTAAAATAAAGATCCTGCTGTAGCAGGGGGGTTGGACTAGACCATCTCTAGAGGTCCCTTCCAACCCCTACCAATCTCTGTGAATCTGTAAAAAAAAGTGTTTGTTTGTAGAAAAGAGAATTAAGTGGAAGCATAAACAGTCTTTAAATAAAATCCTGCCACAGAGTCATGATCTATTTTCTGTAATGACAGTGGCCAGGACAAGAAGGAACAAGCCTGGACTGCAATAAAGAATAACCAACATGTAGCATACTGGGCAAAATCTTCCTGACAGTAAGGATTGTGAAGCGTTGCAAGTGAGTGCCTGGGAAGCATGGAGCCACCAAGAACTGAGTTGCCAAATACCCAGTAAGAATAGCTGTTTATGCTGCCTGGAGCAGCAGGGTGTATGAGATGGCTTCACTGGCCCCTTCCTATTTTACATTTCTATGCAATGAAAAGACCATGCTGAAAAAAGGGAATTGATCCTAACAAGTCTTCCCTCTTGTTCCCTCATTTCCCGGATCCCTCTCCCAGTTGTCCTTCCTCCACTCCTTCCAGTTACTGACAGATATTAAAGAGAAAAAAACCCCACACTCAGAAATACATAGCCATAAAATACTAAATGTTCTCTGGAAGAGGCAAGGTGGAAGGGGAACCAGGTGCCATTGGCTTCAAGTACATGATATTCATAGATCTGAGAAGAGAGATAAAGACAGAGAACAGAAAGGTGGGTGGATGTCTGATTCCTATTCCCAGCCTGTTGCAGAAGCTCAGAAATGGCAGCAAAAGGGGAAGCTCACCCTCAGACCTCTCTTCTGGATCACAGCCACCTTGGATGCTGTCTGCAGCTGTGAGGAGTGCTTAGAAGTAAGTTTAGGCTTGTATTGCTTGCTTATGCTATTTACACATTCAAAAAGATCATTTCTGCAAGCCAACCAGTTCACCAACATTGCCAAATCCTGAGCATTGTTCCAGCTGCCCCCTTGCCTCTCAGCAGCTCCGCCGATAAGGGAAAAAGCATTAAAGTGGTAGATCTGTTGCATTTTCTGTAACCTCTGAACTATGCTTTAAAATCTGTTTGTTTCCCATCATCGTCACAGCAAAATCTCACCAGAGCAGATAAGGCAATTCAACAGGCTGAATGTTACCTTTAACCTCTCTCCCTACTTATGTCACAGAAAGTCTAACTTGCTTTTAACAGGAGAAAAGTTAGGTAAATAGCAGATGCTTTCCAAAAGTGCAGTTATAGAAAGGCCAAAAAATACTAGCAACTAAAAAAAATTATATAGGGTGTGTAGAAAACATCTAATATTAAAGAACTTTAATACTTTATTTACTAATTGGCTGATTCAGTGATTGATCTTCAAAACGGTGCATCTATGCAAGAGGTTTCCAGTTGTCTTGATGGCTCTATGAAATGATCCACAGACATTTTTAAGTCTATACGTATCTCTACGTGCATAGGCTACATATTCTACAGCATTCAGCATTGTACTACACTGGCTAATAGGGAAAGTTCCCCTTCCCAGTGGCACTTTACTTCACAAATGGTCTCACAGATGCTCAAATACATTCGTTGTGTCATTGGACAGCAAGAATGGACACGCAAGGCATTAAGACGTCCAAAATAACAGGTCACTGTTTCAGGCTCTCACGTGTTGCCTGTCTGATTATAACTGACTGCACAGAAAGGAGGAAGAGCAAAGAGGAAACTCTTTGGCTATCAGCTTGTAGCATGGAAGAGAGTGGAAAGAAAGTGAGGTGAATCAGTGCTTTCATCTGTTAGCTCTTCCAGCTGCAGGCCACAGGTCTGAAAAGCTTGCCAGAAACCAAACTGTCTTGCAGGAAGGTTTGAGGGTTTTTTCCTTCCTTCAGCCTTTGGGATCATTAAAGGTATAACAAAACTGCCAGGTACTAACTGCACAGACAGTTAAGCAGCCTGCCTAGCTAAAGGGCAGATCTGTTGAAAACAAAAGTAAATAATAGCCATCCCTGAATAAAATTTGGTCATAGCAAGCCAACAACAATCAGCCAGCAATGTCAGGTGGGAGCAGTGAGATAAATAAAACAAGCTGCATCCCAGTTATGATTACAACTGTATAATTCCTGGATATAACCTGCAAAGTTACCATCATAAGTATATAATTCCTGGATATATCCTGCAAAGTCATGGAACTGCCTCAGCCTGGAGTGCTTAGAAAAGCATCATGGAAATTCAGATTGCTGGGTTCTGCAATACATGCATCCAAGGTCAAAATATTCAAAGAGGTTGCTAGTAGCACAGGGACTGGTAATTTGGAGTTAAGGTTTATTTGGTTTTTCCCCCTCTCAGGTGTTAGTGGCACTATTGGAGTACCACACTGAATTAGAGTAACCATTATGTTCCTGTTCTCTTTGTTCCTGTCCTCTTGCATAGATCACACTGAACTCTAACAACTCAAAACTTAGACACTTGGCATGTATGAAAGGTCACTTCTGCGAGTATAGCTTTACTTTCTGTATATCTCTGTGTCTCTGGAAAACGTATATTCATTCCTGTGTAAGGAGTACCCACTTCCAACCCGTGAGAATAGATGTTCCCTCCTCATATTTTGATGGAAAAGTATCCTAACAGAGTTTGTGATATTAATACTGGCACATAGTTACGAACTAAGAAATCATTCAAATGGCCTATTCGCGGCTTCAGAGTACAAGCCAGGAATCTTGTTTTCATTGAGACGTTCATTTTCTCTTCCCTCCCCCCCCCCTTTTTTTTTTGAATAGCATCCAATCAGCTGCTGCTGTCACTTTTCATATCCCTAAAGAAGGAGATTTTCAGTACAAAATGGATAACAGAAAAGCATACAAGAACTGAGAAACTCAGTCTATTCATATGAAATGTATTTTCTAGGCTAGTCCCTAGAAAAGTGACAGAAAAATCACATGTAGAAGACTTACCTATACTTCACTCCAATACATTTCAGCCTACATCAACCATACAGAAATATGGCACTCATTGGGAGACGTGCATTTACTCAGCCTAAGGCAATTACAACCACTTGTCTTCAAATTTAAGGCTCTTCATCATTTATCTCCGCCCAACTTAAAATTTTTCATTTGGTGGGGAAATGTCACTTCAAAACCTCTGTCCAGGCAATAACAGCAATCTGCATCTACTCACATTTTGTAAGTCACCATTGTGCTTCCTCCCATACTAGGCTGTGAACATCTCTTTACAGTTTTCAACTCATCTCTTTCAAACACCTCTTTAAAAATTTACTCATATATAAAGGAAAAAGTTAGGCTGTAGGTAGACTACAAAATACATTCTATGGTGCTCCGTTTTGTTTTCATACTCATCTATTGTCTCTTGGCCTCAGTTTGGACTGTATGCTCTTTGAATAATAGAATGGAAGTTGACTTTCAAATATATACATATATACACACATGCACATGTGTGTACATACATATATATTATATAAAGATTTTCAGAAAATACTAAGGGTTTTAGGCTTGTTCGTTAAGTTAGGAACTTCCAGAGCTCTCCACCTGGTGACAATGGGTCTCAGTTCAGAGCTGACAGTTTATTTTCCCCAAGGCAAATTCATTTTATTTTGAAGAAGACAAACTAGTTTAGTGAATACAACAGGTAAACATTGTAAAGCACCAGAAGATATTCCCCACTTCACAAGCATACAGCCAGCTGTGAGGGTGGGAGATGCCAAAAGCACAGGGGTTTTCTGGGGTTTTAGTTTTACTGCTGTTTTTCTCCAGCAGTATGCTGCAATGGCTGTACTTGCTGCAAAAAGATGCTTGATGTTAATGGAGCAATCACAACGCCTACTCCTTACGTAACTTGGTTTCACATATCTCTCTTCCTAGCAGTTTCCCTGTAATCCCTTACTGCAGTACTGCAGCCTAGAGTATAAGGAAAGGTCACGCTAAGCTTTCACCAAAGCTGCTGCAAGGAAGCAAGTTCTTTCCCACTAATACTCTCTCTGCAATAAGAAAATAAGTAGTCTTAGTCTCATTACTGTTTGCTAAGGAGGAATTGAAAAGGAAGGAACAATGGATATGCTTAAGTTTAGAGTAGTATTCAGTATAGAAAAAGCATTCAGACTAAATGAGTGTAAATGAAAAGACATTATCTGAGGTGTAACTGAAACAATTGTAATATTGAATTGACAAACACTACGCCACTAACACCTCTTGAAGGACTTCAACCATTTACCATTCAATTTTTCTGTACGCTTAGACATCTCAAGTGGCAAGAGACATTAACAGCAATCTAGACATACTACAAATACAAACTAAGGAGATTTCACTTAAGTCATCTGTATTCTTCATAACCGCACTGAAGGTCAAATCCTGCATCGATATCCAACTTCAGAAGTTTTCTAAGTATAAAAATATAATTCAGAACAGAATTAAAGTGCTATTGGTACTGCAAAAGAAATAACAAAAATTTATTGTCACAGATCAAGTAATTTTATGGGCATAATATTAAAATAGGTCTGACTTCTCTACAGTAAATATACCACTACTGTATACAAACCTCCAAACACAGGAGGACAATTGACATGAGCTTGTTTTCCTGACAGCAGGACAATATTACATTCATGACTGTGCATTATCTTTAGCTAGGTGCATCCTAAAAGCCATGGTTGAACAGTCATAGGTAGGCTGTGCAGTACAGAGGTACATAATTATATGTAATGAGTGAAATGTTTTGCCTGGGACATTATCAGCAACAGTCCCACTGACTAGCAGGACCTATGTAGCTAAAATCTTCTGCCTGCCACTGAAAAATTAAATAAAAAATTGTCCTAGGTATTTTATAAGTGCCTACACAAACCCAGCAGGGCTACATCTTTGGTCCATGCAAATAAGACCATCAAGTTATGTTTGAGTAGTTAGTTGCATCTTTTGGCAGAGGCTCAAATTTATAATTTATTTTGCACAGCAAGCACTACTTAAGAGACATGCTGTCTTATGAAGCACTTGATCTTCTGTTCACAGATGCATTTTACTTTGCAGTGGTGAGTAAACAGTATTCCTGATATAGCTGGAGGAACAGCTTTCATGGAAAGGAAAGATTTTTCATATAGCTTGTGGAAATAATGAGGAGCAGCAGCAAAATATGGTGTGAGAGTCCACAGTACGCCAAGAGACACCTAGCTCAAGCCACCAAAGAATCATAGACCAGAACTGGTGAATAGTGCTCACAGATGGCCTTATTTTAGTTCTCAAAAATCCTATGGACCATAAAATGGGTAGAAAACAGCTCTACTTATGATATAATACTGTGGTTTTTAAGAGCTGGTTGTGTCAGCACAGTGATGATGGATGTTTTGGAGAATGAGACACATTCTAGTCTGGAAAAATAGATATCCAAGAACTAACTACAGGAACCATCACTACAGGCTAAAGGTCTTGATTCTGCATCTTTTCCCAGCTCCATACAGTTCCTTCTTAATACTGTGTACTAAAGAAATTCCAATAGCTATGCAGAACACAGGAAGGTTCATCACCATGGGAAGGAAACACAACAGGTAAACAGCTGCCAGTGTCAAGACCTTCTTTACAACCATAATATGTGGAAAGATTTTGTTTATTGTATTTGAGGGGTTTTTAAAGAGTAAGAAAAATCTTAGACATATCCTACTTTATTTCTAAGTCCAAAGGTACAAGAGAATTATCAAACTCAAGAATTATAATACTTTTTCTGTTACTGCACTAAGTTATTACAATAAAAATTGAGAAGGCAGATGCATACAATGCATGCTACTATAGATTGCAGAGACACTGATCATTGCTCTGTTTCACCTCACTGATTACTGTTGCTTCATTTATCCGCAGCTGCCATTACAAGCTAGAGACTTTAACTCCATTACCTTAACCGATGTTCTATGAACTTGGGCCAATGGGTGTGTGTTGGAACAAGGCAACCTGCAGCACCTGTATTCAAGGTGCTGAGACATTTCAGGTATGAAACTGTTCATAAATACAGCCAGGGACCAACAAATATTGATTGTATTAGACACATCCATTAAGCAAAGGAATATTTTAGGAAAATAAGACTGCATTAAACATTTCTGTGTGGTGCACTACAGTCTAGAGCTTATGGCATCAGAACCAGGTTTGTTCCTTCTACTGCCTGCCTAGTGACCACTGGCATGCCACTTCACCTTGCTGTGCTTTCATGTCCTTAACTGTGAAAGGAAGATACCAAAAGTTTGTTTATTTGTAGTGTATCAAACCTGTAAGAGCTGGACAGTGTCACTAACACAAAGAACAACCAAAAAGTCTATAAAGGCCAAGTGCAAAGCTCATAAAAGTCAATGGTTTTTTTCTATTGATTTCAATTGGCTTTGAAAGAGGTTATAAATTATCCTGGAGTTTAGCATAAGTTGCAAACATATAGCTAGGGTGACACTTAAGAATGTCTGCCAAAAGTTTTTTGGAAACACAGAAACTTCAGAGTTACTGTGTGCAGTAAGAATTTTGTATCACTAAAGAAACGTAGCTCTTGACTTGGAATGAAATTTAGAACCTATTTCTATTTCACACACAAAAAAATGGCATATTGTTTTCAGTAGAGGAAAATAGGCAGTCATGTTTGCCTTATGTTTCTTTCAAAATATTTGCATTACAAAGTTTTCAGAGCTTTACATTTAGAACCATACAAGTTATGGCACCTGTTTTTTCACCACAGATGAAAAAACATACAGTAGGGATTTATGTTGCTCCAAAAGAAAAGAGGGAAGCAATCCTTTTAAGCACTTCAAGCTGAACCAAGCTTTGCTTTGGTGAAGGAAGATCAGCAAGATGCAGGACAGGGCACAAAGCATTTACTTTATTATTTCGGTTCACTTGGCCTCTATTTCTTTCCTCTGTCCTTTTCTGACTTTCCTTGGGGCAAAGCATGATCATGTGTTAGCACTGCAGCAACACTGCTGGGAGCAAAAAGGACAGTAAGTATGGTAGGTAGCGCAGATGATCAGAGACTATAAATGGAAGAACTTTCTTACGTGGTTAGAAGAAAAAAATTATCAAAGAGGTATTTACCCATGTAATTTGTTCCTCCTCTTTTCCTTCTTTCCATTGAAGCCTGTAGGGTTGATTGGCACAGGGATTCATTATTACCCTCTTTCTGATAATAGATCCTGAAAAATGGCATCATGCCAGTTGAAGGTGACATAGTAGGGTTGGTTTATACCAGGCACAGAACTGATCTTTTAATTTGACATTTGTAGTACTGTCCTTATGTGTGTACAGTCTAAAGAAACCATATACATATTGTAAGTAATTTTGTGCTTTTGCTTTCTTATGCAAACTCTTTAAAAATCTTACATGGAAACATAAAAACAAAGAAGACCTTACCTCAGGCACAGGCTCAACATAGTAATAAAAAACAAATATTAAGTAAAAATTTCACTATAAAAGCATTAAGTCAAAACAGTTTCATATCTAAGTAATGATAAAATTTACTCTAATCGATGCAAATCTTATGTTAGATAGAACTTCTTTTGGTATAAATCAGCACAACTTATTTGATTGCAATACACATAAAATAAGCTACGTGGTTAAGAGGGAAAGCACAATCATACAGCAAGCCAAAGATCCATTAAGTCCACTACTCAGTAGTGAATGCCCATGCAGAGTCCCAAAAACAGAATTTGATCTCCTCTGTGTATCTTACTGTCTTCCCAAAGGTCAGTAACTCAGGGATTTTGTAATCTAGGTAATCCATTCAGACTTTTGTATTTAATAGCTAGCTATGAACCTTTCTCCTAAATTCTTTAGGTATCGACATCTTCACATGCACAAAGTCACACAACATAATTCTTACACACTATGAGAAAAAAAACAAAACAAGTCATTTCAGTCAGAGTAAGCCTGTGTGCCTTTGGTTCTTATATTGAGGGAAATAATGCATAGTCATTCTCTAATTATCTCTTCAAGGTTTGACTAAGCTGTCACATAGTATCCACTCTGCCATGTCTTTTCAAGCTGAAGGGCCTTAGCATCTCCTTATAGGAAAACTGTTCTATTTTTCTACCTCACTCTTTTTAATCCTTCTCTGTAAAGTGTGCTCTTTCTTCCCTTGCTTTATTCATTCTTTGATGGGATGATCAAAACTGAATGAAAATTCAGAAAGTGCATGCACCCTGTAACATGTAATATGTTTTTTTTTTCCTGTAGCACTTCACTAAATAACATTAGCATTGTAATCATTCTACTGGGCCTTTGATGACTTCAGAGCAACAAGCTGATGTTTCCAGAAAACTGTGCGTAAGAGGTAAGTTTAAACTAGGGGACCAAAAGAAGCACTTCCTAGCTCCAAGGTGTTAGTGAGAATCCTCATCATGTCTCAGCTACATGCACAAACAAGAACTGGGTACACACCTTTGCCTCTTGGAAAAAAAAAAACCCAAACAAACAAAAAAACCAAACTAAAAACCCACGTTTAAGCAGGAAAGCAGAGAAACTGTCCTCCACTAAGTCCTTCAGTCTGCACTCTTGAAGAACCAGAGCCTTAGGCACAATATGGAGCACAACTATCTCATAATTAATATGAAAACTGGTCTCCACCATCACTTCCCTGGGTGTGAATAGCTGATTTAGAGCCATTGCTTTATATACACATACACACATAGGTGGGTTTTTTCACTTCAATATATTTATTTGCACTTAGTGAAATGAATTTCATTCTTCATTTTATGGCTCAGTCACAGTATTATGATCCTTCAGATCTGGCCACACACACAGTTTCAACCTAATACACAGTATTATTTGAAGTGTGAATTCCATTATTTAGGACACAAATTATAATTCTTAGAGAACTGTGAAGGAGAACCAAGGCAATGATCCAGCAAACAGATCTGCAGAATTGAAGGCAATGAACTCTGTATAGACACAAAGATATGCCTACACTGATCTAATTTCGGGATCTAGCATTAAAAATTGCCTCTATACACAGTATATTGGTTCTTTAACATTAGATGATATTAGTTTGATACATTTACCTGTTTTCACCCAAATGAAAGAATAAAGATACACTTTCAGATAGTTTTACTTGAGAGTATTTACATTAGGTAAAATTAAAATAAGTGTCAATTAGGGAACCTGAAGCAATCAGTCAAGAGAAATATGAGTTAAAGAATCTTTTCCCAAAAGGCTCACAGATTTTCATCTCATGGGATGACTTAGTATACACAGGCCATACTTTCTAATCTAGTCAACTCTGCATCAAGCTCTGTGCTAAGTATATCTACTAGAAACACATCCAATGTTGATTGGAAGATTGCAAGTGACAGCCAGCCTTCTACAGCTGTAGGTACACTGTTCCACTAATTAATTGCTCTCACTTTTAAAAGCTTAACATCTATTCTTAGGCTTATTTCTCTTGCTTCAGCTTCTGGCCACTAGCATGCCTTTTTGTAGTGGATTAAATAACAAGTTAGAAGACGACAATATACAGATAGACTCTAAGAAAGCTGGCAGGAAAAGCAAATAACTAGTTATACTATTTATTTCACATGGCAGCTCTTACTTCCAATCTTTACTCCAAATTATCATTTGTTGCAAAGAACACTGCTCACACTCAGCTACCTCCACACAGGTTTCCTGTCTCAGTCCCAAAATCTACTGACAGAACTTCTACATTTATTTTCTTGCTGTATTTCTGCTCATGTCCAATAGACTGCTTCCCAGCTCTTCAAAAAAGAATTGCAAGGACGAGAAAAGAGCTAAATTATTTCAATAAGGCCAATTGAGTGTGACTTAATACAGACCAACACCTCATCCTGTACATAGGCTACTGTATGCTGTTGTCTTCTACTTGTTTCCCTGAGAAGTCTTTCCTTGAGGAACATCAAGCAATGCTCATTTGGACCAAGTCACTTACGTGCCCAGCTGTGTCTCCAGTCTTGTGCTCTAAAAATCTCCCACAGCAAACTTGCCGTTACACACCACCCGATCAATAATTCCAGAGTTACAGTTAGAGAAAAATCGAAACTCTGAAGAAGAAAACAACCACAAATGTGCTAGCTTGTCAAAATGAAGTGCTATAGTGATAGTATAACATAGCCTATGCCCATCTACCGATACGTCTTTTGCTATCTTTGGTGCTTCAGAGATTCATGAATTACTGGGATCTTGCTTGCGTTACTGAGTTTGATTTGTTTGCTGCCTGACAGGTTCAGAATGGCAGCTCACTGGTAGGAACCAAGCCCTTTAGATCTGCACTAGGAAGTGCAATGACAAAGCACTAGCTACAGTCATGCAAGGAAGCGACTGGTGGAGACTACCCCAGTGACAAATCAAAGTAGCAGTCGTGAAAGAAGCACTGTGGACGCTGCAGGAGGTAACAGTTCACTTCTCACTTCTATACTAAATAACATGACTTTTTCAACCCCTTGTTTTGTTTTCTTCAGAAAACATAAAGAAGTGAAACAGCTGAGGGACTCTGCCAGGCTCTGCAGGCAGATTTCTCCCCCTTTTGGATGCCAGAAGAAACACGCATCCAGAAGGAATCTGGTAAACGATGCATAACTTATACACTATGCAATATTCCAAGCTGCCAATAAAAGAGAATTCAGGTGTCAGGATCTGTATTTGTGAGGTGGCTCAGCCAAATTAGCTACACTTAACAGTGATGGAGTACTGCACCAAAAAAAACCCCCACACCAAACATACTAGTACTCCAGAGCTAACTCAGATATCTTGATACGGCATTATTTTGTAGCATAGCAATATAGCCATAGAGCTCATAGTTAAAAAAAATAAAATTAAAAAAGGCACATGTACAACATAAAGTGTGATATCTTAGTATTTCAGTATTATAAGAAAATTCCTTGGTGTGTTATACCAAGAACCAGAGAAGTAATTCTGCATGCACTGAACAGCACTGGCCTCAGAAATAGTGCCTCAGTACATTTTCTAACAAGAATGAATCACAATACAGCATTCAGCTGTGGTAACCAAGTGCACATTGTTTTTAAAATTCATTAAGAAGTGTCTGAGGTATTAATAGTCTCCATGGCAGCTTCTGCACAGGTTGCAAATTAACATGCTCAGACTACTGAGCTCCTTACTGCTTTGGATTCTTCATTGACCAGTTGAATTGTTAAGAGCTAGAGTTATGTCCTGTCTTCATTTTTCATTTATTCTAATATCTGTATCTGATCTCTTACTCCTCTGACACAAACGAAATAGTACTGTTATACCTGTCATTCTCCAGACAACCACTGGAACCTATTTAAGTGGGTAAAACTATGCACTGTATCTATATGTACACATGCAGTTAATAGATATATGTACGTGTTAGTAGCATGTTACCAAGATCTCCCAGAAGCATTCAGAAGTCAGGCATTGACAGTGTGGATACTGGGAGATTGCAGATATTTCTGAGTGAAATTTCAGAATGGGAGAGGGGTGGGAAGTGGACACACAGCAAACAGCACATCCTATGCTAGGTTTTTGCCCAGAAAATATATAGGAATCTTAAAAAAATCCACCAAATAAAAAAAAAATATCACACGCACATCCCAATTCACAGAAATAGCTGCACAGCTTTGAGATATTCCAGAAGGACTCTGCACAAGGCAGAGACTCTGAACAGAAAGTATGAGTGTAAACAGTTAATATTTGGTAAAACAGTAAGCAGCTGAAGACAAAAGCCTATAATGGGAAGTGTCAGGCTTCTTAATAGGCAGCAATATAAGCACCACCTATAATAAATGAGGGAGGGAGAAAAAAAGAGAGTGTAAACAAATTAACCATAGCCTAGAAACCTCAAACAAGTGTCTCAGCTGAAAATAAGATTTTTCTTACTAACAAGTACAGGATTTTTACATGACATATTGAGAAGTATATTTCCTTGCAATGCTGGTCTATCTCAGAGGTATCATAAGTATAGAACCATGTAATGTGGCTGTTACTATGGAAACAACTCCTTTTCTAAGGAAAATCAGAAGGTATAAGTCAAGTAAAATCCCAAATAATTTCTTGTGACATAGGTTGGACATATTGTTAGACTGCACTCTTAACTTATTGCATCCCATTTCTGTCAATTCTTTCCTAGCTCTACATGTTTCACATAGAAACCAGCAATACTAATTTTTCTCCACATTAATTGAAGTAATACATCCTGGGTATGCAGTACAAATTTCTTCACCTCGGCAGTAAGCGCAGAACAGACTAAGATGGGCTCTGAGGATCTCTCTGCTAAAAGACACGCCGCCTTTGCACAAGAATCTGTCTCATCAGCAAAGAACTGGTGGGGTGGTACAGAGGTTCCCGAGGGCTTAAATTTCCATCTTCCATGCTGAGCAAAGAAAGAAAAGTGGCCAAAATAGAACAGTATGTCAAGTATAAGACAATTTGTTTGTTTTCCATAAATTAAAATAATTCTATACAGACAACTTGATATGACAAGTATAGGAACACTCAGGAAAACAGAAGAGAAATATTTAGAGAAAAATTACTAAGATTTGTTGTTACAAATTCCTCTCAAATGTTAAAGGATGTTACCTGCTAATAACCCCTCAACTCCTACTTTGCTCCTCTCTAAGAACTATGTCTCCAATGCCCACAAAGTCTCTCCAAAGAAACCCCAATAATTAACTATGAACAAAAGCAATAATGTTTAACCTCTGTTTCAGCACTATTCCCTGAGTAGGAATTCTACAGGCTACCAAATATTCTTCCCTTAGGCAGTTTGCCAACTGATTTTATCAACTCTCAATTTCCAAGCCCAGTTTTTCCTTCACTAAGATCGGTGTCATCACAGAGCTCAGTGCAGATCTGCTCCTTATTGCAGATGTTCAGTTGAAGAACAGACTCTGGGGAGCTTACCATCATGCTTCCTGCAAAGAATTTTGGTTTCACAAACCATAATAATAAAGCCTTTGCACCACAAAAGAGGAAGATTTGGGGTGAGATGACACATTGCTTGACAGAGCAGAGCAACATAAATTTCAGGGAAATAAAAACACACTGTTTATGTAGTCCCAACAGGAAAGTAATTAAAAGCAGCAGGTAGGGGTCTGACTGCCCCTTTCCTAGTAGGTCTGTAAACATGCAGACAATTACTTTGTAGAAATGTGACAGCAGAGATTTACATCTGAAATCTACCCCCAGCCAGTAAATCTTACATTAGCCTTTTACCTAATAAGAATGACACCTCATACAATGCCTCTGTGACCCAGAAATGAAAAAGATTAAGGAATTATAGGGAATTTCAAATGCATTGTTGTCTCTCTAGATGAAAACCTAAGTATAAGCACTGCCTCTTTTCCAAGTATTTTTCCTCAGTGTAAAGGTTATGTTGAGCCACCTAGGAGACACGAACTCTCCCCCTGTGGCTTTGGGGACCAGTTGTAGTGTCAAGAGTCTGTTCCTGCTCAGTACCTGGAAAGCTGCTTGCAGTATATCAGGATGTTAAAAAACCCCAAGTAAATACTTGAGTAAATTTGAATACTACATAAGTTGAAAGAAATTGTCATCTGCTAGAAACTTTCTGCACAAACAGAAAAAGGGGCTTCAAGTAATTCATCAAATAAGCTTTTCACCATGAATTATTCACTTAGTTTTACTACTAAGGCTTCCATGTGCTTCAAGTCGCACAAATCTGATAGGGAGATATAAAACCTAGCAATCAGGGTTGTGAAGGTCTTGCCTGCTCTTATATTTTCTAAGAGAGGAAATGAAGTTAGAATAATTATATTTTTCTATTTTTATCTTGGCTATTAATCTCTTGGCTGGATTACTGAGGGATGTAGTATCTCTGCTTTGCCCTTTCAATGGCCCATTTCCTGTAGAAGTCGCTAAGGGGAATTTTTGCTTTCAGCTGTACTTTTCCCCTTTGTGAACAGAGTCTCTAGCAATCAGAGGAGTAGTTAAAGTGCTTATAGATCAGAAGACTTGTTTTCAGGACAGTACCCATATTCATGAAAGCAAGCAGTCCAAAGAGAAACAGCTTCAAGAGAAGTTTGATGATAATAAAGAAGGGAGGAAAAAAGTAAGAAAAGCAGCAAGAGCCACCTAAGGAACAGAATGAAATAGTGATTAAGATGCAAGTAGCTTAAACGTAGAATCCCCTGTCCTTGAGTTACCATTTAAAAAAGAAAGTGGCAGAAGTTTCAAAAAGCATCAAGATCATAGAGAAAAACTCAAAATGTGTTATTTTGATAAAAGATGCTGCAATGTCTTCCCAGGTCTGCAGACAGACCAAAAACAGTATCTCTGAGGGGGGGGGGAAAAAAAAAAAAAAAAAAAAGGTTCTTGCTTTGTCCTTAGAGGTCTCCTCCCTGCAGGAAGCTGCAGAAAGCAGCCTGTTTCCATGAACGGAGCTGCGGGTAAGTACAATATCTTTCATGACTAACAACAGCCTTATGACAGACTGTACTCCACTCAGTGAAGCATCATCTCCATTTTGCTGGAGCTCTAAAAAGAAAATTGAGAGAATCACACTGTAGGTGTCAAATCACCTTCATGGTTTGAAAACAAACCAACCAACACATCCCTTAATATCTAATTGGATTATCCTAACTTGTGTTCTATAGTTATGCACTGCCAAGAAGTCTCCAGAGAGGCCCAAAAACTGAACGGAAATGGATTCTGACCTAAGCGGTTCATCACAAGTGAGTGTAGTACTTTGGGGAAGCTGGTGGAGATCTGTCTGATTTGATGTATTTTTCCATACTGTATTTTATTTTCTGTTTTGTAAGACTGCACGTTACAGTATAACTTTAAGCTAGTAAATACGTACGCAGGATTTTTGTTACATAATAGTCGTAAGGTCAATAGTCATGGGCAATGCCTATATTTAACATGTCAATGAGGCTGTGAAATGCCAAGTTGAATAGCTTTAACACATATTAGTTTTACCTGTGAATCTACAGAAAGCACCTCGCCAGAAAAATATTCAAACCAAGATCAGTATTGATTTTGGTCCCTGGAAAATGCACTGGACTGCGATAGTTTAAAATGATAAATGTCTAGAGAACACTTGCCGATACTGACAGAAAGAAAGAGAGATAAATCTGGAATTATATGATACACCAACTTTGAACTAAGAGCAAATATAACACCACCAGTGTCTATGGTTAACTTATTTGATACCTACGCACTAATGAGCAAACATATAGAAACACACTGAATTCCACGTACTATGCTTACATTTAAAAGAAGAAAGAGCGCTTGAATTAATTGAGCATGTGCCAGGAGATCAGGCTAGCATTTACATGGTCTCATTTGTTTTGCCACCTGTTGTATTGACAGTGCTTTTTAGATTCATGGTTTGCAGATTATACTACTTTATTTAGATACACACACTTCCCACTGATACCCAAACTTCAGATATAATAGTGCAAGCACATTGTATCATTTTTTCCAAAGGTATCAGCTTAAATTGGAAGCAAGGAAGTAGGAAGGAGAGAGTATAGCAGAGTCAGCCAGGATGGACTGATTTAACACCAGGAAAGAGGGAATAGCAGTGAATGAATGTAAATAACTGACACCGAATTTGGTTTCAATTTCTACTGCAGCTATTTTTCTAAAGTCTCTCTCTTGATGAGTAGTCTAACCCCTGAAACACATGGTTTTGCAACACCTTTCCACTAACTGTGGAATAACTCCTCTAACAGGGAGACTGTCCTGTGTATTTCAGGGAAACGCACACTTGCATGTAGGTGTGTGCATACATACCTACCTCTTGTGTGTAGGTATGTATGCACGCATGCGTACACAAGTCCTGATTAGAGAAAGGTAATATAAATACATTACCAAGTTACACATCTTGATTTACAATTACTAAGATATTTTATTTCTTCCATTTTTGTTGTGTTAGAGAATGGTAATGCCTACCTTGCTTACTATACAGAAGAACTGCTACAAGAAACTATTAAAAGATATAAACACATTTAAAGTTATCTTAGGAGCATTAAATACTTTTAAAGGTTTAATCAAAATACATATATTAGCTAAAACTTTTTTTTTTTTACATTTAGAAATATAAACCAAGGTTAAAAATGAATGGGACTGGTTTAGAGCACCAAAACTCTGATTTTCAGTAAAATTTTGTGTTCCAAGATGCACATGAATGCCAATGTTCAAAACCCCCTTAGTCTGGCAGTCAAATAAGGCCTCTTTGATATTAACGGCTGTAACACCCTTCTTTGCCCACGTATTTTTCGCAATCTCCCTCATGTCCTTCCAGATTTTTGGTGTACTTCATTCTTTCTCCTTCTGCCTTCATATCTCCCAGAAAATTTCACAGTGACAAATGAACTGGTGAAAATCCAGAAAATATTTTCCAGTATCTGCTAGCCAAATTGAAAACAAAAAACTATTCCTAGAACACAGACAGCACATTACTTCCATTTTGGCAGAAAATAACATTACTGAGGACTTGAAATAATATTTTTCATATCAGGCTTAAAAAAAATTTGACTGACTAGAGAAGACTCTGCACAACACTGTCTAACAGGATATTTAGAACTGGCTCAGGCAGGCTGATGCCATCCAAAATGAAGGTTGTGAACTGCCACTATAATGGGATTATTTTTATGCCCTGTGTTTTTTTGTGCCAGAGCCTGGCATATTTTCAGCACTTGTTTCAACAGGGGTGTCCCAAGTCATAGGAGGTCTTGCCCTTCTTAACAGTCCCTAGTGAAAATTACTATTCCAGAACAAAGCTTCTGCTTCTGAAGTACCCTTATTCAAAGGATTCCCCCCCCCCCCCCCAACAGTCTTACGCTACTTGTAAGAGTTAGAATAAAAACATACCACAAAACCCCCTAAGATAGTATTTGCATGCAGCAACAGGCTGACAGCTACTTGGTCTTGACAGGGGTGGTGTGTGAAGTAGTACAGTTTTGCTTTGTATCATGAAAAGACTTGTAGTAATGTCCTTTTCACTTTTCCTGGCAGCCACTGTAAATAAACCTCATTCTTCAAGTGCCACAGTCCACCAGTTGAGAAACACTATTCTGCTTTTAGATACAATTGCTGGCCACCAGATGGTAGGAACACCCAGTTTCTTCTGTATCCACCCTGCGGTGGCTCAGGTCTGCTGCTCAGTCCTGCCCAGGGGATAGTGCCCATGGCAGAGGATGCCATCATTGCTCTGACAGTCAGAATTTGGGCCACAGTTTGCATCATCAATCAACAATATCAGTAAAGTGGCAGGTTATCCATATGACATAAGTATGAGGTCAATATTAGCTTTTTCATAAGGATTATATATTTTTATTTCTATATATATAAAAATACATAAATGTATATATTCACAGAATTTTTTAAAACCAAATGCTAGAGGGGAGTTCGCAAGCTGCCACTCACTCAAACGTCCTGCCATGCAGCCACATCTGGTGTGGGGGGCTTAGGGAGGTTTGGCAGTGAACACGCTTACAGTCCATCTGCTCACACCAATATCAACAATGTGCCAGGTTTCTAACTGTATTCTTTAGCCATGCTGCAGTGTTTATTGTTCAAGTAGATTGTTTTCCTACTACTTAATGCTGATTTGTAAGCTCTGTCTCTTTTTAGCTCTGTTTTCATGAAAACGAATGGAAACACAATAAATGACTAACAGCATAGCCTTCCCTTCCCTGTACCCCAGTTTGGGGAGGGCAGAGGGAAGCCCATTATTGTTGGCTACAGCTAATTCACTCAAGAAGAGAAGGTTCTACATCTAAATTTGAATATGTAAATAATCCAGTTAGCAAGAGAAACACATATCTCACCGTGTATTTAATTTCCACTTGCTATGCTCTCCCCCATATGCTGCTTTGCATCTCTAAGTCTTTAGTTATTATCATTGAATCAGTCACACAGTGTACACCCTGACTGTCACATGGATCTGCATCAAATTCACATGAATACTCTCATGACTATAGTTCAACCAGAGTGTTTCTATGGTTATGACAGATATATTATTGCTTTTCCTTAATTATATACCTTGCTCTTGAACACTCTTTGTGATCCAGTCTCTAGATTAGACTCTTGGGTCTGGTGACATTAATGTGAAGAATATAGTCATCTTTTTTTTTTTTTTTTTTCTCTGAGCTGAGGAACACTGAAGGCTTAAAAAACCCTCTATGATAGATGTCAGTGACCACAGAGGGCTAACAGACACTGATTTCAAGAACAACAGGATAATATAAGCCCTAAACTACTCTGCATGCAAGATTTTGTGAGGTAAGTGTTCTGATGAGCGTGGTTCTGTTTTTATGACACTTCATCAGTATCTGAATCTTTCCATTGATGTTGCTATGTTTTACTTCACACTGTACCATAATCATATACCTAGCAGAGCAGTAGCCGCCTTCTCTCAGACACCTTGCATTTTATGCAAACTGTACTTGCTTAAGCAAAAATATGTATCTGTTTGAAGGGATAAAAACAATTTCCTTCTGATGTCCCAAAGGTTTATGCTGCTCCAAACTTCGCTAGCCTCATTATCTCATTGTTAGCCGTGGCATGACTCGCATAGGTTATATCAAGTAATCAGCCAAACTTACACAATAGCCAAGCTCTTAAGATTTCTCTGTCTGTTCACCCCAGTGCACAACATCAGCATCCAGTTGTCTCATTTCAATGCAATTATTTTACACCAGGAACCATCAGCGTCTATTCATTATGACACAGTATGTTTTAGAAGAAAACTTTCCTTTAAGAAAAAGGTTGAAAGCTGAAGGAAAGAGGCACTTCCACACTACTTCATTTGCCATGACTCTCACTCAGCAGAGTGGCACAGTCACCTTCTTTTCTGAGAGGCCAATGCACTAACAAAACAGAGGACCATGTTTCTGGTTTTCATCTGTGTACTTCTGTCCCCAC
Organism: Balearica regulorum gibbericeps; assembly: GCF_011004875.1. Lineage (NCBI taxonomy): Eukaryota > Metazoa > Chordata > Aves > Gruiformes > Gruidae > Balearica > Balearica regulorum. The sequence goes on along the minus strand of NC_046190.1, from coordinate 26,632,400 downwards.
CCTCCAAAGAACTTTGGGAGCAAGTGGTTACTACCAACTATTGGTTGTTACCAAGAGTAGCATCCATTCCTGCACCAAGACACATAGTTTGGAACAGTACTTGAAGGAACAGGACCATAAGTAACACATATCTTCTCCTCTTTATTGTGCAACATGGGTGCTGTGGAGATCCAAGATTTCAATCTCCTCATCCATCTGCAGTGATATCACTTTGGATTGTACACACAGACCAAAACACAGGTGAACCTGACCTTATGCCAACTGGAGTCTGCATAGAGCCCTGAGAGTTTGGTCTGCCTGTTGAGGCGTACGCAGTAGGGGAAAGTATTATGCACGTGTAATCATGAAGTGAACAGGCGATATATACATATGTGTGCACATCATTCATTTGTGAGCAGAGTCCTATGTGAACAGAGAGAATTTCACTAGAAATAGAATATATTAAAGTACAGACGACAGACTGGGGGTAAAAATGGGAGAGAAAAAAAAAAAGGAGGGGGCAGGGGGAGGAGATCAATACCCATAAGTGAGAGAAAAGGAGAGAAACATGCATTGGGCAAGAGACCCAAACTATTGCACAAGTGTCCTGTGGGACAAATAGGGCATTAAAGCTCTTGGAATGACAGTGAGAACCACTGAGTGAGAACAACTTGTAAGTCAGTAGAAGTAAAGCATAAAGGACGTATGGCTTACATGTTAAAAATAATCATAAATAGTATCTTAAATTTTCCCTTTGTCCCAAAGCACACCAGATAGGACAATACAGCAGGAAGCTGCAGGCTGAAGCACAGGGACTGCTTCACAATGCACACAATAGCAAAGGGCAGGAAGAGAGGGACCATCACCCATTCAATTGAAAGGGTAAGAAGAATTTAGAAAGACAGAATGTAATTACTTAAACTGGAGTTTTGCCAGGATACTAGAGGTATCAACCTTGCTGTAAAGACCTTTAAGAGGTAAAACACCAGGTACAAAAGAAGGCTGGGAAGATTATATACTGAAGTTCCAAGAGCACAAAAAGAAAACGCACTGCAGAGGAAGAAAGCAAAGCTACACAAGAGATTAAGTTAAATAACAAGAAATTTTCAAGTGAATTAAGAACATGAGGTCAGTGAAGCAGACAGTATGACAATCCTCTAAGAGGTAGGAACTATAATTTATTCGCAAGAGGGGGAGAAAGGCAGTAATTCAATGTGTGCTGGAGCCAAGAATCCAAGTGTAAAGTTCAAAAATGACACATTCTGTCAAAGGAGTTTGCAAGAAACATGCTACACCAGGTCAAAACATTAAATGTAGGAAATGACTTGGAAAAATCCACTAGGTCATAATTGGTTTTAACCAAAACCTTAGTTGTAACAGGCAGATGTGAAGCAAGTTATGATGGGGATGAGACTGTAAATAAAGTTGTAAGTTCCTAACAGGTACAAAGAGAAAAATTCAAACTAAACAAGCACATATTAAGCATTGCAACGGAAGACAGAGGTCAACAGGAAGCATTTTTCACTATTAAAAGGATGAATTAGGCTAAAAGAAGAGAACAAAGTGCCAAATCTCTATTCTTAAGAATGAGGTAAAACTAAGCTTTCCACCAACTACTGCTGTGTTATATTAATAGTGAAGAAATACATGTAATGGCATAACATTTAAAATAACAACTGCTGCAAGTGAGGAAAGGGCAGTAGCCTAAAAATCCAGTCACAGTATCTTTCTGATATATACAAATTTAATACAGCTTGGTCCCTCCAGTAATCCTACATTGACAGGACCAACTATTTTGCAGAAAAAGATCTGGAGGGGGCCAAAAATCCCAGTACCGAGTTCTGAACTATGGTCCCTGTGGCTTGATCCACACTGTATTAGAGTAAAAAAAAAAAAAAAAAATTTACATTGCTGGAGGAGGGAGGCACAGAGAAGGAACCAACCATGATCACATTGATGTAGTGAACTGTCCCATCTGCCAAAAAAATTTTTCCAACTTTCCTATATTTTTAAGAAATAAAGCATATAAAGAAAATGTGTGTTTGTGCCTATAAATAGGAAACAATTCCAGAAGAGGCTCTTTTAATTAAATTAAGTGGCATGATTCTATGACTACTTCCTCACTAAAGAATCCTTTTGCTTTTCTTCTCAGGACAACTCAAGTGTCTTTCAAGCAACAGAAATAATAATAATAATAAATAGATTTTTTTTTTTTCCCCACATAGCAGTGTATTTGCAGCTCAGAAAAATACTCTTACTTAAGATTTTACAGTATACATGCACAGAGACCCACCCATAAAGGAACCCATCGTCTTCCTGATTTAGAAGCCAATTGATTTTGCATATGATAAAATAAATAAGGATTTAGAAATACAGATGGTGAATCATTCCATTAGTTTTAGCTTTGCATTGTAGCAGCTAAGGGAAATTCTGATCGATATAGTGAATATTCAGCTTTCTAAACACAAAGCACATTTCATACAAAGCTGAACATTTTTCTCCTTGTCACACAGAATTATCTTAATTATTGTTTCAAGGAACAGCTTTACATAGAATCATCTAGTAGTCCAAAATGCTGCTCAGAAACTCATCACTGGAATAATTTATGATTTTTTCTTCCTAACATCTTGGGCTTGTTTGATATGCTTGCCATTTCTCGCTGACAGGGAGGTCGATTAAATCACATTTATATTGTAAACGTATGCATTGCTTTTTACCCTAGGCGGTGGATGAAGAGATACAGAGCCCCATGGGAAAAGCAAGCCAATCCACTTTCATATTGCAAATTTCTGCTGTTCGGAAGAAATGAATGGTTGCCAGGGAGAGCTGGGAATTACTCGAGGATGCAAAATGTTATTTTAGAATCCTTTTGAGAGAGGTTTTTCTCTCCCCCACCTCACCATTTTCACATCTTCTGCTAATGCAGCTCACATCAGTTTCTATGAAAACACTGAAGGAATGCACTTCACCAGCATTCTTCAGAGGATCTGTATAAATCAGGCTTTTACTCTGCCTGCATAAAGCAGGCCATTCCTTTCCTTTCAAAGGGAGAGGGGAGAAGGGATTTGTAACATTTTCCAAAGCATTATGTCTCCCAAAGATCATTTGAGATGAGGAAGGTCACCACATGTTTTTGAACTAAAAGAAAGTGTTAAAAATGGGGAGGGTAAAGGTCATTGCTCAGGGCCATGGAAAAATGAGGCTGCGGTATCATTAACCTAACAGAACTAATTAGGAAACATTCAGCTTTTATAAATTATGCAAAGCACTCAATTTACACTTTTTCAGATTTCTACCATAACAGAGATAATTAGGAAACATTTACAGCAATAGTGTAACCTAATAAAGCAACCCTTTCATACCAGGATACCTTTCCATTAATACTTTCATACCTACAATAATGAGAAACAAGTATTATTACCCAAAAAAGCTTTGTGGAAACCGTTTCATCTGTGACCTAAGACGAACACGATCATGTTGGTATTTCCTCCTCATTTAATGCAATAGCAAAGAGTCAGTCAGTCAACCAACTAGGTAAATAACTGACTCTGTACAACCAAGGGCTTCTCACTAGTCTAATTATGGCAGAAAATTAGTTTATCTGATTTAACCTTAACAATATATACCTTGCCATTCAGGGATTATGTAAAGTCAGGGTCAAATCCTGCAGTGCAGTCCATTCCCACTTAGTACCCCTGAAAAACTGGAGAGCTTGGACATTTTACTGTTAATTTGATGAGCATATAGTGTTTTCAAATATCAGTTTGGTTCTCTGCTTACTTTTTAGAGGGCTTACATTGACAAAGTACTAGAAAAAGTATGCTTAACAAAAAAAAAATGCCTAACTCCGGAATACTGAGCAAAGGATGACATCTTTACAGCACACAAAATATCCAAGTTATTTAGGTCTACACACTCTGTATCAGTTTTTGAAACATAGTTTGTAAAGCTAACCAGATCTTTTTTCTCCTCACCTCAGAGAGAAAAAGAAGAATATATAAAACATGGAGAAAAAGAATGAGGGCTGAAATCAAACTCGGGGGGGGGGGGGGGGGGGGGGGCAGGGATTAGAGAAGAGGGAAGGGGGAGGTAAGGATAAAAGTCTCATGAAAGTCAAAAGGTATAAGAATTCAACCACCTCTAGTATTTCAAGGGGTTAAGGAGATATGCAAATACACCCCTGCCTTCAGATCTCGTATTTGTAATGCTTTAAAGAGTGAGTTACAGTGAGATTCAAAGCTCACTGAAGTCAGTGGAAAGATCCCCTCCACTGATCTTTAGATATTCTGTAGGAAATACATCCTGATTTGGCTACAAGATATTTGATGGCAGTGCGAAGGACTTTACATATAATCATGGAGATTCAGCTTGTGAGCTGTGGGAGATAAAGACTGAGAATGAATTCTGGTATACTGCAGCTTTCAGAAAAAGTGCAAAACATAACTCAGCAGAGTTTTCTTGTATATCATCCATCATTTTTCCGCCCATGAACCACACAGTCAAAAATATACACCGCATGCCTGCGAACAAAAAGTTGATCTATGTAAGTTCCTGATGTTTTTCCTCTTCACCAAAAATAAAGTGTTCACAAAAGCATTTGCACAAGTCCTATATGTTTCCACTATTGACATAACTCCAATGCTTTTGCAACTGTAATGAAAAGTCACTCTTGGAATCTTTTTATGTTATCACTGTGTAAAGCTTCTGACATGAATCAGAATAAAGTATACATAGCTTTTCTCCATCACCCATATTTATCTAGTTATAGCAATGGTCTAACATTCCATTGTTACAGTCTCTAAGCAGAGGATCAGGCCCTCAACCAGGTACACTGCATTCCCTGGTGCATGAAGTAATTTACTGATTACCAGTACTGAATGATGCAAACTGATGAATTCAGTTTGCAATCTGAATACTAGCATTTTCTTGACTAGGAGTATTAGCTTTCTAATATTTATTTTGTTTTGTGTTTATTGTCTTAGATCTATTTATACAAAAAACTCGTGGTGTATGAATCTCTTGTTGTTATGGTTTAATTCATGCTTTTATGTGTTTTACTGCTACTTTTACCATAACCGACAAGAAAGCAAGAAAATAGACCATATCATTAAAAATTATTGCAAAGACACCATGAACAAAGTCTTCAGTAGTATAATTCTGTGTAGTCAGATGCTTTTAGCAAAAGTTAGCACAGATAGCAGAAAACACCAGGAAATCACGGGACATTGATTAGATTTCTGGTTCCACCACTCGCCTGCAATGTAACCGTGGGAAAATCACAATGGCTGTCTAATTCCATTTCTGCTTTTCGTCATTGCTGCTTAGGTGCATTAGTCAGTGATTATTAATTTTGCTAGGGGTTAATAGGCACTACTATAATCCAGACAGCAACACTAAACATAACACAGGGCCTTCAAGAATAAGCTAAGTTTCTTGACATTATTTCTATACTTTTGTTTACTCGATTGAAAGATGCTTACTAGCATGGCAGGTGTGACCACCAGTCATTGCCTGCTAAGTCAAGAGAACATTGCACAGACTGATGGATATACTGGACATCAGGATTTGTAGTAGTGGACCTCCGATACAAGTCACCCAAACTTACTGAAACTGCAGTTTAGAAGACAGCCAGGATATTGAAACAAAACAGAGAACAGAGACCTAAGAGAAGCCACGAGAAGTATTGCTTCCATTCTCCATCCACACAAAAGATGACACTTTCCACAGTTGGTCCTGAGTGTTAGTGAATGACAGAAATAAACACTCCATTTCACAAACAAATGCTTCCAGCATTTGCCAGAGTTGCTGAAGGAACTTACAGAGCTTCATTATCTTGCAGCTATCATAAAGGCTGAATACACAAACTTACCCATTTTTCAGAGGTACTTTTCCATAAATTGCAAGGTGGCAGAAAAACAAAATAATGTTGCAGCTTTATAGGTATACTACCTTGAAAGCTCAGCTGCAACAGCCCTATTCATAGCTGCAGCCACTCACCAGAGACCTACCTCCAGGTTTGCCAGCTGCTCTAGCCATCTCAGATTGCCCAAGGGCACTGCTGTGGCAAAAGTGCTTCATGTGAATTCATCTAATCTCTCACTACACCTGAATCCTGTAAAATGTTTTAGTCCTGATATGACAACCACTATCTCTTTTGTTTGTTTTACCCTTGCATCTCATATTCCTTTAAGAGCAGCTGGTTGAGGTCTCCTTGAATAGGTACTTTTTTTAATTCTAATAACGTACTACTGTCCCAGGCTGGCAGAGACACATAATCTAACCCTGCCATGTCACAGACCTTCAGTAACAGAGGAATTCCACCAGCAACTGCTTCATAATATCTAGAAGAACTCTTAAGTCGTACAGACACCTTTGCCAAATTTTCCACCAACACGAGTGTTCTTGGAATAATCATCACTAAATTCTACATTAGTTCTGTGGCTAAGACCTGGGTATCCTGAACCTAAGCTCATTACTGTAATCATAGACATACTGGGCAATTTTTTTTGCAAGTAATACAAATTCATCAAGCTTTTTTCAACCTTAAAAAGTTTAAGGCTTAAAATAGTCTTTGAGTAACCCCCCCTCATTTAGGAGTTCACCTAGCAATCTTTTTTTTTCTTGAATAATTCCCAATATAAGCATGACTATATGAAAGAGAAACATTTGCTTGTGTAAATAAAAGCTGCCTCGCCTGGTCCCTCATTAGTACAAATTCACCTATCCTTTATTTTCAGCTCCTGGGTGAGAGGAACAGATATAAGTTGTATTCATTACAATCCTCATTATGACACTTGCTACAAGAACAAGCTATCCTAATTGTAAGACAGATGAGAACAACAGCAGCATCCTGTAGTATCATGACCTTTCCAACATCTCATATTTTGACTTGCTGACCATTCCATCTGCTTGTTGGACACTGCAGGGAAGAACAGAATAGTCACGCATGACAGTAACTAGGAGGAAAGTTAACCCGTTACTGTAAACCCATGTAATCTCATTAAACATTTTAGTTAGGTCCTGTCTCGACTCCTGCTAAACTGCTAGGGCTTAGCCTGCTTTATGTTAATAGTGGCAATAAGCATTTTCATAAAGACAGTAATATCTCTGAAATCTCATTCACTGATCAAGTTTCTTTTGTGAAAAAGCAATGATGGATTACTATTCTGGGCAACACTTCGCAACAAGTGACAAAGCATTTTTAATTCCTTCGATATTCATTATCATAACACTAATCCATCTGGCATTAAGGAAGGAATAATATGCAAGCCTGTATTCTTTCTTTTGCAATTTAGTAGAAAACTTGAACAGCTTTTGAGATCTTTTTATCAGAGATCCCCAGATATTCATATCACATAAAATACTATAATATTACAGCGACACAGTCTCAGCATTTTTATAGCTTGACTTGAAGACAATGGCCTCAAGTTAAGCAGATAAGACTTGGCCTTTCTGTACCTTCCTACAGTATTGGCACTTGGTAACATCACTACTTCTCTTTGGCTCTAGAAACTGAGCCAAAATTCTTTGGTGAGCATAAATGTTTGCAAAACTAGAGGAAAGAAAATAACAGCTGGAAGTAATTGACAGTTCACATCAGGAAAGATGTGAAAGAGACTGATGTACGAAGTTGTAATTTTAAGGCACAAGTTACAACACAACTATCTCTAATAGTAACCATAGGTATACATTACACAGGTACATTTCTTTAAATAAAACTGCAATTTCTTTTAGCAGTATGAACAAGGAATTATGACAAAAAAGATTTCAGATCAAAGATCTGTATACATCTGCTTCCCCTAAAGACTAACCAAGCCATGGAAGTAAACTAAGAATGGTAACCGCCCCCCCAGACAGACATGGCCAAGGGCCGAGAATAGGAAGAAGGTAGGTAAAGGAATAGTAGGAACAGCCTCAAGGGCACAGTTCAGACTAGAATAAGCGGAAAAAAAAATACAGCAGAGAAGTTAGGAGTCAAATATTTGAGAAGCTATTAAGTAACAAATAGAGCTGGATCTTATAGAAAAGAAAACAGGCAATCAATGGAGGGCTGAAACAATGAGCAGGAGATGGTTCCAGCAACACAGAAGTCACTCTGAGGAACAGAAAGGGAAGCAGAGCTGCAGCAAAGCAACTGAATACGAGATACTGGTAGCTCCCCCCGCTCCCCCCCCCCCAAAAAAAAATTTTCAATATATAGTTAAAAAACAAAACTGCTAAAGCATGACTGGGAGGTCAAGAGGTAGATATAAAAGGAGAGAATATTGAAGTTACAACACTACCTTTACAAGAATTTATGTAAGGGTGTACATATACATATGGGAAAACTGGTGGAAATGTGGCTGTCAAACCAAATAAGACTTTAAAAAAAAATGGGCAACAGCCCGTTATTTTGGCTACTTAAAGTTTCAGAAAGCTACACCTTTCTAATTGCTCTTTGCCTAAGTACTATTCAGTATGTAAATAACTTTAGTCACAAGGAATTAATAATTCATAAGCAATGATGTTAAAATTAATTCTCCCATGTCTAATTTTCTTCTTTAAAAAAATACATAATACACAGTACAAATGAAAATGGCTCAAGCTGTTTTACACTGGTTAAATCTATTCATGTTTTCTATAGTGCACGCTCTCTTTGTATGAGAAATGTTAAGTCTTATTAATATTATTATTTAATAAGATTAGTAGAAATTAAACTCCACCATTAAAAAACCCAGAAAAATGTTTCCTTTTGTTTACAGGTAATTAGGTAATTTTCAAACAGCACACAGAGAAAGAAATTAATTAATTGGAGGGAGGAGACTAAAGAGGAACTGACTGGTACTTCATGAGTAACTACTAAAAGGCACATTGTGTTTCTTCATATATTTCAGTTAAATAATAGTATGTAAAGTACACAATTTTAAACATTCAGAATTTTGGAAGGCATTAACTAGCTTTCTTATGTATTAAACAGTTTAAATCTTGTTTTAGAAATTAAGAAATGGACAGATTGTAAGATATTTCCAGAGATGTTTCAGGTATGTTTATAAAACACAGTATAGTGAGTCAGTGATGCAGCCAAGGCTGGAATGCAGAAACTCCTGGTACTGAAGATGCAGCATAGCATCTACAGTTATCTAAGGGACAAGTTCTCATGTGACACATTTTGTTTCTCTAAAAAGCCTTTGATATGTGACCAGTGTTGCAGTATGCAACTTACTAAAGCTTATCATGTAGTAAATTAAGTGTGTGTGTAACTGCTGAGGGCCTAATTCTGGTTTCATTTAAATCACTGAAGTAGGATTCAACACAAGACTTTGTTCTCACCCACAGCTTACAAAAGGAACGTCCAAATAAATCGGCTAATCCAATACATGCTAAGCAACAAACACACTGAGGGCAGCGGGACAAATTCAGAGAACCAATTGCAAGCAAAATGCATTAATGCAGTAAGGATTTCTGCAAAAACATGAAACACATGGACAAATCACCAAGCTGAAAAAAATAGAGTGGACAAATACTTTTATGCCCTTCTGAGATAAAGGACCAAAATTATTCATTAGTAACAGACCAACCATTTACATACTCATGAGCAGGCAGGATCAATTCAGATTGCATGAAGACTAGATTCCTTCAACTCTTTCAACTCCACTTCAGAAGAGCACTTAGCCATGTGCTTAACCATAAGTGCACGCCCATGTCAGGTTCTTTTTCATCCAAGACTTACGTGTACACTTAAAGGTGATACAAGGTTTGAATGTTTTGATATTCAAACAGGGTGACCAGTCTGGCCCTGCTCTCTGCAGCATCACCACTGAGAGAGGAAAGGCCTCCCCTGCACTGGGGTGGCTGGGCAATTGGGGCCAGACCCTTCCCCTTTCTCACCTTTTGTTTAATCTTACCAAACTATGCCTGAATAGTCCTTTCATTCATGTCCTTTGCAGGTCAAAGTACACACAAATATTCTCAGTTGTCCATCGCTGAGGTCCTCCAAGGGAAATCCCTTTCACTCACTGCAAGGTGCCTCAGGCTCGGAGGTAGAAGGACACTGCTTCACCCGTCAAGGCTGTGGGGCATGTCTGACTTACACAGTCAGTGTGTAATACTAGCAACTCCTGATCAAAGGTATCTCCTGAAGCTTGAATCATCACATTGTTTTTTGTGTTGGTTTTGGTTTGGTTTTTGTTTTTTTGTTTTGTTCCTTTTGGGGTGGGATAATAATCACAGGAAAACAGAAAAATATCCCAGCACTTAAGCCTGGCAGTAATTTCTCAATATATAAACACAAGCAGGCATTTATTAAATTGCTCTGTCAATTGAATATCTGCAGTCAACCAACATTAAAAGTGGGTACCAACATGTTTGAACACTGCTAGATACTGATATTTCCACTGAAAAAAACGTACTTAAAAATACAGTGCGAGAGGGTGATAAGTTATGTGGAAGTGCTATGTCAAAGAGCATTCAAGAGCTTGCACATTATTAATTTCACATCCCTACAGAACACCCAGATGTGGTCAAATTAAAGATAAAACTAATGACAGTAACTCATTAGGTTGTCAGAGAAAGTCTGTGATAGTAATAGATTAGAATACAAAGCCATGTGAGTGCCCAAATGATATGAAAGACATCAGGCTGCAGAGTATAAGCCTTATAACTTGATAATATTCAAAAAATATATCACTGTTTCAGTCTCAGCTTAGTGACTACAACTAGATGAAGCAAAAAAATCTTAAGAAATAAAATGGATGCGCCTCATATCTTCATATTGTGTGTCATACAGTGCCTTTCATCTAACATTTTGCTATTTACCATTATTAACATGCCATTTGTGCTGGATCATCCTCAGTCAAGACTGTAAATGTCAGGTTTTGCCTGAAAGACCTTTACATTCTTGCTATGAAATACCAGTCAATTGGTCACGCTGATTTAAAGAAACACAGGAATAGTCACATTGTCTTGAAAATTCATTTTTAGTATTTCTACCTCTGACTTCCATTCAACTCTATTAATTACAGTATTTTTTCATTAATAACTTTGCTATTACACAATTAGAAATGTAATTTTCAAAATCATACAAGATTACAAATCCACTTTCAGGTATTGGAAAAACACAAACACTGCAGGTTTGCAGATCTATTTTTAAAAAGGATTTTGCTCCATCAGTACCATGAACTTGCAGTTCCTGCAAGAAAAATTCAAATCAGAAGCACCTACAACACTGTATGTCATTTTTAAGATAGTGCATGCTAGCTTCCTAAAGTAGAAGTCAGTGTTTGAAATTCTGATATTTTAGCTTAGGCATGACCAGCTTCTTCTAAAGCAATCAAGAGACTGCTTTCCTTACTTAACACCTTCCACATTGATAGGCTGCTCGCCTATCTGCTGACACTGGTGTTCCCAAGAGAGGCTACATTCAAATGCATCAGTATCTGAGGATTTTTACCATGGCTATGTTTCCTAGGTGTACCTGGAGGAAGTCTATCAGCATTACAGAAGTTAATTAGTCAACTGAGAGCTGGAATCTCACCAGGCTAATTTTTGCTGTCAGGGATAATGATAGATTTTTCAAGCCTTAAACCAACAATTGGTGCAAAAGATCAACTCACTAATGATTGTCAATTAGTTGTGTGACTGTTGACTTCATTTTTCTGCCTTTGAAAAACATGTCATACTCATTCAACAACAGCCCACGCCACCTGTATTTTGCAGCTGTGAAAATACAGATATTCCAAATAAATCCCCCAGAGACACTGGAGCTAACTGTTTTTTGGTAAATAGTAAATGCCTTATTGTTGTAATGTTATTAACTGTGTTCATTTGTCTAGAAAAACACAGTGCAGTATTCATAACTGCAGAATAATCTAAACATTTCTGACAATAAGTTAAATCATTCATTGTAATAGCTTATAGCTATCTTCACAGAAGAATTAAAAACAAGACTTCAGTTAGGAAACTGAAGGGTACGTCAGGGCAAATACACATTCCAAGTCATCTCAAGTCATCTCCAGTAAACACGAGGATATCAAACTTTAGAGTTTGCACATTCACGTACAAACATCCATAATTGTAGCAGTAGCAGACATGGTGGAGAGGATCTATACAGGAAAGTAACACTTTTCAGAAAGCAAGAAAATAAAATTAGCTCAGAGGAATTTACCTTCATCCTGATTAAATACAGCCTTTAGTTTAGCAAATGTTTCCTTTCATAGGGAAGAGCACAGTCCAGTGGAAGACTTCAAAGCATCACCTGACTAAATCTCAGACACCACAACCCGCATCTTCTTAATAAATAAGTGTATAATTAATCCAAAATAAATATAAGCTTCCACTCCCACAACAAGTTCTCAAAATGGTACAAAGTTTCCCTGATGCTAATTTGAAGTGGGCCTCAAACAGCGTTGCTTGCTGGAGAAAGTTAGCAGCTCTGCCTCCGCTCTATCCTTGCCATTCCCACCCTACTAGCAAAGGCTGCAGTTGGGCTAGAAACAGCAATGCCTTTAGCAAAGTCTCTGCTACTAAAAATCCAATGAGAATAAAATTGGATTTTTACCTTTCCGTCATGTTTAGTAGCATAGGTTATTAAACATGGGAACAACACTACAGTGTGTGATTGAAAAAGCTGAGCAGGGAGGAGTGTTCTTTTTATGTGCCCAAGCACACACTACAGACCCAGGTTCACACCAGGAACAGTATGAACACTTCTTGATTCCTAATCCTTTCAGTCCATTTTATCATCCTATCATGCCCCTTAATGAAAAAAAATCTCAACTCAGAGCAGTTTAGCACCCTTTAACAAGTTTCTTAGCCTTGCATAGGAAGGGCAGTCATTCCACATGACAAGGAATATGTTCTCTTCCATCTCTCTCCAGCTGTTACTGATAGGTACGGAAGGTCAGGCTGTGCCCTGGAATGAGACTGGGCAGTCAAAGCCCTAGTGAACACGCATGTGTACACACACATGCTTAGTCAGAGCATGAAGCTCTGAAGAGGATTATAATGTATTTCGACAAGCCTTTTAGAAAATTTTAGAAAGACTGCTATCCAGGCAGTAGAGAGCTCCTGAAAGACAAATAGCAATATACGTACATATCTGTTGTGCCTTCCCAAACTATCTAGATAACATCACTTTTCTAGAGTTTGTTTTTCTAGTTCATTATTTTGGAAAGATAATTTTAAACATTCTGTTAAAATAAGCTCTATGATTTCATTCAGAGAATGAAGGTTGACAAAACCTGTCACCACGTTACAGATGGGAAAAAAAAAAAAAACGAGATCTTGGGAAGCTGAGCAACTAGCTTAAGTTACCCTCATATTTCAGTGGTCCTGAAAGGAACATAGTTGTGCCACTACGTTTATCATTAAACCCCAAGTAACTAATATACATAGCAAAGAGTTTTAGGGCTTAGTTTATTAGCTTTATTAAGAAAAGAAGTTGCATCATCATTCAAGTGTTAGGATTTGATTTTTAAAAAAAAGGAATTATCCAAGCCAATGAAAATAATAAAATGCCTTTTGGAAGTCAGAAGAAAAGGGTACTTCTAGCTAATTTAAAAATCTTCAAAATACCAGACTTATCATGAATCTCCCTCCGAGACACTTAAAGTCACTAGCTAAGCACTATCGTACCATAAAAAGCCTTGTGTGTACTACCCCATCAGTCCCTGCCTGTGCTCCTTTTCTTAAAGGGTTTCTCTGTAGCTACCACTTGATCCTGTCCTCCATCTCATATTACTCTTCCTCAATGCTTCTCTCTTCCCCTCTTCCTGCACATTCATCTGCTCTTTCAACTAGTGGTCTTCAACAACCTGTTCCCTGTATTTCAAACTCCTGCCCCAGAGCATGCAAGCGCTCAAGATTCCCACTAATTCAGAGTTAAGGACTCTTCTGATGTCAATCTGGGTTAAAGCTAGAATTTACAATTAGAGAGAAAGAAAAAGATAATCATCTCAATACAGATAACCTAGCATGAGAAAAGTCACTTTGAAAAACTAAAATCTGTGGACGCTATATACAATGTATAACAGCATCTAGGAAAAAGATAAGGTAATCTGAAATTCAAGTATAACACGTGGTTATACCTTTACCAAAAACAAGAACCTAGATATGCAAAATTCCTAAGGATATATCATTTTTAAATGATAAACTTTGGACTCTTAGTATTTGATCAGCAGTTTCTGAGTCTCACCAAATCACAAGTTTCCCCATCAGAAAGGGTTAGGCTTATTTACTTATTTGGTAACAGCAGCTGAATGGACGGTGCAATTTCCCAATTCTGGCAACTGGCACATAGAGAAAACCACCAAAACCCATGACAGCTCTAATAAAAATCTCAAGAACTGATACTGCCCCCTTTTACAAAAGGCCTGTGAGGGCGAACCCTCCAAAGATGATGAAAAGACACTGCTCAATCAGAACAGGAGTTGTCAGTATTTAGCAATTCCAAAATAAAAAATAATAAAAAATGCACCCAGTTCCCATCATTATATCATGATCTAGCAATTGATATACTGTATTTCTGTGTGAAATGCCACAGGAAAACTGATGTTAAAAGTAATTTTTTAATTATTATTATATTCTTAATTTCCTATTCCTACAATTAGTAGTACTAATGCACAGGCACTGGACTGTAGCTGTTCCTTCCTTATTCAGTTCCTGACTCAAGACCAATTAATATCTTCTACATGGTACTTAATTCTGTTTGCCAGAGTTCCCATGTTGATTTGTTTCACCATATTTTTTCATTTATAATTTTTTTAAATTAAGAAAGCATACTTCTGGGAGCAGAAATTGCATTTTGGTTGATATCCACATGGAAAAGTGTAATTCCATCCTAACTGGGGACCCACATTAAGAAACCCTTGTCTTATTTGTGTTTTTAAAAGCAGGCAAATACAGTAACCTGACCAATAAAGGTAGTGATGCCAGTGGCATCCTTCCATTTTTAATTTCCAGAAAACCATGTGCATGTATGTTTCAGTAACAGGGCATGCTGTAACAGGGCTTTTTTTTTTTTTTTTTAATTCACATTAAACCTTCAGCTAGGCTAGATGGCACATCATATCTGAAGGGGAAAAAAAACTTCATGTCACTGGAATTATGTCTCAGTGGGGGCTGAGAGCTTGGATGTTCTTTGGTTATTGCTATGCCGAGTGCTAAAATGGCTGTTAAATATTTTATCAGCCAAGATGAAAACCAAGAAATGCGCTGAAAACAAGGGTTGAATGATCTCTGTTTTGAGTCTTACACCATGCAGATACACAAGTAGATTTTCTTTGTGGTTTTTGGGAGGGTTTTTTGTTTTCTTTTAATTTCCCTTGCTTCTTCTATTTATGTTTCTCTCAAATATCTCCCCCAAAGCAGCTACTCTGAGGGTTTTCTTTTCCACAGCAGTGGCTGTGGTACAGCGCACTTTATGAGGGCTGACAGTTAACTGAAGTAAACATAAGGACACAGCAGCATTACGGATGTCAGTCTGCAAATAGAATTTCGTTGTAATTCTCTGCGTGAGGTCTGGGAGCAGCCGATGGCTGAATTAAGAACAGCGCTTTTGCAGATTTTATGAGGCTGATGCATGTGACTATCCCTCCCTCCCTCCGTCACACTAGAAGCTTGCGTGAGGGAAAAGCATGTGATTGCCTGCGCACGTATGTGTGCACACACAGCAAAATACATCTCTCTCCTCAGGTCCTTGCTTTTTCTTTCTCCTACCAGCTCTTTTCAGTGACTCCCTAACACCAAACACAGATTTACTTGTAGTAGAAGGGCACAAGAACTAAGCAACGTTCCTTTCCAGCCTCCCAGCTTCCTTCCCCTTTCCCTCCCCTGCACACACCAGAAAGCCCCTCAAAATCCTTTTACTGCTGTAAACACTAACTTCCAGCTATGAATTTATCTGTGCTTTCCATGCTGCGGTTTGCCCTGTCATCTGCTAATAACAGAGTTTTTACCACAGTCTGCAGCACTGAGCTATTCCTGTGGTTTCTTCTCTGCCATTTCTAAGAATTTGACAAATAAATCACATTTGATCAGGGGATCAAACATTAAATATACAGGCACTGCATTCTGGCTTAATCTTT
This sequence comes from Balearica regulorum gibbericeps, assembly GCF_011004875.1. NCBI lineage: Eukaryota > Metazoa > Chordata > Aves > Gruiformes > Gruidae > Balearica > Balearica regulorum. The sequence goes on along the minus strand of NC_046190.1, from coordinate 26,616,360 downwards.
GTTTCAGGGCGTTGAAGTGACAGATGAGTTTCTCCTCACACGTACCTGCCCACGAGGAAGCAGCGAGAGCTCTGGTTCAGTTTTGATAGCGTTTCAGGGAGATGATCGAGAGCCGAGGTTACCCTGAAACCAGAGTGGTTTGACTCTGACAGAGCCCTGCCTGATAAGAGAAACAGAGCGGAGTCTGGACTGTGTCTGGAAAGGGTCCATCTTTGTTTTATATGGTGGAGCCATTTTGTTAGAAGTTGATCGGTTTAGATAAGCAAAAGAGGCGACGCAGTAAAGTGCCATGCTTCGCTGTGTCATCCTTTCATTTATCACAAATCCCAGGCTGGGAAAATGTCTGCAGCCGGGGCCACGTTACACTTCCCCAGAAATCAGAAGGTATTGATTTTTTTTTCCAGCGATATTCTTTTTCCCTTCATTCCCTCCGCCTTGCACGGCGGCAGAGCAGCTGCAGCCCACAGAACTGTGGGAACGGCTTTCACATCTGAGCCCATTAGTCACCAGATGTCACCTTCTGCTGCCAGCGCCTCAAACAGCCCGGCGGACAACGTCCCCTGCATGCTGAGCGTCTGACTGCCGAACTCATTCGATCAGGTGGGCAGCTCCGTGGGGCTGCAGCGACACCGCGGCACCGGGCCCAGCGCCACGGGCACAGTGACACCTACAGCCCGCAGGCACACCGGCCGGGCGGCGCCTGGGGGGACGCGACACGACACGACAGGGAGCGGGGGCGGGGACGGCTCTCCTCTCTGTCTCTCGTTTTCTTTTCCCTTTTAAAGAAACACCTCTCTTCTGAAGATGTAATTGATTTTATTCACCGGAGGAAATACCGGCTTCTCTATCGATTTCTACATTTGCTGAATTTATTTTGTTTTCTCCTCTGTGTGATACCATAAAATGTTATTAAAAAGGTGGTGTAGATCAAACAGAAAATTATTTGTTTTCCCCTAGAAAGAATTTTTTTTTTTTTTTGAACTACCATATTTTAAACATTTCGGCTCAATTGCAGGGAAAGAGATTATTTAGCATCCACAGCCGTTATCTGGTGCTGGTTAGCAAGTTGTTTATGGGGCTGCAGAACAGAGGGCAGGAGGCTGCTGCGCAGCCCACCGGCGTGTCCTCCTCCCCATTAGCAGTTCCCTCTGTAGCCTCACCCAGCTCCCCCATCGTTTCACTATGAAGGGCCACGCAGTTATTAAAATAAGAGTTTCAGTGGTATTTTAAGCAGTAAAAAAAATCCCATAGAGAAACAGAGAAACATCTATGAAAACTAACAGTGCTATAAACAATAACTTTAATAAAGCTCCGTGGACTTAAATGGGGAAGGGTGTTCACGGGGTTGTGCCAGTGTTATACTCTACAATCAAAAACTGTTTAAAAATTTACTCACAGTGCAATAGACACTAGTGGCACTATAGTTCAGTTATTGTTTAAGTATTTTTAAAGTGAGACCAACAACAACAAACACCCCAGACTTCAACTGAAATTTTAGGTGTTTCCAATTAAGTTAGGCACATCATTTTACACTGCATAAAACTGAAATATTTTCAAAAACAACAGAAAGATTTTTAATTTCTTTGAATGTATGCCTTGACACTTAAACAGCCATATGTATTTTTTATGAATTTTCTGGAAGTTAATTTCCTCTAGTCTCTTTACTTTTTGGGATTATGGTGGTGGGGTTTTTTTTAATCTGCTAAAAATTTCTCATATTTAACCATGATCCTACAGAAAATAAAGGATACTTTCCCACTGTATTCAATGGGCTAGGAGTCCACTTATAGTCTTTTACTAATATATAGAGTTAAGCAAAAGTTTGTTCTGCAATAGAGGAAAACAGATTATTTAAAAAGAAAAGATGAATAACCATTCTAAGTAATGCCTTTTAGTAACGCCATTTTTTCAAGAGGCTGATTCTTGGGAATGCCTTTCTTGTATTTTGACTATATATGTGTGTGTATACACACAGATATACATAAAAAATTAAATATACTTCATCTGTGTGACATTTTACAACTAGGTCTAAGTTACAGGTTTCATATTTAGGCATCCTGTGAGATTCCTGCTACTGCTGCATGTATTGCTGCAGGTAAGACCAGATTCCTTGTGGCACTGGGACACTAAAGATAGGAGTTCCCTGTTCGGATGCTCCACTCTCAAAATGGGACTGTTCTTATTAAAATTTTTGTACTTCAGCCAGTTTCCTTGTCCAGAATCATTTCCTTTAACTCACATACTTCATAACTGAATCTGCACATAGCAAGGAGTTCAATTACAGCCCTCTTTTTTTCCAGGGAAGCTTAGCATCCACATCATCATAGAAGTGGGGTGCTGCGTTTAAGTTTATGCATAGACATTCCAACATGGATGGGAGAGTATTCAGTCTATGCAGTTCAGGAGGTTATCAATGTTTGTTTCCTGTGCATGTTATCCTATGCCAGAGCAACGCTGTAGCATGACTTCTGTCTGCTCAGCTCAGCCTTGGGCTGTATGTCATAAAATGTGAACAGTAATATTAATACGTCATTACAATGTATACTAAACTTTTAGTATTGAGCTCAAAAGGAGGCATCTATATGGAATATGTCAGAAAAATAGGCCCCTGTGGTCTGCAGTGAAACACCTGAAGTTACTCAAATCTTTCTGAAATTTAACTTAGTGGTTCCAAAATCCCCCAAAAGTCAAGATTTATTTCTAAAAATTAGATATTAGCACCAGTGTTTATGGACACAGCTCCTTAACCGCCACATACCTACCCACAGGTGCAGAACATGCACACAACCAACGTATTTAATAATACATTGAACTCAAACAGTGCCCAGATTGTTTAGAAAATACTTTCAAACTGTTAAGAACTGCCATTTGTAAGACTTTAGAATCTGAAGTGGTCTATGTAAAAAGCTGTTATCCTTCTATTATCAACACACCTTAGGACTCAAGCCAGACATTTCAAAACACAGCATGCTGAAATTTGGCATTTTCATTTTATGCTTACACGTTATTGAACTGTGGGCAATGTAAGGAAGAAAAAGAGAAAAATCTAGCAGGAAAGTTATTTTCAAAATTAACAATCTGGATTGTTGTTTTTGGTCAAAAGGTGCCTGAAACCATGTAAAATTGATTTTGCTTTTAAAGCACTAATGATCAAAGTCTAGGGCACCAGCTCTGGATTAATGATTGGTTGAGTGGAGCTGATTCCATTAACCTCAGGATCATATTAATCCCTAGGACCACCTTCCATCAAGGTCATTAGTACTATTAAAAACTAAATATTTATCATACAATTGTAATTTTTTATGCCTTATGAAAGACTTCCCGCAGAAACGCTTTGATTTTACTTGTTTAGGTCCCCGTGATACTGTCTACAACTTGAAAGAACTCACACCCAAAATATCACAACATGTCATTTTTGCAGCTTTCTTGTTAGTTCTCATAAACCAAAGTATAACTGAATTATCCATCTAGGATAACATAGCATTGATTTAGATGAAAGAGGACACAGGCTAGCACTGAGATAATTAAGTTTTACTCTCATGCCCAAGACCAGCTTGCTTGCTTTATTGTACATCTCAAACACATATTTTGCTACATCTCCTATAAAAGTAATATTAGAAAAGGCTGAAGAAAAAAGAACAGCAAGGTATCATTACTCTTTTTAATATATCCCCATAGATATTAAGTAATCTAAATAATCTCTCTTCCCCCCCGGCCCTTTCATCCCTACAGTTTGGAGATGCTTACTACTAAATTTTCTTATTTCTATTTTGGCCACATTAAAACATACTGGCTTCATCTTTACTTTTTTTTTTCCTTCTGAAAAATCTGTTTAGTTCAAAGATACTTTCTTGCTCTACACCCAGTTCTTTTCCATATATTGAATACAGCTATACCACAGTGCCAACAGCTTAATAGTGATATATGTTATTGGTTGCCTCAAAATACCTTTTGCAGTTATTGTGTATGAAAGTACTGTAAGATGGCTTTGAGTAATGCCATGATTTTCACTTCTGACTTTTGAAAAGTGAACTAGCTTATACTTACCTTCCTAGAAAAGAACTAGGAGCCTGTAGGAAGGGAGCCCAAAATGGACCTCCTTATTCACCAATTCCAGTCTCCTGCTATCAGCAGCACCATATCATATTATCTCCTTGGTGAGAGCCCCTGCTGCTCTAATTAAAAGATTATTCCAAAGTCTGACTCCTTCAATGGCAAGAAACCACCTTCTAATTTCCAGCCTAAAATTTATTAATGATCAGTTTATACCCATTTGTTCTTGTGCCTGTCATTTAGATTAAGTAGCTCACCTCTTTTCCCTCCATTTTACCTACCTCCATGTTCTTTGATGTATTCATAGACAGCACTCTGATCCCATTCAGCTTCATTTTCCCAAGTTAAATGAGCAATCTCTTTCCAGTCTCTTCTCATAAAACAGGCATTTCATTAACCTCATAGAAATTGTGTGTACCTGTTTCAGTTTGAGTTCATCTTTCTTGAACGTGGGTGAACAAACTTGCACCCTGTGTTTGAGATGAAGTCTGACCATTATGTTGCACTACCGAACTAACACTACTTAGCATCAAGTGGGTGTACTACATTTGCCAAACTCCAGGACTGTGTGCTGGCTCCCTCCCCAGCTGGCTGCATTCTCAACTGATGGACTCGCACACAAGCATTTCTCCGCCATTTCCAGCTCAAGGCCTCAACAATAGAAAATAAAAGACAATCGAGAGAATAAAATGTCTACAAAAATCTCCTTCTGTTATTAGCCCTTCTCTGTGTCCTTTCAGAAACCAGTAACAGTGAAAAAACCCACCCCAAAGCAAATGTAGCATTAATACTCAAACTCTTGGTGCATTCATTGCCTAAGATCCACTATTCCACACATACATAAATGAATCCATATATTCATATTTCAAGTATCAGAATGCAAAGAGTCTCAGACCTAGAAGGTTTTATTTTCCAACTGGAGTGCTTCAGCATCTCAGAAAAAAAAAAAAGCCACAAAACCCACCACCCAAACCAATTGCTTGATTCTGTAAGCCATAACTTTTTTGTATTTAACTATCAACTAAGCAATAAAAAGGATTTGTTTCACTGCCTACAATGACACAGAGTCCTTAATGAGGAGAACCTCAATTTCTGAAAGTTTGTTTCTGGTAATATTACAGCTCAGAAGCAGCAAGTTTCACATGTATCTATTTCCATCATTTCTGTAACCCAGTTGCCTAAATGCAGCTACTAGGTTAGCAGCACAGTCACAGGCATTTTTTCCAGCCAAATAGCCCATCAGCATTAGTGCTCCTCCCAAAGCATGTCTGTTTCTCAAACACCTTGAGATACGTTTGTCAATATTTGTAGTCTTGAGCTTGGTGACATGACCTGCAATCAACTCAAGCTTAATTTCTGTGTGCAGACTAACTATGGGAGAAGAAATTGTCGCTAAATTGTCACCCTCCTCTCCCTGAAAGCATGAGGGGCAGGGCAGTTATTGAGGGGGGGGGGGGGAATAGCAGTTTGTTGGGTCCTGTGATCCTTTGCAAGCTAAATCAAGCACCACAACTAACAGAGAGAAGCAATTTTATCCTAGCAGAACCACCAATGCAGGTTTCTTTCATCTTAGTGCAATAAATGAGACAAGCAGCAAATTGTACCCACAACTAGAATCTGTCAGTCACCATTGATTTCCTGTACTCCTCGGGTAGCACTGCTGTGGCCAGCATGAGATTGCACCGTAACCGCCTGACCCCTTTATGTCTAGCAGAAAATTTAGCTGGTGGACCACTCTGAAGTTTGCAGGCAAAGAAAACTTCTCAGTGCCTCCTCTCTGCACTCATACTATTCATTCCTGGCTTACCCAGGCATCTGTTTGTACACTCAGAGAAGGTGAGAAAAATGCTACATAAATTAAGTGAGGATATGCAGGTGTAGAGGTTTTGAAAAGATAAAGCATTTTTTTAACATTATAATAAAGAATATTAAAGCTGCCTGCATGTAAAGGGTGATTTGTTAAAAATACAATCTCTGAGAAAAAAACTTTTCCTTTTATCAGTGATTCACAGATATCTCAACAATAAAACCTGCATGCTATTTAGTAGTGATGTAATTGGGAAGTAATGGTTAATATTTCACAGACACTACAGAACATTCAGCCCTGCTTCTTCATAAACAAATTAAGGATGAGCAAGCTGATGAAGAACAGGAATACAAACATTCATTCTCATTAGGAATGGTAAATAAGGTTGAGCATGAATGTGATGTCTTTGCTATGAGAACTCCTTCTGTCTAGAGAAGTTGTCACTCTGACAACTATTCAAGAATAGATGATTTTTCTTTTTATAATAATGGTGGTATCAGACAAAATACAGAAGTCAGCTAACACAGAGTGTTGCCTTGTTAAAATAATATCAATTTTGTGTCAGAGAAATATCAAAACAATTCTGTCATTATTCCACTACTAAACTAATGAAAATGACAGAAAAATAAAATTCCATTAGAATAAATTATTCTAACCAAACACACACTCAGGAATGGACATATTTATAGCCATTTCCCTTAGAAGTGAAAACAGAATGTCCCTTACAAGTGAAAAATAGAACTTGTAGTTCTACAAAGTCCTGTCATAATTAGTAAAAAAACCACCATAGCCTCACTGAGTTTTAACTCCCTGAAAAAGCCTTCCACCACTCCCAGGATATTTTTGACTAGAGATAGCATAAGCTGTTTAGCGTATGAAGTAAAATATAAGCCAGGATGAAGCAGCATGCACCAATTGGCTAAGTGTAGTTCTACTAACAGAGTAACTAATTGCAACACAGTAGACTGATCTGATGCCATTCCATAACATTTCACTCAACCGTATCTAATGGAAGTGTCATCAACTACACATCAACGAACAGGTATTGTATTGGGACTGGCTGAGACAGTTAATTTTCCCCATAGCAGCCCTCACAGTGCTGTGCATCGGTAGCTAGCAAGGTGTTGGTAATGCACCGTGTTTTGGCTACCACTGAGCAGTGCTGGCAGAGCACCAAGGCTGCCTCTCCAGTATTTCTCCCCCCTCACCAGCAGGCTGGGGGGGGACACAAGATCTTGGGAAGGGACACAGCCAGGACAGCTGGCCCCAGCTGACCAAAAGGATATTCCATACCATATGGCATCTGCTCCGCATTAAAAGCGAAAAGAAAGGAGGAGGAAGGAGGGGACATTCGTTATTTACAACATTTGTCTTCAGGAGCAACCACTACACATACTGAAAGCCCTGCTTCCTGGGAAGCGGCCGGACATTGCTTGTTGATGGGAAGCAGAGAATAAATCTTTTCTTTTTCCTTTGCTTCTGCATGTGACCTTCGTTTTTGCTTTATTAAGCTGCCTTTATCTTGACCCATGAGCTTCTTCCATCTTATTTTCTACCCTCTCATCCTGCTGAGAAGGGGAGTGATAGAGCAGCTTGGTGGGCACCTGATGTCCAGCCAAGGTCAACCCACCAAAGTATTATTGAAGTCTTCATGTTATTTCTTTCTTCTCTTAAAACAGCATGTAAAGGCCACAATACATTTGCAGTAACCCACATATATGTAATAAAGCTAGTGTCTTTAATAACTTAGAATTTGAGCTAGACAAGCAAGGGGTCAGAAAGAAATCTCTTCAACAACACAGTAAGGGTATAGAGATTTCTTGAATGTCTGTACCAGAACAAGTGAAATTTGGAAGCAAACTCTACTTAGCCAACATGAACACAAAACATTGTGAACAGAATATCTGACAGACAGCACAAGGTATCCCTGTGTATTCAAGTGACTCAGTACAGAAAAAAGAATGCAGGAATTTGGATCAACCTTCTCTTTTTGCTATGTCTTATCTGTGGGCTTTTCACTGCAATTTCAGCAGCTTCCCCCCAAGGATCAACAAAGTCCAGCAGCTTTCAGCTGGAGCTACAACACAGGGCAAGCAGGAAACAGATTTTTATTTTAAATACTCTACTCCCTGAGGCACTCCTGAGAAGACAACAACTATATTTATGATACTGCAGCCCTCCCTGAGCTCACCAGTTCATGCTATTCCCAGTGGAAATTCAATCACTGATTTTATGAAGGATCAGCCACAGAGCATCTCAGCTCTATGTAACCTGAAGTGCCCTGTAGACAGGTTTTCAAACAAAGAGCTTGTATGTCCTTGGCAGTAAGAGCCTTATCATTCCAGTAATGACTAACTTGATGCACCCATCCAACCGTGGAGACTTCAAGTACTGGTATGGTAGAAGTACTTTCATTCGCTTTCAGGAAAAGCTCAAGATAATCCAATCATGGGATGGCTGAGGTTGGAGGGGACCTTTGAATATTGCCTACGTGCACCCCCTGCTCAAGACAGTGATGTTTCCTTTCTTATAGTTCTCAGGAACCTCCACTAATTACCACAACTTTAAGACTGTCAAGAGTGGCTTCATAATGCTGTCAGCCAGCTTCCTCAGCAACTGTGGCTGTAGCCCATCAAGTGCCATGGATTTACATAGGTCCAGTTTATTTGAGAGTTCCATAATACGATCCTCTTCCATCAAGGGAAAGTCTTTCTTGTTCCAGACTTCCCCACTGGTTTCAGTGACCCGAGATTCCCAAACCAGGCAAGACTGGAGCAAAGGCAGCATTCAGTACCACAGTCATTTGCATGCCCTTTGGTATAACAAATATGCTGTGACTCAAGCTCTTAAGAAATTTTCTTCACAAGGACAGCTCGCTCTAGAAAAAGCAGTCAAGCCATTCAGTAAAGCCTGGAGGAATTTGTGCAGGACTTTCAAACGAAACTCACTGTGGAGTACTTAGCTGCTGCATCACTTTCCGTTGCAACATCTTTCCACGCTAAGTGCTTGGGTCTTTCAGCTGCTTTGTCCTGCCCTCTCAGTGGAGTAGTCTGTTGCTCATACCCTTGACCTGGTGTCTTGCTGATCCTCCTAGCTCGCAGGATATTGTCAGTGACTAATGACTATAGCAGTGCAGTAAGAAAACAACAGGGAGGGGAAACACAATGATATCGGTCAGTCCTCCACCAGACAATAAAAGAGCAATGTTTGAAATGGTACGGCTCTTCTGATCCTTCTCCCTACCAAAAAGCTGCACCTCTTCAGCCTTAGGGGCTATCAAATTTCCATTGCTCTGAGTCTTCCCAGCTACTTTCCCTTCATGTCTTATGCGTGCAGGTTTTTTCCTTTTGTGAATCCAATACTAATGATCTGTGCCTGACCAATAGTCTAAGACTACAATCCCCTCTGTTAGGGCGCCTGTTTTTTTACATATATATTACAAATATGTACAAATATGTGTATATATATACACACACACATATATATGTAAAACATCAGAACCATGTTTTCTCCATCCCAATTCATCAGTATGCTTACCAGGAGCACTTGTGACAGCATCAAGTGCTTTAAACTTGCTTGTCCTCACTGAACTTATGATTTTCCAGCTGAAATTTGTCAAAAATAGCAGCAAAAGCCTAACTGAATTCTAGAGGTTTTATTAAAGGGGATGTTGTCATCTCTAAGTGAAGCCTCCATTCATAAAAATAAATGTTGCAGAACAACAGGCCTTTGCTTCCACCTATCTGCACCACTACCTCAAGAAATAAAGAAAAGTCAAATGGAAGGAGAAATGGACTATTGATGCTCTTTAAGTCAATTATACAGTTTGGCCAACAGGGGTGGGTGTGGTTTTACAGTCAAATTAACAAAAATATCAGTTGGTGGGGTATAAGAGAGCTAGGTCAGTTCAAGTCTTCAAATATTTATTTTGGATTGATCAGAAATATTTTGTTACCCATAAGTAGATGTTTGGTTTTGTCTGTAGTTCTGTCCTTTTATTTAACCTTTTATTCTTCACATCTAAATCAGTTTTTAAGGAAAAAAGCCTCAAACAGTAAACCCCACCTAAATGAGGAGTTAAAGTCATGTTGCCAGATAATTACAAAATCATGTTACATGAACACCCCTCAGAAGCACAGGCAGTTTAGACAGGTCCTTGATGCAATTACACTCAAAGCTATTTCTTCTGCTTCTCACGCCCATTCCCTGAATCCACTAAATTTGCATAGCTTGTCTTTTATTCACTAAAACTAGCAGCATTTCTCAGATTTGTCCATGGAACCAAGACTTCGGCTCTGCCAAAACACAACTTCCATGGAGATGCATTGTCCTCTGCATTCTGCCCTCAGCTTTTTTGATTTGCACTAAATACAGCTGTTTTGCATAGAATAACATACTATGACAGCATTTACACCATCTCTTATCCTCTTCTACCTGTCATAATCTATGGGCTGAATACCTTCTATAGGAAGGAAATTTTCTTCATAATTTATCTACATAGAACCTTTCATAAGTCCACATTCCTCAAGTTAGGATTCCCTAAAGCATCTTTCCCAGAAATAACAGCATGCTGTGTTCTTCCCAAAATATGAAGTTATAGGGACAGAAAAAAAGTGACCAGTCTTTGGTCCCACAGATTTCGTTTTTCCCAAATCATGCCAAAATTCTTTACCTCTGTGTTCATGTGAAGGCTTCTGGCACTCTGATACACCAGCTTCCCATAAATCTTTCCTCTTGTTGTTTATTTTCCACATGGTTGTTCCTGGATAAGCTCAGGATATGGAAGACTATCCATTTTAGCCCCTTTTCTTACCACCATTATTCTTAACAAGGCCTCCATGGTAATTAATTCTCCTTAATTACAGTGCCACAGATGCAGGGAGAGCTGCAGATCACAACAGTCATAGAAACAATCAGCACTTTCAAGGGTTCATCTTTGTGTGTATATTCATTTTATTTTCTAACACTACAGTTGTAATCACAGTTTTGAAGCTAAGCCTTTGTTTTCACCCCAAGGAAGGACGACTAGACCTATAGGGTATTTCACATGATAGTGCCTTTTCCTCTTAGTTTTTAACTTTTGAAATTTCAACTCCTAAGAGTTTTATCAGTTAAGAAAAGGTGGAAAAAATGAGCTTGCTTACTTATCTTAGCTCCCACAAATCAGTCCCAATAAATAATATTCCCTTTTGGCCTAGAAATTTTAATCAATTTCACAAATCAGAATGATGCATTTAACTGATCCTTTTCACTTCTACTATTTTCCCTATCATAATCCTATACTTTTCTTCTGCCCTTTCCTGTCATCTCATCCTACAACAAGCCAGAAACATATTTTCTTTACAAGGAAAGAGTTCTATTCTATTCTATCTCTGCATTTAAAATGGTTTCTAAGAAAAGGAGAAAGCAAACCTTGAATAAAGCACATATTGGCAGTGAAGTGCAGCTAAGCCACATATTGCATGCTGCTAGTTTTCTATAAGGCATCAGACATTCAAGTTGAACTTTTGCCTGGATCCTGTCATTTGAGCTAATCTATTTCTGCTAGGAAACATGTTGGCAGTGGCAGGTGAGGGTCTTTATGGTCTAACTGAAATAACAATATCCCCAGCAAGGCTTTAGAGAAAAGCCAAGTATTGACCACAAAAAAAGGAGAGAAATAGCAGATTCTAAGAGCTGACAGGAAACCCAATTTCCCTTACCACTTAGTCCTGTATATGAAAAGGTCAGAACCACACTGCAGAATTGTTCCAAGCCTTTCATACAAAATAAACTGCTTCATTCCCCCCCCACCCCCCGCAAGCATTTCAGCTCCTTGTAGGTAGATGAAAAAGTTACTTGCGTTTTTACTAGGATACTCTTTCTATTCTACCTAAATGGTCTTTGACAGGGCCACCCGTTAGGGGATAGCCTTCTGCTGTTGACAATAAAAGGGGATGCATATGAAGTAACTGGACCAAATCCCTAATGTAGCTTCTTTCCAAATGGATCCTTTGTTCTGGCTCATTTAAGCATCACCCAAGCCTATAACATGACAAGAAGCCTTTACTTTTCCCCGCCCCATGCTGGGGAGTGCCTTACTTATTGTAAGTAAAACTTAGGCTAGGTAACTTTGGCCATGGCTCCAAAAATATATGTATTATTATTATTAATTCAAAACTATTAGTAAAATTCCATCTATTAACTAGGAATTATTGTCTGCAGAACAACAATTTGCTTTTTTTTTTTAAGTTATCTGTTATACACCCAGCTTAAAGTGTAATCAAGACAATTAAGTCTACCCATATAAATGGGGCAGATAGAGACTGCACACTGTTGAGCACTGTGAGCAAAGGAACTATACACTTGTCAATAAGCATTATGGAAAATAGTAAAGAATTACCCCAAACTGCCCTGTAAAAATAAGACAAAAAAAATCATTCCATCCAGGTCTCTCCTCTTTTTGGTTTTGGTTTGTTTGGGGGGAGGGATTGTGCTTTCAATACATCACCTCCCTTCTGATTCTTTCCATATCAAATTAGGTTTTGTTTAAATGTGTAAACGTCAGTCTACTAACAAATTAGATATGGATACATAAATTAGTTACAGCAGACATATAATAGACATATTTGTCTCTTTGTGTGGCAAAATTGCAGCTATTTGATTTGATGCATAATTTTTTTGTTTCACAATCCAGAGGGAGTGAAACAGCAGCAATCATTAGCCAGATTCAGAACAGCACATTTCAGTGCAAGCCCGTTAGCTATCACGCCCTGACTGGGGGGGGCGTGTTTGCCAGAACACCTCTGTGGTCCCTGCAACAATTCTCCAGGCTTTTCTCATAACCATTATTTAAAAGATACCTACTAGAAAAGCCCAGTATTCATACTTCACTGTCCCACATCTTTCAGAGCTTGTTGAAATTAAACATAGCACTAAAGAGTTCCCTGACAGACTTGGTTATTAATTTCACAAGTTACAAATACCTGTGCAAAAAATTCTTCCAGAATCAAGCTGCCTGCCTTTTGAAGAAGCAAACAATTCAATTACAGAAACATAGAAAAAATTGTTACCGTCAGGAACAACATAAGTTCACTGCAACACACGTACTAGTTTTCTTAGCTGATTTAATTCCACAGCTACTCTAGTTTTCAGATGCTGTTTTGTTTTTTAAAGGTAGGGTGCCAGAGATGACAGAGAAGAAAAAAAATAGTAGCAGTGTCAAGTAGAGCATCTTTTGTGGAAAGTCATATAACTTTAGCTTGAGCTGCTTTCACTAGTCTTCTAAGTCATAAAAAAATGAAGTAAAGCTTAATGATCTTAATATCTTTCAAAGGCCTCTAACTTAAAAAAAAAATCACACATTTTAGACACAGTCAAAACCTCTTGATTTTCAGCCTAGTAATGATTTGGTTTTGTATTTGAATTAAATTCAAAACATTTCAAGAAACAGATCCTGAAATTACATTATACTTAAGGAGTACATTTAGATATCTTTATAGAGACACTACTTAAAGTTTTCAGCTACTTGAAATTCATAAAACTTCACTAATTTAATCCAAACGCTAAAACTGGTGGAATAGGATCTAAATTTCAAAATCAATTTCTACTTCTCGTCTGCTAAATTTCACACATGAAGCAGATTTTCCACTGTGGACATTGGGAATATAATTCAAGCCATTTGCATAATTCATATGCAACAAGGGATAGTCTTGTAAAAACACATACACTGCAGGAATGAAGTTTAAGGTCAGAGAGAGTAGATTTTAAAATTTCAATCTTTCCCACAGCTGTGTTTTATATTTTTCCTAGACACTTCAGAAAAAAACCCCACCAAACAAAACCAGAAAGATATACACATAATCACTACCCTGCCCAGAAATTCTCCATTACTACTACACAGTACTGCTAAAGACAGACAAAACCACAACACAACAAGCAGAATTATCAAGATCAGCTTTTCTCCTTTCATATAACTTTTTTCAAAAGTTTTCCCTTGACCCTAGACAATTTCTTATCATGGCAGCTTGTTTTTAGTTAATGAAACACATATGGGTTAAGGTACAACTGGATACCAAGTGCACGCTCAAGTAACATCCTCTGTTTGTGGGACTAATCACAGCTAAAGGACAAGACCCTCTTGCTATTAGTGGCAAAGGCTTCCAGCACATTGAGAAGGAAACTGTATTAAACAGCCATTTTGGTTTTCCTCAACCTGCCAAGAAAGTAGTTGTATGTAATAGAAGTATTACATACCTTGCCAACTAAAGAGTTTCCCCGAGAAAACTCTTCTTCACCTAGCAGCTTGCTTCAAAATCATCTCTCTAGTCACACAGCCCAAACATTGGTACAATTTTTGCTTTCTCCTGTATCCATTTTTGACCTACTTAGATCTGAAATAGACAACTAGAAGTTTCTTTCTCTACTCATTTTGTTGTTTATGCTGTACATTGTCCAAAACTGCTTAAGCAAACATTAATTCATCTTTTCCTTGCTGTTTGCAACAATGAAAGAGACGTTAATTTCCTCTGAAATCTCTCAATAATGACCTATTTGGGAATCCTTCCTCTCTTCACCCATTTTTGCAGAAATGTGTACGTCATCATAAAGTTCGGTAATCATAAATGTGTGACTATTGAAAATGCTGCCCATTTTGCAGGCTTCCTGCGCACACTGACACAGAGCATTTAAAACCATATCCCAGGGCTGTATTAATTATGCATTGCAACAGCTGCCATAGATCCAGTAGCGCCAGCTCTTTAGGATAGGCCTTGCTATCTGAATCATAAATACAGGAGCAACAGCCTGGCAGCACTGTGCCTCCAAGTCCAAGCTGAGTACAGCCATTAGTTTTTATTCCAGCACTGCTGCAGAATGCTCTTAAATCTGGATTCAGTCATGTTAGCACTTCCTCAAAGACAAGAGCTTTGCATTACATTTAATCCTAAATTTGATCAGAAAATTGTAATGTTCCTACTTCTACAATTGGGAATTTTCAGGTACACTGGCTCAAGACAATATTACAGATGACAAAATCCCTGCCCTTCGAGCAGGGTGCTGTGTCATGTGGCAATCCAAGACCAAAGTAGTAACCATACAGAAGAGCTTCATAATCAAGCTGCTGCGTATTAGGGTGCAGATGAAAAAAGAGGACAAGGACAGGAACAGAGCTAGCAGATCAACAGAACTGCTTAATGCAATGTTATGTAGGTAGAAGGTATTTCTGGTTTTAACAAAAGTGATAAGTTTGAATAAGGTGGAGGGAACAGATGAAGGTTATATACACTGTCTTCCATGCATCCAAGCAGTTACTTTTAATGAATTACATGCAAAATCCTTGAGGTGAAAAACACCCTGGGAGGCCGTCAACTCTATTTGTTATGTCTTCTTATACTTTAATCCTCCTGCAAGGTGCTGTGATCTACAGTGACAACAATCTTGGTAGAGGCCCTTGTACACACCAAGCAGAAGGTTTCAGGATATAGACCTCTAAAAATACGTTTCCAGCGTTCTCAAGCACTTTCTTTTTAGAGTGCACATTAAATTCTATGTCATGTACATAAAAAAAAAGGAAGAGATTTAGCAGGAAAAGAAGAAAAATCTCAAGAATAACACCTGTGAGAACACAAAAAAAATCTCAAATTTGTTAGCTGTCTAATCTCTGTAATCCACATAACATCATTCTGTTCTCAGCTACTCCCTAGCTTTTTTAACACTCTCTTTGTTTAGGAGCCCCTTTCCAGAGTAGGACACTCACCCCTACCTCTAATACCATCACACCCACAGAATTGCTTTTAAGAGAGTGGTGTTTATATTTTTTGATTTTACATTTCCAGGACATAGTTTCTAGAATAGCCATTCCTCAGCAAGGTCAAAGTTCTTTCTTTCAAGGAGTATAAGCATCTAAGAGACAGGCTTGTTGACTCAACTGCAACAAAGAATCAGGAAAAAATATTTACAGCAGTTATTGCACAATAACTTGTATTTACCTAAAAATTGTGTTCAAACAGTTCATCTGTATTTCTCTTTCTGTGAAGTAACACAGTCTGTTCTCCCAGAAGCACCTGTCTCATGAAGCCAACTTCTCCCCAGCTTCTCAGCTCTCTGTCATCATGTATTTCTTGACCCAAGTCATACGGGCTTAGGCAAGTGGAGAGTGGAAAGATCCAGCTTCACAAATAGCTAGGAGTAGTGACCTCCTCATTATTCCATATTGAGGTTGCAACATTTATTTTTTTGAGGAAGAGTATCTAGGAACCAGGAGCTGAACAGCATTTTCTTTGAAAAGAAAAAGTATTTAGGCCCTAATCCAAAAAAGCACTTAAGAATATATATAACTTCAATTATATCGACTTCAATGGGATTATATGTAACTGGCTGGATTTCAGTATCCATGGACTAAATTAATATATAGCAAATATTGTTGAATTGATCTAATTACTGTGTGTTAATTACCATGACAGACATTTCAGCATTTAAATATTTGGGTTCGGACTTGTCAGTATGATATTTGTTGTTGAACTGTTTAAGACAGACAATCCTGCAACAAGTATTCTGTTAGTAGATGAGCAGAAATGAACTGACAACTGTTTATGATGCATTTAGAGTCTGAAATATAGACCTTTCTACACAGACCTCTTCCTGAGATGCTTAAAAAGACAATGACACTGATTTTGAAAGAATTTGTGCTTCCCTGACAGTGCATACGCACACACCCCAGTAGTTTAGGAACATGCTTTCACTAATTTCACATTTAAAAGTTCTCAATGAGCTAACAATTAACATTTCTAAAAACCAGTACAAGTACAAATGTAGAAACCAAAGGATGCACCTAGCAAAAAAGCATCTTTTAAAATATTTATATTTTTTTGCTTCTTACAAGGGTATTTTTTGCGAAAGAAGGCAGGCTAATTAAAACTATGAATCAATTCCCACAGATAAAGGGATGAAAAAGAGAACAAAAGAGCAGCCTTATTCTTTGGATTTAGTAGGTGTCCGGATATTTACAGCAGATATAATTTTACATAGGACCACACAACAAGCAGATTCATCCCTAAAAACTTCAGCGGAGCTGCCCCAAACCCGAGAGCATGGTACAGTGACAGTGCAGTGCTGTTACCAGCCTCCTGGTTCAGATGACCTGAACAAACAGCAACTGAAAACCCACAGATTTATCTCGAAATGCAGCACAGCTGCTATTATTGATGCTTACTCTAAGAATTACTTCCATTCATATTATTCAATTGTTTCTCATGCTTCACTCACTATCCCTCCTAGAAATTAGTTATAGTCTGCTCATTAATTTAAGGTCTGAATGAAATTCCAGAAAAAGATGCTGGAATGTTTTTTCCTTCTCTCTAAAATTAGATAAACTAGTTTCAAAAATCCCAGAAAAGCTAGGTGCAGAGAAATCTGATTAAGTAACTACTGCAAGTTTTGCAGCAGTAGTACACCGAAGTGTTCAGCAACAGCTAGATTATATTCTGGTTCAGGCAAGTACAGGATGCCGAACATTTACAATGTTAAACTCGTTGGAAAACATATTGATACTTTTTACTATTAAAACACATTCCTACAGAGAAATGTTAATTGTCTCTAAATAACCATCATACTCCTTGCCTGTGTAAGTCAGTCACTATGAAAGGAATGTTTTTCTTTTGCTCCCAAGAATATTGCTGTATAACAATCTCACTCACTGCCAGTGGAATCCATTTTCATTTGTTTCTAACCACTAACTGAAGTTATTCTGAAAATCGAAACCTAGATATATTTATGACAAATATGATATTTCTAAAAGCACAAACATACATAACGTGTTTTTCATTACTTATCAAAACTAGCCAAGTAAGAATATGACTTAGCTTAGCTATTTTAAAACAATTAAGCCATCACTGTACTTTCTGTCCACTATTATGCAAAAATTCAGCAATCTATTTTTATTTTTAGTACAGCAATACAAAGTGGTATACAAGAAACATCTCTACCCTGGGATGGAGCCCCTGCTACAGTGCCTGCTTCACAGCATGCTGATCTCTTTTCCTGCCAGTTTCACTGAGTAGCAATAACTTCTGGCTCCACAAGTTTGGGATGTACTAAGTTTCACAACTCAGTCTTTTTATATTTGTTACTGATACATTACTGTACATATTACAACAATGGTTGTAATAACAGAAAACTTCAAATGCATCCAACCATAAACATGCTCGGAAATTCTGCAGGCACTACTTTGACTGCAGGTCACCACAGATATACTCACACTGACTTCATACAAATTAGTCTGAGGACTAGCTTTACAAAGGTCCCAGTGTAATGACACCACTTTGAATATACCAAGTGATTTAATTTTCCACATCTACTTTCAGAAAGGGCATTTGCACTACAAAGCTGGTGTCCTGCAGGTACAAGGTTTCACTTTTGAAAGCCTCTCAGGCACTAGAACTACCTTAAAAACCCCTGGGCTCCATTACCTTATTTAATTTTTCTCAGCATTTTAAAAACAGAACCTAGCATTAACAACTCAAACAATACCTTCACCCCAATCTAAAGCAACACATGAGATTCTCTATTTCAGATATTACTGTAACATACCCCACAGATCACATTGTATTCAACATGGAATCCAACTTTGACTATTTTACAAACTTTGACACTAACAGACACTTTTCCTTTCTGAAAGGCGTAAGCACTGCCATCTCCCTGTTACCACACTTGGCTCATTTTAACAAGGGTGGTTTCTTGATGGCACCTTGGTAATTACTTAAAACTATCCCTTTGCTAAAAACACCAGGGCCTCTCATTTAACCACTATTATTTAGTTACTGAACTTCCACTTTAGATATCAGTCTCTTAAGTAAAAGGAACAAGCGAAGTTATACACACCAGGAAAGCCACACACCTTCCATTCCCTTCCCTTCTGTGGGGAGAGACTCAGACTGAAAGCCTGCACCAGAGATTAAGTGCAGTTTTCTTACAGATGGCACCATTACAAGGTTATGCTAACAAAAGGAAAGTTACATTTGTTGATTTTGCATTGCCAAGAGTATTATCTCACTTTTATATTCTAGCTTTCCTTTTTCTTTTGTTTTTAAAAGAGGTCACAATGAGTGAATACAGTACAGATAGGGAAATACTTGTGATGAATAGCACTGCTAAAGTCAGGTGTTAGCACGAATAACTGGCTCATGTCATGAGAACTCTCATCTCCTGTAGAGTTAGGTTATAGCTCCTGCAGGGAAACTATTTTTGGGATGTGAACTGTGGTGACCAAGGAGGGGAGGAGTGCTCCTTACCCATCCAAAGTCTCTACAATAGCTTAAGCTCTTAATACTACTAAGATCTCCTTCCTTAAGATCATCATCTATTGGCTACTACTACTGATGCAAGGATATTGGGGCAATGGCCAACAAGTCTGCTCTAACAGTTGTTATTTAAATACCACTCAAAGCCTTTGCTGATGTAATACAAATTTTACAAAGCCACAATTCCACAGGTAGTTAAAAGTAATGAAACAAATGGTGTTCTAACACCAACATCAGTTCAGCTTACTTAGTTACCCACTATGACTTATATTACATATTTTATGATATCAATAGTTGCATATTATATTAAGCCAGATCAGACACGAAAATAGAAAACGCTACACACTTTCTGAAAACCTGAGCCTGATTTTACGTATCACGAGTCTATATAGAAAATTTGCTTTCCAGTGGGCATTAACAAGGGATTCATTGGTTGCTTACTCACGTTAACTCAGATTTTTCAGGCAACTAATGAAACAGCCTTTTAAAATGAAAGGCTTGAGTCCACAGCTTTTGCTGACTGGCCTAAGTTCTATGGGTTTGATCTGAGGACTTCTTTCATATGGCACTCATAACCTATGGAGCCAATATCACTCTGTTGATTGATCTGCACAGTTCGCTCAGCCTCCGACTCCCCAGAATCAGCGTGTAGACAAACCTACACTCAATACAGAACTACCACCTCAAACCCTAATCCTGCAAAATTGTATAGATAATACAGTATTAGTATTCTCTGCTGATAACGCAGTGCTTGCTACAGGTCATATTCATATATATCATCTGGATTTACACTAATTAGGTCATGAAAGGCCAACAGTAGTGAAAACAGTGTAAAACTGCAATATGTAATAGAAAAAGTTCATGAAATTGTTCAGTTCATTTTTATTTGGAAGATATAACAATACAAGCCCTTCTGCACACTGTAAATCAACACCATTACTAACTCATCTCAGTCAGTTTCAATAGGAAAAGAGAAGTAAAATATTCAATTTCCAATGATGAGCTAAGCCATCAGTGCCACACACACACACACACGTGTCTTTCTATAATGTATCTTATAGAGATTAACCTGCACCGTGATCAGAATGGTCTTGATCTCAGTTAAATGCATTCTTTAAGTACTTAAAATGTACTGCTTCATCACTGATATTTTAACAAGGTTGTCAAAGAGAAATATCATTTTTCATCCTGCTTTATTTCACTTTACTTCAAGATACAGTAATTAACAAGTCTTTAGATGCTGGCAAAACTATCCCTTTTGAAGTTTCTACATAGCTGTCACCCTGGAGATAAAGGCAGATTATTCAATCTTGACATTATAATTGTGAATGCAAGATAAAAGACTGGATTAGCAGCTTCATAACTTGATGCCAAAAAAAAAAAAAAAAGAGATCACCATGAGGTAATTTTACTTCTAGTTTTGAGGGTTTAAGGAGTTCCTTAAGGATGAAGAGAAGACGACTATCATGTCTTGAATGGGTATGAAGTGAGTTATATATCCTTTTGAGCATTCCAGTAAAAAATATTAAAATTGTCTTTGATTTATAAAATCATACTAGAATACCAAGGTAACCATCTGACAGGCAAATTATTCCCATCTAAATGCTGGGTACTTTTATGTGTTGCAGCTACATCTCTTCTCAGATAATTTTCTTTTCCTTCTTCTGTATAGAAAGGACAGCAAACATGAAACTGAGCACATCAGGGGACTGGTGTAGCAATCTTTCACATCTAAGACATTGCAAGGAGGAGGAGACTAAAGACCAAAGGAGGCTGCATCCTACAAGCAAATCCATCTCCCCCCAAATGCATCGTGTCTGACAGAAAACACAGTTAACAGAAACTTTGCAGCTGAGAATCTGAGGTCTAAATCAGCAGAGAAAATTGCTGTCTCCTCAATATCTTTCCAGTAGTTTGGTACACACTAATGGAACAGCATAGGATCAAATTTCTTTTTCCTTGGAATACTTTTGATTCATTTTGTGGAAAACAGGAAAATACATCAGGCAAATGACCCATCAGAGCAGAATTCAGAAATAAAATTTAAGTGTTATCAAGAATGCTTCATGGGCCTACTAGTTACATGTCCCACAAAAAAGAGTTGCAGCCTCACATTGCAACAGATGGACATGTTGAGCATGGTTCAAAATCTTAAATCAGTAAGGGTGTCTCTATCAGCAAACCT
The DNA here is from genome assembly GCF_011004875.1 of Balearica regulorum gibbericeps. Taxonomy (NCBI): domain Eukaryota; kingdom Metazoa; phylum Chordata; class Aves; order Gruiformes; family Gruidae; genus Balearica; species Balearica regulorum. The sequence goes on along the minus strand of NC_046190.1, from coordinate 26,595,038 downwards.
GAATGGCAGAATGAAACCAGTATGGCTAACCAAAAGGGTAAGGATGCCTCTTTGAAGCAAGAAATTAGAAAGCTGGGGCTGTGATCAAGTTAAAAAAACCACATAGGATTAAAAAAAGCAATTAAATTAAAATGCAAGGCATACCAAAAACTTATTCAAGGAAAAATGATCAGGAGGATAATCAGAACTGCTCATAAATTTTTATTCAAACACATAAGAAACCTGAATACTCTCAGATAAACTGTAGGAACACAAATACTATCAAGACCATCTGCAGGCCAGCTGATCATCAGAACACAAATAAAGCTCTTGATTGGTTTTCTGCTGCATCTTCAAGAAATCATTGTGTGAGTGGTGATCGTGGAAAAGGCTAGAGAGATTCCTATACTGTAGAATCCTTATTTTTGGAGGAACCTGAAGGATTTTCCTGAATATAAAGCACTTCTAAGGAACATAAGTTAAATGGACCAACTATCAAATCCCAAGACTAGCTTATACTCAGCCAAGAATTCAGAAGAAACTCAGGGAGGAAAGAATTTAGCCATTAAAAATAGGTTAAAACCATTATAATGCCTGAAGAGTAGGCAGTAGCAGTTGCGACTGCTAGACAAAGGAGAGCCAGGGAGACCCAGCTCAGGGGAAAACCACACAAGCTCAGGAAAAAAAACAGCAACAGAATCTGTTGATACATCCAAACAGTAGTGTCTGAACCAGTTGAATGATCAGAAAGCCTACAAAGCAGTACCACATTCACTTGTCCTGTTCTTACTCATCCCAGGGCATCCACTTTTGGCCACTGTCAGAGATGAGATAGACTGGCTAAACACCCCATTAGTCAAAGCCACTATGAGGTTCTAAAGTTTTAGAGTTAATGTATCTAAGCAGAATTGAATCCTCTTGCCCAGGAATTTTACCAAGTATGTGTAACATGGCGACCAGACTACATATACCAATAGCAATGCCGATGTATAACTGACTAGATTCAGTGGATGAAAGCCAGAGAACTGAATAAGCTTTGCATATACTTAATAAGCTCCTGAACCACCATGCAATATTTACACTGAAGGAATAAGACAGGGAGTGAAATTGATCATCTCCATCTCTGTTTGTACAAAACACTCATGCAGCTTCAGCATCTGATCAAGTCCCACAAACTAACCATCTGGTCAGAGCAGGTGGTATTTCATTCTTAGCTTATTTCATTAAATGCCTCAGAAATGAAAACCCAGATAGAGACCACAGAGGAATCATCTCCTGGGAGTCTTTATTTGTGTCAGAGGAAACATTATATAGCTTCTCCTCATGCTTGGCACTGCTGAGATACCACAGTGTTTTTTCCAAGGATACGAGTGATCATCCCAGCACACTGCTACCACTTACATCTAAAAGAATTTAGACAGGACTAAAGGTAAAGATAGAAAGAACAGGACCTGAGTGAAGTCACTTGGTAAAGTGATGTACTATCTCTTTACGTATGTCTAAGAGATTTTGGTTTGCAACCTTATAAAATCATTTAAGAGCCTTCATGACAAAAAAGTGTTTAATTTTATCAAAATTATTTATTTAAAAGTATTTCACAAACACAGCTTTGTTTAGCATGAAAGTAAGGAATTTCCCCTTAAAAAAAACATTCACTTTCTAGTTAAAAACCATAATCCAGGTTAATTACTATCAAAACAGCAATCTAAACTCAATATTATCTCACTCCTTTTTAATGGATTAATTAGAATTTGATCCATGTTCAGCTAAATCCATAAGTGATTTTGGTGGGGTTGGGGGGGGCGGAACAGGACAGCTTGTTTTAAACTAGAAAAAAATACATCTTCAAAGTTATGTACACCTGGGGAGCTGTGTACAATTTAAAGAACATCCCCTTAAACAAAGTGTTTTAAGACGAAAGTCAGAAAAATCTGTAGTTCTACTAAAATAAATGGTTATTCACCAGGCTGTGATTGTTAAGGATACTTTTATCATAATAAACAGCAATAAACACTTGATAAAATTTGTTTTGGAGACAAACATTTGGCATGAAATTTGACTGCATCTGGTTTTTGTTTTCTTTTCCTCCCCACACAGCTCAAGAGTTCATAAAAGTGATTTATATTTAATTAATGAGATCTTTATGATACTGCACACTTTAAAAGTCATCATTCTTTTTAAAAAGTGAGTCTATTTTTAAATGGAGCCTTTGTCCAATTAATTGACCTGCACACTGTACTAACCCTAGCTTTTTTCCTGCTTGGCTTTTTCTACATACTGACTGCAGTACCAGAGTCAATAAAGCAGATATGCTTTTCTGTAGCAGTGATGTTTAGTGCATGTTTAAGATATCTTTTTTTTTTTTTTTAAACTTAAAGTAATTTGTAAGCCTGAAATATAAAAGCTGAGAAAAGTAGTTATAGAATACACTTCTTTACTTTTTAAGTTTCACTGAAATTTGAATAAAGACAACATGAAACATAGGGTCTAAGAAAAGAAGATCTCAAAATCTGAATTTGAAGACTTTTGCTCATTTTCAAGTTAAAAAACAATCAAGTCAGCTCTCAGCTGATTCAAACCAGTACAGCTCCTGTGACCTCAGATACTATAGTGATTTTTACCAGCTCCCAAGTTAAAGAAATAAAAGCTGGCTATCAAAATCATTGCTTTTAGAACAGATGAGACCACTCCAAAGGAGAAGTATTTTCCATGTGATATCATCTAAGTACCTCCTCAAATGTACAATCTTTACACCTCCCCATGTATTTGTGTTTCAAATTCAAAATATTCGTGTGTATAAAATCATTCAACAAACACTAAATCTGACTGTAAAGTCATGCTGCTTTTTTTTAGGAATTTAAAAACAGTAAGAAATTAAAACAGTCATCTTCAACTACCCCCTCGCCCATCTACTCAGCTAAAATTTGTTTTATGAACAGAGAATCTCTTTAAAATATGAAGCAACACATCAGGTGTGGCAATCAACTATGAAAAGTTTTGCCCAACTAATAAACAGCATCATACATGGAAAATTTTAAAAAAACCAACCCTCTTTAAAACTCAGTAGAGTTACTCAAAATTTCTTGAACAATATTATGGTACTATCCAAATGGATAATTTTTCCTCTCTTACTGTACTATTTCTGTAATCTTGCCTGCTACTGGGTGCTAAGGCATTCTTTAATACAGTAGAACAAAACAAGACCTAACTGACAAAACACAAACACCACAAAAGCACTATTTCTTTTAAGATTCAGTATCTTTAAATACCTAATATCAGGTATTTATAAGGCACATACTTTTGCATTGTTATTCTAGAATGAAGGTCTATAGCGTCTTGCTCTGGATAGGAGGCAGAACTGCTGTCTGGCATTAGACTGTATGTTGCTGCTGAATACAACAGCTTCTGCTCCGTCTGTCAGTACAGAATTGCAACGTATCATTCCTTTGCCATCTCACCACCATAGTATATCACTTAATAGTTACATTTGAAAACAGACACAAGGCACTGAAAGAATTCTGTCAGAAGAAGTTTTGTTATAACAAACCTCTTTATTGGTGCTGTTCTCTAATTTGTCACTCCTTCAGTCAAGATCCTTTTGCTTTATGAATCTTTCTGCAATTACATATGTTAATCTTCTAGTCTAGTGTATATAACGATAATAAGATAATTATAAAATGATAGTAAGACAAGCCACAGGCAGTAGACACAAAGGGACTAAACCAAGTATTTATCAGATTATACCAAACCTTTGCAATAAAAGTTGCAACTTAGTAGCTCAGACTATTCCTCTAAAGTTAGCCTGAATGCCTCTCTTCCAGCTAACAGCACTGTTCCACTAAAAATCAGTATGCTTATCAAATAAATTTAAGCTGCAAATGTTAAAATCACCTCATTCAAATTGTAATTTGGATACCTGGGGATTGAACAGTTTTGCAAGTCTACCAAGTCCACCATGCAGACTGAGACTATTTTAGGTCTCAGAGATTGAAGACCTCTGTAGGCTGCTGGTGTAGGACTGACTAAAGTAAGCATAAGCCACACTACATACAAAACACTCAAGTCTGCTAGGAGACAATTTTTGTACCGTCAGCTTCAACAAAGAGCCAAGGATCTGAACCAGGCTCAGCTAGTGCCTTTTCAGGTCAGAACAAGGCACATTTGCCAGGGTTAAAGGGAATTCTGTAGTTCTAATGCCTCTGGTTTGTCTGTTCTGTCTTCCGAGTGCCATTGTTTAGTTTGTTTCTATCAGTCTTCCACATTTCATTAGCCCTAATTTCCTTTCTAAAATCCTGAAAAGTAAGTTCACTCTCATGGCAGGAAGATTAGCAACAGTCTAACTTATAAGTTATTTTTGCAGTACCCTCAAAATGAAAAGGAAGAAAGGAATATCAGAAACAGTGTACTGTTACAAAGTGTGTCCTAATTCTCTAGTATTCTTTGACTTCAATGTTAAAGAAATTACTGTTGGATAGAGGGGTATCTGTTACTATCACATGATTGCATCCAACAGGAATGAATGAGATGGCCTAAAACTGTTAAGTGTTTTAAATATCTTTTTTATGAAGCAGGTGTCAAATTATAAAATCAATCAGAAAAATGATGTGTTTTCCGTGAAGATTTATTAATATAAAAAGCAAACACTTACGAGAACCTAATATGGTTTCTGGGGCTTTTTAAAAAAAATTTAAGATATTGTAGAAATGAAAAGATAAGTACTTCCAAACATGGAAGTACTTAGCATTTTAAAGTGCTATACAGCATGTGAAGAACCTCTCATCTCTAAGTGCATCCTCCTTATCCACTAGGTTAACTCAAGCTGCTGCTATATTGGCAAGGAGTCTACAAAGACCAGGGGAAATACTGCTACTTGTTAAGGATTCATGCTTGGGTTGTTCTTGATAGTTCTGATGAAAGTTTTTTGATTTTTTCTTTTGTTTGTTTGGTTTTGTATTTAATATGTGGAAAGTGTACATTGCGACCTAGCATAACCCTCCATGCTATGGGAGTTAAACCCTTTGAATACTGAACAGACTGTTTGAAAAAAAGTTCTTCCTGGGAAAATTTGTCCATAAAAGGCAAAGGAAGTTTTTAATTATTTCAATGAGCTCATTCTTACTCTTAACCTTAGTCTTGAAAAGCACCTTTAAAAAAAAAAAAGCAATATTCTGGAAAGCACCACAGTTTATCTGACTTTCCCTCTAATAAGATTAAAGGTGTGGGAGCAAGAGAAGAGCAAAAAGGACTCGGAAATGATGGCAAAGATAAATATAGTTCCTTTCCATATTCCATTTCTGAAGCAAGCCCAACAGCCAAGTTTAACAGCCAATGAAACCAATTCAGTCCTTACTCTATGCTCATGGGAGTTTAATGCCCAAGGAGAAGGCTCATGCCAAGCCACCCTCAAAACAACCAACATGCAGTTTGTAGCAAATCTGAAACTCCTCACAGATGAAGGTTCTCTACAACACATGTGAGGTAATTCATCAGGACATGCAAGAGGGTAGTTATGGAAGGTAAGGTCACAAGCCCCACTCCCAGCCAAGAAATTACCTGTCACTCCCATCCCCAGCCCAAGTGGTGGCTGGGTAGCTGGAGACAAGGGCCTAGGGTTTCATGTGACAGGGTGCACATTCAGAAACATGAACAAATGAGGACAGCCACCTATTTTGCCCTCCTCATTGGTATATCCTATTATGCAGAGGCTTTAGCTCAACTGCCACAACTAACTTCCCAGAAGAGGCGATTGCAGAAGTTTAAACAGCCTCTGTGGTTCCCTACAAAAAATGAAATAATTGGCAAAGCCAGTTCCCTTTAGCTGTAAGGGGGATTATTTTGAACACATGGGGGGGGGGGGGGGGGGGGGGCAGGGAGGGGATTTTCTTATACTGTCAAAGTATTTTGACATTTTCCAGATTAAAATAGGTCAGTTTTTCAGTTAGCAACACCCTTCTACTTTTGTTACAGAATTTGCCTTCCAATGCTTCTTGAAACAGAAGTGCTCTCTGCTGCCCAGCTCTGTCCTTCTGCAGCTTATGGGATGACACCACACTAATCCTGCTTGTTGTGGCCTCCAGCAGCCCCTATGCTAGCCAAAAAACAGCAGCAAGCTCTGTCACTTCCCACAACGCTCACACATGCCTGCACACTATAGAAGCTTATCTAGAAAGAGATTACTGGCAAGTAATGGGGCTTATGTCTGGGAGACAAGTGGCAAGTTGGGGGGGGGCTTCTGTCTGGGGAATCATGAGCTCTGCAGCTCCTTCAGACTTGTAGAGGCACTGAAATAAGGAAGAAAATCTGATCCCACGTCTTATTACTGCTCTAGAAGATAATCTGTGCTTGATCCACAAGTAACTCTGGCTCAGGAACCTCAAAAAACCAAAATTGATTAAACACCCACATGGCTGATATGCATTGCTGTAAACATGTTATGCCCAAACTATTTGTAGAACAAATGGCAAGTAAAATGAGATGGATGGTTTGAAAGATTGCTACACTGGACTGCTACACTGGACATGGCAAGAAAATTCCCCCGCCCACCTTAGTTACCTTTTTTTTTGTTTTTTTTCATTGCTGCTGCTGCTTTGTTCTACCAAACTAATGTATATTTTAATGAGCTGTCCCAACACAGCACCAGGCTATCATCAGCAATGTGCTAGAAAGGCCTCTCAGGGCCTCCCAGGAGTTATTTATTAAAATTCTGCCACCAAACAAAAGGGAATTGCAGATTTGTTAATTATTATTGGCAAGGTCCTGACAAGGTATTGGGAATTTCTTCCCTGCTTCTGATGCAGCTTAGGCATCATCTCAATTGTGCTAAGCAGCATCCGTGCTGAAGATCACTTAGTTCTGAAGCTTATAAAATTATATCCAAGAAATAATTTTAGGGAGGTTGGCAGTTGCTTTCGGAGAAAACCTTCTTCCATCAAGTGCATGCTGTGCCTAAGATATTTCCCAAGAGGAGGGACTGCTCATCTTTCAAGTGGTAATTACATAAATTCAAAACTATGGTGTACTGTTAATATACTAAATATAGTTCTCAACAAAACAAATAAATCATTCTGAGAATGGCCTTTACATAAAGTGTCTGCAGGTTACTATTGTTTTACTGCAAGAGCTAAAGTAATAGAAAATCCACTTTAGTTCACCACTGAAATAAATTACTAGATACTTCTATCTTACTCATCCCATCTGTAGGAATATCCCTTCAAACATGTTTATTTTGAAGCTCAAGAGAGAAATCTGTGGTCATCTGTTGCGGCATAACCACAAAATGCTTATTCCGAATTCAATTTTTTTTTTTTTTTTGTTACTAGGTGAGTTCAGTCACTAGATCACCTCTGGTTATTTTGGGGTTTTTTTGTTTGTTGTTTGGGTTTTTTTGTTTTTGAGTTAAAGTACAGCCATGAAGACTGGATACATTAATATTGTGTCTACTTGTAAAGAATGTCAGTTTTCCTCCAGCAGCCATATCAAACTGTAGTACACTTTTACTCTATGGTGCTTAAATACTTAAATATATAGGCAGCCTCTAATGTAACAAAAGTGTTCTGAGGAAGTACTCAACCAACTTATTACATGCATGCCATCAGCTGAGAACTACACAACAGCATACATTAAGGACATGTTTAAAGTTTAAATCCAACATAGCCAGATTGATCTGGAAGTCCATATGCAAAAGGGTTTTGAGAACTGACGCAATAATGTAATCCAGTACATTAAAATAAGTTGCCATTAGAAAGAATAACCTCATAAGAGGCTAACATTAATCTTGAAGCCAGACCAACAGTGCATGACTTGTTCTACACAGCTGCTCAAGGTGGAGAGGGAGCAGGAAGGCTTTGTCTTCCTGCTGTCCCCAGCAGAGAAACTTATCAAAGATGCTGTCCTCACACTTCACGGGCAACTTGCAGGAAAGCTCATACAGAAGAGCATGACACAGCCACACACTAAACCTCATAGCTCCTCAAATTAATACAGCGATTTATAAGCACAACACACTCTGGAAACAGACACAAAGCATACCATTACCTATGGGAAGCAGGGGCTAGATTAAGGAAGGTGAGAAAACAGTTCCACTCTGCAGAACAAAAATAATGAATTAGGGAAACCAGCCCACACCTTTTAAATGGATTACACCACGTGTGCCCGGCCTGACGTGCCCTGAACAACCCATGAAGAAGCAATTCTCTTCCCTATACTCTTATGAGATATCATATTGTCCATATACTGAGGCTTAATAAAAATTGTTTTCCAAAGACTGCTCGAGGCTACAGCTTACAGAGATGCAACTTTGCTAAGCACAAATGGAGCAGGCCACACACCACTGCTGCAGGCACAGCTTCAGCCCAAAAGCCTGCTCTGAATCTCCCCTCCTGAGCACCTAACTGAAGTGCTGGGTCTCTCCTGAACCTCCTATCCTGGGGCTATTCGCCTACAGCTCCAGCCCAGCCCACCATAGATATGCTAATGTTGCTAAACCCGAGTGCTCCCAAATGAAACTTTTCCACTCACAAATGTATCCTGTGCATAAATGCCATGAAAAGATATAAATTGTTCTCCTCAAACCCCAGCAGGTTCCTTAATGACTAAGCTCCACTAATTAGTAACAGCTGTTAATGAAGTGAGCCAGTACAAACCTAACATCTTCAATTAATGCATAAGATTCTTAGACTGAACTAATATTCAAAAGGGAAGCTGTTAAAAAAAACATTGAGGTCAAAATTATTGTTGCCAAGATAATTTTATTTCTTCCAACCCCAGAGATATCAGTCTCTATCCAATAGAGAACATATTTGTACTAAAAACTTCCAATTTTTGTTCAGCTTATGCAAACTGAAAGCCTGCCGTTACTTCTATGTATCTAATGCATTCTTTCTTAACAAATGAACAAGACATGATACAGAATACATACAATAATCCAAATTTGGAACAACACTGTTAATGGTTGACTGACTGTGTAAGTACATATTTGGAAAAATATGTGTTTATAACATGTTGTTTGGAAAGCTTAATTTGAAAAGAGAAAAACTCCTGTATAACAGCAGATGATAGTAAAATCAGAGCATGGTCACCATTTCCATCACATTCTATTCAGCTGTTTTGCTGCTAAATTGTACTTTGATTTGCTTCAACACTGTTGTAATCTCAGTTTGTAATTACAGAAACTTTCTCCCTACATCTTTCACATGTTGGCTGACAATTTAAGTCCACAGCCCAAAAAAAAAAAAAAAAAAATTCATAATCACTCCTTCAGGAGCTGAAAAATTGAAGAGCTCTCTTTACTCAAGTCTAATCTGACAGTATTCCAGATACTGCAGTCATCTCAACACACCTGTTTTCATTTTCTATAGTGTTAATGAAAACCTAAAGTTTCATGACTATTTACTCCACAGACAATAACTGCACAAGCAGATCTATAGCTATCTTGAAATGCCCTTCCCATGGCTGAAATTAAATGATTCTTCCTACTCTTCTACTAGTCAGGCACTGTTACAAGTGCCCCAGTTCCCAGTGGTGAAAGAAAATTATGTCAGAAACTACTACTAACATCATCCGAAGTAGTAGATTTTCAATCCAAGTGCTACATGGCCAATTAAAAGAAAAATATTAAAATGAATACTTAATACAAACAGTTTGCCTTTTAACTATATTCTGAAGTTGATCCACTGAAATACAGAACAAAGTGTCCTTAAATATAAAGTGTTACGAAAATCAACCTGTTACTACAGAAGCCATAAATGAAAGGGAAAGAGAATGAGAGAAAGGAAATGCATTCACTAAGTTACTTCCAAAATGTTTGCCTAACCCTAATTATAGTCCTTCTCATTGTAGGTAGAGCTATGCAGATACCCAGTTAGAGCTCTTAGAGATCCTTTTGGGACTTCAGTGATGCAATAGCAGGTAGGGAGAGAGCGCTAGGGACTAAGAGTTATATATTTACATATTGGCCCTAAGGATCTCATTTTTAAATTCTTTATCCCATATAGTATTAGTTTTAAGTTAATAATCACTTATTAATTTAGGTAATTAAAACTACAACATTATTACTGATTTTTTTTAGGTAACTGTATTAGAACCATCTAGGATTTCCAAGTAGAGGGATTTTTTGCTCTTATATGATATGCCATAGAAATATTGAAATATGTAAAAGAAAAAAACCAAAGAATAGAATCATCTATACGTAATGATTTACAGTCCTGATGCAGCTTTGGGAAAAAAGTGCAACTCCAGAGAACATCACACTCAACAAATAAAGAACAATAGAAAACAAGTAGGTGGCCTTTTTAAATCTTTTTTTTTTTTTTGAAATAAGTTTTTTGTATTTGATCTTCGCATTTTTGTGTGTGTATGCCCAGAAATTGCACGAATTCTCAAGCCAAAACCTGCACAAACCAATTGAAAAACTCCATTCATCTGAGTGACTTGTAGATCATTCCATCGAGATCCAAATTCATAACTCTAGTCTGGACATTGGTCCTGTACTAATATCACTATTTTACTTATTTCACTTCTCCAGACATTGTCCCCAGTGTAGCTGCAGTATGCCAGTACAATCTTGCTTTATACCAGGATTTCTTGTTCCCCCTTCCATTATAGAATACATTCCCTTCCTCCTGAGTATTCTCAGGAGTAGCTTATTTCTACAGTAAAGTTGGTGTGTGAACTCCATTGTTTGTTTTAAACAAAATATGGCAACAAGATTTTTTTTTTTTTTAAAAGTCGTCTTAGTTTTCCCTTTATTTTTAATCTTTCCCTATTCCATTAAAATTTCCTTCTGGTTGACCTCTACAATGTTCAAAGACAGTTCTGATGGTACGAATTCCAAATATAAAAAGATCATTGAAATACACTCAGAAACAGCATTTACAGAAAATTATTTTCCTTAAATATGTGGTTGGTGAGAAAAAAAAATCATTTTCTAGTCAGAACTTTTTTTTTTTTCCCAAAACTCAACTTTACCCCAAAGACAGCAAATAATTCCCTGGAAACACCAAAGAAATCACTACTTGCACTTTGTAAAGTGCTAAGTTTCTGCTCAGCAGAAGTACTTCTGAACATTTCACTGACATGGTGCCTGTTTTTAGGTTGTAGTAAGACCTGAAAGCCTGTGTTTCTTCTGGCCTTTAGGGTAAGTCATGAGAGTTTGAGGGTCTGCCAGACATCTTCCAGCAAACTTACCTGAAGTGGTTCAACACTATCACCCTCAACTATCTCCTCTGTCACTCTGAAAGAGGTTACTGACCCCAGAAAGATTAACCATGCAAATACAACTAACAATAAGCCAAGTGGCCACCTTCATTTCAAAGACAGTACCATGTGGTGGTTCTTTACTAAAAACCTGATAATAGAACAGGCTATTTCAAGTTGAGGATGGGAAACTTTTACTATTAGATAAGTGTTCTTCTCTTCGTTTTCATAGAAATGTTTTTAACAATACACCCTATTTCTAAGTTACTCCACTTGGAAAACAGCAAAAGCCACTGGCAGCACCAGACATCAGAGACACCACCAGGATGAGTACCTGGACTTTGGTTTGCTTATCCGAAGTTGTGATGTGCAACTGATCTGAAGCACCAACATTGCTACTTAACATAGTTGGGGGCAGGGAGGAGGGTAGGAATGCTTGAGAGATCCTGATGCCTTTAGAAAGAAAAGGAGGAAAAAAACCCCACATAGTGCACCTGCAAGCCATGCCTGAAAAAAAATAAACAAACAAAACAAAAAACCCAAAACCCATGTACACACAAGTGAGTAGAATTTAGAAATGAAAACCTCTAAGTGCTCAACAATAACACAACCAAAAATTTCATGTTCTTTTTCACAGTGTTCCATTAAAACAGCCAAATTTAAATTTCACTGTTAGGTAAGAAGTACACAAGTATATATTTAACTTGAGAGGAATATGGGCATAAGGACACAAAAGAAACTCTAGGGACTTCTTGTTTCACTGCAGGGAACTTATGCTTCTTAATTCGCTCAGCACCTGGACTTTAAATCAGCCCCCCCACATTACTAATTAATGTTGGTGCACAGTAGCACTTGGTAGCAAAACTAACAGCTAGAAGAGAGCATTTCCAATAAAGACACCCCATTGACAGTGCAGGTTCCCTTAAAACGACTTGCTCATTACAACTTATTACCTTCAAGTTACAAGTATGTAAGAAGTGCAAGTGCAGGTGATTACACTGAAAATCAAAAAAGAATCAATGCAAAACAATATCTCTGGAGACACTGTTGAAATGGTCTTTCCTCACATGCACAGTTTTGCTTTCAGTGTGTATGTTAGATCTCAAGACAGCATGACTTTTCCAGAACATTGACTAAGTAAATGACATTCCCATCAGAAATAAGGTTGAGGTATATGGTAGAGGAGCAAATTTACATCCTCTTCTGGCCTCATTTTGCCAGCATACTACACAGTAGCGAAACGACAAAAGCCCTTTATTTATTCAATTATCTTGATTAGGTTTAGTTATAATACCATACACTGATAATTAATAAGTTTAAAGCAGAGTTATAATCAGAAAATGATAATATTTTCTAATATGATTTATCTTCTATGTTTAAGCATGTTCTTTGAAGCTCTATTACATATTACTCAGTCACTCTAACTGTAACAAAGTACAATACGCAAAGGGATATGTAACTCTGATGGTAAGGTTCTGAAACACATTGAGTAACTACACATCTGTATCTATAAGGACAGTGTGGCACCCTGGCTCTCGATAATGTGCACATGACTCAGAGGCTCTCCTCTAGAAACACTCTGAGCAGTTTCCTCCAAGAGCAAACTCAGGCACTATTAGTAAGATAATTTTCTGCGTGATTTACTCTCCAATATGGATATAGAAAATCATCATGCCAAGTTTGGCTTCCTCTGAACAGGACACTCAGACTGAGATAGGTACTGTGTGTCACAATATAAACAAATAAAACCAGTCAAAAGATCAAGTGTGAAAAGCATCAAATATATATTTTAAATGAAATGTGCATCTCTCTGTTCAGAACCATGAGTTTAATAAAATGCACCACAAAACAAAGAGGGGAGTGTCTAAGGAATTGAGGGGGAAGTTTGAAGTGTTCAAAAGTATGGAGGTATAGTGAGAAAAAGAAAAACAGAAATCAAACTGTGTGAAAGGTACTAATTCTATAACCTAAGTTCTAAAACTACGAAAAAGTGTCTTCGTATGCAGAAATAGCAAAAATGTGTTTAAATCCTTTTTCATGTTACATTGATATAAATTATGCATTCAATTTTTATTTCATTTAAACACATGTAATTAAAAACTAAGCAACTTATTCAAGCTGTAACAAGAGGTGATAGTGAGAATGAATACACTTTCCTTTATGGGCTTACAAGTGCCAGTTGCACTTTGACAGCATAGGACCTAAGTGGATGATTTCTGAGTGAGGCTTCTGCAAAGTACAACATCCACTGACCTGCTGTTTTATTCTGCAAGTGGGAAGAAAAATGTCTGAAGTAATTTAAAGTTTCTGTAGTTTTAAGACACTGCAGCAGTAAGTCATAAAAGCTGGACTGTATCTGGTGGGCTTACGAAGACAAGGAGTTTCAGAGGCAAGTCATTTGCACTGTCTATTGAGCAAGCTGTTTGCCTGAAAACATAAGTTGATAAAACTTGTATTTACAGAAAGTCCCTTCATGGAGAGGGTACCAATGAAGTTATATAGAAATATGATCCCATGAGACCATTTCCATTTGTTTCCATATTCTTTGGGTTCAGTTCAAAAGTTTTGAGTGTAAGAATGGCACACGCTGAGTGAGGTCTCAAAATGAGCAGAGGTAGGCTTTGAAATATACCAGGTTTTACACTTCAGTTACTATGGACAAACTTAATAGTTTTTCACTCATCCCTTACTCAAAGGATCTGATCTAATGGCTGTTAAATTCATGTCTTTTCATCTCTAACCATCATCAGATAAGCTCAAATTTATTTTAGACTAAGGTAAAAATGAGAGATACAAGTAAAAAAAATTTACTTTCTGGAAGATTTAAAACATTACAAGAATCAAAACTATTAAGTATGATTAAAAACAGGGTGAATTTTACCCAATATTTATTCAAAACATCTGCATACATGTATTAGCACAATCTTTTTTATTTATGTATTTAAATTTTGTAGATGTGCCAATAGGAAGACAGCTCACAGTGGCTTTGGGATTTTTTTTTCCATCTTGTGCAAAACACTTTACCCGAGAAGAAATGTCTATTTGTTTACTAGTTTTAGCTATATCAGGGTTTTTTTGCAAGGCTAAGATTAGAAAAAAATCCAATAGCTGCATACCAGTTCTACTATGTCTGTAGGAACTGGAGTTGCTCAACTTCACTAAAAATGATACTGTCAGTATTTTAAATGCATGCAATATACTTACCTAAGACAATTTTTAGTCTGGTTCCTTCCCCCCCACCCCCTTTTTTAACCTCCACATTAGCTCTATTGCCAAACACATTGGAGATTATCAGCAAATACTGAAATTGGCAAAAACACTCCTCCTCTGCTGATCACCACACAAGCTACACAGGAACAAATCTTAAATAGTTTCACTAAAGTCACTACAGTACACAAATACTCCTGTTATGAATATTTCTGTTTGATACCAGTGGCTCAAGGGACCCAGTCTCAAGTGGGTCCAGGTGGTTGGACAGTTAATAGAATTTAGTGTCAAACTATACCAGTCACAAGGAAGATAAAGGTGACAAGCCCTCTTTAGGTTTCTTTTTGTCAATCCATGCTGCATGCATCTATGTGTAAACACAATCCATTTATATATTTGCCTGTGTGTATGTATAATCCATAAGTCATTGTACATATACATTTGAAATAAAATATTGACACTCACTTGTTTACTTTTTTATCTCTTCAAACTCAGTGCAAAAGTAAATTTAAACTCAGTCACATTCAGAACTTTAGCATAAAAGAACCCCAAAAAGAATAATTTAAGCCTCTCGAGCGAGACCATTTAATCTTCAAAATGTTAAGACTTTTTACACCCTTTAAAAAAATATCATTTCCCAAATGCAATGCCACAATATTGCCTCTGAGAGCTAAGAGATAAAGTGATACACATATGCTGAACACATGGATATGAAGGAAGTGGTTACCTTGGCAACAACAACCCTGTAGAAGCTTCCTTCTACTATATTAGAATAGTGACTATTGGAGAAACATTTTTCCCCCCTCTGTCAGATTCTGAAAATAAGTTATTCCATTTCGTTTGTTGATTTTGGGAGCCTTATACTTTCTGCAGTTATACACTTGCTGTATCCCATGTATGTCCAAGTTCTAATACATAACACTTTTGTAGCATTTGATTTCTATTGATTTCCAAGTTAAAATACATTTTTTCTTACCCAAAGCTGTAGACATATTTCAACAGACTGAGTTTGTCACCATGATCTGCAACTGCAGACATTGTATATTCTGCAAATGTAAGTAAAACAAACATCTTAAAATATTTTTAACAAATAGCTCTCAAACATAAAAGTACATGTAAGAGCCTGTTATTGAGAAAAATGTATTTGCAGCCATCATGAATAGAATTTTCAAAAAGCGCCTAATGAATCAAGGAACACAATTAGAACTGAAGGATTTCCACGGTCCCCAAAGCTGTTTCTGGAAATTCTGTGTCACAGACTTTTTTTTTTTAAAAAGTATACCTGGGAGCATTCCCCCAGGACACCCTTTGCTACAAGCAAACACGCCTTTTTTTGTTTAAAAGGGTCCACAGATGATTCTTTTCACACGTGCCATGCACTGCAAGCCATGCTAAATACTTCCGAAAGCCAACAAACTTATGATCTGTAACAGAAGACCAAAAGCCACAGCTCTGTGTGACAGGAAGAGAGCAGGAAACCTCAAGGACAAGGTTGATACTGGACCAGTCATCACTGTAGAGTACAGTACTCCTGATTTTTGCATCATGCATATCAGCAAAGGCAATAAATTCTTATTCATACAGTCACATTGTTCTGGGACTATACAGGTTTCCTACTGCCTAGAGCAGATTCAGAGGTTACACTTCATCTTTGAGATGGAAAGTAAACCTATGAATTTGTATTAATGCTTCTGTCTTATAATCATGTAAATTACTTATAGAAATCTTGCTTCTATTCAGTGTGATCAGCCACTATAATAATATCACTTTATTTAGTTATCCCTCATTCAGAGATACATTAAAACAACGTCTTACCATCTATATTATGGTCAGTCTGACTACTTGGTGGACAAAGGGATATGAGGGTTATGGAGTTTACTTTGTCAAATTTAACTTTTAACCTGTTTATTGTATTATAATTTGTGTTCATTATGTTCTACAGCATTCTATGTGCCTTGGGAAAGAAATATATGATTCTAATATGCTAATTATTACTAATTATTAATCACTTGTTAAAATCACGGTTACAAAATCATGAATCAGACAAACCTCAGGCATGTGAATTTCTGAATATCCTACCATAACTGGACAAAGAGAAGGTTATCGCATCCAGTAGCAGGTTTGAATACCCCCAGTCACGTCTGATAAAGGCATTAGATAAAGGAAGACAGCTAGCAACTGCAAACAAAGTCTCTGCCAATTCCACCTTTGGTTCCACACACAGTTGCAACCCAGGAGCAGCAGTGGACAGGACTAGAAAGCTTTTGTTTACAAAGGTACATGGCAATTGTTTGGACTACAAAGTACAGCATCCATAACTGCGCACAAAACATGCTTGAGTTGTGCTCCATTCCCTTCCGTGGGAGAGAAACTCACTGTGGATAGTACCAATGGATAGAAGACACGTATATATCATACTATAATACATACAGAATCAGCACTGTCCATAATATGTCTTGTTATTCCAGTAGTAAGAGGCACTAGGTACCTGGATGAGTAGTATTCCCTCTGGAAAAAAACCATAGTAGCAACAGTACTAACAGCATGACTTCAGTCTAATCAGTATCACTCCTACTGATTTCTCATCAGTAAGATTAGGAACACTTAAATAAGAACTAAGTGCCTAAATTCTGGAGAGACTGTGCTTCACAAACTCTCCTGCCTGTGACAAGACAGCTCCATTCTAAGGACGCAACATATGAAGAAGTGCTGTCTTCTGCAAATGCTTTCAGCGTATGTACTTAGAAAAAATGCTGAATTCAGCTTATGCCTGTTGTGTCATTTCTCAATAGGCTCGAAGCTTGCTTCCCCTACATCAAGTCATCCCTACTGCTCCCTGATGAAGCCCCACTGGCAGCACACGATGCAGTCAGATTGTTGCTAAGAGAACAAACATGCTAATATACAACTTGCTTACTTCCATTTCCTGGTCATTTGGAAGCTACTTCTAAATCTTGTTATGCTGGTATCATTTATTTGAGCAGAAATGCCATTATAACATCATTTAGCCCTAACACCTCTCCCACAGAGTTAACTGTTTGTGACCACACTAGTCAATTACTGTAATTCCTTTCCAGCAGCGATCTGCTGCTGCTTATAGACTGCACAAAATGCAGAAACTTTTCTCCTGGCACACACAGGCCCAAGGAAAGACACACTAAGTGGGATACAAAGACCATATGCTAATGAATGAAAGATGTATTAAGTATCCAAATCAGGAAGAGACAGCTCAAATTAAGATTTCAGTTGCCTCAATAGGTTATAACAAAATTCTGCATGGTGTTACAGATGTTTCTTAAAATAATCAATGCAACCAGACTAGAACAGAGTTTCACGCCACAGTGCCATAATTAGCTTCAGCCTCCTAGTACAATTATAAAAGCAACAGCTGCTAAACTACCCTCTGAGCACTTCAAAGAACTTCTATAGCTTTAATTCCGCCTAGAAATTGGATGTGTGTTAAGGTTTTTCAGCCTCCAACATACACTGCAAAATTTAAGTTCTGCCAACTGTAAGCGTTCAAGTCTCACCATACAAATAGAAACTATCAGCCATATGAATGTTATCTTATTCTGATAGGGAAATAGTCACAAAATATTGGAGCCGAGTAAAGTAACATTGTGTACATATATTCTGATCCAACTGAGAAAATTGGATCACCTGACTCTAGATGCTCTTATAACTGTCAGTTACTGGACTAAAATCTATTCCCTTTCGTATGACTTTTAAGTAAATGCCGGGGAAATGCACATCCATGAGAATTGTTCAAATTAGAGATTAAGAAAAAAGTTTATGTTTTACCTCAAAGCTATGTAGTTTAGAAATCTGCATTTTTTTTTCCCATGTATTTGTGTGACTATTTCACTCTCCAGACCATAGTCTACTTCCATACAGTTTAATAAGAAGATACTTTCTGTGCTACATATCTCCAAATCTGGATAGAGATGTAATTCCACATGTCAGCCTTTGACTAACTCATCTTTCTGGTGTAAATCAGTTCAAATAAACTTTGGTGGAAGAGTTTTCTATTAGAAAATTCAGATTAATCTAAGTTACAGTTTCACAGTCATACATCAAATCTGATAACTCTTTGATTCCTAACGCTTCCAACTGTATGAACCAGTGTTATGTATTGGTTTGTATGTTGCCTTGACAGTACATATATGATGCGCTGCTTTTCACATGTAATCAGCATAGAAGCCCATACTAAATGATTTTACATTACTGAAATTAAATGGTACAATCTAATGAAACACAGCATTTCCAAAGATGCTATAGATCTAAGACTGCTGGAAGAGCAGAGCATACAATGCTATAGCTGTCCATTTAAGAAGTCTTGATGGTATGTATTTCTGGGGCATGATTTTTGAGCAGAAAAGTCATGCTCAAGAGTCAGCAGCTAGCAGGTTCTGCATCTATTAACATGATATTATGAGAACTGCTATACTAGACTGAAATAAAGATCTATCTTATCCAGTACAGCCACAATAGCATATGTTATAGAAAAAGAATTCAAGAAACATGAGAAATGCAAGATATTCTTTTGGATACAGCCACCATCCTTCCAGCAAGCAGCGGTTAACAGAGTAAGATAAACACTGACAATTAGTAGTTTGGCAACAGCAGCCTCACTACTCCAATGATGTAGTTCAGGATGTTACTGAAATACACAGGTTCAAGATTTCATCTTTGGAAACAAAAATTCTTTTTTAGAGTAAATAAAATTATGTATTTAACATGTAGAATCAAGTTTAGATTATTGATTCATAAAAACCTTCTAATCAAGAAACTAATTTTCAGTTATCGCAGAGGCAGTTTATGCCCAGAGCCACAGACTCACCAAATGAACATGTAAGTGGCACTGTTCTTCCCTTTTTATTCTAACCCCTGTGCAGAGAGTTTAAATTGGCCATCTAGGCAACAGTGAGAGTGGAAATAAAGGTGCAGAGAGGTGAGTTGATTTGCTTTCCCAGATGGATGTCAGAAGATGTGGACAGAACTAAGGCCCTCTGAAATTCAAATCCAATTCCTAGGCTTGGATTTATGCCACTTGTGTTTCCTCCAAATGTGTGTCTCAGTGAAACTATATAGGGTACTTTGAGACTGCTAGGTCTACAAGGTTATTTTTACATAAAAGACCTACAAAACAAAGCAATGTATGAAGCAACTTGTTTAGGAAACAACTTGGATGTTGCATTTTATACAAAACAAAATATATGAAATTAATATGCTGCAGGAAACAGAAAAAGAAAAAAATAGCTACATGATAAAGTCACTTATATCACACTTTAGCAACTGTATGTAGCTCCTTGCTACCAAAGATCTGCTTTCTAACAGCAAATAATAAAATTATACTTTTTTGTGCTGTTAATTATATGCAAATTACAATTGGGTGCACATTAATGCAAAGAGTTGAATATCCATTTAATCAGATCCTCCCTGCAGCGTCCAATGATAAAAATGACAGAAGACTTGCATTACTAATTCCAAACTTCTCACATCTTGTACCTACTTACCTTGTAAACGAACTGCTACTGTGACACCTGCCTGCTGGGCTGAAGGTTTATGTTGATTAGGTCTATAGGAGCCAGCAGTAATCCTCCTGAAGGCAAAGTTCAGTTCCCTGAATTAGGAAACCTAAAGAGCAAATCCCTGTAATAACTAGAATCATTTAGCTGCTGAAATCAACAACAAACCCCTAACATTCAGGATCATTTGATAAGGATTTAGGCTGTAGCCTATTCCAACATGCTCCATGGTGAGGCCACAGATCTATTGTTTAGATCTAGTTTCCCTCTCACATCAGCAGGGAAGAGAAGTGTCTCTAAACTATCTGATTACACGTATAATCTTCCTTGAGTTCTCTTTTCTGAAAAAGAGCTGCTGAATATCTACCCTTTTCTCAGTCTCTTTTTTTTTTTTTAGCTTTCATCTTCACTTCTAATTCCAGCATTGAGAGAAACTTCCCAAGGAATAGAAGGGCAAAAGCCTCCTTGATGTAGATTTGCTGTATTAATAACAGTGACAAGAGGGCCCTTAACCCTGTTTAATAGCTAAAAAGACAAGTGGCAGGGGAAGAAAACAGAAATTTATACGAATGAGACCATATTCTATTATGCTGCCTCACACGGTGACAGCATAGACTCATGAATTTTCATCCGACATGACAGTTGAAATCATTCCCTGGGTCTTAACTACAGAGAACACAGATTTGCCTTTCTCCCCTCATCACAGAGCTGTGCTGAAATCAGCACCAGTTCGGACTGGCTTCTCACGAAACTGTCCTCATAGAAAGAAGGATGAAACTGTTAAATTTCCCGCCTCCCCCCAGTGCATTACTACAGGAAAAAGGCACTCTTCCTGTTGGGATGGTAGATCCCACCAACCTGAAAGAGAGATTCCTTATTGTCAAGTGGCACAGCTTTGATCAAAAACCCCAGGCAGTCCTGTTTAGCGATTAACACAGAGATAAGACTCCGTTAAGGAGGGGTCATTTGACTTGTGTAGCAGGAATGGTACTTGCGTTAGATGTGTGTCATGGATCCACTTCCTTTCAGCCAGTAGAGACTGTAGCAAAGTAAGCTGATCATAAGATAGAAGATAGAGACATTACTGATGATGGCAGTAAGCCCTGCTGCAAACCCTCCCTCCTAAATACTGGTAGGAGGAAATTCTCCTGGAGTAAGTGACTGCAGAGGAAGTACACAACCCCTGCAAACTTATTGCCATCTCAGTGGAAGCATCTCTAGAACCTAGCACATGTCAGTGTCTGGAAGGCACTCTATTGTTCTGTTATCAAACCAAACTCATTAAGAAATTAATGAATTGGCTAGATGGTCGCACTCAAAGAGTTGCGGTCAATGGCTCAATGTCCAAGTGCAGACCAGTGATGAGCGGCGTTCCTCACGGGTCAGTATTGGTACTGACACTGTTTAACATCTTTATCAGTGACATGGACAGTGGGGCCAAGCACACCCTCAGCAAGTTTGTTGATGACACCAAGCTGTGTGGTGTGGTTGACACGCTGGAGGGAAGGGATACCATCCAGAGGGACCTTGACAGGCTGGAGAGGTGGGCCCGTGCAAACCACATGAAGTTCAACAAGGCCAAGCACGCACAAGCTCCTGCACATGGGTCGACACAATCCCAAGCATGACTATAGGCTGGGTGAGGAATGGATTGAAAGCAGCCCCGAGGAGAAGGACTTGGGGCGGTTGGTGGACAAGCTCAACACTGACCCAGCAATGTGCACTTGCAGCCCAGGACACATTTGGCTTTCTGGGCTGCATCAAAAGAAGCATGACCAGCAGGTCGAGGGAGGTGATCCTGCCCCTCTACTCGGCTCTTGTGAGACCCCACCTGGAGTACTGCATCCAGCTCTGGGGGCCCCAACATAAGAGGGGGACAGATCTGTTGGAGAGAGTCCAGATAAGGGCTGTAAAGATGATGAGAGGGCTGGAGCACCTCTCCTGTGAGGAGAGGCTGAGAGAGTTGGGGTTGTTCAGCCTGGAGAAAAGAAGGCTCTGGGGAGACCTTATAGCACCTTCCAGTACCTAAAGGGGCTACAGAAAAGCTGGAGAGGGACTCTTTACCAGGGCATGTAGACAGGACAAGGGCTAACAGCCTTAAGCTGAAGGAGGGTAGATTTAGATTAGGTTTAAGGAAGAAATTCTTCTATATGGGGGTGATGAGGCACTGGAAGAGGTTGTGGATGCCCCATCCCTGGAAGTGTTCAAGGCCAGGTTTGGATGGGACTGTGGGCAACATGGTCTAGTGGAGGGTGTCCCTGCCCATGGCAGGGGGGTTGGAACTAGGTGATCTTTAAGGTCCCTTCCAACCCAAACCATTCTGTGATTCCATGATTTAGTGGTTGCTAATCTAACACTGACTATTCAATAAGCACAGGGTATTTTAAAACTTTCTGTAGTATGTTATACATATTTTGAAATCTCTTTAATTACAGATGAGATAAATACATAATTACAGACTTAATGAGTAAAGAATACACTCTCTATGAAGTCATAATCACAATATTTTCTGCAGAACATGTTGTTTGTTTTTTTTTTTAACCAGACTGTCCATGATGACTTGTTAGATGCAACTGTGTCACTTGCAAACAGGAGTCTATTTCATAGGTCATTGATCTAATATAGTGTAATGGCTCCTTAGAAGCTTTTTTTAGTATGTCTATTTAGCCATTGCTGTGACAGAGCCATAGAAGAGCTGTTTTCTTGAAGTAACCTTTGTTTTTCTTTGCTCTGTCCTTCTAAAAACCTATGTTTCCTTATTGCTGCTGACTTTCTCTCATAAGGAAGGTTAAATAATTTTAATCTTCCTTATCAGCCATATTTAAGCCACATTTTTACTTAAAATAATATTTATTCTTAACATTTGAATCTACTGACAATGGCATTAATGTTGTCTTCATTGGGATGAAATCATTATGGAGCAACCCAATTTTAAGTTAAAAAGGGAAAGATAATGTTTTATCTGTGAATGAAAAAGATGCAGAGTAGTACAAAATCTGCAAACTAAAATTCTGGAAGATATTCAAAGTTGTTTGGACATCTAAAGATGGATTTGAATTCCAAGTTCCATTTTTAAACTGAGTAAACAATGCTAAACTGAAATCAGTTGTCATTTAGGTATCTACATATTTTGAAAATTCAGTTTGTGCTGAGCTTAGGTAATTCACTACAGCTAATAATTCTTTTCACAGTGACTGTTGAAAATACAAGTCAAAATTTTATAATTTTAAAATTATGTATCCATCTCATTACAGGTTTTTCTCCTTAAATAACCTAAAGAATAATTTAATTTTCATTTCAGGAAGCAAGATGTGTAATTCTAGGTAGCAAAGTATCCTCAAAGCAGACAAACACATCATTCTCTAATATCACAATATGCAAAAAATTAGCATATGTTTATTAAGTGATATAATTACTTACATATATATTTTAATATACCCTCCTTGTTAGCCAAAATATTAACTATTATTACCGTAATATTATATGTAGTTGCAAATCAGTGTGTTTAATTGTTTATACCCAACAACAGGACTGAAACTTTCTTTAAGAAAATAATTAGGTACAGATTAAAATTAATTATTGAAATACAGGTTTCCTGCCTGCTAACTTCAATCATGATTTAAATCACCAATTTTAATCAAGTCACCCTGCTGTGACCTACCAAAAAAAGTTTTCTGAATTGTAATCAAATAATATGCAGTACTCAGTATTAATTGGAGCATTTTATGGTTAGGCCTGGTTTCTGAAATGAGGCATGCAAGTGCTTCCATGGGACTGAATTCTTAATTTGTCATTTCTCCTTTCATTACATATGTCAGAGTTTTCTTGCATAAGATGTACAGTCTTATTTGTGTAGATGACTGTATGAGATCCCAGTGCATTCAACTGCATTGTAAAAGAGACAGCATTTCTTAAAGAACCGAGATGTCTATCAGCCTATTACTCATTTGATGTATCTGTATCATCAAAATATTTAAAATAGCAGCCTATGAAACCTCTTGGTCTGATTTGCTCATATCATTAGATAATCTGTGACCTATTATTATAATTAACTCAGATTCATTTCATTTCTAATTGCTAACAAAATACTCTTCTGACAATACCCATGCATGCTTCTTGTCTGACACATGTAGTTTATCTAAATGTTTCTGTATTTACCATCAAAATGAACACATTGTCTCCCATACACTGTACATAGACAGTTTCTAGGAGCTCTAGATATGTTAGACCATATTGTCTTTATGTAAATGACAGTAAGAAGAATACTTCAATTCTTGTGCTGCCCACTAGCAATTGCACTTTGGCTCTCAGCAAAACAAACCTTTCTCACAATCTGCACATATTTAACTTTCAATGTCATCATGAGCTTACATTTGTCTGTCTATCATTTGCCTTCAGAAATTAAAGACAGAAAAGCAGGGTATTAGGGAAAATAAGATGCAACCATATCATCCTAAACAGCATACTGAAAATATCTCCACCTTGCCTAAAAATCCTCATCTAGCTTTATCAAAGGGTCAAGAAATTTTTTGCACATCACATATATCTCTTCGTGATTAAATAGTTCTGGTAATCTACTACCAGGGCCAGATGAAATCTTTATATTTCTTATTACAAAAATAAGGTAGGAAAACTGGTACAGGGAGAAATATAATTGCATCACATAACTGACATTAAGAGGATACAGTTTATACAAATGATTATACATGACAGATGATTTATAGTTTTATCAATGTAAAAAAAGAAATGTTGCATTGACCTTTGGATCCTTACTACTGCACCAAAAATAGGGACACAGAGTTGTTTGTTAAATGTCAATCAAGTTTTATTTTAACAAAAAAAAAATAAAGAGATAAGAAAAACAGACAGTATCATTCTCCATTTTACACTATTTCAAACTCCCTAAGTCCTGGCAAAGGGATTGGATTACAATTCTGCCACATCTCCACATTCTTGTGGATTCTTCTTGGGGTAGCCAAATAGTGAATAAGACGTGAAAGACATTTTAGAATCCCATACCTCTCTCCATTTAAAGCTACAGTAGATACTCTAAGCTAGCAAATGAACATATACTTGGATGACGTTGTTTAACCTTCATCTTTAATTATTTTGCCATTGCTCGGGGGGGGGGGGGGGGGAGATACCTACACTAAAGCTACCCAATTCTATTCACAATCGCAGTGTCTGCTGGAGGCCAACTGACAAGCTAATGTGATAGTCAGTGGTGTGTCTCTTTGAAGTTAATCAAGCCAATACCTACACCCCAGAAATTGTGGGCTGGACTTCAAAAGATTGCAGAACAAGAATCAAGAGGTCCTGAGGGGAAAGTATGATGGATGACAAAGAGTTGCCCATTTAGATAATTATGTAAATGGTCACAAAACTATGTCTGTGAAACTCCAAGACAGTAAAAAAGGCATTCATAGGAATGCATTAACTTGATCTGAAATGCAAGAAATCATAAAATTCGCACAGAGATCATGTCTTTCATAGTTTAATCAAAAGCTCCCTTTCTCAACATAACAGTTTTTGAAACTAAGCAGGAACATCCAAGTAGCAGTTACCATTGGTCCTTATTATTTCACCTCTGCTTGCATACTAGATGAATACAGTTAGTTTTAACACGGTCAAAAGCTTGATACTCAAATTATTACTGGGCATCGTCCGTAATACTCGCTAGATAAAAGCCATAACAACTCCCTCAGAGAAAAAACAAGTAAGAGTGACAAAAGAGAAAGCAAGCTGTAATGTGTGTCATTTCCTCCCTTGGTTTTCCATAGTAAGAGAAGTCACATAATCCTCCAGGAATATGTTTTCAGAGTCCCTGAAGAACCTGAACAGCTTAGGACACAGCCCCATATGCATTTGCTCTGGTTGTTGCCCAAGACAGGCTTCATGTCCAAAGATACATGATGTTCCTCTGCATCAGTCCTCACCTGTACTTCTCATGAGACAGCATCAGAAAGATACTACTGTTGGATTTCGTTTTGCCACTTCCAAAGTAATGAGGGTCTATTTTTGTTCTTACTACTTGCTACCCTTCAGGCAACAAGCATTCTCTAACCATTGCTATTACATTAGCCATTAACATCTCAGTAACCTCTTGCATCTTTCTTTACCTCTTACACTCACCTATGACCTCAGTGTGTAATTAGATGCCAGAGTTATTTTATTAAACATGTACAGTGCCTAGCACAACAGGGCTGCAGTACTTGAACAGAAGTTTTAAGCTGTTAGAAAGCAAATAAAAGTTTTAGTTAATATTATTAATCTTCTCAGGACTGAATACTTCCAATGCACAGCCTGCTCTGCAGTGTGAAACTATGCAAAAGAACTGCTTGAGTTATAAGAATGCCTTCCCAAAAAGGCTCACACACAAAATAAAAAGCCTGAAAACAAAGCTAAGTTGCCAGAGCAGGGTCAGTCAGAGGATAAATCACAACTTAGTGACTAATCTGCCCTCCTACTGTGAGCTGTACATCAGGAAGAAAGATGAGGAGGTTCTCAGGTTGGTCATGGCACAAATGGTAAATCTCACAGTTCATCACCAGCTAATAGGAGACAAAATATTAAAACACAAATGTGTCATATTAATGAAAGATGGGTTTAGGTGGTTGGCATTCTTTATAATGAATATTAATGAAAATATTAAAAAAATATATGTTAGTCTATAAGCTCTCTTTTTGCAAATAAACAAACTGACTCAAAATTATAGCAGTTCAGGTTTCAGACACTTTGTCTCTATTCACTGCTTGTACAGCTTGGAAAGTGTTAGTGGTTGTTGAAGCTAAGAAAATTAGATAGAGGTATAGGGCAGTAGCCTGTCACCAGCCCAGCCCAACACCTCTCTCAGAAGATCCAGGATCAGAACAATTAAATCTTACCCATCTAATTCTTCCATCTCTCTTTCTCAGTACGACAGAAGTGCAGGTTTAGCTCACCAGTAATTTCAGGGATGATGTATTCATTAATATCAGAACACACTATAGACCAATCACATGCCTGCATTCAGTAGAGTAGGAATAGTACATTACTACCTTGTCCACATATATGCCTAGGCAAATTCATCAGTGCCTTGGTCCTGGAAGGGAAGTAGATTGTGTCACCATTTCACAGGGTGCCTCATACTACCTCCATTTCTGTCAGGTCTCTTCCCATTTTCCATCCTCTTCCCTTACTCTGTCTTACCAACACGCTTGACTAACAGGAGCACACACTGCCCTATGCCTCAGCCTTACAAGGGGATCTTCCTTCCCTCTGGCATTGTTGCTCTGAACTATGACACTATTTTTTGTTAAATGATACACCAATAAACATTTGCTATGTCTCAGTGAAAACAGTGAGAATGCTTTGCCACTGTCTTCAGAGTAAGCAGAATCAAGGTCTGAAAACTCTTACTCTGCCCCTTTACACTACATATACTGAAAACCGAGTTACTTCACAGACAGAAGCTTAGCTTGTTGTTTGCTTGAGTACATGCTTACAGGGTCAGGAATAAAGAAATAGCTTCCATCTTCGTGCTCCATTATTTCATAGTCCACTAACAGATAATATACCAGATAGCACCAAATCAACTGTTTTTCAAGTGCATTGATCCAAAGATCAATATTGACAACAATATTTCAGAGAATATAAATCTTTGTGTGACCACCTAGTTTCATCACCACCTTGCAGGAGAATCACTTCCAAAATCACAGTACTACTTTTGCTCATGCCTATGCTGTTGTCTCTACAACTTTCACCTAAAGGCAACAATGAACTGCACAGTTTTGTGAAGGGATATAAACTCCCCAGATTTGGTAAGACAGACAGACATCAGCCTATAGAAAGATATAAAATCTGGGTTGTTTTGCTTCAGACTTTCCATATTAAGATCATCCTTCCTTTTGTAACTACCATCTTCTGTCACAAACTCCAAATGCAAGCTTTAGCCCCATTGAACAGCATTATAAGGCACATGCCTTGCCCAAATCTGTCCCTGGGGATCCTGCACTTATAAAATTTTCTCCAAGAAACCTTTGCAGCTTCTTCCCTGTGTTGCTTTTCATTGCAATTCAGGACCACAGGAAGGCTTTTGGTGCTGCACTTCAGTTACTATTATTTACTCTTGACTTTGGATTTCACTGGATAGAGCCTTACAAACAAGTTGTGCTATTTTGACTAGCATAGTGTTCATTTTCTTCATAGGAGAGACTATGTTTTGGATTGGTGTTGAAAGTGTTGATAACACAGGGATGTTTTTGTCACTGCTAAGCAGTGCTTTCACAGAGCCAAGGCCTTTTCTGCTTCTCACACCACACCACCAGCAAGTGGGCTGGGGGACCACAAGGAGTTGGGAGCAGACACAGCTGGGACAGCTGACCCCAACTGACCAGAGGGATGTTCCATACTATATGGTGTCATACTCAGCATATTAAGCTTGGGGAAGGAGGAAGGGGGAGACCTTCTGAGTGATAGTGTTTGTCTTCCCAAGTCACTGTTACACATGATGGAGCCCTGCTCTCCTGGAGATGGCTGAACACCTGCCTGCCCATGGGTAGTGCTGAATGAATTCCTTGGTTTGCTTTGCCTGCACACATGTCTTGCTTTACCAATTAAACCATATTTGTCATAACCCATGAGTTTTCTCACTCTTACCCTTCTGATTCTCTCCATCCCAACAGAGGTGAGAAGCAAGTGAGCAGCTGTGTGGTGCTTAGTTGCCAGCTGGGGTTAAACCATGATACAGGTCTACAGGCATAATTAGGTTAATGAATCACAGAAAGCATGACAAAGTAACTGAAAGTATAGCTAGTAGAAAATAGGGGATAAATACTTTCAAGAAGCAGAAAGCAAGCGAAGCACTAAGAATTCATCACTTCCACAGACTAGAAGAGCAGAAGAGGAAAGGTGACCAACAATCAAAAGGCAGGAAGAAAATACACAGATCCCAGGACATTGAAACTCAAATTTATTTCAAAAACTAGCTAAGTCCACTCTAGCATGTTTAGTGCTTGAGAAAAAACAGCTGCTGAATGCACAAATCAGACATCATAAGGGAAGCAGCTACTCATGACCATATGGTCTTCTACCATTTTTCTTTTCAACTCAGGCAAGACTAATCAGTAGGTTTTGGTAGCTGGGTAACCTTTTGAATCTCATTCTGCAGTTTAAAAAGCAAACTGAGAGGGCAAACATTTTTATTTCAGAAGGACACAAAGAACTCTGTAAGAAAGATATTTTTTTTTTTCAACATTTTGTCTTGTCCTGCAGATAAACACAGACGACTACCCTTGGTGGAATGGTGAATTTATAAGGCTTGGCAGATTTGCTGTACTACTAAGGCTATTGTACAACACACCTAGAACAGAAATCAAGGATTTAATCAGTCCGTAAACAATAGCACACCTTGCTTCCATTGCACATTTGGCAGGCCTACAGACGAGAATAGGTTTTTGGCCTGCCGTTACACTTCTATAACATGAGCTGTGCTTCAAACTGTGCTGGTTCACAGAATTAAAACCAATCATCTCTACTGCCAGTGAAGTCAGAACATAGCACAACACATCTCTAACAAGATTCATAAGACAGACACTAAATGCCAGGCAGAGAGCATCCCTTTGGAAAGCTGTGTCAGGGAGCAAAGTGACAACGTACAAATTTAGCTTCTCAAGATTGAGAGATGTGTTAAAAAAAACTTCAAGCAAAAAAAATACCACCAATAGAAAGACTTTCAAAGGACTACAGAGTCTTACTGAAACTAAGTGAGAATTAAGTATCTAAATTCCTTAGGCTCCTTGTATAATTATAATTTTGGTAAAACTTGTAAAAGTCTGATGTGGATGTGTGACACCATAATGTTTCGAAGTGAAACATCCATTCTATAGATAACCTCAAAGTATCACTGTTCGCTCTCTAGCTTACTCTACCTACTGTCTCTGTGGGTATTTGGAGCTTTAACTCACTTGGATCTTCCAGCTTCATTTTATTATTTTGATAGGGTGTTGAATTAAAGGTCAGTGTAGCAATACAAATGATAGTGAGCTGAAGTATCTCCTATTCATTTTGTTAGAAAAAAATAATCACATTTTTCCATGTTGCTCTTGTCCCTAAATACTTTCACTTCAGCATTATAGACACCTTTCAACTCTATTAGGGATCACCTTTTTTAATGAGGCCACATTTAAGAAATAGGAACTAGGATAACATGACTCTGAATTCATACTCATGAAAATTTTCAGAGGAACCCAGATTCAGGCTGTGGAGACATTCATAAGGTTTAAAACATAGATGGCCAGTTAGTGAGTTTTCAAAGCACCTGCAGACACACAATTCTCAAAATCCCCCCTGTGGCATCTATTCATAGTTGGGTTGTCAAATATCTCAAAGTCTGGCTCAATTCATTTAGAACAAAAATAAAACATGTTTACATGTAACTAGAATTTTGACCCAACTTTTAGAACTACTAAGCATCTCACTGCCCTCAAGTAACAGGAACTGTGGATTTAATCAGACAATAAAATTGTGCCGTAATAGTCTAAAAGCAAGATTCTTGTTTTTGAAGTATTTGCCTAGCTTTTAGACAGAAGAGAAGGGAACTAAATGTCCTCAGAGTCCTGCATAATGCTGGACCACCTAGCCATACATACCAGAACAGCTGCTGTCCAGCTAAGGTCACATTTAAAATGAGAGGTAGGTTAAAGATGGTGGATCAATCAAGAAAGTAACAAGAGAGGGACCCTTATTGGCCTCTGAAATGTTAATGGAAATAAAACAGTCCAAGAAAGCCAGCATGGCCTTGGGCACAGTCCCCCAAGCTACCACTTAAAAATGTGTACACCCCAAGACACAAATACTTAGAAGTTAGAAAAAAAAAGAAGGCTTCAGTTCAGTGAATATTTTATATCATCTCCCTGGTTGATTTTTTTCAGCACACTTAATTCCTTTCTCAGATACTTTGCTTACACTTGGCATGCAAAGCAACACAGGGTTACTGCTAACAAAGCAGCAAGAGCTTCTCTGAAGATTTGAATAAATGCTCTGACACGCAAAACTCTGCTGATTTCCTGACAACAGTTTGACATCTGCTCCATCATGTAAAAATGAGACTTTACAAAGCCCAACTTCAATTCATTTTAAAGCCTCATTTGAAGATCCCATTTTAGACCCTCTTGCTGTAGATTTTACTTCCCTGACTGCTTAACATGCACGTTGGAGCCTCCAACACTGAGCCATATAGATTTGTCTTTGTCTTTTGTGTTAATTATTAGCTGCTGCAGAGCTGTCTCTGTGGGTGAACGCACACAGAAACAAAGGCGGCAAGGTTGTAAAACCTTTTATCTTTATCAGGGCACATTATTTGATAAGGTGCTAAGCTAATAGCAACGCATGTCAAATTGTGTTTAGACAGATCAGTGTGCTGGGAATTGGAGGTTATATTTGTCTCTGGAAACCAGCACCTGGAGAAGCAAAGAGAAATTCATACCAATATTCACAACACTATGTAAACTGTAAACCACCTCAAAGCAGTTACTTTACAAATGGCTGTAAGATAATGAACCTCTGTCATCTCATTTGCCTTGTGCATATCCTTTTGAACTTTAATCATTCATATTCTCCTAAAAGCAGTAAAAGTAGGAAACAGAATATGGGACAGCACGCAATGCAGTATTATGTCAACATTACGTAGGCCATGCTTTTAAAAGCATCTCTGAACACCCAACCTGAGACACTAACTTTGCAAGGGTGTGCATCAAGGCATCCAAAGCTGATAAGATAAAACACTTTGAAAAAAACATGTTCTGCATATAGAACAAGAGGTCTGGTGTGAATTTAAAGAAATCATTTATAACTTCCAAGGTTTGGGGTTTGTATGAGGGTTTCCCCTTCCCCTGCAGACTTTTTTCTTCTGGGTTTTCAGCTCTCTAACTGCACTAAATATAAGACAGCATCTGGACAGGACTAGTTAAAGGAAAGGCAACAAAAATATCACTTCCCCATAAATATGAGTAGCTGATAATCGTACCCAGTCAGCCTGGAAAACACACTGTGGCCCTTCCTCCAGAAGCCCTTACCTTTTCACATAGCTTTGCCAACTTGCACATCTGAAACCAGAGCCTTGCTAATCAGTGCTAGATATGTTCACTGTCATAGTCTCTTTCAACACCTTAAATACTTTTTTGATGTCAAGGACCTTGACATATCACAAGAAATAACATCCCAAGTGATAGATGCCTAATTTGATGAAGCTTACAACCTTGATTATGTCAAAGTCATTGGGACCAACGAACACATTTAGATAATCAGAATTTCAGGTATCAAGGATGGTTTCAATACAATTAGATGGATGTTTTGAAAGCAACGTTTGAAATAACTAAGGTTCAAGTAATCAGAATTATTCTGTACAGAAAATGTTTAGATTTATCCTTCTTTCTCTACAGACCCTGTGGTAATCCTGAAATAAAAATCTCATGTTTTCAGCAGTTCTGTATTTCAAGTTGCACTTACAGAAATACAATAGAAAACTTATATGACTGTGTGAAACTATTTGTAATAGGATACGTATGCATTTTACTTCTGGTTAATAGGCCAACTGGGCTCCAAAATGCCACACAAACTGAAAAGCCAATAAAACAGATGTGTTTTCTGGAGTTTTTATAAGGACAAGAACTATTTATGAAACATCTTCAGTGTGATTAGTGGTTTCCAACATTCCCAATAAAGAAAGTTACACTTTATTCTTATTCTTGGTTCATTCCAAAGATGAAGCTTCCAGAAAAAAAAGGAAAAACAAGAAAGAGCTCCTCATGTTGTCTATAATTATTATTAGTTCAACATTGTCTCTACTAGAGAGCCTTATGTATTGGTTCTCTAATACTAATACTCGAAGTTGTCTACTCTAGCACTGATACCAGCCTGCTTACCTTGTGGTACAACCATGAAGAACCCAACATGTACAAAACCAGGGTATGTTTTAGCTGCTGACTCTAGTGTGATGATATGGAAGAACATGAATGAATGGTTTACAGAGGTGATGCATATGTTATGTTTTCTATGTATCTTTATATTCTAGTTAGAGCTCTATCAGAGTGAAAAAGCAAAATAGTAACAACATTTTTTTATGGAGTAGAGTGTGAATTTTGGAGCTTATTTTAATTATCAAAGAAATCTCTGAATCCCTGCATTCACCCATCAGGGCAAGAGGACAGCCTGAGCAAATACTTTGAACAGATAAGCTTTTTGTGTATATATATATATACACACACACATGTGCGTGCATATATGTGTGTGGTTGGCTGTTGGTTTTTTTAAACACCATTATGGTAAACTATCTATATTCCTGATCAAGGAAAGCAAAGCTCAGGTGTCACCTTCCTATTTATGAACTGTCTCAAAGAGAAGTAAAATTGGCTTTTGCTAAGTTTCATAACAAAATTTCCTCCCCTTTGAGAGCTGCTGAGGTTACGATGACGCCATACCATTTGTGGTTTTAAAAGATACCCTAATTACACATTGATTCTCTTGGCAGTAGACAGACTACCACTGTTTCCCTCCTCCCCCAAAAAGATGAAAAAAGTGTATGCAAATAAAGAGAAGGGAGAAAAAATTTCTTTCTTTTAGCATTATATTCTCTGCAACAACTGTATGAAAGAATCTGATGGTGATGTGACAGGACTGGAAACCGTTAACAGTTGACTACTGTGGTCAATTATATTAATGTTACTGAGCTCAAGCATCTTTAATTCAAGAACTCTTAGAGGAAAAAAAGAACTAACATAGTCATAGTTACCATAAGCTTGATTACAGAAGGAAACCCTCACACTGTCTCACCTGAGCAAGGAATCCATTTTGTACCTGGTAAGAATACCCATCAAGCTGGCAGGCAGGCAACTGATTGGGGTGTGGATCAGTAACTCAATGAGGCAAACAGCTGTATGTGCAAGCAAGAGGCAAGTTCTCCCTTTCTGGCCAAAAGGCCATAGGAATTGCAGATTCCCATACACATGAAAAATTTTCTTCTCAACTTTCTACTCTGTAACTAGAATAGACACCTTCCCTGTACTCTCCAGTCCTTGGACAATAGTAAATACTTAGTCCTCAGAGAAACTTTCTTCCACATAAATATTAGGTTACTGTGTTGGTTTTGCGTGGCAAGGTTTTGGTAGCGGGGGGGCTACAGGGGTGGCTTCTGTGAGAAGCTGCTAGAAGCTTCCCCTGTGTCTGACAGAGCCAATGCCAGCCGGCTCCAAGACGGACCCTCCGCTGGCCAAGGCCAAGCCAATCAGCGCCTCTGTGATAACATATTTAAGAAGGGGAAAAACAGTTAGAGAGGGCTTTTGCAGCCAGAGAGAGGAGTGAGAAGATGTAAGAACATCTGCAGACACCAAGGTCAGTGAAGAAGGAGGGGGAGGAGGTGCTCCAGGCGCCGGAGCAAGATTCCCCTGCAGCCCGTGGTGAGGACCATGGTGAAGCAGGCTGTCCCCCTGCAGCCCATGGAGGGAGGATGAGGGGGTGTAGCGATTCCCCCTGCAGCCCGTGGAGGACCCCACGCCGGAGCAGGTGGAGACACCTGAAGGAGGCTGTGGCCCCGTGGGAAGCCCGCGCTGGAGCAAGCTCCTGGCAGGACCTGTGGATCCGTGGAGAGAGGAGCCCACGCCAGAGCAGGTTTGCTGACAGGACTTGTGACCCCGTGGGGGACCCACGCTGGAGCAGTTTGCTCCTGAAGGTCTGCACCCCGTGGAGGAGACTCACGTTGGAGAAGGCCGTGAAGGACTGTCTCCTGTGAGAGGGACCCCACGCTGGAGCGGGGGAACAATGAGTCCTCCCCCTGAGGATGAAGAAGCAGCAGAAACATCGCGTGATGAACTGACCGTAACCCCCACTCCCTGTCCCCCTGTGCCGCTGGGGGGGGCGGAGGTTGAAGCCGGGAGTGAAGTTGAGCCCGGGAAGATGGGAGGGGTGGGGGGAGGTGTTTTAAGATTTTGGTTTTATTTCTCATTCCTCTACTCTGTTTTGCTTAGTAATAAATAAGATGAATTCCCTCTCTAAGTTCGGTCTGTTTTGCTCGTGATGATAATTAGAGAATGATCTCTCCCTGTCCTTATCTCAACCCGTAAGTTTTCTTTTATTGTAGCTTTTCTCCCCTGTCTAATGAAAGAGGGGAGTGATAGAGCAGCTCTGGTGGGCACCTGGCCCTCAGCCAGGGTCAACCCACCACAGTTACCTAATCACCAATTCATCAGCATCATCCAATCTCTAAATTTAAGACACTGATGAGAAGATGAAAATAATTCAGTGTAGCATGGGTCCTTCCATTTGACTAAGTAGATCAACAAACAGGCAGACAGAAGAAGCAAAACATGAGAATTAGTAAACCATTACACAACGCTTTTCATCCAAACATGTATAAGTGGTTAAACAAAAAGTTCATAATCACTATCCTCATCTTAAAGGTTAAAAAAGAAATACATACAGAAGTGAACACACTTGCCCTGAGAGGCCAGTGGCAGAACTGAGAACAGAAGCAGCAAGAAAATATAACTCTTAAGTCCCCCTTCCCAGTTCTCTATAGAAATATACTGTCCGTCCTTAGAAATAAACATGAAGTACTTGCTTGTTTCCTGCTCCTGCACAATATTAAGTTATTTTAAGGCCACATTAAAGGCATCCTTCTCACTTTAACTCTGCTGTTAGTTTAAGGTTGATAAACAGAAAGTACAAATATTGAGTCAAAACATCAAGAATTATTTTTTCCCAGAATGGATTATAACAACATCACTAGCTTGTACGTTACATCATTTAAATATATTTTCCAGTCACAGAGATATGCTTGAATAGGGTTTCTAAGCCACAGAACACATCTGTAATTCAAAAAGAGTACGGCACTCAGCAAGAGAATGCAAATGAGACCGAACAGAGCAACCCTGATAGAGAAACCCCATCCACCCACAAAGATGGGTTATGCATGTCGCATTTTCCAGTCTATTTCTCTTAAACATGTTTTGCACTTTCTACTGCTAAAAATAACTCTGTTACATTAGAAAGAGCAGTGGGAGAAATCAGTGCTTGCTGGCAAACTTCTTTCTCTCCCCTCCCCCCTTTTTAAAAAATAAAGAAAAGAGAAGCTATTTATCTGTAGCGTTTCAGACATGTTTAGGTTAACTACAGTTGTTAAACAACCATACTAAATATGAAAAAGCTGAGAATGGTATATATATTTTTCTTGTGTAAGTCTACTCAGCTCAATTCTGGTTTTACTGACACCCATGTTAGTTAAGTGGCTCAGAGAAATCTCCCCACTGCAGAACTAGTGAGAGTAGACTGTGACTTTAAAAATGCGTATGTATGTATGTGCACCTAGACACATTTATTCATCAGTGTG
Source organism: Balearica regulorum gibbericeps (assembly GCF_011004875.1). Classification (NCBI taxonomy): domain Eukaryota; kingdom Metazoa; phylum Chordata; class Aves; order Gruiformes; family Gruidae; genus Balearica; species Balearica regulorum. Next base: position 26,558,771 of record NC_046190.1, on the reverse strand, counting down.
TTTAATAGCACATGCATTTACTACATAAGTTACTATGCTGGAAGAGTGGTGGAACAACAAATTTCCCTTCCATCATAAACAGAGCTATCATCTAAGCAACATTGGGTTTTGCTTTGCCTCTCATGACATAAGGAAAGACGACTTTAAAATAAAGCTGCATGTTAAAAAACAATCTTTTTTTATAGACACCTCTAAGCCCTTCAAACATATTTAACCCTTGCTGTGTAGAAATTAAATGCTATTACTCCTCCAAAATGTTTCACAGGAGTCAATCATACCTAGTCCAAGCATCAATCAAAAAATTACTAAGACAGGTCTTGTTCATTACTAGTAACCTAAGTCTTTAACAGACATTTGATCTGCTTAGCCAAGTAAGCTAGAGTTGTTGCTATTCATTAAAAGCAAGGATACATATGTATATACTTCCTCAGATTGTCTACCTTTGTCTAGGTTATTTAGTGTTTCCATAAAAAGTCAATATAAAAATGATCATGTATCAACATATTCATGTGTATAGAAATAATAAACTGTTTTAAGCAAAAGTCACCAAATAGTGCCACCTGCTGTAAACTGTCTAATACTGCCAGCCAGTCACCAGCCCCTGTTCTCCATTACCTGAAATTCACAGAATAAAATATTACACAGCCAAACCCCTTCATTCGATAAGAGACTACAGAGCTATAGAGAGAAGAAAGGAACAAAGCAACAAACAAACAATTTAACAGACCTCTGCTGGAATCAGAGAGATATAAATAGCCTATTGTTCCAGTGTCCATCTGCTTTTGTAGTGCCTCCTGGATCACTGAACAGGCAGCAATTTGCATAAGAAAATCCTCATACGAACACTGATACATACACTCACATGTAAATGCCTTTAAGAGCATAATTTATTAACAGCTCATTAATAAAGGTGATATGTTACTACTTCGATTGTACAAGCACCTCCTACAGGTTCCAGATTAAAGGTTTTACAGTTGAAGCAATGGAACAAATTGCACAGCCACAACTCATGTATCAAAGAAATCAACAGCAAAACTCCCAAGATGGTTCTACAGGACTTAACCAAAATAAAACCCCACCATAAACTCTAAAATTGTCTAGGTGGTAGGGAACCTTAATTTGAGCATTCACATTCTGTGATGATGAGAATAAGACAAATAATTAGCTGAAACAATTTAAAATATCTGCAGAACATATCTATAGTGTGCCCTAAAGACAATACAATTCATTTTTAAAGTAGCCACAGCTCAGATGAGAGACAGCAGAATATTTGCAAAGCAAATGCTTTGAAAAAGCCTTCCTAGTATTTTCATAGGATCCTGAGCAACAGGCACAACCATCCATTTGCCAAAACACAAGCCAGTGTAGTTGAAGCCTAGCTTTGTCTTTGATACAGTGTCTGACTTTTTCATACCCATGCTGATACAATCCATTTCATCATGACATAACTGAAATGAGCTAAATATATTTAAACTACATGTTGATCCTGCATCTGGATAGAATTAGTTTTCTACTCTCATAAATGAATTAAACTCTAAGTTGACCAAATAGATCAGGTGGAGATCGCATCTAATCACAACAGAGAAGCCCTCAGCACTTTGTTTCACCATTTGGATCCTTTACCTGGGGCCAAATGTTTCATATCTACAAAGCTTTGCGATGTGCTGCATAACACTATCACCACCTGTACCTCAGAAGTGATTGAAGTTCCTCAATACCAGCATGTCAGCCTGGTAGCTAACAAAATGCCTTGTTGTCCTGGTTTTGGCTGGGATAGAGTCAATTTTCTTCCAAGTAACAAGTATAGTGCCATGGTTTGGATTTAGGATGAGAATAACATTGGTAACACACTGATGTTTTCAGTTGTTGCCAAGCAGTCAGGGATTTTTCAGCTTCTCACACTGCCCTGCCAGCAAGAAGGCTGGGGGTACACAAGAAGCTGGGAGGGGACACGGCCAGGACAGCTGACCCAAACTAGCCAAGTGGATATTCCATACCATATGATGTCATGCTCAGTATATAACTAGGGTTTGGCCAGGAGGCAGCACAGCTGAGGACCTAGCTGGGCATCAGCTTCAGGTGGTGACCAATTGTGCTGTGCATCCCTTGTTTTTGTATATCCTTTTATCTTTATCATCTTTCTTTTCCGTCCTATTAAACTGTCTTTATCTCAACCCATGAGTTTTACTTCCCCCTCCCCCCTGCTTTTCTATTTTCTCCCCCATCCCATTGGAGGGGGTCTTGGGGATGGGGAGTGAGTGAACAGCTGTATGGTTGATTTAGCTGCAGGCCAGGTTAAACTACAACACTTGTGAATGAAATAAGTGAAAATGAATGAATAAATGCCATTTAAATGTAAATTATTGTTATTAACAGAACTGGGCATATTTCTGTGCTACTCCCATGGCTAATTTTTCACTCACATTTCTATATGACTTTTAATTTTGTAAAAACAGATTCATTAAGTGCTGATTGATTTCTATTTTCTAAATCATGATGAAATTATGGTTTAAAGTGTCATGTCACAGGTAAAAACTGTTAAAAGCCACAGCAGCACAGTAATGAAAGAGTATCCACATTAATTACCTGTACATTTATCATGCAGCTTTTTTTTTTTCCTTTTTCTTTCTTTTAAAGACACTGCTTTTCTGTATTGTAAGCCAGCTTCACTCAAAAAGATTGATCAGCTGAAAGTACTGGAGGACCAGATTCTCATGTATATCCCTAAGGAGCCCTTCACACTGCCTAGCCATGCAAAGGAACTTTAAATCAAGTAGATACTGAACTGAAGGCTGTTACAACATCCCCTGCACAGTTACTCATACTCTAAGCTCTTGTATCTTTTCACTAGGTGAGATCTAAGCCTTCAGGCTTTCCATGTCTTTGCACTCTTTCAAGCCCTGCTCCTGTGACTGAGTATAAAACTTCATGCTGTCATGACACAAAACTTGGTGTTTGCATAGAAATTAGCCTTTCCACTAACATTTAAAAATCCCAACATGCTGTAATTCCAAGTAAACAGTTTCCTGGGAGAGAAAAGCTGTATTGCTTTTCCATGTGAGAGAAAAGCTGTATTGCTTATACTTGGAGTTCAGTACTAGACAGTTCTAGAGCACTCATGCTTGTTAACACTTGGCACTGATTAGCTCCTTGCATTTAAGATTATAAAATATTTAGTAGACATTAATGAATTAAAACTGACATCATCCTTGTGAACACAGAAAGTTTTAAGATCTTACTACAGATTGATAAACCGATACACTGAAACAATAATGGCAGCATTCTTAACCTTGCTTGAGTAATGCAAATTGTACAAATCCAAATGCATGAATTTGAGGAAACAGCTACCTTAAAGAGGGACTGAGCACACAGCCTTACAATTCAGGAACTGGTTAAAGTTACTAAATCCAGTGCTGTTAGGAGTTCTCAGTTAAAAACTAACATTTGAATGTTCTATCTAAAACATCAGTGAAATAAAAGAAATAAGTGATACCCAAAGAAAACAGAGTTCCAAAATTCTAGCTTTCAAGGTTATCTTGTAAAGGCAAACATCAAGTTTTATTTGTGACTGCACCAGTGACCATGAATCACACACTACTGTAGCCAAAGAGGCCTCACATGGCAATTACCCCATTCTGAGGAGTGCAAAAGGGTAATATCATGCAATTAATAAAGTTTCCCAAGATAGACCACTAGCTGTACATGAGCCTATAACATACGATTGTATACACACGTGTATAGAGGTGTACATAAACTCAGAGAAGCCAACTGTGTTGTCTTCCCACTTAGTGTGTGTGCCAACAGGCCTGAAGTAGGTATGGGTGCCCAATCCTGCCTTACCCTGACTTTACAGAATACAGAATTGTGTTGAATAAATTTTTTGCTCAGTTTCTCACCCCCTAGAAAAGTTTATCGGTACCTTCATTTTCACACTGAAGTCACTTCCACTCACCTGGAACACAATAGTAGCAAAAAATTGAATAGTATTTACAGGCAAGGCTGCTTTCTAGTGCATACAAGGGAGTGAAATTGTATGGGTGTGTTGAAAACAGCGCTACTTAGACAGAAAAGCTAAACCAACAAAATCTGCTGGTTGTACTGACAGTAAATGAATTTAGTGTGCTGGGCAACTGGATTTCTGGGAAGCAGTTACAAATTACAATAAATTTTGCAGTCTCCATTCAAATAGAAATTCTACTAGCAAAAGCAGATCAGCAAGGGTTTCTCCTATTACAAAGCCCGCAAAGCTGAAAGAATAATTGACCAACTGACCATTTTTTATAATGGTATGCCAGATATATCCCAGACTAAGTATATGAAAAGTGTCCACTAAAGTTTCTAATTATTTTCACTAAGCCACCATTCACCATAGCATAAACCACACTAAGTCCTTTATCAGCACAGAGAACAGAAGCCTAAAAACAGTACAGCTGCGTGTAATCCTTATTGCCAGCATCTCTGCACCAAGAATATCCATTCATATTCAACAATTAAATACAACAGGCTATTAGATGCTACCTAAGACAGACATTAGGATTGATCCTATCTCATATATTTATCTGCAACCTAAGAATAAAGTTGTCTCCAAGATATGCAGGTTGATACTCTGACTTTAGAATCTATCAAATGAGAGCTATTTTACAAGTATTCAGTAAATTGTCACTTAAAATACCATATATAGTTCTCATCATGTGTATGCAATAACAATTTGAACAGAAATTCAGAAGATCTTTTACAATGATTAGAAAAATGGAGTATCTGCAGAGAGATATTAAGAGGACAGCTTTATTTTGCTAGCAAATGAATGCTGACAAAGAATATCTGACTTTAGAAGTATGTTTAGAAATAAATATCACAGAGGGATAAAAACTGCTTAAGACAGATTAAGGATCAAATGACTATATTCATGAATATTATTTCAACTAGTCCTGCAAGAAGACACTGTCAGAGTAGCTAGTACAAGAAACCTAGCATTGGTTTTCAGTGGGAGCTCAATAAATTTATAAAAGAGACCAAATGATAGTGTAGGAAGGTTTCATAGACAGCAACTTGATATTTGAATCCACACATACCTGACATGGCATCTTATAAAGAGAACCTAAAATCAAAGTAGATCACTGTTTCTTTTCATTATAATTGCACTTATGGCTCCTGTATAGCAGGACATTACTGACTACCTACAGAAGCCTGAAGATGATACACTTTTCCCAGTTAGTGCATTTCTGTGTAAATACAGGAAGAAAGCACCTTCCTCTAAACAAATGGAAATAGTACATAGCTCAAGAAACAACTTGGGTACCTATGCTTTTAATGACAATAGCATGCTGCAGATGCACATTCCTCTTATTGTCACAATTTAACTTATCCCCAGGTTTCTGGCTGAAACACTTATGCAGATTACATTTGTGCAGACTGCTGCAGAGCTGGTTTGTGAAGGTTTGGGGACAGTTGTTAGTTGGAGTTTGTTTGTGGTGGGGTTTTGGTTTTTTGTGGGTTTGGTTAGTTTGGTTTTGGTTTTTTTTAATTGTTCCTACTTTTGTAGCACTACAATCCAGAGAACCATGTAGTAAGTTCATTAACACATCCATTGTCACTACAGGGTCCTTGATCTATCTTTTTGGCTTTCTATGTCTTATATACACAGATACGTATTTAAAGTCTTTATAAAGTATTAGTCATATTGTGTCATATCAAAACTGTTTATTTTATATGCATATATGTATGTATGCACACAGATGTTCCACAGATTCCTCTCAAATAATTGTCCACTGTACAATTGTACAAATTACTAGACAGCTAGTTGGTGGGGCAATCAGAAAATCCTTCCCCAATGTTATGTTCTTATTCATTCAATAGGCTGCTTAGACAACCAGAGTGGTATGCAGCATGCTGCCTCTTTTTTGAGCACTCACTGCTACAAGATGTCCATAGTCTGGTAGGGAAGTCGTGTTGCAGGTAACAAAGGCAACTAGTAGGCTGAAATAATTGAAGCCTTCAATTAGTGAGCTGCCTCCAGATTTCTCATGGCAGGAAACACAGTCTTTGTCCCAAGATCTGCGCATGGCTGAGCTTCCTTCTTTCAGTGCTGAGGTGCTATGTGAAAGATAAATTTGAAATCCTGCAAATTTGCAGTTGGATAATTGGCAAAGGTGCACCATCAAGTGCACTAAATAAACCATTTCAGCTCTAGATCACACTTATGATTTACACTGTAAATAATTGTTAAAAATGTTCATCTTAACAGTAAATAGCAGTTCAAAGAAATCAATTTAATAATGACAGATTGTTTCCAGCTAGAAATATAACATTAGTTGATTTTAATCACAAACTCATATTCAGTTGCTACAGATTAATATCTCAGATTAAGGTTTTAAAGCCACAAATAACCTGTTTCTTTTTACTTTTCTGTTACAACAGCGATGCTTACTGAACACTGATGAATGCTTTCATGTGTGTCAAAAAGAGCTCATTTTAAAAAAAACACAAGTAACTAGTTTGATTCCTGACTCTTTACAAAGCAGCTTAAGATATACTCAAACAGCTGGTTTTCAGAAAGGCAAGAGTAGGAAGAATAGGAATGAGGAAGTCAGTTTAAGAAAAAAGTCTGACAAATATGAAAATTTGTGTATAGTTTGCAAGGCTCTATGCTTGTCCAAACTACTCTTGGAAAACAATTTATGAAATTACCAACTGGAAAAATAACACTCCACCAAATGTGAGTTCTGAAGCCTGTACTTTCTACTTAACAGGTTTTAAGACTATTGGTATGCACATTTAAAAAAATGCGTATGGGACAATTGGTTCCTGTGCCTGAGTAGAAGTCTCAGCTCTTTAAATACTGCAACCAAATTCACATCACAACACTGCTGCCCTGCTCTCTATCCAGGGCTGTGAATAGTAGTGCTGGGCACAAACTTGATATTTTGGTCTTTTAGACATTCACTCTCTACCATATCTGTTTTCCTCTATCCTCCCTGTATCTTTGATACTGTCATCTCAATTCTTCTCTTTTCTTCCTCTTCTCATTTTAATTTATTCTCCCACCCTTCACCTTTTCTTACACCAAGCTTTCTCACACAACATCTTTATCTCAACTTTTACTCCAGTTGCTCTCCTCTCAACCAACTCCTCTTTCTTCAACCATGCAACAAGGTTTGTGTAACCTCTGAAAGTAGCTATCCACATGAAGATCACTCTCTTCTCAGCAGAATGCCCCATAAAATACATAGGGAGATCATAAAGCTCAAATACAATACATCGGCTCCTCACTATTACATTATCTATGGACACATAGAAAAACACTTTAAAAAAAGTGTTAGCACATCTTCAAGCTAATGTGTATCATACACATATTAAAAGTTATGACTAACATCTACATTAGCGTTGAATTACTAACCATGATATTTAGTATTCTCCCTGTCTGCCCAATAGTTAGCAACAAGGCAAAAATACATTAGCCTTACGTTCGATATAGAATAGGATGTGGAAACAAGCATAGGATTACTTTTTTCTATGTTTGGATAGAGGTTTTCACAGACATACCGTGAAATCTAGGGCATCGTAGCTTTAATAAAAAGACAAAAATACCGTGACTACTACAAATGAAAATTCAGCTATCAGCAGCTAGTATTAGACAGTCGGAAAGATCATAACCTAGAATTTGCCTGCTGTAGTAAAGCTAGTAGCAGTTTTTACAGTTTTATGTCCCTACCCCAGAAAATACTGACAACCATAGCTAATATCAGGCAAAACACCCCATACGAACATGCCTAAATTAACAAAAAAGACAGGAAATCTGGAGGGTTTTTTTGACTGGTTGTTTTTGGGGAAGGGATATGTGTTTGTTTTTTGAAGTGCAATGATATCTTAAGTACTACCCAAGGACCTTCTAGAAGCATACTGTTTCCAAACTCCAGGGAGCAACTTTGTTTTGCCTTTAAAAAGGGCATAATTTTTCAGACAGCCTGCATGTACCTTTTATGCCATGCAAGTTCAAATCACTCCTAAAAGATGCAGGCAGTGGATTCAGAGTACAGCAGATTCGCCTACTATTTCCCAGCTTTGCTCTGTCTTCCTGCCTATTTCGTGACTGAACCAGCCACCTGTATAATGCTAACAGCAAGTAAAATATACAGAGAAATAAATGGCTCCAGACATTAGTTTTACTTTAGATGGAAATTCAGTATCTGTTAAAAAGAAAATTATATATTATACAAGTTATAGTTAAAAAATCGTAACTATCATTGGACTCGTACTGGAAATTGCAAGACTTGATAACAGACATATCCCTCCTTTTTCAGCCAGAGAGAGAAGGTATTCCAAGGCCTTTGGTAAGAACATTCCATCTGCCACATCTCCTCTAGTGCTCTAAGGAAGATCTGGCACCAGTGGCAATATGCCATCTTAGAAAGACAAGTCATCCATCAGCTAGGCTACTTCAATCCCACTTACAGCCTATGGTATTGTACACATGAAATGAAATACCATTAGACTACAGTGCCCAAATCCACAGCCAAATCTACTGTAAAGTTTAACCACTGCTGGCAAGGGAAAAGCATCTTTAACTTTGAGTTGAATAATTCTCTTGTGATAAAGCTACATCTTCATTGTGAAATCTTTACTTCCCATTTCATGAGTCAAGAGCAGTTTCAGAACATTCTAATCAGAATCTTATAGGGCATAATGTGGGGCAAAGGGGGAGGGGGGACACCAAAAAACCAAAACCATTTTACCCATTTTTGACAGAGGACTACAGCTTTATCTCCCAGAGCAGCAGTTCAGATTCCATATTTGCACATAATGTTTTTCCTTACAGAAATCAAAATCATAACCAAAACCTCCAAATGCACTCTCTCCCCAGAGGGCGTTTTTTTAAGCTGATGTTTTGCATGTTACAGGACTCTTCTCATTCCAAAAGGATATTCAAAGTGCTAGGTCTGATCTATAAAGCTTAGGCATATTTTAGCATGAGTTTCATTCTAATATTCTTCAGGGTCCCCTTTATTACAGTAATCCTAATTACTGTCAGTTTGAGGTATAGGAGGTTGACTAAAGAAGCGGCACCTTTTGGCGAGAGTGTTGTACCCTGTAAATATAAAATTATATCTTCATTTATCTCATGTTTTCTTTGGTTTATAACATCTAAGAAGAAATGGAATGTTTCATCCTCTAGCAAAAAATTACATCCCCCCCTCAAACTACTAACATTTTTTTTAATTTGGTTTCATAACATGTTAATGGATGTAAAACCAAGAACGTAGAAAAAAATACATCTGTGTTTTCAGATCTGCATATTCATATAAACCAGCACATAAGAAAATTATGGGAAGACTATATAATACAGGCAGACTGTTCAAGTGTATAGGACACTAGATGTTGGCAATTGTGGAGTACATTGCCCCTTTTTTCCAATAGGCATTGGGCACATCATCCTTGGTTTTATTATTATTTATATGGTCCTCATAAGCACATCTGAAACACATGATCCATTTAGTTTGCTTAACCTCACTCTAGCTGTAGAAGTGAGGCATTACTAATATTGTAAGCAGAAGAACAAAGACATTAACAGCCTGAAGTCCAGCAGCTCAAAAGACAGTCTTAATAGCTTTGTTATAGGCAAGATGTGACAGCACAAGGATTTGCATCTAGGTGTCATATGTGCTAGATTGGTGTCCCTAAAACTGAATCACTCCTTGTCCTGCCCTGCTGCCTTCCCTGCATACCTGAATTCCAGTGCAAATGGGTTCCCACCTAAGGCCAAACAACTGGAAGCCGACACACCTGGTTGAACCAGGTTGCAGAACAGTGCAGGTACCATAGTGGCAGACTGCAGCTAGCAAACATGTCCTCTGATAAGATCCTTTTCATTTTAGCCTTCCCTAAAAAGCTCCAACTTAGCTGACCTGTAACATTCTTGTACTAGGTCACACTGCAAGTACGTGAGGTATTGGTGCCACACAGCAAGGACAAAGGGGCCAACTGAACCTTACACTTGAAAGATTGACCAGCCTAACTGTGGATTTATTCAGCTGTGGCACCAGTTTTCTTCTAATATAGGCTCATCCAGATTCTAGTAATGAGAGGTTCCAGCTGGCCACCTACTACTATACAAATAATAACTGTTCCTCACACAAATCCCATCTGGACATAAACAGAAATATAAGCCTTAAAACAAAACTCCCAACAAGAAAAAAAGTATTTTTAAAACCTTAATTAGAAAATTAGTCTCTGATGTCCACATCACAACTAACATCACTAGTGAACCAAGTCTCATATTGTTGCTTTATTGTTTATTATTAAAATCATTGTAGGCACTAGGAACTGTAGCCATGAATTAGAAGCCTATAATGTTAAATACCTACAGATTTTATTCTATTAGATCTTACTACCAAAAAAGTTATCCAAGGACAAACTCTGTGTAAACATGTTGTCAAGGTGATGATTAGTCAGCTAATTTATGTAGGGTTCATATAACCATGTACTCTGTAGAAAGCAGTACTGAGAAAAATGGCATTTTTAGAATACATTGTATTACAATTCCTATTATAATATTTGACTTTCTAATTATGCAAAGTGTAAATTCATGCAAGGCACAAAGCACAGGTGAACAAAATGGTCTTACAACTATACTCCAACTCACTATTAGACTGGTTTTTGTTTATATCCACATCAACACAAATTAGTAAGCACTGACAGAAAGGACTTTGCTTACTGCACAGCTCTGGAACAACAGTTTGCCCCTTGTATATACTTAGCTACCACAAAGCCACTCTGAAGTTAAAATTTAAAAGCCCAGGCACATGTAAATGATGCCAGCTTTTTGGTGAAAGTTTGTAACATCCTGTAGCAACAATGGGATACCCAGAACAGAAGGTCTGCGTGTTAAAATTGCACTATAGCCCTGATCTAAAAATCTCTCAGCTAGAGCAAAGTACTCTGGTTGTAAATTTATAGGTTGGAGGGTTTGTCACAAGAAATAATTTCACAATTCTTTCTCAGTTCTGCTAAAAAACCCAACCTTACTCAGTCACATAGTTTCAAAAGATTACAAAGATAACCGATGCTGTCTGTAGACAGACTTTTTCCTTCCCTGCAGAAGAACTGATCTATTTGTTCTCTAGTTCTCTGGTTGGGAGCAGGAGAGTCAAAGTATTTATCGGAGTTATAGGAAAGGATTACACATGTAGATGGATTTACAAAATGTCAATCCCGGCAGGCTTCTGAAATTTAAAGACCCTAATGCATGGGGAGTGATATACTTTACAATAAGGGAAATGTCAAGCTGTGGAAAAACTATTCCAGAAGGTAGCTGTGAGTTAAGTACAGAGTTCACTTCTCTTGTCACTTGATCCTCTCCTTAGAATTAAGGACTGAACTTACCATTTTGAAAAATGTAGAGTAGCAGCTATAAAAATCCACCACAAGAATGTTCATATTAGGAGTTTTTTCTGCCTTTACACAAGTTTAAGGGATTGTCAGAGGTCAGAAAGAATTGAACATCCCTGCTGAGTTGCTTCTGTGAAAGACATGCTGTGGAATGGTGTAGGTGTACTTATTCTTCATGGCTATTGAGACAGGACCAAAAAAAACCAAAAAGGAGTGGGGCAGAAAGATGCTGACTTGCTTAATATTGACTCTTGTTAGGCCTCAATAACAGGGACCAACACCATTTTTTAACAGATAAACAAGAATTTTCTGCTTAACAAACAAGCCATATTCAAAGATCTTTCCAATAATACTCAGACAATTAATTATGCTATTTAGGACAAAGCAGGTGTGGTAGATTGCTCATTGTTAGGTTAACCATAGATCTTACAGATGAGAACAAGATTCCCGCCACCCCCCCCCCCCCCCCAAAACTGAGAACAGAGACACTTGCAGATCTTCAAATACCCTTTAACGAAAAACAGAACTACATGGCAGAGAGTGCCACATACCGGAGCTCCCCCCTCCCTAGCTATCTATTACTGCTTCTCTATCTCCACAGGTGAGAACTGCCTTCCCGGGAAGCAGCCAATACACTGTTATTTCCTGGCAGGGGGCAGACTAATGAATCCGAGTAGGAGCACAGCTCCTATTTAAATGCAAGATTAGACTGAATACCTTCCCAAGCTATTGAAAATGCAGTGTTTTTGTTTAGGAGACCAGCAGAACTTAGTCTATATCAGCTTTTAAATTCTATGACAGTTAATGCATGCAAAATCATCTTACACTTTGAATACATTATAGAAAGATTTCTCAATATAACACCACCAAGATCCTAGCGTAAAGCTATATTTTAATGAAGCTGTTTCATTAAAAAAAAGTACCACCCTCTTACCTCCCTGCAGTACATTTATATGAGGGATTGGTGCTACAAGTCAGAACTATTGAATTACATTCAGATATATTTCCTTAGTGCAGAGTTTCCTGCGTTTAAAGGACAGGTGCCTCCTGGTCCTTCCTTAACAGAAAGGTTTATACATCACTATTAAAACTATATTCATTGTGACATACTAATCCCTTTGGATGTTTAGAAAACAAAAGTGTATGAATAAGTTCATATCTATTCAAGAAACAAGTTAAGCACATAAGTACTAATTCTCCGAGTTATCTGATCCTCACAGCTCCTCACCGCAGTAGATACAGTTAACTATCACTTGCCCATGAATTTTCTGCTATGATTTTTGCTTTCAGTATTTATCAGTTATAAAACTTTGGACTCCATAGCTCACTCTTCAACAGAGTTCACAATGAAGTGTAATCACAGCTGTACATCAGATTTAGTGCAAACAGTCTGCTTGTGTAGAGCTGCAAGAAAATTCACACAATGTTTTTCTGCAGATATTCCTACAACAAAAATAGCTTCTGTAAGTGCTAATTAAAAGCCTAATCAGAAGTCAGGTAAATAATAAATACTTTCCCAGGGCATTCTATTATTGCTTGCAACAAATTAACACAATATTGCTTCACAAAATTATCATGAAGAGAAAATAATAGAAGGTCAGTAGATAATTCCATCTCCCTGATTGCATAATAGAGCTCAAGCAAAAGTAGCTCACAGAAGATCAGGTCAGAGTGCAGGCAGACCCCAGGAGGAGCCATCCAAAATCCCTATGCCCTTAAACTGGATGGTCCCATCACCTCTCTTGGGCAAACACCCAATTGAGTTGCAGAGAACTGATAAAAGCAGATTCATAGCCTCACCAGCACTATTGCTGGCACAGGGAAGGTAGAAGGCCCCCTGCCCCAGGTGAAAGGAGGGCAACTCTGCCCCTCTTGGCCCAAACTATGTGAATTCTTCTGTGTCAATGTGAAGCTACTGCTTGTATCATGCACACATGCCTTTGCACATCTGTTCATACTAGAAATTCTAAAGTAGGATTGTTCTACTGATATATCTCAACCTCTTCACTCCTAAACAGACTAACTTAGGAACACTGAAAAAATAGAAAGGCTTAATCACACATAAGAAAAAATTGATTTTATCACTAGTCAAAGTTAATGACCACTTGGAGTCCGGTAGACAAAGATGATGCACAAGGATCTTCCCCCAAACTAGAGCATAGTTATTGACAAATATTTTAATGTACACAAATCAAAACAGCGTGGAGTGACTTGCATAAGACAGGAGTAAAGCAGAAATAAGATGGCTGAGAGTTCTGTTAGTTGAAATACGGCATCATTAGCAATATTTAAGGCACCAGTAGGCTCTGGGAATGATTGTTTTCAGGCAGCAGAGATCATAATTGCCTTTAATAGCAAATTACACTTTTTGTTTTTTTAAAAATAGCATAATAATGTCCTGTAAAGCCTAGGGGAACCCTTTAAGACAATTAATCTGTACAAAACTGCATTTCCAATATAAACTAAGAGCCAACATCCATGCCTTCAGGAGGAAATCAGCCTATGAGAGTATATTCTGATGTTGTGTTGCTTCTAAGTGACTGCTGGAGCATGCCATTTCTCTACTTTTAGTGTAAAGGTCTGGGGCTAGAGTTCACTCTGAGGTTACAGGTTTTTTCAGCCTGGCTAGAGAGGGGTAATTACATGGGCTGCAAGCACATGCCTGCTATGACAATGGGTCACATTATTTTTCTAACTACTGCCCTCCACACACATATTGTATGGGCAGAATTTAGACTACGCGCTACCATGATGCAAGTACACAGGACAGTACCTTTAAAAATCCAAACTACTAATTTTTTAAACCAATCTTATTGCAAAGGAAAATGATAAACTGCTAAAGCAGTTCACATGCTTTCTGCTCTGAGTGTTCCCACAATAGTAACACAATCTGTATCCAGGTTATTGGACGTTTAAAGCCAGAGCTGTAATTAAGTAGCTGCTGCCTGGTGAGGCTGTAGGTTTAAAAAACCAAAACCCCAGACCCAAGATCCACACTAAAGTTGAAGTGCTTCTAGTAATTTTACCTTTGAGCAAGCTTTTAAAATTAAAATTAAATGAATTTACAACATGTCATTATTCCTAGACCTTATGGAGTATATACTTTACAGCCTACAGAGACAGTTTCAATCATACTCAGCATTAAGTTGAATTAGTGTCCCAAAGTGCCTACTCCCCTCCTCCTTTTAGCAGGTCTCTGTTTAGGCACAAGGTCAAAAATGGAGATGAGCTGCATGCTGCTTGCAAGTCCCTCATCTGCCTATTAAGGGTGGATCTTGAGTTTTATGGCTGCAAGGCTTATGTCAGCCAACCATCATTAATTTAATTTATTAGGGGGAACAGTGAATGATATGATTGAAATAATGTATAGCCAAGCTACTCTGACAAGGCCCTATCTGCTTATTACAGGCAAACCTGTTCTAGTCAGTGCCTCTATACTGAAAGCACATCTTTCCCTCTGGGATCACTTAAGATGTGGTTATTTTTTTTGTATTTATCTTCCCTATGATCAAAACTTGCTACTCTCTTCTAGCAAACTCTCCCTCTTGCATTCTGTTCCAAGGTGCCTCCCCTCAACCCTTCCTCTGCATCCTTGGGGGAATGTTGTACTTTTCCAGCCTTTAGAAGTTGAATTCATTTGCTTGCATGAGATCAAGGAGGAAGTTAAGAACTTTAAAAAGAGCAAAATTGTGACCCTAATGCAAGACTGAAGTAGAGTTTGTGTCCTTCCCAATACTGGGGACCATAGCATTTTAACAGCTGCTTTTCCATCTAAATCATGCACCTGATTCTAAGATTTGTTACCAATAAAGTCAACTTCACAAAAATACTATTTCTAGAGCTCTTCATGGTGGTTCGTCAAACTGGACAATACACTTTTTGTAGTGTTTGAAAAGTAAAGTATATTAAGTCAATGAAGATTATCAGGGAACTAACAGTTAAGTCTATATATTACAAAAAATTAGTCTTAAAATAATTGTGCTAATTATATATTTCCATTTAAGGGGACCAGAAAAACAGATGCTTCCCAAGGATGCCCAGTAACATGCACACTAACTATTTTAGCTTTCACTACCTTTCTGGCTATACTTATCAGTACCGCCCCTTTGATTTTTGCCTCAAGTGTCCTTTTTTTGGCTCTGAATTTATGGAGACAAGTTTTTGATAGCAATAGTTATTCAACATTTAGGAATAGGAAAAGTGCTAAACAAATTTAGGAATACATATGAACCACTCTTATTGTCACTTAGGTATGCCATATTTCATCACTTAGCTACAACACACCAACTTCAAGCTGTTTTTCCAATCATTACACTCCATTCATTCAAACAGTTCAACATTTCAGATATCTTTTTTAGAGGGCTCTGGAATGAGCTTTTTCAGTAATTACTTTCTGATCTAGATCCTGCTTTGACATCTGAAATCCTTTATCATCACATTGCAGTTAGCCCCAAGAACAGAGTTTTCATACAGAACAATAATCCCAGCACAAGGATACCATCTACATATTCATTTTGACTGTTCTCCAGAGCACAGGTGTTATCACCTCAAAAAGACAGTTGCTGAATTAGACCCGTTAGTCATTTCAGACATAGCCTCAACATGGTTTTATTAATAAGATGGTCATTTAAAGTAGCTTATGCTTATAAACTATGTTGTGATTAGCTTTGTTAACATTCTGTATACAAGCTCTTGATAATTTTGGGTAAACTCTGATGATAAACAGCTGGCTAACAGCAGTACATTTTCTGAACCTAAGAGTATTACATCTGGGCAGCTAGAGCAAGGGACTAACGAAGCATCGAGAAATCTTCAGTTTGCACAGGCTTTTGAAAATCCTCAAATAAAGTGTTTGAAAGTGCATGAACAACAAAGATGATGTTTTAATCTTCTCTAGATGTTTTGCCCTAAGAAGCATCTGAGTTCTGCCTATATTAATTAGATTATTAACTGCATTAACAATAGCAGTTCTGCCCTGTGGGCAGAACTTGCAAAAAGCATTTATTACTGTAGCCCACATGAAACTACACATGCTCAATCTCTGACATTTTGTAGAAAAACTTCCTGAGGCTCTGCTAGCTTTATGAACTCTGCAGTTGTAGCAATAAAGCAATGTACATTAGTTAAGATAATTCCAGTGCCACATTCAAACTTGGAGATAGATCCAAGAAACATGGTAGTTAAAAAATGTGCAAACAGCTTATATGCTCAAGTTCAATGCTGATCCCAGCATCAGCAGAGCTACAGAAGAGCTAGTGCAACAGTGACAGATTATCTTAATTTTCAATGTGATCCAGACTGCAAGCTATGAATTTTGCTAGTGCATACAAGCATCTAAAAGGAGCCACGTATTCAAAGTATATTCAATTAGACATTAGCAAAGCAAGTTTAGTCCTTCAACTGTCAACTCATTTTGGTAGAACACTCAAAATCTCTCTCGTGTTAACCAAATAAGAAAAATATTCAACAGAATATATGCAGCAATCCAGTATTGTTATGGCTCGTTAATGGTTTCTCAGTCACTACGTGTTTTTTTCCTGCTGAGACTCATTTGACACCTTCCTTTCTAAATCCTGGTTCTACATTTCTGAATTGCTAAAACACTAATGCTTAGATAGCATTAACAGCTGAATTCCTAGAAGAGCCTAGGAACACTGAAGATTTATAGTTAAATTCTGAATAGATATTTTCTAACGATGAGAAGACCTTGATGTCAATTCCATCCATTTGTCATTAAAGATTTTTCTCACCTCTATCCTAAGCTTTTTTCCTTGGAAATCAATTGCAGGAAAATAAACATTTTAACAATAATTTAATTTTTACACTACACTCTGCTTTTCAAATCTAGAGAATTTTATTGCAAAATAACATCAGAGGTACAAGGAAAAGGATCCTTTTTTTCTCCCATTATTAGTTTGCCAAGACTGTCATTTAAAGGTTCGATTTAATCATCCACTCAAAACATGTGCTATGTTCACCCTCTTGTCAGTATCTCCCAAGGGCTGGGGAGCTAGGATGTCAGTCGGTGACTACAGATGCAGTTGGATCATTCAGACTTAATCTCTCCTTGGTATCCTTCGCCAGCTGTGCTCCTGGGATTCATTTTGAAATAGCAACAGTACTATTATCTGAATTTGAGTGAATGGGATATTCATTTTTGAACATAGACATCCTGTTAAGTAAGTTTTAATGCCAAGACTGACACGCTAGTAAATTCCATAATTTTTCTGTGGGAATTGGATTGAGGCAATACAGGAAAACAAACAAACATACATTATAAGCAATGTAAAGTATATAGCTAAGAAATTAGAACACTGTGAACCAACAGTAACACAGTAATCTTCTTTTAGGAACTGTATTTCTATATTAACACCACACTGAATCTTTTGACACCTAACTGTCCAACATGAGCCTTCAGTGAGCAAGAAACCACTACATATCAAGTAATGTGTGTCAATGGCTATTTAAGTGATTTATCACTTTGAAATAGCACAACATCATAGTTCTACTGATGAAAACAACACAGAGACTATAATTTTCTTTCATACACCCTTGCTTTGAGTGTGCCACTACTAAATCATATGAGAATCCCTCCAGGTGGTCAAGTGCAGAGTCCCATCACTCTCATAAAACACATACTGAATAAGCGAGCAGCTGGGACAGTAAGATAGAGTAGAAAAAGTTTTCTAAAGCGGTGGGGTTTTGGGGGGGGGGGGGGGGGGGTGTTTGGGTTTTTTTGTTGGTGTTTTTTTCTTTTCAATTAAGCATCTATTCCTAAGTCTTGTGTGAACAGAAAGAGTGCTACTTGTGCAAGCAGGTTTCCAAAGACTAACATGTCATAAGCAAAACATGTTTATTCACCTCTGTTGCAGTCCAAAGATAACAAAGCTCATAATCAACAAATACCTGAGACCAATTGGTGATAAAGTATGATCGATGTCATTTTGATTCCATAAATGCAAGGCACAGGTGTTAGGGACTGGTTTCTGTTGCAGAAGAAGAGAGGCACAATGTCAGAGACAGCTGTTAAACATTTTGCAGAAGCCACTGTGGATGAACAGAGAATTTTATTTCTCTGCTTCATTTCTCAGCTTCCTATGACTCCTGACATGAGTCATAAATTTCACGTCAAGGAAAAACATTAGTATTTTAATGTTAAGGTCATGTCTACACTGTAGACTTGCCCTGGTTTAAGTTGCCTCAGTACTTAGAACAGACAGGCACCGGGGCTTTGCACAAACTTCAAAGCAGGGGGGGAAATTCCACTGATGTAAAACACAAGAAGCTGCCACTTCACCTGTATATACTTAGAAGCATCATACTGGCATGAATTTGCCTGCAGACTAAAACCCCGGTGCAGACAACACTTAAATTTCTATGATTTCCACACACACACTTGGATTTTTGTCCAAGTTACTTTTTCATGTCTAGCAAATCCTTGAGTCCTTATCTGTTAATTTGTAATACTTATTAGCAAATGATCAAAAGGCATAAAAGAAATCTTTAAATGAGGCCATAGCAAATCTCTATTAGGCTACAGCACACAAATTAAGTAAACTAAATTAGGGAAGGAAGAATCAGCTTTGTTGGCACATTGTCTTGGACATTTATTTTGAGAATTAACAGAAGTCATTCAAACTAAACACTGCAACATTATCACAGGCACATTAAAATATATGCGTTATGCACCACTCTCAGCTTTACCTCCTAGTACTATTAATCTAAAAAGCAAACATGGTTTTTAAAACCACTTTTTCATGATTAATAACTGTAATGTATATATAATATATATTAACTGTAATATATATAATATATAACTGTAATATATATAATAACTGATTAATAACTGTAGATGCAGGAGCTGAAAGCTTAGTAACCAAAGCTAGAAAAATTCAATCTCATTCCTATATGGACAGAGGGGGAAAACAGAGCAAAAGAACTATTAATAAAACTCACTGAAATAGTTTCCTTACCAAAACAAAGATTCCTTGCATATTCTAATTCTTCCCTGGTCAATTTTTCAAAAATTATTTTCAAATATGAAAGCATTTTATAAAGTAGTGTGATTCTCCAAGGTGGTAGCAACAGAATGTGTTAGTGTACTTCTTTTAAATGAACAATGAAAACAACTATAACTCTGAAGCAAACATGGATATGATGTTTTTCAAAGATACAAAATGTATTGGAAATCAATGGGGGCAACTTACACCTTTTATTACACTAAATCATCTTAAAATCTTCTAAGGAAAGGCGAGCCTATTTTGAAGGGAACAATACTGCTCTATAAGCAAAGAAAGACTGGAACTGACATTCAAAAGGCCCAAAGCCTGCGTTCCTGATTTAATGAGAAAATAATGGTTATTGCTAAGAAAGCAGAGTCAGAAATTTAAGTTAAATTTCTGTTTCCAGAATAAGTGTTTCTCAATTTTATCCATTCTTTTACTTTGTATTCATTTATGTCCCTTACCACTGTCTTGTAACTTTTGGTCATGTATATTATTTGTTCCATTCCTCTGATCATCTTTTAGGGTCCCTTCCAACCCAAACCATTCTATCATTCTATGATATTAGTCCCAGGTAAAGCTTCTGATTATTACTTGTAAGTGACCAGGAAATATGGCCATAAAAACAAACTTTCAGTTAGAATTTTTGTGACTTGTCTACACTGCATCTATGTCTGAGAAATACATAATCAGTTTATATTCATGGTCATCTAAAGAACACAGTAATATGACAAACAAAAAACATTTACTGAAAATCTTTGAGGGTGTATCTGTCATAAAGATACAAAAATTGCAGTGAATAAGTAAGACAACAGATAATGACCAGATCTAGAACATATTTCCTAGATTAGGTTTTGGGGGTTTTTTTCCAAAGGGAATTGCAACATCATAGGCTTATTCTACAGATTCTAAACCTAAAAACCCGGTTCTTAATACAAAATGATAGGAGTCAGATGTGTATATATAAGCATATGTACATATAGTTTACAAATATGAAGAAGGAAACACAAATGTATTGATTTCTTAATGTTAAGAATCAACAATATTTGCTCATACTATCAATACAAAGCCTCCCTGCACTGAGCCAGCAATTTGTTAGTGATTCAGGCCTGGTACTCAGATACTATACTGATCAGTTTCTTTATCTGGAGGAATGCATAAGTCATCATAACCTTGCTTGGAAGCTGTTTGAAACCTACAGTGATCTTCCAGGTGGAAGTTTATAATCAGAGGCACTTTGGGATTCTCCTAGCTAGTGCACAAATGGAAGTGGACTTCTCGTACAGGCATATGACACTGAGGGTCCCCCACGTAACCTCACCTCTGTAGCAAAGTTATCAGCAGATCTTTAGACAGTTGCAGCCACACATCAGCTGGTCACACCGTGGAAGGTACATCCTATACATACGCAGATTGCATTTACTTTGCACATTTGCACAACTTGAAAGGCTATTATCCTGTTTGATAGCCTTGATGTTGTGAGTACTCAACTCAAGATCAATTTACATGATCAAGAAACAACAGCATGCATAAATTC
Organism: Balearica regulorum gibbericeps; assembly: GCF_011004875.1. NCBI lineage: Eukaryota > Metazoa > Chordata > Aves > Gruiformes > Gruidae > Balearica > Balearica regulorum. The sequence goes on along the minus strand of NC_046190.1, from coordinate 26,537,846 downwards.
CTCCCTCTAACCTGTTCGCACTTTTCTCCAAGTCAGATTCCACAACTCAATCCAGTTTCGGTTTTGAATAAGCTCTCCACATTCAGTGCAATTTCATGTTGAACACAAGCTTCTGGAAAAAAATAATCTGGAAGTAATGAATAGAATAGTCTGTGTCAAGCATAAACCCACAGTTTGTGCTAACTGGCAACAAGTTAACTAAAAACTTCAACTGAAGATTGTTTTGGCACAGGACAGTCTGGTAGGGAAATCCACCAAAAAGCTGAGAAAGAGGCAAAAGGTAAAATGCACCACAGAGATGCACATGAATAAAAGCTTCTGACAGTTTACTTTTACTTCACCTAAAAACTGGCATTCCATTGGGTTACATTTGTACTGATTATAGTTAAATTACTCCTAACTTCTGCTGTCTTGTGTAAAGAACTGTCACAAAGTCAGCTTGTGCACTGCAGAGTAGGTGCTGGAAAACAAGGGGAAGCTTCCAACTCAGCAGTAATTTTACACATGTGTTTCTATGCCTGACTTTCTTTAAATAGATACTTTCCCACACTTGCTGCCATTTAGAAAAAGCTTTTTTAGAGAAGTCTTTGTCCTACTGATTTACCATCTATCTTCCAAATGCCACCTGGAAACAGATTGTCCCCTCTCTCCTTAAGTCTTAATTTCTCTCTCTCCTTGCTACTATTTAACTTAATATCTGTATTATCTAACCACATGAAGCCTTTGAGATATCATTTCCAAAAAGGATGCTATAAAAATAAAGTGATAGTACACTGTATCATACTATATCGCTGTCAGGGCTCTTATCTGAAGTTCACTCCATTCTGCAGCAAACTATTTGTTCCCCAAGATAAACAATAAAACAACTCTGAGGTATTGTTTGTTTCCAGTTCAGCCTGGTGTGCATGTGTCCAAAAAAAGCCCAGCTTATTGCTCCACTGTTTTATCTACGCCTTGCGAGATGAATTTTTGTCATGTTGTGGTGAAGGCACTGGACTGACACTCAACAGAAGCAGAATATAGAGGACGAGAGCAAATGCTATTGAGGCTTATTTAGTTCTACTTCAAGGTATGCCTACCACCTACTGTAAGGTGCCCAAGTCCCAGACAAAATTTCTATCCTTTGTTAAAATATTAGAAATAACCTTTTCTCTTTGAAAGAGGAACACAAAGTCATCTCTATTAGACTATTAGAAGGAAAATCTGAATGTTTGCTGGAAAGATTTGGTGACTGTTTCTGTGATCATATTATACAGTTTAGGCAATACTTCCTAATACAACCTTATGTTATCCCTGTTTTAAGACCTTATCTCATATGACTTCCTTCACATGTAAGAGCTCTTTCTGCATTGGCTATTCATTTTTATACATTCACAATTCCCTATCTACCACAGTAGTTTAGCTGTTATCTTCTGGAGACAGCACCTCCACTTGCCATGAAATGCTCCTGTCTGAGCTAATAATCCACAGTTTGTCAAAAGGGAACTTAGTAGCAGAGCAAAATTGGATGGGTGTGTTTGATGACATCAAGTTTTTTATCTATAGTAAAATTGGAAAGCTTCAGTTCCCCCCACCCCCACTGTGTATGCACTTTATTTTGCACCATCCAGAAGCTATAAGCATTATCTAGAGGTGCTTTCCATACCCCTTGAACGAGTCCAACCGCCATACTAGCTCACTGTCCAAAACTAACTCCGATGATCTAGGCCTTTTCAAAGCAGGGTATTAGAGCCATTATTCTTAATTGCCCAGCTGCAAGCTGGAACAAGATCTAGATAACCTTTTGTTAGGTGACAGAGTTGTTTATTGAGCATCTACTCACACATCAAGCAACCCGAGAGCCTGGTTCATGAAGGCCAGTGGGCCCAAAGAGGCCACAAAACAGTACTGTGAATAGCAGTGCAGGCCTGAAGTGCAGCAAGGGAAGTGGACGCATAAAACAGAATTTTTGGTTTTAGTAGTAATCCATATCATGAAATATCCTAGCTTAACATACTGGGATACTGAAGGTAATATCTTTAGCCCATTCTTTGATTGTTCTCATCTATCACAAGTATTTATAAGCAGCCTATCTTACCCTCTGGGATTCCTACTAAATGCTTATCTGCAAAATTTTATCTCCCAAGGACAGCCGCAGAAAGCTTTAATATTTCTACTGAATTCAATGAATTTGAGTTCAGCGGTCAGACTCCAATGTTCTGAGACCCAGCAACTTGCTGCTGCTTTCTGAGTTAAGCCATTTGTAAAAATTAATCACTTACAAATATAGGAAGCATGAGAAACTATCCAACTTCAGTCCTCACTTGGGACCGCAGATATTGGCCCGTACAACAGGCTTTAGAATGCCAAAATGCCCAAAAACCACCCCACACACCAGAGAAATCCAGCACCACTGAAACACAAGTGCAAAATGAGAAACAGAACAGGAAAGGTAGAGACATGCTTAGTTTCTGTTATGTGTATGAGCAAAATTGTTGAAAAAACCTGCTCATTCTTGCAACTCTGCTAGAAAACCTCGTGCTGGCTGCATTGTAGTTCATTGTGTGACACAGAGGAATTAATATGCATGATTCAAGGAAAGGCAGCAGCTGCAGCCAAAGCATCCAAAACAAAACACAAAAAAGGGAAATAGCATTCAGAAGAGATTGTTCTGTACTGGTTCTGTCTATTTAGGCTACACAAATAGCCATGTTATTACTATTTAGAGCTAAGAAAAGACATTTCAAGAAAATAGAGTTGTACCAAAATAAGAACACTCTCTGAGCTTTGTCAGTACTGCTGGAACTATTACACAAGAAAGCTGGGACTCAGAAGATCTGAAAATACCAAAACAGATTGTAGATACTGCTCGGCTGAATGATTATGGTTGTTCCAAAATCATTATCTTGTATTAATAATAAGCACTTGCAAAAGTTATCTAAACTACAGGTATTTCAATTGACCCAACAACAATTTTTTCAGCCCAAAAGAAAAAAAAAACTTAGCTGTATGAAATTTAAACATAATAGGCTTATTTCTTTATCAAACCAAATGCATATGCTGTCACACAAATTTGCCCTCAAGGCCAGTAACATCTAAAAGCCCAAAGCAACCGAAGTGCTACAAATGTATAGAAAGACAGAATGCTTCCTCCAAAGTTGACTACTGCAGGAATAAGACCTGCACAATTTAAAGGAAATAAGACTACACTCAGGAGTAGTCTATCTATAGTACACTATCTAGAAGCAAGCAATATGAACCAAATAGTTAAACAGCCTGTTTTTTGCAAACAAAGCACACGCATTATCATCTCCAACTCTCAGCCAAAGAAATTGTCAAGCGTTGAACCACTGAACACTCCTTGTTCACTGCTATGTTAGGAACACCAGTAACTTTTTTTAAGCATAGAAAAGCAATGTAGAAATATATGCAGTTTAAAATTGTGTAAGACTACCACATTTCAACATGAGTAGTATCACACTAAAAATGTCTATCCAACACTGATCAAACACAGTATGGATTCCTAGAAGATTAGAGGTTTACTTTTACCAAGATACTTGGTAGTCAAAACTTAAGACTTTTTTTTTCTAGCTATGGATAAAAGTGCCCTTTATATACCATGAAAGTACAGAGGAAGTTAAGTCTACATACACTGGCAAGTCAAAACCGTCAGTTGCTCCTAATTTCTCATCAGCTGTCAGCATGATGTATCTACTGAGAACAATTCATCTATGGGATGCTTGCAATACCAAAGTACCCCAGAAAGATCGTCGTCTTCCTGAAATCAGAAGAGAGTAATATGGCCTTCTTATACTTTATAGTGAATATATTTTGAGGCCTATCAGAAATATCTTAAGGGACTTGAGAAGGGAATATATTTTTGCATTAATTAGTTGTGAGTGTCAAACACCATTTTATTCATAAATGGCTGAAATATTTAAGGTGATAAGAGACCGTTGCAGTCTCTTACACTAACATCCACTTGCTTTGATTTCCTGAAGTCATCCCTGCCTCATGTATGTCAAAAGGGATTGTCTTTTTTACCAAGGTATATTATTTTGATTTATATGCTTACTCCAAGTAATATGAAGTTTACCATGCTCATTAAAGTCTGCTCTAATTATTTATAACCTATAGTTAAAAATTTATATCTAGTTCATGGTTTGAATGTCATGGGCTTCCAGTGCCTTTCTAAAGACTAGTTAAGTTTTTCTGCAAGTTCAGCATCCCATCTTTTCTTGCTGTGTAGACAGTTACAGAGCATCAGCAAGCTGTTAAACCTTCCCTCTACTAAGCTGTTTAGAAGTCCTGTCATTTCTCACTGTTAGAGTTTTTCCATACCTCGAGTTATTTCTCCTACTTCCTCTAACACATCTTAGGTTTTTCAGTGTTCTATTTCTACATAAACAAGTATTAATGTATTTGTCTTGCCATTAAACCTCACTAGCAATTTATTTTCAATTTTGTGAATTGAATGTATTCATTACTGTTAAATTAATGACATGCTTTTGCCTTTCTTAACCCCTGGATTGTTGGTTTAATTTAGATCCAAGGTTAAGTCCATGGCCAAGCTTGGGACAAGCTATTTTGGAAAGTTTGCTGGGCCTGGTCATGTTTTCATCCAACTTGAAGACAGAGACTTATTTTTTAAGCACTGTCTTATGAGCCTAGAGGGAAGCACTAAGAGTTATCACAAATAACTTATCAGGTAAAAACTGAGAAAGTAAAGAGCAAGCACTAGTAAGTTTTGAGTGTCTGAATGCCCAAGCCTACTTTTCAAAGAGAAATTCTGCTGAAACACCTTCCTCATTTTCTGGAACTAGATAATTTTTTTACAGATACAATGAGGTCCTAACACACAGAAATTAAAAGCTTCTTCCATCTGAATATGATTTTTCTCCTTCATATCCCTGATGGATATGCATTACTCTTTTCCCTGCTGGACTGTAAATTAGAATTTTACTATGAAAGTTTCACTTTGTTTTATCCTGCACTTTATTACTGTGAATGTGATAGCAGAAGTCCTGGAGTTTCTAGTGCCTCATCTAAGGGGGATACTGAAATAAAGATATAAATAATTCAGCAAAGGATCAGAAAGCAGCTAACAAAGCATAGTTCACAGAATGGAGGATACTGGGAGCTCATTGCAATATGGTATACTTTTGTCAGTGGAAAAAGGTGCAATAGTTCTGCTTCTGTTCAAAAGCACATAACTTCAGATTTCCTCCAAACTATTCAAAACATAGTATGAATGATAATTGGGAGAGTTCAAAAACATAGCCATCATGATCTTAGAGAACTTGCACTAAAGACAGATCTGAAAATTAATGCCTCCAAAATTAAGTGGGGTTTTGTTCAGGCTCAAATCTACAGGCTATGCAATTCTGCAGAAAAATGCTACACGTCTTAAAGAAAAGCCTCTTCTCTAAAGCCCTTGGATATGCTCAGTTCTGCTTCATCTCTCAAAGTAAAAGAGCCAGTTGTATCAGAGATAAAAACCACAACATTAATACACACTTTCAAAGGGATCTGCAAACTTCGTATTACAGACCAAACCACAATCATTTAGATATCACGCCAGACTACTCTGACCTCAGTAACAATGCCACAAACAACTGCACATCACCACTGTCTCCTTTTTCTGCTATGATGCAGGCCAAGCATTGTCGTGTTCATCAGGTGGCAACTACTAAGCCTTCAGGAAAATGACAATTGAAAATACTTGAGGACAAGCCAGAGTCAATAGAGGAAACAACCAAACATGCTTACAACAACATTAAGAAATTTATTAGCCCAACAATGAACACCAGTAGCACGGCCACTATGTTCACTTCCCAGTTCCAGTCCAATCTTTTCACCTTGATATCATACATGGGCTATGACTGAATCTTGTTTGTTACCACATGTTATTTGTGATACATATAGTCTGTTAGACAGCTGCCTGATGCCATTCAAAATAAGTGATCCATGCCATAGGTTGCACATACTGCTTAATAGCAATTCTGTTTCTCCTTGTCATCTTCAGGCTAGCAGGTGAGAGACTGTTCTTGGGCACGCTGACCCAGACAGCGCATACACACAAAATTAAAATAAAAATTACAAAAAAAAAAAATCACAAGTTAAAGAGGATGAAAACTTGCCACCAATCTTTCGTTGTACTCAGAGCAATACAAACTCCCTTAGATCACATCATTATGAAAGAGGCATTTCAATCATTTGCAGAAATTTACAACAGTAAAATAAAATGAAAAAATTATTTCCTTCTACCAGATGACTGTTTCACATACTGAATTATCTACTATTAAGTGGTTTTTTTGCAATGGTAAGTGAATATCTCAAAGTCAAGCAATTTATAGAGACAAGTTTTTTGGATTGTCCTCTTTGGTCAGTAAGATATTTCTTATTTACATAGGTAATTGAGGCACCAATTTAGAAGGCAGAAATATCGTTCACTGGCTGGGTCCCCAGGGCCAATAGAGTAAGTGCAGTACTCCACTGCACTTCTGAGTTGGAGTTTGTCCTCTGTTGGTGTACATGTCTGAAAAGCTTCTTATTGACTTCATATTCAGAGCAGAATATTTTTTCTATCTGTTCTGATAACAGAAAGAAACTAAGAACGTGCAAGTCTCTCATTTCCAAAGGAAATATCAAGGGAAAGACCTTATGTCAGGCTTTTTATTCTACTAACCCCTCACAGAAATGAAAAAAAGAGATAAACAGGTTTTGTTTTGGTAATCAGATTCAGTCTGGAAAGGCTTTTTTTCTTTTAATACCACATTGTACAATCTGCAACCAGTACAGGTCAGGAATTGCTTCACTGAAAACAGTAAGCAAATGGAGATCTGGGATCAATAAACAAAGTCAAGACCCTTCATTTGAACAATTTATCATAGCATATAAAGAGTGAATAAAGTTTTGGGACAATGCTGATAAGTGACACAGTTACATTAACAGGAAATAAAAGAGTTTTTAAAAGAAAAATGTTGGAATTCAACACTTGGACTAGTTTAGTCTTGGAACCACACAGTTTGGTCTCAAGTTCCAAATTAATTCTCTGTCAGAAGAAAACATTTGCAATTTCACAACTGAAGTTCTGTACCATCTTGGTTCTACATAACCTAAACACGTTTGTCAAAGCATCTTCCATGGTAATACGTTAAAGAGTACAAAATCATAGCAGTGATCAGAATTTCACAAAACAGTTTTATTGTCCTTAAAGAACTTTTCCGCAGAGCTGAGCAGGCTTCTGTCCTCATCACAGATTACTATCACACAACAGCAGCAGCACCACCACACATATTGATATGCTAGTCACATCCAACCCTCCATCCATCCAGAGACTGCAATCAGGTACCTGATAATAATGCAAGTCACATCAGCTGAACTGCTGCCGCAGTGAACTGATTCATGCTGGTGCCTTGATGCAAATAACAAGGACACCAGGGCCAGAAGATGTAGGATCTTGTCTTTATAATACAGATGCTGTTTTCGAGATGGAACATTCCAGTCTCTTGCAAGGATGCAGTGTACCTACATTCACTCTCTTAGCCTCTGGCTGAGCAATGGCATTGTCTAACACATTTTAAAAAAAAAAAAGAATGCTGTGAAGTGGGGGCTGGGGAAACAAACACAATTTAATCACTAAGCTGCTACTATCTTTTCAGTGCTGTGGCACTATTTCTTACTGTAAGTGATGTGTTTTCCCATCATCTTTGCCACCAGGTGAAAACTTGTCTAACAGCCTTGAAGCACGGAATATAAAGAAAAGGTTAGTCAGACACTCTTCAATTGATTACTGATCAAACAAATACCTTTCTATTATGTTAAGCAGGCACTTATGTTCTTTTTTCCTGCTTAGTTGTCTCACTACATAATTTGACAGAGATTTTATGTCTAACTGTGTAACTTGCAAATAACACAACAGTTAAGCCATAATAATACCAATTCCTAAGTTATATATGATTTTTATTTATATATTTATTGTCCTGGCACACCAAAAGTGTTAATGCCAGATCATCCCATAGAACAATCCTGACGTGATGTACACCTTCAATATACTCAGCAGAACAAACAATAAATTGAAGCAGCAGCAACATAAGGTATTATCAAGCTGCATTTAACAACAAATACTGAGAAGGAGAACACAATGATTTTGTTTCCCCCATCCCATCTTATTTTGTTTTGCCCAGATTTTCCTCACACAATTTTGAATGCACTGGTAGTTTAGAAGAGAAGATCATTTTTCCCCTCTGAGATGACTCCTTTAAGGCTGAGAACACACATTTCCAAAACAGCCACAGCAGCACTGACACCACTGCTGCTATCCAACACATTTGATTCACAAGTCTCTAGTAGGAACCACCCAGTGCAACAGCTTCAAGGGATCACAATATTTCTTTCTCATAAGGTAAGGATGGACAGCAGACCTCTATAGGAATAAACAGATTTTTTTTTTTTAACTTCAAGTTCTAAGTGGCAAGATGTTAATCATAAATAAATATTTTAATTGAAGTTATAAAGCTTTCAAACAAACCTATCTGAATCATGGTAGAGAACCCAGCACAAACACTGGAAGAGAGACACTAACATCTAGGGAACTATAATCGCATCAATCCTTCTGGCCAAACAATTAGCCTAAGACCACCATGCAGTAAACAGGGTTGGTGAGTATAGGGGATGGTGTTCTGACTTTCTCAGTCCAGCATGTTAACCCAGACAATATTAGATAATCTCCCATGAGCACTCTTCTACAGAAGATAGATTTGAAATCTACTTACTTTCATAACTCTTTAGAAGCCTGCTGGACAAAATGCTGCTCCTCACAAAGAAAAAAATTTCTTTTCAGGGTGAATATTTTTTAAAACTTATGTCAGATACCAGTTTACAGTAGGTCTTCCACCACTCTGGTAAACCAGGAAAGATGCTTCACTGGTTTCCATTTCTAAGAGAAGCCACACAGACTGCAGGGTATTGATATCAACAGCCACACACATACACAACCAGCTCTGACAGTAGCTTGCTGATCATTCCAGTCCAAAAGTCAAAGTCTTATCCACACAAAACAGGCAAAACAAAACTAAATCAAACCCTTATTTTTCAGGCTTTAGCCTACTTTTACATAGAGTAGGACTAGACTTTTTTCCAAACCTACATGTCTGAGGACTTCTTGATGTAATGACAGACTTCATCCACTGAAAAATCACTATTCAATTTCCCAGTTTGGCATCTGGGAGTCAGTTTCCTGGATGCGTTTGAAAAGGATCACACAGGGCTGGTTCTGCATGTCACATGCATTCAGTCAAGAAACAACTGCAAATCAGAAGGGTAATCCAAGATGTATTTTATATCTGTTTCTGCAAGAAGCAGCATTTCTTTTCAAGTATTATAGATTATCTATTTTCCACATAGTCTAATCACAATGCCAAGGACAGTAGAAAAAACCTTGACTCATATAGAATAACTAAGGTCCCTGCATTTACACATGCAGTTGTAGTTAACATAGTTGGAAAAACACCTTACATGTACATTTTCCCAGTTATACCACATTACTAGCACTTAAGAAGCAGTTTGCTTAATGAAGCCTCTGCTGTCAGAAGCCAATTCACAGCCCGCATTCAAACATTCTAGTTTTAGTTGATGTTTTCAAGGATCAGCAGGAAAAAAAAGCAACGGTAAAAAAGTTGCATCAAAGAAGGAAAAGAGTCAGCAAGATGTTGTAGTAACAAATCCCTTCTCAATATTTTTTCTTATCCTTCAGCCAAAGGCTCTAGTGTACATTGAAAGATTCTTCTCTCTATGCAAGACATGAAAAGTCTAAATGAGTAACACAGCAAGAAGTCCAAAACCACTTAGAATATTATCCAGCTACTGATGATATCAAACAACATGCTTAGCTCTACGTACACACAAAGTGATTAGAACACGGGAGCATAAGTGTAAAGCCAGAGATTTCTTACTGAAGTATTTAGTGAGGCAAGGCCACTACAAGCATGACTTTGAAGTGAGATTAGAACTTCAGATTTCTTTAGGAAACACGAACTGCTGAATTACTGTAAAACAGAGGACATACAGGTGATATTTTCATTCAAATTTCTTTCAAAGTTCAAGTTCATCCAGTTGCATGTCAATAGGGATTAAATTCCTAAATTATTGTTTAAAAGTGAGGGGTAAGCGTCTAGGTCACATCAGATTTTTGTAATAAATATGCTCTTTGGCTCAGCTTGTCCAACTGTAAAATAAGTATGATTTTAGATTTCTAAATTTTTAAATTATTTTATAAGTTATCCAGTAATATTTTCAAACACATAGGGTAATGTGTTGGGAGAGCATTGGTTCGCTTTAATTCACTCACATACTGACCTGCATGTTACATGAAGACTACTGAGGAATGCTGCCAAGTCAGAAGAAAGAATAAAGCTTTTTCACATACCAAGTTGCTCAGAAGTACCTTGATTCAGATAAACAGAAACATGCCTCTATCTCAAAACCTGTGATGCAGAGAATGACCCTGGCTTCTTAGCTCCACCTCCTGCAATCAACTCCCATGTCTGCTGTACCCAACAGAAACACTTCTCCAACTAGCAGCCAATTAAAAGACTGTTTCACAGTCCCTTATTTAAACAAGCTATCAAAATAGCCCCGTGATACCATAAGCCACTCTGTTCCACACCATCACTGCTGTTGTTCCAAAATGCTTAATTTTTATACTACCAAGATTCCTAGAGCTTGCGTTCACAACAAATGACCAGCTGGAGTTGTATTAGAACAGGAAAACCACTGATCCACTTTCTTTCTATCTCCACTGACACTGAGCACAACAGTAGCTTCTGCCTCTCAGTCCTCCCATCTGAGTCTCCCGCCACAAGCACAGCCCCCTCACTGCAGCACTGGCTTTTGCAGCCAGTGAGAACATATGGAGGAGGTCCTGCTCTGAGGAACCCTAGAGATTGGCATTGTCTGCAGGAGCAACAGTTCTACACAAGACAGCCTGTGCTCTGATTTACAAAGCCATTTTGTACACTGGGCTTGAATGTTGTTCCCTGCTAGCCCACAGCACAATCCAATAACCTCAAAGTTGGTGACCTGACCATGCTGTAGCAAGGAGTGTTTAAAGGTACAGGGCCCATAGAAGAAAGATTTGTTGCAGATTAAATTCTGCCTATTCAAATACACAAGGTATTCTCTCTCTGACCAAAGGAAGCCTTGGAGCATTTATTAGTTACCACATTACACTTTCTTCCAAATGTGGAAGACTTACTCACTCCTATGTCTCTGGCAGCAGCTAAAAGTTATCATGTATCACCAGGTATTTGAATTAAAATATTTCTTCAGGAATAAAAATGGAAGTTACATACACATACCTTGAACGGCCTTGTATGTGAAGGGGCAAAGACGAAATGGGGACAAGCTACAGATTAGATATAGTAGGCACAGTGTGACAGGAAGGTACTATTGAAGTGCTTTTGGGATTGGGGTGTAAATACAGTGCTCTTCACAGTAGTGAACCTGTGTGGGGAGCACTGACAGACATCACCACAGCCAGATCCATTTCTCCTTTCTGTTGATACCTTCAGAACCAGACTGCCGCTGCACTTGATTGGAAGTTGCAAGACTAAGTACTGGGAGTTTTAGCTGCTGCGGATTTGCTCACAACCATTTCTTAGGTATGCCAGGCTAGTTCTGTCAGCAGATACAGACATGGCTGCCCAAGTTGCAAGAGTAGTTGCACCTGACTTACCAAAAAAGCACATGTGTCTCTTTGCAAGGCTGAAGTTGAAGAGTTGCCTTTTCTAGTACCACTGTGTTTTAGGTGGATAGATGAGTTACAAGAAAAGAAAGATCAGTCTTAAGCTTTATAAAGATGATTATATTTAACTGCCAACCATTTAGATATACTACAGTCAAAGTACGGGAAAAAAGATTCGATTCTTCATCAAAATTAACTCCTGAAAAAGCTTGCCTTCTTGTATTTTTTTTTTTCTGTTTTGAAACAATTTTCTGTATACATTAAAATAGAAGTTCCTACACCACAAGACAAATAAAACCCTACAAAATCAAAAGTTTTTACAAGTATTTCAAAATAAGTGAAATTACTGACAACCAGCTGCAATGTATTTGGTATCATGTAAAGCATTCTTTAACTGAAGCAACACAATAGGCTACAACTACATACTTAAACAGTGATAGATCCCTAGAAAAGGAGTCACCAGAATATTTTTAGACTGCATAGTACCTTTTAGTTCAAAGCACGATAAACAGACAATACAACTGTGATTTGATTCACTAGTTCAGGTACAGTCTTCAAATGGAAAAAATACCATATGCTCTTTTGCTTAGAGTGCCAAATCTTTCTTTCAATCCTACACATGAAAAGGAGATCCTAATGCTAAGTTAATATTTAATTTAGCAATGTAAGCCCCAAATTTTCTCCTGGAATATCTGTCTGTGATCTCCAGTTTTCTCACAAGTCACCATCTGTACACACCTATGTAATTACTCTGTTTGAAGCTTTTCTGTATACAGATAGGACCTGCAAGCAGGTACACGTACAGACCATAAATCAGAGAGTCTCTCATTGTTCCAGGCCTGGAGTACAAGTACATTTTGCCCAAACCTTTTTCAGGTCCCAGAAACCTCTATCATGCAGTTATCCACCCTATCATGGGCTAGCTACAGAGTATCAATATGTTTCTTATCTGCAAAGCAGCATCAGAGCCTGGATCATCTGGCAAAGCTGGGGCTCATATGCTGCTTCCTTCCAGCTGAACCTTGGTAAGAGTTATATACTTCACCTCAGTAAAAATAAGTAGATCTGCAAAAAAATTTAAGGTCATGTTCAACACAGTTTAGATACACCACCTTAATAGGGCCCTGAAATTCTTATTTAGCTGCACAAAAATCAAGATCCCAGGTGACTAAGCGAGAGACTCAGTGAAGCCAGAGGCCACTGATTGTGTGTTACTACACACAGCATGTATTATAAAGCCTCTGGATAGACTGTTTTTCATGACCCTTCAGTCAGATACATCACATTCAGTCCTGCAATACAACAAGTGCTTATTATTCTGTGTGATTTTTGTCACAGGATAAAGATGACTTGTTACTGAGGTTTTGTCCCAGAACTTTTGCCAAGCTTGACATTTGAGTTGTTGCTGCTATACATTATCGCAAAACAAACATGGGGATAACTATGATACCAATGCAGTTATTAGCTGCTTCGTGAAGTGTGACCTCACTAAGTGGCTAGTACTGTTGATTGTCCAATAGGTACCTGAGTTTGCCCTTGTGGCTTTACCCATCACACATTCACATGGGCAAGTGCAGGATGAAGCTTCACAAAACAGCTGCCACGATGCACGTAGTATCACACCAAACCCTTGCAGGCACATCATCACAGAAATGCTCAGAAGTCAGTTAAAGGTACTACACTTGTCTACAATACTGCGAGACTCCTATTTGCCTTGACTTTCTGACTGCAATGACTGGCTTTACATCTGTGATACTTGAAACCTCATTCTTTGTGTACACCTCATGAACCATTTCTGTGCTAACAAGGTCAGGTAAACAGTGACACACATTTTCGTTACACACATAGTAAGGACTTCAGCCAGCAGTCTTTATGCTCATCTGCTTTAGATAAGGTTTTGCTTGGGGTTTGAGGTATTTTTGTTTGGTTGAGTTTTTTGGGGGGTTTTTTCCTGGCAGTTATTGGGTTTTTTTGTTTGGTTTTTTACCCCCTTGAAGCCTAAGGCAGCACACAGAAAATACCTATTGAGTTACAGAATATCTCTGAGGTTCCATATGGCTAAGTGAAATTTATCATTTTCCTAATAAGAATACTAAATGTGAGTAGTTGTGAATAACATGAAGAAAACAGTTCCTTTGCTGTTACCTTTCAACAAACCATGTTTGAAATTAAGTCATTCAGAAATTCAGAGCCAAGTTTCACAAGAGAACTTAATTGAATAATTTATAGTTTGCAATTAGAACTTTACTAACAAAACAAAATTTCAACTAAATCCCGTATAAAGCCTACACGTAACTAAGTCCAGAGTTGAAAAAGGATCTCCAGATTTGTGTTTCTAAGCTCAAATGTACTGCCATATATTAACATTATTGTTCTACTCAGGCAAGAGGTGCCATGAGAGTTGACTATTGGTATCAGATTGTTCTTTTTTTTTTAAAAAAAAGACTTTTTTCATTTCTGGCAATAGATGCTATTGTTGATTTTTAGAATAGGGACTATTCTTAGAGCAGCAACAGAAAAGCTCCCCAAAGAAGCACTGGCAAAGAATGAATCATATGTAAGCAGAAGTAATTTACTCATTACATGCTTCCATGAAGTCAGAGTCAATAAAACCCTTTAAGGCCAGTATAGTGAAACATTTTATAAAACTCTGCGCAAAGCTGAGGACTTAAAGAAGGGGTGTCTAATAATGAGCAAATGTTAAATAGGAACTGCATGATGAAAGCATGCAAGAGGCTCCCAGTACTTCAGCAAGACAGCATGAACTGAGTTCCCCAACATGCAAAGATTTTTGCCAGGGCAAATTCTTCTCAAAAGGATACTTGGGCTGCCAGGTTCGCAGCTGCCAGATAGTTGTCTACATTGCTGCGGATTTCAGATTATTTTTATCTCACAAGAAGGATAGGAAAACACAGAGGAAATGTAACTTCCTCACCAGAACACAGAGAAAAGGCTGAGTGGCTGACAGGCTCCTGGCTTGTTTTATAAACATCCCTTGAGAATACTCTGCTCACAGATATGTTTCAAAAGAACAGCAGTAGATGGTAAACAAACACCATATACCTTTCTCTAAGGAGCTTCAGTCCTCTCTTCCTGATCTTGAGCTATCAGATATGCAACAATCCACTGTTACAACATAGCTTCTTGAAATGCATTTTCAAAATAAAATAAACACTATGTGTGCACACAAGATTTTCTCTTGACATTACCTTCTCATGAAATCAGAATGTCTTTGCATAAAGAAATTCTGGTTTTCTTTAAGAACAAAATGCTACATAAAACCCAACAAAAGCATTCTTATTCTCCAGATCAAACTCAAATGACATGCAATTTTTCAGTGACAGAAAAGTGTTCCATTCTTTTTTCTCCAAACTGATCAGACGTATTAGAACCAAAGAACGCCATTACAGAGTAATATAATTTCCTGCTTGAGATTGCACTTAAAATGTTAACCAATTATCTATATGTTTAAGCTAGAAACTTGTTTGATCAAATTGTACTTTCTAGTCTTAACCTGAGGGAATTAAGGGAAAACAGACTCCACAATTCTCCTGATGCTTTGATCCAACAGTTAATCAGCTTCACCTAGCAAAAAAATTGTGTTTCACATTTAACTTCCACTTTTCTTGGTTCAGCTTTTGGACATCTATGCTTTTTGTGTTTTTCCTGCTAGATGAAAAAGGTATTTATTATTCTAGAATTTCCTCTAAATGGAAGTACCACAACATAGCCACCAATGAACTGCTTAATCCTCCTGACCACCCAAACATATCATGCTCCTTAAATCCATCACTGAAGACCAGACTTCAAATACATGATGGTTCTTTTCATCATCTTCTCCCCTCCACCTCAGTGTCTGACTGAAAGTGTGCATCAAGCACAAAAGCATTCCAGTACTGGCCTGAAATTTTGTGCAAAACTGCACAAAGACATAACATCACCCCTGATTGCTGTTCTCCTCTATTCGTCTGCCCAAGGTTCACACTGGACATTTTGCCATTGCAGCACACAGAGTTCACACCAAGTCAGTACCCCATTACAGAGAGCGCAGAATCACTGTTGTACAGAATACAGCTCCCAATTCAGTAACCATGGATTACGTAGTAACCCTAGATGTCCGACCTTGCTGGCAGCATAAAAACCAGTTATTTCAACAGGCATGGGTCACCACACAATGTCAACTGCTCTAGAGTGCTGTCTTTTTGTCCTGGTTTTGGCAAGGATAGAGTTAATTTTCTTCTTAGTAGCTGTAGAGTGCTGTGTTTTGGATTTAGGATGAGAATAATACTGACAACACACTGATGTTTTTAGTTATTGCTAAGTAATGTGAGGAGGTGCATAATAAACCAGGAGGGGACACAGCCAGGACAGCTGACCCAAACTGGCCAATGACAGTATGCCATCATGCTCAGTAGATAAACTGGGGGAGTTGGCTAGAGGCCTGTGATCCCTGCTTGAGGATGGGCTGGGCATCAGTCAGCAGGTGGTGAGCAATTACATTGTACATCACTTTTTTTGTATGTTTTTATCATTATTATTTTCTCTTCCTTCAGTCATATTAAACTGTTTTAATCTCAACCCACAAATTTTGCCTTTCCTGATTTTGTTCCCCTTCACACTGAGGGAGGAGGTGGAAGTGAGCTAGTGGCTGTGGAGTGTTTGGCTGCCTGGCAAGTTAACCCACAACACCTTTCTTTACTGTTTATTTAACCCACAACACCTTTCTTTACTGTTTATCATGCTGCTTGTCCCTCATGAGGCCAAGTACTTAAGCATGCGCTTAAGGATTAGTCTAAACTACCAACTGCTCTAGAGTAGGCAAACACCTGAGCTTGCATTTAAGAAGCCATGTACCGGTTTAGTACCAGAAACAAGGTTGCTCTCAGCAGGTCAGATGAAGCTCTGTGCTTCTGTGCCTCAATTGCTTCTAATACCTGAGCACTCTCATTCACAGCTAGCAGGTTACCTCTGCTCTCCTCTGCAGCCAACAGCAATTGAATATAATAAGACTTAAACTGAAGTGCTTTCCTGCTTAAGGGGCACTACTCTGATCTTAGCTCTAAGGAGTCCAGCTGAAGAATATAACCTTCCTCCCCAATCCCCAGTCATTTTCCATCTATCTGTACAGAAATCTTGTTCACTTTTCCCTATGTTTCCGTATCTCAAGTTCTTACAGCTCTTTCATGAGCTGCCTCAACTCCCTTTTATTTGTTAACATACACTTCCCTCTGAGTTCCATAACAATATGGAAAGACATAAGAATGCCTGGTGTAAAAAGATCCCTGTTACAAGTGAAAAAGTTGATCTGAATTTAAAAAGCCCTGCATAATCAAAGGGCAACTCAGTGAGCCAGGGATCCACTTGAACAGATGGCTGAATGCAATCCCTGGGTAGCTCAATTTAATCTCCTCACTTGTTTACTGAACAAAGTCAGAGAGGGACACCTTCAAAGTTGGATGTATGGAGTCACCTGAAAAGGCAGGAGTAGAAAAAAGTGCTGGAGGAGGTCTGGGTACTGATGCTGTTAATGCATTAAAGCAATTGAAGAAACTTACATACTTATACATAAAATGCTGTCATTAGCAAAACAGAAGCCTATGTCTTGCATGTACCAGGCTATTAGTATTGACAAAGAACACAGTACCCTACCAACCCAGTTAGAAAAGCATTGCATTAGGAGCTTGAGTTACCCACCAGGCTATACAAGCCTACAAGCTATTGTTGCCTAAGGTACAAATCCACCTGCTACTACCTCTGTTCCACAAGTAGTCTGCAAGACTTCAATGTCTTGTTAAAGTATGTGTAATTTCAAACGCAGCCTAAAGAGAGAAAACCCACCTCCTTGACAGCTTGTCAAATCTATCACTTCAAGATCAACAGTATCATCTCTGTAAATTATGGTTCACCACACCCACACTCTCTCTTCTAGGCAAACAACTATATACAGCCTAGGCTCTCACTCATCTTCTGCTGAAGAGCATTAAAGCACTAACAGAAAAGTATTCTGCACAAAAAATTACTTCCGGAAGAAAAGAAAGGTGATGGGTATTACTTTTAATGAGATAAACCAGCAAGTAAACATAATACCTACCCATCATTCTGTGGCTCTCCAAGTGCTTTGAAAACATTAGTCAGAGCTTCACAATGTGGAAGAAACACAGGAGCAATGATCTTATCAAATGTTGAAGCATCAAGATAAGTTATGAGCATAACTTTTGGTAAATCCACAGAAATACAAGACTATATTATCTCAATATGATAAGGGAAGCAGTTCAAGGTGCTTGTGTCCAGTTACTCCCACCACTTTCCACTATAGTTTGAGATGACTTTGCAAAACAGCAATACACCAACACCATCTAAAGAAACAGACTAGACTTTTATACCAGTTAAGTGAACAAGAGTCCTCTGTGAAGTACAAGATGGCACAAAAGAGGTCCCATGATTTGTTCCACATTAAAGGTCATGGCTTGAGTTCGTCCTCTGCTTCTGCCATGGACTTGATAACACAAACCCTCCTTTCTTCCTTGATACCAAAGTATCTGCCTTGAATTAAAAAAACCCAACAGTGTACTTCCCATAGATGCTCAGCATTTGAAAGAACTTGATAGGTCTTAAGAACTCCTGCACAAGGAAGCTTTCTGTTGTGGGAGCTATTGTGCTTTTTCCAAAGTTGGAGCCCAGTAAATTTAAACTGTCAACTCTGCTTCAAAAGAATTAGTAAAATTTTCTTTTTTTTTTTTCTTCATTTAGACATTGAGTTCTCATGTTAAGTAGCCCCAATTTACTGCAAAAATCTGAAAGTTAGAGGAGTTCACTGGGTGGAATTTTGAGCTCATAGAAATACATAATGCCAAGAAAAACTCCTGGGGATAGAGGATTATCCACAACCTAAAAGAAACCTTCTCCTTACAAGAATGTATGTTCCAAGTAACATGCATTAAGTACTCCTGTGTGACATGTTAATTTGAAAAAGCATTTTCATTTTTTTCCCCCCTTCTCAGCTGTTCTTAACTGGAATAGCTCCTAGGATCTATCATAGAATCTACAGTAGATAGATGACAGGCTAAGCTTTTGTCTCCTATAAATCTTTCTTGCTCCCAAGCACACCCTATTGCATTCCCATGGCCAAGCTTTGAGAAGGACAGTAGTAGAATTACTATGCCAACTAATAAATCCCTTTCCAAGAGAAATTTAAGTGAAGCGTACAGTATGAAGGACTGAATTATTCAGTAATGCACTTGGCACTGGAGATGTGGAACTGCCACTTTTCATTAACATCACCAACCTTGTCTGTCAACAGAGTTTCTATATTCATACATTTCTTGCCATGCAGCACAGAGGTGCAAGTCACATGAACCAGCTGGGTCACATGTGTCATCTTTATTCCCCTCATGTCAGTAACTCATCTTTTTAGGTCATCTTAGGAATCTGAACAACCTGGGAAACTCTAGCCCAGAAACAGCTACCTGTATTAAATCAAATCCCAGCCTGGACAACTCTGCCTACCTCAACTCTATCACTGGACCAGAATGCCCTAAAAAATAAATGATACTTCAGACTAAACCGAGTACCTTATGGATCTCAGCAGTAACCAGGAAGCTCTATAAGGCTTCTCATCCCTAGACCTGGGCCTGAGAAACCCTTTTAAAGTCAAATTTCCTCTATATATTATTTTTCCTAGGAAACTACTTAAATGTCTACCTGCAAAGTCATTTGACATATCCCAAACCGGAAAACTTATGAATACTACAGACTTACTAAGTGTCCCACTGCCACAAGCTTTGTTCAGTTTGCACAATGCCTTGAACAGAGAAATGCAGCACCACTAGGCAGGTTAGGTGGTATAAAGGGAATATATGCACACACACAAAGTAAGCGAATATATGTACACACATTAGCTGTTCACACAGCTAGTGTTTTGCAGACAAAGCTGTGACAAGTCCAGCTATTGTGTTTACCTACTATTGTTTTTCTTCA
Organism: Balearica regulorum gibbericeps; assembly: GCF_011004875.1. Classification (NCBI taxonomy): domain Eukaryota; kingdom Metazoa; phylum Chordata; class Aves; order Gruiformes; family Gruidae; genus Balearica; species Balearica regulorum. Next base: position 26,518,144 of record NC_046190.1, on the reverse strand, counting down.
TCTTGCAATGACTATCTTTCCTATTTTCTAAACCCCAAAAATTCAAAATTCCGTTTATTTTTAGCCAAATATGATCATTTGGATACAGTAGGTTTGACATTATTGGTTAGAAGAGGTAGAAATCTATAATCAATTTAGTCCCAATATGGCAGACTGAGGCTAAAAGAACAGTTTTGGCTGAGTTTGAATAGAAATTGTGCATCTTTGTTACCATTGTTTATTTGAAAACATACTTCCTTTTACACATTAGAAGATTTTCAACACAGTCTTTCTTGTAATCTAAACAAACATAACTATACCAGACTTATCGTAGAAGCCAGGCAGACAATGGATCTTCCTTGACATCAGGTATTTGTTTACATTTCAGTTTGATAGAGCAGCACATCTTATGACCCTATCACACTTCTTAAGTTTTCTTACTGCCTACAAGTGTCTACACAATCCTTTGCAAGACCTTCTGCTTTTACATGGGTGGGGAAGAGAGTGAAAACAATGTCATTTGAATCCAGAAAAAAAAAAGACAACTCTGAAAAGTGAAAAAGGTTTTAAAACAACTTTCTTCAGGGAGGGGATGGACAGATCCTGGACAGTTCGGGATTTAGCAGAGCTATTCTGTTTAGTGCCTTTCATTGACTTTGGTACTATAACAATCCACTCAGCTGCACTGACCAAATTAATCTGGTTAACTCACCCTGACAGCCCAGCTGGAGTGGAGGAACTTTGGAAGGCAAACTTGCAGCATCTGTGGTCCACCCCATTAAGGTGAGTCATTGGCAGTTTAGGGCACAGTCTCTCTCAGGACAAAGCTACTAACTGAGTATACAGAGAACAAACACAGGCAATAAAATTACACATAACAGCAATGAAACCTTAAGAGTTGCAGTCCAGGGATGACAGCACAATTAACCCACAGACACCAGTGTTCACAAGCAAGGAGAAAGCTCCATGGTATTCACCACCAATGGCATACAAGGTAAATATATATTATAAAAGAGTTTCTATTAGTCACAGAACAAGAAGACAAGGCAGCTGCAGCATGGATTGGGCAGTCTTATTCAGCCAGAAACCCCACCATCACTCTTCCAGACCCCAATCTCTCTTACTCCTCCCCTGCTGTTTCATATCCCCAATTGCCAATGAACCTCATTAGCCTTCCTGCATGAAGCACCTGCTAATCCACCCATCCTTGTTAGCACATTCAAAAGCATCTGGTGGTCTAGAGAGAGGAAGCCTTTAACTCTATCCCTGCCAGATTCATTCACTACCATGCATTCAGGTTATAAACATTGTAAATTGAAGTGAACTTCTCAGAATTTACTGTCTCAAGTATCATCTCAAAATTATACATATGAATGAACAGTGTTCAGTGGTACCTGAACCTGCAGTGCTCAATAACCAACACCTGAACGCCTCAAGAGACTAAAAATTGCACTATAGAGCTGGGAAACAAATGCAGGGAGACTAAAGGCTTTCTATACACCCGAACATTTGGTTTTCCCCAGTTTGAGTTCTGTGAACAGATCAACTTGTTCACACTATCTACAACCTATTCGTATGTTCCTGTGGTCTGCTAGCTGCAGCACTTTGAGAAAGCTGAGAATGACATTTCTGCAGTTTATCTAAAGAGCTTGACTAAACACAATCAACTCCTTCCAAAAAGGCACTATTGTGAAAAATACACTTATCTCCTTTTTTTCTTTAAACTGTGGTATACAAAGCTGGGGGTGGGGGAACAGAAAACCAACTTATTTTTAAATAAATCCTTATAAAAACAAATTGGTGAATCATATGATTACATAACATGATTTTAAGTTATTTTATATCACTTTATACAAGCTGCAGGTGGAATGAGAAAGCCATTGGAGAATTATGGAAATATTGACCACTATGAAGTACAGTCTCAGACAAAATGGGGAACAGAAGGAAAAATTTAGTCATATTTTCAGCACTAGAGAACTGAGAGGGTTATACTGAACAACTCCAAGGACACGCAGGAAGTTTATGGTGCAGTCAAGAAGTAAACAACATGACAAGCCCCTGTCTGGAGCTTTTATTACAAGGTTCAACTGCAAACATGAAGTGATTTGATAAAACCATTTTATCGAGACAGTTTGACAAGCATTTGATGCTTTGTTGCTTCAGTCTTGATTTACTACACAGAACTTGTAGGAGTGATCTCCAGCATTTAGTAGAGACTTTAGAATTTACCTCGTCATAGGTTTTCTAATTCAGGATTTCTAGTGGCTTCTGCATAGCCTTGTGACAGCACACCAGGCAACATATATCTAGTTCAAAGCAATTTCAACCACTTGTCACAAAAAGGAGATACTTTATTCCCCCTTGTAAATAGGTTTGCTCTTATAGCATTCAGTAGTAGATTGCAGTTACTGTTTAATTATCTCATTACCTTTTGACCAGCCTTTCCCACTAGCAAGACCTTGCATCCTAGTGACTTCAACATCCACCCACCCGTTTGTGACTGCAGCTTTCTAGACAACAGCTTCTACTGCCTGATGATCTGATGCAGTCCGGGGTGAGGGAGAAGCAGCAGGGTTTCTCTTCCCCCAAGCTGGTATTGCTTTGTCACTAACAAACCTGGCAAAGTGACCTTGGTACAGTACACTCTCATTCACCCAAACTTACAGTGGCATTTCAAACATTCATGATGGATTGAGTAGGCAGATGTGTGGTCAGCTACAGGCAAACCAGGGCACAAGTAAATCTGTCTTCTACAGCACATTCTCAGATGGTTCCCACCTCTTCACAGCACATGCCTGTCTTGGTTCATACCCTGTGTATGAAATTTCTTTTCTTATTTAAATTATATTAACAATCTCAGATCTGCTTCAGGACAGTTGTAGGCAACTATACATATTATGGTATTTGCATGTGCTTACGACATAACCTTTCATCAGATCTTATCTTCCACACCCTATAAAAGGGCAATCTAGATGCAAAAGCCACCAACCCTTTTTAAGGAGGGAAAAATCTCTGCTTCTAACTGCTGTCATCTGAGACTTTACAGCACAGAGTTAACACACTAAGATGAAAACTTAAGATAACTGTATCTACAAATAATTTTTTGTCCAGGTATTATTGCAGAGCCTTCATTATCTCTGAAAATGTCCCCAGTTTAAACTGGCTACATTTTTGTCAAGCCCAGAGTAGCTACAGACAAGCCTTGCTGCCATGTATACAACAGCTTTCCTTCTTATCACAACCACAAGAGTTCATTCTGCTGCCTGGAAAGTTGCTGCCTCTCTGCTTTTTGGAGGGCTTCTTGTTCCTACAAAGCATCTGCCATTAACTAAAAATTTCCCAGTTACTGATTCCAGCTGGATCAAACACATATGGCATTTAAAGATGATACAAAAAGACAGACGCTACCCAGAGAAAGTCAGACTAAACTTGAAGAGTAGAAGAGAAACTACCTTGCACAGACTATACTATTTAGCATAAAAAGGGCTGTTTTCTTGCTAAGTCATCATAAAGATTCAAATTCCTCCCAGCTTACTAGTTACAGCCAGCTGGTTAAATTCGCCAAAAACAAATCACAGTCACAGCTTAGGCTGTAAGCTCATTTGGGAAGAGATAGTGTATGCAAGTAGTGCCTTCCAGGGTGTTCTGGGATGAGACTTGGACCCCCATTAGCATGTGAACACAGGTTTTGCAGGTTACATGGAAAGTCTGTCTCACAACAGGCATAAATCACATTGTTTCAACTGGCCTGTCAATTGAGCAAAGCTTTTTCTTAAAATAGCAAAGTTTTAGTCAAACATGGGTCCCTATAGAGACCATAACGCAACAGAAAACGGTACTGGCACACCATCGCTGGAATGATATAAACCACTGGTCACAGTCCTCAGTCTCTGGACACTTGGGGGCACACATCCCTCAGGACAACATTATCTGCATACCTGATAACTCTTCACTGGTGCTTTGGGGTGGGGTTTGTTGTTTATTTTTGAAGAGAATGACTTGTATTTAAGGGGAGGGGAAGGTAAAGAAAAAGCAGCTGTAGACTCTTCGAGAACATTACAAAGCATTATCCTCTGTAACTACACTATAACCAGGCTACAACAAACTATGCTTAATATCCTCCTAGTTCAAGGTCACAAAACACTCTGCAAGCATTCAAACAGGAAGACAACCAACACTACTTTGAGAAGGAAGATGAGATTCACCAATAATAATAATCTGTGTGCAGATGGTTTTAGTATTTCTTCTACTTGGTGTGGAAGGAAAAAAAAATTCCATATTTTAGGATAAAAACCACCTCCAAGCCCCAGGCATTTCTTTGGAAAGTTTCCATCTAAGGGAGCAAAAGTTTGCCTTATTTGGAGAGGAAGCATGAATCTGGGTGTCTGAATTCTAAACCAAGCCATGTGCTTGTCTGCTGTGGAGCAAAGAGAGCTGAAGTTGTTAAAAAGATTTGGAAACTCTGCTTTCCTGTGCATTTGGGGTTTTGTTTGTTTTTTTTTTTCCTTAAAAATCTTCATATTTGAATCAAATGAGTACTGACACTAAAAAGATTACTTGAATTCTCCTGGGATTCAGGATATCAGGGTTTTTTTTCTTCAGTGTAAGAGTTCAGAAAGTTTGTAAATGGTCATATAAAACTGAACACAGTCTTTTCCCAGGAAATTATTGCTGAAATATCAAGCTTTTAAACAGCTCTCAAACTCTTTCCTTTTAATGCATTTAGCCAAGCATCACAGATTGTAGTGGTTTAGAATCTGAAGTGTTTAAGTTTTGGATATATACCTGACTTGTAACAACAATTGCATGCAATAAAGGGCAACAGTTGAAATCTCTGCTCAAATATATGCACTCACTAATGCTACAGTGCATCAGTCTGACTATTAGTCATGTTTATAATAGTTGCTCGTAGCTACGAGTGAGCCAGAAGCAGGGTTTAAAGAGCATTACTGAGAAAATCCTAAGTATATCAGCATTGTTAGCAAGAGCTATAATTTCATCACTGGGCAAACAAGCCTCCAACCAATATTATTTCATGTTGTCAACTAATTTATCTTTTTTATAAAATTAAATACTTGACTTATGTAGCAAACTGCATTTTACCAGTTGACCATGTTTCTGCATATCTAAAAAATAAAGCCCAAAGACTTTTGCTGATAGATTATCTTGGCCTTCATCACAATGGCCATCACAGAGAGCCAGCCTGTTTCTCCTTCTAACATTAAAATGTCTACTGAGCTCAAAATTACAGTAATAATTTTCATTACTAAACATCTATACATGGAGTACACATCCTGTAGCTTTATAATACGATGACTTGATTACACAGTTCATCTAGCAAAATTCACTTGAGAATCAGCCAGCCATACTAAAGAATCTACCCCAATTGACATGCATTTTCAGTCACGCTTGAATAGCCACTACATTAGCATGAAATTCACTCCTGAACTCAAGCAAGCTGACCACCACCCAGTTATCATTCCACATCTTACCTCCTCCTCATCTGCCACATAGGAAGCAAGCAGTGGCCAGTTGAGGCCATACTGACCATTCAAGAAGTAAAGAAAACCACACCATATTAAAAGCTGCCTATTAGATGCATGTAGTATTTTAGAGTTGGTTACCCATACAGCTTTCTTGGCATAATTCCCAGATCTAAGTGATTGTTTCTAAAAGCAGACAGGTGACAGGAGTCAGGATCTACAGGCTCCTGACAGACTACAGAGCCTCATTGCCATTCTTTGATAACAACAAGTCCAAGTTTTTAGCATAGGGGTTTTATTACAAACTTTTGCTCAGTATTCTTTCCAAGTTAAAGCAACCGAGAAGAATCACTGTCTTGGCACACACAATTTCAGTATGAAACGTGTACCATACAAGACTACCACGTCCACCTATGTGTGGATACCAAACATCGATTGCCGGCACAGTGCGCACAAGTTGACCAAATACGCACATATGACTGTTTTGTCTCAAACAGAACCCCTCTAGGGCCAAAGAATAGACTGGGTCTAGATCTGTACTTTACTCGTCACTGCTCCTGCAATATAGTACACTTCGCAGTTTATCAATATAAACATACTCCACATTAAAAAATAATTTTAGAGTATATATGTAAGTATGCAGTTAATCGGTTTGAAAAGACTGTTCCCAGAGGCAGAGTAACACACTATGGTATAGATCTCACGAAACATTCCCCAGACAAGAAGTTTTCACTGAAGTGGAGGTGGACAAACTGACCATCATAAGTAATTTCCTTTAAATCTAACAGAGAAAGTAAATCAAAGTTTCTCTTCATGTTTTAACATGAAGATAAAAACTTAAATAAGTGTTTAATGACATCTTCAGAAAATAAGTAGAGTAACACTGCAACAGAGGTTAAAAAACCTGATTTAAGGTTGTAGTGACTATTTGGTATTAAGTGAACATAAGCACTTTTGCACAGTGTAGATTTAGTGCAGCTGCACCCTGGATGCCTCTTGTTTCCATGGCCATGGAAAGTGGCAAGTTAAAACTGAGACCAGCAATAAAAGTGAAGTGTCTACTAATAAGTCCAGAAGACACCTGCTCTGTGGCTAGAAGGCACTGTTTTATTATCCTTCCTAACCTGAACAGTATGAAGTATTCCTAGCTGCAATTCACCTATCAGTTGTATGAAAAAAAAATCTCAGAACTATAGTCTGCCTGTACCAGGGAAATAATACATGCTTCACTTATTTCAGGATTCTTATCACATGGAACATCATGAAGGGAAAAGTATCTCCATGAAAATACTCTTACTGGAGGAAAAAAGTTCAATGAGCTAGAAATCATGAAGTTCAACATTAAACTTCCCCTCTTTTTAGTTTTGCTTTTAGGAAAACAAAGCTCAACTTATTTTATATACAATATCCTTAATATACTATATTTATGTACTACTCAAATTTATCATCAACAGCATAAAAAAAATTAAGTCCAAGCATTACAATTTTCACATGCCATATTTTCTTACAGGCTTCATGGTTTCTTTGTCTGGAGTGACATACAGGCAGATGTAAGGAAAGAGTGAAGCCAAACCCACGGTGTAACTGAGTACTATTGCTAAGAATTACGAACTTCATCACTAGTGTGGAGCAATCCACAAGTACCCCATGTTCCACTGGACACAAATCATCACTTTACTATTTTTATAGCAAAAGTCAAGTCTGTAGTACCACAACAGGAAGAGAACAAAAGCAGAGGGCATTGCTAAACGCTTTGTATCCCTGAAAGGGAAGGAAAGGGTTTCAAAGCAGCTTAAAGAATCCAACACACCCAACAACAAACAGACCCTCAATGGTGGCTTGTCTTCTGAAGTAAGTCCTTCCTGACCCAACCTGGACAGACAGGTCATCTGAATACATGAGCAGGACAGAGCAGCCAGCCAGCTCAGATAATTAAATATTGCTAGAATTACAATAATTAAATACTGCTGGAATTACCAGCTTACTTCATGCAGCCAATTACAAATTTCAGGAACAGGAGCAAGACCACTGGAAGCCAAACCATGCATTACAGAAGAAACAATACTTTTCTGAACCACAAAGGCAACATTCGTACAACACAAATATACTATAAGCAAAGATCAACTCAAATCATCTTCAAACCTGCTTACAAAACAAGAACCCAAAGGACAAAGGAGCACAATGGCTTTACAGGGCTGTTGCCCATCTCCTGGGATCAACCTATGGCAAGGATTTCAGTGCCAGAATGGGGAAGATCTGGCCACGTGCTCTAAAAAGAGCCCACAGACCATCCTGGTAAGTGGAAGCTTTCTGTATGCAAGAAATACAAGTTGTTAGTTAAAATGGTAACTCTGCTATGACATGAAAAAGAAACTAAAAATATCTAAGTGAAAACTGTTAATAGAGTGAGAAGGGGAGGGGAAGGAGCTTTGCTTCTTTGTACAGCCAGAGATAAAGTCATTGTCAGCTATGGCTGAATTTATGTTACCCAAGAAGTCTGAACACTAAATGAGATATTATTAACAGGAAGCCATAATATTAAAAAAAATGAAGACAAAAAGACTAAAGGTCACATTTCATGGCCCTACACAATATTTGAGAGGTACCTGATTTTGAGGAGTTAGTTGCTAAGTTTTAAGTAACAGAACTTCTCTGAAAAGATAAAGCCAATTAATTTTAAAAAAAAAATTCTAAGTTTAAAGTTAAAGATATAAAAATAAAGTATTTCAAAACCTAATTATGTTCTGCTCTATTTATCTTCAACTGAAACAGACATTTACTTTGCCTACACAGTATTTGGTTTGCTGAAGACAAAAAATGTGATTAGTATTTTTCCAAAATGAACTATGTTTATTTGGGCTGGCAGCAGGGAGAGCTTTTTTGAGTCACATCCATGCCCTGCCACCTGTGGCAAGAAGCTTGTTTTGCAACAGAATAGTGCTAAATTGTGGGTGAGCACTGGAAAATTTAATTAAAACTCGCTTCAAAACCAACACATCCTGTAAGCATCTCAGGAAATCTATAGGTTCATCATTAAATTCATTAGCAAGTTTATAAAATCCAAAACTGAAAAAATCTGTTCAAATATGCATGAACACACACACAAAAAGCAGCCACCCCCAGTAATGCAAATTCTCTTGGACCTCGTGCATTGTGGCAAGGCCCCTGGAGTAAGGCAAACATGAACGACCATCTGTTATTTTTGTCTGCAAAGCAGCGACTTCCCCCTGATGAATCTTTCATAGCAGCCAAGCAATGGCAGCGACTGCTGTGGCAAGAACTGACAGCCAGCAGCCCCAGCCTCCATTTCTCTCTTCACTCATCCTGCATGTTAAATGGCTGCTTCAAACCCAGGAGTAGCTCTTTACATATTAAAACCAAACATGCCTTTTCTGCGCTTTCATTTAAATTACAGCAAATGAAGGCAAGTGTCAGGGAGCAAGCGAAGGGAAAAAAGAAAGAATTGGGGAATGAAGAACCCCCTCGGGGAGCATTCATGGTGCCAAAGAGATACTCATTTTCGAGCACCATCTGTCAAGAGCTACTTGGAGCTTTTTCCTTTCTTTCTCTATCTTAATACCCTCCCCCAGGTTTTACCATCTCACTTGATATACCAAGTAGCAAAAATTTCTAGAGCTTACAGGGAAAAAAAACCAAACAAACCACTTGGGCTTCGATTACTTGAGCAAAGTGTTACTTTGGGACAGACTGAACTCTGGTGAAAGTCAACATTAGTCTCCAAATAGGTGTGGCTTGAATGCAGAAGACACTTCGTTTGCAATTGACTTATAACTTTTTAGCACCATGGAGCACAAGTTTCAAGACAGCAAACATCTGAGATTGGCCCCAGAAGTGTGGATTAGGCTGGCAGCTCAACTGTGGCCCCGTCCCACCTGGCTGCCGGGCAGTAGCACTGAACCAACCTCTGTGGTAGTACACTTGCAAAATGGAGCAAATAGTTAGCTTGCTCTGCACCACTAGCATTTTGACACCTTTTCCCATTTTATTGAAATCTGTAAGTTTTGACTTGCAGCAATTTAGTGACTGAGGCTTCAACAAGATGTTTCATATCTTCTAAGTGAGCAATATGACCTTCACAGCTTCTCAGTACAAGTTAGAGAAGAAAATTCACAGTGGAAAGCAAAAATTTACATTAATGACTTACTGGTAGTTATATGCCTTATTTAAATTATCTCTGAAAACTATATGGAAAATGTAATAATCATGAGAGATCACAAGGAACAACATATTTATTAGCAGCAATTGGGACAAGTCCAGCATTGTTCTAAACCAGGAAATTCAGTATTACCAGAAGGGCTGGCTAGGAAAACAGAAAGCATGTTTTGCCAAAAATTCTGGGCCTTTTTCACTTGATTTCTTTAGTCTTTGGTCAGCTCCAGGACTTTTTGAAGTTTTCATGCAAGCAGAATAGAAACAGGGCAGACCCACCCATCTGTAGATAACCAATAGATAAGCAACTAAAGAGTTTTCCATCAAGGCATAGTACACACCTGTCTGGAGTCAAATACACCTTCCTTTTCACATAATGCCAGGCCAGATCTTCATTGAGATCCCACAGTTCAAAACCATAAATCCACATCAAAATAAAAAATTTCCAAGACTGATTTTGAAAACAACATTTCTTTGTCAGCTTACATTACAGCTTTTAAGATGCACATTTTTTGCATTTTTATTCTGAAATACTAGGATTGGAAAGCCTATGTTTACCTGAAAAGTTCAGACCTTCAGCCTTTTTAAATCAAGTCTGAAGAAAAATATCTAGGCATAGATTTTTATCATAAAATAAGCCAGAGCAGTTGGTAATAGTAAGCATCAAACCTGACCTTTCAGAGGCCACAGTGAACTTCAACTACCAACTATTTTGTCATTTCTTATTTAACCAATTCATTTTCTCAGGTATTACAGACTTCTGGCCCTTTAGCAATGTTACTATCCCTTTCATAAGGAATTTATTCCTCCTGTAGCTTTGTTGTATACAATGACAGCTCCAAGGTATAAAAACTCTCTACTTTGCCCTGCTATTCACCTTATATTTTCCTTTGTTCAGTCAACCAGAACAACCCATGGGAATATGTCAGGATGCCAGGTCAGCAAGATGCTGAACAAGATCCTGAAACACCCAAGGAGTTTTAAGCATCAGAATAGTCTTGCCAACTTCAGTGAGATCATTCAAGCCCATGGAGATGTGCATGCACTATGCTGGGGCCCACACAAGTCCTAAAACATTGGTAAATTCATAAACAACTTTCCTCTAGAGCAAATGATGAAAAGTAGAGAACAGTTATTTCCAAAGCAAATGTTTCTAAGCAATTCTGAAAGTAAAACCATTGTAAACTCCTGTACCCACTGGGAAACAGAAATCTTAAACATTTTTAGCAGCAGTCTACTTGCCTAGTCAAGAGTTTAATGCATTGTGGGAAATAGTCAAACTATGTAACAGCAATATCAAAGTTAAGCAAACAGAACGATATGAAAAGTATTTTGGAAGTCAGAGAGCACTCTTTCTATTCTTTCCCCTTCCCCAATCAATGAATACATTTGTATTTTGAATTTAAAAAACAGAAAAATAATCCAATTATTACTGAGGTGTTTGGTCCCCTTCCTAAATAGGTTTCCTTGTTTATAACCATCTTCGCTCAATTTGTCTGCCTCACTGGTTTTCTTACCCTTTCATTAATATAATGTTCCTGCACTTCTCATATCCTCTCTGTTGGCCTGTCTTGGCAATTCCTCTTCCCCCATCCTGTTTCTTCTTTTTAAGATGCTAGCTTTACCTCACCCTGTAACATCTGACCCAACCTTCATCTCAGCTTGCTGTAGCTTGGCAGCAGGTTCTCTCCCTACGAGGCTTGTGGCTGAAGCTGTAGCTGTGCCAGCTCTGTCCTGCAGTCTCTTGGCTGGTTCTTAAAACAAACAAAAACCCACTTAGTGCTTCCTGGCACAGAAAGAAAAGAAGCAACTCGGATCCATGGCGTTGTTGTTCAAGTACAAACAGCTGAGCAACAAACACTAGGGATCTAGTTCTTTTTCCACCAAACCACTTTTTTCAATAAAGGCTATTCCGTTTAAAAGCCTTCAGAATCACTCCTGATTGAATCTGTTTGAAAATGGTAACATCTACTCTAATATATGCCTTCCCCCAAAGGCACAGGCAAGTCATCTAAATTACAGGTCGTGTTCATGAAGAGAGAAACAGTCTGAAGAAGTTTATATAATACGGAAATTCAAAGAAAGATTTCAATCATTATGAATGTTTCACCTCCAATATTTCTCAATCCTGACCCCATCCTGGGAAAAAGCTACTATTTCTACAGCCTATCTTTAAGTATTTACCATCACTAATGGCTCAAATGAATTCATGTAAGTGTACATTCAGACATCACATGTGCCTGTGTATATCTGAATATATAATACACATTATACAGAGACATCTTTCATAGATAACAGCAAGCCAAACAATAAAAATGCCATCCAATTGTGTACTTTTACAGTGACAAACTGCTTTAGAGATAATACCTCATAGAATGTTAGTTGTATACCTGGGAAAGATGAAATATAAGGAAGTAACCACTAAGTTTCTGTTTCCTCTTTTAAGAGAGAGATGAGAATTAGAACATAGATAAGTCAAAAACTTCATCACCACCAGACATTGGACCCTCAGCTTTTGGGGCTTAAGAAAGACTGTATACAATCTGTGCCTGCTTTGGGATACGTAGAAGAAAAAAAACAAGCTTCAAAGAGGATTTGAAAACTCTTGGGAACTATTAAGTTAAGAACCAAGTTGCAGCTCAGAAGCTGACTGATACCAACTCTAATCACCACAACAAATTCTTCTTCCAACATATTTATTTTGCCCCTAAGCTCAGAGAGTCCTAAGTTTTAGGGAGTATTAACTTTGTTTTCATTGGATCATACTAAAATATATCTTACATAAATGCCATTTGCAAAAAGTGTTGAAGTTAAGGTTTATCGCCCTAGAGACTTCACTTCATTGCTGGGATCTGAATTAGAGGCAAGACATGCTGTGTCTGCATCCACCTTCCTAGCTGTTGTATCTGCTTGCATCTGTTTTGCCTCATCTGAGTGAGCTCACTATAGTATTTGTATTGCCACTAGCCCAAGAGTGTCCTACATTTGGAATCCACATACCACCCATTAGTGGACAAATAATAATTACCAAATTACCCAAAGTTCAGCTGGTAGTAAGTTTCTCAAGTACTTAAAATAATCAATCAAGCACATAAAAGTGATCATAAATAATGATAACACAATTACATAACCTGGCAACTGGCCAAACTCTTGCAAGGAGTTCCACAGTCATCTAAAATCCCCATACTGGTAGAATTGCTTGATTTACAAAACATTGTTTACAGCAGCCAATAGTTCAGAGGAATTATGGACACGTTTTTACACATGTATTGGATCAGATTTCGCAAGCATTCTTAGATCAAAAATGTCTCAAGCAGTATATATTCCTTATCTTCACAATATCACAACAACCAGGAAACCTTGCAGCTTGTCTGGTTTTGCAAATGTAAATTTGTTTGCACTGCAAACTCCATAAGTGACAGCCTTTTTTAACAAAGGGAGTACACTTTGGTGTGCTTTACCTGTTCACTCCTATTCAGTCATCTTTTTTTCTCCAAAAGGTACACATGTTGTGGCATAAGGAGCAAAACTGTTGACAGATGGCATTAAAACACCCCAGTCCCATAATTGAGGCTTATATTCAAACATCCCTGCCAGTTTGGAATCTAATTGCCAATAAAACAATACTGTGATATCGCCACATTCGATACTGTCATCTTTTGCTGAAGTAACACTTGAATCCACCAGCAAATTCCATTCTCCCAGAGCAAAACATTGCCTCCATTCCATTCTGACACAGGACTATAAATCCATGTACAGTACTTCAGTTTTGAGTGAGAACTTAGCTCTCATTCCCAAAGTACTCTCACAGAATTACTGCCAGTGCCAGTATGAAAATGCTACAGATTTTTTTGTGTCTGTACTTGCAGCACCTAGGAGTTTTAGCAGTCTCTTATTAAAATGCAAAATGGTACAACTGACACATTAAATATTGTCTTTATAAAAGATCCAGGTGAACCAGGAGTAAAATATGCAAGCTTTGCTTTATTAATTCTGCCTGCAGTCTGTGAATTCAGATTACCTCAACAGTCAAGGCATCTACTTCTGATTTATCAGATAATGATGATCACAGAATAAAGCAGAAGTGAGATGCTACTTCTCATTCTATCTGTGGCTGCTTTAAACTGGAGATACACATATCAGAGGTAAAACCAGACTTGTTTCAAAAAATAACAGAGACTACAGCTAATTGTTGCACATACTACTACAGGCTGAACTGACTTCCCCTTGTTCAGTATAGTCATCCCTAAAAATGCTTGCAAACTTCCTAGAAACTCATGCACTGATGCTGGAAACCTTCATACAATTTTTTTCCCTATCATGAAATTTTTCTTCACATTAATTTTGCTGATAAACTGAAGAATCAGTAAGCACTTATAAGACTAGGTTCTATATGAGTGTGTCCAAGTGTGTGTATATTTATGTATGTGTTTATTACCTAAACGCATGATTGTAGACTAACATTCAGGCATCCGAGCTTACTGCAGATATTCAGTATGTTTACACACACATACTTGTAAGTATAAAGTCCTTTTTTTCTACCCACTGCTCAGATGCAGTTGCCTCACAGCTGGACTGCAGCAGTTATTTTAAAGCAGCCAGACCACACCATGACTTAAGCCATTTGGGCCAGCAAGCAGAGTAAACAGCAAACAATTGCTGGAGAAACAGTACAGGCTGCTGTTGAAGTGGTTGAGTAGTTGTAGATAGCTTTCCAACAAATTTATGTACATTTCAGTTTACCATTCTATTCAAAGGTAATAAGAAGGATTTTCTGAATAGTTCAGGCCTGCATCAATAAGCTTGATCACCGCAGCTCTGCTGGAATAGAGCAATGATGATTGCCTGAATATTACTTTTATTTTGGCTCAAGTAAATTGTGTGAAAAGGACAATGCTTTCCCTGACTAGGTCATGGTGAAAGCAATGTGTTTCAGTTGATCGCTCAAAGACTGGTATAAAATAGGTATGATAGAGGTGTAAAGCATGAAGCCACTTCCAATTTTATGTATGATTTTTATGAAATTAAATCAAGAACATACACATATAGACAAATATATAAAACTAGATAAGCAACAAGTAATTCTGCATCACTAGATGATCTCCAATCACATCCTCAAGTCATGGCACTACCTCATAGCCTGAAAGCTTGACTTTTAAAAAGGCGGATTCTCCTCAAAATCTCAGCCGTAACAGAACCTTGCACTCAAAAGCCCACAGGACAGGACCTCACTTGATGCCTTGGTGAGCGCTCAGATCCACAGATGAGCGGAGCATGTTCATGAAGAGTTGCTGATAATGAATGGGCAGAGCACACCAAGCAAACAGCCCTTCTGAGGCTAAGGCAACCCAGGACACCCAAAACCTGGTTACTAGTTATTCAGCTAAGTCCAATCCTGAAAATGGTAATTAGAGAAGTCACAGAAAAGAGAAACAAAAATCCAAGATGAGCAAAGGCCTTGTACTTGAATGATACCAAAGTAGCGACAGATATGCCTTGAAAAACTGACATACTCACTCAGAAGACATATTGCTGGATTCAGTTATTTCCCCAAGGGGAAGGTGAGAGTGAAGTTACAAGAAAGACTAATGACAGTTTGAAGGAGGGAGGAAGCTTCAGGATGTCAAATAGAAGGTAACAGAGCAGGAAGGTCAATTGATAGTGGCAGCAAAGACCAAGAGACAAGAAGGCTTAGTCAAATCCAGAAAAACTGAAGAATACCTGGATACCTAAGAGAATCTGAATCTCTTCTGGTTCCTTTTTGAAGTTATGGCAAAATGCACATGTAAGAGGCATGCACAAAAGTGGGCAAGGAAGGTGGCATTCCTAACACAAGAAAAAAAGGGGGAAAAGCATCAGGAAAAAGTATAATTTTTAAAACTATAAGATGACACTGTTCTGCCCAGTACACTATTTTCACCCCCCTCCCATACCAAACCAAACTAAAGCATGTTTCACATACACATCAATAAGATGTCACCTTCTCAGGTTTCACACAATAAAGAACCATGACCTTGCAGAGTAAGTTCTGCCAATTCACCCTTGTGCCAGAGCTGCCAGTCTTACTAACTTCATGAAACTCATAAGGCAACAAAAAGTGTCTCTGGCAAGTAATCTCAGAGCAGGAAGTCTGAATATCTAGTCTAAGACTTGCATAGTCTAACAATTCTAAACAAGACAAAGGTTAATCACAGGACAAGTCTAAACAGTATGTAGTAGGTAGGGGTTCAGTTTTGAGCACTTTACATGGATTGGCTTTGTTAAATGGCCCTTCTCAGATATTGTTTGGGGTTTTAAAAATCACAGTTTGTCCTATTCATGTGAAAAGGTAAGAAACCTCATCTATTTTCTCTGTCAAGATAGGGCTTTTTTAAAAATTTATTTAGCATACATGAGACAGCATAGTTAATTTAGATGTGTTACAAGAAGTTCATTGACAAGATTAACCATTCTT
Organism: Balearica regulorum gibbericeps; assembly: GCF_011004875.1. Taxonomy (NCBI): domain Eukaryota; kingdom Metazoa; phylum Chordata; class Aves; order Gruiformes; family Gruidae; genus Balearica; species Balearica regulorum. The sequence continues at coordinate 26,502,058 of NC_046190.1, read as the reverse complement.
CATTGATTTACATTATTACAAGACCTCACTGAATTATATTTATCCAAATCAGTCATCTTCTCACACATTTTGTGCTTTTTATTCCACTACTTTAGTTAAGTGAATCCATTCTCAAGTGGGATACAGTTCTTCCACAGGACATGAAATAATGCAAATAAGAAAATCACCTGGAATGCTGGGTTGCATTAGCCTTGTTAGAACACCACCCATATGGTAAAACCAGGAGCAAAGCTGTATTTTAACTGTCACATATGGAGGCTTTTGGATTCACATTAACTACCAGAATAGGAAAGAGGAACAATTTAATAGTCTAGTTTGAGTTTGTTGTAGAAATACAAAGAGGATGCTAAACCTGTATTTATATTACTGCCTACATGAGGAGACAGAGGTCGGGATCTGTGTTTTGTGCGAGATGTCCTTTCTCCAAGTCTCTTATTCACCTGGCTGTCTATCAGTTTCAATAACATTTCCATTTTTCCTTGCCCAGCTGCTCAGGACTCCCTGGGAACAGGGCTCTCAGTAAATATACCAAGCCACATTTTCCTTTTAACCACTACTTTGGTCAAGAGCTGAAAGAAACAAGTGCCAGTGTCAGATAGTGTCAAACCATGCAGAAGAACAAGCTTTCATCTGCTCATTTAGCAGGCAAACCACACAATTAATGTGTAGTGCCATCCTACTGCCTTTACCTCCCCCTACCCTTCCATAGCTAGATGTATTACAATATTGCTTTGTATCACATTGTGTTGAACAAAATATCCTCATGATAACATTCTGAAGATTCTGACATTACACAGTGTTAGAAAACCCCATTCATACCAAAGCACATATTTATGGGATGAAATTATGCTCTAGTGTACATCTAAAACCATCCATTACAGAAATTTCTACTAGCAGTCATAGACTAAAAAGTTTGTGTTGTTTACATGGAGAAACACAGTAACCAGAGAATATGAAAGACCAGCTATGCAACTGACAAACACCTGTAATGTTACAAAAAACACTGGAAGAGACTTACTATGTGCGTGCAGAAGCCTTTTCAAATGCATAATACTGATTTCCAGTAGTCATTCTGCATCCAGTATTCTCTGGGTAAGTAGAAGCATTAGTACAGGGCAGGGGGAGGGGGGCAGGAAGCAGATCATTAATGATGTATCCTTTAAATTTCACACTAGTGGAAAAAATATATAAACTGACTTGAGAGAGATACAAATTTACCAGTCCTTTGGCCAGTACCATTTTCTTCATAAACCTCTGGATGCCAGGTGAATCAAGCTTACCAAGTTCACAAAGGGAATATAAGAAGATCATAGTGCCTAAGTAAACAGTAAGCAACTTTAGGAGTTAAATACATGAATCAGTGAGTGGATGCCCCCCAGTTAAGCTCATCAAGCCAGATACATGCTGAGAAATGATCAACTGATTCAAAATAAGCTGTAACAAAGCATGCAGTAAAAGGAGTCAGAAGGTGCCTGTTTTGTCTTTTGTCTAGATTTATCTTTACAACTCCATATTTTGGAATTTTCTAAGCAAGAGAACTACTCAGATTTTAAGAACACACCACAAAAGCTGAATCGTGGCAAGATAGGAACACCTTATTTCACATTATTTCAGTAGGCAGTACTTTAGCACAGCAGAACAAAAAAAAGATATTCCAAGTCATACAAGTTACTTGGAAAACTTTGTCCTTATCTGTATAGGTACTGAGCTATAATTAAACCCCAATCACCACAGAAAGGGCTTTGACCAATTGTATCAAGAGAATTGTTAGAGATTCTCCTCATATCACCTTTGGCAGTACAAGTTCCATGCAACTTCTAACTGTGAGCTACCTGCAAAACATCAAAGATGTTTGCTGCTCTTAGCTTTTGCCAGGAAGCTTAGTTAACTCTTGCATGTGGACCATCCATAGCTTAGAATTAAAGCAATCAAGCACTAATTTGCTGCCTGATTTAGGTTCAGATTTATGTCAAGTAAAAGCCTCATAATCTAAACCAGGATTTTTTTGTCTGCAAATTTGTGTTTTCCCAGCTTAGAATCAAGAATATTAGATGTCACCTAAGTGTATTTTCACCCCCTTCCCCATACTAAAGCAATCAAAAATAATCCATTGAAACACCTGGCAAGTTACTCTAATGATAGTTCATTACTAGACTAGTCCTAAATTCTTGCAGTCTCATCCTGTCCCTCTCCACCCCTACTTAGAAACTTGAAGGTTTTATTAGCAAGACCTTAGTGGACTACACTAAATACTGTCTCCGTTAATATGAACCCAACTCAAAGACATCTCTTTAACTAGATTCAACTACAGCAGACCTAAACCATGTCTCCTTCAGATACCGGCTGGTTGGCCCCTCTCATCTTCCCTCAGCAAGAGGGGATAAAGCATTTTATCTTGGTAATAACTTATCTTCTGCCTCAAAATTTCATTTATTTCCAGCCTGAAGTAATTTTTTTAAAATTAATAAAACGCAATTAATTTTTTTAGTGTTCCTGTAATAAGAACAGAAAAATAGATACTCTGCTTCAGTAGTTAGTTTTCATTTTAAATTTCCGTGCCTTAGCTAAGGTAATGCAAAGATAAAACCATTGAACTTGGAAAATGAGCAAGTAGAACTGCATAAGAGATCTGAAAGAAAAATAAGAGAGTTCACAAAGCGGATATTGTTTCAATCAATATTTATCCAGACTGGTATGCATTGAAACTTAGTATCAAGAGGTGCATCTTTCAACATATACTATCCTGTTTCAGTACAGCTAAACATTACAGAAAAACGTATTTCTCTTTCCATTCTAAGTTCCTTCACAACACTACCATTAAAAAAGTATTCTTTGAAAAGATTATGTCACTCTCCTAAATACAAGATAGTCTGTAGATTTTGTGGTGATCTTAATCATAAAGAAAAATTTCTTCAAGACCCCCAAAAAATTACTAGAACACATCTCACTAGTATCAGGAATAGAGTACTTGTCATTTATTTCAGAAATTATAATATCTCCATCATTTACAGTTGCAAAAAAAGTAATTTTGATTGTCACTTGCCTAAAGATTAGACAGAGTCATTGGGCAAAGCTATAAACATATTGCATATCAGCTGATTTTCCCCTCCCCCCTGTCTGGCATCTTTTTTAAAAAAGCATCTGGCTGCATTTCTGCCATCTTGACATAAACCAGCCCAAAGGAGTTGTTTTTAATGAAGCTTGGGGCTTCTCTGGGAAAGGACATCGCTTTTCTTGACAGCTTTCTCACTTGATTATTCAGAACTAGTGAATGAAGTGAAGCACTATGTGGGCAGGGACATCATTGCACAGTTCTAACATCACGTTATTTCATCCAACCACACTCACAAAGCAGAAAACCCCTGTAAGCAGTGTGTGCGTACAGCTGTGAAAGCGTATACTAAGGTTAAGTTCTAGATGCTAGCATATGTGTGACGAACGACCTCAGATAAGACATACATACCAGGTCTGCACTGCTTTCTTGTTTACTATAAGGAAGTTTAAGCTCCCATCAAGTCTTCTTGAATATTTTGTCTTATATAAGACTTTTTCAGTGGATACCGAGTAACCAACAGCCTCAAAACACTTATTTCACCCAAAATCAGTGTTTTCAGGCTAATGAAATTGCAATCCTGTTTCTCCTTGTGAGGTCAGTGGCAGAATTTCTACTGACTTTGGTGAAGCAGCAGTAGGTCCCACCTATTCTGAACTTACTTGCAATGAAGTTCACCATGGTCCTACCTTTTACTGCAAGAAGCATCAATAAATCCATACATGATTTAATGTGTCTTTTATGCTGCACCTGATTTTGTTGTTTGGTTTCCATTGTCACAATGCAGTTTGGGTATCACAAGAAGAAGTGTCTAGGCATTGGTATAACTGTTTGACAGTATGTGGGAAGAATTAGAATGATTTCATTGTCAGGCAGGTTCATTCTTTGTTAACAAGCGCCTTCTTGTTAAGGGAATGGCTGCGGCAAACAAACAGCCAGGTCACCATCAGTGGGTGTCACTGAAGAATCTGTGGCAGCAAGAAATGAATGCAAATGAAGAGGGATAAGCAAAAATTAAGAGAATCAGGTAGTCCTCCAGCCAGCATGAGCTCCTACAGCTCTATCTTAGTATTAATTGTCATTCAATTCCCCAAGCATTCTAAAACCTAGATGATCAGATTATAAGAGGTTGAGTGGTATGCATAACATCAAGCTGATTAAATTTGTTTACTGATAATTCTTTCAAGTTCCCATGAATATCATGTAATTTTCAAGGTTTATTTCAAACAGATTTTATGTAATGTATTATTGACAACATCCTCATGGACCATTTCTACAATGTCATTCAGGATAATTATTTCACAACAGATTTTCAGAGTCCCCAATTCCTGTTGGGATTCACTTTTGCATACATTACCAAACAGAATATTTAATCAGTGTCCCCATTAGAACCCTATGGCTTATTTTTAGGAATAAGGAATGAGAGAACAGAGAGATTTCAGGAGAGGCAAGGGGAAGGAAAGGAATATTTGTACAATTGCAGCACAAATATTTTCCTCAGCAACATTTTCTGAAGCACAGCAAAGCTAAATGCTGTCCTGCAGCATCATTGCCTTTTTTTAGAAATAAACACTGGCATTAATCTTTTGACTCCATTAAATATTAATGCTAACAAATCATGTAATGTGGAATAAAAACAATTAACATTAAACCCATATTCTCCTTAAGGTTGGTCCAAAAAATGAGTTAGCCCTGTTTTTTAATGATGCCAAAACAAAATAATTCCCAGAATTAGGACATTTTACACATTTTTAATATATATATGCACACCCAAAGACCAGACAATCACTTGTCTCCTAAAGATGACAAATCCTTATGCTTCAAAATATTCATATGCATTTCCTTATTTAACACACTCTACAGCCTGAGCATCAGAACAGGGTACTGTGCTCACTGTTCACAAAAGTGAGTTAAGGAGGCAGGTAAATATGGTCCTGGGATTTGGCAACATATCAAGATTAAAAAAACCCTGTATGAATTCATTTCTCTAATAGATTGCAAGTTGCTCACTGGTGTCTGCTCACAAGAGAGGGTTTAGAAAAGTTCAAGCAAAAAAATAAACCTTTCTACTGAAAGGTTTTCCTGAACAAACAAACCATTTACCATAAGTGTATGTGAGCATACAGCTAGTTTGTCACAACAAGGTAATGTGTCAGGCCACCAGGACACAGTGAGCAGCAAGGGAAAGGACCCACATAGCCATTGCATGGTCTGAACCAGTATCACCATTCTTAGGTTTTTAAGCATTCTGTCAGAGGGGCAAAGCATGGTGCTGCTACTGCTGCAAGAGAAGGGGCCCAAGTACAGCAGGAACCTAAAAATAAAGAAACAGCTTGAAGAGCAGATGGGGTTGTGATGCTATCCACAAAGGCTCTAGCAAAGAAATCCTGACTAGCACTGGGAGGTACAACAGGCAGCACAGGAAAGGCCATATCTCACTCTTCAAGCTCAAAGAACACCCAGGCTTCACCAGTAGCTATGATGCACAGGGAACAGCCATTTTGACAGGTAGGGCTTAAAATTTCTGTGTTTAAGTAGTCAATGAGAGATGAACACCAGATGATCTTTGTGTGCTTTTCTCAACTGAGAGTTCAGATGCAAGGACACAGAGTGGTGCAGTACTGCTGTTGCATGTGTGACTCATTGAGGGTCCCATAGTGACCAATGAACAAGGTAAAAAGTTTTGTACATTACACAAATGTATTTTTATTTTTAGAGAGTATGTCAAGAGCACAAGGTTCATAGTTCTGTGGAGCTCCACATCCTTCATACCTTTCCCCTCCAGCATAGCCCATGCATATTCATAATACCAGTACTGAGCAGTGGAGACTATGACCTGATCAAGTGCAATGATATTAGTTCATACATCTAAGTAGTCATGCAAATATAGAAGCTACTGACTGATAATGTTTGATACTGCTAAAAACCACCAGCTTAAACTGTTCTAGAGACTTCACTGTCTGCGTGGTCTCACCACAGCACACACACATTCTTCTCACCTAATATATAATTTCTCCCGAGCCAACTGGATATTTATATCAAGACAATGATACCGATACTGCCTGGAAAAATCCAATAAAATATATTTTCCCATGTGTACACACTTAAATTACTTTGGTAGACATGAAACACTAGGATGCATTTGTTAGAACGGTACAAAGGGCTGTATGATCCTCTCCATTTGTGCCTTGGACAGGATGGCAGAAGAGCTGAATTGCAGGAAGGCAGCCAGAGCCCAACAGCGCTGCTGGGGGTTTCTCTCCCACACCCCACAGCAGTTCTGCAGCAGCTGAGTGAGGCAGAGCTGGGGGACAGCAGAGGAGCCCAAACAGCTGGTTGATGCAGTGCCTTCCGCCTCCCAGGACAACAGCAGACATGGCAGCAAAAGCATCACGATAATATTTTACTGCCGCAGCTTCAGGCATTGGGATGTGCCCCCCCCCACGCAAATGCCAGCCTACAGCTGGGAGGCTGGCAGGCACCAGCCAGCTGGGATGAAGCCTGGGGCAAGGTGAAGGAGGCCCATGTTATCTATAGCATCTCAAAAAAACTCCAAAACACATATATGAAATTTGTAAATTATGCCCTTTCTTCCACAGCCACCCAGGGCTTTACAGCCTGGAATAACGGCTTCCATAGACCGACAGCTACAGGCAAGCCCCTCTGTCTCAGGAGTGCAATGCTCCCATCTCCACAGGGTTTTCCACGTGTGGAGTGAGCACACTGCTCATATTACGGGCACTAGCTACGTCACTTAGCTCAACACGCCGTCACACGAGCACCCGACTGACATTTGCACCAAATGCCACCTTACATAAGCTTAAGCGCTGACTTAATACCGGTGTGGAAACAGGAATTATGACCTTATAAAAAAATGACAGACAAATACTGCCCAACAAACCAGCTCTTTGACATGCAAGAGACCACACGAGGGTCTACTAACATGCGATAAAGCTCACAAGGAACAAAAGGTCAAGAACAGAATAAATGGCAAGTAAACATCAGTGGACAGAAAGCAGTGATCAATCTTCATCACTTCTTTCCAAGGAGACTGAAGCTTGGTAATTCAGGGTCTTCTGACAACCGGGACTGGCTGGCCTGCATGTGTCATACGTATCATTAGCAAGGATTAAAGCTCATTATTCCATGTGTTCCCCACCCTGGTGACTAGGGCAATGTTTGCCAAGAGCAATGCCAGCCAGCTCACCCTGCATTTTAATCAGCAGAGAATAGCCTTTTCAGCTACAGCTTATAACAGGCAGAGAGAAAGATCAAGCCAGAGACCTGCAGAAGACAGAGGCACTGCAGAAATTCAGTAAGATACAGCTGTAGATCAATGAACTCAGTACTTTCTCCATAAAATAGCAGGGCACATTGTGGGATACAACATGATACATTAGGTAAGAGATAGTCCAACGTCAGTGGCTTCGGGGAGGAAGAGAGCACTACTTCACAGTGGTCTCAAAGCTAGTTTATAAGAATGAGTAGTTCACATCTATTACAAGAAGTTAAATCAAAGAGGTTTACATAAGTGTGTACAGGCCACTTAAGGACCAAAAAAGACCAAATAACTCAACATGTAATTTTGCCATTACATGTCAAAAAGGACCACAGCATGATGCCAAGAAAAAACCCAGTAATCCTGCAATTCTGACTGATCTGCTTAAAACACCCCATCTGTCTGCAATCTTATCACTCTTCTTGATACAGATCCAGATTTGAAATCAATCAGAAACTGCTTTATCCTCCCAACGCTTTGAACAAAGTTTAAATCTGCCCTCCCAGCTGAGTATATGCATCTTTCTTGATGTTCTTTATATCCAGCTGGAGCATAGCCTGCATGGCATGCATTTCACAGTCAATACTATTAGCTTCTCACCTTATAGCAGTTTGTACCACTGAGTATGTGGGCAAATAGGGTCAAGGCTTCAGTTTTTATGTGTTATAAAGTAGGATCAACTCTCCCAAGTGCTGATCCAAAGCCCAATTAAGCCAGTGGAGTTCTTTCCATTCAGTTCAAAGCTTTCTGGTTTATTCACCCATATTACAACCACCAAACCAAAGTCACCCCAGGTCCAGGGGCAGCTGGGGCTCCCCAGCACAGGCCAGGCACAGCCTGTCCCACCACCCCAGCCAGGGAACTGGGCAGCCCCAGGACAGGCTCCTGCCAGCGAGCACAGGGTAGATGTGGCTACAGCCGTGACTGCGCCCCACGGCCCCTTTAAAAGGCTGTAAGGCAGCCAAGGCTTTCGAAATGGCACTCCCCTACCCTTGCTACACCCCGGTCAAAGCCTCTCAAGTCTAAGCCCAATGAAAATCAAGTTATTTCCCCCAATGTAGAATCCAATTGTTCAAGCCCAATGTCAGAAGTGCAAGAGTCTTCATTTCATGGCAGTTTGTTTTCTAGTTCTGTTTATATAGAGTAAAATATTGGAAAATGCTTGGCAAGTGAGTATTTCAGTTCAGGTCATGCAGGAAAAAAAAAAGATACATTCAAATACAAAGTGACTATAGTAATTGCAGGAGTACGTGTTGTAACTGTGAATATTGTTGACTTTACACTTGGATCCTTGCGATTTCATTCTGTTTTTATTTCAAAGAGTGAAGTTCCTTTTTGGACAATCACTATAAGAAATTATAAAAGCGACAGAGTTTGAGTAACAAAATAAGGACAAAGAAATTCTTGAATTCTGAGAACAAATGACCAACGTTAGTGTTTATGAATTGGACCTTTACAGAAGACAACTCTTATCAGACTCCCCCACAAAAAAAATAACCCCATGGAACACAACTATACTAATCAAATCTCTGTCTCCTGAATGCCACTGTTTGAATAGAGGCAGACATCTAAAAAGCTACAACAAAAATAAAGTCACTGTTTTCCCCCACATTCACATACCCATTAGAAGGTTTTAAAATGTATTTTATGAATCTCTACCAACTTCTGTTATTCTCTGTAGGGACACAGTAGTAATATCTCATAGAAGATAATTAGAAAACAGTGCACACAAAAATAGAATGTATGCAAGCTCCAGTAACTGGAGAGAGAGAGAGAAAGAAGGTGGAAGAAAGAATTAGTGTTAGCAATTTAGAAATAATACGGTATGAAACAAGGCAGCATTCCCCCAAGAATTAGTTTAAAACATACCACAGTTTTTTGTTTTGTTTTCTTCAGAGTACATATCCATGTATGAAATAAAGTACCATTTAAAACCAGATAATAGACATTTGAATTTGATTGAGAGAGTTCTTTCTGTCAGATATGAAAGCTGAAAGGTAATTTCTACTCCTAACAGCAGATTCTTTGGTATACCTTTTCAAAACGTTTGGTGGTTCAGTTTTTTTGTTGCTATTGTGTCCTGTCGTTCCCCCCCCCATCACCTGTGTTATATGTGACCCTATCTCCATAATTTCTGGACAACCTTAGTAAGGGTCTTTAAGCTTAATTACATACATGAGTGCACACTGGCATGATTTCCCATTAAAAAACCCTTTAAATCCTAAACCTTTATTCCGGGCTCTCTCCCAGTTTTGGTCCTATAAAAAGGTAAGAAACCCAGCAGTTCTTCCCCACTTTCTTGCAATGCATAGCTCATGGGACTTCTTCACACACAGCCTAGCATAACATGGAACTGGCAATCAGTGACTGGTAAGCCCAGTAGCCATACCGTCATTTCTGCCTACTTTTCACTGCCACATAGCAGCCTGCAAGGTCACAACCTGCTTTGGGATTAAAGTTGCCCAAGGGATAGACAGTTACCCAAGAACGTGACATTTGGGGGCTGAGAAAGAAGGTTTGGAAGGATGCACAGCCCAGGAGACAGGGCAGGGCTCACCGAGGAGGACCACCTTATGCTCTACTCCCAACTGACATGGATTTTATTTATTTATTTTTATACCCATATTTCTCCTCCACATTGATTGACAAACACCAGAATTAGTACTAGGAGGCTGGACAGGAATAATTCACATGCCATCCAGATAAAGGCAATTCAGCAGGTTTTGGCCTTTCAGTATCATCCCTGCCAGAGGGAATATGATAGATAAATCAAATACTGCAAGATAACAACAGGGATTCTGGCTTTCCAATCCATGGTCAGCGACAGGAGTGAAAAAAGCCAGGGCTGAATACCAGGCTTAGCCTCTTTTAGGAGAGGAATTCTTACTGCAACACTTCATTCTGAAATCTCAGTGCTCCCAAGATACAAGTTTCCACAGTATATTTACTTATTCATTTGCTTGTCCTGATTTGGTTTTTCCAGAGAAAACCCTGAAAATAATTTATCTTTCCAGGCTCCCTTGACACATGTTATTTCTCCAGCTTTATTTACTTTTTTTTAAAAAACACATGTGAATTCTAGTGGGTTTACCATAGCAAGCTCACAGTTAATAGCTTAGGAGGAAGGCACAATTTGATGAAAGGAAGCACATCTCAAAGCAGAGAGCAAAGTATCTAAATTAAAACATTGGATCACACATCAGCTTTTCCTGTGGCCCTTTGTGAGCCACAATCTTTTTCTGTCCCCGCTCCCTATCAGGGAGATCATTAGCTGAATAAATGATAGTTAAAAACCCATTAACAAAAGTCACATTTACTAGGCTTGATCAATTAGATTTTCCAAGTGTGAGAAGATCCTAACTCACAAGCTTTAAGGAGGAAGCTCCTTCTGCCAAAATTATTAAGTAATTTATGATGACTGCCTCCCTTTCCAGTTGCTTCTTTAAAGGTACAGGTTTGGGGGGGGGGGGGGGGGGTAGAGGGAATAGGTTATACCTTCCAATATTCACAGCAAGGGTTGTCTTTTTGTGTTCAGTTTTAACTGGTTTTATTTATTTTGTTTTTTCTTTCCTGAGCTCAAACTCAGAGTAGGGAAAGAAAAGCAAGATGGATCCTGCTAGAGACGGCTGGATTTCATATTGCTGATTGGGTTCTTTTTCCCAGGGTTCCTACCAAGACTGCAGTGGTACTGCTGGCTGTAACCATTCAAGCTCAACAGCCCAGTGGGACTAATTACTGCATTTACAGTAAAACATGCAAGGAAATGTATCTCCCTATCTCCATATAGCCAAGTTTACTGAAGGATAACCTACTACATTACACAGATTAATACTCCAGTGAGTAAATTAATCCTCAGAATTTCACTTACTACTTGTGGCTTATAAATTTTAATTGGCTCTAAACTGCCGCATGAATTTATGTGAACGTATATTGATGAAGTAGAAAGGATCAGAAATTACTCTATCAACACTCAGAGCTCAGAGATAAGATAACAGGATATGTTGGGACCAATTTAAAAACATATATAAACATTTGCAAAGCAGGACTCAAACTTGTTTTAAAGGTGAATCATCATAACTTACACATAACTCCACTGAGAAGAAAAGCAGCAGCATTAGATAAAAATGAAAGGCAGTTTCAGAAAGTGAAATATTGCCATTTTGCAAAAAGCCAGATCCAAAGCTGAAAGGTAAGCAGTGCTTGTGCTATTTTTGATTGTACAGTTATTGATCATCGTCAATCAATACTACCAGTACAGCAATCAGAACAGCTTTCTGATATACTGACACCCTGCTATACCATACAAGTAGATATTTCTACAACAATGAAACATGGCACCAGACTTTCAAAGGTATTCAAAGTGCTCAACAACATAGACTTGCATCTTTAGAAAGTCGCACACCTTCAGAAAACTTTGTCATCAGGACAAAACTTTCCCTCTGATATGTAATTGTTTACAAAAATTCAGTTCACTGGTTCAACCTTCCAACAATGATTCAGAATAGAATGAGTTCCTCCCTGAAATACTAGAGGGACAGTCTAAAAAGTCTTTAAAAAAAAACCCAAAAACATTTACTATAATATGGTTTATTAATCCTGAAACATGATGATGATGATTATTTGAGTGTCAGTAACAGTAAGTGTTCTGCTACTGCCTATGACAGCAGGGGCATCCACTACATATTATCCATCTTTGTGAAATACAGCAGCAAGGTAGAGAATCAGAGAACTTATTTATTCTAAAATAATTAATACCAAGACTTCTCAAACCAGGTAAGGTGAAAGGCCAAGGCTATCTCCTTTCTCCTGCCCAAATGTAAATAGCTTTCTGAAAGCCAGGAAACAAAATTGCTACCCATGGACCACCTCCCATCCTTGCATTGCAGTTACACATTTTTTCAGTTAACACATGTGGCACACTAAAGTAATTCTGACACCACACCAGTCAATTTCATATACTATGAATGTAAATAATGTATGAAATAGCAAGAGGCCGCTTTTTTCTTATTTATTTCCACATCTAACCAAGGTTAGATGCTTCACAAATTGCTCTAGCTTCCAGTAGTTAGTTATTTGGGATGTCCCGTTCAGCAGCTTTGCTGCTATACAGAAGAAAAAAGCCCTCAGGCTAAAATAGCCCGTTGTGTCCTTTTCATCTTAAGTGTGGGTCACTAAATTGCCCCAGCAAGTGTTTCAAGGGAAAACTATCCTGTGCACCCTGTGCTCAGATTGCCTTTCAGGCCACACTTCCAAGCCCTGTGAACAGGCTCCTGCATTCTTTATAGCTCCTAACCATAACTTTAGCCCCTGTAACAACAGTATTATATTAAAGAGATGATCCAATGTCCATTTTCAGAAGCCTTTTCATATCTGTTATCATTTGAGTAACCTGAGACTAGAAGGCAGCCCAGGTTTCCTTTGAGGCAAACTCCTTACAACCACAAGCACAGATATCTTCTAGCAAGCCTCAGGAATACCTTAAAATTCACAACCCTCCTTGTAACACTGAGGGGCACAACTGAGAAGCGTGTGCAGCCAGTAACTTTACAGTCACATACACACCAAGCTATACAGCCCTATATGTCTTCATTTTACACCCTACAGCTGTGCATGGTATCACCAAGTCAAAGCAGAACTTAAAAGAAACAAAGCTATGCAGCCTCTAAATTGTGGGATATGCCATACAGAATAAACAGAGACTGAGTAAAAAAAAAAAAGAGATTTGGCTTGCATAATCCCATTTTAGTTTCTAGGCTAGCTAGAAATACTGACTGAACTAGAGAACACCTTTTTATAAAGCTACCCTTCAGGTCAAAGCCTAAGTGGTTAATAACTGAAAGTAATGACAAAATTAGACCTCATTTCTAGATCTTTCTTTCTAATGTGTTTTCTTTATCCATTTAACAGCAGACTCTGTTTACTTTCTTATATTTTATTTTGCTTGGGTTTTTTGACACAGCAAAGGACAACAACAAGTTTAGAAGCAAGTCAAACTGCTTTTTTTCTTAAAGAGAGAGTTAAACATTATTTCGCTCACACTTTTAACTTTGTGCTCTTTCTTTTAAGCATTTTCAATTGCTGAATAAAAGTAGCAAAGCTCCAGCAGTCTTAAACAGAGATCCCAGACTTATCCTACCTTTATCTGAGTTCAAGGCTTCTCAAGGCTGTTCTCCTTGAATTTCAGGCTAAGCTGACAATCCCCAGAGCATTCAAACACATCTCAGTGAAGCAGGCACTCTTCCACCTTCTTATCCCGAAAAAATGAGCCTGTGAATGTTCAGCCACCCATTCCTGATCCTCCTTTCCGTGAGCTTTCAGATTCTGAGCAGCCATTAAGGTAGGAAGCCCCCGCCCGTGGCTGGCAGTTAAAAAGCCCCCGCCTCACCTGGCTGGGATAAAGCACAGGTGTGTTACACTGCTGGCCTGCTAACCCTGCTGCACAGCCAGCGAGCATCACCTGGGCCTGGATCACAGCTGCCCCCGGGCCTGGGTACAACCCTTCCTCTTAGGGCTAATGCTGATCTGCCTGTAAGGCTGCCCAGCCTGCCAGAAGGAGTCTTTTGATAAACTACCTATTTTTTTTTTCCATAGGATAAATAGGGAGGGGGAAGAAAAAGTATGATTGAATTTGTTGTTCTACTTTTTAAGAAAGTCTGAGCTACTTTAGTTATACATAACACTGTTTGTTCTAATTGTTTCCATTCAGAACATATCTATATGTTTTGATATGATATTTAATAACTGGTTATTAACCTGGTAAGATCTTAGTACTTTCAAGTAGCTTAATAAGTAATAGAACTAACACCTGTTACACATTTGTTCTTTTATTCCCTTTGGAGAGAGAAGAGCATATAATACAGAGCATTTTATGACCCTTGGTATATATTGCACTGTGTTGTGCTCCATTTCTGTTGTTGCATGCTACATGTCAGCTGGAACTCCAAAGGCGGCCCTTTATTTTAACTTTTCTCTCAGGTGCTATGCCATCCATCCAGATTGACCTATAGAAGAGTTAGAGACCTCTCTTGTTGGGAGGTCAGTAGGGCAAGAGTGTCACCTTTTCTAGGACACTTTATTGTTTTGACAATCTTTAGGAAAACAGAGAGAGAAATTAACTCATTCTTTCTCTTCCAAAAAGCCCTGGGACAAAATATCAAAGAAACAGACCACAAAGTTCTTCAGAACAGTCTTGGCTAGACACATTGCAAAGTTAGACCTAGCACATGACATCTAGGCCAATAAACTAATTAAATAGTAAATATTAGAAGACCTACTTGTTCATTAGACTAATTGAGCTAATTCTGTCCAGACATTAAAATATGAGGAATGAAAGCTATATGCAAACAGAACAGCTGTAATGACTTTCTGATAAATACTTTCAGGCTGAATAAGGCTAGAGGATATTACTCAAGGGTAGCAGAAAGATTTCCTTTGCACAGCAGCAATAATCTATATATCCACAGAGAATTTAAATACATGAGATCTGTGGCATACTACATTCACTGCAGATGCAGAGGTAAGGTTGCAGCTAAATTTCTATTAGGAACCACCATCCCTGAATTCATGTCTGGTCTTCAGGAAGACATTTTGTACTAAATTTTTGGAGAAATGGACAAAAGGTGCTTGAACTAAAGGATTGGCAAGAATGAGAGAAAGAAGCAGTCATTGTGTTAGAGGAAAACCAAATGTAAAATGTGATATGAATCAAGTTGTCATGTTGCTGCACAAGTCCCTTGTGTAGCCCTACCCATGCTGGTCTAAGGCCAGATAAGAAATATCTAAATAAAGTACCTTTGTCTGATAAGTAGGTTGTAATTTTTAAAAGCTGAAGTTTAACTGATATATTACTAGTTCAGTCAGTAAATATTTGGACTTGCCAAAAGTAGCGGCAAACTACGGGAAACGTAATTCAGGCAGGGGGAATTGTGACCACAGACCCATGGACCGCCTACCCCAATTATACCACCTACTCAAAAGATAAAGGCGGAGAAAAGAACTGAGCATGCGTTCTAGTTTGCATGCTAGACGAAGAAATCTAAACCAATCATTTAATAGAATAACAATGCATATGTATTAGAAAGATAAATATGGTAATGTTTTATGTATAAATAACCACTGATTTGGAGCTTTGGTGTGCTGTCTTGGGACAGATGCCCATATCTACGCAATATGCAATAAAATACCTCTGCTTTGTGTGTATATTGGCGTATTGCACACCAGGTAAATGAATCCCCACTTTTGGGACAACAATTGGAATTCAGAGTCTGACTTATTTGCTACTTTCTCAACAAAATATAACCCAAAGAAAAGAGAGAAAATTGAGTTTCTAGGTCTTGTATACCCAGAAGATCAATGTCATCCTTTGTTCTAAAGTTGAGATTTTTAGATATCAATTCAGCTCATTAGTTCTGAGCTAAAATTGTTTGTTCAAGACGAAATCTTCTTTTTTTTTCTCTGAAAAATAAACCACGACAGCTTCATTCACCCTGTCACAAAATCCCATTGCTGACAGCAGGTCTCTACTGCAGCTGTAAAGGAAGGGTTTCTGACTACAATCTTTTTCTCTAAACTGAATCTGTTCTCTAATTTGTAGAAGTAGCTTAGCAGAGAACAGAAGAGGAATGCCCACTTTATATCCCTTTTTTTCTGATATATCTATGGGAATTTGGGAATTGTCTGATCTGTTTGCCATTCAAACAGCAGGACCACAGGTGTGCACTTGTACAGATGTCTCTACATGTATGTGCATATTACCATACAATAAGCACACAAATGGTAGCAAGGTGTCAGAGAAAGCAATGTCCGCAAAGGCTTTTTCCCCATCTTGCATCCTTGTTTGATAAAGCAAGGTGGAAGATGACCATAGTTACCTTGACTGGGTGCACGTAATTCTCACATGCGGGTGTGTGAGAAGTAAACACCTTCCCGCTCAGTCGCTTCCACAGATTCCTGCTAGTGACATTCCCTTTCCTCACTACTTCCTACATGGGATGAACTGGGCAGAGAGCCTGACAAAAGCCTTAGGGAAGAATGAAGGAAGCTAGGAGAAGGGAATATTATGTATAGAAATGAGAAAGAGTAAAGAGCAGCAGCAAAAATAGGGCAGAAGGGGAGAGGACAGCCTAAGGGCAGTGCAGTGACGGGTATATACTCTGAAGCCAGTTTGGAGAGAGAGAAAGGTTCTCCAAAACTGAAACTCTGTTTCGCTGCCCCTCTCCAGCCTAATCAAAGGAGTGCAGTTTCCAAGTTTACAGAGTCTTGCTGGGATCCTGGTCCTGTATGTGGAGACCGTGTGACTACCATATTAAAATTTTGTTCAGCTCCCCCAAATATATATTAAGAATCCACTTTCTGCTTGGAATAACTCAAACGGAATCCATCTATCACAGTGCTTCTTCCTTTGGATAGTTAGAGAAAACAACATTTACATCAATGTCTTCAAACATCTCGATGACTATTAACAACTTTGGGCTGAAAGGAAACAATTCTGAGATTTCAAAGGGGCTGTCCTAAAGCCATGGCTTTCTTATGGTGCTGGTTGTTTGTACTCCTCCACCCTTGTGAGTTATGAGACGTGCACCCAAGTGATAGAAATCTCATCACTTACTTACCCTTATCTATGAGATATCCTCTAATTTGATATGAAAGTGTAAAAATATTTTGAGAAATAGATCTCGGCAGAATTTACTGCAGATGCCCTTCAAGCCTCTTCCAGTGGAATCATTTATCAAATATGTGAGAACATGTCAGAGTGAGGATTTCTGAGCCTTGTCCTAAATTGCATTTTATATATGGATTAATGAATGAAGTAATAAATCAAGAAAGACTGCTGTGCTCCGATTACTCTCAGTTCCTCGTATACGACTTCTTTTAATGTCCTACCTGCAAGGCAATGGGGGGAAGCAAGGGGGAGGGATAGCACAGAAATAGACAGTACTGGAGAGAATCAGCTTTCCTCTTGGTAGTGATTCTACCCAGTTCTGCTTATGCTTTTTTGATTGTATTTGCACCATGTTGCCTAAGAGCTGCGTGGAAAACAGGATTCTTTCCTCCCTAAACACACCCCTGTGAGCTCTAGGAATGGGCTTCTTCATACATAGTATAATTACTGGCTGTCTTCTAGAAAAAAGTATAGGTTTTACAGCATATTGGTTCTTTGTTTACAGTAAAGTGTGGAAATACATCCCACGAACTTAGGCATTATTATATCTCTTATTCTCCCAAAGTAGTTAACTGCAGCCTTACTACAAACGTCAGTAGTTAGATATAGTCTTGAAGGTCTCAGTTATAACAGAAAACAGCATTGATGTAACTGTCTAATCAAGCTAAGATAACTTATTAGAAGGTGAACTGAAACCAGGTGAGAACATCTACATGAAGGGGTTATGCCTCTTAGCCAACTTGTTAATTATTTTTTTTAATTATGTGAATTTGCCATATATACAAACCCAAAATGGCATGGAAATGCATTAACTTTCATAGCCTATGCTCAGATAGCTCCTGGCAGGTAATATGCAAGCAGAGTCCAAGAGTCTTTTCTAAGACTTTAATAAAGCAAATCTTCCTTCTGTAGTTTGTGGAATCTGTCTAGATTTATTTTCTTTCAGGCATTATAATGTCTTTGGGAAGGAGTGTAAATGATGTAGAGACATTTCTGGCTCGCAACAGTGGAGGGCTATATGACTTGTAATCACAAGTGCTCTGACAATGTTTGCTCTTCTGTTGCTGGAAAATCCCTTTTGCCCATCCCGAAGCTTTTATTTTCTCCTTATCCCTCATTTGCATTCTCTCTTTCATCCAAACAACAACACAAGTTCAGCATTTTGACAGGTTGTCATCAGTACCGTTCCTATCCTGAGGGCTAGATCCACGATGTACAATTGTTCTCCATGGCCTCTTTCATCTTTCCTGTATAGCATTAAGGAGGATGCAAAAATATTTCAATGTTTTAACATGCACAGTACTGTAGAAAGGGGGGATAACACATTTTAGCATTCAAAAGGGTGGATGCCAGATTAATATGACAAACCTGGAAGAAGCTGGATAGATAGCCAAGAAGAGATGACATAAGGTGCAGGAGAATGGGTTTTAAATTGGTGCTGAAACAAGCCATTTTAGCACGGATGTCATGAATTCATAGTGTGTTTGCATACCACAGCAAGTGTTTGTTTTCTCCTTAGAGACAGTTTGTGTTTGTTATAGCTGACAAGAAGGTGAGGAAGAAAGAGCTAGTGTGTTTTAAAGCATAATAGGGGGGGAAAAATAGTCTTTTATATTTTCCTGGTGTTTGGAGAACAGTTTGCTCTCTGCAATATAAACAGATTGTAAGTGGTGAAGGGTGGGAGTTCTTCCAAAGGAGGGACATCAGGAAACAAAACAGGAATTGTGGGCTAAATTCTGAATGCTGAACTGGCCAGGATGCTGTCTGATAGAGGGCTCTAGAGACTTGAAGCCAAACAGACACTGGTGACTTGGGAAGGCATTTGCCGGTGATTTCAAGCCACATACTTTAGCCATACTACTCACATAACATAAAATTGCTCAGACTGTATTTATCCAATAGCTAAAAGGAGCAGGTTATCTGCAAATTCAGCGCACACATACACATACTCATTTGCAGTGCAGTTTGACTCCAAAATCATCCCACCATTTCAGGGTTTTTTTCTGTTACCCCTGTGCACATGGAGGGTTTAGAAAACAGTAGCTGATGGCAACCACCGAACAGTCCCACTGATGACGAACAACAAGGGACAGTTCGTTTCCCTTTGTCATCTGGGCTGGTTCCGTAGAAACAAGAAATGTTAAAATCAGAAAGAATTGTTTCACTGCAGTGAGTAGATATACTCACTGAATATACATAGAGGATTGCATAAGAAATAAATTTAATAGAAGTACATTTTTAAAATAATTTTTTTATCCCACTAAGCCTCTCTCAATCCTATCAAGTTTTTTAAAAGAAAAATGTGATTTTCCTGTATATTGCAAGTTTTAGGAGATTAGAACTGAGATGCAAACTAAAATCAGTGTTTCAGGGTAGGTCTGTCTCTCAGTGTTTATTGTACAGTAGCCAGAACAGTGTAATTTCCTGTTGAAGTACAAGAAGAAATTCAAGTGTGGATCATCCCAGAAGTTCACATTGCAGACAAGCGATGGTATCATTAACTTCGTAAAATTTTTTACCTATTTTTTCTAATTGGAGATCCCTAACAAATGTTCTAAAAAGAGACAGATAAATGGTGAATTTTTATGTCTACAGACATGCCCAGAACAGGTTAACTATCTCCAGGTGACACCTTCTTGGGCAGGCAATTTCTTGCCCTGTTCTCACACTAACAGATTCTTAACAGCCTAGCTCAATAGAGACAGTGGAATTAGTTTGGCCAGGAAAGCTCTAGCAAATAAGAGAATTTGAAAGAATTTGAGGGTTTGTATATTTGTTTCTCTCATGTAATAGTCTTGGCCTTCATGTAGATTTACAGCATTGGGGAATGTTTTTAAGTATTTTATCCATGTATCAATTATTCTCTGAAGAGGGCTTCACTCTATATCTACAATATTGCACTCGTGCAGTAAAAACAAGCATCTGAAGAACCCTCATGAAAATAAGTAAAAGCCAATTATTGTGATTTGTGTTTACATTCCAGCTGTCTTCTAATGAGATTTTTTTTCCATGCTATTAAAAAAAAGAGGATAGTGCTGTCAATTTCTGGACTCACAGATAAAGTTCATGAAAACATTTAAGTACGTATTTCAGGTTTTGTCTTATTGCTGAGATTTTCCTGAGAAGATATGGATTTAAACATACACAGGAGTACCTTCATGAATTAAAAATTTGATTTAATAATAAATGCACAATGAGACTGAATTCAAGCACCTATTCGTAGCTGTGGGTTCCTTCCCAAATCAAAGTAACGTCTCACAGTGCAGTTAGTGACCTTTGATGACAAATGCCCACTGTATTTCAGGTCTAGACCGTTCAAGAGGGCACTCAATAGTCCAGATCTGGCTTCCAGAGAACTTCTTCCAGTCTACTAGTATTTCTACTTGACTTTGAGATGGAGACACATGATAAAAAGTAAAACCTTGTTACCAGCAATATGCAAATCCTAGCTTTTATGGATGCCTCTAGTCAACCTGCCCACAGCCAGGCTGGAAGATCTGGAAGCTGCCTCTAGCACCCCCCTCCCAGATGCACACATCTCTAGAGAGCAGTCTGCTGAAGCATCCCAGCACGGGCATCTGGCCCACACGCACTGAAAAAGCTGAATTAACTCCTCTAGGAAACGGGCAGTGGAGTGAATATGCCACTTACAAGATGCCCAAGCTGTACCTGCTGTAACAGCACAGTGAATGTTCCCGTTTCTTAAAGGGTGTCAGGCGTATCAAACCTTTCTCAGTCTTAATTACAAAACAAAAAATAATATGATCCTCTTACTGTATGTCTTTATTTACCCTCTCATCTGCTCTGGCATTTTAATATCCAAGTTTTAGTTCGAAACAGATGCCTCAGCTTTAGCACCCTCTTGTAATGGCTTAATACTCTAGGTAAGACTGAAGACAGAGGAAAAAGACGCTACACTGAGCACAACTTTTGAGCAAATGGGCTTGAATATTCATTAAACAACATTTAATTTAAACACCCAAACTCTAAAAGCAGCAACATATGGGCCTGTTTTATTTTACATAAACTGAATAGGAGGTTGCACCATTAGTTTCTACAGACATAATGTTCATTACAAATGAAGTATGTTTTCCTTTAGGGAATGCGCCACCATTTCTGTAGTGTTGTCATTCCCCCAAAAGGTTCAGCATACTTGCCATATGAAGTACTCTTCTTGGCAATGTGCTTCAAAATGTAAACAAAATTCCCATAGATCTTCATCAACAAAGGGAACCTGGGGCAAATTAAATTCGTTAATGGGAAACAAACAAAGAAAAGAACCCTCCCATTTCACTATTTTACCATGTTTAAAAGACTGTCTCGACTACATAGTTTGCTACATGGGTTTTCCCCTTACTCTCCGTGCTCGAACATTTTTGCATCAATAACTGCATGCTGTGTGGTTCTACAGTCCTCTGCTGGCTAAAGGATTACTTTGCACAATCTCTTTGAGAATCTAAGCTGTTTTCTTGTATGCAACTTCATGAAAAGCAAGATATTCGCTCTTGGAGCTTGTATAGATTTAAAATGGCTAGATAAAAATATTTTGATTACTCGGCAAGCTTCATGAAAAGTATTTTACACACGGTCTTGCACCTTACATCAAGACAGCTATTTAAGTGGTAAAACAAATAAAATGAGAGGCCAGGGGTGATAAGTACTTGGAGAACTAAGCTGAAAAGCAGAAGAAAAGCACGATTGCATCAGATTGGAGGATCTGTTCTCTCTATAGTGTTGCTGTACATGTCATTACAGTTATTGAGAAGTGTTAATTGAAGAACAGACCTCAGAAGTACCTGTGCATAGTGTTTACTTGGTAGCTATCTGCTGTAGTGCTGTTCTATTTCCATTTAATAGAATTTAATTTAATAGAACTAATTTAATACAAATGAAGTACTGAAAGGTTTGTTTTGTGGGGTTTTGGGGGCATTTGTTTGTTGTTTTATTTTAGTTGAGGAACCCTCCAGAAATTATTTTGTATCTTTACACAAGAAAGAAGGTTAATCTAAGACTGAAGTGTGACATCTTGATATACCTTGGAAGCATATCTCCTTTCGTCCACGTAAGAGCAGCAATAGAAAATGCTCTACAACCTTGCCTCAACTCTGGCATCAGCAGCTTCAGGTTCCTCCAGGTTTTTTTGGCAGTTGTACCCACAAAGGTGCTGGTGGGAAATTGATCAACCACTAGGAAAGAGAGTGATAAATAATTTGCTTTATATAAGCTACGTGATTATTGTTCATTCCTACACAGTCTATGGGAAAATAAAGCTAGAAAAAACATCTGGAAGCAGAACAAATCTAAGAAACGGAGACATCATTGTGATGCAAAGAGAGGGGATGCAAAACAGAAACGCAAGAGAATGGCAGATATATCACTAAAGATATACGCCTTGAGGCATGTATCAGTGGAACAGCCATACGCTCCCTCCTAAATTGGGTGGAAAGGACCGACACAGGTTTCAGAAGGAAGCAGAGTCCACGTGCAACAGGCAGCTTGAATAGAAGACAAGATATTCTCTTGGCTAAGCAGAGACTTGTGGGTTAAGCAAACCTCAGGCACAGCGACAGATGGAAGAACTACCTTCCCCCACCTCTTAAGCATTAAAATTAGTAATGATCACACAAAGTATTTACTTTAAAGTTGTTTATGGTATGGAGTAATGAACTTGACTAATGAACATAGGGACATACATTCTGAATGAACTGTAAACCACAGGGAAGAGTATGCCGAGTTAAGCAACCAGTTATGGGTACAGCTGAGTTGTGAGAATAAAAGGGTAAAAAATTATGTTGGTCTATCATCACTGACAAAAGGAAAAGTTAATCCCCACAGGAGTTATTGGAAATCTATTTCTGACAAATGGAAATTTAAGACATCTGATACACAGGAGTTTTTCTGTAGCATAAAAGGTTAAAATACTGCCAACTCATCTTTCCTGATGAGAGCTTTTGAAGAAGAGAAAGTCATCTCATGAGCTGAGCCCAGCAGAAAGAATTACCTGTTCCTAGGTAGGGGCATCGCATCAGGCAAACAGTACTGGCTGAAACATCAAACATGGACTAGTTGCTAGGTTGAAGTGCAAGGCTTGCACATCGATTGACCCAAGGACCGAGCTGGGGACAACCATGGAGGCAGAGCAGGGCCGGTTGAGCCTCGGTTGCATTTGGTGCTTCATGTACATTGAGCCTCTCACCAAGACTATTTCCCACAGATACGCAAGACAGGTTTGCCAAGAAAGCCAGTCCAGCAGTTAGCAGGAACACTACTTCGACACCAAGGTTCAAATCCCCAGTGCAACATCTACTTCTTTTATGGCCTGGTGATGAGTCACCACAGAACGTATTTTTATAGTAATAGGTTCATTTATTTGTACACAAGTACATTTGTACTTATGCTTTTAAAGCACTCAGGTACTTTTAAAAAAATCTTTGTACTTTATCCTTCTGTGCTTCATCTGTGAAGCGGAAGACTGGAATGTTCCAGCCTTATCAGGATTTGTAAGGTTGTCTGATAACATCCCGCTGGCACCACATGAGCGCCTGCACTTCAATGCTGGCATAGGTTTTTCTAAGGAGACACTCCAAGGTTTGGTCTGGGCAGCACCCAGTTAGAGCTTCCATGGAAGTATCCTGCACCGAGACTTTCCCCCAGGCCACCAGACATGCCATACCAATCAAGTTTTGCCAGGAGCCAAAAGAATACTGTGAAACCAGAGGAAGTATTTTAAAGCAATCATTTACCACACTGAAAATTTTTTCAAAAGCACAAGTCATAGTCACAAAAGGCAACTAGCAGATGTTTATGCCTATGAGGATTTTCCCATTTAATCAAAACAAGGAAAAGATTTAATGCATATTTTAGTTACTCCATGTTTAATGCCAAATGTTTACTTTTCAGCATTTCTTTGACTCTGGACAATTCAATTTCACCATGTTTTCTCTGGTTTATGCGTTAGTACAGTGCTTCTGTGTTTGTTTAAACACTATGGAGTTCAATGCTAGGCAAAATATACTCTCATTTTAATTAACTCCTCAAAACCGTGAAAATTTAATATTTCTGTGTGAATATGAAGCAGTTTTTCCCAATCATCTTTACTTTCGTAAAGTCCTGAAACAGGGCCTAGGTCAACATTTCTCCAATAACCAAAATTATCAATTAAAATAAATACTTAAAACATCAATGCTGGCAGCTCCTAGGTTTTACAATATGTCTCTACATGCCTTAAAAAAAAAGGGGGGGGGGCTTCAAACTATAAAGGAAACCGTGAAACAAACTCAACCTTCCCCCCCTTTTATTTTAAAAATATTAAGCCACTTTCATTGCCATTTTCACATGGGATGTTAAACCAGATGGAAAACATTGAAAAAGTAAAGTGTCAGTCCCAATTTTCTACTTATATCCAACACTGTGCAGGAGATATGGATCTGAGGTCATTTGTTGCAGAGAAGTTTTATTATTGGTGATTGAAACCTGTTATCAAATCAACACAAACGATGCCTGGCTTAACAAACAGGCTAGCAAAAATTGACAGAAAATGATAGCCAGGTAGTAGGTCCAGTACAATCAAATCAGATCATCATGAAAGGCAGTGAAGCATGTTTCTCCTAACGTGGGTCAGGTTGCAATCTGGCCAGCTTCATTAGATAACAAGCTGTATTTTAACCCGACCAACACAAGTACAAACCGTTATCGCCTACCCCAGCGAAGCATTGCAATCACACATCTTTTGCTGGTTGTAAAACATCTACTGTGCTAAGAGAAGCCACTAACGTCCTTCTGCCTCAGCACACTACTTGACCTTACCTAGGATCTCCGTGTATGAACAACAGCAACTGAAAAGGAAGATGCAGCTTTTTTTATTACACTACTGGTTGCTGACGGCCAGCTCTTGGGAAAAAACACAGTTACCTTCTAGTACACAGGATGCCTTTGAGCCACTTGTGCAGCTGTTTCATTAGCCACAGCCTTTACAAAGAGCAAAGACTAAAATCAAGAGGAAGCTTACTGAATTCCAGATAGGATAAAATTCCACAGGGGATTTTTTTTTTGTTTTGTTTAAAAGACTAGAGTTCACAAATGTTAGCAACAAATGTAAGACTAGGTTTCCATTTAATCCCTTTAAAGCACAGGAGTCCAAAATCATTAATGTACTAGGATGTGCCTACTCCTGACACTGACTTATCAAAGCTTACTCAAACCTTTTCATTTTACCTCTTAGAGGAGTTGTAACAAATGCGTTCATAGAAATAACTTAGTCTTATTCCTATTGTGTTAGGAACATAATGAACAAAAGAAACATTTGCCACCCATATTGGAAAGTTCTCCAGCTCAGCTGAAACTTTCCCAGCATCCAGAGTAAAAAAATAAAAAATGAACTACTCTTATGTGGTCTCTTAGCACCACCAAAATATCCATCCAAAAGAAAGCTCAGTATATCAAGCACACAAGCAGGGAGCATTCACAATTAAACTTACTGCACAAATCTAAGATCAATAGCTGGAACAGGACAATGTTCCATTTCCTGTGTAGGAAGGAAACTAATGACATGAAAATTAATTTTGTATAGGAACTGACCAGAATAATATGGACAAGTTAATTTCTTCCGTTGCAAACAGCTTTGCTAGCGACTTGCATACTTTATTCCTTAAATTACAGGCTTTCTATAGACAAGAACTCCTCACATCACCTTTTTATCCCTCTGTCTACTGGTACTGAAGTCTTCTCATAGCATATTCTGCCTCATTTATTTCAAGCCACTGACAGTATCAGCTTCGTTTCTTTCCCTCAACATTTGTTTTCAAGCCTGTTACAAGCTGGTCCCTAGACAAAACAACCTTATTGCCCAGGGTGATGCCAAGTTTTACCATCTTTCATCTGTATCACAGTTGTTATCTTTTTCTATCATGCCAAGACACTAATCCCCGCTCCTCCAAACAGACTCTGCTTCCCTGATAAATCTTTCCTTGCTCTGCTACAGTTTGTCCCTTGTCTTCCAGGCTACAATCTCCTTCAGACAGAAGCCACCATTATCTGGCTGTGCCTTACGTACCTCACGGAGCATAGAGCTGGAACCTCAGCAAGAAGTTGGACTACTTGATCCAGTTTCAATTAAATCAATCCCTGAGGCTTCTGCACAGCTTTTCCCAGTATTTCACAGGATGACTTCATTTACTCTTACTAGTCCAGCTACACGATTTTGAGTCCTTCCTACAAAAAAATCAAAACAAGTCCCATGGTAATTACATCCCTTGTAAAAACCACACAACTCAAGTCCTAGCCATTAAAAATGGTAGAGTTAATGAAAAATCTTTCCATGTGTATCAATTTGAGTTTACTCATTAACAGTTTAAGTTTCTTCTCCAAGAATCCCTGACAGTCTGATTTGGGCTCCAGACTGGTCAAATAGACACAATTCTTGAGATAGCGAAACACAAGGGCCAGGCCAAAACCCAAAAGCAGGCAACAGTGACAAAAAGCTACTACCTACAGATGATGGGGTGTGCCAAGAGCAGCAGGAAATAAAAGGGTACCTTCAGCGCACAGTAGGGCAAGGAGTGAAGATTCCTGCTCACCAATGCTTTCCACTTAATTGTTTTACCTCCCACAGGAAAGGGGATTAACCTAGAATCTCTTCACCACATGGCACGTGCGTTAAACTTCTGAATTACAGAACATCTGCTACACACTGCTTAGACTGTAGTGTACAAAGGCAAAGTGTTGGGCAGAACAGAAACTCACACGAAGAGCTGCTTGTTTCCAGACTCTGGAAGCACCAAGATTTCAGATGACAGCTATTCAGCTGCCTGCTATTTTCCGGGTGAGACAATAGGAGAAAAGGATGACCACATCAACACAAAATGTTGCAGAAGAGTGGAAAAACTTAAATAGGGTGATCTGATTTGATCAGTTAATTCTAAATCACTTAATGTCATTTTGTCCCCTTCATTTTTTGTGCTTAATGCCTCATATTGCAAGACAAGAGTACAGCTTATGATGCGTGGTTATAACCTAACCACACAAGGAGAGTCCATGTTCTATGGCCTCACTAGGTATTTTTTGCTGTCAATTTTAAATCATCAAAATGGGGCATTAAATACCAAATTATGGCACCAAGCAATAAGACAGCCTATTTTAATCCATCTGCTTTGAAAAGTTCCTTACCTCATAAATGAGCTTGTAATAAAAAGCACGTAAGACATTACAAAATTACAAAGGGAGCCTTTAATGCTCCAACTCCAGAACTAAGTTCTGCTTCAAGAGGTACAGAGTAAACAGTACTGTTCAAGGGGGCATGTAAAGTCAAAATATCAAGGCTATGCAAGACATATACATTTATACCAGCACTTACAGATCTTTTGTTGATTGCTTATAAACTAAGGTAAGGAGGCTTCTGAAAAGAGCAACTAGAATTTGTGCCAGCACTCTAGAACTTTAAAGCAGTAAACATTTGGAAAACACTAACTGTATATGGTCTTCAATGAAACAGATGGTTTCCATTCAATTCAAAAAAGAACGAGTGAAACAAATATATCACTTAAAGCCTCAGATCCTAAGCACAACTATTTTTAAGGCATATTTTCAAACAAGTTGACCTCTTTGGCAGGGGACAATTTGGCTTTCTTTCAGCCTATTTTATGAAAAATTGCTATATTGTATTCATATTGCTGTGTTCACATCACCCCCTAGTGATTGCTCAATTATATTCACAGCATGACTCTTCTCCCCTTTGATGTTGAACATTATATACAGAAAGAGTTTACTGCAGGTATTACCTTTAAAGCAGGTTTAGGTTCTAACCCTAAGCCTCACGTGCAAAATGTTTGCTTCATGACCCTTACAATCTTTTCAGTTATCAGAAATTTACTGTCACCTAATCAAAACGTATCTACAGACTTGAGGTCAGCGCACATACTACATATAAGCACACATATCCCACTTTTAATACCTCCCTAGCAATTCTTCAGAATATAATATACTTACAACCTTTGGAAGAACATACATTAGGTACCTATCTTTGAAGGTCTGGCAAGTGAAAGCCTTTTAACTTCCACATGATTTCAGAATCAAAATTATTATTTTACAAGTAATTACTGTTTCAGCATCCCCTTACCCTACCACCACCAGTTCACCTATGTTTAGAAAAAACTGGAGTACCTATCCTTTCACCAGGGCAATTGCCTACTAAAGCCAGTTACTACCCTCAATAAAGGCAGAAACACTACAGCATGACATACAGAAAGTTTTCTGCACGGTTAAGAGCATGACGCTGCTGAACACACACAACAGCAACCCCACTAGTTCAAGACAGACTGAAGGCACTAGAAAAGGCATTAAGTGCTTTATCTATACTTATCAGATCTTGTATGGAAGTTAATAGGACAACAGTATCCCCTTCCAAACACTTTAACACTAACTATAGGGTTGTTGGTTCCCCCCCCAAACACTAGAAATGCCTTACTGTATTACAATATGCTGCCTCAGTAGAAAGGTAGTACAATTTTAAAATACTGTACTTGGTAAGAATCAAGTCAGAGCCTTTATCAGCACAGCTGCTACAGCTGTCCAGTCTCAGTCCTAACACCTGCACCAGAATGCCCACACTTCTAGTATACAGCATGCCTCATCCAGCCACTAATCCCATCTTAAATGACTCCTTTAACACTACCAGATGAAAAAATCGGGAGTGTACTGCAGTTGGCAGACCAGAAGCCCCAGAGTTCTCCCTTCAGCTAAAATCTACAGGTCTATACATAATATAGGCAGTCAAACAAGCACATCTTAAAAGGACTTTCCAAACCACAGTTTGAACACCAGATGACAAAAGCATGCCTACCTCCATAAACACTGCCTGTTTGCAATTAGGTTGCACACACTCTGTAAAAAGCTCTGATTCGCTTCGAATTGATACTCAAGACTAGTTTAATTATGAAAAGATTTTAATACAGTGCAAAACAGCACACCAATCCTGAATTTCTCAAACTTTACAAAATGGTAGCTTTCAAATCAAAACCAAAGGGCAAGCCAGCATTTTATTGACATAGTTTATTTGATGTTAAAGCTAGATGTGCAGCTTCTTTCCAGAATAATTCTCTCTGTACTTCTTCATACAATAATGTAGTCTGTAAAGGAAAAGACAGATCAGTGCCACATGATTAAAACAATTTTTATTCTGATACATTTATAGAGCCTGAAAAACTGGTTCCCAAACAAGTCAGGTGAATCACGCTGCCTTTCTTAAAAAGTACGTAAGGTTCAAAATTTCACAGTACTGTCATGGGAATAAATGAGAGCCTAGACCACACCATTTCTGTAGAAGAGCGCAACAATGTACAATTCCTTTAGCAGCTTTCTGTTTAAGACGTTATACTCACTACATCAGCTCCCAGATAGACTGTTTAAGTTGCTTTAAGAAAAGGCATTCAGAAGACAATAAAAAAACCAAGGTGTACTATCTTTTCCTTAGCATACCTACCAAAGGAAAAATTTAAGACTATAAGACTATATAATCAACAGTTTTAGCAACAGTAAATCTGAACTGCCTGATTTATTATTTCAGCCTTTATACTAATCAGGTATTTCATTTAAATGGCAGTTGAATAAATTAACAAGTCAGCAGTAAGCATGAGAGTCTTAAACTCTTGCACTAGGTTTTGTATCAGCACAAGTACCACGGTCTTTGCATAAATCAACATTAGACCTATGTCATCATAATGGCAACAGGCTACTGAACGTCTACACTTACAAAGGATTCTGAAGTCATACCTGTTATCCATTTCCCCATCTGAAATATGTTCGTTTACTGAAAAAGAAAAAGCATTAATAAGACAATAGTTTTATCAAAGTTTTACTACTACAGAGGATGGAGCTTTCAAATGCGACACGAAAACCTCAAAGTTTTGACTGTAGAGGCTGAAGACTTCAATTGCATGCATTCCCTCAAACGGGACCTAACAATATGTGTTTAGTGCTTAAGTAATACTCAGAATGCAACTGCATGTTCAATTATACCTACAGGATACAATGGTTTTAAAATGCTTATCCATCCACACTTCTGTTTGATCAAGTTTTTTTAAAAACCCAACATTTCTGTTGGGAAGGCTCATGTTCAAAGGCTGTCACAACTACAGCTGTGATATTAAAAGGCAGGGCAGATTTTTTTGCATTTGCTCCGAATGCAAACATTAGGTGAGAGGTATCCACATTACTTGCTGCAAACTTTCAAGTGAGATCAGCTAACCACAGAGCAACAGAATATATTAAATAACACAAACTACTTTAAAATACTTCTCTTGAAACTGCAGGGAAAACAGAATGGGAATTCTGAAGGAGTGAGAAGTGAAAGGAAACAAAGAAAACTTAGCAGTCAGACAACAGCATCATACTATTCAAGTATGATTCACCATTTCAATAGTTTTCATGACTACACGGTACGTAACTCTTAGAACAATACAGACTTGCCTGAAGATGCCTTCAGAATCAAGTGCCTACACATTTGTGAGATCAACAGTTTCCACAGATTGTGTAGGCAGACTCCAAAACATATTCCAGGACTTGTGTTAAAAATTCCTCCATGTGGCTGTGGTAAAGGATATTGAACCAAGCCACACCATTATGTTTAAACATGCATTTTTCAAGACAAAGCTTTAAGACACAAGTGTATTCTGCAAGCTTTTTTCTGTGATGCAGCACAGAACTCTTCTCAACGAAGTTTTCCAGAAAGCATGTAAATTAATTTGTCTTTAGTTTAAGTCTAATGCAAAGACATACAGAATAACAAAACTGGTGAACAAGTAAGATCTAGCCCATGCATACTTAGCAACTAAAAAATCATTTTAGAAGAAATGAAAAAAACCTCTTATCCAAAACAGTTTACCTGCTACTGAGATTGGATGCTAGTTTGAGAAGCACTTTATGCAGAAGTCACATCTACTATGTAATTATCGCAGCGTGCAATCATGGTCTTGATTTCTAAAGTGTTTATATGCTTTAAGAGAATTTCTATGAACTGGTCAGCTTTAGTAAATCAAGTGTCATTTAACTGTTTTGTATTAACACTCAATAACGGCTACCTTCGAGTGCAAAATTCTTGAAGGGAAGAAGTTCCTCCATACTACTTGTATCAGTGCAACACTACATGACTCCCTTGACATTCACAAGTGTGTAATGCTAGTGTTACTACTCTACCAAATGCTAATTTGTGCTGTTATACTGTAAAAAAATTGTAGGACTTCATTATTAAAACAGCATTAAAGCAGAAGGACAAAGGGCTCCAAATATTATCTAGTAGTTCGCAGCAACAGTGGTTCACTTCCATCCAAAGATAACAAGAACTTCACTTACACACTAAGTGAGAAATCTAACTTCACAGAGCAGTCACTGTGGTTTCTGTCTTAATTTGGAATACTACAGGCCAATAGTTAAATACAGTTTAATGCTGACAACTGTGCCATTTCCAACCACTATCTCAAACACACAGAGCTATGATGTGACTTAGTTTTCATACAGATGCACAACTTCTTTTACACAAAGGTCAAGTTACACATGCAATTGCACTGTACTACTTTGAATCAGAATTTGGGGTGTTTTGACCCAATGCCTCAATCAACAGCATTGACTTTCTTTGATTGCTTCTCATTTGGAATGCCTTATTTTAATGCTGTTTTACTAGTTTCAAAAATCTTGTTCGCTATTAGCTATATTTTAAGTTATACTGAATAAGCTTCATTTTGTTGTCTGAACCCTTTACAGGGCAGAGCAAGTTTAAAACAAACACGCATACAAGGCAGTACAGTGCTTTAAGTAAAAGGATGGACACATGTCTCAGTGATGTGTAATTCAGTCACCACATCCATGCTCATTCTCAGTACCTGCTAGATACTTCATTTCTGACGGAGAATTCCAAGAAAGTAGAAAAAAAAG
Source organism: Balearica regulorum gibbericeps (assembly GCF_011004875.1). Lineage (NCBI taxonomy): Eukaryota > Metazoa > Chordata > Aves > Gruiformes > Gruidae > Balearica > Balearica regulorum. The sequence goes on along the minus strand of NC_046190.1, from coordinate 26,470,144 downwards.
CAAAAGTGAAGATTACTAAAGTTTGAGATGTCAAAGAAAGCACTTTAGTAGGTACAAACTTAAGCATCAAAGCCCATCACCTTGTGAAAATATCTGAAAAAACGCACTTAGCTGCACAGCTTACTCAGGATTTTTCAGAGGACAAAAAGCTGCCAAAGAGGATGACTGTCTTCACACCCAGACTATCCCTCAGTTTTGTGAGGTTTTTTTGTTTAAAGATAGGGGAACACTGCCTCCGCCCAAACTATACACCTTACAAGCTTGTATCAAGTTCCAGCCACAAAATAAGAAGCTCCCACCAGGGGAAAAAAAACACACACACACACACTATCTTGGGAATCAGTCACTTAAACCCAGGATAGAGCAGGCATTCTACCTTATTTCTATTTACACACTGTCCTCACTGCCTACACCACCATACATCCTTAACAAAATATCCTCTATAAATAACAGCATAAACAACAGTAATTTGGTGGAGTAAGCATTAAATATTTAGGTAGTTGAGTAACAAGTGTTAATTATCTGATTTGTATATTGCAAGGCTGAGTTATGAGATTAGAGCAATACTGTTAGATTTATGAAAAATTTTAACTTTAGTTCAAGTGACACATAGGAAACAATCATTTAAGAAGCATTGCTTCACGTTGTATCAGCTAAGCTTGCAGCAGTGAGGAGCAAGACTAAGCTACTGAGCTGGTAAAAAGTTGCTACAACACCACACAGATTACCTTCTGTTATCCAGTAGAACAGGTGAAAAAAATGGAAAAAAAACAACGTTATTGTGTTGAAGAACTTCTAATCAACATTTCAAAGGCAATATGCTCACTCTAACTTACAGATAATTCTCATCCTACCTTCTTGCCAGCACCAACATTTGCCTTGGCTGTGCCCCTGACCTTCTTCATTCTGTTCTTACGCTCCTTTCGCTGCTTCCTGGAAGTCTTCTTCTTTTCATACAAGCCATGCTATTAAAAACAGTTAAAGTCACATTTAACATTGTTTCAGATAGCAACTTCTTAATTTAAGTTTCATTATTTCTGGTCTCTTCAAATACTGTTTAAATTTGAAGTATCAGTTAAGTAGTGAAACAAGGTCACTAGTTAACAAATGATTCAACACAGAATATAAGCAAAAAAGTAGTGTATGTATCAGTCTCATCTCTCATACTTCTTGAAGACCTTCGATAGTGGTTAGTTATCTATTACTGCTAAACATCACCGTAAGATCAATTTTGCCTTTGCAATTCCCCATAATACACAAAAAAACCCCTTACCCTATTTCACAAATGTGGAAAGTAACCCATACTATTTTAAGACCTCTTATTAACTCAGTACACCAACAATACTTTCACAAAAGTTTTTTATACATGTAAATCTTGAACCACTAACTACTTCAAATCCATCCTAATTGTTTTCAAGTTACCAGAAAACAACCTACCCTGGCAAGCCTATGTTTTGGTTCATTTTTCTTTGCATAGTCGAGGGAATCATAGATCATGCCAAAACCTGTTGTCTTGCCACCACCAAAATGAGTTCTGAAGCCAAAGACGAAAATTACATCAGGGGTTGTCTTATACATTTTTGCCAGCTTTTCCCTGATTTCTGTTTTGGGGACTGTGGCCTTTCCAGGGTGAAGAACATCAATCACCTAAAAAGAAGTTTTTATAAGTGTTATAAAAGCAAAAGAAGGTCAACATCCAGTACAACAGCCAGGTGCTACAGTTCCACCATGAGCTTAACAATTAGATTAACTCATCTTAGCACCAGAAAGTACTATTAATTTTGTATGACTATTCCTAACAGTTTCCTGCTTCAAAAGACAAACCAGCTCGCTATCTCACCATCGAGATTTACCTTCAGCGTGCATCAACACGTTTACAGATATAACCTCTTACAGTAAAAACTCTAGAGATTTTTAAGAGTCCCATGCTTACAGTGGTTAAAGAACACCCACAGCCCAGAACCAGCAAACAAACAATTAAAGACAATTTTTTGTGTTCTTTTACCATCTGCTTTCGTTGAAGCAGTCTGTTTGTCATGAACTTCCTGGTTCTGATGGTCACTGTGTCATTCTGCAGGAGAAGATACCAAGAGGTAAGACAAAACAATAATCACAAGTACAATTCAAGCTTAACATAGAAATAACACACACTACAGCAACAGCCCGTAGTCCCTCCAATGCTGACAGTGAACTCGACCTAACCAAAGTGGTCCTGAGCTACAGGGAACCCCCCTGTGAAGTACACTTTGATATGTACTCACAAGTACAGATCAACTGATGACGAGCTCATCCTCAGTTTCCAAGCAACACAGCAACATGCATATCTCCCCCATTCTGAAAAGCTGAAGCAGCTTTTAATGAAATACATGGACTACAAGCCCAACTACTACAACAGTACAAGGCAAGCTTCCCTAACAAACCTACACACTACAGATTCTATTAGCTCTTTCAGACAAGAACAGCCACAACACCAATAGACAAGCACGACCCTCAGCATCCCTTTAACACCTTGACGTTACACTACTACCACCGCCTTACCGGCCGGCAGCACGGCGACCCAGCAGGGCCGGCACATGCCGCGGCCTGCACCCCGGAGCTCGCCCCTAACAACCGGCACGGAGGCGCGGCGACCAGGCCGCGGGAGCCCCAGCTCGAAACGGGAACGCGAGCCCCCACTCGATTTCCACCCATGTCCCCACAGGCCGCTGCAGACAAGCCAGCTCATCGGTGCCTGGCAGCTAGGGACACCGGCGAGAGCAGGATGGCAGCAGCCCAGGACGGATTGCTCCCGGCCGGCACTCACCATCTTGGCGGCGGCCTCCCTGCCAGCGAGCGAGAAAAGGAACGAGCAGCGCCGCGCAGCCAATCATAAGGCGGCGCAGGGGTCCTTCGTGCCGGGGGCGGAGCCGCGCGCAGGAGTGTCCCTCCCGGAGCCGGACCCTGAGGAGGACGACAGGGGTGGCTGTTCCGTGCCTGATGGGTCAGCGCGACCGCGGCTATTTGTGCTGGGGGCTGGTCGAACTGCGGGCGCGCTGTACTCTGCGCGGGCAGGCTGAGCCCCCTGGCCGGCTGCGTGGCGAGGCGAGCGACTCCCCTCGTTGTATGCTGCGGCAGGGTGCGCTGCGCGCTGGTGCGGAGCTGGTTTTGCTCTCCCACCCCACCGCCTTGTTCTGCTCCCGGTGACCAGGGCGTGGGCCGGGGCTGCTCTGAGGAAACCGAACGTAAAGCCGTGAAGTGAGCAGCGCGGCACGGTTCCCGGCACCCGGGGGAGCAGTGGTGTAACAGTATCGTGGCGGGCAACGGAGCGCCCGCGGGCCCCGAGAGCGCTGAGGGCCACCGTGCGAGGCGGCCGTGAGGAGCGGCCGGGCGGAGGCGGGGCTGCTGGCGGGGGCCCGGCGCTGCAGGTCGCCCTCAGAGGAGGACCCCGGCTGTGCCCCAGCAGGGGGCGCTGCGGGCGGAGACCGCTCTGCGCTGCCGCCGCGTGGGCGGGCTCGGTGCCGCCGCGTGCAGCCCCGCCAGAGGCTGTGGGAAGGCCGCCGGGCCCGCTGCCGCCGCCGCCATGGTGAAGGAGCAGTTCAGGGAGACGGATGTGGCCAAGAAAATGTGAGTGGGGCAGCTGGGCTGGCTCTCTGTGCGGCGGGAGGCTACTGGGCTGCTGCTCCGCTGCCCGGGGCTGCGCGGCCCCCAGCGCCGAGGGAGCCGGTGTTGCTGCGGGGTGGGCCCGGTGGCTGCGGTGGCGAGCAGCGGAGGTCCCAGCGTGTGGCACAACCGCTATAAAAGCACCCGGGAAGGAGTTTAATGCGCGGGGTGGCTGCTGTTACGGCTCGTTTCCTTTTAAAAGCGCTGGCGTGGGCCTTGGTTCCGGCTGTTGGCGAGGCTCGCCGGTGGCCGTGCGTGGGGGCGGCTGCAGGGTGGCCCGAGAACATCGACAAATCCCCCAGATATAAACCACCAACGCAATGCAAACAGCTCTGTTGTTTATAGTTATCTAGACAGAGCCAGCTTCAGCTATACCGTGAAACAACTTAGCTTTCTCTGTATTGCTTTTGAATATATACGTGTGTGTGCTTGTAGTTATAGGTATTTATGTATATATATGTGCACATGCATACATGTGAAATTTCCCATCCTAGAAGCCACATCTGTTTTGGCATGAAATCTTCAGAAGAGATGCGTCAGCAAGCTCACATTCAAGTGGTTAGCAAAAACTTGTATAGTCAGGACAACCATCACTCTCCGCTGCAGTATGGAGTCCTCGACCATCGTATGGTGAGAAACGTGTTTTTTTTTCCTAGACCATTTTTTTAGAATTACCTGAAGTGGTCAAAAATAAGTCGGGATGATTGAAATTTATTGCTTATTCAAAATATGTGCAAATGTGTCTCTGCTTGAATTACAGAGACTGTCAGTTGCAGTGACAGCTATTTTTTTGATGCTTTTGGATGGTTCAGGAAAACATTCTTTTGAGACAGGAGATAAGTTCTTTCTGCCTAGTCGTTGGGACACCCAGAGACATCTATCTACAAAATCTCATATTGTAGATTAGCGGGCTGTAGATCAACTGCAAAATCTGTGTGGGTTAATGTCACTGGTTTTAGTAGGGCCTGTGTGTGAAAGAGATTTTCCTTAAGGTTTGGAGTGACTATAATGCTACTGATGTGCTTCTCATGCTGGGAAGAAGGAGTAAGTGCTGTGGGTCTACCGTCAGCATAGCTGACTAGCTTAAGAGTTGTTGTATTTTCTATGTGTTTGGTTAGTTACAGCTAATTTACTTTTTTTCTATGTGTGTGTTTCCCTCCTCCCAAAGGGAACCAGTGAAAAAGACCGTCCCTGTGAAACCTGTGGAAAAAATCTAGCTGATTGTTTAGGACATTATGGGTACATTGACTTAGAACTGCCCTGTTTTCATGTTGGATATTTCAAAGCTGTGATAGGCATCCTGCAGGTAAATGCAATTATGATTTGTTATCAGTTTCTAGTCTAGAAAAAGGAAATTATCAGACAAGATGAAGCTTGAAAGAGTAATTGAGAAGACCAAAATAAGGTTGTGTTATACATTTTATTTTTATGCATCTTGTGTTTTGTAACGTAAACGTATCTAAATACCAGTCTTAGTGATGTAAATGTATCTGGTTTATTCTATATAATCTCAGACTGATTAATTTAATTCTTTATTTTTCTGTAGTAGTTTGAATTAAATGTATGGAGCATAACTTGCCTTTTAGGGCATCCCAGTAAATCAAAGTTCTGTTTGCTTTATATCTTGATTTTTAAGATCCAGCAGAGCTTAGATAAGCATTTGTCTCATTGACTGTATTTTTTCTCTATGTACTTTTTTTTGTGTATTACAGCATATGAATTGGTCTTTCAACCAAGACCATTGCATTTCCTTGAAAAAACTGCGCTCTGTTAAAGAACTTAAGTTATAGTAGATGTTACAGCTCTGCATATGTCTGTTAACAACTGTGTTGATATGCATTTACGTTTAAGATGATCTGCAAAACCTGTTGCCGTATCATGCTGTCGGTGGAAGAAAAAAAACAATTTTTGGATTACTTGAAGCGACCTGGCCTTACATATCTTCAGAAGAGAGGGCTAAAAAAGAAAGTGTCTGAAAAGTGTCGAAAGAAAAACACTTGTCCTTACTGTGGTGCCTTTAACGGTGAGTGTTGGTGTTAGCAGTTAGTGATAGTTATCTACTGTGGTGGTTTTTACCTTGGTGGCTGTGATATGCATCAAAATTTGAATACCCTTGTTTCTTCCACGGCCAATGAGTATTCTCTCTGGCCTGTATTAAGAATCAGGTAATTGCATTTTCAGTGCCAAGCACCTGCTTGCTCCCATCTCATTTATGTGGACAGAGTCATTGTGCTAGTTGCTTCTTTTGTTTCATGTGGTATCTCTTCATGGTAGTAACCAATATTTGATTCTTGAATAATGGCAAAAAAATCCTGTTTAACATGTTTTTGAAAATATTGGGAACTATTGTCAGTGATCGATACCTTAACTTAGAAGCATTTGTACACTTTTATTTTGATTGAACTTTATTTTTCATTGTTATATTAAATTATCTTGCTTAATACTAGATGTGTTTGTCATCCTCCAGGAGGGTATGTTCTGCAGTTTGGCAGTATTTGAGCTGTGATGGTCTTGAGTTACATTGGACTTCCTTCTTTAGGAAAGAGTATCTTAATAAGATTTCATATTGGTTTTTCAAAATACTCTTCTTTTTTTTTTCTTCACATATTCTGATTAAGTGATACTGTTCTTAATGGTCTTGCAGTGCTACAGATTCATAGTGGATGATTAATTTATAACTTAAAACTTTACATTTTTAACTCATGAAAATTTTGCGTTGGTTGTTGTAATGATCAACAGCCTGAATAGAGAGCTGCTTCATTGTAAGTGTCACATGTACAGATAGGGACATAGACAACAGGCATTTATAAAATTAAGTGGTAGGTCAGCATGCTTCAGTAAAAAAAAAAATTAAAAAAACTGATTTTGGAAAGCACTTGTACTAGTTTGTGGAAGTTTGGGTGGGGTTTTTGTGTGTGTGTGTGTTTTTGTTGTTGTTTAAAAAACACCCCGTGTTTATTTGCTTGCAGGAACTGTGAAGAAGTGTGGTTTGTTGAAAATAATACATGAAAAGTACAAGACCAATAAGAAAGTGGTAGATCCAGTAGTATCTACTTTTCTTCAATCCTTTGAAACTGCCATAGAACATAACAAAGAAGTAGAACCCTTACTGGGAAGAGCTCAGGTGAATTTTAGTATGACTTAAATTTTCTGCTGGTTTTTGTGCTTGAAATAAAACTCCTAAAAGGTTTTCAACATAGCAGCTTAAGCCTTGTGGTGATCCAAGATTTTCATATGTAAAAAAAAAAAACACTTGAAGAATGTTTCTATTTCTTGCAATAATGTTAACTTTGCAAAAATGAGAAGTTTAGTTTATTGGTGTGTTCTAATACATAGCTTTTGGTCTGTAAAGAAGGGGGATACTCTTGGTGCAAAAAACTTCTATAAGCTAGAAAAAGGGGAAGGGCCCATAGAAACTCTATATGTACATCTAGATTTACTGTAGCTCTGAGATTATTACAATGCACAGTATTTTTTTTTTTCTTCAGAAAATGTTGAGAAGGAGAAAGGAGACTTAATTGTCTGACCTTGTGTCTTTCTGCTTCACTTTGTTTCCTTCTGCTCTTTGAAAGTTGGGAAGATTCTGGGGTACATATTTAGACAGAAAAAGTAACGAATATTTGGAGTTTCTTGTACTGCAGCAGTAGCTGTACTAAGAAGAGAGAAATGACTTGTGGTTTGTTTTGGTTTTTTTAAAAAAGTCTAGAAAGTACTATAATTGATGTTAGTTCCTACTAAGAAAATGATTACAATGTACTGGAAGTTTGTTTTAAGAGGTTTATTGAGTTGCTTTGACAAGTAACTATGAAATACTCTCAGTTAACTGTTTAAAGAGAGTAACACAATGAGAAGTAAACACTGTATAAGGAGAAAAAGAAAGAAAATAGCAAGTTAGTAATTGAGATGCTAAAGGCATCTGTTCAGAGTAAAACATAGTTTTATTTGTATTAGTAGTTATTATCTATTTGTCTCTTTTAAATACTTTAGTTTTGAACAACCAGTAAATGAAGAGAGGGGACAAGCGTTGAAACTGTTACATGATGGCTTGTTCTCTCTCTCCAATGGATTTTGTAGGAAAACTTAAATCCTTTGGTAGTATTGAACCTCTTCAAAAGAATCCCAGCAGAAGATATCCCTCTGCTTCTAATGAACCCAGAAGCAGGCAAACCTTCAGATTTGATCCTCACGCGACTCCTGGTGCCTCCACTGTGTATCAGACCCTCTGTGGTGAGTGACTTGAAGTCTGGCACCAATGAAGATGATTTAACAATGAAACTGACAGAGATAATTTTCCTTAACGATGTGATAAAAAAGGTGAGTCGTCCTTCAAGGTGGAAATGTTTTGCTGGGTTCTCTTGTGAATAGCCTTATGCTATAACTTTATATCATGATGCATATTGCTATCTCACCTTTTTCGTTCCAATGTATCAAGATTTTTAACTTTATTTTCAAAAGAAGAATTGTATTCATATCAGAAAAACCTATGCTAGTTTAATATGTGTTGTTATGTTTATTTTCTGAACTGGATGACTTATTTTATTTAGCATAGGATATCAGGAGCCAAAACACAGATGATTATGGAAGACTGGGACTTTCTTCAACTGCAGTGTGCCCTGTACATTAACAGTGAGCTCTCGGGAATTCCTCTCAACATGGCACCTAAAAAATGGACCAGAGGTTTTGTTCAGAGACTTAAGGGAAAGCAAGGTTTGTCTAGAAAGTTTTCAGTTTCTTTTTTTTATTAAGCCACAAATATTTGCTATTCAAAAGCGTCTCTCTGCTACTATTGTGTTGTGCATCAGTGATGTACTTCGAAAGATTTTTTTGAATGTGCCTTCTTAACAGATAACACTTCGAACTTGACTTTTTTTACAAAAAAGTTTTCACTTGCTTATTTTTGTTAGGTCGGTTTAGAGGCAATCTGTCTGGAAAGCGAGTGGATTTCTCTGGCAGAACAGTCATTTCACCTGATCCTAACTTAAGAATAGATGAAGTAGCAGTGCCTGTTCATGTTGCTAAAATACTAACCTTTCCTGAAAAGGTAAGTAGTGTAGAACCAAAACCTTTTGTATGCCCTTTTTTTAAAAACAACGATCAGCATTGTCCTTCTCTATAACCTTACTATAAAAGGGAACGAATGTATTATTTTGATGTTTGAAATGTCATTCAGTGACACTTTGCTGTTTCCATTGCTGCTGGTAAATGAAGGTTGTACTATCAGATAGATGCAAATACTGCGAAGGCATATGGTGTAAGGAGCAACATATCAAAAGAGAAGAGTTTTTTACTTGTTATTTTCTGAACTCATACATAGCTTCATGTGTCTGTTGGTTTATCTGAGGAGTGGTTGGGTATTTTTACTTCTGAAGTTACTTCCCCGATTTTTAATTTCATTTTACTCCGATGTCCTGCTCTAACATTGGCTTACATTTTTTTTTCTCTATTCCCTCCTGCCTGTTCCCTTCAGCAGCTCGAGGCTGTGAGGGGGGATTGTCAGTTGAGTCTAGAACTTGAAAAGGCAAAAGCCACCAGCAAAAACAAGAGGTCCTGAAATGTGTGTTTCATTTGTTTCTGATTGAAGTCTTTATGCAACAGGTGAACAAAGCAAATATTAATTTTATGAGGAAACTTGTGCGTAACGGTCCTGATGTTCATCCTGGAGCCAACTTCATACAGCAAAGGCACACACAGATGAAAAGGTATCATGCTTATCTGTAATGATTCACTTTTTATCTCTCCCCATCAACTTGTTCTTCGTACTGTGTGGAAACAGTTATACCTACAGGGATTAAAATCTGGTTTTAGAATCATTTGTAAAGCACAGTAACAGAAGTCGTTGTCTCCTCAGGTTTAGTGTACAATTTCTTTTTAGATAATCGGTTGGATTTAAACTTAAGTATACATACTAATGATAGTGAACTGCAATTAGATGTTTTGTTTGTTTTTTGTTTGTTTTGGGGTTTTTTTGTGACTGAGTTTCTCTTATTCAGAATACCGACTTAAATAAAAATAGCCACAAAATGGCTGTTTTCATGGGAGAGCTTATATACAGTCAGTTTATAGGTAGTAAGAAGTTATAGTATGAATGAAACTCCCTATAGTCCTTGATACAATTGAAGCAAGTTCTTTGGTTTTATAAATATATTTTTTTCTTACTTGTTTTACTGATAACTGTAGCTTTGTTAACTAATGCCACAAATACATTCATTATTTAAAATAGCAACAGGGCTGATGTTTAATGATGTTTAATCCACACCAGTTTTGTCTTCTAATTATTGTAATACAAATACTCCAACATTTAATGGAAAAACTTGCATTATAAGGACAGAGTTTATTTTCAATTGTCTTTATATCTTTCTGACTTTTTCTTCTGACTCCATTGTAATGTGTTACTATAAGGTTTTTGAAGTATGGAAACCGAGAAAAGATGGCCCAGGAGCTGAAGTTTGGTGATATTGTGGAGCGACATCTTATAGATGGTGACATAGTCCTGTTCAATCGACAACCCTCTCTTCATAAGCTGAGCATCATGGCTCACATTGTAAGTGTGCACACAGCCTAAAATACAGGTAGTGCATCCCTGACCACTAGGTGGTTTACCTTTGCTGGTGTTTTTCGGGCATATCGTCTCATTTTTTATCATGCTTGACTGCAGGTGCATCACTCTTCTTGGTTTTTTGTTGTTGGGTTTTTTTGCAGGCTAGAGTAAAACCTCATAGGACATTCAGGTTTAATGAATGTGTGTGTACACCATACAATGCAGACTTTGATGGAGATGAGATGAACCTTCACCTTCCTCAGACAGAAGAAGCAAAAGCAGAAGCACTTGTTTTGATGGGGGTATGTACATAATGTTGAGGTTGGGATTTTGCTGGTGACAGATGGGCTGAGCCCTGTATATCTTAACTTACATGTGAAATCTGAAGTATCAGAATTCCTGAGTATGGATAATGTGAGATGGTGCAGCTGCCTGAAAACTCTGCAAAAGGAAATTTAGAATAAATTGGGACTGTTACGTAGTGGTAATCTAACAGACTTGTATTTAGCATCCGTGAAAAAATCAGTGGGCTTAAGTAATTAAATGTCATTAGTGTGTTTTCTGCCTAACTGTCCTTAGTGATTCCTACCAAAATAAGGTGGCTTTGTTAACAAGCCGATACATACTTTGCTTTCAGTCTGACAGCCCAGCAATGGCAAGTGGTAGGACCAATTGGAAATGAGGCAGCAATAGTGTGCTTGTACAGGAGAAGGCAGTTTACCAAAAAAGGCAGGAGACAGTAGGCTCTTAGGGCAGGGGAAGAAAGGGAGAAGGGAGGGTAGGTAAAGAGGGATCTGATGGTTCCAGGCATTGATGTGTGATGTGAAAGTAGAGTCAGTAGCAACAATCTAGAGGATTTTCCAGTATGTTGCTCCTTTAGGGTGACTGAATGCCACTGCTATTTCAGATGTACCAACACAACTGTTGGCTGCAGCATCTATTGACTTGCCAAACTGATTTGGGAGCTTAAAAGGAAAATTCCCCCCTCACGTCCCAAAAGTGTGTGATTCAGGTTTGTGTGGGCAACGCAAAATTGTGCTGCCTAGGTGGAGGTGATTAACTGGAGCAGTCGTCTGAGTATGGCATAAGAAGATGGGGCTAGTCGAAGTGGCTAGCTTGATGATTATGTATCAGTAGGGACCGCACAACTTGCAATATTTCACTAGCTCCCTGTAGTGAGCATAACCTCTTTTGTCCCTTCTCAGATTCTCAAAGATAGCTTGTCGTCCTTTCCCTGTCCTGTTTGCACAGTAACCTACCAAGCATATCAAGTTGATTGCAACTTCTGCTTTGGAAACAGAATATCCAATTTCCAGTAACTATTCTCGCATTATTCCTTAACTGTTAATAGATTTGCGTGGACTGTAGTGAACTGAAACTTCTAGTTTATTTTTTCCGTCTTTTTGAAGACAGCTGTACTTTGTAGAATAAGCTTTTACCATTTTCGCTAAAATAACTGTCTTAAATGGTAAGTTTCCTTCAGAATAACAAATGAAATATTAATGTTTTCAAATGCGTATTTTTTGTTTGTTTGTTTCCTGTATTATACAGACTAAAGCAAACTTGGTAACACCGAGAAATGGAGAACCACTCATTGCTGCTATTCAGGATTTCCTCACAGGTGTTTATATATAAGCTTATTATAAAGCTGTGTGATTTAACAGTTGTTCATTCAGAATCGCTTCCCTCTTTTCCAGAATTTCCCTATATTCATTAACAAATTTCTCCTTTCACAAGTCAAAGTGATGTTAAGAAAGTAAGGCCATTGCTAGTCTGAAATATAATGATATCCTCAGAATCTCTTCTGATGCTATCTGCTTTTGTAGATGCAGTTATTACCTTTTGTGTATGTTTTGCAGTGTTTCTCCAGCAGAAATAATGAATGTTAGGGATCTTTGTATATGTTACGTAGACAATGTAAACGGCTTACAATTATGGTAGAGGAGTTGAATTGATTAGTCAAAAATTAGTTTTAACTTACAGTAAGTACCTTCAAGTTTCCTTAATTCTTTGGGAAATGTCCGATGGATATAAGGAAGGAAGTGTACAAAAATGAATGTCAAGGCCTTATTTTTACCTATGGGGTAGAGTCTGAGAGGGAGAATAGATTATAGAAATGCACTGGTTTTAATTTTTAGAAATCTGTGGGCCAATTAAAATTTTCTGGGAAGGATTTACAACTGAAGCTGTCTAATGTCATTTTGTATACTAGGTAGGTAACTAGTATTAGAATGAAATTGATATGGAATATGCAGTAGCTTTTAAAGTTAATCTCATTTTAGTCTGTCACATTAATAGTTTTTTACTTTCTAGGTGCTTATCTTCTTACATTAAAAGATACCTTTTTTGATCGAGCCAAAGCCTGTCAAATTATTGCTTCTATCCTGGTTGGTAAGGATGAAAAGATTAAAGTTCGTCTTCCACCTCCAGCAATTCTGAAGGTGTGTCAAACTATTGTTTTTAATGTTACTAAGACTTTCTCTGTTGTGTGTTCTTGACCCATGGTGATGATGTCAACAGAGACAGTTCTTGTTTTCTCTGACATTAGCTTTGTATGAGATTTTGTGTTTTTAAAGTGCAAGAATCAGATTTCAGCGTCAAAACTCTTCAGGAGTTGTTTGAAGGTTCCTGATGCTGAACAGAGGAAGCCTTGTATAGTGCAGTCCAGACGCAGGGTTTCTTCAAGGTTCAAACACAGCTGTGCTACTTTTGTCTACTGTGAGACAGACCACTTGGCTATTGATGATCAGTTGAAGATACATCATTCTTCATAACCTCACTGTTACTGGCTGTGCAGACTAATACAGGGCTAATTGGAGAAACTGTGTTATTCCTTGCGTGCCTTTAAGTAATGTCCTGAAATGCTCAACGGTTCTAGGTTTCAGTCTCCCAAATTTAGGAGATGTTAAACCTGGGAAATATGCTTTAGTTGTTAACCTGGCAATGTGTTAAAGATTAAAGAGAGTGAGTGCTATGTGAATTTTTTTTTTTTTTTTTGTTTGAGGGTTGGGGTTTTTCTGTTGTTGTTACATCATGTACACAAAATATTTATTATGAAGGGCAGAGTATTTGTGTATTTGTCACAAACTTTGAAGAGAGCTGTAGTATTATTTATTAGATTAGGGTCTGTTAACCCTTCATTCACATACTTTTAAGAGTGTCTGTATTTGATTAGTTTTGTATTTATGGCAAACAGTATTGTTTGAAGAGAGTTGATACTAAGTATTAGTGTTTACATCTCTTTATATCCTTTAATTTCAAAACAATACATGTAATATTAGAGAAATTCAGAAAGTGAAATTGAAATACCAATGAGTAGTACTGTTATATGAATTTTTAATATCCTAAAAATGTAAACCAAAGACACTATATAAAGTAGGAATTATAAATGCTGCAACCTCTTTGGGAAATGAAATTACAGCAGCATATTTTTTTTATTTTTTTTTTCCTAATCATAAAGGGAAACATGACAGTAAGAGGGACCAATAGAGCATGTTTCTCTAAATGCATGCACATACATGTAAAGGATAACCATTCAGCAGTTAGTGTTTTCATTTCTATAATAGTGCATAATACTTGCCTATTCAAAGGAATGCCACTATGCACTTCTACAAGTATAGTTTAGTATAGAAAGATTCTGTATAGAAAACAATCTTCCAATTAAATTCTTGCTGCTTCTTTTATTGTACTTGTAGCTTAAACTCTAATTCTTGTCCTTTTGTTTCTCTAAGCCTGTAACACTCTGGACAGGAAAACAGGTTTTCAGCCTCATTCTCAAACCCAGTGATGATTGTCCTGTAAAAGCCAATCTACGAACGAAGGGCAAACAGTATTGCGGCAAAGGGGAAGACCTGTGTCACAACGATTCTTGTGAGTGACACTTCCAAAGCTGTGTTTTGGAAGACTTCGAAGAAACTGTAGCTGTTGTTTGGCTGAGTTTGTTCCTGTTGAGCTCACTGTAGGAGTTAAAGCAGTACTTCACATAAGTATTCTTGAAATGAAAAATAAAATGATGCAGTTTTCTCAAAAGTTGAAGTCATGCCGAAAGCCAAAGAAAAGACTTGGGTGTTTTCTTGTAATAAAATTTCTTTTGTATGATGCTAGGCTTGTCGTGATAATAGCATAGTATTTGAAGGTGAGAGAGAGATAAAAGCAAGAAGCTTAGCAAATGATTGTGCAGAGGGCAGATGGAAAAATTTGAGATATTAAGTGGAGTAGTGATACAGAGATTAGAAGTCAAACAGTGAAAGGACTTAGGGTATGTAGGGAAGATAGGAATCCCTAGGATACCAAACCATCTGTATCCTTCAAGTTAGAGAAGTCAGAGTTGCAGATGGAATACAAAGCAGCAGGGTTGAAGAGGCTGTAGGAGATGAGCAAGGCTTTGCTTATTGTTAATTTAACATTCACGTGGTAACAGCTGGAAAAGAACTTGAGCAGGCAGGATTAGCTTGGCTCCTTGCTGCTCAGAAGTGCGAGTTAAGGAACCCAGGGAGGAACCATTGCTTTATAGTAATTTTGTCATGCAATGTTGATGTGAGAAAGGACAATTAGGACTCAAATCGAGTCTACAGCAGACTTCGAACGATTTCTTTAGAAGATAGGACCGCTCTGTGGTTGTGAAGTTGGTTATAAACATGGTGGCACAATATTTTTCAGCCTCTAAGGACTGTGGGCTGAAAGGCAACAAAGCAATCCTGTTCATATTCCTGTGAACATAGGCCATCATCTTTGCACTACAGTCTTTTCATTTTAGGAGGTATGGTAAGAATTTCTGTTTTGAGTTTGACAGTAGCAGAAGATGCAGAAAACTTTTGGATTTCATTCATGGCTGTGTTGAGTTCTCTGGGAAAACCTCATTTCTGAGGCAACACTAATTCTCTTCAGAAAATTCTCTGCAGATTCTCCAAAGTCTCAAGAAATCCTGGTATCATATTTTGATTGTATATAATAAGTGATAGACCACTTACTATATCTGGTCCAAGATGATGATTACCTAAATTCATGTTGAAAATACTAGGCATAGAGTACAGTATGCAAGCATATACAGCATTCTGCATGAAATGATTTAAATTGGATCCATCTACTTATGCCAGTTCTTTGAAAGATGCGTGATAAAGTTGAGGATGAACATATATTGTACTGCTCTCATAGAAAATATGTTTGAAGTTCATGTACAGAAGATTCTTTTTAGTTGCTTAAAGGCTAAAGCTTATAAGGGAGATTCAGTGCCTGAAATGGAAGATTCCTAATGAAGCAAAAGGAAGTCATCTAAAAGAGGCAGTGTGTACAGGCCCACAGGCAAGACAGATGTCTTTGATATGCTTGTAATTAAGGAGACATCTGAGTCCAGTGTGTCTTTTAAATTTAAGCTGTGGCTCCAGAGGTGGTTGAGTTGGACTAATTATCAGAATCTTTCAATAAGAGAACTGTAACTTCACTTCTGAAATTTTGTTGCTCAACTTTATAAATCAACAAATAACTGGTTTATTCTGCGTGATTGAGGACTTTATTTCTGGACAGATAAGGTTGATTGAAGACTTTGTTCTGACTAATGAAGTGAAGTTTATTTTTACATTTTTAACAAAAAGGATTATTCACAGTGTTTCTCACAAGTCTTAAATTGGCTGCAGTTAGCTTTCTAAGGAGGAAGGGAAATAAAATTTAACTTAAGTTGGTAAGGTTAGCTTGTAGGCTGTTCCTCTTAAGTACTTACTCATGCACTCCTACAGATACATTAAATGTATGTCTTGGGGTTTCGTTTTTCTCCTGAGTAGAGCTTTTATTTAAAAGCTCTGATTTTACTGATTACTAGAGTAATTACTAGGTAATGTTTTAGAAAAACAATGAATTCTTTTTGCCTTTTTATTTCTAGATGTCACAATTCAGAACAGTGAGTTAATGAGTGGCAGTATGGACAAAGGAACCCTAGGTTCAGGATCCAAGAACAACATCTTCTACATCTTGCTGAGAGACTGGGGACAGGTAGAAGCTGCAGATGCGATGTCACGACTAGCCAGACTTGCTCCTGTCTATCTTTGTAAGTAATGAGGGAAGTACGTTTCCTTGTGAAATAGTATCTTAAAGCAGCAATACAGAGCTATCAAGCAGGATTTTTGCTTCAAATATTATGTGCTATGTTAAAAAAAAAAATAGTTGTGAAGCTGACAGAAACAGTGAAACAACTGATTGTGCTTATGAAGTCCTTATGATGGTCACATGATGGGAGGGAAAAAAATTTCCAAATAATAATATTTCCTGGTTTTAATTTGTTTTCTCTATATGAGATAGAGCTATCAGGGGGTTTTTTTTGCTTTTTTTAATAATAGCTAATCGTGGCTTCTCAATTGGAATTGGTGATGTAACCCCTGGGCAGGGCCTGCTAAAGGCAAAGTATGAGCTCCTGAACGCTGGCTATAAGAAATGTGATGAGTATATTGAAGCTCTGAACACTGGCAAGCTACAGCAGCAGCCTGGTTGTACTGCAGAAGAGACACTAGAGGTAACATTTTTAATTTAAACCATTATATATTTAGAGTACAGACTTCCTGAATATATCTATGTAAACTGTGAACTTCAAAGCTGTCTTCTGAAACCTAAAAATAGGAGCAAATAGGGTTCCTAGGTAAGTAACTTTAGCTGAGTCTTGCTAGGTTTAACATTTAGATGCTTGTATACTATATACTAAACAACTAAGATCCTCCACCCCTCTCTCCTGGCTGGGTGTATTGGGGTGACCTACAAGAGAATAAAATTACATAGGTAATTGGAATGGGGTTAATGACACTTACCAATATTTGCTAAGTTAATAAAGAACAGTAACAGTAAAGAACCTAATCCAAGAAGCAAAACATTCCTTTAGTTTAGATCTGTTTATGTGCAAGTGTTTTCTTGCCCCTTATTGGGGCAAAAGTTAAGTGGACTTTGGTTGTGCCAGATTCTTTTTTCTGTAGAAATTTTGATGAAGAGCAATGAATGTTGCCCAAAAGCTTACGGACAGGGACTTCATTAAGTCAGCTGAAGAGCACTATTTTGATTTTCCGTAATGGTTTTATATGTTAGTTGTCTTGGCTAGTCAATGTCTAGTTTTTAGCTTTCAAAAAAGTAGAAGGAAAAAAAGAAAAAGCAAAACCCAGCAGCAACAAAAAACAACTAGAAAACCCCACCCTACGATGAAGTACTGCCACGGTTGTCCAATTCAAAGTGGCACTCTAGCTGAAGTGTCTTGTGATCTTTTCTACTCTTTCTCTTTGCAGACACCTGTGTATGTCATAGTATGTTTTTCTCATATAGTTGTTATGTTCTTAACAATTAGAGATAGCAGTATTTTATTCTCTGAAAGCAGTTCAAAAATACTTTTTTTTTTTCTTGCTTTTGCTGGTGATTTTTTACATAGCCCAACAAGACTTAGAGCTTAGTTCAGTGCTCAGTTTAGCTTAAGTTGGTGCTGCTGGCAAAAGAGATTGTCATGTCCCTGACTACCCCTGTCTTAGCCTAACAAAGACTTTTTGTGCAGCAAACTGCAAAGTTATACAAGTTAGAAGTTAAAGTCATTTTACCCAAAGCAAGGTCTAGGTTTCTTTCTCTTTATTGTATTTTGAATTCCCTTTGCCTCCTGAAGGTACTGCTGGCAAGTGGTAGAGTACTGTTTGTGTATGGTATTTTTAACAAATGCTGAATCTCTGAAATCTTGGATTTCAGGCCTTAATCCTTAAAGAACTCTCTGTTATCAGAGATCACGCGGGCAGTGCCTGTCTCCGAGAACTGGACAAGAGCAACAGTCCCCTTATCATGGCTCTCTGTGGTTCTAAAGGTAGGCATAGCTAAGCTTTGCAAGTAGATAGTTTGCTGCATCCCTGTTTTCAAAATTATGTGTTCTGCCTTTAGGGCTTGTTTTATACAGTCAGTTGTGCAAGTATTAAATTCATGTCATATAGATTTGAAGTGACTCCTCTCAGTAAGTACAGGTTGGTATAGTTAATTAAAATCAAGCTCATGTGCTAGTTTTTGTATCTTTAAATTTTTAGTACAAATTGAAAAAAACATCCTGTTGGAATGTTAAATGTTCTTAAGACTTGAATTAATTCATCAGCAAAA
Organism: Balearica regulorum gibbericeps; assembly: GCF_011004875.1. Lineage (NCBI taxonomy): Eukaryota > Metazoa > Chordata > Aves > Gruiformes > Gruidae > Balearica > Balearica regulorum. The sequence goes on along the minus strand of NC_046190.1, from coordinate 26,451,870 downwards.
GAGTTTTCAGTTGCATTTCTCACTTCAGGTATCTATATCACATAAAAAAAACCAACTGGAAATGATATATTAAGAATTGGAACTGATATTTCAGCCATCTTCACTGCTTTGTTTCTGAAGGACCACCTGTGTAGTAAATATTTGTTTTATACTCAAATTCTTATCTGAGCTTTCCTTTGTTTCCTGTGAGAATTTGAAGCAATCGCTCAACTCTTTGCCTTTATTTATCTGTCTCTAATAAATTGCGGAAAGCCTCGGAGTGACATTTCATAAAGAAAAGCTAAAATCTGAGGAGGAGGTTATATTAAGTGTGTAATTTGAGGTGGGAGGGAGGCATGGTTTGCAAACATGTTCAGCAAATAAAACTTCTGAGTTACTGACTTAGTTCTCTGGGACTTAATTTGTTCTAGGAATCTTGGTAGACACTTAACCCTTCATAAAAATATTGTTAAAATATGTTTACTGAAGAAATTTTGAAGCAACATGTGTAGGTTAGGATCATGGGTTGTATAAAACACAATCCGTAATACAGGCCGGCATAATAGAAGAACTGTAGTCAAATAGTGGTGGTGTGAATGTCTATAACCCAAAGAAAAAAATTTCAAGAGGAATTGTTAATTATACTGTAGTCTAACTTATTTGTCAGTCTCTGCATAAATGCTGATATTTACAGGACAAGTAACAGAAAAGTTTCTTTAACTGTTGCAATTCTAAATGCATTTTTTACGAATTACAAAGCTAATTAATAGATCTTCATAGAAGTGAAGACAGCTCATCAGAAGAGCACTGATGTTCCTCATTTATGAGTGAGATTATTTTTTTTCTTTCCAGGATCCTTCATTAATATATCCCAGATGATTGCTTGTGTAGGTCAACAGGCTATCAGTGGGTCCCGAGTGCCTGATGGATTTGAGAACAGATCTTTACCTCACTTTGAGAAGCATTCTAAGGTAATTCTGTATGTTTACAGTACACTGTAAAGAAAAGTGAAACAAGTTGCTTTAAACCATTTTAAGAAGGATGCATGATAGGATGTGTTGTCATGACATGGTGAAGGAAAGAATCACATAGGGTCATTGTTAAATGATTTCAGTGTGATTTGGGAGTTAACAGTAGTGTTGTGAATGGCCATAGGATATCTAGGTAGCTTGAATTTCTACAGCTAAGTCTCACTTAGACCTTCGTAATTTAGTAGAATTAAAGTAGTCTGATGATACATTTTGGTTCTCTTCAGAGTCCTAAAAATAATTTGTTAAAGTTTCTCTCGTGTGTTCTGTTTCACTGCACTAAGACTTTTCGGGACAAATGCTAGGTGTGTGTTGGTATCTTCAGACAGGTGAAACATGACAGATAAACCTTTCTGGAGTCTGGGGTTTTTTCTTTTTCCACTAGGATAGATTGATATCATGGGCTACTCTGAGCATTTGGTGTTTTGAGTTCTGTTCTACACGAAGCGATAAGGACTTTCATGTACTACTTAATACAATTCAGGAGATTTTTTTTTTAACTGCTATCTGAACTCTAATGATCAGTGGAGAAGGTTCTATGTACCAGCTATCAATCTTGTTAGTGTGTTAGCTAACTTAAGTGTCAGATGATCGCCATTACACTTGGATTTGTCACTGAATGTCCAAATTTCGACTTCTGAGTTCTGTAACATACAATCTTTTCTTTCCTGAATAAATTAAAGAAGAAAAAATACTTTGTGGATTAGAGAAAGTTAGATTTTAACTCTAGCTCTTCGACTAATTTAGAAAGCACTACTTGTTAAATAACTGCAAAAAGTCATTTTCTAAGATGAACCTCTTTGTCTATATGTTGTTCCATGTGATCATGGAGGCAGTTTGGTATTATTTGACTTAAAAGGGATACCTGCATAAAGTATATTGGCAAGAACTGTTCTCAGAGGTGATGGAAATCATTCGACAGTATTAGTTACTTGCGTACCTCCAGTCGTATTTTTTCTGGATTCATTAGTCTTCAGCACTGCAAATACTGCAAAATGAACATACTTAATACCCTTTCAATTTTTGCAGCTTTGAGGGAGGCTGAAGTGTTAGAAGTTGGTGTAGTGTTTGCAAGGAATGGCTAGAAGCATGACAAGGCTTGTAGGAAAGAAAGTTTATTAGATTGGTTTGGAAGATATAGGCAAGGGTTTTGAAGCCTTTATTCAGATCTAAAATACAAACATTGAACTTCAAAGCTAGGATGATTGCTCTGTGTTTGTATGTATGGGCTAACTGTCTGAAAGAATTTAGATGACATAAAATCTGTTTTTCTGTAACATGCATACAGAATGTACATTGCATTTTAACCGTGTTTTGCCCACTCTTCTCTGTAGCTCCCAGCAGCAAAAGGTTTTGTTGCCAATAGCTTCTATTCTGGTCTGACACCCACTGAATTTTTTTTTCATACAATGGCTGGTCGAGAAGGTCTGGTTGACACAGCTGTGAAGACAGCCGAAACTGGATATATGCAGGTAACTTTCGGGGGGCTGGGGGGTGATATCAGCCTTGCAAAAGGAGGATATTTCTTATGTGCATGCTGAGGGGAGGGATGGGGGACAAGTGCGTACGGGGTGTATGTCTGTTTTTAATGTAACAGAGTAATTTATGCTGTGCAATACATGGCTTTGCTGCGGTAGACTTGAGGCTTATAAACCAGATCTCAGGCAATGCTACAGTAACATGCTTGTATTAAGCTGTTTACTCCTGAATATATTCTGTGGAATTATTGAGGACTACTTCCTATGTAGTATGTGTTCCAAAATCCCATGCGAATGATGGAATTTTTGTCCATACGTTATCACACATTTGAGTTGTGAGTGCCATTTCAGATACAGTGTTTCATCAATGAGAAACAGAAAACACAAAACCTTGGTTTAGGTTATTTTAAAAAAGACTTTCTGGATGAGAGAAATATGCTAAAGCTCCCTTTCAGTATCTGTCCGCTTTAGGTAACAGGCCCCTTGGCCGTATGAACTTGGACTTCAAGTTCTGTAAGGTCTTAGTGTCTTTGGCTGTATCTTAAGTAGTATTTTAAGTATAGTTCTCTTCCCAGTGTAATAGGCAGTAGAAAAGATAATTTGGGGCTGAGAACATGTTCAGAGATATGCAAATAACTCTGCAAAGACTGAAATAAATTCCTGTTGGGGTGGTGAGTAATTAGACTATTTGTCTCCCAAACTAATGGAATAATGTTTGGATGTGTGGGAGTACATACGAATATATGTAAGAATAATAAACAACCTGCAGAATATTTTTCTTCATGAACTTTCAGCCTACATGAATACATTGTAGCACTTGGACTTTGGAATTTAAAAAAAAGAAAAAGAAAAAACCCTTAACTTTTATTTCATCTTATCTTTTTCCTCAGAAAAAAAATTACTAATTTATATTCTTTACAGAGCTAAGTTACTTTCATAGAGCAATGAAGTCTATCTTTCAAGTAAAAATGTTTTTAACTACTGATGCTTCATAGCATGCCTTCTTTAGGGAGGTGGAGGAAGGAAGATGGTAGTAAAGGGATTTCCCAATACAATATATTAATGTAGGAGAAGTAGCTAATGCTGTTAGAAAAATAGCACCTACTGGCTGTGACAGTTGAGCTCTTTGGTTTTTGTCGGCAAAAATAATCGTTGACTAGTTTTGCTTCCATACATGAAAACTGTTGTATTCCTTGAGAAATAAACCTGAGTGTAAGAATATTAATGTTCTGCCAAAAAAATCCACAGCAACATATTTCTCAGATTGTGATAGACTGTTGCATCTTAGCATTATGTTTCTTATATGATGGAATTTCTAAATGTGGATATTTGTGGTGGTGTTTTAAATTTTATTATTGTTGGCTTTGATGTTGTGGGGAATGTACAGTAAAGCCCTAGGGATAATGTATGAAAAACAGATTTTTCATGCCTGCTAATCACTCTGTCAGTTTTATTTCCCAAGTACAGTTTCTATACTTTTTGCAAAGTCAATCAATAACTGTTTATAAGAAGATCCTGTTTATTTTCCTTCCACTTTTTCTTCCCTGCCCCACTCTTCAGAGACGGCTGGTAAAATCACTTGAAGATCTTTGCTCACAGTATGATTTGACAGTCAGAAGTTCTACTGGTGATATTATACAGTTTATTTATGGAGGAGATGGCTTGGATCCTGCAGCCATGGAAGGGAAGGATGAACCATTGGAATTCAAGCGTGTTCTAGACAATATCAGAGTAAGAATTACTGAAATCTTTGTTGGAATTGTGAAAAGACTATTAAGCACATAGGAGGAAGTAATAAATTACGGGGAGAATTGTTTCAGTTGAAGTATTTATTTTCAAATGACCTTTTTGAGTGGTTCTGGTCAGTCTTTCAGCTTGTGTATGTTAAGAGTTATAGATTTTTTTTTACATTACAACAGAGCAGCTAGGACTAACCTGTGTATAAGCTGTGAAAAATAGAATTTTCTTCTGTCTTTAGACATAGTTCTAGGGTCTAATACCCAACTCACCAGATAAATTACTACCAGCTTAGTTGGGTACCAGATTGGACTTAGACAAAGTAGTTCCTTATTAAATCAAAATTTGCATGTTCTTTGTGTTGAACAGCTTCTTAGGTCAGAGGCCTGATGTGTTGTTGAATAACTCTGGACATACTGTGATGTTTGAAGAATGGTATTGTTTGATTTTGATTTTGTGGTTTGGTTGTTTTTTGCCTTCCCTCACCCCGAGATAAAAGCCTTTTGCTGAAATGATTATTTACATTTCTGTGATGTGAGTGTAATAAATTGATGAAATTAGAAATGTTTGTGTATACCTTCAGATTTACATAAGTAAGTATGTATAAATGTATATGGGCCTTCTCTTCACAATAGTCTGATGTTATACAGTAAAAAAACCCCAAACCCAGATACTGTTAATCAATTGTATGGATAGTCTGTGTCTTTACAACGAAGGTTTTGTGTATATGTTTTAATTGAAGAAGTAATTTTTTTCCTCTTAAGGCTGTATATCCATGCCGAAGTGAACCAGCCCTTAGTAAAAATGAATTGGTGTTAACATCTGAGTCCATCATGAAGAAGAATGAATTTCTTTGCTGCCGAGACAGTTTTCTGCAGGTAATTATCTTGCTTCCTTATCACACTGTGATTAACTTCCTTATAAATCAAGGAAATGAAATAAAATGGTTTTATCGATTTGTAGGAGTAATGGCTAAATTTTATGCATTAGTAGCAGCAGTAGTAGTTTGCTCAGTAATATATTTCTGTACATTTAGGAGGCAGGGCAGTAGGACTAGTAATTTTAATTCTTATTATGATAGTTGTTCACATTCACCACAGGAAATTTAGAAATTAGAGAATTTTTGAGTAGAAGGTCCTGCTGATCGGAGAATTTATCTCCATAGCAAGATGATATAGTACTTATGTGCTTGCCCTGGAATGTCAGAGACGAAATAATCCTCATTGACTCTTAAGTAAGAAATCATTAGGACTGAGTCTCATACTCTGTTATTATGCATATGTTTTGATATTATCAGCTTTCTGAATAACTGTTTTTACTTAATTTGCTTGTTTTCCTGCAATAGAAACACCAGCTATACATTAACACCTATTTACCTTGCTTTCATATGATACTAACCCAGCAAAAAACTTCTGTCATATGAAGTGCTTTGCTGGACAGGGCGTATCTTCTGGGGATTACTTAGATGTCTTTTAAGGATGAGTGAATGTTCACATGACTGCTTGCACTTTGAATTGTACAAGTCATTTGATTCTAAGAGCATTAAGCAACTTGAATTTTTATGAGAGCAGCCCCACTTCAGACTACTTTGGGAGACAGTGATAAAAACTGTAGAATTAAGCTGCCTGTGGACACATAAAGCTGTTACCTTGATGAATCTTCTGATGACTGGATGAGAACAACATAAATTTAGTGACGTGCTTTTGAAGGGTTTCTTTTTAATAGATGAGAGTGCTTCAGAGCAGAAGGTGACAAAACTAGTAAGCAGTTGTTTATAAATTTGATTTGCAATTCCATTCCTATAGCAGAGTTGAAAAAATAATTTTATCCATACTTGAAATACGCTGTAAATCTTAACTGCATCTCTGAAGGAAAAAATTATGCAATATACTAATATCAAAGTTTGGAGATGAAGCTGTTCTTTGAAGTGTACATCTTTTTAATCATATCAGGAAAATCTAAATAACTGCTATTAATTTCAGAACCACATATGGCTACATCACCTTAACAGTAATTAGTTTAACTTAAGATTTTTAAGTTTTAGATACTGTTACATTTTCTTCTTTCCTTTTTTTTTCTGTTCATCCTTGAAGACATTAACTGAGACAGGTTATGAAAAATATAATGAGGTAATTGTAGCATGTGTGTGCACTGTGTGAGCATTAATGTTAGTGCTTCTTAGCTGAAAATGTGTGTATAATGCTAAAGTAACTGATTAGCATATATACATTACTGCTTGTTAAATTACAATGTAGATGTTCATCACAATAATTTACCCAATTCCTCTTTAATGGTGAAAATCATGACACATGAATTAATACCCACAGTTATATTTCAGGATTTTGAGGATTTGAGGAAGCTTTCTTTTAGTACATGACTTTCCTTTCTAAAACTCGATCTTTTAACCTTTAGGGATATTAGCATGTTTTTCTTCTTTTTTTTTATTTTTTTTCTATCCCTTCCTCCACTTTTCCCTTCCAGAACAGAGATATTTCTTATCACTGCTATTTTACCAGGAGGTTACTTTTAATGGGCTTATCCATCTTGTCCAGAAAACAGTATGTTTGAATAGCCTTTTTCAAACAGACTGGCATTCATTCTGCCTGCACTCTGCCCGCATTGGAGGCAATTCAGCTGATGGAAAAGCAGATTATTGGCTGGCACAGTTTCAATTGTTAATATTCTAATGTATTTGAGTATATTAAGATAAAGATGAAGGGAAATTTTTCTTTTCTTATTGAAATTGGGAACATATTTAGAAACCCTCACAATTAAAAAAATCCCAAACAATCATTTTTCTGTGGTTTTTTTGGAGATGATAGCATATGAGTACTGGGGAGTGTGGTGCAAACATGGAAAAGGCTCAGCACACAGCCAGTCGGCTCTGGCTTGTGTAGAGCTGACCTCATAGGTCTGCCTGGACTTGAATGGATTATTATTGAATCATGTGGGGTTGTCTGTACCAGTCTGTGTGTCAGTGGGCTTCCTCACTGTGAGTATTCTTACATTAGCAGTGCTTCACGTGTATAAATGATCCCACTAGCTTAAGTGCTGGGAAACATGATGCAAACACCTGCTTGGTGCCTTTTTGTTAAACAGGTCCAGACTAAAAGACTATAGGCTTAGACTATGTGAAAGCAACAATGGTTTCTTGAGCTCCCTCAGGAAGTTACGTAGCTGTGCTCATAGGGGACAGTGTTGCACAGAAGATGGTAACTCCATAGAGACAGACAGGCTCAGCAAAAAGGGAGCTACATTTTCTTTCTGTTTGTAGCATAAATTAATCATATAGTTTGGATAAACTGCCAATAGATAATTGAAAGTTGAGAGGAATAGTGCATGAATAAAACTTTTGACAATGAAAAATAAATCTTTTCAGAGATTTATCTTTTATTTCTCACCTTGCTTTTTTGGCTCTAGTGCATGGAAATAATGTATCGTCTGGGTACTTTATTTTTACAATTCAGAATGATACATAACAATTGATTTAGTACGTTGGAGATTTTTTTTTATAAGTATTTTGGTACTCAGGGACTGTCAAAGCAGAAAAGTTGACAATAAATAGTTTGCCATAATGCTATTTGCAGTCCTATGCTGTTTTACTCTTAGGTTTGCCCTTTTGTGGACTTTGTCCACATGACCACATGATTAAATCTTCAGCCAGTATGACAGCTTCTAGGAGTTGGTGGTGGTGTGGTTATTATTACTGTCCGCAGGTTTCATGTGAGTAGGTGAAAATTTGAAAGAACTTAGTCTTCAGTGTTCTGGAGAGAGAAGTTAGAGTTACACCTTCTGCTTTCTTCCCCTTCCACTCCTCCCTTCCTGCCCTTCCAGAAAAGAAGCATCTTTCAAGATATAATTACTACTAAAGTCTCTCCTTTTTTTTTTTTTTCTCTAGATCAAATGTTCTGGGTAATCTGCAATATTCCTTTTTTTTTAATGCACTCATATTAAAAAGATTAATTTTTCTAATAGCACATTATTTTAGGAAATAAATAATCAATTTCATGCAACGATTTCAAGGTCAAAAACCTTTTAAATGGCAAAATATTTCATTCGTGAATTAATATGACTGAATGCAGGGCAAAAGGGGCAGAAATGTATGAATGCAGCCTGTTGTCATCCAAGTGGGGAAACATCTTGAAGCATCCGTTCTAGCAGCACACTTCAGTTGTCAGAATGTCAGTTCTTGCGTTTGAACTTCGTTCTAGTATTCACAGAAAATAATACGCTGTCTGAAAATACCTTGAATACCAGTAAAAATGTTGTTATTTTGACAATCTGAGGATTCTGTTAGGATGTAATAAAAGTGGTTTAATAATGATTTATGAATTCAGTTGTTAAAAGAGGCAGTCACTCATATATTTAATCAATTTTGCAAGTAATTTTCAGTGCCCAGCTACTGCAGTGGTTGGAAGGAGTCCAGTACTGAGTGAAGAAGTGATGTTATATAATCATCATCCTGATTGTCAGGCAGGACTAATGGGGTGGAAAGAGTTTAAAAGAACTCTAAAAATCAAACTATTCATTCCTCTATGGAGGTTTTCTTAAATCATTGTTGAAGTAGATGAGAAGAATTTCCTCTTGCTTTTTTGTTTATATTTTGATTTTGATACCCCTGTGTTATGGTAATGACTTGCACTGAGTTTAATCACAGACCTCTTATTTCATGACTTCTAGTGTACCTATCTATATCCTAAGCCTAATGCCCAAATGATGTTTCATAGAAACATTGGATTTTTTTCTAATAGTATTGTTTCAATTTATGTTCAGTAAAGACTACTGGAACTGCTTTTGGGTAAACCTGGTAAGAGTGAAAGGCTTAGGTACTGCTACATATTAAATGTAACTCTCTGCAAGACCTCTCAACAGCATAGAGAAGTTATATGAACTATGTTAGGTAGAGACTGATGTGTATACATCAATTTTGAGGGTTCCCCCCTTCCCCCCCAGATCAAGTACATTTTGAATCTTTGAAATCTATTCAGCATGTGTCCTTTATATACTTCCTTTCTTGCCACAGTCTTTCCACTTCGACTTACTTTGAATACTGAGAAACAAGTGAGAATGTGTTTGTGTCAGTATACACAGAAAATAAGAAAATTTTTTTTTTTTTGTTGATCCTTCTTTCCTACCCACCACTTAGTGAAACTGATTCCACCATCAACATCAAATCTCTTAAGTTTTCAGTGTGTGCTCAGGAAGGATGCTTTTATTCAGCGTGGACCATATTCCTCATGTACTGCTACTAATTTGTGGTTACACAAGAGTGAATCTGGTTTGCTAAATTCTAGTGTATGTGTGTGTCTAAGTTTTGATGTTCCTCTCTTCGTATTGTGCATTTTTAATTTATTATTGTAAACATTCCATTTGGGACTCTAAGCAAATAACTTACTGCTGAAGACTTAAAAATGAAGAACATGTCTTTGCTTACTGTTGTCTTAATGTAATTTCAGGAAATTAAAAAATTCATCAAAGGTGTTTCTGAGAAGATAAAAAAAACTAGGGACAAGTACGGCATTAATGACAATGGCACAACAGAGGTAAATAGTTTCAAGGGGGTAATCATGTAGTTTATTTTAAATCTTCATAAGCTATTGTTTTTCCAACTGTTCTATTTTCTTTTCAGCCACGAGTTTTATATCAGTTGGATAGGATTACTCCAACACAACTAGAGAAGTTTCTAGAGACTTGTAGGGACAAGTACATGAGGTATGTGTTTAGCCTTTTACTTTCTCTCAATTTATCCCTGCCTCCAATTCAGTATTTATTGCTTTGTTTGCAATGTAGGAGTGTATTTCGCTATATTTACTGGATGAGTGTTGGTTCTGTTGTGAATGCAATATAAATAATAAGAAACAGTTGGCCCCAATGACATAAACATTGCAAGGCAAAGGTAGAATGCAAAAAAAACCAACAACCCCAAACAAAAAAAAACCCCACCACCAAACCAAAAAACCGTTGCTTGCTAAGACAGACATGTTCACTTCCTCCCCCTCTTGCAGGAGATCGTTCCAAATCTCCAAAGAGTCCATGCAAAATACTATCTGACTAGATAAGTTTCAAATGCATATGAATCTGATTGTTATTCTTGAACTACAGAGTCTGTGAAGAGTTATGTCACACTTTGTGCTAACGTGTTCTTGAATTAGGAGCCTTTTGTTTGTTTTTCTTGGTCTCTAATAAGACGGTGATAGTGTGGATGTTGTTGTCTGTTATAATCCATTGAGAGTTGTTCTGTTTACATAGACTCCTTGGATGTGTTCATGGGCATGAAGCCACTGGTGACCTCTGCTTTGTGGTCTCAAGCTCACCTGCATCAAACTAGTATTTTTTTTCTTTTTTTAGAAAATTCATGTATATGTCAAATTCTTAACTATTTCAAAGCCATGACCAGTTTTCTGCTTTCAGTCATTAGGATTACTTGCTTACATTTGTCTTAGGTGTTCTTAAATGTGAATTGCCTGTTTTACTGTAGTAGGTTGTTTGAGTTGGCAGATTAGTGTAATACACTGAACTGAAAAATGGTACCCTTGGAAAGGAGCTAATTGATATGATGATTTTTTTTTTATTTATGGATGATTGTCATTTTACCAGGAGAAATCTTTCAGCTGGGATTTCAGCAATTTTTGGGTAGATATGACATGACTGTAAAGAAATCTCCAACTAGTAGTGAAAACAATAACCTCTACTTAAATAATTTTGTTTTACAGTCACCCTGAATTAATTCCTTTAGGTGTTACAAGCTAAATCACTATTAGAAAGCATTTTTACTTGGTGAGAGCTTCTCAAGGAAAATGAAAGAAGCTGCTACAAGTTAAATTGATTTAGAAAGTGGTTTTGTCCCTTAAGTTTGGAGGTAGTATTTGCTCAAGAAAAGCAGATCACGTTGAACACTGTGCAAGCTGAAGAATGCTAGCTGCAGGATCTGAACAAAATTGTAGGGGAGACTGTAAACCACCCCTCACGTCTCATTTTGAGATTGTATAGTGTAGTGGTTTTCATCTTTTTTTTTTTTTGTCCTGTAAGAACAACCAGTTCTCAAGGTATATAAATTTTTGAAAGGAGCAAATGTGGGAATGAGCCCATTATGTGCATAACTTGAAGGGAAAGTAGGTCATCCATATAGGACTTTTGAGGCATTAATACCTAGATTTTGTTCTGATTAAAAAGTAATCTGCATAATAATTTCCTAAAGACGACCTAATAAAGGTCTCTTGTATTTAAACATATAAAGGGGTGTTTTGGAAATGTTAGCATATTGGATTTCCCTGAATGGGGAATCTTGAATCTACTGCTTGATACTTAGAAGGAAGAGGACAAGTGTTTTGTTTTCTGTTACGGATGTTGTACTGGATCTGTGGAATGCCTGTATGACTTGCATGAGATCAGTGTTTTGAGTATTGGTGACCTTAACATCTCTCCTGTTGGTTTATTAAAAAAAAAAAATTAACAAATTTCTTATATATCTACCAGAATAGTTTCTGTCTTTACTTGCTTAGGATTTCATGCCTTTTTGAGTTCTATGTCTCTTTATCAGGGCACAGATGGAGCCTGGTTCTGCAGTAGGAGCTCTTTGTGCACAGAGCATTGGTGAGCCTGGCACACAGATGACTCTGAAGACTTTCCATTTTGCTGGCGTTGCTTCAATGAACATTACTTTGGGTGTGCCAAGAATCAAAGAAATCATTAATGCTTCAAAGGCTATTAGGTACTAACATTGTGTTGTGCTGTTTTGTTTTTTCCCTTTGCTTAAGTGAAACCTGATGGATAAAATTGCAGTATGCGATAGCATTTCCCTGTTCTCAGTAATAATACGAGACAACATTGAATCTATGGAATACCCAAACAAGAAAAATGATGTCTTTGCAACTAAGTGATACTTAGGGCCAGAGAAGAGACAAGTTTTATTTTTTTGAAAATCAAATAAAGGTGAAGTGGTTACTTACTAAGTTTAATATTCTGTTAGGTGTCTCATTGTGAAACTTACTGAAGTTGAGCAGTAGCTGAAGCATATGTATTCCTAGGTATCCATGAAGCCAAACTTAAATAATGCTTGAATAGTATACACCATGAAAATAGGTCACTAGTTGTGCTATAATCTCTCGTGTGTGGGCTTGTGTTTACCAGCCTGAAGTACATGAATAATAATTTTCTTAAATGTACCTGAGGAAGCTGAAGGTATCACTGTCTTATTAAATGCTACTCTATATGATGAGATAGGTTCCATAAGGTAAGCTGTAGTTCGAATTGTCATCTGTAATCTAGCTGAGCAATTTCCTAACTGGTTTTTTTTTGTGTGTTTATTCTTTGTAGCACCCCTATTATAACAGCACAGTTGGACAAAGATGATGATCCTGATTTTGCCCGTTTGGTTAAAGGAAGAATTGAGAAAACTTTATTAGGAGAGGTAGGAAAAATTGTATTATTGGTAATGCTTTAAATGTAAACATTAGCCAATTGGTGTGGGGCATTTTAACCATTTTCACATGCTATTTTGTCCCTGTCTCTTGAAGATTTCAGAATATATTGAGGAAGTGTTTCTTCCAGATGATTGTTTCATCCTAGTGAAGCTGTCTTTAGAGCGCATTAGACTACTGAGATTAGAGGTGAGTTGTTTGGTTCTTACGCAGAACATGCCTTGGGTAAGGTCCAAAGGGTCTCTTAATCCTGTCTTAGAAACAGAAATCAGACTAGTGGAAGTTAAGAAAAGAAAATAAACAAAGGATGTCCTGTGGCTACATTACATCTGGATTTTTTCCCTCCCCCCCCCGCCTTGTAAAATGGGTAATTTTTCCTTTATTTGGAAATGAGAGAATATACATTCGTTTCCTGGTGTCTTGGTAAGTACAAGGATGCTGTTTCTATCCGTTAGTTAACACAGAGGCCAATACCCTCAGCATTTAATGTAATTTATAAGAGTAACATTTTTTCTTTATTTTTCTAGATTCTGCTTTTTTTATATTCTGTTGAAAGACTGCTGTATGTATTTGAGCAGATTTATATATGTTGAGATACCCTCATGTTGCTGGCTGACTTTTGCCACAGGTGAATGCAGAGACTGTGCGCTACTCTATTTGCATATCTAAACTCAGAGTAAAGCCTGGGGATGTTGCTGTCCATGGAGAAGCAGTTGTGTGTGTGACCCCTCGTGAAAACAGCAAGAGTTCAATGTATTATGTATTGCAGTCCCTGAAGGAAGAACTACCAAAGGTAAAAACAAAGGCTGTCTCATGCTTTTGTGGGAGGTAATCAGTAATAATAATTTGGGGTTCTATGGTGGGAAGACAAAACTATTCTTGTCAGTATTGACGATGAAGGTAGTCTGAGTGCATAACTCTTTAGATTGTGATGCTACTGTTTTACAGCTGAAACTAAGCCTCTGATACTAATTTATACATGATAATGAAGCCTCGATACTTTTCTTACAACATTTACTGAAGCATTCCAAGAGTAGCAGTTGTATGAATTAGTTACATCTTCTTACAGTTGCATATCGATTTGAACCACATGTCAGTATCTGGCAGCTTTGCAGCTTTCTGTGAGGAGACTGTCTACTTTGGATTTTAAAAATATGGATAAGTGCACCTTATTATTTGCAGGATGCCCTTTTGGTTGTGGGCTTCTACCACCATTGAGACCCAAGTCTGAGCATGAGGAGGTCTGGCATAAAATATAAAATGTAGGTAGTGAATAAAGTTTATGGTACAGTGTGAATGTCACATTTGCACTAGTATATTTAAGAGCAGGAAACATTATTTCATACATATTTTAATTGAGCATTTATTCCAAAGACTGGAGCTTCTAAATAGGTTTGAATGCTGATAAGGGTTACCCTTTTATACTGCATTACTGTAGACATCAAAGTTACTAGATTTTTTGTTTTGTGTAGGTTGTGGTGCAAGGTATACCAGAGGTTTCCCGAGCTGTCATTCATATCGATGAACAAAGTGGAAAGGAAAAATACAAACTTCTAGTTGAAGGTGATAATCTGCGAGCTGTTATGGCTACTCATGGAGTGAAAGGAACTAAAACGTCCTCTAACAACACTTATGAGGTAATGTTCAAATGGGTACGATGGGTTTTTCCCTATAGCATCTTTATTCCAAGGACTTGTTTTTTGCTCAGATGCAGCAGCTGATTTCTAATCAAGCTTGATTTCACTAATAGTTGTCAGAATGCATTAACACAAGAGAATAATTTGACTGGCAGCACTGTTCCCTTCAAAGAAGCTTTTTCTGTGAGTATTTTTACAATGGAGAAATGCAAAAGGGTAGTAATGGCAATAGAATATTGTCTGACATCAGATGGTATTTGTTCCAGGAATATACTCGCTCCAAGCATTTGGTTCTTTCAGTAATCTAACATAATTTTTTGTGTAGGTAGAGAAAACACTAGGAATTGAAGCTGCCCGGACAACCATTATCAATGAGATTCAGTATACCATGGTGAACCATGGTATGAGCATTGACAGGAGACATGTAATGTTGCTGTCTGATCTAATGACTTACAAGGTTTGTACCATGCTTTTTCTGAATGTTACTTTAGTATGTTTATACAAATAAATTTTACCATGTTTGAGAAGGATGAGTGACCATGTTTGAGAAGGATGAGTGAGCTAGGGAGATGGAAATCAGTTACAGATTTAAAGAATTGTAAGTTGTACTGACCAAATATTGTTATTTGTGTATCAAATAAAATGCTTAATTAATCTAGTTCTTGGGAGTGGGGGGGAGAAGGTCTATGTTGACTGAAAACAAGTTGGTATAATGAATAGGGAATCATCATTTCATATTGAAAATGGGAATCCTAAAAATTGTGGTATGAAAATCAACTGTTTGCGTAACCATGCATGCAATTTAAGGCTTGCTGTGCAGAAAACCACATGGGGTGCGGTTCATAGCAGCTGCACTGTATATAAGAGTCAAAGGATACAGACATTGCAAATAGAATCAGATTACATCTAGAGTATGAACACTCTTCCAGAACTTGTTAGTAGAAAATCTTCTCTGTTCTTTATTGATTGACTTTCTGTCCTTCACATCCAATATGGTTTTTTAGATTTGAGTACACTCAGTGAAGTGAGATTTTCCACTTTGCCTGCCAGAGTGCAAGGGCTTAATTTGGGTAAAATGGATGAAGGAGTTCTGACTTCGCCCAAAACTGTGGGGCTTTGTTGTACTGAGCTGCAGCAGTCCCCAGGGCTGGCTGTGTGGAGCTGCAACACAATAGTGGAAAAGGGCATCGGAGTGCAGTGTTTTACACTTGTTGGGCTCTTAGCATGCATTCTTTTGTCTGTACTTCTGACTTGTGCTTCTGTGCGCAGTCTGTTATAATTGGGATGTCTGTTAGAAACAGAGGCAGAAATAAACCAAGTTAGTTTAAAAAGCTAATTACTTTTTTCTGGAGAGTGAAAAAATGAAGATTTAATTTCTTCTGTAATCTCCTGGCAGCTGAATTGACATTTATCAGTAGACAATAGGCAATAGCTTCAGCATAGTGCTCTTGGACCCCACTAAAGTTTGTAGCTCAGCAACTAGTTTATAATCGTGTGGGGGTTTTTTTCATGGCCATATTTCTTTCAATCTTTCCAATATTCTTGCTTAAAAAAAAAAAATCTATTAACTGTTTATAACAGCTGTTACAACATTTATGTTGTTCACTTGATTTGCTTCTTAAGCAAACATAACTGACTTCCAGCCACTATTGTGATATTTTTGCTTTTGGGGTTTTCCATCAATCAAGGGTGAAGTGCTGGGCATTACAAGGTTTGGACTGGCGAAAATGAAGGAAAGTGTGTTGATGCTGGCTTCTTTTGAAAAGACTGCGGACCATCTCTTTGATGCTGCCTACTTTGGACAGAAGGATTCTGTTTGTGGTAGGTATTGCAAGTTCTGTTGCAGTTTGTGGTCCTTACCCAGCATCTGTAAACCTCTTCAAAGCGCTGGATTTTTGCCCTTGTTAAGCTTTCCGTTCAGCTTATTTCTCAAAACCTTAAACTCTGAGGCTGTTCCATACTTCTTAATTCTAGAAGCTTGGTGGATGTTTATGTATAATCTCAATCAGAAGTCTTGAAGTCAGTTGGAAATTTGTTGTATGTTTCTTAAAGCACACTTTTAGTAATACATCCTGGAGCTGTAACTGCTAGTTTAGAGTTCCTGGGTGCTTATGAATTACAAAAGCGTGAATGTATTACGTTGAGGTTTACTAGTTTGTGAGTATTTCTAGGTGGTCTTAAAAACTGTAGTCAATTTGAAGCAGTGCTTTGTGGATAGTGTGTTTTCTGAATCACTGGAATCAGTTAGAAACCTTTGCATTATTAGTTTGTATTTTAAGAATACTTTCTGGCTGTCCAGCATTCCACGTGAGTGGGATTTTCTTTTTTCTTTCTTTTTTTTTTTTTTTAAATTATTATTTATCCACAATTAAAGCAAAGTCCTATGGGAGACTGATTCCATCCTGGACAGTAAGGAAAAGAAAATGTTTTCTCAAAGTCCCCTATGAACTGGTAAAATCTTGGTTTGAATAATGTAGTAACAAGAGATCTTTTCATGTTGCCTTCTATATAAATGTTTTAGTTCAAATAAGGAAATGAAATGGACAAAACTGAAAATTGTTGTCTGCCTTCCAAAACTGAAGAGGTGATACTGGCTTGCTTGTATGAAAAAAGTGCTGTGCAGCTGCCTGACCTGGCCACCACTGGTTATCTCTGAATTGTTGTGAAAAGAGACTGTTACACACTCATGGGTTTGCATCTCCAGAGCAGAAAAAGGTTATAAATGTTGCAAACAAAAATGAGTATGTACCCAAAATGAACTATAGGTGCTGAAATGAATGGCATCTCAAATCAGTGCTTCTGAATGTGTGGATGTTTTTTTAGACCATATGGCCTTTGAATCCATTTTGTGTTGTAAGATGTTGTCCACCTCCCCAAGAAAATGGGGAACAGCTGATTCCTGCTTTACCTACATAAAGAAAAGTATTTTGAGAATTGCTGATGCCAGCTTTCAGTCGGCAGAGTAGGTTAAAACTAGAGTAGAGGAGTGCATCCAGTTCCAGCAGCATCCAGAAGCAGGATCAGCAGGAGGTACTACTATCTGCAGGGCCAATTTATGAGGAATTGGTCTGGAAGGGACGTATCAAAAATAAACTCTGCACTAAGAGCAGTATGACTGGCTTCATCTCTTCCTAGCTTCTTTCAGCTGAAAGCGAGAGTAGCAATTCATAGCTGTCAGCCAGATGTTTAGATCTGCAGTAGATTATAACTGGTAGTGCTACAAGACATTGCACGGGAGCTGGTAGTTAGACCAGAGCGTGCAGTTGTTGTGCCATCAACAACATCAGTCTCCTCACCTGTCTGATGTGATTGCCATTGGTCTCTAGTATATGTTAGTCTGAGCAGATATACAACATACGCTTGGTTGTTACAGCGGTGTGTTCTGTCCAAATGTTTACTGCTGTAAATGATTGCTCTCAGAGGCTGCAAATAATTACTTTGTCCATGAGGCAGAAGGCAGGTGGGGAGGAAGGGCTTCTGGTTGTATACGTGGAAGTACTAAAATGGAAGAAGGATTCCCAAAATCTAAATGCAGTTTCCATGGTGCAGAGGTTGGCTCAGCTTGAAAGGTTATTGTGTGAAACCAGGTAAATTTTATTTTGCTAGGTGTTAGGTATTTCTGTTATCCATTGTAACGTGCATGCTGTAGGGGCCTTAATGTACAGTAAGTGACTCCTAAGAATTCTATTTTGTACAAGATTAAATGCATAATGTTGGAAAATATGTAGTAGAAAGGCAGCAATGATCTAAGAGCAAAAAATAATCTTCTATTTGTTTGCATTTATATTACCAATCAAATCTTGCCAGAATTTTAAGCAATTTGACTTTCATCCTTTGTGTATTCAAAGGTACAGCTATTTATTTTCTTAAACATTTGTATGAAGGACAACATTCTGATACTCCTGAAAATGTGCAAAAGTGTCATTTGGATCATAAGAGTATGCTGAGAAAAAAACCCTGGTATGAGATAGTTTGCTTTTCATGTGTAATGTTCCTTGGAAAAGTTGTATACATCAGGAGATCTGGAATAGAAATGTGTCAGCACATTGCTATGATAAATGTTATAGGTATCAAAAATAATTGGGACAGAGTAAATCTTGAATTTCAAAACAAGCACTTTTTGAATCATTGAAATGCAAAACCTGGTATAGCTGAGTACGCCTCTTTCACTGGGATTTGCAAGGGTTTCAAGGGAACTTAGCCAGATTTGCCTGAAGTCTTATCACTGAGTCAGAGTGAACAGAAAGTGACTTTGCCTTGCATCTTCTGCTGTTGGCACTGAGTGGAGTGTGTCTTCTCTGAAAACAAACCTTCTGAAGCTCTTTCATAGCTAGAGGAGATGTTTAGGTTAGGTTGAATTTTTCCTGTCTAGAATTTAAATAATACAGATTAAATAACATAGTGATCTGGTGACCATAACATTTAACTTTATCTAGTGAAGAGACCTTGGTCTTTACATGTGAGGTTCAAGGAGATTTGATAGGCAATATATACAGAATGGGCAAATTAAACGTTTTCATAAATCCTTACTCTTCAAAGGTTCAACGTGGGTTGTTTTTGTGTTTGTTTGTTTTTTTTGTCCTAGGTGTTTCTGAGTGCATCATCATGGGAATCCCGATGAATATTGGAACAGGACTTTTTAAACTGTTGCACAAAGCAGACAAAGAATCAACCCCTCCTAGGAGGCCTCTGATATTTGATAATAATGAATTTCATATTCCCATTGTTACATAGCACTTGGACATAATACAAGACAGCAAAACAAATAGCAAGAAAATATAATTTAAATTAAGAAATGTGTTATGAGTTCTCTGCGTCTCAATAACTGTGAATTGATAAGTGAAATACTATCAAAAAAAGTGCCCAATTGTTTACCACATGTTGTTAGTGCAGACCCTGAAAGGAGAGGCCTCTCTGCACCAGAGTGGAAATAAATTTAAAGTGGATTTCAGCTGATAAAGTTTCATTTTCATGTGCTAGAATTAGATCTTTGTGTTAATGTCAGTGAGTGGAAGTTGTTACTAATTCAGTATTAGACGCGTATTCAGATTTGATTTAAAAACCCCCAAACTGCAAGAGAGCTCTGTGAGCTTGCATAGAGTGCATTTGGAAATGGCTTTTCAAGAGGAGCTGTAAAGAACAGAGATTTCAGTAAGCTAGAACTGAGTCTCTGGTTAATTTGTACTGAGTTAAACTTCAGGAGTGCTGTTGAAAGTGTTTGAAATCTTTGCTTGTGTTCTTTTAAAATGTTTTTCTTTTATCCCAAGTTATTATCCAGTAAATGGTTTTCCTCCCCAGGATTCTGCTTTGGGACGTACCTGCAAGAAGCTGCAGGTTGTAAAGCTGTTACTAAATTCTGAGAAGGCTGTTATAAGAACATTACAAATTATAAATAGCTTTTCATATTGTAGCAGCTGCTATACTGCTAGAATCTGTAATTTACAGCAGTCTTAGTTTTGGTAAAGTTTCATAATTGAGCAGGATCATCAGAACAACGTAGTTTTAATATATAAAGTAGAAATCAAAAGGGAAGCTGTTTTTATGTATTGCCATGAAATAATTTGAAAGTATTGTAATCTTTAGCCCACTAAAGCAGTTTTCAAAATGAGTATAGATTTTAACTTTTTTCGGTGTAGTATGTTTAAACTTACTCTGGTGCTATGGAGGGAAAGAATCCTAGTGTTTTCTTGTCAGCCATGTTTGGATATTCAGTGTGCTCATAACATGGGTCAAGGTTAGAGAAAGAAAGTAGAGAGAAAGAAAAGCTGTAGTTGTGCACTCATGAAGTAAAAGCAGGCTGCTGAAGGATCTGACATTTGAAAATGAATGGGTTTGTGCTGCAGCTTGTCTTCATGTAGCAACCAAAAGAAAAGTGTAAGGCTACATTCGGAGAATGTAAATCTGTTGGTTTAAGTCTCAAGGTGCCATCGTGTTGGTGTTTTAAATCATCCTCCATGCAGAGAAGATCTGATGTGAAATTCACCATAGCTATTCTCAAATTATTTTGTATTTTCAATGTGATACTAAGATATACTTCTACCTAGATTTTGGCAGGGTAAAGATTGAGAATGTAATGCATTTAGTGTCTGCTCTAAAAGCCATATATATTTTGCTATCTCCCTTTTAACAACAGAAATTTCAGAATAAATTAAAATTTTCTTTGTGATCTCAGTGAGATTGCCACTTACTAATTTGCCTGTATAGAAGTCTAGCTCTATTTCTTTTTTAAAGATGTAAGTATAAGACAGGTAGGGGCCAAATGGAGAGAAAACCTATAAACCTTTCCTGTGGATGAGTACTTCATTTTATCATGGGAAATTCTACTGCAAATGCTTGGTATTTTTTGTGAATAAAGATTCTTCTGAAGGTGTAAATAGGTGGAGTTTGTATTCAGTAAATTAAATCTGTTATTGTCTGAATATGACAATAAAAAGAGGCAGAGATAAAATGTAAACCTTGTGTTTGTTTATTGATGTATTGTATTTGTGTGTAATTAATTTATGGATGACCTAACCTCCATCTCCCTCATTTGCTTAGTTTTTAAGATACTTGAGAATTACTGACCTTAAATCTCAGGTATTTACACCCTAAATGAACACGTAATGTAAAACCTATCTTGCTTGAAGTAAATATAAATGTGTCTTGCCCTCCAAGCAGGCTATGCACTTCATAAGTATTTCAGCCAAAACTAGATTGTTTACAAGACCATTCTGAATTAGTAATTATTGTTTGGACTTTCTGTACAGTCAGTAAACAAATTAGTTGTTGGATTTCAGTTATAAGCACTTTTTTAAGGGTTGGTGTTAATGGTCAAAGAAATGGAACTTTGGGATATTTCTTAAAATTTTTATTTTAAATAATTTTCTAATCTTTAGTGCAGGATTTGTTTAAAAATACTAATTTGCACATTTTCCTTTGTTTTTCTAGTTAATGTACTAATTGAAATGAAATACTAAGTTAAATGTAAATTTTAAAGAAATAATTTCATTTCTGAAAAATCACTGGATAACATTAGAAGCCATAGAGCAGAACATCCCAGACAGCCGAAGCGTCTGTGCCGTGGAAAAGCATCACGGATTCATTTATGATATCTCAGAATTGTTTGCGTACTTATTACAGCAAAAACACTTGTGAGGTTAATGCTAAAATCTGTAGCCGTTAGGTTATGGGAACAATTAGGTATTATCATTTTAATTTGATCACCAGATGCCCTTAAAATGTTATGTGTCCTCCAGCTCCTGTGGAACACTGGCATTAAGCCTCGAGTAGTAGGGCTGCTGGAGGATCTTGAGCATGAGCTGCACGGCCAGTGGCGTGGCGATGGGGAAGGCCTGGGGTGGGAGCCCTGGTGCCTGCCAGTACTGCTGGTGGCATCCTTGGCGGAAAGCAAGAATTGGCTGCCAACGTACATTCATTATGAATATCCATATCCTCAGTTCTCATTTTCTCCATATATTTCATCTGTTTTAAAACTGATGTAAGCTTTTCTGTAATTGCCAGGCTTAGAACCTCCTTGATAAGCCATTATTTATCAAATGATCCTAGATATATTTTTTTTTCCTGAAAATATTAATTTACTATGTGACTGGCACTAAAATTTGAAATCAGTTTTCTGTCTTAATCTCAAGTAAATGGCAAAGCAGACATATTGTTCACTTGTGTTCTTTCAAGAGTAGTAGTTCTGGATTTTAGGTGTAGTGGGTCGAAAGAAACCTCTTCCATCTCCACTTTTTCTGTCTAACAGTCGGAGTAGTTGAACAATTACTTCGAAAAATACTCCAGTCAATACTTAGAAATGGGGGGAGCTTCTGTATTTCTCTTTGCCCTAAAAACAAACACATGAAAACCCACCTTTGATCCCTCTGGTGGGAAGATGGAAAACGACCTGCTGGGATGGAGAAGCCGGGGGCCTGGCAATAGGTGGAAGAGGGCAGTAACCGCCGAGGCACACCGTTCGCATCAAGGAACGGCGTGAGCTCGGCCTTGAGCAGCTTTTCAGCGACGGGAACCGAGCAGAACGTGAGCGGAGGTGTAAGTGAAGGGGGGAGAAGACAACGAAGAAAGCAAGTGGAGAAGCTAAGTAAAGCTCTACTTCGTGAGGCTCTTGCAGGAGGGTTAGGTATTTGCTGTGAAGGACGATTCTGTGACAGCTGCTTGGATGGCAAGATGCAGCTAAGGACATTCCGGAAGGAAGCCACGTGCCCCGGGGCCGCAGCCGTTTGCTGCAGAACTGGGCAGGGCTGTCTGGGCAGGGCGTGCAGCTTCAGCTGCTGCTGGCTGGGGTTAAGCTGGAGTGCTTTCACAAGCCTCTGTAGTAGTATTCTGCAATGTATATAGTCTACATAATTTTGACAGAAGACTATAGACCTGACAGGATTATAATTTTACAGATGAGTTTTATGCTAATTAGCAATCTGACAGCTTAACCTATATCCTTGACAAATTGGTGTTCCCTCCCCGTAGTATTTGCATTTGATGTGAAGAGTACTTAAGGTGGAAGAAGTATGCAGGCAAAAATTGTAGTTAAAATTAATTAGTAAACCCATAAGCAGAGAGCTTTTTTTTATTTTTGAAAAGGCACTTCATTAAAAAAAAAGTAATAAAGTACTTAGTATGTTTATCAGGAAACTACTTTACACATGTCTCTTATCTGCAGAGAGATAAGAAAATGGAAGTGCGTGCTATATAGGTTTCCTGTTCTGAATATGGGAAGCTGGGAATAAATCTAGAGCTGTGCTGCTTTGGTCCGTAACTTGAAGAAATTTAGTATGGTGGTCTATTTTTTTTTTTTTTCTTATCTATGCTTTAAAAAGAAAAAAAAAAAAGGAAAGCAAATGAATGCTGGATTTGATAAAATAACTGCAAGTAGGATAAATCTGGTTCCTTGAGGACAAATACTCCTTGATGTCTGATCACTTGTCACTCTTTCAGTATAAGCTGAAGGAACCACTGCAACAAGTAATTCCTCAATTCTCTATCGCTGTGCTTGCAGACAGGAATGTCTTTAGAAACCATAGCAAACAGGATGAAGATTTTCATAGTATCTCCATATTTGCCTAAATTCTGTGAATGTAACAGGTCAATGTTGTATCTTCAAAACGGTTAGCTAAAATTATGTGTTCAGACCTAGAAAAGTCTGTCAGTGATAAAATATGTGGAAAAAACCATAAGAAATTAAGAAAAATTGGCCTGTGTGTTTATATTGTCTAAGAAGAGAAAAAACTAAAAGGGATCAAGTTAGAAAAGGTATTAATGTTTTAATGCACAAATACTTGACAGGTTATTTGGATGTGATTACAGTATTGATATAAATGCATAACAAACTTATCTTGAGGAATAAATACCAAAATCTGACAGGACAATCTGAAAGACTGAAGTAAAACAAAGCAGCCTTAATGCTCTTGTATGTCAGTGTTTGTGAAAATGAATTAAGGTTTCCTGTAACTGTTCAAATGAAAAAAGGAAACCATTTCTTTTGGTGACTTTAGCTCATATCATTATCTTCCACTAGAGAGCAGCGTTTTGTTTTCTATTAAAAATGTTTTTGCAATATCAGTGCTGAAATACAACTATGAGAAGGAAAGTTACCTGTTAAAATCATGTACGTGAGGAAGGAGATTAAGGGAATTAATTTTCCTAAGAAGGAGGAACCAGAGTCCAGACATGCTTTTGCACAAATTAGTAAGGACTTCGCTTATTTTTTGCCCCATATGGCTTAAAAACCCAAACAAATGAAAAGAGTAGCACTGAAGTAGAAGGCTGTAGTCATTCCTGAAGGAACACAGCGAGTTGCTCCTGGCAAGTGGGAGAACAGCGTATCTGTACTGGGAAAAGGGATGTGTCTTTTGTCACAGCATTTTCCATGCAGCAGTGATTGTTACAATCTGCGTTCATTCGCTATAGTGAGTACTTAAATATAGCTCCAAGAGCTGCTCTGAAGCATGAAGTTCTGGCAGCTCGCTGGGTAGCATCTTGCACTCTCCAGCTGCTGCAGAACCCCAAAGCAAGGCTGTATTAAAAACACTTGAAGGAGATGCTGAGAGATGGAGGAGACCAATGTTTAGGACTGAAAATAATATGAAACAGGTGGTCTTCTCTGTGTACAGACAGCTGAAAACAGCAAGATTTATGAAAGATGACTTCCACTGTAATGTCTGAAAGCTAGAGGGATGCCTGTAGCTTTGTTCCAGCATGTGTGTAACTCAATTTACAGCGGTCTTTTGAGCGAGAACGTGGTATTGCCTGGCTGTGCTTAGGGGTTCTGTTGGCCGTGAGCCGCTTTGAACACAGTGTTGTCTTAACCACCACATTTTCTTCTAGTTATATGTAGAGCTGCTGTGTGTAGCAGATGGTAAAAGGTGTTTCTTAATCCAGAGTCTGTCTTGTGAGTCCAAGCCTGCAAGATCAGGAGTAATTGCATGTTCCTTTTGGAAGCAATGATGGTAGCTGTGACTGATGTTGCACGGGGATATGGTGGTTTCTGCAGGTGTTGAGGATAGAGGGAAGAAAGCTGACAAGACAGGGAATGCAAAGATAAGCAAGGGGATATGGAGGCAGAGTAGAGTGGAAGTTCCTGTCTGTTTGGGGGGAAACAGAAAGGTGCCAGCTAGGTAAAGTGACACACAGGAACTCGTAATCTCTACAGGGAGTCCCAGTGAAGTGGTGGAAATAGCTGGAGAAAGGACATGTATTCCTGAGAACTAAGATTTCGTCATTTGTACTGGAGTATACTGTCACTGGCTCTGACAACTGATGGTTAAATCATCATTCATTCATTAGATGACTATTAATAATGAGTAATAACTCTGAATAATTTCCTTCAGTTATTGTGTCTGGTTATCAACTGTACACAATTACAGCTCCTTAACTACAGTGATATGCTACAGGTAAGTGTAAGAACTGCTGCGCATTTTGGGTTCTGGTGCAGTCCACAGGAAGTTCATGTCTAGGAATTTGTCTTTTAGTGTTGATACCTGCTGTTAGATCAGAAGTATTCCTGGAAAATACTTATTTGAGGAGTTTTTAATAATATGTAAGTCCTATGACTGGGTGTCCTGGTTTCAGCTGAGAGGGTTCATTTTCTTCACAGTAGCTAGCATGGGGCTATGTTTTGGATTTGTGCTGGAAACAGTGTTGATAATACAGAGATGTGTTTGTTCTATAGACCTGTTGTTGTTGAGTGGTGCTTACGCAGAGCCAAGGCCTTTTCTGCCTCTCGCACCGCCTTGCCAGTGGGACGGCTGGGGGTGCACAAGGAATTGGGAGGGGACATAGGCAGTACAGGTGACCCAAACTAGCCCAAGGGGCTATTCCATACCATGTGACATCATGCTCAGCATAAGAGGGCGGCTAGCCGGGGAGGGGCGGCAGCAGCTCCAGGATGCGTGGCTTGGGGACAGTCCAGTTTCGGGACAGGTCTGAGCGTGCGGTCTGAGTTGTACGGTCCTTGGTGAGAAACTGCTTTCTGTATCACCAGTTTCATATACTCTGTTAAGTACTGTTTTGTTTTGTTTTGTCTTCCCCTCTCCCTTTGCTATCCTAGTAAACTGTCCTCATACCAACCCACCAGGTCTTGCCTTTTCCTTCCCATTCTCCTCCCCATCCCACTGCGGGGGGGGGGGGGGGGGGGGGGGAGCGAGTGAGTGGCTGCGTGGTGCTCAGCTGCCGGCTGGGGCTAAACCACGACACTGGGCCAAGGTACAGAAATTACATCAATGAAATTCCTAGTGTTGTGTCTCCTACTAGAAGAGAGGCTGCAACACTTATGAAGATCAGATGGATAATTCGCTAAAGTTTGAAAAGGAAAGCTATTCTATATAGACTTTTTTGTTGTGGTGGTGGTTAAAAAAAGATGACTCTTTGCAATGAGTGTCTGTCATCGCAGTGCTAGATCTTGTTGATTTCAAAGTGGATAGTGCTGAGGAGTTTTAGTCCCTGGATAAAAGAGGACGTGCAGGTGCCTTTGTGACCGTGGCTTTCATGGCCCTCAAACAGCTGGGGTACCCCACAGGATTTCATCCCAAGTTCCATTCTCCTCCATGATGGCTACGTTTTGTCAGTTGGGAGACGCTGTTGCCTGGAAATGAAGCTGTTATGAAAGCAGCAGGTATCTGGATTATTAAGCACAGGCATTTTATTCGCCTTTTTCTGAAAGTGGGTGTTGGTTGGCTAATGTTTCAATACATGTGGTAATTTTATCTGCATGCATCCCTCTTAAATGTTAAATTGTGCAGATTTTTAAAAGCAAAATAAAGAAACTTAATTGCCAAGAAATGCAAAAGCAATGGTGAGACTGTGCCAGTAAACTTTTGGAGTTCCAGAAAATGGAATTAGGTGTAAATGAGACTTAAAAATTATTTCACTTGATTTATTAGTCAGGGTTTTGTTGGCTTCTGAAAAGAGTTGGTTAGCAGTGTGGTGTGATTCATTCCTGTTTATAATCCTGTGATGATATTTTCTCTTCTGTTACTTCATATAGGAGTTGCTTCTTAAAGTCCCCTTTCCTACAGAATGAAGTCATTCAGCCTGAGCAATGCAGTCACAGACAGGGGATTCTTTGACTCAGGCTGATTCACAGCATCTCTATTGTAAACTGCTGATGGTCTTTGGAGTGCTGAGGATGGCCTTGGCCATATCACAGCACAGGCTTGAAGCACTGTCGTGGTTTAACCCCAGCCGGCAGCTCAGCACCACGCAGCCACTCGCTCGCTCCCCCCTGGTGGGATGGGGGAGAGAATTGGAAGGGTAAAAGTGAGAAAACTCGTGGATTGAGATAAAGACAGTTTAATAGGGAAAGCAAAAGCTGCGCACGCAAGCAAAGCAAACCAAGGAATTCATTCAGCACTACCCATGGGCAGGCAGGTGTTCAGCCATCTCCAGGAGAGCAGGGCTCCATCATGTGTAACAGTGACTTGGGAAGACAAACACCATCACTCTGAACATCCCTCCCTTCCTTCTCCTTCCCCCAACTTTTTATGCCGAGCATGACATCATACAGTATGGAACATCCCTTTGGTCAGTTGGGGCCAGCTGTGTCCCCTCCCAACTCCGTGTGCTCCCCCAGCCCACTTGCTGGTGGTGTGGTGTGAGGAGCAGAAGAGGCCTTGGCTCTGTGAAAGCACTGCTTAGCAGTGACAAAAACATCCCTGTGTTATCACCACTGTTTTCAGCACAAATCCAAAGTCATAGTCTCTCACTAGCTACTATGAAGCAAATGAGCTCTATCCCAGCCAAAACCAGCACAAGCACCAGCAGTGATCCTGTGTGGTGTGTTATTGCAGGACTCGGTAGGCAGAGGACCCCACTGGAAGGAAGGACACACCTCGCTCCTTACTCTGCCCTGATCCCTGCGCTTTTCCAATGCCATGATGCTCAAATGTTTGCTGTATGTGTAGGTACCTTGACAAGCCCACACAACTCATTCCTTTTCCCATATGTCATTCTTCCAGATTTTCAGCTCACGCAGATATTTTCCAGTTACATCAGAGGCCTCCTTTAAATCTCCATTCTTAAGAAGATATTTAGTTCTTTTGACTTATGCCACTGCTGTGTATTTTCAAGTTCCCCTTTATATTTATTTCTTTCTGCTTGTCCTTGTTTCTCACTGAGATTCTTCCCTCCTGGGCCCGCAGTGACTGTCACTGCTGGTGACACCGCGTCCCCGCAGCACTGCTATGTCAACCATGCTGTGCCACTGGCTGGCTTCAACTCAGCCATGCAAGGTTACTGTGAACCTTTGCCTGGAGGAGAATTAAACCAGTCAAGGAAAAAACATCTCCTCAGCACATCTGGATGTGGAAATTTACTGCCATCAAAATTACAACTATGGTCAAATAACTTTTGAAAAAAAGTGATCTTATTATATAAGGGAATGCATTTGTACTCTGAACTGAAGCGCATCCCTGGTTCATGTGGCTCTTTGTCAGCACTGACAACTGCATTCCGCTGTTTAATTCTCCCCTTATTTTTCTCTTTAGCCTGCTTCTGGTCCTTCCCACTTACCTGACACCACTGTTGTTTCCCTTGCTTGTGTTTGTATTCTATTGAGAATAAAAATAAGGAGAAGCTTGGTAGGTAGTGGGCATATGTAGAATCAGTTAACTGTTGCTGCTGCACACTTGTGTGACCTGGGGAAATCTTTAGGCTCTCTATACTTTATATTACCTCTGCTAAAGACTATTAGATGATAATAGCCTCTCCTTAGCAATATGGTTGTGAGAGAAGATGATAGAATCATCAAGGTGAGTGGAGGGAGCGTGAAGTATAGTGTGCTTGTGAAAACTCGCACGCTATACAGAAGATGTAGTAAATGGCATGTACTTGTCTTCCTAGGTTTTTATTGCCAGGATGTGTGGATTAAGCAATGTGATTAGCATCTGCTGTGTGTAGTTCTTTTTATTCTTTCATCTTCCAAGGAAAGTGTAAAAAGGCTAGAAGTTGCTCTTCTTGAAGTCAGCTGCAAGACAGACACTGACTTCAGCAGGAAAGGGAGAGGGCAAAGCAGTGAAGCTCTTTCCTGCCATTAATATTCTTGGAGGGGGAGGGTGGCAGCTCTGAGATGAGTTAAGGGAAAAAAATTCTAATAGTACAAATAGCCCATGGTAAAAAGGATAATATTTGGCTTGCCTTGCTGATGAAGTGTATTTATCCTTCATGGAATATCCCTAGCAGACTTGGAGACTTTTTATTTCAGTTATTCTTTTGCACGGTATTTTTATTACCAAATTGGGGCTTAATCCAAGTCCCCTGGAAACCAATTAGAGAACTCCAACTCGGCAGAGCTGGATGAGCTTTGATATATGCATTATATTAAATATTTCTCTCCATCAAACTCCCTCCAGTTAATGCATCTTTATTAATCTCCAACAGTTGCACAACACTTCTCTAAACATCATTGCTGCAGACTTGATCCAGGAAGGATGATTTTAACCTAAATCCTTTTTAAAGCTTCCATGCTGCTCAGGACTCTCAGATGCTTCTGCTTACTCTGGGCCATGCTGTGTATGTTCTTTTCTGTTTAGTATCCACGTGGGGGTGTTTTGTTTGTTTGGGAGGGCTTGTTTGTTGTTCAATTCTGACAAATCTCAGTATTTATAACAACTTCAGTTCTAACATACTTTTATGGCATTTTTCTTTGAAAAGTACTAGTAAACTTGAAGTGTTGAATTTTTAATTTTTACATTTGTGTTATGAGGAAAAAAATACAGATGTGTTGAAAACTTGTAGCTCAGTTGAAACTGGATGACCAAACCTTGTGGAAGCTGGTAATTCAGCTGCCACTGTGCCAAGCTGAGACATTATTTCATTCTGGAAGTCTCTGATGGCTTTCCCATCCCTGCCAAAGCATGTAGACTGGCGCAGAGGCTGTACTCCGTTTGCTTTCTAAATTAGAGTGTAACTTCGGAGTTACTTCATTTCATGTTAGTTACTGTTTTCAGAACTGATTTTAGTTAAGTCCAGTATTTTTGTAATGTTAAACACTCCTCCGTCTTTAGTTGCATCTTGGCTCATAGTCTGCTTTGTCTGAGCAAATTGACTATTACAAGGGTTTCTCTTTGACTTTATTCTCACTGTAATCCCCATCTTGTGTTTACCTCCTACAAAAATCATTTTCCCCTCCCACCCCAGGAATATCCTGCAATGTTAATAGTAAAAATTTCTTCTCAAATCAGAAGCATATGGAACTTATGCAGTATTTATGTAAACAGAAATCAATGTATCACTGTCAATTAGCAGTTAAAATCTTTATGGGTATGACACACATGATCTGCTTAAAGACCTGCATATTTTTAATCTCCTGACCATCTACATTTGTCTGGGTTTCCCAAAAACTTATAAAACTGTACACAATTAATGAAAGTACATTAGAACTGCTTCTCTCATGTCATAAACCAGATGAATTTGGAATGCTAGAGCATTTCATTTTGAAGCAAAATAGCTTTTGTTGGATTTGGGTGAAGTTTCCCTCCAGCTGGATGCTCCCCACAATCCTGCTCATCTGCTTCTGTGCACGATAAGCTCTTGGAGTCCAACCAAATCTGAATATTGGTCTGTTTTCATATGCAGATATGCTGGGTACTGGTTTTTTCAGGAGCTGGGCTGCCACTTCTGTTCCCCCCCCCCTGCAAAACAGGCGAGCTGTGGGAAAGGGGAGCTCTTCGGGCGTGTGTGAATAGACAAGGTGTTGCATGGTCTCTGGAGCAACACAGAGAACCACAGTTGCCTGCTTACCTGTCTCCATTTCCTCAGGGAGCTCTTTGGGCTTGGACTAGAGTTATCTGGACTGCCCTGGAGCTTTCAAGGATTATTGGATTCTACTTAGCATCAGGACCCTTTTTCTTCAAGTCCAGCTGCCCCTCAATGAAAGCACTGCGCTGTGCTCAGTGTCTGTAAAAGTGTGCATTTTTGTGTGTCTCAGGCAGTGCTTCCTGTGGCTCTGCAAGCGTGCTGCTCCTAAGTCTTTCTAAAGCTCTGCTTTGTCATTTCTGCCTGCTAGGCATGATGAGATGTTGTTTGCTCTTTCTATACCCATCAGGCTAATGTCTGACAGGAATTCTATTCTGTCAAAACAACTTCCCTTTCTGGCCGCATTTTTTTTTTTTTATAAACATACTACATTTTCTAATAGTAGAATAAAATGTGTATATGTTGGTAGATAATGAGCAAGTCATCTGAACGAAAGCCGTTTAAAATCAATGGGAGGATCACTGTTACCTGCAAAGAGTCTTAGATCCAGCCCTAGGTCCTTTCATTGTCTGAGACCCTCAACCATTTAGCTTGTAACTGAGATGTAGTCAGCTCTTAAACTCCTGCATGTCAGTGAGCAGGGGAACTACTTGCTGTTAAAAGTACAGAAAAACATTTCAGATGGTGAAACTGTTCTGAGATTTTAAAGTCTTTACAATTACATTTGTCTACCTCCTTCAACTGCAATTTGGGTTTTCTTTTTATGAATTCCCAGCTTGTGCATGCCTTGTTTATAGAAGTTACCCAGGGATGCTCTGGGCACCCATTTGCTTTTATCTCCCCATTAGTGCTAAAAGAAGTAAAAGCAAATGATTGGTGTAAATGGCCTCTCTTGGCTTGACTTGAAAACTGACCTAGAAACTAAACCAATAACAAACTGCAAGCAACAGCTTTTAAAAGGCGCTGTTTAACATCTGCTCACTTATAGAAGTTAACCACATCACAAGTCAGCCCGGTCTCCCAAAGACACTTAAATCGTCCCCCAGGCCTGTTGTAAACAGAGGGTTACTTGGGATGTGGCGCAGGGTGCCTGCCGTGCCCGAGCTGCAATGCTCACAGCCCCCTGGGATCACCGCTGACGTGCCTCTCTGGTGTTACAGGTTTTCTTTTGCTCTGTTTTTGGAAGCAGTTATCTGAGAAACGGAAGTGATCGCGTTTATTCGCAGCTCCAGAAGGAGCCAATTTACCTGCCCTTTTCTTCTGCCCCCCCCAACCAACCACCCAACCCACCCTTCCTGCCAGGTATTCTGCCCTGGAGGAAGGCCTTTGCTTCCTTTTTTTAAACGGCAAATCTTTAGTTGCTTAAGGAAAATATTTTCTGGTTTTCAATTTGCTTTTTCATCAGCCCTGGGAAATTTAAAACCTGCAGCAGACACAGTGTTTTCTTTCTGTTGAAGCTGACAGGAGAAACTGTCTAATCTTCATTTAAATTTGAATTACCAGTTCAGCTCCTGCCCAGAGTAGGAATGGGCCAAAATAATTATCATCCGAAAACTGCCTAGTGCAGTGCAAGATGAAATGACTAACAGGTTTTAAGGCTATAGGAGGACAAAAAAAAAAAAAAATAAAAGCAATATAATCCTCTGCTCTGCTTTCCTTCATACTGTATGTCATAGGAGCTCACTTAAGAAAGAGCTAAACCATTTCCTGGAGTTCACGGTTACACATTTTTAGGAAGACAAATGATCCTTGTGCCTCTGCGAGAGTCTGACAGCAGCTCCCTCGGCCCACAGCCTCAGCAGGAGTGCTGAGGACCTCAGGATTTACGGGCATAGCCCATTCCTGGAGGCAATACTGCCAGGCGAAATATTTGGCCAGGGCAGTGCTGAGACTACTGACATTATGTTGTCTTTTTTTCCTTTCTATGGGTAAATAAGATCTCTGGATCTGTTGGCCCAGTAGATCGGCACCTTCCTATCCTAAAAATGCTAATTAATTATCTGTCAATTACATCAATCTGAAAAAAACCAAAAAAAGTCTGTTGAGAACTGCTTAGCTGTTAGTGTTTCATGTAACACCTATTACAAAATCTCTAATGTGTTACTTTGTATCTAGACAGCTCTAATCTTAACTTGCTGATCTCTTGTGCTTTTCATATACCTGTCTTGGAGACTGTATAATCTTCCTTCCCAGGATCCACACAGTGTAATCAGCTTCCATTAACTTACTGTAAATCTCTCGATATTTTTCTCTAAACCCTTAGTTGTTTGAATCATATGATTATGTGAGAAGCTTAGCTTTCATTACAAAACCGTTTCTAGCATACATGGCTGCCAATGAAGCTTGAAGACCTGTATCCTAAGGGTTCCTAAACCAAAAAGCAAATAAAATGTCTCCCATGTATTTTAAAACAATAGAAAAAAATTCCTAAACCTAAAGAAAATCCTCTACTGTTGGCTATTAGAATTTCTGACTGGTTCATATTGATGGTATTGAGGAGGGGATTTACCAGGGCTGCTGCTGTGACTCAGGCAGCAGTAAGCAGGTAAGTGTGGAGAAGGAGGGAGGATTTGAGGAGTGACAGGTATTTTTTGCACAGAAGACTATTGTCCTATTAAAGTGAGTATAAGAAACCTGTTTTAAAGCCCAGATGTTTCTAAAGGGTGCCTTATCAGAAAATACCACGCTTAAAAGAATACAATAGTGTCACTCAGTGTATGGATGACCAATGTAGAATATAAATCTCCTCACCTAACGGCTTTTGGGAGCAATGATTTTGCAAGACAGAAGAACAGTCAGTGGGTGCAGTCCCTGCCATTGCAGGTGCAACGTTTTATACAACCTCATTGAAATCCATCCTGAAAGCAGGTACGCTTCTCTTTTCTGTTTCTCTTCTCTTCTTCCTCTTTCCTCTGCTCTCCTCTTTCCCTTTTCCACTTGATTGTCATGATGTTCAGAGTCGTCTTGTTTTCAGCCTGAAGTTCTCTGATCTGTGTGGAAGATAAGACTTTTACAGTGAGAACTAAGTGCTGGATTATGTGAATTTAAATCTTTGTAGTTTCTAATGTGAATGTATGACACAACGTTATATTTCAGGAAATGTGCTGAGTTTGCATACACAAGCACAATGATTACTGCATCATAAAAAAGGAACATTAGCAATTACAGGAACAAAATCTTCTTCTACTAAAGGTTGAATCCTACTCTTGCTGCCCTTGATTCTGATCTTAATATTTTCAAAGGTTTGCATGTTTGCCCTTTTTTTTTTTTATACTGTAGTTAATATTGTGGAATTTGCTGGGATTTCATATGCTGCACAGAGTTATGTGGACAAAAACAGTCTTCAGCTGCAGGACGGTGGCTTGCTGAAACCTAACGCTCGTGCTGAGGATGATCCTGTGCTCCCAACAGAAAATTCTGCAAGGCAAGGGCTGAAAAGTACTTCGCTGCCCCCATCTTAAATCTGCAGAGGGAGGTTTTTCAGAGGCAGATATACCAAGCAGATACCCGACTTGATTTTTCAAATTCCAATTTCTGCTTTTGAAAATCATTCCCAAGGTCCGATATCATCTTAAGCCTTGCATGTTTTGTTTGTATTTGAAAGACTTCATTTCTGCATGGCAACACTAGTGTTTCTCCTTTTCTTTCTGAAAAGAAGATACAAAATTGAATAAAAACAACCCTAGTTTCTGCCTCCATGTCCCCATCTTCTCCCCCAAATGTTTCTCAGACTGCATAGGCATAGGTATTGCTAGTCTAATAAGCTCTCTCAGAAAGTCGATGTTTTTTTCTAATGCCCAAAGCATACCTCCTCAGTAGCCTAGTTTCCAAATCTTGAATGAAAAAAAAAATTTTGGAAAGCTTTTCCAAGGCTTAGAAAAATCCACTTATCTTCTTTTTTCTGTTAATTTGTCAAGTTGTGGCTTGAATCCAATTTTACACAAGCACCCATGACATCCTGTGTGAGAGGTCCATATTTAATAACTTTTTTTTCAATCCTTCCTTTTATTTGGTTTAAACAAACAAACAAAAACCCTGCTTTTATTTTGGTACTCTGATAAACACCTGGTCGATTCTTGCAGTCTGTGCAAGTTGTAGACTTTAATTCATTGCAGGGACCTGTCTTTTATTAACTTAGATTTTAGTTCTGAAAATTTATTCCACAGATGTATTCTTTTTCTGAAAACTTGGCAGGGGAACCAAAGGGTTTTGCCTATTTTTTTTTTTTTCTTTGGAGTGGAGGAAGAAGGAATTAATTGAAAAATGGGTTTGCTTCTTATTTTGGCAGTAGGGTTGTGGATTTTGGGGTACTGTGATAATCTGAATTTCAGTCACTTAATGAACTTTTGGGATAATAAATTTGCACACGTTTCATACTTTGAGTCTTCAAATAGATATGCCTAAGTCTCACGAAGACTTTCCCTGCGCTTGCTGGGGAAGGTCCATACTATGTCAAGCAACTGAGGTAACACCAAGGTCCCTCTCTTCTACAGAGAGGGCTGGACCCACGAAAGAGAGAAATTTGTCTGTGCAATGAGGAGTTTACCTGAATTTATCTGAGAGCAAGGAAGACTTGCCATTTGCAAGAAAAATGGAGTGTAAGAGACTCAGATATGACAAAAAGATAGAAACTGCATTGCCAGAAAGAAAGAAACCTGATAGGACAGGGATTTACCTACTACCTGGCACTGTCTGAGCAATGGCCATTGGAGATGTGGATCTGCAAGCGAAAGGCAAGACAGGCATTGCAGGAGGAGAAGACTGATGTCTTATTTGGAAGAGAAGGCAAAAGACTAAGACACGCATTTGGGAAAGGCAGGAGAAAATAAAGCCCTGAGCAAACACTTGCCAAGGCACACCTCCCTCTAGACTTTGGAATGGGGCTCAAGACACCCGAGTTATGCCCTGCCTGAACAGTGCCGTTCCTCTGTTACGGCAACCTCTGGTGAAGAGCGCGTACCTACCCCCAGGGCTGACCCAGGCAGAGGATGAAAACCAAGATCTTTCCTTATTATTCCAAGTAGTGGAGGATGGCTGTGTAGCTCTAAAGTACGGCTCTTATTGTAATGGCCCATGATGAAATTTGGTGGTTTGTTTCCTTTTCTTAACAGAAAACCATATAAGCACACATACAATAAAACGATACTGTTAAAGAACTGCTGAGATTAGAAAATCTTAGAAACCAGGAAACACTCATATAATCTGTGCAGTCTTTATCCAATTGTCTTGTGTATTTGCCTTGTGAAATATTTTAATTGCGCAATTGCTTTCCCCATGCTCTGTTGCAGGCACAGAAGGGGACCGAGCTGCGTCTGCTTTGGCTGCGCACCAGGCGGTGCGAGGCAGGTTTCACTTCTTACCGGTGGTTTTTCACTCTCTTCTGTTTCAGCTTCATTTTACTGAGTTAAAGACAACAATTCTTGCATACTGGTGTTAACTAGTATTTCTGAAATGTACAATCACTTTGCAGGCTAAACTTTGCCCAACTTATTGGAGAGAAATAGGCAGATTTTCTGATAAATGTAAATAGTCTAGAAAGAACACAGTTTGCAGGAGTTTACATTAGTCATTGTCCAACAAAGCTTATCTCTGTGTATTCTGTCTACTAAAGAAAGTTCCTAAGAAAACCATGGATGCAAAATTAGAAGAAATGTAGGTTCATTCGGGAGCATAAGTAACAATGGACCAAACGTCAAAAAAATTGTTTTAAAATCATGCTACGTTTTCAAGTATTGTTTTGATTGTCTTACAAGACTGAGAAACATCCCTAAATCCCTTTATTCTGTATCTTCCTCCACTAAGAGCAGTAGAATTTCTACCATGATTAAGCATGTAACCCAAGGCTGTTTTCACATATGAGAGACATCGTCACCTGTGGAACCACATAATGTGATTTGAAACTCAACATCTGAGTTCGCTGAATCAGTATGCTAATAGAAAAATTTAGGCAAAACTTGTTTCCCCTTGTACCTCACCGAGTCCAGGTCTCTGGACACGAAATAAAGCATGGAAGTGTTTGGACAAGAGACTTTCAGATAATTTAAATTGCTACTAGGTGTAATGGGAATAACACAAATACCAGTAATGCTCTGTTTGTGTCATTACAGCCACCGTTATTTTTGCAGGATATCAGAAACATGCCTACAAGGCAAAACAGAGTCTTTCAGATATAATGTGAATCTAAGATGATAATTGCTTGTGGTCATTCTGCAGTCTGTTCCACTAGCTGTTTGCAAATTAAGCCACCATTTGGTGTAAGTGATGTTGGCAGACTACCTTCAGACACAAAAGTTGTTGTTATAATTTTTTCTTTGCTAAACGATTGCATCCTCCTGCTGCCATGGAGTAGAGACACATTTGTGCTCTATCGGTAAATTACCTGGTCTCTAGCTATTCACGAAACAGATGAAATTACATTTGGGGGGAAGGTGAGCCAAGAGACATTACTGATATTTACATCTTTTGATTACAACTTTCACAAACTCTAATGGACAAAGCCCCAAACGGTCTGCTATTATTTCGATGGTTTTTGTCAAATCAAATAACTTTTTTTTTTTTTTTTTTTAATGTCCTGACGCCTTTATGCTTTTTCCGGTTTAGGATGAAATAAATTCTGACGTTTGAAGGTGCCGCCCGACGAAGATCCCGGTCCCCGCAGCCGCACCGCCGGCACGCTCGAGAGGCGGCCGCTCCCGCGGGGCTCGCTCCGTCCGTCCGTCCGTCCGTGCCTGCCTCCAGGAGAGGGCAGTGGCAGGCCCCGCGGCGCCCCGCTCCCCGCGCCGACACGGCCGCCCGCCGGGCCCGGCCCGCCCGGTTCTGGGCCGCCAGCCCCCGTCCCTGGCGTTCCGTCGTGCCCCGCCCGGCCCCCGCCGCCGGGGAGGAGCGGCGCCCGCCGCCGCGGAGCCTTTGTCTCACCGCCGAGACGCCCGGGGCCGGCCGCCCGCTCCCGCCTCGGCGGAGCCCCGCTTCCCCGGAGGGAGGAGCGGGGGAAACCTTCCGCAGGCCGCCCCGCACCGGGGGGGGAACACACGACGACGACACACGACAGGGGCTGGGCCCGGTCCCTTCCTCACCGGCCCGCCCCGCCCGGGTGCCGGCGCCCCGCCTCCGTGCCCCACAGGGACCGGCGGGGAGCCCCTGACTGACGGCCGGGAGGCGGGTGGCGGCCGGGGCCGGGCAGCACCGGGGAAGAGGCTGCTGCCGCTGCGGCGCGTCGGCGGGAGGCGAGGAGCGGGCGGGCGGGCAATGTGCTGCCGCAGCTCCGTCTCGGCGCAGGCGGCAGCCTTGTGCAACCAATATGGCTGCGTGCGCCCGCGAATGAAAGGAGGCGCTTGGAGCTGAAGCCGTCTCCCCCCACCCCCTCCTCGCCCGGCGGCCGTGTGGCCTGTAGCGAGCGGAGGAGAGAAGTTGTCTGGGCTGCCCCCCGGGGGGGGGTGGGGGGTGCCCGGGAGGCGGCGGCTGTGCTTCCCGCAGCTCTTGCTCCTGGCTGTTCCCCTCCCGGGGGCAGGGGAGAGGAGGAGAAGTTGTTTCGCCGCTCGGGGGGGCGGAAAGGAGGCGAGGGGGGCGCCAGCCGGAGGAGGAAGAGGAGCAGCAGCCCCTGACGGCGGCTCGCCCCCGTTTGCCTAAGGGGGAGCGCGGCGGCGGCTCCCGGCCCGGAGGAGGAGGAGGAGGAAGAGGCAAAGCCGCCCTCGGCCCGGGTCCTGCCCGAGCTCCGCGCTTCTTCACCGGGACGAAGTTTCGTCGGGGGCCGCTGCGGGGGCGCCGGCTGCCGGAGGAGGGCGGCCAGCGGCGCCCCCCCTCGGCCCGCGCCTCCCCGGGGGCGGCGGTGGCGGAGCGGCGGGGCCGGGGGGCAGCGGCGGTGCGCGGCCCCGGCGGGCGAAGTTTAACCGGCGGCGGCCTGTCGCGGCCATGGAGCCGAAGCACAAGGAGCTGCTCGCCCAGTGCCGCCAGAGCCTGGCGCAGGCCATGACCGAGGTGGACAAGGTGGTGGAGCTGCTGGAGGCCGCCGGCGCCCTCGGCCCCCGCGACCTGCGCGACCTGGAGGCGGCGGGCGGCGGGAAGGCCGAGCTGCTCATCGCCCTGCTGCTGGCCAAGGAGCGGGACCACTTCCAGGACCTCCGGGTGGCCCTGGAGAAGACGCAGCCCCACCTGCTCTCCATCCTCTACCTGAACGGCGTGGCGGGGCCGCCGGCAGCGGCGGAGGAGACGGCCGGTGAGTGGGGCCGGGGGGCGCGGGGCCCGGGGGAGGAGGAGGAGGAGGAGGAGGGCAGCGGCTGCCCCCGCCCACGCCTGCCGGGGCAGTGGAGCGGCTGGGCAGCGCGGGCCCCTCGGGGCTCGTCCTCCTGAAGGTGGGAAGGGAGCGGGGCGGCTGCGAAAGGGGGTTCCCCTTTTCCGCGTGGGGCAAACTCTCCCGTGATTGCACATGAGCTCTCCGTTCTTGTTTCGTGCTCCCGACCCTTTTTCTTTCTCTTCTGGCGGGCGCGCCGGTAGTGGTCCCCGGGAGGTGCCGCGGATGCTGCGCGGTGCCTTTAGGAGAAGCCACCCCAGCCTGGTTCTTGCCGCTGCCTCCACCCCCTGAAGCCCGGTGCCGGTTGGGGGCTAGGGAAAGCCGTACCCGAAGGGGTTTTCCTCCCCGGAGCTCCTCGGGGGCCGCCGGTGGTGTTCAACAGCCGCTTCTTGACCGGGCGGAACTGTGGAACCCCCCTGCGGCCGGTCGGCTGGAATAGGCTGGCTGGCAGGGCTCCAGCAGATGTGCGTTTGAATAAACATTGTAACTCTTTTTTTCCGGGCAAGCGTATGTTTGTTTAAGGCTATATTATTGTAATTCTTATTTGGTGGTTATAATAGGAAAACAGTTGATTTAACTGCAAATCCAGACGAGAAGAATTTGAGCATAAACCTTCTTAACTAAGTTGGGCTTTGACCCACAGGTCTTCATCTGTTCTCACCGCCCTCCGCCAAGAAGCCACAGTCTACTTTTATGTGGACAATACCAATCTTTAAAATAATTTAAAAAAAATAAAGTTCGGTGATAATACACAAAGCCTTGCAAGTGCAGCAGTGTTTCTACATGAGAAATACTTTAATTGAAGTAAATGGTAATTCTGTATTGTAGATTACTGATCGAGAATTTGCACTTGTCCAAGTGATGCGTAGGTATTCTCTTCTAGCATGTGTCCAAGTTGACTGATTCAGAAATGTGGGGTCTCTTTTTGCTTTTGTTACCAGATTTGGGACTTGCAGGGTGACTACCTGTTTATGTAAGGAACTGCATTGGAAGGGCTTCCTGGCTCTTAGAAACTACACTTTTTCTTTAAGAAAGTAAAACCCTTTCAGAGCTGCTGCCGTCTGGAAAATAGTGCTTGTATGTGCAGTTCCACTGTGTACTCTGCCCTTACTTGAGTTATGCTATTGATGCTAGGAGTTTGGTAAACACAAAAAAAAATGTGTGGGGGTCTTATGTTTTCTTTTATATCAGTTTATTATAGTGTATGTCCTTTTGTAATGAATATATGGCAGGACCTCACAGGATGGGGAAAAATGGACTGAACAATAGACCTCAACACTTCTAACATTATGTGGCCTGACATCAATAGGAGATGAGGGCACTCCCTGCCTTTCAGAAAGGGACCCATGATGTTTTTGTATGACTAGATTAATGCTCAGTCTTGTCTTGTTGAGAAGATGCATTAATGGCACTGGGCTACTAACATTCCCCAGCCTTAAAAACAAAGGTGTAAAACATGAATGGCAGGAAAAAATGAAGTAGATGTGGAAATAGTAATAGTCTTTATTTTTAAAATACAAGTTAGAATTGCAAAATGTCACGTAACACTGAGTTCTCAAGGGAAAAGTAGTTTGATTGGCAAAATGAACTATATCCTGCTTGACTGAGTGTGTTCATGAGGCTAATCTGAGTTATCTGTGTGGGGAAGGATGTTCCCCTGACGACATGGATTTTAAAATTTTATTACTTTTCATTTATTAGTAGTAACGAAGAGCTAACTTTGAGAGTTATGGTTTTGTTTCCCTTGTGATAAACAGGTTTACAAATTAGTACGCAGCAGACTGTGAGCTTAAGAATAAACCATCATGCACGTGGGAAGGTAAAGGACCTGAGCCTTCAAACACTGTTGTATGTATTCCAACTTTACTCCTGTGAGGAAATCTCATGGTAACCAGTCACAAGGCTGCTTGTGTTCCCTGCTGAATGCCTCTGAAAAATCCTGGTCTATGCGTGAGGTTGTCCTGGGTGTGTTATGCAAAGAGTTAATATTTGAGGGTAACTGCGGTAGAAAGGTTCTTGTTGGAACCTGTATTCAGGTGTAGCTGAGTTTTACTCTAATACCTGCCTGTAGGAAGTCTGACCACCCATCTGCTCTTCTCGTGCCGTTTGGGAGCTTTACTCCTTTTCACTGGGGATGTTGAAGGCTTATGAGTCAAGTCGCTTTTTGTTCTTTGGCTATAGTAGCAAACACAGTAGCAAGGGCAGCTGTTGGATTCCGTATTTAAAATACTTAAGTGAAACATTCCTCAGTGTATATTATGTAAAATGTCTCTACTGTTAAAGGAAAAAAAAAATCTTCAGCATCCCTTTAATTGAACCTATCCAGCTGAATTAATTTTTAAAATTACCATTAGTGTATTAAAAAATGACAGTTTACAGAGGTACACTTAATTTTAGTCTTGTTTGGAAGAGGCAGCTGATATAAAGCACGAGCGCTTGTTGGAGATTAAAATTATTTACAGCCAATAACTTCTTGTAGTAGTGTTTGCTAATTTGTTTTTCCAGTGTTCTGTTGTTGCGAGGGAAATGGTGCAAAAAAATCAGCAATGTAATTTTGTTCAAAGTTGCAGAATTCGACATACAGTCCACTCACTACGCTAGCGTAAGTGACTCTCCTTCCACTTGAATATATGTGACGTGCCATTACTTTGTGTTTTCTTCATTCTCATTTTAAATATTACCTCCTATTGGACTTTAAAGGTGATATGGAAGCTCAGGCTGTTATTTATACCAACAGTTCTTGTGGCTGGCTGGACAATGTAGAGCTGACACTTGTGTAAGTATTTATCTACACAACACAGAGGGAAGCAAACAGCTGGTCTGACTGCTACAAGGAAAGAACTGGGGTCCTAGTAACTGCCGAAGGACTTCCAGTGTAGATTACTCTGTCCTTATGTTATAAGGACCTCTCTTTTCTCTGTAGAACTTCTCCCAGTTCAGTTCCCATTTAAATATATTCATCTTCTATAGTAGCTTCTAATTGCTTGTTTTAAACCTAAAACTGTATAGTGCTTTGCAGATCACAGTTTCTCCAATAAAATGTGTATTTTTAAGCTTGTTTTCTTATTTGAGAACAGTGTGCCTAACAGCGTTAGTAAACAGAGTGCAAAATCTAACAAGAGACTACTTTCTGTCAAAGCAGAAGCTAAACAAAGTGGGATTTGCTCCGTTTCACTTTGTCATGTTTAGAGACACTAGTCCTTC
Organism: Balearica regulorum gibbericeps; assembly: GCF_011004875.1. NCBI lineage: Eukaryota > Metazoa > Chordata > Aves > Gruiformes > Gruidae > Balearica > Balearica regulorum. The sequence goes on along the minus strand of NC_046190.1, from coordinate 26,409,915 downwards.
CTTGAGTAAGACCTCTGATTACTACATTACGCTTTTGTGTGAATGTTTCTGTGAGAAATTGGCTCTGTCCATGTGAAAGTGATTGTTTGGCTGATTTTAAATCTCCCAGTACTTTGCACAGGGACTAATTCTTTAAGTACTGTGCCAAGTGCTTTTATTTATTTTGGGGTGAACGGATGGCTTATTATTAAATACTTGATTTGGCAAATTACCTCCACCATGCATATGAGAAATCCTGTGTCCTAATAGAATAACGTATCCCTTCTAATGTGGAAATAAATTACTTTTGAGCATTCAGTTATCTCTTAGATATCTTGCCAACCAGATTATGTTTCATTCTTATAGTTGATATAATGTGAATTTTGTGACATAAAATGTGTCCTAGACAAGAATACAGTGGAAAATACTTCATTGTGACAAGTAATATTAAACATGTATTTTCTTTTAAATGTAGTTAAAGGGATAAACCAGAAATCTAATGAGACTGTGTAGGCTTTAGACTGCTTCAGATAATGTGGAGTTTTGTACTTAGTTTTTGTAATATTAAAAAAGTGGGGAAAAAGGTGGATTTGGTTGTCAAACTTGGAATTTGCTTTTGAGATGAACTTGTGGGTCTACAAAGGCACTCCTACCGCTTTATCCTCGAGCTGAGTAGATTGCTAAACTTAAAAAGCTTTGCTGCTGGTTTCATAACTATTAAACTTTTAGGTTCCTAGTTTCCTTTTATATTAGCAGTGCTTTTCTGTACCCATATGGCTGCAATCAGTGAGTGTGCGTCTGTAAGCTTAACCATAATATAATGGCTTTTTTCAATGTAAGAACTTAGCACCATTTTGGATTTTAAAAGCAGAGTGTGTTAGGCTTCAGAGGTGTTTTATTTAACAGTTTCAAGATCTGAATTTAAGTTCTAAAACTTCAAAATTTAAAATTCCAAACTGATTGCACTTTTAAAAAGGTCTTTAAGGGGGGCAAGAAGGAAGGTGATTGTAGGTTGACTTTAAAAGTTTTCCTTCTATTATTTAATAAGACTTATTTTTCTAACTGCATTTTGTCAGAGATCAAGTGTTAATTTCCAGTCCAAAAAGTAACTGTGGGCATTTATAGGAGTGGGAAAAAGTTAGAATTCAATCTTTTATAGCTTTTAGAGGGATTATATCAATGTCCTCCCTCTGCTTTATAAAAAGGGAGTTGTGTCAGACAATATCTGATTTGAAGGTGCAAAGTTTATTTTTAAATATTGCAAAGTCTTTCAGCATATTTAAAAATAAACACAGAAGGCGAGCTCTATATGTACGAATTTAGGAGATGGAGAGCTGGGACCTGTTTCTCTTGCCTGCAGCACTGAGAAGACCTGCAAGAAATGCCGTAGCTCCAGGATTGTCCCTAAGGAGGTGGGAGTATGGCTGCTCAGGGCTGGTGCTGGGGCCTCTGCGTGGTGCCCCCTCTTCCCTGTCCCCCACAAAACGTCGACTGGTGACTGGCAAGAGGAGCTTGTGAGCAGGAGTGAGAACTTGAGCTCGTGAGGAGCTGAGAGACTGTATGGAGGAAGGGTGTGAGATGTGGAGGTGGGATGTGCTGTCCTGTAGGAGCAAGTGAGAAGAAAGGGGGTGTCGGAAGGCTGTGGGGGGAGGCAGGGGAAGAAGACAGTAGAAGGGGTGACTTTTCAGAGGTGAGAAATAATACTGGAAGTGCACATTCCCTGGGAAAGGAGAGAGAGGAGAATGAGGAGAAATTGCAAAAGCATAATTTACTGGTTCAGGGACTGAACTGACAGTTCTGCAATTAACTACAATTTACACTCCCTTCCGTCGCTGAAAATTGAAGAGTGGGAGAAGTAGAGCAGTATGTCTGGGTTTTTTCCAGACCTGTTATTAGCTCCCAAGGTAGCTTTGCAAGCCTTCTTACAGGATTTCTTAAATGGTGCAGATGAAAAGGCAGGCAGCATTCAAAAGTCACACTAGGAGAAGTATAGGTCTTCAGCAGCGCTGAGCAGTAATTAAACTTGATAAAACACCCACTGCTAGATTTGTAGTACCTGTGTCTTCTGATGATCTCAGATTTGTGGTATCTCTTGGAACTGCCAGACTAAAAAAATGCAGGAAGTTTCCGGCAAGTGTCTGGAGGGGTATTCCTAATGAAATGTCTGGTAGTAGCTGAATGGAAGAAGGCTCTCAATCCCAAAGAAGGAAATGTGTATTTTAGTAATTCACAGATCCCAAGGGTGGTAGTTCTCAATTAAATTTTTGCTGTGCTTAGGGAGGGGGTGGAAAGCAAGCTGGCCAGAGTAAACTCATGGGGACGTGGTTTTCATCAGTACACAAAAAATAATATTTTTTGTGGTATCAGTGCATACAGCTATGGAGCTGCTTTGGACATACGCAGGACTTGGTGTCTTACAAAACTACAGAAAAGAGGAGGGACACAGATTTTTGGGTGGTTCTTTCAGCTCGTTACTTCTATGAGTATCCTGAAATAGAAGGAGAAATTGCACTTTCAGACATGATCAGTAAGAAAAGCCAGCAACTTCCTGTAACTAGCTCCTTATTTATTTGTTAAAGCTAAAGATTGCCTGTCTCAGAGGTTTCAGATCTTTAGCTTGATTCAACTACCATTCTTCGTCTCATTGTTGTCTTGTAGCTTTAACCAGTGTTGGTTGCGGTGAGTTTTTTGGACCTTTGGTCTAGATAGTGAAGACCGCAGCCACCACATGGGTAGTGACTGTGGGCTTTCCAGTTTTGCTAGCAGCTTGCAATTTGAGCTAAGTATTCTTTTTTTTTTTTTTTCCTTTTTCCTTTGCTGCTTGCTTTTACCACTTTCTGTGGATTTTTTTCCCTTCTTTGTTTCTTTCTGTTTGCTTCCTAGCTTTCCTTGCTCCTGTTAATTCTCTTTATCACTTTAGTTCTAATTGTTATTTCAATTATTTTATAGCATTACAGTTCCGTATTCAAAACCCTGGTCATTAGATAGATACCACTAGGTCTTGATAAATTCCTTCTACTTCTCACTTTTTTCTAACAATTATTATGTTGTAAAATTTCAAGAACAGGGGTTTCATCTTTGAGAGCTGTTCAGTCCCCAGCATGTTTAGGTTGTTACAGTGTGAGGCTGTTCCTGTTTGGTTTTTTTTTTTTTTTTAATATAAACAATCTTAAAATGCTGTACATATAATAAAGTGAAAACATTACCTTATGTGAAGTTTTCATAGTATTGACTGAGATGGCAAAACATTTTAATGCATGTAACCTTGTATGAAAAGAGCTGTAGTAATGAAGTTGAGGCATCTAGGCTTCTGTGACTTTCCAAATCATATTGAGTAGTCAATGCTGAAACATCATTTGTGACCTTCAAGATGCAAATCATTGGCTGCTTTATTGTGAATGGTGATAATTTAGAACTGAATCATTCTGATGTAGGAGCTGGAAATGTTGCAACTGGCTGAGCTTTGGCTTGAGGTTAACCAATACTTTTCTAATGAAAGCATAGAAGAAGGGTGCTGTCCCCCGAAGTGGTGGTGGTGGTAGTAGTGCATCTTGAATATTGGAGCCTGGCTCTTCCAAAAAGGGCCATATTTTGGACTTTTCAGTGTTACTGTGGTATATTAATTCTTGTAAATGCGAGATAGAATTACTAAAATGTTGAAGGAGGTCCATAGTACTATAGCTTAGAAACCAGTTCAAAATGCCTAGTGTACAATATTTGCTATGTAATTGGTATATTTGTATGCTTGCCCTAGGTTGTGGTGCGCTGGCAGGTGTGTTGATGGTGACAGGTGGTAATAGCAGCGTCCCTTGCTGTTGTAGTTAACAAATAAGGTTAAATTTGGCAACTCCTGTTGTAAGCTGTTGTGCAAGAGGTGTCTGATCTCCACAGGGCACCCTTTGCAGGCTTGAGAAGCTGGTGGTAGTAGGTAGGGTACCTAGAATTGATGAATCTTGAAGAAGCTGATGGAAGCACTTGGCTACTTGGGGTGAACACTTACGGATATTTTTCTCAACAATGTATGATTACTGGGCAATACAGAATATCTTACTAGAATTGGAAGGCCCTTCTTAGCCAAACTGATGTCAGAGGAAGTAAAGAGCAGACCATTTTATATATATAACCCCCCCACACACCTTCTTCCTCATGATTTCTAAAGCCTCCAGTTTCACAATTCCTGGGTTGAGTTGCTCAGCAGTTAGCTTGTTCACAGAATTAAGTAGTTTGTTCTGGAGAGCTGCTTGTTTGTGTTTTAGAAAAATCTTAGGGTTTTGTTTTTTTGGTTTTTTTGAGTTGGCTCCTACATGAATTGAATTTTACTTAGTCCATTTTGCCCTGAATCTGAAGCTTTCCAGGCGTACAACTGGCCTGTAGCTGGAGAAAGAAAGCAAGAATGTAAAACCAGTAAGCGTTTCAGCTGGAGAGTTGGGGGGATTGGGTAAAGAGGGGCAGTCTAAGGGTTGGTTTTTGGCAGCCTTTTTACGTAATTGACAATTTATTGTGTATTTAGATGATAAACCAAGAAATTCTCCTCCTCCCAACCCCTCAAAGACAACATTCTTTAAACTTATTTCTAAGTTAGCTTTCCTAAAAATCCAGTAGGGAGCATTCACTCTTACAATCATTAATATGCCTTGTGATGACTTTCTTGCCTCTTGTACCCCCTCTCCTTTCACCTTGGCTTTTTATTCTACCTGAACATAATTGCTGATTCATGAACGTGCTTATTATTCATGTACTTACCTTCCAGCATGTGAGTAATCCCCGTTTATATGCATCAGGTTAGGTGTGTGCAAGTGTTGGCAGGATCTATGCCATGCATACTAAGGTCTTTGAATCAGACAATGTCTTCAGTAAAGTACTGCTTGTCACTTGGGCCTCAGAAAATGGGGCTGATGGCTGTTTGCTTCTCAGTGCTTTGTGTAGGAAAACGGAGGTGTAGTATAGGTGCATGTGTTTTTCCCTGAGGAATGATATAAAATGTAGTTGGAATTCTGGACTTGGTGCAGGTGAGCTATGTCCTGTTGATGTTGGTGCACCCAAATCCTTGCTTTTCAAGGATGTTCTTTCTTTCCGAGACAGGCTGGCAGGTGTGTGTTTGCATGGTTTTCTTTGGAAGCATCAAAACTTTTGGAGTGGGGGAATAAAGCTAGTGTGGTAAACGTCCGTATCAAAATTACCAAGTACAACTGCTAAATTGCTACATAGATGTTCATGTGTTATTTTAATAAGCATAAAATGATATTTAGCTCCTTTATTGTTTCTGGTTTTTTGTTTGTATTTATTATCCTTGTGGATAGCTTTCTCCTGTTGCATGTATTTGTGGAAATATAACTCTAGGAAGAGAGACTTTTGAGGCTCAGGTAACCATGGGTCTTGCTCTTTTGGAGCACTTAAATGATTTCAGGTCATCTTCCTCGCTTATGATCTTGCAGAAAGAGGGGTTGATTGATTTGTTGGGAGCTCTTCAGCTACAAGTCGACAGGAGACTGACAGATGTGGGTTTAGTGACTTCTTTCAGGAAAGCTTCTTGTTATACAGTTTTAAAGTTCTCTTAAACACTTCATACATGATCTTGTCAGCATTTGCAATCATTTTTAAGGTCTACTTTGCATTTAGATCATGAAGATCTGTTTTTCAAGTGGTGCGCAAGTGAATGTGTGTTTAATGGAGGTGAAATCAAGCTATCTAAAGGTTTTCTCTGAGACTATATGCATCACCCCAATGAAAATATTCAGGTATTAACTTCAGTTTTTAATCTTTAAAATAGTCATGAATGTCCAATCTGTTTTTTTCCCTTCTGAATGCTTTTATGAGAAAGTGGGATGTTATTTGAGAGCTCGCTTAACCTTTAATTTAAGATGGGTGTGTTGTATTTGTAACAGATTTGCTCTCTTAGTTTGTTAAAGGCCATTTGGCTTAAGTAGGTGTGGTTAAAAATAATATAAAAAGCTTAAGTCTTAAACAAAACCAAGAAACCTCAAACAAAAAAACCCCAAACAAGTCTTAGAGACTTTCCCTTGTAATTGATCAACTGGCTTGTTGCTGTCAGCTGCTCCATCATGTAGTTCTTGAGTTGGGCTGGACTCTGAGCTATGTAGGAACAACCTGAATTTTAGAAATAATACAATCACAAAAAGCAATAGTAAACCCCCTCAAAATCTCAAGAGAGATGCTCAAGAGGGAGTTCACTCTCTGTTATATTGCTTTCACCTTAAAGTGTTGGGGTTTCTTTCCCCTTTTAATAGAAAAGAGTATTAAAAATACAACTTTCTTGTTCGGCCTCTTTCCTGCTTTCTGCGGCCATGGTCCTTGGGATGCTCAGACTGCCTGTTTGTTTCCTCTTTATTTAGATATACTGCAGCAGCTTTCCTTTGATGCTCTGCCAGTGTGCAGGCAGCCTTTGCCTTTTTTGCTGGAGGAATGTAAGTTTCCAAGGCTTCTAGTTGCCATTAGGAAAGGACACTTTCTGTAAGATGCATTGACTACCTCTTTAGGTTAAGGGTCTGATTAATCTGCCTTAATGGGTTAAAAAAATCCCCAACCCTGTTGAGTAACATGAGGCTGACTTAGGTATAGACTGCAGACACGAACTTTGAGATATTTAGTGAGTTATTTTTCTAAATTGATGGCCTCGAAAATGTGTAGGCCAGCACTTTAAGGTACACTACACTCTCTCATAATTCAAATATATTAATCTGTTACCCTGGTTCACGAACCTTTCCTGTTTTTCTGGCATCTTTGCAGTAGTCAGGAGTATTTTGTGAGCTGCGTTGCTGCAAGTGGCAGGGCAATGTTTTGACTGAGGAGGAGAATGTTCCTTGATAACACTGAGAAGCAGTTTAGGATACTGAGGTCAGAGTTGCTTTTTGCCTCAGGTTTTCAGGACTTTGTAGGATATCAAAAGTATTGGTATTAATATGAAAATCAGTAAATACATGAAGGAAATTTTCATCTGGCAGGGCTGGTGACAGTCCTGTTCGGTACAAGGTTGTTCGGCTGAAACCTGTGTGTAATGTGTGCTGGACTGGAAGAAAACACAATGTGTAAATATTAAGCTGTTTTTCTATCTCTGGCTGACTTGATCTTCAGTGATCTGCTGTGCATACATGACTTGCATAAAATTTCATTTGCCAGGGTGTATCCCATTATATTGTCTAGAATGTCAAATCTCTAATTTTAGAGCCAACTATAGCAAATTCATTAAGTCCTGCAATAAGCCAGCTGGTTAGTATGGCTTTGGTACTGAACTTTTACTCTTCTGGGGCCCCTGATTTCTTCCTTTCCAGTGATAACCAGAACGTAAGGGCAGGCTGGTGAAACTGTAAGGGTTGCAGCATGGCCATTACCTGGCTACAGTGATGAGCAGTTTACTGCGGGTACTGAGCTATATGGTGTGCTCCCATGTAAGGAATTTCAGGGTGCTACACTGCGTGTTGCTCAGCATCTCTGGAAAGTTAAGTTCTTTTAAAATTCTTCTGCATCTCTGCATTGCAACAATATGGTGTCGAGTTTATCAGTTTTGCTCTGAATCTGTTTAGTTTTCTCCCGGACACGTGAACCAGATCGCATCTGAGGGTTGTAGTAGCTTGTGTGGGGAATCCATGTAAAACGTTCTGTGGATTCGTCTCATCAAATGCATTTATATGTGCATCTTTGTGTGTGGAAATTTGTAATACGTGCTGCTTTAGTGATGAAAAACACTTTGGGGGGGAGAAATTTTTATATTGAAAGTAGATGAGACTTCTAAAGACCTGTTCTCTTATTGAAATGATTTAGCTTATTCTTAAAATATATTTAAGAGAACAATGAACCCAGAATTGAAGTTTTGCTAAAGTATGCTTGCATAGATTATCATTATTGTGTAAGACAAACCCAGAGTAATCACTAAAACCATTTTATAGCACATTGTTGTGAAATAATAGCCTGTTAAAGATAATAAATTTGCCATGGCTAGAGCTTCCCTGGTCTTCATGACAGTGAGAAGAGGTGACTTTGGATCACTGGGACTTGAGGATTTCTGACCTTGTAGATTAGATCATGACACCTTGGCCTTTGATTTAATTCCAACTGATATCAGACGTCGGATAGTATCCGCATTTTATGTGGAATTCTTAGTATTAAAAAAGCTTTCTTTTCTAGATGTGTTTCAGAAAATCACTGAGTGTGTGCTTAATATTCTTAATGATTTCAGCAGAACTTTGTTAGCTTATGGAGGGGAGTCTTATTTGGCTGGTTAATCTCCCTTCTCTATTTTCTGCTGTCCTCATGGGTTTTTCGGTTTGTATGGGGTGTATTGTGAAGATAGGCTTCTCGGCTTTCCCGACCGAGCACTCCATATCCTTTCATGATGCTGGTCTTAGGGGACCTGTTCTGTATATGCACTAATGCACGCACACAGACTTGCACATCTTAAAAGGTGATGAAGTGGAATATGCTGCTTTAAGTGATTTCTTTAATCTTGTTTAATACTACAGAATTTTAATGTAAATGTATTTTTTTGTGTGTTGTTCTCCCCACCCCTTTCAGCAGTGTGATTTAAATAGAGCTTTTAATGATGGCAAGATACTGTATAACATTGTAAACTGAAGAACCCAGGAGCCACTTCTCTGATCTCTACTTTTGCTTTGTAGAAGATAAACATGGAAGAAAGCACTAGTAGGACAAATAACTCTGCATTCCCTTAAGAGATATCCTTATGTTAACAACTTTGTCAGTGAGACTCAGAATAGAGAACAGTTACTTGTTTTTCAAAATAAAATAAATTCTGATTTGAAGAAATTACATAAAATGCACATGTCCAATATTTATGTTCTGAAGTTATTCTGGATAGCAAAGTTTTTCTGAGCATTTGCAAATAAAGGCAATAAATAGGTGTGGCGTGTTGGGAAGTTGTAACGAAGCATCTGCGTCTTTGACTGTTGAATTGCAAGGTTCACCAGTGGCTAGGTTTTTCCAAAAAGGACTTGAAAGTTCTTGAAGAAATAAACTTGTTTCTGAGTTTTGTTATGATGGACAAAAGTGATTTAGGGAAGTTAGTATGTCTGCTCCAACAGTTGGGGGCTTTTTTTTGTGTGGTGGGGTTTTTTGGTGTTTTTTTTCTTTTGTTTTGTTTTTCTTGGTAAATAAGTGCGTTGTAAATAACTCCATATGCAGCCTTGCATATGTACATAAAATTTGGGTTTGTCAAAATGCTTGTTCATATCACAGGTCATACTGAAATTATGTGGGTTTTTAAAAAAAAACTTACTTCAAAGCAAGTGCTTTGTGGGTTTTTTATGGTTTTATTAGCTTACTGAAATACATATACGTGTGTGTGTATATATATGTATAAAATTTTCCCTATAACCTTTCTCAGATCAGGAGTAGGGTTTAAATAAAGAAGCTTTGAGTCCTTGAGAGTTTCATTCTGTTGTCTCTATCAGGTGTAGTGCATATCTGCATTTTTTGCTGGAAGTGGCATCACAGGGAAAAGCTGTTATTCTGAGTCTTCTAGACAGCTCTGTGTTCACTAAGAGCTTCATTAAGAGTGAACCTGCTAATGCTTAAGCTAAGAATGCTAGTAGAAAAAAAAACAATTTCAGCTTCAAATAATCCTCCTGAAAAATAGCCTTTTAAAGAGAAGCTCTCTTTGCCATCTGCCTTCTTTCATTTTGGCCATTTTTGGATGTCAAAGCTGAACATCCAGCATTACTGATGTTAATTGCTGTGCCTTAGTTTCCTAGTGCAAAAATTGGGAATAAACGTCTTTGAGGTAAGTGTGAGAATGCTGTAAAGTGAATGACCACCTCTGAAGGGCTCGGGAACTTGTGCTGTGGAGAAGAGGGTAAATGATGTGTATTCAGAGCAGGATGTGAATAATGTATTGTTAAGAAAGTACGAGGCAACTCATGGCAAGTACTCCATTCCTGATGAAAATCAGGTGGAGTTCTATGACAGGGGAAAAAATAGATCAGGGGCAATTATATGTGCTTACTTAAGCCCTGAGCTTGTTTGCAGAGCTAGGTGACCTTTCATAGGCTCGTGTTGGGGCTAAGATTTAACACTGTTTTCAGCCTGCCTTGCAACTTGAGTGTTCCAGGAGCTCTGGGTCAGAGGAGAGTGTGCCAGCCAGCCAGGGCTTGGGGTCTCTCTGCTTCGTAGCATGGGTGGAGTGATGATGAGCTTCGCAGAGATTTAGGGCTGAGAGGTGGAGTGGGTGGTTGGGAGAAGCGAGAGCAAACTTTTTGAACTTCCTCTGCAATGGCGATTGTGAGCGTTCCCTCTTTGCTTTGATACAAAGTCAATTAAGTTAGCTGAGATTATCCTCATGACCAGTTGGAGTTTGCATGAAGAATCCCCTGCCATATTTAAGAAGTGTTTAAAACTTTTTTACCAGTAACAGTTGTTGCCGCTTTAGTAAACGATGTCTGGGTTTGGCATACCAGTTTGAACACAAAAATGAAAAGTCGAGATGCTTGTTGAGCCAAAGTCCAGGGCTTGGGCATGGCCAGATATCAAGTGATCCATAATTGAAAATGTGTACGAATGCCCTTAACTCTAGTGTGTTCTTAAATTTGTCAGTTCATGACTCTAAAGTTAAGAATTCACCTCTGAACCTTTTACCAGATTTGACCTCCATTACGTAAGTTGATTTTGTCATTACTTTTTCAGCTACTGTGTAAAACTCATACAAAAAGCTCTTTGTGGTGCTTGGGTGATGTAGTTGATTTCCCCTGCTTGGGTGGGATAACTGTGGTAAAATGGGCAGTGCAAATTTACTGATAATCTTTGCTGCTACTTTCAGATATGCAAATGATTCACAGATGATAATGGAACGTGAATCTACTCGCAGATCTGAAATGGAAACCTATTAACACTTACAACATACAATCTTAATACCGCTTTCAGACACTAAGCAGAAAGCATGTTCATGGGTTTGCAGTTAGTGGAAAATGTCAAAGTAGCTGTCATATGCCTTGCTATTGGATGGTCCTGTTCAATGCTGATGCTGTAAGAAAATGGGAAATTCTAGTTATTTGAGTTTGTTTATTATTCTATAGCCTGTTTAGACATGGGATTGCAAAATTTGTCCTCTGAGTCTGAATGTAAAGATGTCAGTTCACTTTCATGTGAAAAGTTGATTCTTAGGTGGAACAGGGTATTTTTGTCTCTTTCTCAAAATTGGCAAAATTCGCTCATTTCTATGAATGCATGGATTATAGCAACAGTAACGAATTGAAGACTTGTGGAGATGGTTTCTGTCATTCAGAGGAAACTAAATATGTGAATGTGAGCGCTATGGCAGAGCAGATCATGCATTACGAAAACATAAATGACTTGCCAAGTTAGATCGTATTTTTCTTAGAATTTATGTTCCAAATGATATTTTTTTTCAGCAATTCATCTCAATTTACACTCTCAGAATGGTGGTAAATGGTGCAGTTTTGCAGTTGAGGAGGTTTGAAGCAGAGAAGGGAGGAGTTCATCCCAAAGGACAGAAACGAAGCTGGGAATGCAGTACCTGCTCCAGCGCTCTGTTAGTGCAGCCCATAGAAATAGGAGTGCAGTTGTCATTATTTTCAAAATTAGTGCCTTAAAATACATGACGCAAACTAAAGCTCGTATTAAAGTGCCGTGGCTGTATCACAGTAGCTGTGTCTTCCTGGTATATTTTGACAAAAATAGCCTACCACCCAGTACAAAGAAGCAATACAGGAAAGTCTGCAACCTCTCCCAGTGGCTTACTGCTGATGGACTTTGTAATTACATTTGTCTAACTCTATCTGTACCCTGCTCAGCTAGAGGGTGGATTTAAGATTAATTGTATGATGGAAGATCCTGGCTTACAGCTATATCTTTATTAGAATTTACAATCCACTTTACATAAAAATATCTGAAAAGTCTTTTCTAAAAGAATGCTGATTATAGGGCAAATGAAAACATTTTGATCTTTCTTTTTTCATAATTTGGGAATAACTTAAGTATATATAAATATATTCCCATGCCATCTGGTTTATTTTTCTTTTCATCTTGCTCTTGGCTTCTGTCATCTTGCTTATTGCTCTTTGCCTTTTTAATTAGGAGGAAAAAGCAAGTAGAAATGACTTTCTTGTGATCACAGTAGCATTTCAAAGATTATTGAATGCTATGAAAGATAGTACTTTTCTATGTTTTGACATTTACTGCTGTTGAATGTAGCTCTGATATTGATATGAATGTACTAAATCCCTTAGAGCTGGGTATATAATATTTTACTTAGTAACTTTTTTTTTCCTGGAAAATATCATGTTTTTCAGAAATAAGTAATTCAGTTCTTGAACTACAATAGTAAGGTTGACCTATAGTGGTAAGGTTGTTGCATTTAACTCTTATGTTCTGGTGGTGTCCTGGCTGAAATGGGTCTGTTTCTAAAAGCTGTGATTTGGAAGTATTTAATTAAATGTGCAGGAGTTAACATTTACTGTACTCTGGGATCTCTCGGAGAGCAATCTTGTGAAGACTGATAGAGAAATTCTATCTGTACTAATGATTTGGGTAAGAGGAGAAAAAGAAGGAAGATAGACACATCTTTTGTTTGGATTAATCTCATGTGCTACACTGTAACTTTAGAACAGATTTATTTTTTTTTTTAAACTTTTTAAAACCAATATTTTGGGCCCAGAAGATTTTTTTCAGGTGAAGTGAACAGCCTTATATGTTTGGGGGGAGGGGGAGGGAGAAGGCAAAAAAGAAAAGTTCTGTGTGTGTATCCTAAAGTCCTTAAACAGGACCACTTAAAAGGTTCAGTTCAGTTTAACAAGGTGCGTAAGCATCTGCTCCTCTTAAGCATGAGAACACTTCCTCTCTTAGGTTTTATAATGATATTGCTGCTTGCGTGAGTTAAGATGTTTAAATATGACCTTAATGTTGTTAAACCAGTGCCTGAGTTCCTGATATGATAATTTGCAAACAAAATTTGCTTTCTTATAGTGTCAGTTGCATTCCGATTGGTTTGGCAGCATTTGAAAGTTAAATGCCCTAGCTTGGTGCTTCCTTGCTCCTGTTGAAGATCCTACAGAATGATCTTACATGTGAAAGATGATGCTGGACTGAAGGAAAGTGTCAAAAATATTTTTCAGAACTCAGGGGTTCTGTATTTTTAGTTGAAACTTTGCATTAAATACCTAAATCAATGGGTAGTATCCTTTTTTAAGTTCCTTTAAAAATTAGGAGAATGAAGTTGCTTTTTAACCAGGACATAATGTAGATTTTGAAAATATGGGGGTTTGTATTCCAATTGTAAGTGTTACCAACTTTGTTTTCTTATCTGGTTGGTTGTTGTTTTTTTTTTAAAGTACCATTTATAACACCAAGTTCTCATGCATTTTACCGTTATGTAGCAAACTACCCAAGGTCTGTGTTTTGCCACAGAAGGAAAATAAAGCCAAGTAAGTCTGATGTTCAGGGTGTTTTACAGCTGGCCAGAGGTGGTCAGCGTGAACCCCCAAGTACAGGATTGCGAGAAGGCCTGCCATAAGACTGTGAGACGTGATTATGTGACCGCTCAGAGTAGCTGACTTGAGCTAATCTCTGACTAGCGAATGATCTTTAGCTGTACTGGAGCCATGCTAAGACTTAGTGAAGAAGTAAGAAATCTGATCTGATTTTTTACTACTGGATTATCTAAGAACTTTTTTCTCTTTGATTAAAAGAGTGGCATGGTGTAGGGGTGTCTTGATGTCTTGGCCCTATTTTTCCTTGCTTCAAATCTGTCTTTAATAGTTTTGCACACACATTTGGAATTGGTGGTTGAAAGGGAAAGTTGTATCTTGGGGAGTGCCATTACTGAGAGAGGAAATAGTCCTTCTGGAACAGCACCGTGGGGTTTGAGCTGATGAGAAGGGCAGTGTCATGTGGTGGGATAAATGGTGTTGACACTAGCAGTGTCTATAGCAGAGAAGAAAGCACAACTGGGTTTTTTTTGTAAGGAGGCATGTCTTAATTTTTTGTTTATAGTATATGTACAGAACTGAGAAGCTTTACTTTGTGCTGATTATACTTTCTGAAGGGAATGTTGTACTGTATTGCTGCAGCTTGAGTGTTTTTGGCAATAGGGTGTGATTTTTGTCTTTGCTAATTACTCCACAGCTGTTCACCCCCTCCTCATCAGCAACTCAATTAACATGGTTACCTGGATCTTTAAGAGAAAGAACCACAGTATGTATTCTTTGCAAACTAAAATTATGTTACATGTTTGTTAAAGGTACTTAGCTCATCTCAGGAATTGCACTTTAATTTGGCAGTAAGCTTTATACAGTAAAAACCAGTGTTGTAGTTATTTCCCTAGATTTGGGGATAATTGAAAGCTAGTTTTGCAAAGAAGCCAATAATACAGTTTTATAAAGGGGTTGTACCGCACGACTAAAATTCATCTTTGAGTGACCTGGTAGAACTTCTGTAGCACTACACCAACACATCCTAATTGTCTGCTCAGGTCCCAGCCAGCCTTTGTTGTCCCACAGACCAAGGTAGGGTACTGGGCCAACTGGTTCAGCTGCCACCCTGGAGCTGGCTTAGAACAACAGCCCTTTGTTGCGCACTGGGCTGGTTGGGCTGCTTAAGGACCGGGGAACCTGCTGGCCAGGGCCCTCTTCACTTGTGCTTCAGTAAAGCATGCCGTTTGGGTTAGGTTTCCACTGGTAGCACAAAGTCCAGGGGATATCTATGGTGTGTTTTGTTTGGTTTTGACTGTGAAGGTGCCTGCTCTGTGCTATGTGCACAGTATGACAGTATTTCCTGGGTGGATTAGCAGACTTTAGACTGTTCAATTTGTGCTCTCGCAGGTATTCTGCTTATGTTTTAGCTTATACCAGTGATGTTTCTTGTAAAAGCTTACTAGGAGATTTGTTTGGGTGTGGTTTTTTTTTTTTTTTTAAATTTATTTTTAAATGCTTTTCTTCAGCAACTCTTGGACAAAGACTTCTACTCATTTATAGCTAAAGCTAATTTTAGGATGCCTTCTTCAGACTTGTATGGATAAATGTCCTGGTATCAACCCCAAAATTTTAAAGAGAAAAATGTTGATACATGCACACTATCTTGTGATTCTGAGGATTTGGAAAACCAATAATTTGGGTTGTTACAGAGATGTTGCTTTATAAGGATATTGTCATGCCTGGAAGCATATGAAGGATTTTGAAACTGTATCTAAACTGATTTGTATGTAAGAAATGAATTTGTGTTGTATTTATTCAGACATTGCTCCTAGGATTGTTAGTGCTGATTCTACATCTTCTTGCCACTTTAATACAAATACATTCCGCAGGTTGACTAATAGAGTAGCAGTAATACTTGGTTGTTCAGTGTACATAACTATAATTTCTTTAGCTCCACCCCACCCCACTCCCCGCAGCATTAACTTACATTTTTAAATCAAAGAGACTAAGCTAAATAGTTTGTTTGATACATATGCATAGAATATATGTTGGTCCATGTACAGTGTTTGGAAAAGTAGTTTGGCTGCTTTTAATAACCCTTCCCTTGTGCTTTTTTTGGATAGTTTGTTATTCTGATTTTTTTCAAGCTTGCATTAACTCATCCTTAAGGCTTGTTTCATGTTATGTGCGCTTGTTTGCTGGTCTCACTCATCCCAAAAACAATGCTGAAGAGTGCAACAAATACAATATTGCTATAACTTAGTGAAAATAATGAAAATCAAGTGTTATGCAGGCAGCACCTGAAACCAGGTGATAATGACTATGGTTATTAAGCAGACTTGTCTGGTTCTAATCAGACCTGTTTGTGGAACACAGACTTGATGAGGAAGACAATAGCAATGTGATAATGACAAAGCTTTGCTGGGTTGGGAGGACTTAGGAGCAGCATATATGAGATAGCATCTGTATGATCAACCTGTAATCTTTTGGAGTGGAGATGGAAGATGAGTTGGAAGAGAGCAGAAGCAGAAATGCGTTACTGTAAAGCTGCACTGAAAGGTATTGGAAAGTTGAGTGGTTGCATTGGTGCTGAGTAGCTTTGCGGGCTCTTTGGTGGCTATTCTTTTGGCTTTCTGCTTGGTTTTGAAAAGGAAATGGAAAAAGGATGTGAAACATTTGGAGTAGTGTTTCTTTTTTCCTTTCATAATGCCTTTATGCTACCCTTCTCTCATTCTGAGGGATTTGATTATAGCATTGATCTACATCTTGAACAGCAGATTGATGTATTTCAGCCATTCTTTGCAGTTGTTTGGCTGTAAAATACAGAAAGCTGCTGTTTACAAGCAAGAACTAATTGAAATAAATTGCCAAAATTCCTCTAAAGAAGGAAGAACAGTTTTACTGGCAAATTAAACAGTCTGATGTCCAATCCAGCCATTACCTTATGTGGTTCCTGGTAAGAATTGCGCAGCATGAAGAAGAGAAACATTCTGAGACTGAAATTGGGCTTTTCTGGTGGTTTGATTTGTGGCAGTGTCGTAACCCACTTCCTTCTTTTGGTGTTCAGTAGCATGGGAAGCTCTTCAGCTGAAGTCCCAACCACCTGGGCTTCCTGTGGTTGTTTTGAGACTTATTAAAAGCCACAGACAGGGGAAGAGAATTCTTTTTTCTTTCAAAGAAAAGTACTTGGTTTTCTGTTCTGTCCTGTGTGTGTTGTTCCTCCCCCTCCCCCCAAAAAATAGTTATATCCTTCTATGTCCTGTGGAATAATTTCTTCTTGAGCTGTATTATCTTTTTATCTTTGTACAGAACCTGTAGCAGCCAATCCTGTTACCTATCTTTTCAGATGATATGTTGGTTCCTACACAGCTTTTCTGGAGATGAAGTTAAATGATTTCTGGTAATAGATGGGCAATAGCTAAAACAGCTCATTGAAAAATTGTTAAGAATGTCATTGGTCTGTGTGTGTCTTGTACTAAAATCATAGTTTGATAGAAAGGAAAGGTCCTTCTAAGTGTGATGTTGAAGTTCTGGATTTGCAAGTGTGATGTATAAATTTATACTTTCCTCCATTTATAATCATGTATGGAGGATATAGTCTTACTAGCAGCTGAGACTGAAAAACCAAGGCATTGAAAACCTGGCTTTAGACAACTAGGGCTTTCTATAAATGACTTCTTTGTAAAGGGCATTCTTGCTAGGCACCACCTCAGACATGCTCTTTTCATTGCTGTATCCCCCTGCTTTTTTTCATTCTTTGTTTTAAAGGTCTTGCAGAACTTTTCCTGGAAATCCCATGGGAGAGTTTGTATTGGTGGTGTTTCTAATGAAGTCTTGAGTTTGCAGCTGCGGAATCAAATGGAAATTGCTGTGCTTTGAACATGCCACAACCAATATTTTGGATGGAGTGAAGGGCATTAATGTTTAGCTTTTCCTGTAGAAGTTAATTTATCATCACAATGTTGGTTCTGCACCATGTGTGTAGAATGGGGCATGGCTGAAAGTGTCAATTCTGAAGCTTGCCAAGCTGTTCTAGAAGACCTGGTTGATTGAAGGCATAAGTGGGGCTGCAGTTTGGAGCTGCTGGTTTTAATGAAAGTCTTGTTCATAATTGAGCTTCTTTTGAAAAAATACTTTGAATGAGATGTGCTGTTTTTTTCTGAGATAGAGTTAATTTTTTCATAGTAGCTATGTTTTGCATTTGTGCTGAAAACTGTTGATAATTCAGGGATGTTTTTGTTACTGCTGAGCAGTGCTTTCACAGAGCCAAGGCCTTTTCTGCTCCTCACCCCACCAGCAAGTGGGCTGTGGGTGCACAAGGAGTTGGGAAGGGACACAGCTGGGACAGCTGGCCCCAACTGACCAAAGGGATGTTCCATACCATATGGTGTCATGCTCGGCATATGAGGGCTGGGGGAAGGAGGAGGAAGGAGGGGATATTTGGAGTGATGAAGTTTGTCTTCCCAAGCTTTTGCTTTACCTATTAAACTGTCTTTATCTCAACCACATGTTTTCTACTTTTACTCTTCCAATTCTCTCCCCCATCCAGCTGTGGGGGGAGTGAGCAAGCAGCTGTGTGGTGCTTAGTTGCTGGCTGGGGTTAAACCATGATATGAGAAAAGTGAGATGTGTAGCTAATGTTGAAACATTTTTGTACCCACACACACACACACGGGTTGTTAGGCATATCTGTAATGTATACCACTGCAAGACATTCAGACGAAGGAGATTTATTTTTAAGCTTTATTTACTGAAGATGTGAAACCCACATAATACCCATTCTCAGTCCTCTTATTTGTACAATAGTTAGTGTAATATTTCGGTAGCGAGATCAGACTTCAGAATGAGCAAATTGCAATAAATTCACAGGATTCTGTTTTGAATAGTCAAATAGCATTTCATCCTACATATCAGCTGCTTATTCTACAAAAAAAAAAAAAAAAGTCGTCACTAAGGAGGAAAATAAGAGTTAGGTGGTGCACAGCAGTTGTCTTCTGGGGCTGTCCTGAGATGGTGGTGTGCCCCCTGCAAGCTGTAAAGAGATCTTCTGGCTGTGTTGAGGACAAATAAGCAGAATGGGGACCACATTTGCCTTTGTGTGAAGTTTAAGATTTCAACAGTCAGCAGCTTCTTTTTCTGTCCACAGGCAAATGTAGGGACAGAGTCCTGCGACAGCGTGAAGAACGTTTGGCTTTACTGTTTGCTTCGCTGACACGGCACTTACATAATGTGAGACAGGCATCTTATGAGGGAAATAAACTTTATTTTTGCTGTGTTTTAGATTACGATGTTTATGGATTTGGTAAAAGATGAAATGTTAGCATATACATTTGTCTTTTAGTCTAGTAAATGGCAGTTGGCACCCCCTGTCATGGCACCATTCTCTGAGCAGACGTAGGAATATCAAGACAAATGAATATTGGCTCCAGCTGTAGCTCTGGTTTCCCAGGTTCTCAATTTCATCCCTTTCTCCAGCAGTCTAAAAGCACTCTCAAAGCTCGCTCTTATAAACTTTTTGCTACATCCATTCCTCTGTAGTATTTTCATTCAGACAAATAAGTGCAATCTTCTAGGCCTTTTGAACCATAATAGTACCATGTTGGGGCTTCTGTCTTGGTAGCAGGGCGGGTTTTATCATTCCAGTTTTCTGTGTGTGTATACAAGCCATGCTGACAGCTTTCCTGTTTGTAGCTAAACACGGAGGCAACAGGACTTTTTAAAATGAAAGTCGTGGTTTGTTCTTTAGGACTTTTGGTTCATGAATCTTATTCCTTTTGAAACAGATTGTTACAGCTTTAATGTTACTTAACTACACCTGTGAAAAGTGTATGCATGCTAAATTGTGATTGAAGGTTTTACTATCCAGGATTTCATTTGCTTTGAGGTTGCTGAAAATTTAGTGGAAAAAAGCCCATATGCTGACATTAATTTTTGGTTTTCAAATTGATGTTTTACTGTCTAGGTTTTAACTTGCTATGTGTTAGCATAATACCAAAATGCATGGAAAAAATGTCACCCATTCAGAGATTTATTGTGCCTTACATGGCTGTGACTTATTTTCTGGATTTTTCTTGTACTATACCTGCTTCTTGTTGTGGATATGTGAAGTTAGAGAGCTGTGTTTCAGGCTGAGCTGTCACAATGAGATCAGTGGTGTCAGTGGCAGGAGAGCTCTCGTGCCATGGCACTTTTCAGAATGCACAGTCGAGAACTTCCCGGTTTATTCCTTCTACCCTCATTCTTTGTGCTAGTGTCATGACACTTGAGGCTATCTGTGCTTGTACCTTCTAGTTGCAGGGACACAAGAGGTTCCTTCAAGTGCCCTGGAAGTTTGGCATAGGGAGCGCAATACTGAAGAACATAGTACCATTGACATTGCTCCTCGATAGGCGAGCATTTGCTATCACACCCTGGGATTTTCTCCAGGCCTATTCCTGCTGTTAATTAACATACTGCCTTGCAAATAGTCTATTCCCCATGCTTTTTTTCAATCCTCTTCTACCATGCCTGCATCATTCACAACAGTGCAATGTGTTATGGCTATTTCTGGTGTTTGAAAGTTTTACTGTTGGAGAACAGACTCTGAGCCATTGTGAGTGGTATTACTGTGCTGGCAGTTTGTCAGAAAGCTTGCTACTCCCCATTAATTTTGGGGAAAATGCCCAGTAATTTAACAGGTCTTAAGGTTGATGTCTATTTTTTCATGCTGGATATTGCTGACTAAAACTTCTGGCTGTCTAAAACTATTGGTGATCTTTCTTCTTTATTTTCATTGTTTTTGGGGAAAACAATAGATGTATAGTGTACAATGAATGGACATACTGTGTTCTACAGTATTCATCTGAAATTTAAAAAAAATAGAATAATGCTTTCAGTCATCACTAGACAGGTATTCATGTTCTTCTAAATGTCGACTACTGCACTTGGCTTATAATACTGTTGATCTTGCAACTATAGAGGTTTGGAGTAGGGAAACTATAGTTTTTTTGACAGTTTATAGTTTTGGGAAGGTAAATCTAAACCTGCTCTTGCTTCTGTGTATCAGCATTGACATTAATATTTTTTTTTTATTCTTAAGAAATTAATCCAGCCATTCTTAATGTCCTGTGCTAAGATTTGTTAACAGAGAAATGTTGTCATTTGTTGCAAATGAGATCTGTTTAACTTATAACACAAAACCCACTGTGGTAAACTGAATCAAATAAGCCACCCACCTGTTTTACTAATGATGTGTTACCATTTGTTATCATTTAAGACTTCAATTTTTCCACTTTATGAACACATATTCTCCAGATGTAGTGTTATATTTAAGAAGAAAATAAAGTGTGCAAGTGTTTTCTTTCCCTTATTTCTTGGAAAGTAGAAGATATAGGCATGGTTTCTAGTTTTGAAAATAGAATGATAGATTTTTGAGTAGGAGACAGGAATATTGATGAGATGATGTATGTTTTGAAAGATTATCATGCATGTGTTTGGAGCCAAGACTTCTTGGTCTGATAAAAATTGATTGGTTTTCTTTCAGAACACAGCTTTTCTTTCTCTTCTCCAAAAATACGAAACGGAAGAGCCCCCCCCTCCCCACAGCAGTGAAAATCCTTACCTTTTTCTTGCTAAGACAGAAAAAAATTTCTACAAAAAAGTAGGAAAATTAAAGGGGTTGCTTTCAGTAAGAAGATAAACAATGTCTCAGGAAGCAAGTGAAAGATGATGATTAAGAGTTAGGACTAGATCTGTTTCTGTAGTGAGATATAAGGAGGAGATAGGAGCCACCTCCACTTAGGAGGGATGAGCAGAGTACAGGGCCAGCAGGTTTGTTAGGGCTCTGATTTCTACTCATGGGGCACGTGCAGGAGCGTGGGTGCCTCTTTCTATTGTATTCTGCTGTCCTAATGGACCAAGAATAACTTGGCTGATGCCAGTGTGGATTTCCTTATCCTGTTTCTACTAGTTCTACGAGTTGTTTTTCTTCCCTGTCTGATAGGAGGGGAATGGTTCATAAGATCCACTGTACTTTCGAAAGCACAAAGCACATTGCAGTGCCCCTCTACATGTGCCAGTAAAACATGGTGGCCTGGTTGTTTGATCTATAGGCTTTCTGTTTGAATGTTTATCTTGAGCATTTCTTTGAAATATTGAGTCTTCTGTTGTCTTTAGCTGCTGTTATCACTGCTACTTACTTGCTGGATGTTGCTTTTATTTATACTATCTGCTGTTAATTTGTGTAGGTGATAAATGTGCAATTATGCATGTGTGTGAGGGAATCATCCCAAGTCCAAATCTGCCAATGTGTTGTTTCTGATGAATTCTGAACCTTGCTGGCTAGAGGGCACATGCTTGCCATGTAGGCACGAATCAGTGGGTGATCATTTAATCTGTGCAAATATTCTCCCTTTTTATGGTGAGCTGAGGAACCAGGGTGATTACTCTTTAAAAGCACGTAAGTTGTGACTAGAATCCTCTCATCTTGAAAACAATACGGTGCTGAACTACTGAGTGCAAACATGAAGTGATTAATAGTAGTGGTTAGTATTTGCACTTTTATGAGCGCTCACAGGGCTTTGGCCAAAAAGTGGCAGAGGGAGGTAAGTGCTGTAACCAGGCAGGATGCTTGCTTTGTTTTGTTTAATAAAATGTATTTGCCTGATACAGGTTTCTAGTACAGGGATGTTGCCCGCCTATCCAAAGGGCCACGGTAGCTCAGATATTCAAGGTTTCATTTTTCAAAACTTTCCTCATGGCTCTGCTTTCCATGTATAATTGCTTCCAGATGGCATCACCAAAAAGCACTCGAGGCTGTACTTTTTGATGGGGAAACTTCTGACAATTTTAAAATGAAACAGGCTCCAGATCTTCTTGAGCTCAGTTTTCAATTGTAAAGCCGCTCCTGTATGCCTGGGAGGATGCTTCTGCTCAGTTCGTCTCGGATACCTGCAAAGACTGAACAGTCAGCCCCTGTGTCTTATATCTTGTGGAGCTGGTGGCAAGTCACCAGCTACATTTTCTTGTGACGTTGTTGGGTAGCACAGGGAGTTTGCATAGGTAGGGCAGAGACATTAGCAACTCTCCCTCAATTTACACTCTTCCTTCTCCTAATAGTCTACCTGAAGTAGCAATTTCATTGTATTATTTATTATATTATAGGACTTGTTGTTTGTACTTGTTCATGGTGCAGGGGAGCCTGATAGGCAACCCTAGGTGGGTGGAGAGGGTTTGTATGGGGTTTTGTTTGTTTGTTTTCCCAAGTGTTAATTTACATTTGTGCATTGAGTCTCTTCCCTCTGGTAAGGTGTCCAGGGAATGGGGAAAAGCATACTTTATGAAACTGAAAAATAAATGAATGCAACCAACCTCCAAACTCAGACCTGTCAGGATATGTTACTGGATACATACAGAGAACATACTGAAAAATGAGTGCTCTCTAGATTTAATCTCGCTGGTTTATCCCATTGTCCTCATACTGAGGATAGAAGCATACAGGTTATCTGACTTTGCCCATGACCGAAAAAGTTTGGACCTTTCTGAAAGTCTATAAAGGTTTAAATATTTTCTCTGATTGGACGCAAGTTTTCATTATTTGCTTTCAGGGTTCTCGACAGTAGCTTGGATTTCTTTTTCCTAAATTTTTTTTCAGTTATGTCCATTCTGTGTATTTAGGGTTTTTTAAAGTACTGATTTATTAAATATTTCTGGAAGGTTCTCTGCATTTTTAAGTAAAACAGAATCAGCATAAGCATCACTAATTATACAGCAAATGAGGCTCTTCAAATGAGAAGTTGCAGGATTTGTTTTCCCAGCAGGATAAAGTGTAGCACAGGAAGGGAAAGCAATGATTTAAATAGCTACATGCTATCAACCTTTTTCAGTTGAGGAATTTAAGTTGTTGCAAAATTTTCTCTGAAATTTTCCACTGATGTTATTTATGGGGAGAAAAAAAAAAAAAAGAGATGGTTATATGCTTTCATACAAATTAAAACCCTTCTGAGATTTATTGCAGTGTGGATTTTGAAATGTGAATCAACAGGAGATGATGCAGTACTATACAAGAATAAATAAAAAAAAATTAAAAATGTTAAAATGGCTTGTAGAAAAGAGTTGCAGTATCAAGGACTGCTGTAAATCATGACAAGGTAGATTTTAACCCTATGCTTCTAAACAGTGATCCATTTCAACCTGTGTTTATATAATCATTTCCCAAGCACTTTTTTATATTGTAGACTAATTGAATTTGGTCTTCATTATAGTGGGTTTCAAACATGGTTATGGGTACAGTAGCATGCTAATTCATCTCAGTTTGGGTTTTTTTGGGGGGAAGCCTTTTCTTACTGTATAGGAACTGCACAGTTTTGATGATTATTTAATCAGTGCTTAAATGTATGTCGGTGTGTCATACTGAAAGCAGTGTGTATGTGAGGAAAACAATGGATGCAGTGGATGTGCATCTCTTTGAATTTTTTAATTTTTTTTTAACCCCACTGCCATTCTCCTCATGCTGTTTCTGTCCCCTGCACACACTCAATCTCACTGCTGCTCTCATGGCTCCTGCTGAAATGGGAAACAAAACGAAACACTTGATCCTGATGGCAGCTGCTCTCAGTAACACCATCTCCTTTAGGAACATCCCCAGTATCTTCAGAACCTGTTCAAGGAGGAAAATGTAAAGAAGGCTGGTTCACTGGAGGCTTAAAGTGGAGAAGAGATGTCAAAGCCTGCAGTTAATCCTACACAACAAAGCCTGTTTCAAGGCTACCTATGGAGGCACAGTTTTTACTGCTTCTTCTGTTACTGATATGGGAACAGTAAGATGTGGATGTTTATATGGTTAAATGAAGAGGTTGCAAAGTGTTACGCAGTCTATCTGCTACTCCAGACCACCTGGCATGCTTATTTAAGGCATGTCAGTGCTGGCACCAGTAGCTCGAACCAGAATGTTAAAGCTGTCCTC
Organism: Balearica regulorum gibbericeps; assembly: GCF_011004875.1. Taxonomy (NCBI): domain Eukaryota; kingdom Metazoa; phylum Chordata; class Aves; order Gruiformes; family Gruidae; genus Balearica; species Balearica regulorum. The sequence goes on along the minus strand of NC_046190.1, from coordinate 26,385,597 downwards.
ACTCAACCTTCGTGCCTGACAAGTGGCGCTGAGAGGAAGGCAGCATCCTCATCTGCTCCTCTACTCCAAGAGATGTAGGTGAGAGAAGGTTGGGGGGAAACCACAGCTCTGTGACAGGCAGGTGACTTTCCAGGCAGGACAGCTCTTGGCTCGTTTATTGGCTCAGTCACCCTTTTCGGGTGGGAGGCCACTTTCTCCTTTCAACAGCTCTGACTTGTGCTGTCCAATTTGCTGTGTTCTACTTCTTCAGTGAGGTAGTCTTGTTTTCTTTTGTCTTCTCTCCTGTGACTGCCTTAGTGGAGTAGGGCATTGTATTTGCATATGGAATAGCATGCTGGACACTGAGTGCATTTGTGGAATTTGTAGCCTGCGTCTCTTCCGCAGACTCCAGGGAGGTCTGGTGCCCTCCATCAAGCTCAGTGTGTGCTGTCATGCTAAAATTACCGCTTCTGGTAAGTGTGGTTTCAGTCTTTGTAGGTACATTGTCAGTGTATTAAGCTTTAAAATATTTTCCACAATTGATGGAGCAGATAGCATTTGGCTGCCTGTATTATAGGCATTTTTTATCTCCTTATAATTGATGTTCTCGTGCATATTTGGCTCATAAAAATCCTCCCATTACTAAGATCTGCCTAGCTGTCACCAGTACCTCAAGTTCCCAGTTATTCTTTGTATTCTCACTGCAGTTGCTTGTTTGGTAACCCGGACCCATTGACTTAAAAGGTCATAGCCAAGCCATTTTGATGTCAGCCACTCTGTGACTTGCTAGAGTTGCAGCAGTTGCTTTCTCTCAAAATAATAGTCTCTAAGAGGCCCATCTAGCATCCTGATGGCCTTGCTATGTAGGAAAAATCCTGTCTAGACTCTAAAATTGTTTTAGTCTCCAAACAGGGTCTGTCATCAAGGAATTATTAAAAGATGAAGCCAGAAGAAGGAGCCCCTAGGAATATCCATGTCTAAGCAAGCCCACTCCTTCAGCACTGCGAAGCACCGCGTGGCCACGCAGGGCTGCCTCGCTGCTCTGTCAAGCCACAGCAGAGGCTGAGGACACTGTCTCCTCCTTGCCCTGCTGTGACTGTGACAGAAGGAAAAGTAGCAGCACTCATGTCCTGCAGAGAAGAGGCAAAAAGGGGGAGAGAGGAATGTGTGCCATAATTGCTTCCAGATGAATTCCTTTTTTTTTTCCAGCATTCTCTGCTCTGAGCTCCCAGGTAGAGTGAGCATTTGTCCTATTTAGTTACACGTGCTACTTAGGCCATTAGGAAGCTACAGCAATGTTTTCCTATGTTATTCCATGTGTGGGTTGGGGAGAGGTCTGCTCATGCACGCTCTGGCGGTGCCTGTGCCAGTGGAGGGGGTTATCAGCCTGTTGCTGCCATCATCACAGCCAAAGATTACCTCTGCTGAGGGATGAAAAGTCCCTGTGGGTGGTGCAGCTGTATTCAGAAGAGGCATGAAGTTTACTCCTGGGGATTTCTGCAACAAATTATTTTTGTAAATAGTTCATAGGTAATAGACTTCTGTAATAATCACTCAATACAGCAGAGCACTTGAGGACATACTTAATTGCGTTGTTTAAATGAGGGCATAGGTGCGGTTTCTTTTTTATGTCTGTGTGTTTGTCTTCTCAAAAAGCGCAGTCTATGGTTCAAATATATTCTTAATTGACATCGTTACCCTCTCCACCCCCTCTTCTGAGGTCGTATCAGTGCTTGGCACTTTCAGAAGTTGTCTGGTTAAGCTATTACCTTTGTGAAAACTTGTACATTTCTGGAAAGATCCTGTATAGATGCACACAGAATATTTGCTCCATTTTTAGAGAGGGGTCTCAACCACTTTGCCATGGATTCAACTTTTGTCAGCAGCACTTGCTGTGTGCTAGTAGCATTCACGCAGTTCTGATGACCTTCCTGTAAATGCAAATGTCCTGAAGAGGACTTAGGCCTGAAGTCTGTAGTTAACAGACACTTATATCTCTTTTTACTGAACAGAGCCTTGGACTCTGTGACTATGGAATAAATATATGTATTGAATATGGAATTACTGCCAGCAGTAGGATTTCCTGCTCTACGGCACTAGGAGGGGAAAAATAAAGCTGTATGTTTTATTCTTCCTTACTTTTTCTTTCTTAAATGAAGTGGAATGTTGGAGAAAAAATAAATTTGCCAAGACGACAAGAAATCTTAGATTAAATGATTTAGCTTAGATATATCTTTTCCATTACCATTTCAAGTAACAGTTGCTGTAAACAGAAAGACAACAGAAGCTTGGATACGAGCCCTCATCTGTATGAAGGTGCGTGTAGTTTTTTTTCCTTTGTAACAACACAACAAAGTTGAATTTAAAGCCCTTCTCTGACATACCATAATGAAACCATCTCGAGACTTTTTTTCTGTTGTTTTTCCTGAAAAGGGGTTACTTAGAGGCTGAATATTGAAGCACACTACAAAGAGCAATATAAGGAGAATTCATTTTGTAGGGTTTAGCTGGGGAGTATGCATCTCCTTTCAAGATTGAAAGGAGGTTACTTGAGCATTATGCCAGGTTTCATACCAAGTAACATGAATCACTTCTTCTAGAGGTGCATGGTTTGAAAAAGTCAAATCTCATAATACCACTTGAATTTCAAAGGAGGTGTATTGACTCCCCCATAGTCCGGGTTTGGATGACTGTATTGATACATCCCTTGCAATCCTTATGAGCAGTGGGTGTGAGCAGGTTTGTAAGTTGTAGGAAAATGGAGAATTCAGGCTAGAACCAAGAGTTTTTTTAAGTTTTTTCTGAACTAATTATTAGTTATAGCTTTTAATATGGAGAAGAGCAGATGAGGAGATAGTGTGTAACCATAACTGCTTCAACCAGTTGCTGGATTAGTTTTTGCATAGTAACAGGGGCTGCTTTTTGTAAGAGCATTCCAACTACTTTGTTCTGTTTCTTGTTAGAGAAGTTTGGTCCATGTCAATATGCTAGGGCTGTAGAAATCAGCAGGATATTCAGAGAAGGTAGCTTTATGAGATTAAATTGTACACATGCAAGTTTAGATAAGGTAGGTAATACGGGGAGAAGGAAAAAAAAGCCTTTGGACTCTGATATATTACTCCTCTGCTTGGACTCACAAAGGACTGGCCTAAATGTGGCCTTTGTTTTTTTCCTGAGCTGTAAATAGCACAACTCCTTGGTGTGATTGTGGTTATGTTTGTGTTGAGGTGCTTTCTTCCTTGTGTGCCTAGTTCTCCTGCTCTACAGAAGTAAGCTAGAACTATGTTAAATCCCTTTGTTTTCTGCAGAGTAGGAAAGCTATGTGGCTTTATCTGTACCATTATCATTGAAGCAGATCAGTTCTTATATTTAGACTACATTTATGGATGGGTGTAGGTACGTGTATGTTCTTGATGACTTGTCCTAAAAAGTTTGAACCATAATGCTTGTTTGTTATGGGCGAAGTTTGAATTCCTAGAAAAAGCTCAGGTATAGGCACGTAATGGACGCTCTCGTCACCCGTGGTTCCAGGAGTGCCCCCAGCTGCTTCTGCAGAGGAAAAACCCAGTTGCAAGATACAGTCAGTTAATGAAAAGACTGAATGTGTTAAGAGGCTAATCTTGAATTAATGCTTGCTTTCCTTGTTACCTGGTAGATTTCTAGTCTTTTGAATGTCAGTGTCTGCAGTTTTAAATACCTGTGGTTGCTTTTTCCTTTGTTCTTCCATGTAGGTTTTCTTAATGGCATGGACTCTTTACAAACCTAATTAGATGGTTACTTTCATATAATTCCAAAATTTAAATTAAATTTTAAATATAGCTTTTAGTTGTAAAGTTGTTAATGCTATTTTTAAAATTTTATTTTGCCATTCATATTACATGACTGTACAATTATTCAATGAAATAATATGCTATAAAGCTCTGTGTAGATCTGCGCAAACTAAATGAAGTTCAAATTTCTTAATTGTCACCAATGCAAATTTAGTAAGGCAACTGGTGCTGATTGTAGGGATCTAGTATTTACCACCTTCATCCCACAAGCTTCTTGCTTTTGACTGCATAGTCTGTGGGTATTTTCTGAACATAATTTCCTTTCACTTAAATCTTCTAGGGAGAGTTGTAAGTGGCAGACAGTGTCATCCTCCAGAAATCTCAGTCAGATTACTTGCAAAGCTTATGGCATATAACTTGATGTAAAGAATTGCCTCCAGATATGGAAATAACTCTGCAAAGTAAGCTTTTCTTGAAGGGAGTGCTGCATAACAAAATGGACAACAAACAAGGCTTTCTTCAAACTTTACGAACTGGTTGGTGTGCTAGGAAAAAATAGATGTGGGGTTAAAAGAAAGCTAGCAAGGAGATTCGAAGGTATTCAGGAACACTGTTTAAGTCAAAGCTTAATGAAAGGGAAGGGTGTTATAAAAGGTGTCTGTACCCAGCGAAGATAATGACATGTGACTTGGTGCATTATCTGTCTATCTATCTATCTATGTATCCTTTTTTCCTCCAGAATAAAAATGGGTTTGTAATACTTCCTTATTCTTAAGAATTGTCACTCAACTCTCAACTTGGGGATGTTCTTAGAAGTTTTATACCCCAGTTTTAAAGGGTGTTGGGGTGGACTTTTCTGGATGACTTGTCATATTTCCCAATTCACCTATTTTTCTCCAGTTGTAGTGAGCAATACCAGCCTTCAGTCATGGCCTACGAGGAGTCCAGATTGCGCCTCTCCTTCTTCAGTGTCAGTGTCTGGAGCTGCTCAGTTATCTCTTCACGTATGCTGCATTTGTAGCCCAGAAGAGCTCCAGTAGTCAGTATCAGGTTCCACAGGTTTGAAGGGTGAGTTCCTGTGGGTAGAGATGATTCATAGGAAGAGCAATGGACTTGGACAATTCCTTAACTACTTATTTGCCAAGGTGCCTTAACTTATCTGCTCTGTACTTGGCAATAAACTCAGAAAATGGACCTGAAAGACTAAGTAGTGACCTCGAAAATGACATTTTCTAAATGTCTGATAGATGAAAACCAATCATTGTCTAGATACAGAGTAGATAAGAAACTTTTTAGAAATAGACAGGTCTGAGTTACCACAGTGTATTCAGACAGCGTTGAGGAATACGCAGCTGGCACCAATTTGGACCAGGCTGGGTGTAAGGGTAGGCAGAAGGGGGATGCGCTTTGAGCAATGATACAGAGGACAAACAAGTGAAGTTTGCGGATGCTCCCTGGGTGGGATGGATGAGTGGTATGCGATGTCCTCTCCTTGCCATGTGTGTACGAGAGGAGGAATCTGTAGCTGCTCCCTGTTGGAGCCATTTTGCTGGACACTGTGCAGATGGAGTACTGAAGGAGCACATGCTGGCCAAGTGGATTTAGGCCTTAGGTTATCTGATTTCCTTTCCTAGAGGGAAAGGGATTGATGAACATCCTCTACTGCCTTTTAGTCATCTGGGAGGTTTAATGAAAATTTACTTCTCTCTACCTTAATAAATAAAACTAATTATATCCTCTTATGTATAATTTAGTGAGTAATCTAGATTAAGATGATAACTTTAAGAGAAACAGAATTTGAGATTGCAGGAAGCTTGTTAAAAAACTAAAATGCCATTATGTTTTTTCTCTCTCTTTTTTTTTCCCCTTTTCCTTTGGTTTGTTATACATAATCCAGCAAACAAATGTAATGTTCCCGATGGGTAGAAGCAAGAAAAAATAAATGGACACACTGGTCTTTTTACCAGTGGAACAGAGATGCGTTTTCCCAGAATAGGTTAACTGGCATTGTTAAAGCAGCTATATTTAAAAAAATAAAATAAAATCATACAACCTATTTTTGTATTTGTTTGAAAAGGTAGTCAGCTGTAATACCACATCATATCTACAAACAGAAGACAGAACTGCTGCATTGATAATAGTGCAAGGACCACCTGTATATTCCACATGAGTTGAAATATGTGACAATTTGTTTCACCTGCCTGCATTGCAGTTTTACTAAGACTTCACTTTAAATGCAGCTTTTTCCTACCTATACTAAATGCTGAGGTTAAAGAATCTGGAGCCAATTATTCTTTTCTCCTTCTTTTGAGCATCAGCCTACAAAAATATGCATTTGTCTCTGAGAAGAAGGTTAGCAGTGAAGGCAATGCATGCAGCTCTACAAACCAAAGTTGTTCTTTTGCCAGAATCTGAGTAGTATAAGTTTGCATGCTGGTATTTTCACGGTAGCTAGGTATGTTGCTGCTAGCCTTAAAATAACTGCTGAAAAATCATCACCCATCTTTCTGCACTACCTAATGGAAATTCAGGGCTGTAAGAGGAGGGCATGGTCATATGCTGTTGCAGTTCTCCTCAGCTGAAATGGAGTGTTGGAGACAAATGACTTGTCAAGACAAAATGCACTCACTAGAGTTAAAAGCCATCCCAGTCAAAAAGCAAGAAGACAAAGGTTAAAGCAGTTGTTTCTGGTTCAGAACCTGAATTGCTGTAGGGTTTTTGAATAAGTAATAGCAGTAGCAATTATGATTGCATCTTTGGTCCTACTGCTCCAGCAGATATATTTAATCACTTCTGATGTGGTTTCACAGAGTGCAAGAGATTAAATTAGTCATTTTAGAAATTGTGAAGAAAGAAATGAAAGATTAGAAAATAGCAAGGGGCATTGTTTCTGGCTGACCTGATATACTCGGGTGTGGTTTTGTTAATTTCTTAAGCAGTCATAAGTTTTTGTACCTCTTTCCAATTACCAGTTAGTAATAGCTGCTATCCTGTAAAACTTAATGGTAATTTGGCTGTTAAGAATTGTTTCTGTCCCACTTCTGTAAGGCATTATTACAGCATCACATCCATGGGAAATAGCTGGAATGCTGTCAACTGAAGCACTGTCATGTGTGTTTTGTGACTCAAACTATGCAAATTCCGATCTGTAAAGATTTTTAATCTTTTCTGTGCTACTTTGTGTGAAAAGAGGGTGATTTGACCCAATGCTCAGAATGCAGTAAACAAGAACAAATAATGCTAATAAAGTATTAGTGTATCTTAATGATGAAGTGATCATGTAGAAAAATGAACTACCTCGGGGTTTTTTTTTTGTTTGTTTCTTGCCCTTTCCTCTTATCTTTCTTATGGCCACTCTTCTGCTTTTTTTACTGAAGGCACCAATGTCTGCTTTCTTTCATAATTCACATTGTAGTAAGATGCACAACAATAGTCCAGTGATTTAGATTTCTCTTAAAGACAGGTTGTAAATTCTTTTCAGTATAACTCATTGTATTGCTTCCTGGCTAAAGAACAACAACAAAAAAATCTATAGCAATGAGTGTAGGTATTGCTTGCTAGGGAGAGTACACTTAGGAATGCGTATTTAGATATATCGGTCTGTGGGCTTATTCTCCTATGAAGTCTTTTGAACAGATATTGCTAAGAAAATAGGAATTTTACAGATACTTGTCTAGTGTTGTTTTTAACAGCTGAAGAACAAATGCTGTACTTGACTGTATGACTGACAACTAGGAACTTAAGCATCTGAACTCAGGGCTTCTTTACTGATGTCTCTGGCCTCCAGCAGGTTACTTAACTTTTCTGAATCTAAACCTACAAAGAAATTGTCATATTAAATGAGAATCAGCCTGATCTGTTACTCTGTCACCAGTGCTGGTTCTTACTAAATGTTTCGGAGAAAGGTGCCAAAGTCCTTGTTCATGTGTGAAGTGTTCTGTCCTTAACAAGAGATTTATCTTAATTGCTTAGAACTGAAAGATGGCTTAAGCACAAAAGTATCTTTTCCAAAACCACACTTTTAATGTTACAATCTTAGTATTTCATAAGTGTGATATAAAATGTTTTCTCCATTGTAAAAGGAAAATAAACTTTTGGACCCTCACTGTCTCTCTGAAACTGTTATAAACTGAGGCATTTGGGGGAAAAAATGTAAAATTTTAGCTCCTTGATTATTTAAAAAGCCATTTAGAGTTCACTTGGTTTTCATGGTGTCTTAAAAATAGGAGAATTTTGTGCTGCAGGGCACAGTATTAAGGAACTGTAGGCGTGTAGAATAAGTAATAAAGCCACATTTAAAAGCAGATGGGGGAAGAGACAGCAAACTTTTGCTGATATGACCTCTACTGCTGTTTTACCTTTACTGCTAAGTCTCTACCTTTGTTCTCAGAGTTACTCATATTGTTAAAGGTAAATGGCTGTGAAACATCTGAAATAAGGATGGCAAGGATGGAAGCAAATACCCAGTTGAAGTTTTGCATGAGGTCAGGGTTTAATGTCCGAACATCACACAACTTGCAAGAAATGACTGTGTCTTATGGTTTCCGACAAACCTGGCTGCACAGGCTGCCAGGAAAAGAATAGCCTCAGAGACAGAGCATGGCAGATCCATGTGATCTTGGGCAGTTTTGTTTGTTGTAAAGGCAATGGGAACATTGTAATCTGGGTCATTTCCAGTTTTAATCAAACTTTTTCGCTCCCCCACAGCTAGTAGGAGTCCTGCCAAAGTCGGTTTGGTGCACAGAGATGTAGATAAACAAATGTTTGTCACACTGCCCTCTCATCCGGTGCATTGGGCCTCCATCAGAAAAATCATTTGCTGACAAGAAGTTGAATCAGCTGGCAGTCACTGCGCTGGGAAGGGTGAGAGGAAAGAGCAGAGTTTAATTAACAATGGAAATTCGCAGCAGGGGAGCATGGAGAGTTGTTTAATGTCATCCTTAAAAGCTGAGGTGTAGCAAAAGAAATTCGTGCAGGCAAAGCACTCCTAGGCTCAGCCCTACAATGAGGGAGGTATTCCTAGTTAGGAAACATGCTTAATTTAGGAGTCAGCCACACTGCAGATAATAATGCAATCCTTTAAGATGGGTGACGTGCCAAGAACTGTGCAAAGACCGGAGCACTCCCCATCTTGTGGGAAGAAACACCTAATGCTCCTTGAATTAAACCCTGGTTCTTCACACACCGAAACAGGTTCAGTATACCTGCCTCTTTGGTCCTGTGCTGAGGGTGTTTATCTGAGAAATTATTCCTACATTGTCATTTAGTTAATATAGTAAATTTTGGAAAATGAAATAGCCTTCTTTCAGTTGAATTATAAATATAATTTTGTAAATATTTGAGAATAAAATATACATTTTGAGGGGGAAAAAAAAAAAAAAGAATTGAAAGCATATGGGCAATGAATCTTGGAAAGCTGAGCCCCTGTGTATTACTTTGCCACTACAGTCCCTTTGGATACACTATGCTTTAGAGCCATGAGCAGAGCTGCATATGAACGTGTATTTGTATGGAGGAGGACAAGAAAGTTCTACACAGCCATGGCAATCCTGGCATTCCGTTTATCCCCATGTAATGAAACTTGAACTCAATGTGTTGTTCTTGGAAATCATTCCATAATTCAGCATTTAGTCCTAGAAGAAATTTAACTTGATCCCTTGTGCTGCTTTCTTACAGAAGGGACCAAGCGTAAGATTGTTTCGGAGGCTTTACTTTAAGATTAGCTGGCTTGTCTTTTTTGGTCTCTCCTTGAATACAGGTGATGCCCAGCGTTATGTAGTGTTTCACAATTCAAAAGTTAGGCAGAAGAGAGAAATGTTCTGTTTTAATTTTGTGCTAATAATTGAATTCCATCAGTCTAGATTTGGCACTGCTGATGAGGAACTAGCTTGGTTAGACAGTTGATGTCTTCTTAGGACATGTAACACTTTTCCTTTTTTTTTTTTTTTTTTTTTTCTCCTCTACTATAATTTTCTTCCTCAACAAGGAAAATATATATCACTGTTTTTTGTGGACATGATGTGAAAGATGGAGGCACACTAGAATCCAGTTCCTCTGCTGTCCCCAGAGGTGGCTTCCACAGTTAAGCAACTAGTTCCTTTCCTGAATTTGCAAGTTTTTAAGTGGTCTTCCTGTCATCTGACTAAAAGTTATTACTAACTTAAGGGAATTTGACTTGCCCTACTTGTTGAAAATAGAAGGAAGTGGGATTCTTAAGATTCTCATGTATGTATTGTAACACTTTCTAAATCCCTTTGCTCCGCCAAAGCTGTTTAATGCTGCCAGGAACTGATCCAAAGCTTAAATCTGGATGAGCAAAAAAGAAATGCCCCAGAAGCAAGCCTGCCATGCAAAGACAGGATGCTTATGCTCTTTTTCCTCTCTGTACAAATGTGTGTCTGTAAAAGACAGGTCACTTTTTTTCTTTAAATTAAGTATGAGTAGTATCTACTGTGTTTCTCAGAACCCTGTCATTTCAAGTTGTAAATTTTGAACTTAAAGAATATGTCAGCAATTCTTATGAGTCAGTGAATTGAAGTCGAATGTAGCAAGTTTTTGTACTGAGGGACTTTGGCATGTGAGATGAATACTAGCAGAAAAATATGAAAGACAAATATTTGGAAAACTATGGTGATAGGCATGTGTGAACCCCTAGGTGTGAAGCACTTTGAACATTAACCTGAAAAAGTAGTCATGGCTTCTTGTTGGCCTTTGTGTTCTGATCTTATTTTTTGTGCAATTTGACAAGATAGTTTTAAGACTTTGAAATAAAGTGGAAAATTGTTTAGCAAGGGGTGTGCGTGTGGTGGTTTTGCAACAAATTTCTTAAATACCATGGTTGGTCATGAATAAGTAGGGTGTTCTAGTGCCTTTGATTATAGAAACTAACTTGTGCTTTTTTCCTTGCCTTTTTGCCTGTATCTGAATTCCTGTTGGGGTGATTTTGAGTGTTTTCATTTATTTGATGAGGCATCCTATAGAGTGGGGAAACACTGTCTTGGAGCATTTTCAGGTACTACTGAGGTATTGGTAGTTTGATCAAGCAGAATACGTCAAGTACAATGCTACTTTAGCCTGAATTGAATACATGAATGTGTATCAGTTCAGTACCTAAAGAAAAATTTTAATATTGTGAAAGCTCTGTAGAGTCCTCTGGTTATTGTTGCTGATGCAACTGGTTCTGATGACAAAGGTGGCACATGTTACAATAATGAACACATATCCTGTGTAGTTTAAAAACAAACCAAACCCAAGCATACCCACAAACAGCCTTGGAAGCCAAACAAATGCTACTAGATTTTTTTGTTTGTTTCTGATAGAATTGAGGAATTATGAATGGGTCGGATGATTCCTCCCTTCTTCAGAATTGTACATTTTCTTGTGATAACATGCCATGCATACCGGATCTTGCATTTACAAATCTGAGCTAATGTTTTACGAACATCGCTAGGGAGAGTCATATGTCTCTGTTGATGAAGTCAGCTTCACAGAACTTTTCTATCTGTTCCAGAGAGCAGAATTTAACTTGGTTTAAGTCCTGATTCAGGCTTTTAACACAGGAAAAGAAGATAGAAAGGATCAGTCCTTCTTGAAGATAAATAAAAGCAAGATCAGCTAAGATGACGAGATTTTGGATCTTTTCTTTCTCCACTATAAAAAAGAAGTGAAAGCAGCCAACAATCAGTAAAAGTTTGTTTAGGTATGGGACTCCTACGTAACCTTTTAGAGGAACTGGGCAATTTTGCCTTAAATTGCCAAGTACAATGAAGTGTCACTTCTTGGCACAAGATTTTATTGTGCTTGAGTTCCACGCAGTTTTGATACAATCTCAGTACATGTTATCTGTCATAAAGATATCCTACTTTGTTCAACATATTGATCTGCTTTTTTTGGCTTCCCTTATGATTCTAATTCTTCTGGTTCTAGCTTTAATGAAATAGGCATATAGCTTAAATTAATATGTGAAAATGTTTGAAATGGAAGCAAAAATATGCAGCAGATTTTTTTTTTTTTTCTGAAGCTAGTGAGTCAGTAACATGCTTGTCACGTGTTTTATTTAAAAATCAGAACAAAACAAAAAACTTACATCGCATACAATCACCTAAAATTACTGGTAACCAATATATTTTAGGTAATTTTTCACAGGGATTTGCCAGCTTAAAGAGTCCACTTCAAGATTCAGTTTCTTTTCTGGTACTTAGTTTCCGCAATGTCTGCTAATAAAACCGGAGGATTTGCTTAGATGGAGTTTTCCATATGTTCAAATACTTGTTTAAGTTTGCTTTTGCCTAGACGTCACTCCTTTTATCAAATGTAGGAGCCTCGTTCTTTTTAAAGATAAATATACCTCATTAAAGTTGGGGTCCACGTCACTTTTACTAGCTGAAGATCAGGCCCTAAGTGTGCTTGCTTTCTTTAATTCAATTTGCTGTTATTGCTTGTGTTGTTAGTAAACTTATTTTATCACATCTTACCTTTTCTTCATCTAACACTATGGTAGCTGCAGAGGTCATATCTCTTCCTAGTAAGAAGCAGAGATAAGCATGAGCAAAAACTATGATTTCATTGTTATTTTCCAGGCTGTCCTTTCTTTAATCTATTTCAAAGGTAGATCCATGCATTTAATCTCATGCTGCTTATCAGCTTTTATTTTTTAATTTCAAAGAGACTGGAAGAAACAAATATTGAAACATAAGAAGGAGAACTATAGGAAAGGCAGCTCCTGAAAGTATTGAAACCGTCTTTGAGCTTGGCTGTGATGAAGACAGGTCTCGCATCCGGGCTAGTACCGAAAATGGACCAGATTTTAAATTGCTTTTGCACATGATCACTCCCTGTCTTTACTGTCATGTGTTTATCCTGTTTGTGAGGGATGGTGGAGCTCTTTAGTTTGTAAGGTTTTGAAGTAGGACCTGTTTTTCTAGTTCTTCTGGTAAGTAAAATCTAGCATGCTTCTAAAATAACTAAAATAAAAGGTGTCTCTGTCTATTGATCATGTTGTTACTAAGTGAAAAAACTTGCCGTTGCTATCACAAGTAACAACAGATAGCTTTTAAGGTCAGATACTGAAAGTTGCAAATGGATGCAAGCAAAATTTATTTACCAATGAAATTAAATTTCTAAGTCTGAAGGAAGTCTGAGGATAAGAATAAGATCAGTTACACAATGAAATAGGAACTGGTACATGTAAAAAGATAAGAAACCAAAATAGATTCTGACTATTGTCACAGGTATCACTCATAATCTTCATAATGTAGAGATGAAATTTTGTATTTTCAGTGTAGCTGAAATAACTGTTGTATTAGTTCAATATTTTGCTGAACTCATTTTCACTATTTAATCCAAAATGATTTCCTACTCAGTGCACAGTGCAATGTTAATTTACAAATTATACTTTCCCTATTAGATTTTTATGGATTAGTGACGTGTATTCTCTCTACTTAGTGCGTTTGTCATCTACAGTATCAAGAAAATGAATCATTAGCTGGTTTGGGGAGAAGAAAAGAAAAAAAAGTAATATTTTTTATTTTCTAATTTTAGGGTCTACTTACAGCGTGCTGTCCATAATGCCTTCTGATTCTGAAAGCAGCAGTTCTCTGAGTAGCATTGGTGAGTAAAGTATTAATCTAACAACTTGATGAGCGTGTGTTTTGGGAGCTGGGAGAACGAGTTTTTAAGGTTGCCTTTGGGAAGGGTAGAGGGATTCTGCTCATAAAATCAAAGAAGTTGAACTATAAGATGTAACTATGCATCTTCACTGGGAAAAAGTATAGCTGTTTTGTGTAGTGTAAGTTAAACGTTTCCATGGCTGTATGCAGTTATTGCCAATAAAATCTGTTGCATTTGGATACGTTGAATGATGCAACTACCTTTGAGTTCTTACTAAAATGATGTAAAAATGGCAATGTTGAGCTTGTACAAGTCTGTGCGTATAAATATATATATAGGCATGCATATATGTGTATGTATATATGTAGATGTGATATGAAAATTGTAGTCAGTCAAAAACATCAGAGAAATTAAAAATATTGTTAGCCAAGGTCATACCCTTTTAAACTTTTGGAACTGGCTGCAAGCTTCAACCCTTTTTTTTCTGCATGCAATGAATTGCTTCATTTTCTCTGTTTTAAATGTCATTGGGAATGACAAAATATTAAAAAAGGAAAAAAATAACCTAGAGGAAAAAGAAATGTGGACAAAAGACCTCTCACAACAAAATCATCTTTGAGTAGCTTTATTAGCTGTCAGTTTCCCTCCTTCTTTACTTGCACAAATACTTTTCTTGTGAAATCTGTGTAAAAGTCACTTGTCTTGGACAGGGAGTGTAGGCTCTTGCATATTTTAAGTTCCAATGTTGTGTCAGGCATCTGTAGACTTCCCTGACGGCACCAGGCAAGTCAGTTGTCTGTTTAAGGATGTGGGTAGACATCTGTTGCAGTCATTGAGTTGAACTTTTAACTCCAGCATGCAGGAACAAGATTTCAGGGTTGACTGAACTATTTGCTGAATATACGGGAAGCTGTGACATGTTAGTTTGATTTTTATCAAGATCATGTTTGTATGCTGTTACCTGAAGGAAGGGCGTGATTTAATTTGCTGTGAATAAATTGGGGCTGCAAATAGGAAGAAGAAAGTTTCTAAATTTTTAGGACAACCAGATGCAAAAAAAAGGAGCCTTCCAAAGAAGGAAGTTCTTCTAAGGTAAATTCCAGTAAGTTTATGGAATAATTGGACGAAGTGATGCCTGAGATAGAAGATGCAAGTGGTCCTTTCTAGCCCCATGTTCCTGATTTTAAAATAGAAAGGTACACTTAAACTTTTTTTTTTGCATTTTTTGTAACTTTGTGGATGCATATACTCAATTCTTTGTACCTGACCTTTTATAAAAGAGATAATATTTTTAATGTGATTTAATATCAATAGCAAAATTTCTTAGCTTAATAACCAACATATTGTAGTAGACATGTTTGTAAGTCACTTCAAAGCTGCAGTCAGATTATTTTAATACTGGCTGATTTGTTGAATGACAAACCGTCATAACTGAATCCGTTTGCATGCCAGCTCCCTGAAGGCTTCATATGACTTCTTTGAATGGAATCCCAACATATACTGAGTTGCTATAGTGTTTCAGGAATTTTACATACATCTCCCTTCCCCTGTCCCCATCTTACTGGAATATGTTTTCACAAGGGTGGTTCTGTGCAGTGGAAATTACAAGTTTTGCCTGTGAAATGAATGCATCAGTGAAAAAAGGTAAATAGCTCATGGTTTGGAGACAAAGTAAGCTTTGGAATACATTTAGTTTGATATTGATAATTATATGTGTACACACATGCATGTAAAGGAATATTTTCATTTCCCCACTACCATGTGCCTTCCTCATGGGGCAGAAAAGGGATCTGTTGTATTATTCCTGAGTTCAAAACACTGATTTTCATTAATATTTAACAGATTTTTATTTCTACTCTGCCTTGCTTCTGTTTGTCAAGCAGCTCAGAAACACATTTACACATTTGACCTTTCAGAAGAAATGAGAAAGGTATTAGAGCCACTAATTAAGCCCAGATAAAGAAGCAGAGAGTGAATCTTAGTGTCTTCTAATTAGAAGAGAGAATGCAATCTTTCATTTGTAGTCTTTGGACTCCACAAAAGTAACTAGAGAACAGTATGTCCATGTGCTTCATCTTTTTCTTCCCAAGCTTAATCAACCTACCTATTGTTGGAAGTGGTTTCTGCTGCCAGTATTCTTAATTAAATGATCTTTTTCTGAAATAGTTCCAAGTAAGCCAGGACGTTATGAAATTGAGATGATTCTATGTTTTTCAGCTATCCTGGGTTTCAGAGTTAATTTATGAAGCTGATGTATATAACAATGGGCTTATTTTCCAGAAAAAGACCCTGATCTAAGAATTAAGCTTACAGAGTACTAAGACAAATGTTCTTAAAAGGTAGTTTTAAGGAAAACATCGGCTCAGTCTCAGTCAAATAAATGAAGAGTGATGTTAGGATTTGGAAAGGAAGAGGGAACGATGAGAGAACATAATTTTATTGCTGTATAAACCCATGGTGTGCCAGAGTCTTGGGTATATTTGCACTTCTGATTCTCCCATTGAAAGAGAAGAGGGCAGCAAGCACAGAGAGCAGCAGCATGGATGAACAGCTACGGAGCAGGTTCTATGTGGGGAACAACTGGATACGCTGGGGCGCTCTCAGTTGTCAGTAATGTTGTAGTCCTAATATAACAGGAGAGCAAGGAGTGATGTAATTTGTATAATGTGACTCAGAGAAGAGTTGAGGGCTAGTCTATCCTGAGTACTGTGGTGTCATCCAAGCTTTTTTCTCTTTCCCTGCCTAGATGGGCATGAGGGATGCAGCAAGAATGAACTTCCAGGCTCATGTGCATGTGGTAAAATAAGCAGTTGATCGGAAGCCAGTTTTCCCATCTGTGTAGCAGCAGGGTAGCAGCTTTGGAGAAGAAACTCCTTTGTAGATTTATCTGCCTTGACCATAGGTGTATCTGCCTTTTCTTCTTTTGTATCTGTATGTAAATAAAAATACACAGAGACAAATCATTGCTCTTTACAGGTTTTTCTTGTGTATTTTCCTCACCATTCAAAATTGATTTAGTTTACAATATTTTCTTTTTCCCCTTATGCTTCCTTCATTTTCTTTCCCTTGTATTAATGAAGTTCATGCTGTGCATGTAAAATAGGTGATTTTGATGGAACTGAGGACAAATATTCACTGTTAATTTCCAAAAGAGATATGATATAAACTGCTGTAATCCCTGCATCCCACCATTGTGTTTCAACCCCACCTTCTTCCCTCTGAAGGAACAAATCCTCATTACATTATCATACTCTCTCTGTATTTCTTTTCTCTTTGCTCTTGGCTAATCACAAAGATTTTTGTGTGTAAATAGAAGCATCCTTCATCTGCCCACTCCCCATGCCCAGTAGACTCTCTGAATGAAGCTACAATCCTGCTTTTCTGACATCAGAATAATTATTTATGGAGATTCAGTGCCTGGCGTGCCAAGCACGGAACAACAGTGTCACTTAGGAATTGGATAGAAACCAGTAACAGAGCTATACGTGACAGTCGCTGGCTAGTCTCCCACTTGACCGGTCATGATAACGGAGAGGAAAAGAACACAGAATAAAGACCTCTTTTTTTTTTTTTTTAAAAAAAAAAAAGCACCAGTTAGTATAGTACACTCAGTCTTTTGACATTTAAAATTTTGAAGATAAATGCTCACCAAGCACTGAATTGAACTTCAATGGCATAGTCCTGGACAACTGGCTCTAGGTGGTCCTGCTTGAACAGGGGGGTTGGACCAGATATTCCTTCTGTATCCCATCAGATTATTTTCTGGACCTGTAAGGAAAGATGAAAGGCCTGTGTTCTGGAAGATTATCTGTAGATGATATAGTATCAGTCAAATATCACCCTACTTATACAATACTTCAGCCTGAAATTTTTTTTTTTTTTTGCTATGGAAATTAGTAACACAGTGTGCTTACTACTTTCTGTACATCACTTGATTATCTGCTGTACTTCCAGTTTCCATCCTTTATTTTTTACTTTGCTTGCTCTTCTGTTGCAAAATCAGGCTCCTTTCTTCCTTTTTACAATAGCTAGTTAAGTTCTTGTTCTGGCCCATGTTGCCTAAAAAAGCCTCTGAGTTGACTTAAAGGGTGTGTTTCAAGACTTTTGATACCCAATACTACTTTTACAGCCTCCCGTAACACATTACTGACCTGAGAAATACGATGCCATGACGGGATTATATAGTTTCTGGAATTGAGCTGTTTTTTTACCTACCCTAGTACCAAAATGAAACTTCAGAGTTTTCCTTTAGTGCTTTAAAAATGTCATTCTTCCTCCACTTCTCAATTCACAGTTGCTCGTATACAGGAGTCAGGCTGTGGCTCTGAGGATAGCCTGCATTATGGTTTTTCATAATGAGTTTTTAACAGAAAGGCATTGCATACTCTTCCTTTCTTTGAAAATATACTGAGATCCTAATGAGAGGATTTTTGGAATGGAAACGGCCTTCTGTCTTTCCACATGTATAATCTCCTCCTTTCCACAGCCACCTCTCTTTGCATTGCTGTGATTACAGCTGTCAATCTTGTATCTTCTTCATTCCACATCTCATAGTATCACCTTGATCTTTTAACAGACTATTATTGTTCCAGCTGTTCAGTTCTTTGCAAATGATGTCACTTTTTTAGTCATAAGTGCTTTTTCTTGCTCTTCACTGTTCATATCACTGTTCTGCCTTTTCCTATGGGAATTTACGTATCAGTTTGTAGCAAACACCACCATCGGCAATTTTATAATTTTATAATTTTTCTTCTTGCAGCCATTGGGTGGTTATATAGCTGATGCCACAAAGATTGGCCAATTTTGACTTCAACTGACAATATTTCCTTGCTTAACACTTTGTTAGCTTATCAGCTTGGCAGGCTGTTCACAGATAGTTTTTTTTACTCATTGTAATTCAAGTTACTTAATCTGAGGGCCTTAACTCTTACTCCAAAGCAAATATTACCCCCCTCCCATCAGATAATAATTGCTTTCCAATAATGTGTAGTCTTTCATTCCCCATTTTCATGTTGGCCATTTCAACAACTGTCCTTTTATGTTGTTGTGATTTCAGTTTATTGCGTCATGCTTTTTACAGCTGTATATAACAGAGTAATTCTTTTCACTATTCACAGGAAGTGTTCAGTTGCAGGTGTGGTTCATGATGCTCTTTCAGTCAAAGATAAGCACTTGTTCCTTGTCTGGAAAAGTGATTTACTTATTTCCCTCCCTGGCAGCCTATAGGAATCTCTTGTTGTAATTCTTGCTTTTTTTTTTTTTTTACTAACACAAACACAAGATTTATATTTGGTGAAGTTACGTCAACAATTGACACATAATGACAAAGAAACAAGTGACAATATTACACCCGCCAAACAGGCACAAATGAATAAGAAAAGGTGCTAGGATCACTACTAGTACACCACATCAGAATCCTTTTCTGTACTGCAGTGATTGCCTTCAATGTTCCACCTCCCTGCCAATCAGTCTCTATTCACAAGTCATTTTTCTGGGAAATGTGTCCTCAATAATAAAATTAAAGCTGTTTTTATAGATTTATTTCCTATGTAATTTTCTTGTCCTTTGATCTGATGTGTACTTGTTTAGTTTACTGGAAACAAGACTTTTAACTTAGGAAATAAACACCCTCTTCCATGAACTTAAAGTAACTTCACTCCCCTATTTTACTCTGTTCATGAGTCATGTAGGTATCTCTAGGACTGATTCTTAATCTTTTTACCTAATTTTCAGTGTGTTTGTTAATAAACATCTTCTCATAAGTAAATAAACACTTTGAATAGAGTTTATTGTACTATCACTGACTTCTATGGTGTCCGTTTCCAGGCAGCTATGGGTTGACATGTAGTAATGCACAGTCTTATCTCGGCTTCTGTTACTTCAGAGTTACCCAAGAATTACTCAAGGGATGTGATATCCTGTTTTAGAAAAACAACAGTAACAACAAAGAGTTAACTTTACTGATATATACTTGATGCAGTCTTGGAGGATGAGGGTTGGGGTTTTTTGGCTTTTGTTTGGGCTTTTTTGTTTGGTTGGTGGGGGTTTTTTTTGTTTGTGGGTTTGTTGGGTTTTTTTTTGCGTGGAGGGGGTTGTTTGTTTTTTAAGATTTCCCGTAACGAATCAGTTTGAGTTAATTCTCAGTCTCTTAAGGGTTCTGCATAGGTAGGGCTTGAGAACCACTAATAAATAGCTGACCACTTCGTGGTATTTTGTGTGCTATAATATCTTCTTAAACATCTGGCAGCTCTCTGGAGGAATTTCTGAAGATTTGGTTGGTCTGTAGTGATTTGAATCGAAATACAGTGTGTGTGAATATCCCTCTCCTGCACTCCAGACAGCATGTTTGGAACACAGCGTCTTTCACTGCTCCCTGAGGCCCTTTATCAGTCTGTGCACTCAGGAAATCCTTTCGGTGTCAGCAGTTTTCTTCTGGGGCAATGAAACAATATGGTGAGATGATGCTCCAACTCCTCTGCGGGAGAAGATGTGAAGGAAGGAGTCCTGGTGGAGTCTCATCCCTGTGGTCGGTGTGCAGCGCTTAACCCTAGTCCTTGTCCCCCTTGGGTTCAGATTGGGCACTTTTGTCTGGATTATGCTTTCAGTGTGCAGTCGTAAGCCTGACTAATGTAGGGTTTGGGCTTTTTCCCATCAGGGAGCTCCTGAATATTCAAACCCAGAAGCTTCAGCTGTTTTTTTCCTTGGTCATGGCAACAGATTTTACACTTTATTAAGTTTTAGCTCAGCAAAATTCTGCAAAGACTTTTTGATTTGACATATCTACCCTTTTTACCCCCCCCCCCCCCCCCACTGTTTTTGAGTATTGTAGTAGATTTTCTTTCATATTGATCTTTCTAGAACCACTCTTCGGTTCTTTCTAAAGTTTCAAACTTACTGAAGTTGAAAGTTTGTTTTACATGCTGGTGGGTTTATTTAGCTTTTTATATTCTGTGTTAAAACAAATACTGAAGTACTACACATTGTTTTGTCCTTGCATGCTACATGATCCGCACTGCTTTCATAACCTAGTAGGTTTTCTGTCTGTCAGATGAAACTGTTTCCACAGTTCATTATTTCAGTTTTCAGTTTCCTTTCCTCAGTGTGCTGCTGCTTGTTTTTACTAATGTTTTATTTCACCTACATGCAATTCTGGTCTATGCTGTTTCAAGACAACTTCAGAAGATGTATCTGAAGAAATGTATCTAAATGATAACTTCTGATATGTAATCCTGTTCTAGCCCTCGTAAATTATTGAAAGAAAGTAAATATTTTAGCATGCATTTTCCTACAGCAGGCATAAGTCTTTACTCCTCAGCCCTTCCTGAGCTTGGGGAAAAACCCTGTTGATCATGTTTTGCAATATATCTTGCAAGTCTTCTTTTAACACTTTCTGTTATGATTTACAAGGCCATAAAGAAATAATATTCTGAAATCAACATCCTTGTTGATTTTACTTTTTTATGAGAGAAAGCAATGAAAAAGGCTTGATTGTATAATGAATAGTCTCCTGTTTGTTTGCAAGCAAGAATTGGCGCAAATTCATAAGATGAGTTTAAAAAAATCATTGTAAAATTCAGGCATTCTGTTAGCTTGTGACAGATTGCCTTTTGAATTAGTTGAACTTGCCATACAAGTGTATTTGTCAAAGAGAAATGAGTTTATTAGAATTAAAAATATGCTAATGGTATTTCTTAAAAGTAGCAGTTTATGCATTGGTACCCATTTTCCCACCTCACTGTTATATTGATTCGGCATTATGGTACATCTTGGTCAGTTCAACAAGTTTCCCACGCCTGTTTCTTCTAACGTTCTCTTTTTTTCTTCAAAAAGTCTGCTACCCCATCCCCAAATATGAAGCTAACTGAGTAGTGGTTTCCGTGTGGCTGTATTATCTCTTCAATCAGTGATGATTAGAGTAATCATCCAGAATTGTATTTGGTATGTACTACAATAATGGATCGCTGTGGTTTCTGCTAAGTCCAGCATTTGGGCTCTAATTATGGAAGACGTGATTGTTCCAACTGTTTTTAAGGCTTTTCTTTTATACAACATATGATGGAAATCCTGCCAAGTCTTGCTGTAGGTTAAGCCAGTGCATACTCAGGACTTAATGCATGTACTGCATCATGGGCAAAACATGTTTTGCCAGCACGATGCATCCAGGCTGTCGGGCTGTTTCAGGCGCTGGTGGAGCGCTGGTTGCCCAGAGGCCGGCTGGGCAGGTGACGTCCATGCGGTTGGGTTCTCAGAGCCCAAGTGCAGCTCACATAAAAAAATGAGTTGAGGCTTACCGAAACAGAAGAGTGAGTTGCACTTGGCAGGACATGCAGTAAATACATTTTCACAAATCCAGGTTGTCTGAGAAAGCAGGTGAGTTACTGAAAGGTGGCATGATTTGGGTAATGGAGATTTAGCCTTTAGGCTGGTACATTTTAAGACCAGTTTGACTGGTCAAAGTTCAGAAAGGAAGTACTGTTGTGTAAAATATGCAGTCAGATGGAAAAAGAATACGAAGCTGGAAGCATAGGTCACTTTGCTTCTACTGCATCAGGATGCCAGATGCAATAAGAGGCTTTTAGCATTCACATATTAAAGCCCCTTGAAAGGAAATGAAAAGTATTGAATTTTTCTGATGAAAGATGAGCTTACTAAGTTTTTAGATTTGGTTGGGGTTTTTTTTGACCATCCACAAATCTGATTTAACTTTTATGACACCTCTTGTGCAGCTACTGAAGACGTAAGGTTGATAGTAAATCAAGCAAAGACAAACTTTTTGGACTTCTTTTAAGGATAAGAGAGGGAATATCTGGATCGTATTGATCTGTGTATTTATAGCACTTAAGAGGGGTACATCTCTTGGCTGGTATTATGCGTTGACAACAATATCATTGCATTTGAGATGAAAGAATTTGTTGATGTACTTGTAAAAAGTGACAAGTTAATGAAAAATAACCTTTTCTGGTATTGAGATGAATGTCTTTAGTCAAGAAAGCTTCTTTCCTAGGGCTAATTAGCCTGTCCTTATTGAAAGCAGTCTTGTCTTGCTTGGCACAGTTTTAAGTCTGTGTGCACAAATGTTCTCCTCGCCTGAGGAAGATTGTCACTGGGATGTTGTCAAAGCTGGGGGTGGGGAAGAGGTGGAGGAGCAGAGGTATAACTCTTACCTCCTTTTACTATGTTGTAGATTCCCAGAGCAGCCATTGCACACCTGTGTAGGACTGGATTTATCTCCTCCTTCCTCTTGTGCCCCTCACATCTTATTCATCTGTTTTGGTTGCAAGCAGCCCCGGGATGACAGATAAACTTTTGAACTTTTCTGTAAGGATGAGAAGGGGGCTTTTTGAATGTTACTCATATTCTGATATGTCAGCTTGAGTGAGAGAATGTACAGGTTGCCACTGAATTTACCCAAGACCATGCAGCCTGTCAGCACCTGAATTTTGTCTGCCTCTACCTTTTCATTTGCTTATGAAATTCCTTGCTCATTAATGTATCCAAACTATTCCAAATGAATACATATCCTGGCTTTTTTTATCTGTCCAATTGTTTTTCCCTGTTTATTCCCTATATTGTAAGCCTAGGACAGTGCACTTGTGTTATTACTGATTTCTGTATAATCTTGCCTTAAAATTTATGTAGAATGGTTCTTATTTTAGAAAAAGAAAGGATGACTGCATTTCAAAAGTCTGAGATCCTTAGTCGTTATGGATGGAGGAGCTCCATCTGGATGGAGGAGTGAAGCAAAGTGGTAGGAGAAAGCCCAAATGCAGCACTCATTGAGAATTCTTTTGAGCGATGTGAGTTTGTGTCGTTCTAGAGAATGCAGGCTGTTCCTGCCGTTTTTGTAGTTCTTCAGTTTGCTATTAGAGCATTTACATACATTATTATGCAACAGTTAGATTGAAAGAACAGTCTGTGCTCATAAATTCTCATTATAGAATTACAGTAACAGCTGAAAGGAATAAGAACAAGGATCCTACTATTCTAGATGCTGTATGTATGATAGACCCAACCCTGCAGTTCTTTTGGTGTGGGAACTTTGCAGCACAGGTAGTTCTACTTGAAAGTGTTGGAGGGAGTTTTTGCATTCTGCAATATCTTCCTAAACTGGGTTTAGAGATAAAAAGCCAATCCTTGCAACTCTTTAGCATTTGATTAGATGAAATTACTTTGTTTGAAATTCTTTCTTTGAAAAGACAGTGATCAAAGAGCCTTATTTTACTATTGTATCTTTTGTTTCTTCATTTAAAAAAAGGCATAATAAAGGTTTATCTTAAGTTAATATGTATGTCAGCAACTTGTTTCAAGTGTATAATTATCCAAACTATTTCTAGAATTTCTCTTTTATGTAAAAAATAGTAATCTTCTGTATAAATTTAGGCCTTTGACTTTTACATCCGCCATCTATATCTTTAAGTTTGCTCTCATGTGCCTGGGATTAAAACGGGCAGAACTAAAAATACAATTGAATTAATTGCCAGCATATTGTGAAACATAGTATACCATGCTTTTATCTCTCAGGTGGAAGAAGAGATCTTTGTATTGGTAGAACTGTCTGGGAAGACAGTAGGCATCATCGTTCATCTCTGATATTAAGAAAGCTGAGAATTAAAATATACTGTGAAGCTTTTTAATATATGACTGCCCCTTAGAGGAAATTTGATGTGTAGTCCAGTTGCAGTGATGGTAATGTGCTCATTTTAGCCAATGTTGTTAGAACGGAAGCTCCTTTCTCGTGATTTGTTGGCAAGTCAAATCTTTAACTTCACATACTGGACTGATAAACTGTGCCATGTGAAAGCATAGAATTGCGTTAAAAATAAATGTTGGCAGTAGCATGTAGCAGAATAGTATGTCTGTGCTGCTAGACAAAGGAACAGGAAAAGTGCCCCTGTGCTGTAACTCTTTCTCTGCTATCGCTGGGGTAATTTGATGTGGGTGGAATTTACGTTTGTGGTTGTGTGTGGTTTTTTGGTGTGGGTTTTTTTTGGTTTTTTGTTTTTTTTTTTTTTTTTAAGAAACAAGGATGTGGTTCTTTACTGGAAATAGCTTTGTACCTATGACATCTGTCACTGTGGTAGTTTCTGAGGTCTTTGTAACTATGACTGCAAACTTGCCTTTTAGGCAACTTCTAAGTTCATGCAAACTTAATGTGCAACACAGGGCCTTTCTGCAAGCATGGGGTCTGACTGGGCATTATCCTTGTGTCAAGTCACTGATGACAGCTTCCGTGATTTGTTTCATTTTTGAACATGTTTCTGCATCCAAAACTATGGGATTTTTTAAAAATTGTGTTAGCTTCTTTGGTGAAGTTGCATTGTTCTTTTGAGGAGTTCTCTGACTGCAAATTATTTCTCTTGGTCAGGTACGACTGGTAAAGCATCATCTCCACCACCCGTAATAGACACGAGACAGATGAGTGAGAAGCTGGAGACGATATTGTATCAGCTCCGTCAGGTAACTCGTGAGAGGGATGAGCTGCGCAAGCGACTTGCACTTTCATCTCCTGGATCAACTTTTGATGACTGCAGGTAAAAATAAAGGAAATGTAATATTTGAATTTACTTCTCGGTAGTGTTTTTAAGTGTCGTGACTCCTGCTTGCCTGTAAAGCAGCAAGGATATTGCAGTGTATATATGTTGCTTGTAATCTACCTGCGTCCTGGTGGTGGGTGTGTATGTAGGTGACCACATCCAGGTTTTGGAGCTGCCTGTTGAGTGCCTGTTCCCACTTCCTCCAGCAATTTTGCTGTGGGAATGAGGGGAGTAGGGTTCATCTCTGTGTTGAGAGAAGAAAGCAAACAAGTTGTTTAGACTTCCTGTGTTATGTTGTGGGCAGAGAAAGAAGACCGTGGTGAAGCATTTGCTGTTTTGAAAGCAAGAGAGAAGAAAGGGAAAGAGCTCTCAATACTTGGCTGAAGGACAAAAATTAGGAGAGGAAAAAAAACCTCAGCTATTCCTGTGCTTCTGCAGGGAAAAAGAGGGGTTTGGACTTCCATTGAGGGGAGTAAGTGTTTTTTAGGAGGATATGCTTTCTGGTATACATATATTGAGGGACTGTGTAGCATTAACATGTTGAGAGTAAGGAACTCTCCTCTGCTGAGAAGTTATGAGTGCTGCCAAATTATAATAACGTGTGTTCAAAGTCAGTTAATGGCCAGCAGCCTTATGCAGCTCATTCTAATTTGAGGGTTGATAAGTTATGAGGAAGATATTACTCAAGGAGTGTATGAGTTAATGGTAGATAAGGGTTTTATTGGGTAGGAAACTGGTTTATTGGTTTATTTTAGAGCGTTAAAGATCTGCTAATGTTTATAAATGTAGCTTTGAAAGAGAAAATTTTTGAACCTTGGAAAAACAGTGATGGACCAAAGCCGAAATAAAAGCGAAGAACAGATTTTCTGGGAGGTTTTGCCATTGTGCATAGCTTCTCTGTACTTTAATGTTTTATTTGCTGTTGTTTCTATCTGTTACTTCACCTGCTCTATCTGTGCATGGTCAGGTAGTTAGGTAAACTTTGTGTCCTTATGTCGAGATTTGAACCAGTGAACTGGAATTGAGAGAATATGGGCTTTTTATTCACTCAGCCTCCTATTTTAATGCTGCCTCCTTCCCCCCATGAGTTCTGAGGGCTGCTTTAAGAGCCTTGTGTTCTATCTAAGGGTCTCCAAATGTTGTGGGCATGGGACAGGAAAAGGTTGTCAAATGTCAACATCTTTTTGCATAGCTTCCAGTTACTTTCTTATATAGAGAGATTTCTTACTTGAAGTCACTAGAGCTTAGGCACTGAGGGTTTTATAGCTTACAGTAATGTTCTCTGTAATCCAGGATGCTATTAATGAAGTTCTGATGAGCTGTCCTCTAGACTGCCCTAGTTTTTTCTCTCTAATTGTCAAATCAATCTTCTTTTGCCAGTGTAGGATTTTTATGTTGTAGAAAATATAAATGTTTACAGCTTAAAGAACAAGTCATCAAAATAAACATTGCATTTGAGCAGTGCTTGAACAGTGTATGCTAGATGAAGGATGCTGCCTTCCAACCAATTAAATATTTGAAGAATGGGAAATGAATGAAGGTTATTAGTTGACATTTTTTTTTCCTTCAGTATAAAAGCAACTACTTCTCCTATCCACATACACATCTATGGTTTTTGAAAGCTTGCTGTTTTGTTTTGGTTTGGTTTGG
This sequence comes from Balearica regulorum gibbericeps, assembly GCF_011004875.1. NCBI lineage: Eukaryota > Metazoa > Chordata > Aves > Gruiformes > Gruidae > Balearica > Balearica regulorum. Next base: position 26,359,055 of record NC_046190.1, on the reverse strand, counting down.
TTTTTTTACTTTGTTTTGAAATTCTTTCCTCATAAAAAACTAATCTTCAGCCTTCCAGGAGTCAAAGCTCAGACATTGAAAGCTGTTACAATGAAGTGTCAAAGCTGAAAGATCATCATTTAGATGATGACTTTTAAGACCCAAAAAGGGCTTTTGCCTTCCTGAGTGCTTAGGCTGCTTGAACCATGGCTGTACCACACACAGGTGGTGTAGGGGCAAATCTTGACACATCACAATGGTGTGCTTCACAACAGTTGCAGCTCGCAACAGTTTTGTAGGCTGGGCTGTGCTGGCTGTGAAGGCTGGAGTTGCAAAACCGAGAGCTGTTTTCCAAAGCAAGTGTTGACTAAGTGTAGAGCAGTGGAAGAGGAGCCACAGCAGTGGATTGTGATGTGCTGAATCAGATGAACATGTGTCATCCTGCTGGACAGGAGTAGGATTGCTCATGCTGGGCTTGTGTCACTTGACAGTGAGTGTATGCATGCATGTGCTGTGGTGAGTAAGCAAAGATTTGAGCAAATAATTTAGTGGCTCAAGGTGCACTTCATAGACTTAAACTTGCTATTCTTACTACTTAGGTCGTAGTAGAAGAGAGCTGCAATACAAATAAAACTCCTGCAAACTGCCTTTGGGAAGAGACTGGTTTATATGTAATCTGTAACTGGTGGTGGTGGTGGAATTGCAATAGTAAATGAAAACATTTTCAAGTTGTTGGGTAAACATTGCCCACAAAGTTGGATCTGCTGTTGGCATTAGCTTTTATGTCAGCATTAGGTACATGCAACTGTCAGTCTCACTGTGGTCTTTATGCTTGGGGTAATTCCACTGGAGTACAAAGGATTTTGAGTTATGTGAATATCAGAAAAACAGTTGGACATTTGATACTAGCATTTACAATTTTTTTTTAACATTTGAACCAATGCTTCCAAAATAGTTACTGTCACCTCTCCTTTCTTGATATCATAGTTTTCTGTATTTTGTGAGACATTTTAGCAAAAAACTGTGGTGGTCTTACTTAAAGAAGAGTCAACCACTATATGCATCTGAATGGACTGCTTTGTGTTTATTTTTTAGTTCTGACCAATATTCCTCCTGTACATATCCCTATTTTTCTTGCTGAGGCATAATCCCTTGGAACAGCACTGTGGAACATATGGCTTTGACTATCCAGATGTTTTCTATTTCATGTAGTTGAGCTAGAATGCAAGAAGTTACTGGTGGCAGTGTTGTTCATTCCTCATTGTGTAGGTAGGCTAACTTCTGTAGGTACCTACATGGTATCCATATGTTTATAGGATTTTTTTTTTTTTTTTAGAATAATGTTAGTGTTACTCCAGCAACGTATGAAATACACGTGATTGATGTTAGAGTTGTAGAACAAGTTCTCGCCATAGCTTTGAGACTGACCTAATAGTTGTCTGTTAGTAAAAATTTATACACTGAAATATTTTGCACAAATACGAAATTATGATTACAAGCTTAATACGAACATGTGTTAATGGGTCTCAGTAAGCTTAATGCTTCAACTGAGAGTTAAACTGTGCTTTGATTAATGTTGTCATTTTAATGACTGTGGTGGACAGATGGTGTCTACTTTCAATAATTTCACCCTAAAGTCTAATTTAAATCAATACTTGGGTTTTTAGTGATTCTGTCAAGGGTGTGAACATTTCAAATTGAGTTTTACTTATGCTCACTAGGGTTGTAGTTTAAAAGAATAACACCGCAGCAGTTGTGGTAATATGTCTGTAGCACTGTACGAATAGCGTACTACTTCTTTTGGCACCCCAAAACAGTGAATGAAAAAAACCCCAAAAGACATCCCTGTAGATGTGACCTGAATATTTGGTAGCTTTATATGAATTTAGCTTTTAATTGTTGCTAAAGTCTGCCAATCAAGGAAGGATTTTTTTTGTTTTGTTTTTCCCAATAGCGCTTTTCTGGAGGAAGGAGAACAAGAGGAATTACAATTGAAGGCCGTACTACTCAGCAACCCAAATGCAACTGGGTTGCTAAAAAGCAACTTACACGTACTCTCTAAAAGTCTGTGAATCACATGTGGCTGGCGTTTTTCTTTTTTTTTTTTTTTTTTAACAACTCTCACCACTGCAGCAGTGTGAAAACATTTTCATTTCAATTCAATTGCCATCTGCATTTCAGTTCCAGAATCCATGTTGCTGTTTTTGTATGAAGCAAAGAGAATTCTGATTGTTTTTCAGGTTGCGTTTACAGCGAAGCTGTTTGGGGGAAAGCGAGGTGGGAGGGAGAAAGGGTGTTCTGTGTGGCAACGGAACAAATCTGATATGAGAATAAACAAAGTCAAATTAAAAAGCAATTGTTTTATTTTCATTTTTCCTTTTTTTTTTCCCCCCCTTTTTTTAATTGCCTATGGAGTTATGAGAGACCCAGGAGATGACACAGGGACAGCTGTCAGGAGCTTCGCTTTGAAACTAGAGAATTCAATGGTGTAAAAATTTTGTGAATGTGTAGAGGAGGAATAGTTCGATTTAGAGTCTCTTTTAGAAGCTTAATGCTTCAAAACAAGAAGATGTAATCCTGCTAATTTAGTTTCTAGTGTGATTTATGATTTTTCTAATAAATAAATAAAGGTATCATGTGCAATAATCCACACATTGTAGACATAATTTATGTTGGGCAATTACTTGACACAGTAGATTATTTTAGAAAATGTCTCCTCTCTCAATCATCCTGATATATTAAAAAAAATTTCAGTCAAAAATTTTCTTTTGACTGACTTTGGCTTTCACTTCATTCAGCTTACTGAAAATTGCTTATTGGAGATTATATTGTATTGTTGATTCCTAATAACTATTTGAACAAAAATTGGGTTATCTTATGGAAGTGTGAGGTAGATTCTGACATATTTTCTCATCGTTTATAGTAGGTTAAAAGAATACATTCAATCAAGTATGTAATTCAGCAGAATGATTTGGTCAAATTAGTAAATTCAATGCTCGATTAGTCAAACCAGTAAAACTGTGCCAGCACAGATGCACACGCTTGGTGTCCCATTGAAATTCTTTCTCTCGACCCCAGTGCTGATTTTCCTAGGGAGCTGTAGACGAGGTTTTCCAGCCACTGCCTAGATGAGAAGTTTCTCCTAGCCCAGGTTTCCACACAGCCTCCACTTGACTTTGGCAGCCTCTTTTCATCCCCGCTCTCACTGCAGCTCTCTGCTTTTTCTCTGAGAATTTTGACATGGTAGCACAGGAAAGCCAAGAGTACTGTGATTGACTTGTTCTTGTATCAAGTGACAGTTCTGCTCTGTGATAATACGGCTGCTCAGGAGAGAGGTACGTGCACATTCAGGACTATTTTTGGCTGTGTTAGACAGAATTATCATTATTAGATGTTACGTCTTAGTATAAAACTAATAGAGGTTAAAGTCAGTGAATTTTTATTTGTGGTTGCGTCTTAATGTGATGTGGTCAGTATTTAAACTAAAGCAAAATATGAACAGTTGTGTGATACTGTTTATTTATTGGATAGTAATTTCCCAGACTTTCCATTCTCTTTAGTAGCTGATACTTGACTTCATATTCTTTTTCCATGCTAGACCTAGTCCAAAACCAAATCACGACTATGAAAGACTGAAGATTCAGTGCATGAAGGCCATGTCAGACTTACAGTCTCTGCAGAATCAACACACCAAGACACTAAAAAGATGTGAAGAAGCAGCAAAAGAGGCAGACTTTTATCAGTAAGTATTAATCAAGCTATATGAGGTAAGAGTTTACCAGTCTGTGCTAGATCATAAAGTATTAGAACACGGTAACCAAATAATTTTTTTTATTCTGTTTTCTACTTTAATCGCAAGATTAATGTTTGCATGCATCAGATAAAATATTTCTGGCCTATTTGAAAAGATCAAGTATGGAATGCTTGTTTTATTTTATTTTGAAGAATTTGAGACAGAAATCCCTGATGTCTTGATGGGACACTGACAAGGAAAGGCTAGTTACTGACTTGCAATTACAATCCAATAGTCTTACTGTCAGGCTGGAGAGCAGAATATAACTTGAATGTCATTTGTTACTGGTTTTTTAATAGGTTTTGATAGCTCTCACTGACTTGTGTGAGTGTTAACACAGGCTTAGACCAATTGTAAGTGTTTATGAAAATGCAATAAAATAGGGAGAAATTGGAGCATATTTCTAGCGTGCATTTCCATTTAAAAAACAGTCATTTGATGCAAGTAGGAACATGTTTTCTTCACTTGAAAGGAAGACAGCTCAGAAATAGAAATGCAGATAAATTCTTCATTTGAAGTTTATTTCACGCTAAATCTGCGCTATAAAAATAAATCTGCGCTATAAAATAAGACTAGTATTTAATGACAGCATTTGTTTTCGTTGGGGGGGTTGCTAGTTCTTACACAGTACTTTGACTCACAACTCTTCAAGCCCTTAAAGATAGGCATTGTTTCCTTACATGCTTCTTCCAAAACCTGCAGATACCATTAAAGGTTGTCAACAGGTACAGATGTAGCAAGTTGTGTGGCTTCTTTACAAAGAGCTTTATTCCTAGTTTCATTTGAGGATTTTCAAGTACTTAATTTGCTAGTGAATTCTGTGCACAGCATTAGTGTTCTGTATTTCAGAGCTGAATTACCTATGTCTATCCAATGCTGATGTGAAACACTTGTATTCTGTATCCTAAAAAATCAGTGGTTTGCTTACTTAAGAGTTCTGTAGTCCCTGAAACCATACTGTGTTACACTGTGTTTATTTCAGTAATTTCGTGACAGTACAAAAGGATTTACCCTCTCATATGAGAAGAACTCTGAGTTTTAAAAGATAGAGTGAATGATTGAAATACTTATGTATATGAAGAATATAGCCGTGTTCCTCAGAGACCAACAATTTAGGCTTGTGCAAAATGATGCATATATACAAGTACATGCTTTCACATTTACACTTGCTACAGACTAAGATTATCTGGTCAGAAGAAAGTATAGTGTGTTTTAATTGATTCAGAGGTAATTCTTTTTATTATAAGAACTTCTTTGCTTGGATTTGAATAATTTGGTTTCCTACGTAAAACTTTAGGGCGGCTGAAACTCACTGTTGGAACATAGGTGGCATAAAACATGACAATGCACATTGAAACCCATGCATGCAATTCCTGTTCATACTATGAGTAATTCTCAGGGTAAAGAAATGGATCAAGTAGAATATGTTATTCAAATGTTATTTGTCCTGCAGTAATTCTTAGAACCCCATGCTTTAAAAAATTTATAATTTCCAACAAAATCTGAATAACAGATAACAGATTAATAACCTACATGTAAAGATTATGTGTATTTAATTGTGCAAATATAATTTGTTAAAGACTTTTTTTTAACAGGTTGTCCTAATTTTAAGGATTGGTTTTCCTAAATGCTTTGAGTCATTCTGTGCAGGAAACGTTGGTATATCACTTTATAAGGAAGGAATACAAAGTATCTTAAAGTGCAAATTCTAGTCAATGCTGTGTGTTATATGGTGGTGTGTGTTTATATATATGGACTTTAAAGACTTTACCAGCAGGTGTGACAGTTCATTTGCAATCTTTCTGTTTCAACAACAAAAATACTTGTCAGTATCCACATATTACTCTTTATTTGATCTGTGGTAGTAAAATACATTCAATTGATTTCCTTCCCCCCCCCCCCCCCCCCCCCCTTTTTTTTTTTTTCCAGCAGTGGTCTGGTCTAATTTTGGACTGCTACCTTGAATTTTAATCTGAATAATAGCCTCATCATGTGGCTCTCAGTTGTTTTTTAAGTGAGAGTGTTTCTTTCAATAATTATGGCTTGCATAATGAAGTTTGGAGAACTTTGATAGCGCTTTACCTGCTTGAGTGTAATTGAAACATACATAGTGTGTTTTTATTGGTTGTGGGGTTTTTGTTTATTTGTTTTTAAAGCAATAACATACAAGGAGACTTTTGTAGTTTTCATCTGTATTTTGGTTAGCTGCTGCTCAGCTGAGGGGCCCAAGAGAAAGTGGAGGCGATTAGTGGGATAATTCCTATTATACCATTGTCTGTCTGCTTTTAAAATGGCTGTGAAATGACATTGATGGGTGGTACAAATCCGTCATCTCTGCTGTTTAAGTACTTTGTACTTTTGTGTATTTGCCTATTTATGCCCCTGTTTGTTTCCAATTTTTTTTTTCCCTGGTACTTGGAATACTCAGGTATGCAGAATTGATTTAGTTTGACCTGCTTTCTTAGTAGAAAACTCATGCTTGAAATGAATTAGTCCAGGACTTTGGCCTGGCAAGTTGGCCCCTAAGAGCGTTTTTTTGTGTGCCGTGACAGCACGTTGCACAGCCGGCTGCTGAGTGACCAGTCACAGCTGAAGGAGGACATGGATACCTTGAAGAGGAAAAACACGCAGTTGGTGCGTGAACATAATCATCTCCAGCAGTCATGTGAGGAAATGAAGAGGCTTCACGATGAGGATCAGAAAGAGATAACGGACCTGCGCAGCCAGCAGCAGCAGGTGAGCTACAGCTTGTAGTGTACGTGCTAGAAGAGATTGTGAATTGCTCCTTGTATAAATAAGTCAATAAATCTGAATGTGCGGCGTTGCTGCCTTTTATGTCTTACTCATTCGGAAACATCCACCTTATATTTTGCAGCACTAGAGGAGAAAATGAGATCTTACATACTAATTTATTTTCTGTGTTTAGCTGGGAAAAGAACAAGGTATATAGAATATTAAGAAATTTTGATGCAGAGATGAAAAAAATTGTACATGAGAAAGATTGAATACGCATGGTATTTTTTTAAGTGAGTGGAGAGGCATCAAAATCCTAGCTTGAAGTTGCAAAGTGATAAAAAAGATAACTCTTTTCCTAGGGTATTTTATGGGACAGGACTAGCTTTAAACTTGCATGCTCTTTGTTTTTGGGAAAGTATCACAATTAAAAAAAGTGACAGGTATGTTTTTTGGGTTTTGTTTAATTTTATTTTAAATTATTCTAGTGACACTGGGACAGTTTGGGGAATGATTGAGCTAAATTTGTTTATGTAGGTTTGCGGATGCCTTTTAGTTAGAACAAAGCTACAGGTTGATTAATGTTTTTGAACTTAAAAAACCCAAGCTTTTCAGGAACAGGTGGACATTTCAGAGCTGTCTATAACAGGCTGTATCCAGGACAATGTTGTTCACACATTCTGAAGAAAGAAAAGTAAGAGTAGTAGAAAGGAGCAACTGGTCTTACCAGGTCCATAGTTCACCTATGGAAAAGTCTGATCATTTAGTTAGAATAGGTGCAGTAACATTTGGAATGGTTAGAGTATCTTGGTTAACTGTGTGTAGGCTGATTCACAGGGCAAACTTGCAAGTCAAACATTAGGCTTCAGAAGCAAAACCTATGCAAACAAAAATAATTATTTACTAGGGTAGGAGGGGCAAAGGTCAGAGCAAGCTGGATGTGCTGAATGGTGCTTAGGAGGTGCTTGAGGGCTAGTGCAAAGAGGAATGAAGATTTGTATTTCCTTTTGATCCCTTTCTCTAACGTTATCTTGAGAGTTCTGCTGTGAAATGGTTTAGTGGATTGGTTCAGAAGATGGCTCTTGTTCTGTGTAACAGAAATGGTTTGCTCTGTAAACCTGGGCAAATTGCTTAATTGTTCTGTGCCTCAGTTTCCCAGTCTGCAAGGCAGGGATGTAAAACCTCCAAGAGAAGGCTATTATATTTTGAGGTTCTGTCCTGAAGTTTGAAATTATCTGGCAGCACAGAAGGAGGCTGAAGGATCATTGTCAGTATGTATTTAAGTAAGTTGTCTTTTAGTCAATTAAACCTTTAAAGAAAACTATGTATGTGAGTCTCAATGAGAAAGTTGTGTAACTCTATTTCTCAGCATGTCAGAGTGATTCATGGTGTCTTGAAGAGGTGCCAAGAGTCTTATCTTGTCTGTGTTATTTCTCATCTGAATTAGTCTTAACACTATTTATGTTGATCCCTCTGACGTGTTGTTTTGTTGTCAGGCCGTAGCAAAACACAACATCTTGGTGGCCTCAGAGAGCAAAAGCTTTTGATCGGGTTACTCTTCGTGTGGGATTGTCATGGATTTGCTGTGTAGCAGCTGACCAGCTTAAGTTTCTGCTGCTCGCATATGAAGTTTCTGGTTGCCATGGCTGTCTTTCTCGGTCCAGCTGGGACTATTTACTTTTTCTCAGACTGGGATTTTGAATGGGGGACCTTCCTTATTACACTGCGTCCTGTTTATGGCGTTTCTGCCTTCCTCCATCAAACCTCTGTTAGCAAGTTTATGATGAATTTCATCCAATCTCTTCTTCTATTTGGCCTTCTTTAATTATTTAGTGTGTTTTCAGCAAAAAGTCATTCCATATATGCTTTAGTGCAACGCGCTTTGTTTCTATTTGGATTCTCAAATTCTTGGCTTTCAAACAAGTTCTTAGAATGCTTCGGGAAGTAGTCTCCAGGAAAATGACTCTCCTGAGCAGGTTTAAATCAACATGTACTTAGACTTCACATACAGTTTATCACTTATTTAGCATATCTGAAATGGTTCACTGAAGAGTGCTAGCTAATCACGGGTCCAGTTCTGTGCAGGTTATACTACTGAATCCACTGAGGATAGGGATGTATGTGGAGATAGCCATGCCAGTGAGACTCTCGCCAAAGTGCAGCCTTGTTCCAGGACCACTTTATGAACAGTAACTCACTGCTTTTACGTATCTTGGTTAGTTAAAGGAGACCAGTGCCAGGCTGGAGAACTTTGTCTCTCTTATATGGCCTGTGTAGAGAAGTGGTTTCCTGACAGTGAGGGTTGTTATCCGCTGCCTGTGGACAGTGTCCTCGGGCAAAGAGCGGGCAGTTCCTTTCAGGCTCCTTTCCTTTTGGTCTGCAGGCATCCAGGTTCTTCCATGTTCAGGAACTGGTCCTTACTCTGAATGTAAGATGCAAAAGCAGGTGAGGAGCCAAGCTGTGCATACAGAGTAGTTGCTATGTGTTTGGTTTCAACTTTTTATAGAGCTCATGTTTTCTCTTTTTTCTTTTTTTAATACTCTTTATTTTCAGATAGTTAGGGACATACTGTTGTAGCCTAATGTTAATATTGTATAAATTCCTGGCACATCTCTATGTAGAGCATTTCTGTTTCTTCCCACCACTCTATCAAGGCCAAATTTCAATTTAAAAGACAAAAACGGAAAAAATGAGCATAGTATTTTTAGAAAAAAAAAAAAGGGGGAAAGAAAAAAGTAAGGCCTCATTTCAGGCACCTTTTTTGCCTTTTGAGAAGGAAGGACTAGATCTGCTGAAGCTCATTAGGGGATTTCTGTTGTTGCTGGTCATTTATCATCAATGTTGCTATTTAGAACAAGATTCTTATGTCAATGGAAATTAATTTGAAACCAGGATTCAGGTCAGACTTGATTCATGTTTAAATGGATTTTTCTCTTCCTGTTCATATTTTATGGATAGCTTTTGAAAATGGAAACCTCTGTGGGTAGGTCTCAGATGAAATATAGTATGAGTATTAAAATATATGCCTGTGTGTATAACATGTTTAGGGTAGATTTTATTCTCTTGAAGTTTTAAGTTATTTAACGTGTTCATGGAGGACACAGTCAACCTGTCATGAATGCCACCTCGTGGTCATTTCTTAAATTACAGCTATCATCTTGGTCATCAAATAACGATTACCTCTTGCTAAAACTACAAAGTACTTGAAAACAACATGAATTTAATAACTGTTGGTAGCAGTTATCACTAGAGAGAGATTTTCATAAACTTGTGCACTCTAAGTTTTGATAAAGCAGGTTTTTTTCCAATTAACATTAAGCAGATATAATAATGCTTAGAGTAACAGTAATGCCTAGAAGAGGCTCAGTGTTTCCTTAGTCATTAAAAAGAATGATCATTAAATTTGGTTAATATATTTTTGTTCTAATATTTATATATATATATATCTATCTTTTAAATCAAATTTATTGGATTGATTAAAACCTGAGTTTATTAATACAGTTTCTGGCTTTTTTTAGGTTATGAAGCAAAATGGGTCATCAGAGATATTAAATAAACTTTATGATACAGCAATGGACAAGCTAGAGGGTGTGAAGAAGGATTATGATGCCCTGAGGAAACGGTACAATGAGAAGATTGCAAGTCACAATACAGATCTGAGTCGCCTAGAACAGGCTGAGGAGGAGAACAGACGTCTTCAGAAACAGATTGACATGTTAATGAAGCAAAGGGACACGGCAATACATTTTCAGCAGCAATATTCAACCTCTCTTAGAAGGTACAATCAAGTCTTGATACCTTCAGATATGCTGTGAAAGCAGTAACAATTCTAACCTAGCCTCTTATTTTCTATGTGGTGGAATCAAAAATACTTTTCTGACCTTTTTTTTTTTTTCCCTAAATTTTTTTCCCTAGTGTATGTTATCTGGGTGTGATGAGGAAGCATGTGTTTCAGATTTTCTGGAAGGCCTTAGAAGGTGTGATGGGGATGTTTATTTGGAGAAATGGTGCTTTTTCTTGAGAAAAGGATTTCCCAGTTAGGCTTTTGGAATTGTATGAAGAATTTTAACCAATTTTTAGCTCGTCTGAGAAAGGGATAGTCTGCCTTTCAAGCTGTGTTTATTCTTAGTTGTAGACAGGACACAGGAGTCAAATACAACAAAAGTTTTGTTAAATCTCAGATTTAGTGTTCCAGACAAACTCCTCAATGGGTGGTGAGTCCATCAACATATATATCTTTATTTAAATATAAAAAACAAGTCAATAGGAGGATATAATTTCTAAAGGGTGTTTTAGCAAAGTAAGATGTTCTCAAGCATTAGTTGACTTTAAGACGTTAGAGCTGCAGACCATGTGGGACTCCGAGACAGAGCTTCAGGCTGACAGCAGAGTTCACAGGATGGAGAAGTCTGGGAGTCTCGCTTCTGTGGGAAGTGCCAAAACAGAAGGGCACAGACACTATGTCACACTGCATTTAACCTCTCTCTGCTCCTCCTTGATACTAAGCCTACACAGATACCCGTATGGGGTAGGAAGAATGCTAATATACGTAAGGACTCCAAAGAGCATCCGTGGGCATGTTGAGAATGTTTTCACTGACATATGTTAGAGGTAATACGCAACTCCCACAGACTAATGCCAAAAAGTGTTGTTTTCTATGTTCTATAGACTATAGTTTCTATAGACTTTCAGTATTTCAGAAAGGTGAGATTTGAGCATAGATAATAATGTACACATGAATAGCAAGTACATAGTACATCTGATTAAGTTATAGGAGAATACGAGTAACAAGAGAATAAGTTATGTAACTTAGACTGCCATGGATTCCTGAAGGTGAGGGAAAACCTAGTATATACTACAAGAAATACTGCAACCATGCTGATACATGGCAGAAACTCAACATATTTCTGTTATGGCTTGTGATATAGGTCTCCTCCTTGAGAGGAAGGTGTGGTTTGATACTGAACAGAGGTTGGTTTTAATAATTTCATGAAAGATATTAATGTTCCTGAGAAACAGTGATCCAGCTAAATTAATATAACTGAACTTCAGGAATTTTTGCCTTTTATTCGGTTGACTTTTGGTCTGGGCTGCTTTTTCACTTGTTTCTGTTTATAGAAAACTTTATTTGTCTGATGTTTATACCCTTGCTTCATAACCAAAACCCTATTTCTCTGGGTGACTGACCAAAAATTTTTAAAATGCATTTCAGGTGACTACAGTTTTCAGAATATAAGACTTAAATAATTTTAGTTTCAGGATGAATGGGTCATAAGTTGCAGCACCAAACTTTTTTATCAATACCTAGTGTAACCGCAGTCAAAATAGGTTTTAAAGACAGCAGGAAGAGTAAGGCTGCAGTGGTAGCCCAGGTCTCATTTTGAATGAATCTTTGGCCTTAAAAAATATCAGAGAAGCGTTCAGCCTTTTTTCTTTTATCTATGACATTGTCACAATAATACACAGCATATGAATGCTACCAAGATGATATAGTCAGTGAATAGTTTGCAGATTACAAATTAGTTATACCTGCTATCTAATTCCTATGTGCTAAACCTTACCCTACATGTGGGTCTCTGCATTGTGCATGTGGGCTACGGCACTTGGACACATCTGCCCGTAGTTTGCAATTGTGTTGAAGACAAAGCAGGTGGTCCTGGTGAGGGCTCTTTTCAGTGTTGGTTGCTCCTTATAAACCTGTGCTTACTGCTACTGACACATCTAACCCTGCTACTTGCAATCCATTCACAACCGTTGTTAGAAATAGGCTTTCTCAACAGAAAGCATCTGTGAAAATGTGATCCAGCTGCCTGTATTTCCTCCTTGCAAGGTCAAACAGGACCAAGGTGTTTCAGCTGGAACTCTGCTTTCAGGTTTTTATCACTATTTAATATGAATGTCTTGGCTATGGCAGAGACTTTCCTTTCTGATCAATTCTGTGTGCTAGTATGCGTGTCATGGTTTGGTTGGTTTTTGGTGGGTATTTTTCCCCTTCCTTTCTGATGACTTTTTTTTTTTTTTTGGCAAACATTGCCTTAAATCTTTTCTCCTCCCCTCTCTCCTGTATCTTCCCAGTGCTGTCCTTGATTTGACCCTCAAATAGTTTTCAAATGTACTGGGGGGTTCTTACATGGCAGCGAGGTTATTTGGTATGGTCTCTATGTTAGATTTCTGATATATTCTTGTACTTCTGCTATAGTATTTTTTTCTTACCTTCATGCTCACTGTTCTGAAAAGACAAAAGAAATCCAGATTGTAATATGTTAGGTCTTCTGTACTGCCAAGCCTGATGATCTCTTAAACTGAAGAATGTCCCGAAAGGAGCAGGGTGATGGTTTTGAAATTACTGGCAGCTGCCTCAGTAGTGCTATGGCAATGGTTTGAATACACTGGGTTTTTCAAGGAAATACTTGAAATTGGGTTTACAGCTCTCTCTTGGGAAAGGTCAGGCAACATGCTGGATTAGACAAGAAATTGTACTTTTAAACAGTGTGAGGTGTGCGTGTAAGAGAGAGAGAGACAGACCACAACGTCTGCCAGAGGTTTGTGGGCACCTGAAATTTTGGTAATCCTCAAAATCCAGCAGGTTAGGTACAGTGTTTCCATCAATGGCATTTATTTGGGAGTTTTGGAAAAAACATGCAAGTAAATCTTAGTGTCTAATTGTGGTAAAACACTGCTCTCAGAAGTTCCTTTTCAGACCTAATTGTGAACTTGTCTGTGGAATTATATTCCCACTTTTAAGAATGCTCTGTCAATATAAACACAAAAGTTACTACTTTTAATTAAAACTTCTTATTCCCTTGTTTTGATTGTGCCATACTTCAGTAGGTTGTAGTGATAAGCGCGTTATGTTTTTGTCTGTGTTAAATTTTTAAAAAAATTACTTGTGACAGTTTTAATATTTTACATTTCAGTTTTACTGGATGACCTACTGATGACAACCAACAGTAATGTTTGAATTATCTGGTTTTAGTTCCATTGTCTGCATTTTCACTGTAAACACACTTTTTTTCTCCTCTAAATTGTCCATTACCAACCTTGTGGCATATTTGGGTATGTGGAAGTTGTTCTTTTTTTTCCACTTTCTGCATTTGTTTCCCTTTTTCCCACATGCCTGGCAGTGTGTGCTGGGAGAAAGAATTAACTGCTAAGATGGGCAGATCTCAATGCAATAAGTAAGGTTAAACTTGTGCTATTACATAGTGGCAATCTTTTGCATTCTTTTAAGAATAATTTGATAGAAATTTGCTTTTAATCATTAAACTAATTCTAAATTATTTCTAACAATTTTTATCTTTCAGTTCCTTAAAGAGGTTATCTAATATTCATAAAGGTTCTTTAATATTCCTAAAGCAATAATTAGTCTAACTTTTATTTTGCAGCACTGAGAGTACATTGTCTAAGATGTCCCCTGTGGTTGTGTTTTACCAACGCACACATTTGGTTATTCAGCCTAATCCTCAATCTATGAAAAAGGAAAGTGAGGAACAAATATCTTATTGGCATTTTGCTTGTTTTTAGATTTGAATCAGTACAACAGGAACTAAGCAACGCCACAGCACAAAACAAAGAGTTACAGAGAGAAATGGAGCGATTACAGTCTGAGGTGACAAGGTTCAAAACAATGCAGCTGAAAGCAGCAAAGGATGCAGAAAAATACAAGGAAGAAAGGGATTCTGTTTTCAATGAATACCGCCTCATAATGAGTGAGAGAGATCAAGTAATTAAAGAGGTAGATAAGCTTCAAACAGAGCTGGAGCTTGCGGAGTCCAAACTGAAGAACACTTCTTCGGAGAAGCGAGTGGCTAGTGAAGAGATGGAAGCTTTAAGACAGGTACTAGCCTATTGTTTCGATGGGGAAGGGACATGAGTATACGTTGCTAATGCTGGAATCAGAAATGTATGACGAATTTATGGAAAATAGGAATGCACTGCAAAGAGGAAGTTCTGTGGTGATGTTTTCCTATAGTGGTCCTTTTTTACTATCGATTCATTAAGATTGTATGTTTGAATAGAGCACCAGTCAGGTGAAATTTTCTATTCGCTTAATTCTGTTCTGCTGAATATAAATCCTTCCTTTATTGCGTTTAGTCTTCTGTGTCTTTTCAAGTAATGGTCTCTGTAACAATATAGCTCTAAATATTCATTATTTTCAACTTCTAACCTCTACAGGAACCACTGGATGCTTTCTACTATGACGGTACATGATAAAGTAGTCTCCAATGTTTCTGCAAAGCCTGTGCTGAGATGCATGTTCTTACTTGTTTGCCCTCCTTAGTTAAAGAGGATATTTTGAAGATTTTTCACTAGAACTGAGGCATGCCTTAAAGTGTGTGAAACCAAAACTTTGTATTTTTCAGCAATATGTTCTTGAAATGCTTATATCACAACCATGTTATAATGATGCTGTTAAGATTTCCAAAACACGATTTACTGCTTGGTTTCATTTCAGCTGACATGCCTTGACTTGACCCTTTGGTTTACAAATACTTAATTTAGCATGAAATAGATACAAGCAAATGTATTCCATTGCCTATAAATCTCATTTTACTTTTTTCACAGCATTACATTTGAACAAAATGCCATTTATGAAATATGAAGGTGTGGAGCTTTTTTTTTAAATCACACCATCATTGAGGCACATAATGTGGATTGTGACATATGGCATCAGAGCTTATAAAGATAACTAACCTCTGGTTTTAAGAATTCTTAGTTTTCAACCCTGCGTATTTGCCAGTTCAGTAATTTAGCTTCTACAGTGAGTGAGTTTTTAATACATGTTTCATATCTGGTCTACTTTCATCAAAGCCATTAAGTCAATAGAAATGTCTGTTGTTGATGCCAGTGGAATCAGGGTAGCTAGTAAGGAATGCTGATGGAAATAGCCATAATTAGTCATTCTGCTCCAATCTGTTTTATCTGTGATTGTGGCACTTTGAGTAATTTGTCAAAGTGCTTTAAGGGGTAGGAAAATAAAATTTTAAGTCCACGGGTGTTCGCTCCTACCTAGACGAGTTGAAGGGGTGTTTGAATGAGAACAGAAGAGAGCAGAGGACTGGTGAGTGAGATGCTGGCAGGGCACAGACATGCATTTTTCTTCACTGCTCAGTGGCAGTCAGCTTTCCCCTCTGTTTAATAGACCTGCTGTATTTTATTTTATTTTATTTTATTCTGTATGAGGTTATTGCAGATGTGAGAACTTCCTTCAAATGTAAGAATTCATCACAAATTCAGAACAGTTCTTCAAACCAAACCACTCTAATGTTTCCAAACAGAAGCTGTTCTAAGCAGCGCCAAATGGCACGTTGCCTCGTGCTGTCATGTTCTGATTTTGTGCAAATGTCACAGGAAAAAGACAGAGGTGAAATTTTACTACTGACCACTGGAGGCGATGGCCGCTCTTATTCAGATAGTTTATATCAAGCATGCTGGAATAAACTATGGCAATGTGTATTTTTTCAAATCACCTTAAAGTACTGTAAATTCCTGTTTAATGAAGGGCTTTTGGGAACTTTCCCTTTTCCTTGATACTTGATGACTTTCATCTGTGCTGCGTGCTGGAAAAGACAATACTTTTGTGTAAGTCTTATACGTGCATTTGAATGCACATTTTATACTGCCTATAGTTAAGCTGTGCAAAACATTCCTTCCAGTACTAAAACTTCTCTGCACCACCAGATGGATCAGGGATTTCTCTCTTCAGAGGTACTGAGCAATGGAAGTTCTTACTGATGTTGAAAAACTTGAGTGCTCTGGTAATTGCGTTTCACTGATATGTTTTACGTTCACAGTGTGAGTCATTAATTCTAGTGCTTGTCTGTTGCTCTGCAGCAAAAATATCTGTTTTAATACTGTTACAGAACTGTTTTAACAGCCTGACTGGCCTTAATTAGATGCCATATCTCGAAAACAATTATGTTAGTACAGCAAAATGCAGTTGTCAACCATACTTTAAATAATCTATCTCATTCCTTGCAAACTGTAGAGGAAAATAGAATGGAAGTCAGTTTATGACATGATGTCTTTCTATCCTTAAGTATTTGAACCCTTTCCTTCTTTTGCTCTTTAGATGTCAGCTGTCTCTGGTAATCTCTTTGAGATCAAAATATTAATAGTTTCCAGCTAGGAATGCCAATATGTAGAAGGACTACTTTGTAGCTGTTGGCTGAATGCTTCTAGAGAGCTCGACCATCTAAAAATGTAGTGCCATGAAACGTAACTGTTTCAATGCCTCATTCTTCCAATAAGAAGTCTAGTTTGAACTATTTTAAAAGGACAGATTGTATTGTAGAGCTACATTTTACTCATCTTTTTTATTATGATGCAGTTGAATTCCATATTTAATAAGATGTACTCTCATTCTGCTTTACTGCATACTGTAGTTTTACCTTTGAACGTTCTGTATCTTGTGCATTGGTATCTTACTGGCATGTGACTTTAATGTCCCTTTAAAACTTAGGAGGAAGCTGTAAGATATTTATGTAGCTGGATTGTCTAAATGATTTCAGTCCTACAAAATTGAGGCAGTTGCTTAAAAATATTTGCAATATATTCTTACCCTTTGCCATATTTAAAACCTTTTTTTTAAAACACCAAATCTGACTGTTTAATAACATTCACTCATTTAGGTTCCTCAAACTGTGAGTGCTCCCAGATTCTTGCTTACTTTTGACATAGCACTGTGCTAATGTGATGGTGTGATATCTTTAATACCACATTTAATATTCTTTGCTAGCACTTACTTGTATGTAATGTGAGCACAGTCTGTTCTGCTCCCATTTTTCAGAATAGTAGTGGTAAACTCTCTAGGCTTTTAAGGTGTCAGTGTGTATGCCATTGGAAAGACAAACTATTTCCTTCTGTGCTTAACCTGCTGCAAACAATGGATCTTGTTTTAGGAGCTAAACTCAGCTCTAGTGGAAAGAGATCGAGCAATTTGCGAGAGGAATGAGTTGCTGGAAAAATACTGTCATGAAGTGAAGGACAAAGCTGAGGCCCAGAAGGAACTTGACCAAGCCTGCAAGGATATAGAGACAGTGAAGGAAGAAAGAGATGTTGCCAGGAAAGAGAGAACAGAAGCTATCATCCAGAGGGACCATCTACTGAGGGAATATTATCAAGCCCGTCAGGTATTGCAAGTCTTCACAGATGACTCTTTTTTTTCTTAGCTTCAAAGGGCCAGTAATTTTCAAGAGATTAGTTAAAGGTCTGGGCACATTGAGAATCTTGCCCCTTTTCCATGAGTCACTCTAAAATTCCTACGTGTAAACACACATACGTTCTTCAAGACTTAGTGACAGAACTTCTTGTTTGAAAGAAAAGTCATGCTTCATATTAAGTTTTTGTCTGTAAAAATAAATGGCAAATAAAATATTGTGATCGAGTTCCTTACCTGCTGGTAGGCTTCTTGCCATCTCCAACATGTGGTGTTTGTGCCTGTGAGCTGCTCAGGATGTTAGCTATTTCTAATACTTCATAAAGGAAGTTAATTGAAGTGTAATTGTAAATTTTCTAATCTGTACACGTTCTTAGTATGAATATACTATTCTGACAATTTATGTCTCTGTGTGGGTAGTAACATTCTTACAATTCTGCAGACTTACTGATGCTCCAGTCTTGTGTGCGATACTAAACATCAATCCACATACAACTACTGTAAATGCTTACGTATAATGTAGTATGAAAATGCATAGTATCACAATTTATATGCTCATGAAATAACTAAGGAGTATAAAATTATTTAATATTCAACTAGTTATTTTGGGTTGTTTTCATTAAACTTGTATTCTGTTTTCATTGAATACCAACCCTTTACCAATACAAAAAGTTTGTCTTGCCTGTCACACTGATTTGCCAATCCCAAATGCGTGGGTGGGGAAGCAATTGAACTATGTTTTCAGTTGTACTGGAATTAAATACTTCATTGTGTTTGATTTTTAATGGCCAAGCCAGTGGGATTTTTGGAAACTTGTGCTTTTCTCAAGGAAGCCAAGTAAGCTAGGGTGAACTTTGCTGTGACTTAGCAATGGATCCGCTCAGGTGCTCACCTTTGGCAGACTCCAAATTGACATTTCAAATATAAATGTTTGTTTGATCTGAGTGCGTTTTTTGATTGTCTTTTTCCTGCCAGTGGACTGGAAGAGGAGAAAGTGATCCTTGGAAATAAAAAAGACAGTCAAAAGGCCAGACATGACTCTTCATAGCCTCTGTTTGGTCTTATTTGTTACAAATTTTTTTTTTTTTTTGTTGAGGTGAGAAAATAAACCTGGGATTTAAGCTTCAGTGCTCTCTTAGTTTTGAATATAATTATAACTCAGAGGAAAAAAAAAGAGCCTTTAAAGTATATTAATTGTGACTTAGTAGTCTCTCTCAGATATACATGCATTCAGGTCTTAAAAACATTCCTCCAAAGTTTAATCTTTAATCAAATGACAAATCTAGTCAGATTCATTAGATTTATTGACATTCTTGAAATTAATTGCACACGGTTGTTTGCAAGCTCGTGGTCTTTCGTGTTTGTGGTGAGCTGTACAGTTGTAGTTGGCTTGTGTTTATTGTGCTGCAAGCTTGGAGTATTCTCTGTATGTCTGTCTTACTATTGTCACCATAGCGATGGTGATATTCACTTGTTCAAAATACAGAATGTTAGAGGAACAAATTAATTTAAGAAGACAATAATTCTTATTTAAAGTAAGAAACATTCAAACAAAACTTTTTTGAATTCCTTTGCTCTGCGTTGGAGTTTAAGGGCAAGTCTGTGTTGTGGACATGTACATCTAGTTCTCCCAGGGTAAATAACGGACATTAATGCAGGAAATCTGTGTTGTAACTCCTTATAATAGCTGAGCAGAACAAGATAGAAGCATGGAAAGTCATCTCTGAAATGCAAAATGTTCACTGATGTTATTTTGAAGTGAGCATTTTGAGTCATGTAGATTGTATTCGCACAAATTTGTATGCCACTGAATGAAATATATTAAAACAGTTTTTATCTTATCCCTCCCCCCCCAAGTTACCATTAAGGTAAATAATCTTTTTTCAGGAAAACATGAGAATTGAATACATCAGGTAACACACAGATAGTAAAAGCTGTTTGTGCATACTTACCTAAAAATTGTGCTTAAAATACTTATCTATGTTTCTTAATTCCCAGATACAAGATTCTGCTACCCTAGACATAGAAAGAGCAAACAAAGAAATTGAAATGCTTCGGAAACAATATGAGGCAATGTCACAAGAACTGAAGGAAGCTGTCCAGGAAGCAGAAGTAGCCAAGTGTAGGAGAGATTGGGCCTTTCAGGAACGGGATAAGATTGTTGCGGAAAGGGAAAGTATACGGTAAATGAATGCCGAATGGAACATGAGTGATCTTTGTAACAGTTGATGCAATTCTAGGACTTGCTGGGTTTTGCTAGCACTTTCTTCAACTCGTTGGAACCTCTGCATTAACTGTCACAGGGTGATTTTTTTTTTTTAAAGGTGAGGGCACCTTACAAGATACTTGGCTTATTATGGGTATGAAAGACAATGACTAGTAAATACTATAGAGCCTAACAGCACTGCTACATAAGAAAAACAAAGTATGCATTCTTTTAGGCATGATATACCTAATCCTGCTGTATAGGTACAGTCCTGCAAAATAGTTCTTTTCTTTTGGTGACATGTCACAAAAAGTGCTCAACATATTAGCTACTAAACATTTGTAAGGAACTATGGGAAAATACTTCAATCAGAATTTTTTTTCTGCTAGTTTAAAGAAGATAAGTAGAAATAAAGTTTTGAAAGGCATGAAGAAAGTTTCTGTTGTCTTGACAAACTTTTCCTTAAGACCTAGCATATGTAATTTTTTTCTTCCTTATATATTTGAGAGATCTTTTGAAACTGCTTTTTTAAATTTTGCGTTAACTACACAATGTAGTAAAACTAGTTTGTTACTTGGATAGGTTTTAAGTAACTAAATGGAAACTTCTTTGCTTTTGAAGGACTTTGTGTGACAACTTAAGGAGGGAGAGAGACCGGGCTGTGAGTGACTTGGCTGAAGCTCTTCGCAATCTAGATGACATGAGAAAGCAGAAAAACGATGCTGTGCGTGAACTAAAGGAACTGAAGTATGTTGGAGAAATGATCAAACTGCATGGAAGTTTGTGATAAAAACTTCGGTTTCTTAGCTCTGTTCACAAGTGAATCATATGCTGTTATAGCTGTGGGGCTGCAGGTATTCATGATATTGTATATGGAAACACTGCCTATATTTTTAGTTATGGAAATTATTGTGATTGGCTGAATCCGAAGTCTCTACTATCTTAACCTTTTTGTCTTATTAATAAGACACGTATTCTAAGGTTTGTACTGTGGAGATACACTTAAGCAATGTGGGATTCTTTCACTGAAGTTTGATTGACTGCAACTTAGTTCCTGCCAACTGGATTTTCACTGTTTATGAATGCAAGGAAGATGTGCATCATATGTCATCTCAATGCATTGTTGAAGAAGTTTTGCTGTTGGTATTTATCATGCCCCACTCATCATGAGCATACTGATGCAGCTCATCTAAGGGTAAATTAAATGCACGTTAGAAACCTAGTTATGCACTTCAATTGTGTAAAAATAGTGCAAAAAATGTAAGACTACATTACGACA
Organism: Balearica regulorum gibbericeps; assembly: GCF_011004875.1. Taxonomy (NCBI): domain Eukaryota; kingdom Metazoa; phylum Chordata; class Aves; order Gruiformes; family Gruidae; genus Balearica; species Balearica regulorum. The sequence continues at coordinate 26,337,907 of NC_046190.1, read as the reverse complement.
ATATATAGAAAAGCAAAGTCAATTAAATAGCAGCCCAAGAATATTGGAAAGATGGAAGCACGGGGCAAATTTCTGACACAGCTTGGATTTTTGATTTAGAAAAGAAAATATAAGGTATCTCACGATGATGACATTGTGTATCAGTTTATTTAACAGGGTTGTCTGTGTGTATAAATAACTTTTTTCTTTGCCTAGGGAGAAGATGGAGAATCAGTTAGAAAAGGAGGCCAGATTCCGTCAGTTGATGGCCCATAGTTCCCATGACTCAGCCATAGACACAGATTCTCTGGAATGGGAAACAGAAGTAGTAGAATTTGAGAAGGACAGAGTAAGTAAAAAACACAAACTGCATTGTCTTACGTATTGGATAGCTTTGAAGTCAATTATAACATCTCGATACTAGGTATCATTAAAAATAACTCTAATCTGTATTTTTTTTTTTTTTTTTTAATTCTTTATTGTTGTTGTGCTAGGAACCACACACACACGTGCAGCAAATGCGGTAATGTCTAGATGAAAGTAGCAGACAAAACCAAGCTGTTATACACAAGCTTTATATTTTTTTCATATGAATTATAAATAAAAATAATTCCTCCATCTGATCTTGCAGGGTACCCAGGTCCGTGTACTATAAAAAAATGTTTTAAGTTAAATATTTAGTGTTCTTAAAGTTAGCAATTCATTGCAAAAAATGGCAGTGCTAAAGGCAGCCAAAACTTAAGATGTGAGAGGACCTCGTCCTCTACTCTTATAGGCAGCATCACTTACCATCTATGCATAAAATAGTTAAGCTTTTACATGAAGTTATTTCTCCTACATTTGCTCAGATTTGATGATTAGAAATTTTAAAGTATTAAAAATATTTATTCATGATGAACATGTATTTTAGGGCAACATTGCTGTTCAGCTGAAAAAATTGGGATGAAAGGAGATGCCAATCCCCCTTGCTTTTGTGTAGAGGGAGTTAAATCCCTTTTCCATTTTGGCATACTAAATAAGGTTCTTACATTTAGCTTTCTAGACAACCTCTACATCCTTTTGTTATCCTAGTAGTACTTTTCTCTATTTGATTTTATGTTTCTTCATTGTAGTCTAGAATTTTTATTTCACTGCTTTGCATGCAAGTCTTGAATGCTGTTCTGTTTGAAATTTTTGGCTGGCACATCACATTGTTTGCTAATAGTAATTTTTCTGACCACATAGAACACACAGGTGGTCTTCCAGATTGTGTTTCATTTATAACAGCTTCTGCATATACCAGAATTTGTTTCTCATTCCTGAATGACAAAGTTTGTGATTTAATGCTGTCAAATTAAATCCCTTTTATTTTACTGCAATATTTAGGGTCATGTTTTTTATGCTCTTCCAATCTGTCTGTGTTCTGACAGTGTATCCCAACAGAATCACTAAGACATTCCTTTTTTGATACTAAAAATATTATTTAGTATTATGATATGTTGAAATATATAGATCAAAAAGGCTATATGAACTGAATACCAGCGCTGATCCCTCAGGACCACTGTCTGTACATTCATTCTGGGATAACAATTCCCTTTCCCTGTGCTTTTTCATCTCTTTTGACCAGCTCCTGCATCATCAGATTATGTACATTGCCATCTTCTCCATTTTAATTGATAACTAGTAACTTAGCTTTTTCATTGTCTGGAAGATCAGTTAGCAAGTCTAGCATATGCTATACCTGTGGTAAACAATATTGCAGCCTGATGAATTTTCCATTAATGTGCAAGTATTTAGTTATTCTTTACTTCAAAGATCAAATGCACAGACTTTATCATTTGAATACATGTTTCCCTTTCCTAAACATAGGGGTTAAACTTGCTGCTATGAAATTATGGTAATAATATTGTGCCAACCTTGATTAGATATATGGGAAAATCCTTGCTGACCAACCAGCATTTGTATTTCAGGTTGGAGAGTATAGAATTGAATAAATTTAAATCCTTTTATTTTTCCTTCAGTTTCACTTGTCTGCTTAAGCTTGTGTTCTACATAACCACTCAGCTCAAAACTGAGAGAAATAGTATTCACCTTTCAGCTCTGAGGCTGTGCAGTGATACTGTGATCTCTACTCGATCTTTATTTTATTCTTCCCTATGAATTTTTTTCTTATGTAGAACATTTGGAAGAATCATAAAGATTTTAGTATATTTTTGGCAGGTTTAGCTCAATTGAATTTCTGGTAAATACTCATATTTTTGCATGTTTTATCTTCAGCTTCCCTGAAGACTTTCTGCTGTTCTGATTTTAAGGGGATTAGTCATCGAATCATGTCTAGAACCAATTGCCTTACATGGCTGATTTAAGCTCTATTTAATTTTTGCATGTTAGATTTCAAATTTCAAGTATCATCTCCCTTTGGTATGCTGAGATGGTTGATCCAGTTGATTTCAAGTAGAGTAATTTTTATAAGTGTACTATTTAACACTGAAAACAGCAATAATAAATCATTTTATAAACCTGTTTCCAGTTTATTTTCTTTAACCAGTTGTTTTTTTTTTTACAGTGACTTTAACATTTATCAAAGCAAACACTAAATTAAAATTTCCCTGCTTGGTTCAGTGACTGATTTGTTAAAGATGTTTATCATTTTTCACATCGAGGATGATCTTGTTTGGGCTAGGGTTGGTACAATATTCCCTCTAATCTGTATTTAGATATGATTCCCCATAATGTTAGAGCTTTCATTTCTGTTTACTTCTGGTCTTTAGCCATATCAAAGCAGTTCATCACTAAGACACAATGCTGTTTCCTTACCTTTACAATTGTTTTTTCTTCAAGTAATGCCCATTCTTGGGGAACATGTCCTTGTTCTCTTATTACACATCCAGCATCATACCTTAAAACAGGTTATACGTGTCAGAACGTGCTTTCTTGCATGCTCTTCTGCTTTCCTGTTCCTCTTTGGTGAAGTTCCCCTTCTGCAGTATTTCAGGCTTAATCTGAGAGAGATGAAGGACCATGCTAATGCCAGAGGATGCCTAATTAATGGCATTGGGAGCTTATATATTGACGTAGAAAATATAAAAACTTGCCTAGAGCAGGTACCATGTAAATGTAAGTGCATAGTACAAACATGTAGTAATGTCTCTTGCTAACAGACAGCGGCACAATGGTTGCCAGGGCAGTTGAGTCACTTGTTAATAATATTATTGTTAGGATGATATGGACTTGAAAGCACTTGGTTTTGATGTGGCAGAAGGCGTGAATGAGCCATACCTCCCTGGAGACTGTGGGATCTTTGTTACCAAAGTAGACAAAGGAAGTATCGCTGATGGTCGATTAAGGTAGGCTTTGACTTTGGAAGATACTTGTCTTTTGTTGATCATAATAAACTAAATATAAGTGTACTGTAAATTGTTTTCATTTTTTCCCATTTTTTAAAGTTTTTTCTTGTCATTGGTCTTGTTATTAATGTTGATTGGAAAATCACACTGAGAAGACCAATGCCTAAAAGCATTACAGAAATTAAATGCTATTATTTGACTCATCTCTTAAAACTCAGCAGGATTTGAAATGTTCTTTTATTTCCCTGTGTCTCACCTACTACATTTATAGTCTCCTCCAACTTTGATCTATTTATTTAAATTTTGGGAAAGACATGAGGGTGAGCTATTGGGGTAGGGCAGGGGGTCAGGAGAGTAGAGCAAGGGATAATTTGAAACCTGCTCCTGTTTTTAGTGTTGATAGGAAGTTTTTAACCACTCTGTCTAAAGAGTTGCTTTTAAATAAGGAATAGTCATTACTCATTTGAGGATATATTCTCGCTAGTGAAATGCAGACTAGAAGTCCTGATTTTCAATTAGCTACTATTTAATGCATTTTCAGGAACAGAGAACTCCTGAGAATTAAGGATTAGCATATTGACATCAGCTCTGTTGCATCCCTTTTTATGAATGCTATGCATGTGCTGTGTCCAGCAAAATATGCTTATAACACTGACCTGCTTATTTCTGTTTATCTGCCAGAGTGAATGATTGGTTACTGAAGATAAATGATGTAGATCTTACTAATAAGGATAAAAAGCAAGTTATAAAAGCTGTTCTAAATGGAGGAGGTGTTATTAACATGGTGGTTCGAAGAAGGAAGTCCTTAGGTGGGCGAGTGATCACACCTCTTCACATCAATGTTTCCGGACATAAAGGTAATGGCTGTAACGGCTATAATAGCTGTATATAAATGTCTTGTGTTCAGCCAAAAATGGCTTGACATAAAGGTACATGTTCTGAGCCTGTGCTTAAATCCCACTTAAACTGTTACTACCTCCTAGATAAAGATTTTCAGTAATTGTTTTTAGCAAAGTAAGAATGCTCATATTGATGATAACTTTATTCTGTAAGTATAGGTTTTCTTTTTTGTTCTTGGGTGGGTTTTTTTTTTTTTTAATAGTTAGTTCTAGTTAGCTGCCTGTCTGGAGCGTTACTGGGAGTCTAAACAGGACTCTTAAACCAATCAGTCACCCCAACTTTGTATGATTATATTAAATTTTGGGATATATCCCTATTTTCCCCTACTGCGTTCTCATTTCTTTTGAAAGAGTTTTCAGAAATTGAAATTGAATTGGTTTGGTAGTTATATTTCTTTCTCATGCGGGCAGGTCAGACATGTTGTTTGAGTAAGGTGTTTGAATTGCAGGAGTAAATTCATGTTTATTTTGTGTATTTCAGATAGTGGGGTCAGTCTAGAAAATGGAATATTTGTTGCTGCTGTTGTGCCTGGAAGCCCAGCTGCCAAAGAGGGTTCCCTTACTGTGGGAGATAGAATAATTGCTGTAAGTCTTAAGACACTATTCTCCTCTTTTTTTTTTTTTTTTTTATTTATTTTAAAGTGTTAATCATTGATGCTACTCTTTACTATGCCAAACATTCCAATATTTTTTTTACTTTCACTGTATTATACCCTTTTTGTATATTTATTAAATCTTTATTATAAATAAATGTATGTGTAGGCTGAGTGATTAACATAATGTGGAGGTTATTGGCTATGCTTAGTTCATGTGAGAATTTTTGACAGACACTGACTTAGTCTTCATGCTTGGCTTACATATAATGATACTTGTGATTTTTATACTGAATAGGTATGTATGGAAGGTTTCTTGTCTTTTAAATGATGATATCACAGGTGTCATCCTTTTGGAGGGAAGGTTTTTCCCTGTGTGCATTTGCAGCTTTAAATGACCTGTCTGATTTATGAACTCCTGTGAAACTGGAGGTGATTACTGTGATGTACAAATGCATAGAGGCTCCTGTATGGAAACAAGTCTTGTTATGCTTTATGTCTAGAAGGAATAACGAAATTGTAGTTAAGAAGCTTGGTTTTTTTAGTGGGGAGTAGAAACAACACAGCGTGAAGTCAACCAGACTTTCGTCTTGTTTTGCCTGTCTTGGAGATGCCACCTTAGGATGCTCCCCATCTGCTACCTTTGATTTACAGATGTCTGTTTTGGTTTTTTGTGTGTGTTTAGATCAATGGCATTGCACTAGATAATAAGTCACTTACTGAATGTGAAGCTTTGCTACGAAACTGTAGGGATTCCCTTACCCTGTCACTGATGAAGGTGAGTAGGAGAAGCTGAATTTGCAGAATATTCTTGAACTTATACAGAATTATTTTAGTTGTGAAAAAAATGAAAAAAATTACTATATCATCATGGGAAAGTCTCTGCTAAAAGACTGGATGCATTTCATTGATTCACACTCAACAGTTATTTCCAAAGTAAGACTATTGTGGCGTCTGGTAGGAAATTGTTCTTACTAATTTCCCATTTGTTTGCTGGTCACGTGAAATGACTTCCAGCACAATTGCTTCTTTCTTCTTGGCTTCTGCTTCAGAGCTGCAGCAGTTTTGTACATGAAAGATAAACTGTCTCCTGAGTACAGAAAGGTTTGCTTTTAGTCAGGAGGGAGTTGCACAGAAAACTGAACTCTGATTATCATGAGAATTCAGTACAAGGCTTTCTTTTTCAGGCTTACTGCTATAAAAATATTCTGGTTTGGTTCTTAAGCTTAAAATCTCATTATGCTGGGCCTGTCACATGGGCTTTGTGCGTGATAATTCCAGCTCCAGAGAGCTTGAGATTTTTAAGAAAGTAAAAAGATTAAATGTTTGAGGGGCAAATGGGCAATGAAAGATGACTTATCATAGACTCATAGAATGGTTTGGGTTGAAAGGGACCTCAAAGATCATTTAGTTCCAACCCCCCTGCCGTGGGCAGGGACACCTTCCACTGCCCAAAGCCCCATCCAACCTGGTCTTAAACACTTCCAGGGGTGGGGCCTCCACAACCTCTCTGGGCAACCTGTTCCAGTACCTCACCACCCTCACAGTAAAGAATTTCTTTCTAACGTCTAATCTAAATCGACCCTCCTTCAGCTTAAACCCATTACCCCTTGTCCTGTCACTACACTCCCTGATAAACAGTCCCTCCCCATCTTTCCTGTAGGCCCCTTCAGGTACTGGAAGGCCGCAATTAGATCTCCCTGGAGCCTTCTTTTCTCCAGGCTGAACAACCCCAACTCTCTCAGCCTGTCCTCACAGGAGAGGTGCTCCAGCCCTCTGATCAGCTTTGTGGCCGCCCTCTGGACTCGCTCCAACAGCTCCCTGTCTCTCCTGTACTGGGGCCCCCAGAGCTGGACACAGTACTCCAGGTGGGGTCTCACAAGAGCCGAGTAGAGGGGCAGGATCACCTCCCTCGACCTGCTGGTCACATTTAGTATCACTTAACAGAGTTAGAAGTAGAATGCAGGTCCCTTCACTGTCAGTACAGTGCTTCTGCCACAGTGTGGAGTTGCCCTTCTGGAATGGTTCTGAAAATGTTTCAAAATTTTTTCTAGCTTCATTTTACCTGGTGTTCTGTGCTTTGCATCTGCAGGACTTTATTAAGCTTTTCCCAACCATGTCTATGCATGTATTGGTGTATATTCAGGTAAATCAAGGAGGCTAGAATATGCTGTAATAATAAGGTGATCACTTGGGGTTTTTTTTGTTTGTTTGTTGTAGGTTTTTCCTCAGAGTTCATCTTGGAGTGGTCAAAATATATTTGAAAATCTGAAGGATTCAGAAAAAATATCAAACTGTAGGGTTCACGCATCAGAGATACAAGCCCAAAATAAAAGAAATCTGAAACTCAACAGCTCGACACAAACTGACATTTTCAATCCAGATATCATGGATGGCAAGAAGGACCAGAGTGATCAGGGCAGCGGTTCATTTTGCGATCACAAACCTTTCCCTAATAACGCATTACGAGTAGACTCTCATAGGAACACAGTGCACAGTTGCCACAGTAATTCAGAACACAGTCTCAGCTCGTTCAGCCCAGAGACATATGGGGACCGAGGCTTTGGAGCTGTTGACTTGGACAACAGGAGGCTGCCTTATGAACCCACAGGAGCTGACTGTATGATGGTTGAGACTGCATTTGACAAAGGACATGGAACTAAGCATAGCGGTGGTACCTGGCCAAAAGTCATGGTTAATATCTCAGCAACAGAAACAGAAAAGTTCTCTGTGTACAAAAAGCCGAAACAAAGGAAATCTATCTTTGATCCCGATACTTTCAAAAGACCACCAACTCCTCCCAAGCTGGAGTACCTTTCCCCTAATCAGGTGGCAGGCCATTCACCTCAGCCATCAAAAGCTGAAGTGGCTTCAACTCCTCCCACTCCTCCTAAGAGAAGTGACTCTATCAAGTTTAAGCATAAACAGCAGACAAGCTCTGCATCAGAGTCTACGGTAACAACTGGATCACCGCCCACCAGCCCAGCCACTGCCCAAGCTCCAGTTTCCTTGGCACTTAAACAGGACTCTGCCACTCTCAAGGGGCGCAGCAGGAACGCTGGGCATTATTATCGGGAGGAGGGTATTGAGTGCACTCATCTCTCTTCAAGGAAATCCTGTGAAGATGACATTGGCTTTCAAAGAGTTGAAGAGCCAGAGATTAAAAGACCAAGGCCAAAATCAGCTCCTGCACTGAGGCATAAAATGACTCCTATGCCCATTCCTAATCCTTCACATCAGGTAGAAACTTGGTATATTGAAGGCAAAACTAGAAAGCTTAAGATGTATTTTCAGTGTGGTTTTGGGTGCCCAGTTACATACCATAACAGATATACCATAACAGCATAGCTTGTTCTCAAAATCCAGGTGCCCTGAGAAACTACCCCAGACTCAGTTGTCACTTTGCAGTATCACAAAATACAAAACCAAGTCATGGAGTTGCAGTGTTTAACAGGCAGTGGTGACCACCAGAGTGATAGGCTTCAGCTTAGTAGCCTTATCTTGGGTTTTAATGCTACTTGATGGAAGATCAGGGCTCTTTCCTGTATGTTTTTGACAACCTGGGTGGAAAAAAAAAAAGTAAAGAGGAACCTTTAGAAAAGCTAAAAATAGGGCCTCCTGAGTTTTACAAAAATCAAGTTGATTGCCCAGCTCACTGTACAAATTAATCACAAAAGGCATATACCATTCATAGTGTTGGCTTTTGTTAGTCTTTCTATGGGGCTAAATAATTTTGTAAATCTAATCTGAAATTCATAGGGCATTAGGCACATTACACTGTAAAGACGGACTGTTTACGAGAATGTAGTTTAATAATACAGTTCTAAAGGAGAATATAATTTGTTACAATAAACAACCCCTCTGTGGAGATTGTGGGTCGTGTCTTAATAGAGTAGGTGGAAGAAACATTTTATGTGGTCTAGGAAGATGAACTTACTTAGATGACTACATTATACAAAGTGGCATAATCAATAATGTAGTTGCAGGTCCACTGCCTCAGATATGCTCAGGTGGCAGGTACAGATTTTTTTTTTTTCCCCAACTAATAGCTGAAGTTTCAAAAAGTGTTATGACTTAGAATATCACATTCTTTGCCCATACTTGTCTATACCTGGATAATCCCACCCTCCTCATGGAGTTTTAGAAGCAATAGAGACAGCAGAGCTGAATTGTAAGAAGTGGAATATTTGGAGCCATATTCTGCAAAAATACTGGTAAAAGAGAACAACCGGCAATTTTCTTTGTCTTTTTTTGGCTTCTTTCATTGTATTCCTTCCACATTCTGTAATGTTTTGGTGGAAAAGTAGTTATGGAGAGCTTTAAGCCTTTTTTTATAAGAGTGTCCTGCAAATTCTGCATTATCAATCACAGAAAAGCATAAGGGTTTAATTTTGTAGCTGAAATCAGCAGATTTATTCTGAACAGGTCTGAAGAGCAGTACAGCTGAGAAAAAGGTCATGGGTTTTCATCAAGAATTGCACCATAAGAAGCGAAGGAAGTCATATTCTAATGTCATCTTCTGACACATATCTAACAACCAAACAAGATCAAGCTATTGAGCACATTTGAATATGGGGTGTTTTGCTTCACGTAGAATATCGAGTTGATACATTAGCACTGATACTCTTATGCTTCATTATAGTGCATTGTCATGAGCATATATGTTGTCCTGGTTATAACTGTAGTAATATTACTATAGTAAGTGAAGAGTTTCCCGCTGTGACAAGGACATGTGCAGGTGGGGATTTACGTGTAAGAAATTTGTGAGCTGGAACAGAGAGGGTGGTTTTGGCACTCGCTATTTAAAAGAACAGAAAGTATCAACAAGGACATATTACAGTTGGTTCTACATACTGCCTAAGTGATATTGCTGATATCCTATAGGTGTTGGTTTGAGGTGAAGATGATGATTGTATAATAGAATTGTAATTTCTCTTTTTTAAGGTTATTTGATGTATTAATTTACGTTTCTAGGGTTAAATTAAGATTAGGTTCTGTGATTTTTTTTTTTCTCCCTCCTTAATTTCTCCCCTGTCCTCCCAGAAAACAGGCAGAACTTTGTAACTCTAAAGTTGTTGTGAACTAGAGAGTAGAAGTGATTTTGTGCCTTGAGAAGTGGACATCATTCACTCTGAAAATTTCTCTCTGGTGGAATAGTCTTTGTGCACTAACTACAGCTACGTCAGGTTGCGTAACAATAGTGTCCAGTCTGCATGTATTCATTGCTGAAGTAGTATTTATAATATCAAAATTATGTATTTAGAATATGCTGTGCAGTTGAATTTGTAGCCATATTGGGTGGTATCAATTTCTTTATTTGTGTATATACACAATTAAGTTTGTTTACTTTGAGTTGATAAATTTGAGACCTTTCATCTCTGAGTAGTAGGTGGTACGATTACTAATACACCTGTGGTAGTGATCAAGTATTGGATCTAAGAGGGTGCCTCTGCATTTTATAGTCTTTGTGCTCTCAGTAACTCTTCATTTAATTAAAATACTGCTATCATAGAAACTGTAAGTACCTTTTCAGTAATTATTTTTCACATACTTCAATTTCATGTTTTATGTTGTACATTTCAAGTGTGTAAACTCTGCATGCTGAGTCCTGAACTTGTAGCTCTCTAGCATCGCTGTCAGTATCTGAGCTATTCTCGTGTTTCTTAACTCACCAATGTCTACTCATTATGCACAGAAGTTGTGATGGTTCCAAAACCTGAATTTCTCTGTTGAAGAGAGGTTGTTCCACACATATCTGAAAATATAGGCTTAGTGGCAAATACTTTCTGGCTTGTTAGCCGGGTCTCCATTAGGAAATACTTGCAATAGTAGCTGAAATAACAGTTGAAATCTCCTGTGAAAGTGGTATTTTAAAGGAAAAATGTAATTAATGCTGGGTGTTTTATTGTGAAGGAAAGCATACCAGTTAAGTTGCAAACATTGGCCTGAAAAGATTACAAAATAGTAAAAAGGAATAATGGAGCAAGATGGAGGAAGGAAGAGGTAGAAGTGAATAGCACCATTGAAAGATAAGTTGCTTACTGCCTACAAAGTTTGGGTATTTCATTTTTTTTCTTCTGAATCTCCAACTTTCTGTAATGAAACTTCTGTGTTTTTGTAGGTGCAGAAGTATGCTCCAGCTAGTGAGGAGCATCTGTCTCCAGAGCTACAGGAATGGGCACCATATTCACCCAAACGATCTGCTAGGCACAGTGATGGCTTTGTGCCTGCTGCCTTATATGGTGGCAGCATGTCAGCAGGTGAGTGACAGAACTTGTAGTTACTTTCGAAGAATGCCCCAAGAAATTTGTCCATATTGGACAATATTGGGGATTAGTTGTGATATGTGCAGAACAAGCATGACTCACAATACATATTTCAGTCATCTGTTGTAATCTGAATGTGGTCTGCTCAGCTTTTGACTTTAAAGAAGTGATACCTGTTTAAGAACCATTAAGGAAACAGCAACTCCTGGCTGAAGGATTTGCGTTTCATCAGTTTCTGTGCAGAGGAGTTTTCAGTGCATCAGTGGTGAACAAGGTGTAGCCTATACATTAGGGAGACAAGTAAGATTTCCAGTATTTTTGAAAGCCAACAGTAAATGGAGGTGTCCCAAGCTTTAGATTCTTAACTTCTGAAATGCTTCCAAGGAAAAAGATCTGATGTTCAGGAAGTACAAGTTCTGCCTATTGGAAATCAAATGCTTGGAGTATCTCAAGTTGAGTGCCCAAACTGGTTGTGATCTTAATCTAAATTAAAGATATTAAATGACATTGTATTTGAGATACTAAGCTGCTGAAGAGGAGCCTTGGAAGCAGCTCACATAGAAATCAGTATAATCTGGTAGAACAGAAAACAGCATGTTGTCTCAGTTGATCAAACAGTTGTTGGTATTGAGGTTCATGTTAGTAGGTTTTTAAATTGGTACAGACTAAATGGAGTGCTTCAGGAGCTAAGTAGGGTTTCATATGCTCATTGCTTTGAACTGGTCAAGAAGCATTTGCTTAGGCTTGGTAAACTTGTTGCCAGATGGATTGTTCAGTCTTTAGTGTAGCTACCTGCGGTGGTTGCATACAAAACTTGATTTTCAAATCAAGACAATATTGATTTTTATGAGATTACCCTCAATTCTTTGGAAAGCCCCAAACTCCTGCATGTTCTAGAAATTATGGAAGACTTTCTTCTTAGTGGAGACCATGAAGGAGGTAATGGCTTGTTTATCTGGAACAATGAGCAGCTTCAATCTCTGTTGTCCCAATCAGTTTTCAGAATCTAAAGTTGTGCTCAAGAGTAGCTCAGATCAAAGAAGCTTTTGCTCTTCTTTGATTTCTTTTACTCTTTTCTTTCTCTCTCTTTTAATGATAGTAGAAAAAGTATTAAAAGGTATTATTTCTAACTAAAAGCTTTATCTTACCATGATGCCTTTGGATAATAACCCAGTCAAGTCAATCCTACATTCAACAATACGATTGTATATCTTGAAATGTGAACAAGTTTTTGCTATTGTATTCTATGCTGCCAACTTATTTAAGAGTGTCTTCATAGGAGAGGTGCTCCATCCCTCTTATCGTTTTTCTAGAAAGAAAGAATGTGTTTTTATCATCTTAAGCAGGTACTGTACCAAGAAGCTTAGCACCGTGCCCTGCTGTAACTGCAGTCATGAGAAATCCAATCTATACTGCCTGGAGCCACAGAGTTCACACCAGCAATTGCCCATCAGTCGCCAGCCAAATATGCCATCAGCATCTGCATCCCAGGTGATTTGAAATTTATATCTCTTTAAATTTTTGTTTTCATTAGGATGAAATTGCTTTTGGTAGTTGTTTTATACAGTGCAGTGTGAAAACACACTGCTGTTATGTGTTATTTTGACCCAGGGTTCTCAAAACCATTATTGCATAAAGTGATGTGCCAGTTGCTTTCATGTCTTTCAGTAACTGATGGATTAGGTTTCCCTCTGCTCCACTGGCTGTTAGTGACAAAAAAAAAAATATTTTATTGAATGAATTAACTTTTAATGTTGTTTTTTTTCTTGTCCTTGTCAAAACAAGTAAAGCGTCCTTTTTTTTATAGCACATTAGGCTTTTTTTCCTCTGACTTCTTTTAGTTCATAAAATGATGGGACAATTTGGAAGAGGGAAGGAGAGGAGCATTCATTTTATTCAGTAACTCCATTTATTTTTTTTATTTTTTTATTTTTTTTGGCCAGTATGCTATTTGCTAAGGTGCTTTTCTCTGTTCTAACTGTTGCCCTATTCTTCTTTTGTTTTGATGTAGTTCCAGCATCAAGGTCGCCTGAGTTTGGACCTAAGTCATAAAACACTCCAATGACTACTCTGAAAATTCACGTACAAGAGCATCTCATGGCTCAAATTCATTACCATCCAGTGCAAGACTTGGTAACTACCTTTCCTTATTTATTTCCTGTGGGACTTGTATGTATTGGAGACGAAGAATAAATGGAAAATGCCTTAAGTACATGCGTTACAGGATTGTCATAGCTAGCAAAGTCTCAAAGCTTCCTGTGCCCCTCTGTTTCATTTTTTTGTGGTTTAATGACTACAGGTGTTCCCTGGAAGTAGCTGTATTTAATTAATACTTTACAGTCTCTTTAAAATACAATCTCTGTGTGTGTGAGTGATTTTCCTTTCTGTGCCTTTTAAAAGTACCTGTATAAACATGGGAGGCCCAGCCAAAGTATTTTTGAGGTTCAGTGAGGTGGAGAGAAGAAAAGGAGAGCGCCCTCAGAACAAAAAAATCAAAGATGACTGATGGCATAATGTAAATTGTATTGTTGGAAAATAAGTTACACTTATGTTTACTTGATTGACATCTAAGATTGTTTATGCCTATGCTAGTCATACCAAAGCAAATGCATGCTTTATAGCAATGCCATTTTAACATTTTAGAATTTTTTAAAATTTTAAATTGTGTAATAACGTTTTTGTGCGTGTTTGTGTTCCATCAATGATTGGCAGTTGCATCTGAATAGAGCATGGCAGCTTTGTAACCAAAGCAAAAAACGGCGTAACAGTTTGCAGCCAGTGTTAAAAAATTATGTATTCATCCAAGCAGAATGTAATCAGAATATTTTAAATGCCTTTTGGAAAGTCCCATGGATTCTTAGTAAACAGAGATGTTAGATTATTGCTTGGACTTCAAGTTAAGTTTCATTTGAGTGAAAAATATTAAAAATATTTTTCATACAAGAATGAACAGTACATATAGCACTGTATAGCTGCATTGTGCTCTTTTTATACTAACTGTGTGAGACAATTTACTGGAAATACGATATAAACAATAGGTATGAGGGTTATCAAGGCTTGTGCATAAATTCAGAGGCCATTTTAATGCTCACTGAAGAAGCAGAATCTAAATGTACTTTTTTGTTCAATGTAGTTGCTTTTACTTTTGTCATTGTAATGTTTTTCTTGTTGTAAAAATAAGGTTCTCGAGTAACTTGCAGTACAGAACAGAACGAATTAAGATCCCTTTAACACCAAGATATCCAAGGTCCATGATGGGCTCTGACAGAGGTGAATTATTTCATAAGTAACTTTAATCTCACTATTTTCAGTATAGCCAATCCAAAGCCTTTGCAGTTGTTAAATCAGGTTCCACCAAAATCTAAATATGACAGTTTTATTAAGGTTACAAAAATTACATTTTGCCACAGAGAGGTTAAAAAAAAAAAAAACAAAAACGAACTTTCTAATGAAAGTTGATTTTTCTGTTAGTAGACTCTTAAGATGTGGCACCCTTAGAAAAACTACACAAAAAAGTAAGGATAATCATTGCTGTATGTTTTACAGTTGTAGTTTTCTTCTAGAATGACATCATAAAAGTTTTAGGAGTGAGATGACCTGCGCTATTTTTTGATTCTTTAAATATATTATTTTTGCACACCATTGTATTACTGATTGTAAATTATATTTTGAAATGCAGTGAAAATATTTTAGTACTTCACTCAAATTGCTTGGTGGATGATACTTAAAGGCATGATACAAATACCAGTTGGAGTGCTGGAGAACTGTAGAATTCAGAGTTTGATGACAGTAAATGGCAACTCTCGCTGCCATCATTGCTCAAATGTCATGGAGCCCTTAATGGATTGTATGCAGTGGTTTTCCTAACTGGGCAAATAAAATTCTTTCAAATGGCTTTTATTTGTGATTAGTAATTTGAGATTTGTTTTTCTGTAGCTTTTTCAGAGGAAGCAAACGGAATGTTCTGTCAGAGCACTTGTTCAGTAAATTACTCAGGGAGGGTACAGCCAGGGAAAAGACACAAAGTCATGTCAAGCTTGTTTGAAATTGCAGAGCTTTCCTGTCTCTGTGTATAATTCATGCTGGTGTTTTGTTGGTGTTTTCAGGTGTTTCATAATGCATCTCCCACCCAAAGGAAGGGGCTGTACATAAGTGTTTTATTTGCAAATAAACCGACGTATTGAACTTTTATTTTTCCTACTTCTTTCCTGTTTTTTCTTTAAGTTTGCATTGCTAGGGTTTTCAGACATGCATATGGTGTAGCTTGTCTGTAACCTCCTCTCCTTGTTGACAACGGCAGTAGTTGTATGCACACTCACAGAGGACAGATTCAACGTATAGTCATTAAGGACAGTAATTTTGCACTGTCTGAAATCGGTTATCTGATCTCTTTAAGCTTCTTACCTGGTTAATAGAGTGCTAGTCAACAGTCGTGTCCTCTTTCTTGTCTCAGATGTGTCTGGTGTCTTCCACTATGTCTGTGTAGATCTCCAAACCATGAGAGATGCAGGATACTAAAACTCAGCTGTTGATTTTCCATAGGCTCCTTGTCACACTCTGAATGTAGCAGTCCCAGCTTGATAACTCCTCCACAGTCACCTCTTAACTTGGAAACATCTTCCTTTGCCAGCAGCCAGTCTCAGAACTCCCTTTCTACACTACCTAGGATTTCCATTAGCCCAGTGTCTATTGGAGAACGTAGAAAAGATAGGTAAGGTCCCCACGTTATTTGCTTTTAATACAAATGTGTCTGAGGAAATTTTGTACATTTGTTTGTTGGGTTGAAGGAATGTGAACATTTAATTTAAATGAGAAGTGTGTAGGCACACAGGTGCATCTCAGGTCCTGTTACTCGATGTTTTTATTTTCTTTACAAAGCATGTAAGACATCATTGTGTGGATTTTTTCTTCAAAACTGAAGAGCAGATTCTTGAGTTTAGAAAATCAAGGAATTTCATAAGGGTTTTATTTGTTCCATGTTAGACTAATGGCCACACAAAATAAGAGCATTCTAAATTGGAATACACCCCTTCAGAACTACCTGAGATGCTTTTTTAAGATAGCCTTGTTCTGTACTCTGGAAAACTAAATAAAATAAAGACCTCGTAACATCTGATAGCTAAATATCAGGTGGCTTAGCATTGTGGAATATGTGCTCTAACCACTGTGCCTTGATTCAGTTTAGCCAGATAACACAAAAAATTGAGGGCATAACTGTGCAAGAAGGTATCCATATGTACAGATGCAATTTTACTGCTGTGACTGATCCCTTTGGCTGGACCTGGACCGCTGCTAGCCATAGCATGAAGTATATGCGTAGCTGCTTGCAGAATTTGAACCTAATATGATAGCTTTCTTAAAGACGTGAGCTTTGTGTTTTAATGACTTTATATCTTACAATGAATAATTTCAAGATATGTTGCTTATGGTATCGTCTTGGACATCTGATTTCATTTTATCATGATCTGGCTAGACTAAATATATGAAAAAGTTTGTGGTGAATTCAAAGCATTGAACAGTAAGACACAAGTCTGAATCCAGCTTTTATTTACAGTAAGGGAATCAAATGGCATTCTGGCAGTGTAAAGGAGCTATGATGTGTTAGAATAGATTATATTCATGTGAACTTCAAGAACCCTTTGTATTGCTTGATTTATGGAAAAGGACCTACCATAAAAAATGTGAATGATAAAGTAATAAGGATATTCTGTATTCTAAGTTTCCTGGTAGGAATAAAAAGTTATTCATAAAATGTTACATGAAACTTTTGTCTTGTTTAAAGAATCAGTAACTAAGTTATTGTAGTAACTCTAGAATGTATATTGTGTACAAAGGACAGTGTTACTTTGAAAGGGCATCTAAAGAGGTTTTTGTGAATTTTCATTCTTTCTTTCTTCAGTGTGACTTTTGTACTATGTGTACTCAGTTTGTGTTCTCATATAAATGTTCCTCTAATTGTCACTTGCAAATTCAAGGTCAGAGTTTCTTTTCTCTTTCACATGAATAATGACGTATAATGTTCAGCTGAAAAAGCTAGGGTTTTTGACAGCCCTATAACTTTGTATCTCTGAGCACAGGATATGTGTTCTGATCTCTGGGAAATAACAATTTCTCTTAATGTTGATCAGATGGTTGAAGTACAGTCAAGTTCCAGCCCCTTCACTCTTGCTGTGCATATGGATAAACCATAGTCTGAATTGGCTTTCTAAAAAGAATATAATTCTAAGTTTTGTGGAGTTTTTGTTGGTTTTTTTTTAAAGCAAAAACAAAGAACTAACAAACACAAACTTCTTAATTTAGGAAAGTAGATAATTTAAGTCTATCCTAAGAAAATGTTTGAAGATGCCTAGATAGCATTTTATATGGTTATTTGGTCTTATAATTCTTCCTGTTCCCCATAAAATACAAGTAACTCCCTTGACTGTTCTCTAGATGAAAATAATAATAATATAGATAAAAAAATAAAATGTTTGTTCTGTTGATTATAATTTAAATGAAAATTGAAGGATCTGATCAATTAAGACTTCTTTCTAATCAGTGTTTAGTGATTCTGGCAGGCAGTCTGAATGTTATAGAAGAGTGTACTTCACTTGATTTTAATAACCCTGCTTATCAAGTAAGACACCTTTTTAATGTTATCATTCTGTTTTACTTTATTATTGATTCACTACTACATGCATTACTAGTTATCTTTCATTTTCCATTTACTAGAATTCTAAGATATGATCCTGTGCAATTTGTATGGGTTTGATTCTTTCTTATTCCAATCGAAAACAAACAAAACAAATTTGAAAATGCATGTGTTAGAAGGAAAAGCAGAAAGGTACAATAAATCAGGTTCAGAAAGATGTAATTTGTAGGTTTTGATGAGGTAGTATGCCTTGATAAATTTTGTGATGTTAAGAAGCTTCATATAATGTCATGGTTTACATGCTCATAATGAGTAAAAACAAAAAAAAAAGGAAAGTTCATAAATTGCAGTTTTCTGGGACTTAGCACAGTTTAGTTATATATGCTATGTACAAAAATGTGGGCCTTATTTTAAGTTTGTGGTAGTAAACCTACCTTATCTTCATTACATCGATAGACAAGCTCTGAAGGCGTTACCTCGAACAGTGACGTTGATGTTAGAAGATTACTGGGTTCCAGAGTTGCATTCACATCAGCGGCCAGTTTTTATCTTTATGTGCTAATAAGCTGGCAAAATATTGTGCCCCTGCTGCAGAAGGCTATCAATAATTACCTTCAAAGACTGTGGCAATAAGCATAATTTAGGAAATAATGTCCTCTTCCCTCTGCCCCCAGCCTCAAATCCTACTCTTTATAAAAATACCTTTCCTCAGCCTGGCTCACATTATTAGCAGTGAGTGAAGTCAAATTAACTCATCTGGTCTCTGAACAGCACAATTAAAATAGTTGAAGCAGTTGGCACTATATGATATCATGAAGTGTTGGGAAAGAAAACATTCAAATTAATACATGTCAAATGTAGCATAATGCTATTAAAATAAAAAATACACCATACCTGGTACTCAAGCCGTTTCATTCAGAACAAGCTCAACTGTTAATATCTGGTGATGCCTTTTGCTGTGTAGACATTAAGTCTGTAGTAATATAAACCAGCATTTTTTAGGAGGGTCATGTTTGTTTATACACACCATGAAGGGACCAGCCCTGTTTGTACAGGTGGATACAACCTAAACATCCTAACTATGGGGGGGGAGGAAAGGGGAATGTATCAGGGTTTTCTGTTGTATAAGCCATTCTCTTGTTATACTTGCTAGTGTCTTACTATACTGTGTGTCTTTTTCTAAGTGTTCTTTTCTTCTCAAATCTTCTACATCTTTCAGATATCTGTTCCGTAATAGGTCTTTTCTGAGAATCCCTGTGGCTCCTAGGCCTAGGTTCTCATCACTAAGGAGTTTGAGGTTGGCCTGATATAAGGTTGTCCTTCTCGAGCAGTATTGCGCACTTTGTGCTATTTTACATGTTTGGATAATTGCCCTGAAGAGAATTTGCATGGTAATGTTACCATGCAAAGTGCTGTCTTAATGGCTTGAGTTTGCAACTGCTTAATTTTCATTACTAATTTATGTTTCCCTGCTTACAAATATGAAATCTTATATCTGTGCATTGTTGTCCTTTGGTTTACCACCTTATTATTTATGATGTTTATTTTCATTGGCAGTAAAGACTCCCAGCATTTATATTTGTAACATACCTTTCTAGAATATGGTTTGTAAATGACATATTATATACAGTGGTTCTATTACTTTTATATAATATGCATCTGGAAGCTTCTTTCCTACCAACTTCACCACCATCCTACTTATAATTCATATTTACCATAATGTTTTAGAGCAGTCATCTACCTGGTATACTTCTGCCACTGTACATTGCATGGTGTTAAAGGAATGCATTTAAGACAGTTGACAGTAAATTTTTTTTTAAAGTAACAGTTTAAGCCTATTTTATTATTACAGTTCAGACAGACATAAAGTATTGCATGTAACTTTGACATTGTGATGGTTCAAGTGCAATTTTGTCCAAATCAGTTTTAACTATCTCCTCTAAAAGGCCCTACATGGAAGAGCCGCGTCATGTTAAAGTGCAGAAGGGTTCTGAGCCACTAGGGATTTCCATTGTGAGCGGAGAAAATGGTGGAATATTTGTCTCTAAAGTAACAGGTGGGAGCATTGCCCATCAAGCTGGCCTTGAGTATGGTGATCAGTTACTAGAGGTAATTGTTTGCTTAATATTCCTATGGCTTAATGAATAAATTCATATGACTCCAGCCATAACTGCCTTCCCCAAAAGAGTATCTTGTGAAGCTTGTGTGCTGTGGGATGTAGCAAAGGATACTCTGTATGTAATATTCCAGTAATCGTGATTGTTGTGACTTTTTGTCAGACTTCATCGTAAAGTAATGTCTTTTGATGGTAGATCTGCATTGCATCTTTTCTAGATATAATTAAATGTTAAGCTAGCTAGTTTCAGTACTTAAACCAGTATAGTTCCAACAGCATACTCTGCCTGCTAAGGTGAGTAAATATTCAAGCAGCTGGCTTGTACTGAGTTTCATGCTGCAGTTGCTGTGCCATATCCTTACCTGAGGTAGGCTTTTAGATTGCTGCAATCATGTTTTTGCCTACAGTATTACATAAACATGTGGAGGAGCATTTTTAAAGTACAGAGTTTCTTTGTAAATGTTAAATCTGTTCATGCTTGTGTATGTTAAAGCATCTTCTGTTGCACAGTGTGTGGATAAGACTACAATGGACCTGAATGGATCATGGATCTGAATTTATCTTTAAATCCTGAACTTATTCAGATCAGTGATCTGAAACCAACTTGTATTTAATCAATACATACGTCTTTTAATAGTAAAAAGATTTTTAAACTCATGGTCAGGTTACCAAATACTTTAAAATTACAGTGATTCTTTTAAGGAGTAAACCCTAGGAATCATTGTATAGCAACATTTCCATCCTCCTATTTACCCTAGTGGAAATAAGTCAGCATTTAGACATTAACCTAATCAAGAGACTGAAAGAATGATTTTCTTTCAGTTTCTTTCCGTTTCCATCTGAAAACTTGACGTTCTGGTTTGTGCATTTTTTCCATAGTTTAATGGAATAAATTTGAGAAATGCTACAGAGCAACAGGCTCGACTAATCATTGGACAGCAGTGTGACACCATTACTATCCTGGCTCAGTATAACCCACATATGTATCAGCTTGGCAATCATTCACGATCAAGGTAAGGCTGGCTAGGCTTTGAAAAAACTACTCTCTGATCCGTGCAGTTATTTAGCTAGTAGATAACTTCTGTACAGGTAATGTGTTTGCAAACATCGGCGCATTTGTGGTGATAAGAATTGTGATTGCTTAGAAAAGTAATGTGTGAATACACGCCTGTCAAAAAGAAAAGGAAAATGCTTGATGCACCAACTATATGTTCTTTCTTATTTAGGCATAGTCCTTAGATACATTAAACTAAACCCAAAGATGACTTCTTCCTACAATTATGAGATTCTAGTACTTCAAACTGGTTTTAATTTTTTTTTATAGTTAGTTTCCAAAAACTAATTAGAGAAGGCATATGACCTAGTGAAATTATCCATCCCCATTTGATGCACGATCACACTTCAAAACTGAGCTTTATCTTTCTCTAAGACTTATGGCGAACATATGTGATTTGGCATGCTCTTTGGGTTTGGTTTTTTCCCTTACTTTATACTTGATTTATGGCCAAATTAAGAACTTTATCTGTGTGGAAAGTACTTGGCATTGGTGAAACACTAACCCACCAGGCTCTTATTGTCTTATTTTCTTCTTCTTTTTTTTTTTTTTTCCCCTCCTAGTTCTCGCTTAGAACCTGTGAGTAATCATTCCACTCCTCAAGGCAGTGGAGCTGCAACGCCTGACAATCATTCCGTAATTGATACTGTGAGTGAACAGGATGAAGGAACAATGACACCCCCATCCAAACAAACCACGCCAACTACAAGTCCCCGGAATTCCTTAAGGTAGAGAGTAAAATTATTGCCTTAAGGGAAGAAAATGGTTAGGATGGGTGTGAAGGGTATTAGAAAACAAAGTGTACTTCTGTGAATGCTGTGTCTGGTTGAAATAAGTCAGCAGACAAGATAAGTGGACCCCAGGATAAAAGTACATGTTTTCAGTTTTTGAAAGACGGGATCTGCAAGGAGTGAAGAAAGCTTACTCCAAGATTGGTTTAGGTAAGAAGGTCTGCAAGGAACATGGTGTTTGTCTTATAAGACTGTATAAGACATGACCTATTTTGAATAATAATTATGTAAATAGATATTCTTCGGATGGCTAGTTGACTATGTGTAATGCAAGTTTTTAAATTGAAGTACATATGTTATTTCTTCCTGTCAAAAGGGGCCCTGTGGACACAAACAAAAGGACCCCTGAACCTAGAACTGTTGTTGTTAAAAAATCCCAAGTGGATCTTGGGATCCAGATATGTGGTGGAAACTTGTATGGAATATTTGTCTCGGATGTAGATGATGATAGCCCAGCAAAAGGACCTGATGGACTAGTCTTGGGTGACATGATACTTGAGGTAAGCTATAAAGAAAAGTCTGCAACATAGTGACAAAATGTCTAGTATGGTATAAAGAGGGAGCTGTACAAAGAATTGTGCTGTCTTGCTATGGGAGATGTTCTGTGAGTCTTGAGTTCCTGCCACAAAAGCTGAGTAAGAATGCTGAGAATGCATAACTTTCATTCTGGCTGCGACGCATAAAGAACTGGATGATGTGGACCTGGAGAACTACCAGTGTTGAGAGCACAAGTTGCCCACAAGTTTGAAGGAATAATGTATGTCCACCTGGATTTACGAACACCTGCTCTCTTCATATGAATAGGAAGCCTTGAATCCAATTGCTGTACATAGGAGAAAGGCAAAGATATTGAAGATGTTGCAAAACAGTGAACAATATCGATCTTATCACTATGAAATTCTAATGATAGTTTAGGGAAAGCCATGCAATATGTCCTGATTCTGCTTTCTGTGTCTGAAACAAGAATATTTATCTACTTGGCAGGAACTGTTAAGGTGATAAACACATATGTGTTCATGAGCTTTTCAGATAAAACTGAATATTGAGACTATCTGAGCACCGGAGTATTGAGACGCTCCCATTGCACCTGTAGAATCCAGATGGAGATTTTGCTTTATAATTGGTGTTTCTGACTTCCCTCAGACCACTTGCTTTCCCTAAAAATATTAAATTATTTCCAATGTGAATTTTATGATTCTCAGCTTACGCTTTGAAAACTATTTAAGGAAGTGCAGACTCTCGTTCATGGTGTGTGTCTGCTGTCTTCACTTGGGTATTTTGTTTTCCACCCCCATATCTCAATCTCCTGCTAGGCGTCTTAAGATGCAAACCGTACTAGAGTTGAGTGGCAAGATTTACTTGTATATAGAGCCTACCAGTGGGAAAACCAAACTCATTTTGCATGTTTTTCAAGCTCACCTAATTCTATTGCCTGTTAAGATAAAATTTCACACTTAAGGGTTTCTGTGTTTTGTATTTTGCAGTATGGGTCCATTGATATGCGAAATAAAACAGCTGAGGAAGCTTATCTTGAAATGTTGAAACCTGGAGAGAACATCAAAATAAAGACTCAATACAGAATAGAAGAATTTAATAAGATAAAAGAGCTTCCTGGAGATGGATTCTATATCAGGTATTTGAGTGCGACTGGTAATGCAGCATAAGGCTGTTAGGATAATATGCTGACCCATCATGAGAGAGATAGTGCATCAGTTTTACTACATTTTTCTAAATTCAGAGTTTACTGATTTATCCCAGCTAGTCTCTGACAGTGAGTACACAATCTGTAGCACAGTAAGTCTGCACGTTTCACTCTAAACTTGTGTCCTCTTGAAATGTAGAGTGTGCCACTAATCTGTTAACTTTTTTCAAAATAAGTATGCATGTTCTTCCCTTGAGCTGATGGAGATCAGTTGCAGAGCCTATTTATGTCTTTATTTTCAGGGCACTTTATGACCGTCTGGCAGAGGTGGAACAGGATTTAAGCTTTAAGAAGGATGATATTTTGTATGTTGATGACACTCTACCACAGGGAAACTTTGGTTGCTGGATGGCTTGGCAGCTAGACGAGAATGCTCAGAAGCTGGAAAGAGGACAGATTCCAAGTAAATACATGTGAGTGACCTCAGTTACAGTGTTTATCTTACAGTCTTTAAATGTCTGACTAGTGAGATGTGGTATAAAAGAGTTGTTTGCTTCTACTCTTTCTGGGAGATAATAATTCTTAGATACGTCATTTTAGGGATGGCATATTTTGATAACATTAAATATATTGTTCTATCAAGTTGTTTTTAATACTACTAAGTAGTAAACTAGAAATGGAAATGATACATAGACCAGTGTTGTGTTAGATAATTCAATAACAAAAGTGACAGTAACTACAGCAAAAATAACCTTGGGTTCAAGGATATCACAGCTGTTCTTGGGAAGCATCAGTGGTTTTAGTTATCTGTGGACAGCAATGTTGTTATAAGACTGCATATCCACCACAAACTCATCATGTTGGAAGAGCAGTTAAGAGGAGTATGCAGGAACTAAAATTTTTACATTGATATTGGAATCACATTAGTTATCACTCAGTGATTAAAAAAATTTTTTTTTTTTTCATTTTAAGATTATTGGTTTTCTGGTTTCCTTTTCTTCTAATAGTCTTCTCTCTATGTTGTAACTTAAAATTTATCCTGGCAGTGGGACAATGGTACTATGTGGACTGTGTGGAAGTACAATCTAATACTTATAGACCCATACACATCATTGATAGGCTTGTTACTGGAAGATGGATAATAAAACCAACTACATTTTACATGTGTTATGTGGCCAAAATATTTGTGCTCATATAAATTAAAACTGTTATTTTGGATTGCTAATAAGTTATTTGTAAGGATGAGTATAACATGCATCTTCATAGAAAGAATGGGATCTTCACCTCTGTGCGAGGCTGACTTTACTGGCAAGTAGGTGCATAATGCTGTGCAAAATGCAGTGGTCATCCTCTGTGCCATGCTGCTATTTCTGTTGTAAGAATCCTGAGGAAATGATGGTAGTGTGAGGTTTTCAGATGCTTATTTTTTGCTTTATGTTAACATTTATTTCTGATTAATTTTCTATGATGAAGGTACTTGAGCTAAGGCTTTCCAGGGTGTTCCAGAAGCAGTGGTGATATTGCTTGTCAAAAAAAAAAAAAAAAACAAAACCCTTAAAAATTTTAAATTAAAAAAAAATTCAAAAAGATATGTTTAAATACCAACCATTTAGTCTGTTTCGTTATAGGATGGATCAGGAATTCTACAGGAGACACAGCATGTCTGAGGCTAAAGATGAAAACAGCTCATCTAAGACATTGTCAGCAGCAGCACGGAGGTCATTCTTCAGAAGAAAGCATAAACACAAGCGAAGTGGTTCCAAAGATGGAAAGGATTTACTGGCTCTTGATACAATCAGTACAGATTCCATTCCCTTCTTGGATGGCAAGTACCTTTCTTATACTTGGAGGGGGTTGCCTTTCCTTCTCTTTCATTTTTAAACAGCTGCAGCATGACACAATGAATAATATTGCTTTCTGGTTGGTCTGAATACAAATGGTGATCATGTGTCCCATCATGTATATTGCTTTTAACAACAAAATTCTTTTGTGTTAAATAACAAGTCAGAGTGTTTCAAATGAATTTTTTTTTTGGTAGTTTATTCCTAGATCTGTTAGCATTAATGTTTCATTTGCAGAGGGAGATTGCTTTTTGTTGTGTGGTTTTGGTCTTCCTTTCAACTATTTAATTTCTGTCCAGGTTGCTTAGTCTAGACAGAAACTCAGGACACCACTCAAAAATCTTCACTGGTATTTCTTCACTCCACTTCAAAAATCATGTAGGTTACAATCCTTACTTTCTTGGAAGAGCTCAACAAACCATACCAGAGAAAACCAAATATTGTGTCTTGTTTATACTTTCAGGAAAAAAAAAAAATAGGAATGCTTGGTTTTACAGTTTGGGTGAGGGTGGTGCAGAGAAGCACCAGGTTCAATTAGAAAAATGTCTATTTTAAGCTGTCAAGTGGATAAAATTGCAATAATGGCTAGTGAGCATTTCTTATACTTGTCAAGGCCCTTATCCCTTGCAAGGCAGTTGTTTTAATAATACTGTTAGGATGCTTTTGCTTATCTGAAGAATGCCAGGAAAATAATTTACACTTTTATAAGTAAATCTTCTGTGTGCGTAGATTCTGCAAGTCTGGCATATCAGCGCGTACAGAAAGTGGACTGTACCTCTCCTAGGCCCGTCCTTATTCTAGGACCTTTACCCGATGCTGTGAAAGACATGTTGGTTAAAGAATCCCCTGGAAAATTTTGCAGATGTCCTCTTGGTAAGTATGCAGATATAACCCATTTATTCTTTCTGAGTACATGATAGTAACATCTGTATAAGCGAACTAAATGGTAGCACAACCTTGGAAAAAACCCCAAGAATCTGAATTTGCAGACATTGTTTTGTTAGCCTTGTTCTGTGTCTAAGGAATAGTAGTCAGAGTGGATCTCTTCTGGTTCTGTGAAACAGAGGTTATGAAAGCTTCCCAACAAGCCATTGAACGGGGTGTGAAGGATTGTCTGTTTATCGATTATAAACGGAGGAGTGGACATTTCGATGTGACGACTGTAGCTTCAATAAAAGAGATAACAGAAAAGGTGAGTCACTTTAATGAGTAGTTCTTTGTACAATTTGCAATATATGGTCATATGATGTTGGGGGGGTGGAAATTATGTTAGCGTTGTCTTCCTTGAAGGCATTCAGAGAATTGTTTCCCAGGCTGCTGAGTAAAATAAAATTTACCTCACTTTGGCATGTAACTCTTTAAAGATTATTTTATGCAAGCTCACCTTTGTTGTAGAAACTAGCAATGTCCGTATTCTTTTACAGTATTATTAAATAAAGTTAGAAATTATTTTCATAGATTCCATCTCCTACTCCCCCAAATGAGCATTTAGGTTTTTTAACTATTCCATTTAATGCAGTCAAATAAAACATGAACATCATAATAATCCTGGAAACAGACGTTAATTAAAATCTGTACATTTTTTACGGTTTCTATCAAACCACACAGAAAGTCTTATTATTGTAATGCTTGTGTTGCTTATGACTTCTGAAAGAGAAAATCAATATGAATATTTAAATTTGGAAAAAAGTATTACATATTTCAATCTGAGTTTTCATTTCATTAGTTCTTCTAATACTTTATTTCTATCGATGCATGCTTTTGGTACTGTGAGTGGAATTTCTTGCAATTTTTCATCTTCTGTGTTTTGTTATAAATCCTTTGGGTACAAATTGCTCAGTAGTCCCAAAATGCTAAATGTGTAGCAAAATTCTGTTGGGTTGCTATGATTTAAGTAGGGGAAGAAATGGGGGATTTGCATGTGTGCTTGTGCTCTTTAACTGAATGGGTGTTTTGCATTTACATTTGATCTTAGGATTGTCATTGTCTGCTTGACATCGCTCCTCATGCCATCGAACGGCTCCACAGTGTTCATATCTACCCTATTGTAATTTTTATTCGCTACAAAAATGCTAAACAAATCAAGTAGTCTGTGAGGGGTATAGTTCAGGGATGTTATTTTAGCCTAATAAACTTGTTACGTTTATTGTTTCTTTCATCCTAGCCAATCATAAATCTCTTCAAATGTGGAAATTAATCCTCACAAAAACCATTGTGAGGTAAATGATCTGAGCTTCATTTTGGTTGCATGACAATTAAGTGTATCTTTCAAAGAAATCAACCAATGTAGACTAAACTGTATGTACTTTAGGAGGCACTCAGATCTTTCCTGCTTACCTTTGTATTAAACTGTAAGACACATATGGGTGAGATCCTTTGAGGATTAAGTTGTGACCGTGACAAAGAGCTATCCTTCATCTTCTCAGCGGGGCCAAGAGCGTGGATGCGGTGCCGATTGATTCGTAACCTCAGCTGTCCCACCTTCATTCTCCAGTGCAAATGGCAAGGGAAGTGCCCTTTTGCCATGGAGTGTCTATGCTGTGGTCTTCTCGGGCCGTGCTCTTTCAGTAATTGGGAATTTCCTGCTTGAATATAACCAGGAACAGAACATGGGAGTTACAAACCACAGTTCCTCCCCTAATGTTTGAATAAGCCTTCACACATTTTCGTTTGGCAAGAAGTGGCATAATCTCCCAAAATAAGTATTAAGAAACAGTTTTGTTGTGAGATCTTACAGTTATGATACCGTCATTTTGAAAGTTAAAGACTTCTTATATTCTTGATCTGTAGGCAAATTTGATGACTATTTAATAAAGAAGATAAGTATAACCACTTTCTAGTAGAAGCAAGACATAAAGCAATGTGGTATATTTCATTACCACTGCAGGATCATGCACACAAATGATAAATGGAACTGTCATGTCTTGAGCCCCTTTGGAAATGGCATGGTGACCATTACAGCTAATTTTTTTTTTTTTTTTTTTTTTTGAAAGTGACAGAGTGCGATTGAACTAGACAAGTAAGGATTTCTAGCAGTCATCAAAATAAGATGCAGTGGCACATTTTCTCTGCCTGTTATGAGCACCAAAGGTTTTTCCAAACAGCCTTTTTGATATAGCGTGGGTTCCATTGGCATTCTCTGAAATGCTACACAGCAGTGATAGGTTAGTTTAGTAGTGATTATTTTATTTCTTAAAGAAAAAAAAAAAAAAGTGCTTGTTTTCTCACTGCTGTAAGAAACTATGCTTATATTGTTTCAGTACCTATCTATATGATCTTACTTGTTGATTATAAATTCTGCTTCCTTTTAAATAGAATCCCCTACTGGGGACCTCAATTCAGATTTGGAGGAGAATGTTACAAGCCTTGATCAGAATTAATTTTATTTTTTTTTTTACAGTTTGTATTACTCTCTATTTTCTTCTTGTTTTATTTCCAACAGCTTGTATAATAGAAAAACAGTCATCTCAAAAAATGTGTCATATATAAGATGACATAGAAAATTCAGTGCTTGATTCTTCACACCCTTATAGGGTAGTACTTGAGCCCCAGCTTTGTGTAGGGAGTAGTGGAATGTTTGAGATGATGATTGGATTCACACGAACTGGGAAAAATTATATTCTTTCTCCCTCAACCCCGTCCCAATCTGTGAGACTTTAAAGGAATAGTGTCTTTGATAGCAAATAAATTTGTTAGCACTGAAACGATCCTGATGCGTATGCTGATACTGCTGAAACACAGTAGATGGCACTCTATGCACAGGATTATGCTTACAAATTAATTAGCCTTTCACATTCACCCAACTGGAGGTAATCATTTCAAGTCCCATTTTAAAAAAATAAAATTACTCTTCTATAAGATTTTTCTTTTTCTTTCTTTTTTTGCAGAGAGCAAAAAGACCCATCTTCCTGAGGGACAAAGTTACACAAAAACATTCCAAAGAACAGTTTGAGACAGCTCAAAAAATAGAACAAGAGTATAGCAAGTACTTTACAGGTTAGTATTTAATCAACATTTCACTAGGAACACAGTTGTAATTTAATCCATTTACACTGTAATTCAAAAGATCCTATGTTCCTTCAAAGAGCCTCCCCCCCCCCCACCGCTCCTTCTGCCTTCCCTTTTGGCAAACTCATGCTCTGGTGTTTTATTGTAGTGGGACAGGAAATCTCAAGATACAAGTACTATCCCTTTCTTTTACATGTTTTTGTTTTAGGCATGTTATTAATCTTATAACATAAAGAGATTCTGAATATGTTTTGTTACAAGCCAGTATTATTGGAAGTATGGTCAAGATAATTTGACAGTGTTTGTTTTATACCATGTAAGGAGTATAAGTTATTTTGTAGTTGTAGAAATCAAACAAAACACAAAAAAACCTCTGTAGTGTAAATTAATGAATGCTTTGAGACATACTTTAAATCTTTCAAGAAAGGAAAAAAATTGTCAAAAGTTTCTTGAGCATGCATTGTAATTTGGAATAATTTAATTCAACTTCAGAGGCCTTTTTAACATCATAAAGTATACTATATGAATCTTGGATTCTAGTTAATACTGTATTTTTATTAGAGAAAGAAAACTGTATTTAAAGACTGTCTGTGCTTATTTTAGAGTCTATTTCTATGTGGTTCCACATACATTCAAAAGAGTGGGGATAAAATTCTAGCCATCTTGATGGGAATGGCAACAAAACTTAAAAAGAAAAACAAAACAAACCACCAAAACCCACCACTAAACCAGCCACCCCAAGTTTTCATCCCCTGAACAATGAGATTCCTACAGAAATATTTTGAAGCATATCTGCCAAGTGCAGGGGAGGGAAGGGGGGTGTTTTTAGTATAGAGCTATCTCAGCACGTCCTGAGAGAAGCTGCATGTTCTCAACATAATGAGCTACCTGGTATGTAAGAGCTATGCAAATGTTCATGTAAGTAGTACACACAGATGTACATGCATGGTTCCTTCACAGAATTTGACATGTGCATGGTCAGATTGCATCATTACATGTTATCTTCTGCTCCTTGTTGAGTCATTTGTTGCATTTTAATTTCAACCTGACAGTGAAAGTAGCACTCAGTCCAAGAGAGTCCTGTGTGGATCTTCTCACATGCCCTGTGGGAAGGGTCTCCCTCTGTTAGTGCCAAGTACAGTGGACTCCAGCTGTCACCAACATTCCCAGATGCTGGTATTCAGAGAGGATTGGTGCATTGACATTTAAGCTTGTTGAAATTATAATGTTGTGCATAAAAAATAGCCTGTAGGTAGGCACATTAGAAATGGTAGCTTCCTTGTGAAGCTAATGACATGCTCTCTCAGGCCTGAGCTCTGTGACTACTTCATGAAGTACATTTTTTGACTAATTACTCTTTCAAGTTGGCTTTGTTTCCTATACCAGGTTGTGAGCGCAGTGCATAATCTGAATCACTTCCTCACGGCCATTTGTCACCTTTCATAGATGTTGTCGGTTCCTGCATTCTGTATCCAAACTCAGCTGACATTAACAGTAGTATGTACTGCAGAGTCAAGTAATATTTTACACGAGATCAAATTCTCTTTTTTCAAAAATGGAAATTATACCTTAAGCCTTGTAAGACTTTCTGTATCTTTCCAGCATTGGTGGTAGCTGAGGCCAGTGGCTTTGCTGACATATTTCTCAAGTCATGAAAATCCTCACTTTTTAAGTCTTAAAGCTAATACGTTCTCCTCTCTTGTGTCAGTGTTGGCATTTTACTTTTTATGACTGCTATGTTTAGCAAGGGTAGAATGCAGGGTGTTAATTTATATTTTGAATTGATTTTCAGGGAGTTGCTTGCTGTTGGTCTTTTTGTTCCTTGAATGTGGTTGACAATAAGAATTGGAGTAGCAACCGCTGCTGTTTTATTTAGCTCAATGATCTGTGAGCTGCCTCATAATTTACTTCTAATATTTGTAAATAGTGTCTAGTTGCTACAGCTATAGTCTCTATGTATATTGCCATGTAAATATAAAACTCTTACCACCACATGCTGAACAGAGAAGGTTTATTATAGCAGGTTCTGACCATCTTTAGACCTAAACTTTGCCACCTGATGCCTCTGAAAATAGTACATGGAGGCCTCTAACAAAACAGTTGTCTTAGTTGATTATAGCCATCAGGTCTGTGACTTCCCTGGGCTGTTTTAAGAGCTAGCAGAAGAAACTGTATTGAATGCTTGACCTGTCTGCTCTGTTTATTCTTTCTCTTGTTTTAATAGAGTCATGCATCTGGCAAATATTGAATTGGGTAGATTAATTCTGATCTGTGGATAAACCCTTTGCAGAAAGATGCCAAAGACTGCTCTTTGTAATTAGTCATAACTGTTTGTTCCAGTCTCATTCGTGTGGGGGGGGTTTCTTTTTCTCCAGGCATTGTCCAGGGAGGAGCCCTTTCAAGCATTTGCACTCAGATTATGACAACTGTCGATCAAGAACAAAACAAAGTCCTGTGGATCCCAGCTGGCCCGCTGTAGATTTATTTCGCTGTGAAACTACTTTGCAGATGTAAATAACCAACTAACTTTCTATCCAACGGACTCTGTCCATTTCTGTCTTTATAAAGACATCCGTAAGTGATTTCTGTTTCATGAAGGGGAATGATAACACTGAACACACGAGGACCTGATGAGGCATGTGCTAAGGGGTAGATCACTTCACCGAGCTTGTCTCTTACGTTGTAGTGTACGCGTGACAGGTTGTCACGAGGGGTTGGACCTACGTGTACTTGTCCATGAGTAATGAATTTAACAATGCTGCAAAACCCTGTAGAATGACAAGTTTACAAAAACCTTTTCAAAGTATTTGGTTGTTGCTGTTTACTTGAATGTCTTTTGTTTGTTTGTTTGGTTTTGTTTTTTGAACTGTGTCCTTTCACTTAATGAGGTAACTCTGCAAAATGGAGTGAAATTTCTGAATATGAGCGAATGGTTTGTGCGCAATGTGACTCTTAGTTGCAATTTTGACCATTTCTAATTACATTGTTGACTTGACAACCAGATAATAACGTGGGATTGAATCGGTACGTCTTGGGAGTAAGCTCCGAAGGAAGTACACTCCTCTACAGGGCAGACCACTGTTTGTATCCTGTCAACGCTTGTCTGTCAAAGATATCGTTTCTTGTTTTATGCATGAATCTAATATTTAAACGTCATAATATATCTGAACAATCCAAGCTTAATGTGTGTTGAGAAATAATAATTTTTGGTTGTTGGGCCTGGATTAAGTACTGGTGGGGAAGAGTCATAAGCTAGGCCTAGCATGCTGTGTTCTGTCACTTTTAGATCCTGTAAATATGGAAAGCTTACGTCGGTGCAATTTTGCAGGGTAATTCTTAAGCTTTGTACTTCAGTGTGTAGCATTCACCTAGATTGTTTTTATTTAAGAGCAGCCACAGTTTTAGGGCTTTGATGAAAAGCCTTTAGAAAGGTACTAAATTGTTAGTGTTTTCACTGTCAAAAAATAAGTGGTCGTTTAGTTTTGGTTGCAATACATATTTACCTATTGTACCAAACTCCATTGTATCGGTTCCCTTTTTGTTTTTTGCACTTCTGACTCTGTGTTCCTAACACAGGTTTTGTACCTGTCTCTTCTGTCTCTTGTGCCATGTTTCTTGGGTACTGTATTTTAAATGTTTTTAAGATATCATTTGAGTAGAACTGCTTCTCGGTCACTGTTCCTAACATTTCATTGTGTAGGGTATCTAGTTTTACACTACAGGCTGTAGTTTTGCTTCTGTTTGCAGCTTTTTTAATTAAAAAAAGGGATTCTTCTTGCACAGTTCTTCAAAGAAAGATCTGGTCCTAAATTTAATTTCTGTTTTACAGATGCTATTTTATAGTTCACAATACTTTATTTATATAGTTATATACTATAGAGAGAGAGTATTTTGAACTATAATACATATATGTGTAGTATTTTATATAGTATTACACCATACTATTATAATACTATATATATAAAAATTAAAAAATAGGAAATGGTATGGATGAATTACTAGTCAAAGTACTTCTCATGGTGAGGGACAGCAGTTGTTTTTTGTTTATCTCCTTTTTTTGCTTTTTTGTTTTTTAAAGTTTGAGGTCAGAGTAGACTCCAGTGGTACAACTGAAACAGACAGGTACTGTTCTGATGTGGATTTTCTGTACTAAAATGAAAATGTCACTTTGTATCATAAAAAAAAAGTTAAAGAAACTGATTACTAAATAAAGGTCAATTTCTATAACTTGACTTGTGTGTAAAAGGTGCATATAGCTAATATTCTCCTTGACTCTGTGTAGCTGAGTCCTCCTGTAAGGCTTGATTTTCTGACTAAACTTGGCACATACAGGTTCAAGTGCCCACCTTGAGAGGAACGAGTTTTGGTTTTGTGGTTTTGCCCAGCCTTGCACACATAAATACCAAAGATGTTCATAAACTGCAGGACACAAGAAGTGAGATGTTGGTTTGTGTTAACATACTTTTAACATTCTGGCCCAGTGGTGGTAAGGATTTCAAGCAGAAATGCAATTGATTGGATGGAGGCTTTAACTGGAGAACATGTCTATCAGTGTTATTTTCAAGAGAGTGTCACTGGAAACCAGGGAAAACCTGACAGGCAAAAGCGTGAATTGTTAGCTTAAAGGCACATTGTAGAGTTCTGTGCCTTTGTTTTTACGCTTCGGACAGACAAGCCTCTTCTGTTGAGTTATCTGGAAGCTCAGAGCAGGTAACTATTGTGTATTAACTTTTCTTCTTCCTCAGTTGTTTTATCCTCAGATGCCAAAGAGTTAACTTCAGCGTGAACCGGATTGGCGGATGGTCAGTCTTCTGGTAATCTGCATACCTAGTAATAGCCTTCAGTCATAAGACAGGACTCACACCTTATCTGCTTTTCTTGAAAAAACCCGCTGTGGTGTCATCTTCTAATAAAGGACAAATAGAAGTGAGAATGGGCAGGTTCTGGCAGGTTGATCACAAGGAAGTAGAATTGAGGTCTTGGTTAAACACTAGAAAGATTCCTTTAGCTCAAATCAAGTGTTTCCTGGTACAACATTTTATTTTATAATGCTACGTGCTGGAGCTAGATTTGGCCATCGTTCCAAAAAGAGTAACTTTGTCCAGGTGTTTAAAGAATATAGTTCTGTGGGTATTTTAAAAATAGTTTAAAAGTAGTACAGCTAGACAACAAAAGTCTGAAATTTTCACCCTCATGCTTATAAGCCACCATGCAGCACATATGGCTGCAGGTAAGGAGCTAGCTAGAAATCAGCATCTTTTAACTTTATTTCTCCATAGCTAAACTGACATAAAGTGGTTGAAGATACTGCAGCCCATATGCATAATCTGTTGTTAATACATTGACAAGCATCTACTTGCTTTCAGACCTTTCCATTCTGTTCACATTGACCTGAATTGCAGGGCAAGTGTTTGCCAGACCCAGAATCACACTCTGACAGCTGCCAGCCTCTCCACCTGATACAAGGGTCCTTTCACTGTCTGATAAATTTGGAGGCCATATCATAATCCCACTCAGTGAATGCAAACATTGCCTTAAGCAGTCTTGAACAGCTTTCCTAGATGCATCTCAGATGGATGCATTCATGGTTGAAGTACAATCTTGTAATCTTTTCTAGACTTATATTTAAGGCTTCATGTAATTTCTAAGATTCTACACCTCCATTTCACAACATCCAGTTTCTTGTAAAATACACTGACATTGGGAAAAAATTGCACTGGCTTGGAAACTAAAGAGATTGCTGTGAAAAATACAGATACCCAACAAGGCAGACTTTGGTCTTGTGCAACAACTAATAAAGGTCCTGGACCTGCAGTGGAAACTGAACAGTATAAAGAAGTTATCTTTTAGACCTCCAGTACAGAAAAAGTTTTGATTTTTTTTTTGTTTTATATTTATTTCATCTTGTAACTTAGTTTAAAAACAATAGGGAGTATTAAAGGTATTCTGATTTCAGTAGAAGAACTTATTCAAGTAATTAATTTTCTCTACGAAATGCACCTGTTAAAGGTGTAGTAAAGTTTTGGGGTTCCCCCCCCCCCCCCGTGCATGAAGTATGAAATCCAAGATGATTTTTTTTAACACACACAAGTTTTAAAAATGTGTCTTTTTTCTAAAAATGTAGGAGGGAAAATGGCAGAGATCTAATAATTATTTTAAGAAGCAAATCACCAAAATCTGTGTACTATGTAACCTAGTCACTTGATACTATGGTGAATTATCTGTCATTGCTATGTTATATTAACAGTACATGATATGCTAGGTGTGTGTCTTCACTGGGTTATTTTCTGTGTCCATCATATTGGAGGAAATAACACCAGTGGCTGAGGAAGCTTTCAGAGATATGAGCTTTCTTGATTTATGACTCTTTCCTTGTTCACAGTATAAAGAGAATGTCCAAGAGCTAGAATACTACTTCTGCAAAACAAACAACCTAAAACCAAACACTGCATATTTAACAATACATTTATGTCTCCAAAATGAGAAACAAGTCTGTCAAAACATTAAATACTTTCAACAACTTGGAAAAAAAAATAATAATTGTTTCTTGATAAAATTTCACTTAAATTTGCAATGGCTTTTTTCTTTTAAAATTTTTTCAGTGCAAATGTGAATGACATTTCTTATGTAATCTTGCCTCTGCCCTTCCTCTGAAAGCAGGGGATGATCGGCTTGCTGAAGGTGGTGACTTTGATCTTCAGAGGAAGTGACCCTTTTCCCACAACTTTTGCATCTGGTTTTGCTGCAGATTCATCTTACCTCATTAGCAATAATGCCAATCAATTTAAATCATCATAATTCCTTCATTTGTCAAATCTGTCTGTTCCACAAATGCTTAGCATTTGAGCTTAGCATTTAGATGCTCAAGTAATCTAATTGTTTAACCTAATTAAGACAATATTTGTGGCCTACCTGTGACAAATCAAGGGTTTTAAGTTTCAGCCTGTCTGATGTTTGGCTAGCGTAAGCAATAAAAGACTGAAAATACATTGCTTCATCTAAATATGTGCAAGGGGCCTAATACAATTGTAAGTCTTTTATAGTTCTGTGATGAAAATAACTGTTATAGCATTTTGAGAGGATAATTCCAGTGGAGTCATCCAAAAGATCCTAAAATGAGAGATAGAAACTTGTTCTCTTCTGCGAAGACATGATTTGAGAGTACCAGCAATTGCTCGTATCATTATAGTAACAATTAGGTTTGTGATGCAAAGATGAGTAAGTGCAATTACTAAAGAAACCAAACACATGGAGCTGAATTCCAGGACAGTGATACAAGCTGCATGTCCTCAGCAACCCTCAAGGTTGGTCCTCTGGTGGCAAACGTGTATCGCTTTCATCTGGGGTTGGCCGAACTGTGTGGCCTTGTAGAGCTTCTGGCTGCCAATGTGTTTCGAACTCTAAAATGAATACTCATACTCTTATAGCCTGACTTGTACTGTAGTAAAAAATGTGTGTTTAATAGCT
Organism: Balearica regulorum gibbericeps; assembly: GCF_011004875.1. Lineage (NCBI taxonomy): Eukaryota > Metazoa > Chordata > Aves > Gruiformes > Gruidae > Balearica > Balearica regulorum. The sequence continues at coordinate 26,301,294 of NC_046190.1, read as the reverse complement.
GCAATTATAGTGTGATCTGTTGAGACCTGCTCTGACTGATTTGCAGATCAATTATTTAGAATTCATTTTTCAGGGTGGTACTGCATATTATGTGCCAGAGTGACTATTTTACAGCTGCAAAATAATTCAAATAAGGATGTAAAAATCAATTGCATATCTTACCCCTCCTCCTGGCCTTGTATGGCAGATGTTCCCTCAGAGCTGCAAGATTGGAACTCCAAGATACTCTTGAATTCCTACCTGATGCTGATACTGCTTTGTTGTCCTGCGCAGGATGTGATCAGAGTTGGCTTCTCACAGCATGGAGTAAGGAAGTGTTGGGGCTGCACTGGCTGCATTCAGTCCACAGCTGTGCTGCTCCATGGGATACTTCATCATGCTTCCGTCTTTGCATGAGTTAACCCTAGTGAGATGCTTCCAGTCCTGGCTCCACAGTGGCAGTTCTGTGCCTTCCAGAGCTGAACTGGAGTTTCTGATCAGCAATTGCTGCTGCATTTTTCCTTCCAGTTGTCCCTTTTCTGCTCTGTAACCTTATACAGACGTGTGGTTTTGGCAAGTGCTCCACGAAATTTTTCTCAGAATAGGAGTGAGATTCTAGTTTATGTGAGAATTAGAATATGGATACATTGCCAGCCTTCCCCTTCTTTTACTGTTATATTCAGCTTTAGTTTCCCTTTGCTTTATAGTCTTGCTGCCATTAGTAGATAAATCTTCTTTCAAGGTGTGTCTCCCGTCCATTGCAGCCTTCCTATTTGCCCCATTTCTTTGTTTCATGCTTCACTTGTGTCATTGCTCCTCAACTCCTTGCACATGAAACTCTCAAAGACATTTTTTCCATTGCTGATGCAACCTAATCTCTCTCTTCCTCGCCCTGTTATCTAATGCTAAAGTATTTTGGGACATTATGTAAAGTCTGTTTGTTTCATAAAGCATACTATGCAGTTGTGTATTAATTACTGATTTGATTCTAGACGCTTGTTATGCTCGCTGTTGATGATCTTGTGAACAGCAGCGGCTGATCCACTCCAGCATTCAGCAGCCTGCAATTTCAGATAACGTTTTAGTAAAGGATTCCACGTCTGCAGTTTCTGAAAGTGATGCCTTACTATGTTTCCAGCAGCGTCAGCAGTACATTCGTAAAAGAACTTACTTGGTAAGCAACAGAAGACGACTTGAGAAAGTCCGCACACCTGCCTTAGGATTTTATGACCTCTGCAGGCTTACAGAGTCTGCAGTCTTTGAATTAATTTGAATTTCCCTCTGCACTGTTCCGATTCTGTGATAACACAGCGCTGGTAAGGTATGCAGAAGTGTAGCTGAACTGACTTGCTACAAATTACTGAGAATCACAAATGGTGCTTGACCTTCACTAGAAATAAACAATTGTTATTCTAATTTTAACCTTTTTGCTATAACTTAGGATGTTACTGAAGTTACAAGAGGTCAGTTTATAAAAGAGTTCTGAAACGTTGAAACTCACCAGAAGTAGCCATATTTCTCTTGCTTCGTTCCCACCCTACTCTTGCACTAAAGCCCCATTTTTATTTTACACCGTCTGTACTGTCAGTCATTTGAAGATGTAGGCAGTCTGTAATACACTGTATGATGGAAAGAACAAGAGCAACAACAAACCAGTGTTGGATGTTGGAAGTCATGGGCCCTTAAAATCCTTTTCAGTTCTCTTGCCCGCAGCAAGAGCTACTCAGAAACAGAAATCCTTTTGTGAAACAATTAAGCCAGAGTTTGAAAGTAATTTTCTTTCTTGCTCTCAGTGCTCTGATAATGAGACTTTGAAAATCTAACTCCCTTATTTTAGAAATCATCTGATGTCCAGACCAAATGCATCTGTGGAACCTTAATGGTGTTTTAACTTCCCTGCCTCAGTATATGTACTTCACGATGCAGAGCGCTTTCAGCTTTTGTTTTCCTAGGCTAAACAAGCTTACCTCTTAGACTCTTAAATGGTAGGTTCATCGTTCCTGCTACCTCCTCTCTGCACCTTTTCTAGATTGAATGGAGCTACTTTGAATAGCTGAAGTTTACTATCACATGAACAAATGGAAATGTTGCTTTCCCGGCATTAAAAATAGCGTTGGTAAAGGAACAGAGCTTCTTTCTCCTAGCATGGAACAATGAAATTTATTGGATCAAGGAGGAGTCTATTTGCAGAAAGTTTCTAACTCTGCCACAGTCTTATCTTACTCTTTAAAACAGACATGGTTTGTTGTTTTTCCATTGAATTCTTAAAGGAGGTCTTTAATCCAGAGGCAGCTCTCAGGTGTGCCAGATGTAAACCTGATCTATTTCAATGATTTAGTTTTTATGGCTTTTTGTTGCCCCTCACCACTTACTGGATGTGTTCTTTGTTTAAATAAGGGTTTGTTCCATCATAACCCATTGAGTTGTCGTGCTTGATGATGTAAATTCATGGTTTTATAGTCACTCCAAAGCCAAGTGTCCTATTCCTCCATGGGAAAAAAAGTTAGGTGGGCTAGTCTATCCAGTGTGGGATTCCCCTTTGAGTATATATTCCTGTGCTTTCTGAGTGTGGTACTTTGTTTTCTTTTGGGGTTTTGTTTTGGTTTGGTTTGATTTTTAAATCTAATTCTGCAAATACTACATGTACCAAGAACACTTCCTGAAAAATCAGTGGTGTTACAGGTAAGTAAATGACCAATACATGGTGTGTTAGTCAATGTGAAACAGAAAAATGACAAAATTGTTTAGATTTAAGCTGATAGGTTACATTAAAAGAACCCAAACAGCAAAAACCAACCCACCAACCCTGATGTACTGGTCTTCAACTATTTAGCCTTGTGTTTGATTTTTAATATACCTACATTAAAAAGGTGTTTTAAGCCTGAAAGTTATATTTCAAAAACGTAAATGAATTAGAATGGAATAGAATATTTCATTTGATAAACAACAAAATGAAGCATTGTTTCAGCAAAAGGAAGGCAGCTGTTCACTATTTCCAGGAAAATGTTCAGTGACTTCTGAAAAAGAAAAGACCTTTTAAAAGCTGTCTCAAGCGAGCTACTCAACTCAGGAGTTATACTATAAAATTACTTATCATCAAAAATTTTGTTTGGGGATTTTTACTATGTGTAGTACAGAATGTAACAATTAGAGGAAAAAAAATATTTATGGTATGTGAAAGAGACTAAATCTTTCTTTTTTCAGTATGTCAATATGGCCAGTACAAAAACTACAACAGATGAATAAAAGATGTTAAAAATTATTTCTTCAGCAGAAACACTAATACATGAAAGATGACTTGCATTTATCAAATTGTTCTTTTAAAATTTGAGAAACTCTCTGTTTATGCAAACTGACACATCAAACATTATCTCTGACAGTCTATTTATTTTTATAGTTACAGTGTCTTGTTTACAGTCATTTTATGCTGTATATAGCACTGATTGCTTTTTCTTGCAAGATTAAGAGCAGAGTTTTAAACTATCGTCCTCAAGGTCACAAGCCTGGCAGAAAATTCTTCTCTTCCTTTTTGTAAATCATGAAGTACTTCAATAACCAAAGAAACAAACCAGACAATCATGCTTAGGTTTAAGAAAATAAAAGAATATGTATTCTCTGACAATTTTTTCCATAAGACAGAAAGTATTAGCAAAATCAATGGTGAGAACTTGCAGCCTTAGTGATGACTGTAAATGAACAGCTGCCATGCATGAAAAAACAAAGTGACTGAATCTTAAAATCACGTATGCTGCAGTCCATAATGTACACAATGGGAGTTCACATAATGGTGGATTGATAAGTATTGCATATTTCTTAGCCGTAAATCCAACATTTCTAGTGTGTTAAATCCAAACACCTATTATGGGCTATTTTGTAACAATCACTCTAAATTGATGAAGGCATTCGAAGCCTTGTATGGCCACAGACCTTTGGTTTTGACCAGACAATAATAATCTAGTCTCTAAAGTAGGCAAAAAGCATGAGAGAGCATCAGGCTGGCTGGCTCGGTGTCAAGTCCTACTTAATAAAAGGTATGACTTAAAATGGAAAGCCTTTGTGACAGTTTATGCTGACTAAGTCCATGTGTATAGCCTGTGCAGAGAGTTATTTTCCACCTATTTGTGAATACAAGAGTAAGGAAATTGGCTTTAGACACAGAGGGGTGCAGACAGTTCTTTTGTTTAGTCAAATAAATATTTTCCTATGACCATTTAACTCTAATTTATGGGCAACAGATGGTTTTTCTTCCTTAGTAATTGTTTTTCCAGAAGATAACTGTATTAAAATTTGTGAGGATTTATGGGCTCTTTTATCATAGGTAAAGCTCTTTCTTGAAACCACTTGATTTTTTTAAAATGAAAACTAAACCAACTTCTTCAAATCTCCCAAGCCTATTACTTTATTATATTCTGTTTTTTCTTGGAGGTAAAGGCTGTTAAATGTGTTGTTGCACTCTTCCCTGGAAAGAAAATCTTTAAGTGTTTACAGGATGCAGGCGTAATAGAAGTTCACTAAAACTGCCTTTGCTTTTAACTCTGGTAAGATGCAATGGCATCAGATCAAGATGCCAGATGTAAGTCCTGAAAACTCTTCTGGATCCACCTGTGTTCAAAATTAAGTATTCAGAATTTCCTGATACTGAAAACATTTTATTCTCGTTTTGGGACTAGTGAATAAACAGTTTGATTTTTATGTCCCTGTCCTTGTTCCTTGCTATAGGAACAAGAACAGGAACTGAGGCCTCTCACATTTTAAATGCTCCTGCCAGAAGCATATTGTTAAGTTCTATTTAAAGCATATTAAGCATATTGAGTAATCGGAGCAATACCAGGAAGTTTTAACCTTAATAACTGATATGCTGGTTTGACGAGACTTTCACAGCAGAAGTCACTGTTGTACAAGCCTTTGCAGATACAACGCTTTTCTCAGTATGGAAACATATGTACCGCATGAGTAGCACTTTCCTTTTATGACATTTAGAGCTCTCTACAATCCTTTAAGGTATATGCATACAAATTTGTGGAGGAAGCCCTCTAAGACACAAGTATTTGCAATACCAGTGTCTAGTTATGTTGAGCTTTAAATTTTAAAGGTCCAGAATTCAGCGATAACAGCATTTTTTTCCCCACTTATGGATGGAAATTTTAGGTACCAGCTTCCAAAGTTAGATGTCCAAAACTTCCCCTTACTTGAAAAAAATACAGATTTGCATATTTCTTTTGTTTAGGCACCAATGTAAGTAATACAGTCATTAACTTGTCAACAAACTCCTCTGCCATGTGTTGCTGTCTTGTACGCAGCATATGCAAATTGTCCCAGCGCCTCACGAGAAGTTGCTACATGTCTTTCCTTTTGCAATCCACGCATTGGACCGTGACCTTTCTCTTCTAAATTTCTTTATTCAAGTTACAGGCACCTCTGTGTACAGGTTTTGAAGTGATCTGTGCCCTGTTGCCAGTGCTAACCTCTACCATCAAAGGGCAGGAGAAACAGTCTTGCTCTGGCCGCGAGTAGGAGCGTGGCTGCGGTCCAGCTCTGCCTGCCGTGTGCTTGCTCTGCAAGGGTTGGGTTACTGATTTCTAAGGGACGGAGACTCTGGCTGTGTTTCTTGCTTCTGTCCTCACCCAGCTGGAGGCCCCAGAGCCCCTGTTTGCTAACTTTTATTTTTTCATTTGCTTTGAGACCTGGACGTACTGCAAAACTGTTTTAATTACCTGGATTTTACAAGTGGCTTGCCTGTTTGCACAAAATCTAGCAACATAGAGAGGGAATGAGGGAGGAAGGTCAGTAAATGGTTAGCTGTTACTTCAAACAGGAAAATAATTAAAACAAACCCTTCAACAGTGAAGTGATCTGTGAGAAGCAGAGCACTACGTTACCAGATGTGATTGCAGGGGCAATTTTTTTTTTTTTTGAGTGCCTTTGGTTCTTGGAGAGCCTGTGTTTTATTCCAGAAGATTAGAGAGTCTTTTTTATGCGGCTTAACATCTTTTTACAGATGCTTTACAGATAGGAAACTGTATCTTGTTTTACAGATAGGAAACTGAGAGACAGACCAATTTTTAAGAAATCATAAGGGATTTTTTAGAAATGACTAACATAATACCTGAAGCGATGCTATAAAGAGGAGAGGCACGTTACTCTAAGTGTGTAGCTAACAGGAGAACTCTGCTACACAGTGCTGTGTAAAGTGTCAAACTACCTCCCTGCAGCTGCATTCAGTTGCACTCAGTGAGGCAAATAATTATTCCAGGAAATAACATTTCAGTATCTCACAATCAGCATTTCTCTGAGTTTACTCCTCACATCATTCTGTTCCTATTTCTTCTGGTCTTCTAGGACAGACTTTGAGCTCCTGCTCCAGTGCCACTGAAGGCAATAGCATTTCTCCTGCAGCTCAAAGGCAAAGCTTGTTGCTGCCTTTTGCCATTGTTTAGCAGCTCGACAATCCTCAGTTCTCACCTTTGATGAAAGGGAGGTTAGGGCACAAACATGTTTTGTTTTGGGTTAAATGTAGAGAGACTGTGCAAGAGAAATTCGGCGCTCTTAGGTTTGGTGGTTTTTTGGGGGTTTTTTTTGTTTGTTTTTGTTTTTGTTTTTTTGAGGGGGTAAAGCTGTCTTTATACAAGTATAATGCTGGGCAGTCCACATAATGGCTATTGCTGTGGCCTTCAGCCAGAGTTGGAGGAGCCATCAGTCAGTTTTAACCTGATGAAGGGCAGGGATGGACATAAATCTTCTCCAACCAGATGTAAACATTTTTCATTTAGACTGCTTGCTTTTTCCTTTTGTGAAACTTGTAGAGCAAAGGGAGCAATTTGAAGGAGAAAGGTCTGGACCACACGAGTGCTTGGTTTGTTAATGGAGTTGGTTCTGATCTACCCTTTGGTACCAGAAGATCAGTCTTTGTTATGCAGCCTCTTGGTAGCTCTAGTTTTACATACAGGAGAGCTGAAATGCAGTGAAATTACAGCCTTCCTTTCCAACAAGTGCTAAGTGGCAATATCCCACCCCTTTCATTAATGACGGAAAGGAGGGAGTTCACGACTAGGAGCTGCATGCCGCTGTGCAGATCACTATAGGGTCAACTCTCCAGTGCTGTCCTTGCTGTGCTTGAAAAGGGGGTGGGCACTCCACTGAACTTCTGTGGTCAATCCTTTGCCTCTGGAAAGGTGAAGTGCCGCCTGCCCAGCTGCTGGCGTGCAGCAGCCTTCAGCACAGGCTCGACCCGTGGCACTTAGGACAATATGAAGGATTTTAGAGTGCCTGTATTTACTGACTTTCACTACAAAGTCATTTGCAGCAGCCTTCAGCACAGGCTCGACCCGTGGCACTTAGGACAATATGAAGGATTTTAGAGTGCCTGTATTTACTGACTTTCCCTACAAAGTCATTGCCCACCCAATCCAAGGGTATTAATTACAGCTAGAGAGAAACATGGTGACTCCAAGGTCAAGAGATGAGAGCATTTAATCTGGAGTTTCCATCACAACTAATTATGCTTATGCTTCAGCTATTAAAAGTTACAAGGTTGCATTTCTTACGTGGATGCTTGCTTCTAATTAAAGAAAAGGCATGTGCTTTAAGAACTCAAGAATAAAGAGATTCCAATTTTTATCTTTAACTTAATGTCTTAATACCTTTTTCATGTGAATGCTAGCTTATTCATTTTCTGTGCAAATGTGGTTTGTGCATTTGTTGGATGGATTTAAGACTGCATTTGTACTTACCCGATACCTTTAGAGGCAAGCCTTGCCTGCAGCACAAGATAAAGTGAGCCTTATAGCCTTGTCTGTCCTATTCTTCATCTTTGGTGCATCTCTTCTCCCTTTCTCATTTACTGCCTGTCTGTATGGAGATGCTTCAGACAGTTAATCTAGTCAGGTGAATTTAACGTTGATTACGCAAACCAAGATGGACAGTATGGATACACTCATTCAAGAACAGAGGCATTTTGAAGTGAGTTACACTGCAGAAACAAAAGCTCCTTGAATTCTGATGAGAGCTTTCACATTGCAATGTGAGGTGTGCAAGTACTTCAATTAAAAATAAATTCAAATTATTTTTCCCAAGTGACTCTTTCCAAACACAAAGGACTCGGTTCTCTTAACTCCAGCATCTTGATGCAGGGATGAATCCATGCACTTTACTCTTCACCCCAGTACTAATCTCTCTTGTAGCAGAAAGATATGCACAATTTCCCTTATAGACAATACCCTCTGTTTTCACCAGTAACCTTGCTGCTTTATTTGTGTTTCAATGATATCATTTGTACTCCCTGCCTGCCTTCCTTATTGCTCTCCTATTTATGTTTTCATTATTTACTATGGTTTGCGTATACTGGTAGATGGAGTACTATTTCTTGACGCAAGTCTTTTATGATGTTTATTGATGAGACATTTGTGAGAATGGTCTCATTGTATCCTGTTCGGTTACCATTTGTGTTTTGTGTTAATGTGCTGCTTTTCAGAAGCCTTTCTGTAAGCTGCATAAAATGAGACTCCCAGCTGAGAGCAGTTCAGAACATCTCCTTTTGGCATAGTAGCTGCCTTTCTATTTTAACTGAGTGAGATTCAGTGAATATACTGAGACTTACATGAATAAGAAGCTACACTAGCTTGGGATGAAGATTGCAGGGGATGTCAGGGGTATGCTTCCAAAGAAATGCTCCCCTACAGCTGTATGTATATAGCATGTTTATATAATGGAAAATTCTCCTACCAGCCACGTGGTTTTGAAATGGTTACTTTTCTTCCACCTTGATGTGTATGGTGACTAGGAGGGGGAGGGATAGTCGCTTACAGACTGCTGTTGCCTCTGTATATAACTGATATATTTCTATTCAAAGCTGAGATTGCATTCAATGTACTGTGGTGTTGGAAGGTGCAGAGATAAGAAAGGAAGTGATGATAAGCTACTAGGTGGGGACTCAGAAAATTGTCTCCCATTTTTGGGAAATGCTGCCTTTCTTTTATACTCCTAGGCAAGTCAGTCTGGTTTGATATTAGGAAGCCCATCAAAATCTTGGCAGACTTGAAGGGAAACAAGTAAACTGTTACAGTCATAATATCTGTAAACTGGCATAAATCTACCCCAGCTTGAGAAACTTTACCCCAAGTTGTATATATATCTTCTTTATCTTCTTTAATGCATTTTCTTCCTGGGTCACATAGACTATGTAGATTCACCCCAAAGGACTGACATTCTCTGTCTCACTTGGGTGAAGAATAATACCACTTACGTTTCTTGTTGACTTCAGGCTGTGGCTTTGATCTATAATTTTGCATAACACCTTGTAGAAAGAGGCTGTGATCTCCTTTGTGGCCCCTGTGCAGCCCGAATAGGAAAGTTTTTAGAATTGCTGTAGGTGGAAGAAAATATCAATGTAACAACTTTTAGTTAGCATGTGTATCTGGTGAAAGGGGCTGGTCTGGAGCTGCCAAAACAGCAATTGGGACCCAAAATACTGTTATTCATTGGTCAGAGAACATTCGGTGCTTTGCCGCGTCCAGCTGAGCTTCAACATCGAAGTGACATGAGAGAAGCAGCAGTTCCCCCTGCTCTCCTCCCTGCCTTGCTGGTTGGAGTTCTTTAGGAGCCTCTAAGAATGGTCAAATGCATTTTCATCGCTTGTGAAAATGCCTTACTATCAGTCTGCGCCCACCATCTGTCACAAAATTTCAGCGAATAAAAATACTGTCTTTGGCAAACAGACTTTAAAAGTATGGGAAAACAAAGAGTGCAAGTGCCACAATGCAATTTCTGATTTACAGGGAATAAAACTTTGCATTTTGCGGACACAGATAACAATTTCAAATAGCTAAGCTACAGAAAATTGGCTAATGGAATATATATAAATGTAATTAGTGCAAATTTTCAAGCACTTAAGGCAATTAGCTGTGTGTCTGTCTACCCAAAGTTTTGCCTCGAAAGAGAAATTTATTGATTGCAGAGCAAATGTGTGCCCCTTCAGTGTTTCCCAGTAAAGAAAATACCATTTTGTGACATGGGAGAAAGCGGGAGTTGAATTTCAACGAGTACCCAAAGCAGTGAAGGCTGAGATCGGGTCTGCACACCGCTGTCAAGTGACAATATTGATGGCTGTAGCATCACTGGAATACATGTCTTTTGGCTGTTTCTGCCAGCATCATGAATTTCTCACAAAGATGTTTTATATCTGCAGAAGATATAGGCGTGCACTGGAAGGAGCCCAGGGCTTTCACCTGTTGACATGGCTGTCGTGCTGGCACTTTGCCTGCAGGAGCCTGGCTATCCAAGGGCTGTGGTGTTCGGGGAGGAAATCCAAGTGGTGCAAAAGTCAGCATTGCTGCTCGTGTGAGGGAAAACCTACAGTAAATGAAGACCGTTCATGTTACGAGAACTTTGTAAGACAAATTAATACAATTACACCGCGTGCCTTGGGCATCTTGCATGTGATTTTTGGACAGTAAATATGTATTTCAGAGGATGCTTCCTCACCAGGAAACCCAGGACATTGCAGGAAGGAGCACCAGAAGTGCTGTACACAGGTCACTCCTGAGCTCAGGCTCCAGGCTGGCCATAGGTGCAGATGTCTCTTTCTTCGGAGGGCTCCTATTGCTTATTTACTTGTAGTACTGACAGCTGTTCTCTTCTGCAAGTATGATATTCTGGCCAAATTCTAACTATAATACTTACAGCCTGCTTGACTGAAAATAGCCCATACGTTAAAATATGTCATTTCTCGTCTAACTGATGGTGGTGTTTTTAAACAATTTCCATTTTTCACCCCAAATATGGCTCTTTCAGCTTCAAATGTTTCTCTATTTCTAGCTTGTTAAAGTACTTGGAAGGCATTATGCATTGCATGCATAAGACAAGCTATTATAAATATTTAGCTAGTTAAAGCATTTGTGATTTTTTTTTAACTTGAAAGTTAGAAGTAAATGGGATACTTGTAAAGACTCTTGCATTTTTTATGGAAAGTTATCTAAGTAAATCTTTCACAATAGTTTGGGACTTTTCATGGTGTGCCAAAATACATCCTACCTCAGTACCACTGGGATTCAGAAACTAGACAAAGTGTCGGAGAGACTAAAACAAAGACTTGTGCCTGGAATATTCCTCAAAGCCTCTAACAGCATCAGTGCTCTCTGAGTGCCATTCAAAATGCTGCTGCTTGTCTGTTCCTTTCTGCAGACCCTTCTCAGCTATTACCCTGCAACCTTCCAGGGAACGGGAGATACAGCTTTGAGCCCCCACCTCTCCCATCAGGTGCTTACAGGACCTAGGGTTCCCATTTCCAGGATGACAATCCTTAACTGCTGTGGCACAGGAAACACAACTTCATCTTCTACCTTAGCAGCCTCACTTTAATGGGGAAACAGCAAGACCTGCTCAGTTCTGTCAAAGGACAGTTAGAGTTTACCCCGGGGTGACAATACTTGATGCTTGGACTGAAGCAGAGTAAGCCAGACCCTGCAGAGCAGAAGGGCTTAACTCCCACAGGGAGTTTAGTTCAAGGAGTCACCCAGACATTTAGCACTTTTTCTTTTTTTCTGATGAGCTTTAAACGGTTCCCTTTCTCAGGTTTGAACACCCCTTTTGAAGCATCTGCCTTTCCTAAAGTGCTCTGTCCTATCCTGGTCTTGTTTTCCACTCTGGGCAGTTGTCACCCAGAAGCCCACAGCCCCCCTGCCACCAGGCTTCTGAAGTGTCAGAGGGTGTTCCTGGCTCCCCCTGTTAGTCCTTTCAAGTGTTTGTATGTATCGCATGTAGGACACTATAGTCTGTGTTTAACAGTTTTGACCCAACTTTAAAATATGGAGTATGATATAGTAATCTGGTTTTTTAGTTGCTTCCATTTTGATGATTTTGACCCAAGATTTTGGTCTGGCTGGGACCCTATTTAGTATATGAATTGCATATTTCCTGTTAATCTGTGATTTTTATTTTTTTTTTCAATACCACACCAGCCTCCCTACTGATGGTTTACCATTTACACTCTGTTTATATGGCTATTTTTTGACAAAAAAGAAAAAAATAGTTGAGGGGTGCTGGTTGGAGAGGATCAATCAGTAAAATAGTTTTCATTTTTTCTTAGGAAAGAAGAGATATTCCAGAGGTGTCCATGGTTGTGTTTTCCTTTCTGTAAAAAGCTCTGGGTGATCCCTAGAAGGCTGTGTAGCCTCTCCCGGCCTTGCTCTTAGGTAATAAAATGGGAGCATCAGTGCATCCTTTCCGCATAGAAACATTTTCTGGACAAGATTGTGAGGTACTTAAACGCAGCAGTACCAGAGTCTGCACAATAACTGGATAAATGTTTCTTAATTGTTTGATTAATATCCTATTAACACAGCTGGGCAAATAACTGAAAGTACGTTTTGTCTCTGTTTTAAGAAAATGGAGAATTTTATCTATGACCAGTATTCTCGTCTTAACAGAGTATTTTAGCAAAGAGGTTTGAAGAAATCTATGGCAAAGAATGTTTGTGAAACAGCTAATCTTAGACAAATAAAAGTAAAGTATTTAAAGAAGGCAAATGTCGAACTCTAAGACACAACTATTTGCAAAAGGAGCCTGGTTTCATTCAAAGTAATGGAAACAGCTCACATGAGCTATTTATCAAGTGCTCTGCAAGGCTAGGGTTTCACAAAAATTTAAATTGCTCGGAGTATTTAGGCCAAAAACTTATTGCAGAAATTACTTAGGGAGTATTAGTAAATGTGCGAATTGTTAAATGTCCAATGGCAATTCATAAACAAAATATTTTTTCCAGTATGTTTATCTCCTGGATCATTAGTCCGATGTCTAAATGTTACTTTTTCCTTGTAGTCAGACACAAAGAGAGGGGGGATGGAACTCTGAAAAGGAAAGTGCTCAAGATTACTTTAAGAATATGGAAAAGTTCCACCATAAAAGTCTTCCCTGCTTTTCAGACCAGGTTTAGACCAGAACCAAAATACCCAGGATGGGATGAGTGCTGTTCAGTCTCAAAGCCATCCTTATCGGTTTCCCCTTTGTGCTAAAGGCACCGCAAACCACTGGAGAGAGCATTACACGTTTTCATCATGTGTTTTTATTTTAATTGGACTGGATTTAAGCTGTGTCTAGATGTGCTTTCAAGAAGCTGTGGCTTTCATATTTTTTCATTGAGACTGACCAGAACTGATAATTTATGGCTTGTTGAGCTGATGACTTAGCACTTTCCAAGTTAGACCTGGAGCAAAGTACTGCGGTAATTATTTTGCAGTTGATTTCTAATGGACCTTTGAAAGCTCAGCTTGGGGATGGGTGAGGCTCAGAGTGCAGCAGAGCACTGACAAAATGGCCAAGGGGGTCACTAGCAGTTCATGCAAACTCCGAATCTCACTGCTGCCCTTCTCTTCCAAAAGAAGCTCCCAGTCTGTGATGAAAGTGGCTTGTTGCTCTGTAGAAAACAGAGCAAAACTATAGCACGTATATATAATTTGCTGAAAAGATGTGCTAAAATCATTGCAACTTAACCCATCACATTTTGCTGCTCCTTCCGACAACTGAAGATCCATAATCATGTTATTCAACAGCCTCAGGATCTCTAAATCTGCTTTTCACTTCTAAGTGTCACTTCTTGATTATTCTATTAAGCTCAAAAGGCAAACTGAGATGAACTTTAGTTCAGAAAGGAACAAAAGTGAGATGCACAAGGGAATCAAGATACTGCTCAGACTTGGGGGTATACGGAAACTGCATGGTAAGCGTGACGTTTATCCCTGTCTGGATTTTCCCTGGATCTCTCTACAGCCATTTTCTGTTTGGGAGAAGATGAAAGCAAGGGAGAAGCAGTTTCTAGCCATACTTGCATATAGGATGTAGTTGCCTGCCTTTCTGCCTCTGCTGTTTGCATTATACTCCACAGTAGTTCTGCCAGTTTAATTTGTCCCATAGGTCTCTTTAGTCATTTCATGGGAATTTTATTTCTTTTATAACCTGACAGCTTTTAAAGTTACAGTTAAAAGAAAACTTTTCTCTAATTAGATAGGATGTGAGCCACTGCCCTCCCTCCTCTTTCTTCAAGCCACTTAAAAGTCAGCTCCCACACTGAGTTAATGCCCCACTGACCTGTGTGCAGCTACCTCTGGAGTATACTATGATTTAGTATGACCAACACTTTCAAAGTACTGTGTATGTACTACTCAGTGTGTCATCATGACTGATTGAGTTTTTCAAGTGTTCTTAAAAGCCCGAGTCCTCCAGAGCTGTTCCAACTTTGCTGAGGTTACCTACCATAGAGCCATTGTAGGAAACCTGGTATTGACGTGAGATCGTAATTTGCAACAGCACCTATAAAAAAAAAATAAAATCCAGGATGCACATTAATGTTATAAATTATATTGAGAAGGCTTAGAGGAACAGCTTTGCATATAGTTTAAAACAGTATATGTATATGCATTATATATATGCAGCAAGACTGAAATAGTGTTTGGCAGAGCCTTGGCGTAAGGATCTATCCACGGAGTCTTGAGCTGCATGAAATGCTTTGAGAAGCTGGTAGTGCCTCTTCCTTTTGAAACAGATCTTTCAAAATGTCAGGTCCAATTTCATGCATTTTAGGGTAATGCAGGATCTGAAAATCAAGCTGTGATTGAATAAGTCTTGAAATGCATCTTTCTATGGAAGTCCATATAAAAGTAGTTCAACTCTAAAAATAAGGAAAGGAGAAAAAAAAATCACCACGTAGTGTTGTAATTTCAAAGCCATCTCTTCTCAGGTGTATATCCCCTTTCTGATGCACAGCCAGAATTAAAAAAATGAAAGTTGCCAACACAAACCCCAGCTCTTGTTGCCATACCTAGCAGAAGGCTCTTCACCTCCCTCTTGCCAGCGCATTGCTTCACTTCCCCTGCTTCCAGTGTTTGAAAGCTGTCTGTAAAGCCTGGCTTCTAGTGATATGTATAGATTGAGTGACTTGCTTGGAAGTGTCTTGGTGTAGAACTTTTTCTGAACCAATACAGTTTATTCATAGTTTCTCTGCTTTTAATTACTGTGTTGTTTTTTCCACTGAAGTAACATTTTAGGGGTTTTTGCTTGTTTGTTTTAAAGTCCATGCCTCCCATCTGGAGTGTTTGCTTCTGGTTTTCCAATATTCTGGAAAACACACAGTCTCATTCATCTGCTAGAGTTGACCCTTATTTCTATCCCTCCATCCTGACCATTGACTTTACCTGGAATTCCTCTTTTCTTGAGCTTTCTGAACTGCCCTCCTTGTCTTTATCCTGGGAAGATCTGCTGATTTGTTAATCTTCACTCCCCTTCTTTTCGGAGCAGTCAAGCACAGGGAGGGGTTAATCTTTTTTCCCTTTTCCTAAAGGGTCTTGGTAGATATTGCAGCAACCAAAGACTGGCTAGTAACTGCATCCTTTAACCCTATTCATTCTGGAAGCATCATGTTTAGATTCTTCGTGTGGCAGATATTTCCCTGTACAAGGATAAACTGTTGGAGAGGAAGACATGTCTGTTTGGCCACTTAGCCAGCGTTAAGTGTCAGCAGGCTACAAGCTGGGTATATTCTCCCCAAGTTTTCCTTTCATTTGGGTTTATTCAGTTGAAGGTACTGCCTTCCCTGCCTCCAGTGAAGCATCCTTATGTCAGCCATCTTTGACTGTTGATCAATCTTATTTATGTCTGCCCCAATCTAGGTAGACTAAAAGGCATCTGAGGGCAAAAAAATTCAGTTGTTTCCCAAGACATGATGATGATATACGCAATCTCAGGTCTCTGATAAGATATGCGGTAAGATCAGATCTCTGGTAAGACACCACATCTTACCCTCTCCTGGTTAGCAAGGCTACCCGCAAGCCCTCTGCAGAGACAAGAGTACTGCTTTTTGCAGTGCACAGCAGGACTTTATCTTCTACACCTGTTCTCTGACAAACATGGAAGTGTGCTTAGACTTACTAGTGACCTACCCATTAGAGCTCTTTATGCCCCTTATTATGGCACTTTAATGACTTCCATCTATCAAAATATAGCTGAGAATTCCTACTCTTCCATGTGCTTAGGCTTGATGGGAGGGGGGGAATATCACGCGCAGGCAATGAGCCTGCCTTGCTTAGTGAGCTGAATAATTAGTAATTTACAAACTCAGTAAACAGTAAATGTGCTCTTGACCTTCCACTTGCACCAGCTGCCTGATGAGGCACCCAGCTGACACGTCCAGCTGCCTAATGCCTCCTCCCCTGTTAAAGCCCCCACCAAAGCTCCTGCTTGCTCCGTGCTGGTGTTTCAGAAGGCAGCGGGGTACTGCCTACGCTGCATTGTGCTTTCTGATTCATACTAATCCCCTCATCTTCCTATGGAACATTAAACATAATCACGATATTGAAAATGAAGGCGTTGCAGATTTAAAAGTGGGATCTGCTTAACTAAAAATAGCATTAAAGCAAACCCTGTCCTTCTGTGCTGAAGGACTGGCTGGTATTTACAGTGCTGTACAGTCATCAGACTCGAGCATAGGAATAGGAAAGAATGCCAGCCAAGAGGGACGAGGAATTATAGGCTTGTCCTGGTTTATTCCAAGATCTGCTCCTCCTTTGCTAGGTAACCTTGAACTTGTCATACGGTATGCCCAAAGCACCATTTATTCTTCTGTAATGTAGGTATAAGGTTAGTTTTGCAACTCTGATTGTGAATGAAGGAATTCATATTTGCAGAGTGCTTGAGGATCCTTAGAGCTGTAGTAGGGATCAGCAGGAGACCACAGATGTAGTCGCTACTCATTTCTCTGAATTCTGAGAGAAAAAGATTTTTACAATAGAAAAGTTCACATCATTCCTTGGGAAGAACACATCTTTGTCTTGGCATGCAAGATCAAGACACGGATACAATGCACCCTCTAATCTGTAGCCCCAACCACTATGAGTTCTAGATTCACTTTGGATGACACTATGTAATTTGAAGCTAGCTTTTAAATACTGCGTGCCAAGGCAACTACAACAGAAGGAAAAGGCAGTATTTCCTTATCTTACTCCCTTTCAGCCTTCTGCTCTCCACAACCTTGCTGGTTCCCTTTATAATTCCATGTGATTCTGTCAAAGTAGTACTGACTCTCAAAACAAGAGCATGTTTACACCAAGAAACTTTTAGCTTTTGATAGCTAACATGCAATAAATGACATCTCTCCTGAACACTTTTCCCCCTCTCTAAAGGATTCACTATTTTCATTAAACTGATGTTTAAATTCGGAGAGGTTATTACAAATTTAATGTTGAAATGACCTGGTCAAGAGCTAGAAATATTTTAATATTAAATCAGTCTCTCTCCCCAGTCCCTTAATTCTAAAAGCCGAGGCTCTAAGGAAAACACCAACTGTCACAAGTCTTGCCAATCTGCTTGTGCATCTCACTATATCAGTTTTCCTTCCCTTCACTCTCCCTATTCTCTGCAGTTGACTCAGGCTTTTTCTAGGTCTTAAAGCCTATTTAAAACTCTCCTGCTTGCCTCCCACACTGTCCTCTCTATAGTAACAAGCAGCTACAGTCTGCATTCAGATGTCCTGTGATCTGCTTAGGGCCAAGGTCTGCAGGCTAGTCTGGATATTATACATATGTTCAATATGGCAGTACAATCTAAACACCCCAACCTTTTTAATTCAAATCCAGTAAGAGTGTATGGGGTGAGCTAATTACTGCAGGTGTCATTAGCACTGGTGAGCCAATTAAAGCCCTATTCCATTAGTTCTTTTTTCTCTTCTCATTCTGTAAAGTAACTAAAGTAGCTTAAGAAGGAGTTGTCTTTCCCTTTCATCAGAACTAACCAGTCTTTGACAGACATTGGTGATTCTAGGGCTTTCACAGTATTTAAGATACTAGCTCATTGGTGCAGCTTAGTCAAGTCTCATGATCGTGTTATCTTAAGCCAACAGGGTACCTCTTGTGCACTTATCTCTCAGCTTCTAACTGAGACTTTAACCAGGGAAAAGTAAAAATGTGAGGATATTTCTGCCTTTAGAAATGCTTGGTGAACTGGATGCGACTTTGGCCAGTCAAAACAATGTAGAAGATAAGAATTGTCTTAATAATTGTGTTGTCATGGACACCCCTGCACTGTGAAGGAATAAAAATGCTGTAGTTAACTTTTACCTTATGTAGAGCCAAAAGGAGTTAAGATCCAGGCCACACTTTTTGTTGTGACTTGCTGGCTATTATTTTTGGTATGGCTGTGCGAACCTCAGGAGACAGTATTGTAAACAAAGCTGTACTTTTCCCTTCTCATTCTTGCTGCCTACATTTAGACATGGAATGACCTGTGGTGATCATATGGGCTTGGTTTCTTTGTGTGTATGGAGTTGTCATTTGCAATGTGGTGCTATTGTAGTTTTGTTGTTGTAAAATTAAAATTTTTGAGAGGTCACACTTCATTTTGTGTTCTCTGCTGAGATTTATTCTGGCTTAGGTATTTTTTAGGCATCTATCACTTCTGTCATGGCTATAAAAGAGAGAGAAGGGTAAGCAGACTACAGGAGATGTTTTTGAACTCAATGGAATTAATATTTTTCCTTCTATCAGGCTGGATCTGCTCTTTTGGTAGCATACCCATAGTAATAAATCTGGTTCTATATATAGAGTCGTAGACGGCAACAGTCAACTAAATTGCTTATAGACAGCACTGGGGATAGAGTCCAGGATCCTCTGTTTAAAAACCTACAGCTCTCAACCACTGATGTTAAAGAAGAACAGCTCATACTATTTTATTGCCTAGTAGTCCTTCCTCCATGAAGGGGAGGCTGTCCCAGCCACACGATGATGCACATGTTTCAACTGAGCTGATGCCATCTAGCAGATGAATACATAAGCAGACATTTACATAACAGAAGGTGGTAGAACTCATGTAAAGTTTGTGTTTTATCTCCAATACAGTCAAGTGTACTCTTGGGTGTTGCTAGCTGAAACTCAGATTTTCTGCTTCTAATTAAAAGAGCATCTGTTTTCAATATCCTAGAAAAATGGTTCCAGGCTAAGAGAAATATCCAGAAAATAGCTGCTCCTCTAATTAGTACACTGAATGGTTATCTGTTTTTCTTTCTCCTAGTATTACATGGTTTCATTGTATTTGGTGTTCATTTGTTTGTTACCTGTTTCACCAGGTAAGAGATGTCAACCTGTATTTTTTAGTAGAATAGTTTTATGTATTAAAAATAAAACAATGCACTAATTCATGCCATATTATGACATTTTATATAAATGGCATGATGAGCATAATGCAGGATATGGCATTCCATACTATGCTGTGACTTGCCATTTTGAAGTGAGATGTACTAGTTCAAGACTAACGGTCACAGAAATACTCTGTAAAGAACAGCGTTTCTTTTAAGGAGAAATGTTGAAACAAATCCACTGCAATAGTATTTTATTTTATTTTAATGACCTGCAAAAGCCAACATGATTGCACAGCAAGTAAAAGAAGTAATTAAGAAATAAAAAAAAAAGTCTTTCAGAGTAGAAATTATTTCCAAGCAAGCCACTATGAATAAGCCTAACCTTTTGCTAGTTAAAGATGAAACTGGAACATCCTGTTAGAGAAATGAAAACTAGTAACAAAATCTAAGTGTAGCATATCAGACCCTAGGAGGATTTTGAGAGAGTTTGGAGCAGACTCTTGATCCAGGTATTAAAGGGAGTAGTCAGGGAAGATAAAAGCTGTTGCTGAAAAGCTAAATGTATTGGTTGCATCAGTATTCAGGGAGAAGGTGATCAAAGAAGTTCTTCCAGCAGTAACCTTTTTTTTTTTTTTTTTTTTTTTTTAAATTAGACATCGATTGTAGAGATCTTCATCTGAAGAAGTCAGGAAAGAGGTGGGGTTTTTTTTACAGAAAACTCCCAGTCTCGGCAGTGAAAATTCCCAGGATCTGAGATTATTTACCTTCATGTTCAAAAAGATGTCAAATATGGAATTGCTTATGTAATAATGTGGCATGTTACCTGTTCCTCAAAATGTTACCAGAGGCACAGAGGCTGGGATGTCTGCAACTTGGATCCAGGGCTGACTGCAGATTGACTGTAATTCTGACTGGCATGCTAGGTAAATTAGCAGGAACCATAATAAAGAACACAATTAGTAGACATACAGGTAGCTATAACATACTAAAGAAAATGTGAGAGAACCTTTGTAAAAGGGATGTCAATACCTCACACCTCTGTGTGTGTTAACGCTGTCAAAGCCCTCGTCAGGTAAAGATGCTAAATTATTAGTGCTTACTAGGGTTTTCATAAAGCATCAAAGAAGGTCCTTTGTGAGGTCTGTGAGGGCAGTTTAGTAACCCTGGGATGAGAGGAACAGTCCACTTTGAATTAAGAGCCAAATAACAGAAAACAAAGGGCATGACGAAGCGCTTGGTTTTCCACCAGGAGGAGGTTGCTGGTAGCATATTCCTATGTTATCTACAAAAGAGAGAAAAAGTGGGGTGACCGAAGTTATTTGAGGTGATCTACTTAAAAGCCAACTACAGGGAGTTGTAGGGTGGCAAACACAAAGCAGTATTTAAAGGGAAAAGAAATAGATGTGTGTGTAGCTAATGCGATTAATAGCTATTATTTCAGTAGCTATCACCACCTTTCTGAAAACTTTTTGAACAGTGTAATGTTTATTGTGTTTAAAAAGGTAAATAAGATGTTGGGAATTCTTGGAAAAGAAATAGGAAAGAAAATAGAAAACATTTACTGTACAAATTCATGGAACACAGTCTTCAGTACTGTGTGCCTTGTCAGAGGCCCTCAGCCTTGTGAAAGTTTTCTAGTTCTAATAAGGATGGTCAGAGGTGTGTAACTACTGAGATGCAAAATGGAGAAGAGAAATTTGTAGGGGAATATGGAGTACCCTGAATTCATGAATGGTGTAGAAAAGGCAAATAGAAATAAATTATCCCATGTCTCAAAATAAGAGATAAGAGCCATCTGAAGAGATTTTTGTGTTTCAAGCAAACAGAAGAATTTTTTTTTTTTTTTTTATTTTACAGCAAAAAAGTTACATTTATGTATTCATTCCTATAGGATTTATGGGAGTGAAGAGCATGTGAACTGCATGCACCTCCAAATCAAGCAGATCTTATGCTATTAGTTCTTGGCAAGAAATATATGGGGAAGGAAGTCCCTTTCTGGGTCATACTCTTTCATAAGCACCTACAAGCTGCCCCTATGGGAGGGAGGGTAGTGTCTAGAGAGTCTGGCTACTGCTCTCATCCAGTATAGCCACCTTCAGGTTCACACTTCTGCAAAAAATTTAATGAAATCACATAAAATATTAAAACACATTAAAAATTAAAATATACATTCCACTGTGAAATAAGACATTAACCATTGTTTCCTGGAATGATTTAGTTCTTTAACTTTTTTGTGTGTCAGGAACTGATGTGTATTTATCTCATTAACCACTTCCCAAAACGGCATTTCTGACAGGAAAACTGCTTCTGTGATAAACTTTCATCCCACTTTGGTTCTGCTCACAGTATTCTTCTCCCACCAATTTCATGCGTGAACGTGTCGGTACGTGCTAACGTTACTGCCATCCCTGTGGAGCTAGTAAAGTTCACAAGTGGGCTTCCTGTATCGTGTATCCCAAGGCTCCTTGCTCTTATTTCAATGAGACAGCGGGAAACTGAGCAGAGTTTTCTAGGTTCTGCAGAAGCACCTAATGGAATAGGGAGAAAACAAGGCAAGTAAGTATGAATTTGTACAGACCATATCCCTTAATAATAACAAAATACTGTGAGCCCAGCCTTTTGCAAACTGAATCCAACAGGTTTACATGCTGCTCTGCATAGTTAATGATAATGCTCATGAGAATCACACACCGGCATCAGAAAGAAAAGAGCCACTATCATGTTTCAATACTGTATGTGAGAAATATAGCCATCAATGTACTAAAATAATTGCATACTTTATGTCAGCAGCCTTGTCAATCTGATAATAGCTTCAACTCTTTATCTGGTTACAACATAAAAATATCTTTGTACAAGGTACATTGTCATTACAGACTTCATTGGTAAAGCTGTTAGTGTCTTTGTTAATGACAATAGATTCTTTCCAAGGTGGCTGAAGTTTGTTGATATTACTTGTTCTGGCTTGGCACACTGAACACATACCTTATTAAAAGAGACTTTATAGTTGTGTTTTACAGCTTTGTTGAGTTTTCCCCCTTTTTGGTTAATGGTGCCTTCAGCATCTCCAACTGGCATCATAATAAATCATGACCCATATCTGCAGATGGCATGGGCTGAAGAAGGACCGTATGCTTTATCACTTTATTGTAATAACGAAATTGTTGTTGTCTTCATCAACAGAGAACTGGAAGAAGCTGGAAGTGGCAGCAAAAGGCAAAATGTTGGCTATTTCACTCAGGTTAACAAATGAAAAGAGTACAGAAACTTTAGCACAGAAATGGAGAAAATAACTTATGTGAGTTCAAGAGCAATTTGCCACAAGCAGTGCCTTCCCATGACAGGGCTAACTCAATGAGAAATACTGATCTTCATGACCAAGAGTTTGTCAGCGCCTGGAAAGTCATTAGCATTATAGGCATGTTTTTCTTCACAACTTCCCATGTATGTAGATAGCTCCTCACATCTTCCTTTAAAGCAGTTAACCCAGACCACAATCTGAAACAGGCTGTGTGTGTACATCTATATCCATTAGATGGCCGCTTGGATAAGAGCCCAAATGGCGGTTCCCCTGTAAACTTACGTTAATCTTTTTTGCATGTTTTTATTTAGAAGCTTAGGAGCTTTTCAATTCAGGAATACCTTAAGGGGAGTGATTTTAAAAATATTTTTACTGTTTTTACTCCAGGATCTATTACAATTTTAAAAATACACGCAATGTTGTGTGTAGCTGTGTTTGGTTACATGAACTATAATATTGTGGGTATCCTCCCTGAGTGAGTGACCACAAAAAGGGGGCAATTTGCACTTTTGGAAAGGAATGATGCTGACAGATAGGAGGTTTTGGACTTCAATATTTACATGTGAACCAACCCAAAATCCCATTCTTCATACTCATAGAAAACAAAAATAATGAGCAATAATTTAAGCATCTTTACTTAAAACGTATGACAAGTGGCAAACAACGTGCATTGTTTCTCTACACGTTGAAGAGAGTCATCTCCTGTCCTTCCATGCCCTTCCATGATACCTAATCAAAACAGATTTGAATCAAATTAACAGAAAGCATGTTTAAAACAAACATTGTCTAGTTTAAACTGGTGACTATATCGTTGTTTTGTATTTCAGTAATTAATCTTGATTTAGCTAAAAATAGGCTTGTCACCGATCTTTATTAAATTGATCTACTACCCCAAAAATGAGTATATGCAGAGAGATTTACACCTAAATTTCCGTGTTAGTCCATCTTTCATTTGAGCTGGTATAAATCTGAGATGAGTTATTAGATGGGAGGGAAACGACAATTCGTACAGCAGAACGTGTGTATTTCAGATGTGACCTCGTGGAGCGAGCCGGTTGGGGACATGGGCAGAGACTCATGCACTTGGAAAAAGGCTGAGCACTTGCTAGCAGCTGTTCATGTGGCAATGGAAAATACTGAGGGTTCCAGAGATTGCAGAGGTATAATTTGGCCTGCAGTAAAAGTAAGCAGAAATGCTCACTGAAGAGAGCTCCTGTTGTAATCAATGAGGTTCTGCTATTAGCTGTAATGAGAAAAGCACTAGTGCTAATGGTTTTCTGTGTACATGATTATTACAACAGTATTTTAACAAGAGGTTTCTATGCATAGTAGCATATGTGGTTTTATGAAGGCAGAATCATATCTGGTGAGCAAAATTTCCCATTATGAGATATAGATATGTCTTAATTGTGTTTAGAATGTATCAGAAAATAGTATATATTAGAACATAAGGGGTAAATGTTACATAGTTTACAATATATTTAGAATCTATTAGAAGTGTGGAATGCTGTTAAGATTTTAATATTTTATTTTTAATTTTGAGTTCATTTCACATTCAAAGATGCCATTGTTTTACAGAGCATTAAAGAGCCCTCATTTCATGCTATGTAAAACATAGTATAATTAACAGGAAAACATTATTCCTAGTAGGTGTGATCCTGCATTCTTTTGAAATCAAGAGAGAAAGTCTTGTTGTGGCATCATTAGATGCCACTACTAAAGGATCAAGAACAATGATGGTTACGATTTTCAACTTTTCATAATGATTCTCTCAAATATTTAACTATCGAGCTGTTTGCCAGGACTACAGGCTGTATGAACATTAACTCCGTAAACTAGGTGGAGCAAGACTAATTCTGATAAAGTTGGGAGAGAGAGAGGAGTATCCTATCATTAAATATAATTTCTGTGATTTTTTTTATTAATGTCTTTGCAACCAAAATGTTGAGGGTAAAAAGTTAGATTTCCCCCACCCCCCATTAATTAACCACACTGAGAAGCAGGATCTATAACAGGTTTGAAGAGCTTAGTTTGATGTGGCTCAAACGGAACGCTTGAAATCCGCTCCTGCACAAATGTGTAGTGGAGCTGTAATAGCATAACCTATTTTGACCAAGCTGTGCCAGCTCACTGTAGCTGTGTAGGGAAACAAGGTTTCATGTTAACCTTAATATGGTATGTTCTTCTCTTACTAATTCTGTGCATTCCCCACAGGAGCCCGCTCCTACTTTGGCTCTTTTGACCAAAACTTTGGTGTGACTTCCTTATGCCTGGAAGTTTGCTAATGGTATGGTTTTTAAGAAAAGGCTGTAGCCAGACAGGACAGGGGAATGTTGTCCTGCTTCCATTCTGTGGGTCTTAGCATTTGTGCTGAGGCAGATCAGCCAACAGACCTGTCCAAAATCAATTTATAATAGAAATTGCTTATTTCGTGGTGACTTTTCCCAATGGACAAGCAATAATGAAAAATTATTTAGGAATTATTTTTTCCTTACAACATTTACTGCACCTTTTAACGTTGCCTTATTGTGATGGCAAAGTAGCAACATATCCACTTACCTCATGGTCTTTTCTACGGACTCATCCTTAAAATATCTCAATTATGTGTTAATATTAATTTGTTTGACTACTGTCACTATGACATAAAATGAGATAAAGTAACAGCTAGACTAAAGTTTGCAGTAAAGAAAGTTAAAGTTCTTTTGATAGTTGCTGTATCTTCCCATGCATGGAAAATCTCCAAGAAGCTCACACTGGATTCCATTAGTAAAGCATAAGTATCTCTTGACAATCAGAAGAATAGTGAACAACTTTACTTTTTTCTTAAAACTACCTGCTCTGAGTCTCCAGCCAGAGGTTCTGCACCAGAAATGTAATGCTTTCAGCCGCAGTGGCATCAGCAGCAAGCATTAAATGAAAAGAGATTGAAATAGAGAGCGAGTACTTTTATTTCTCATTCTCTTCTGTGCTTGTCATCTTGCTGCCACTTCAGATATTGAGATCACTCAACCTTGACATGAGCAAAAACCTGTCTCTGGGGACAATATGGCAAGTGAAAGAGCAGCTTTTAGACTAGAATCTTTTGAAAACACATTATTGCAGGCAATTGTGAAAAATTCAGCATCTGTCTTCTCCAACTAAAAGTTAAACATAATTTTCCTTCTTGCTTCTATCATGTAAGTGTATGCTCTTCCACCTTCAAAGTGAGAAACAAAGCAAGGCCTAGCAGCTTGTTTGAGAATATCTGCATGATCCAGCCTCAAGTAGCCAGTTTGCTCTTCTTTGTTTGAAGTCAAATAGGATCATCTCAGAGATGCACCAAATCACACTGGATAAGGTACTGAAGCTAGTCAAACACCTGCCTCAAACTCAGTCCCATTTGATTCAACATACTGAAATTTTGCTGGCACTGCAAACCATCCCCATGCAAATAAGGAGGAAGGTTCTTAGATATCAAGAAGCTCTAAACATATCTTGGGTTTCGTTTCTCCTGCTCTTTTACTGTTGCTGTCAGAGTTGCTCGCAGACTGTAAATTGGCATAGTAAATAAGAGGAAAAAAAATAGAGAAAAAGCCTTTTATGCAGTGAAATTTCACATGGCAGATTGAAATTTGGAAGAGTGGAGCTCTTTTCCTCACTCTGCCAGTTTTCCTGAGATCCTAGGTACAAGCTTAAGTGCCTTTTGTCTCTGTTACCCATCAATAAAATAGGGAAAATTGTACTTTTTGTTTGTTTGTTTCACTAGGATGCATTGAAGATAAGTGCATCACAGATTTTAAGTTCCACAGATAGTTTAGTAATGGATAGCACAGAAGAATGAAAGATAACAGCTACCTCAGGAAAGATCAAATTTAACAAGTTTAGCCAAGGCAAATTCTTAACCAGTGAGTAGGCAATGGTCAGACTTACATCAGTGCAAGTTCTTATACTCTTAGCAAAGTATACCAGCTTCCTGAAAAAATATTTTCAAGTAGGAGAACCCTTTCTTGCCTTAGAGGGCTTCAGTAAGTGCCCTTATGTCATTTGCGTCTTTATACTTTGACTTTGTTCTGCCAAGTGGGTTGTACTTGGGAGCGGTTGTCCCTCTGCGCAGCAGTACTGTGTGAAGTGTAGCACAACTGAAAACTCAAAACGTTTCCCGTAGCTGGTGTTATCTGAAATGAAGACAAAAGCAAGTTTCACTATCACACGTGCGGATTGCACGTCTGCCCTACTGCATGGAGGTGATTTACTACATCCTTGGTTAACATGTGGTAAAGGAGAAAGAGCAATAAAGTGCAGGAAGACACTGATATTTATTTATTTATTTTTAAGCTTTACAGAAACAAAAGTTTCTGAAGATCAGAAGGTTTTGAGCCTTTCTTTGAGATAGAACAGAAATGTCTTACTGGGACGTTGGGTCATTTCTATCCAGACACGCTGCTTCTGTGTTAAGTTTCATCTATTAATGTCCTTGGGAGTGTTTTGGGAACATCGGCTATAATGAGATTAGTTTATGAGATTGGGAAAGGACAAAAATTCTGAAAAAAGTGCTGGTGAAATTTTTGAAATTCACACTGAGTTAGAGTTACTTCAGGTTTTTACTACCCTTTTTGTTTCCTTTTAGGTCACAGTTTATTTTTACAGGTAGCAGCATCAATAAGACCACAAAAATGGCATTTATCCTGTCCAATCTGGTTGATTTCTGGTTGGCGTCAGGTTAGTTTTGATTGATTATTTCCTGTGTCATTTTACTAGTGATTGCTGGTGAACAAAGAAATGTATTTGGCCTTGCTAGACTGCTGCCAAGCTAGAAATGTACTATAGCTGTTGTCCAAAAGATAAACAGAAAATAAGATCTTGACATGCCACAGCTGGGGTCTTGGGAAAGTGCAGACAAAATTTACTTGAAGTTGGGATCCAGGCTGAAATCACTGAGTAGTGAATTTGTCTTTTGGCTAGTTCAGTACTTTCTTCTCCGTCTCCTGTTGAAATTAGGTTTACATACTGTTTAGCTAGAAATGTTTCGGCTACCTCTTTGAATTTCATAACACATTTCCTATGTGGTATTGGACCAAAACTAGTGATGGGAGCAGGAGCAGCTCTTGAAGGCTAAGCTCTTTCCTCAGGGTTGTACATCATCTCTGCTCTCCCTTTGTGATTGCTGCTAGACAAGCCTTTTAGTTAAAATAACAGGAGAAGAAAGGTTATTAGACTTTGATTCCTGATTTGAAAATTGTGATTCTCAATAAATGTTGATGTGAATGCAATGACGGCAGCAGCAACTTCTCTAGGACAGGCTGTGTACCTGCTCAGGTGGAGGTGTGTCCAAGCCCATCCATCACATGGATGGCAGCACTGTAAGCACCCAGCTTTGTGCTAGGCTCAGCCAGTGTATGAGAGGGAGGGAGTGCTGGTTTTTCCAGTAAAAAAAATGTGGTGGAATAGAATATTTTACGTTTTTGTAAACCTTTGAAGCAATTTCTTTGTAACTGTACAAGAACATGATTCTCTGCTTAAAAATTACTAATGATATTAAGAGGTTTTCTAGGTAACTTATTACATTGTTTAAAACATTCATTAATCAACAGCTTGAAATTTTGCTCCATTTAGGTTGAATTTTTTAGTCTTTCCCTGCATTGCTTCACAAGGCTGGGATCCTCATAGCCATGGGGAACAATTACTAACTGTTCTTCTTATAACAACGATGAAGGCTTTGAAAAATCACAATCATGAGTCCCTTCAGTCTTCTATTTTCTACTCTGAATTCCTTCTAAGTTTGTCAGGAGTCCTGTTCCTCTGAGCCTATTATCCTGTTTGATGTTTTAACGTGGGCTCCATGCAGCTTGCTTACATCTTTCTCAGTGAGTTGCTCCTGGCTCCTGTTTAAGACTGTACTCCACTCAGAGCTTCATCAGCATGAAGCAAGGTGGGATACTTTAACATGCAATGGATCTTTAACATGCAGAGACCAGATCATAAAGTTCTGCTCACCTAGCTGCCTTATTTTTCATCTGTTTTATTTCAGAGTTTAAAAATAAAACCTTCTTAAGCTCTGATTTATATTTCCACAGAGCTCATGTTGCCAAGACAACTATAATAAATGTTCTCTTCTGAAAAAACCTCTTGTAGACATAAGAAGCTTTCCCAGATATACTATTCAAGCTGAAATGGTTGTAAAATGAAATACATAGTGAATTCACTAGCATTTTCCCATACATTGTCAATCTAATTGACATGGTGGGATTATTCACCATTCCATATTTGCAGTTTATGTTATTCTTCATCTTCATTTGAATTGTATAAAGGTAAGAAATCCAGTATGGTTTTTTCTGATGTTTATGGAGTTAAAAAGGAGCAGGAAGTATTTCTGGTCAAATATTTTAGGGAATAGAAATGCATGTTCTCTGTGTCGCTCTGACATTAATTATCAGTATCTTCATGGGGAAAACGCGGGGGAGGCTTCATTTCTGGCAGAAATATGTTAGCTGCTAAAGCAGCTAAAGAAATTAACAAGATTGTTGTTGGGTTTTGTATTGATTTCTGGATTTTTTTCATGATTTTTTATTTCACTTTCTCAGCACTGTATAAAGTAATATCTCCAGGGGCAAAGTACTGACCCTGGTTCAACTCTGCAAATTTGAAAGCCCTGGAATAGATAGGTATAAGATGCTACCATAATCTTAACTACTACATCAGTTGGACCTGTGCTTTAGTTAGTTAACAATTATTAGTCATTGATCTTCAGTATGTTTAAAGGTTTGTAGTTGTTTATGGAAGAACCAAAATCATATCACATGACTTAGATTACATATCACAGCATCCATACTGAATAACTTTATCACACTACATCTCAGCTGGCATACGAACAATGAGAAAATTTAGATTGTGTTAATGAAAACCACAGGAAATAACCGATGTAATATTTTGAATGAAAACAGCTCTATTTCCATCTTGAAATGGATTGGTGAGGTTTTTGTACAGCTGGTATTGGATAAATTAAATCTGTGGTTGCACATCATAGTTTCTTCTTGATAAGGAATCTTGGCCATTGCATAGACACATAGTTCAGTAAGGAATCATAGCTCTCGGGGGAGAAAAGAAGTTGAAGAACATAAACTGTAGGTAGTATGAAACACTAGAACAATGCTTTAGAAAGAGATTCAAATGAATAATAAAGGTATTCCATTTTCATATAAAACCCAGCCAACTGAGGGTGCAACTATGAGGTGTACCCTCGGCAAGTTTGCCGAGAACACCAAGCTGTGTGGTGTGGTCAACATGCTGGAGGGAAGGGATGCCATCCAGAGGGACCTTGACAGGCTGGAGAGATGTGCCCATGCAAACTGTATGAAGTTCAACAAGGCCAAGTGCAAGGTCCTGCACGTGGATCAGGGCAATCCCAAGCACAACTATAGGCTGGGCAGAGAATGGATTGAAAGCAGCAGGAGAAGGACTTGGGGGTATCGATTGATGAGAAGCTCAACATGAGCCGGCAGTGTGCGCTTGCAGCCCAGAAAGCCAACCGTGTCCTGGGCTGCATCAAAAGAGGTGTGACCAGCAGGTCTCTACTCTGCTCTCATGAGGCCCCGCCTGAAGTACTGCATCCAGCTCTGGGGGCCCCAACATAAGAAGGACGTGAACTTACTGGAGCAAGTCCAGAGGAGGGCCATGGTGATGATGAGAGGGCTGGAGCACCTCTCCTGTGGAGACAGACTGCGAGAGTTGGGGTTGTTCAGCTTGGAGAAGAGAAGGCTCTGGGGAGACCTTATAGCACCTTCCAGTACCTGAAGGGGCTACAGGAAAGCTGGAGAGGGACTGTTTACCAGGGCAGGGAGTGACAGGACAAGGGGTAATAGCCTTAAGCTGAAGGTGGATAGATTTAGATTAGATACTGGGAAGAAATATGTGAGGGTGGTGAGGCACTGGAACAGGTTGCCCAGAGAAGCTGTGGATGCCCCATCCCTGGAAGCGTTCAAGGCCAGCTTGGATGGGGCTTTGGGCAACATGGTCTAGTGGAGGGTGTCCCTGCCTGCAGCAGGGGGGTTAGAACAAGATGGTCTTTAAGGTCCCTTCCAACCCAAACCATTCTATGATTTATTTTTGTAAATAGGTTAAAATGCAACTGATAAATGCACAAAGGGCTTCAGTTCTCCCCCCGCCAGCTAGTTCAGAAAGGTATGGAAGAGATTTCAGAATTAGAATGAGGAACTAAAGGGAGCAACCAGGAACACAGGTAATCCCTTCCTCCCACCAGCCCTCTAGAGGATATAGAGTACCGAGAAGCACATTTAAAAAAACCCTGTCATTAGCCATGCTTTTTCAAAAAGGCACAAGTCTTTACAATTATAGCTGTTCTTGTTCTAAACTTGTTTCAGTCATCAGAACTTGGGAGATAGAGACATCTGAAAAGCTGTATAACATAATGGCTGATTAAAGATTCTACATCCCCAAGAGCCTGTGAGCACTGCTAAGAGAATTTTCTTTCTTTTGTAAAAACACATACAAGTTCTGCATTTAGATAAAGCAATCATTTAAGATGGGTAAAAAGAGGTTCTTGGCAACAGCAAGGTCTTTGTGGAGGAATATATTGCTTTCTGTAGAGTGCCATCAACATATTCAAATTTCCTTCCAAGAATCTTATTTTCAGAATTAGCATATTTTTTTATAACTCCTTCTCAGATACACTATGTCACTTGCTCTGCACAGTTCCCATTTATAACTGTTATCACATGAGCTTCATTAAGACTCAGAGCAGAGCCTGAGCTGTTATGACACAGGATCACATATACGGGCACAAACTTTCTTTTGTAAGTACTTTAGGGATTTTTTTCTTTATTATTTTTAAGATAGTGTATCTATGCTAAATATAACTGCACTCAAAACTGAAATAAATGGAGGTCCTGAGTCTCGTCAAGGTTTTGCTCCATCTCAGATCGTCTTGGCAGAGAGATGTGGATGCAATTTCCCAGAAAATTGTCAAACACTTTCAGCCCCAGGAACTAAGAAGTTAGACATCAAAATCAAATTTCTTTCATAGTAACCTGTACTCTCATTTGTAAGTAAGAACCTGCTCTTTATTTCAGGTAATTTTCTTCAATCAAGGTGGGGAGGGCCCATATCAGGCTGCTAAGTTTCACTGTAGGTTTCCACCTCCCTCTCTGCACGATCACTAGCTAAAGTCCTTTACTAGTTCTGTTTATTAAGCTGTAGGTGTGATTTCCCTTGACCCCTCCTGTTCCTTTCATAATGTACATTATGTCTTTTACCTTTACGGTGCTGTTCTGTGACCTGTGCCATAGGCGTGGAGTAGATGATGTGTGACTCTTCCTGAACCAGACAGACATCTACTGCCTGGTTGCCTGAGACTGGGAGTCCCTGCTGGGGTCATGCAGGTGCCGCCCGACAGTCCCTGTATGTGCTGCTCCATACGTCCCTGAGAACATCAGCAACACCGCCGTGACTGCATCTAACCCACAGACGGAGAAACTAGCTTTAAAGTAGACAAATTAAATACTGCTCTCAACATAGCTGTGGCAGACTGGAGCTCAGTGTGGGCTCGCTGCCTGAATATTTGCTTAGCTTCCTGGGCAAGTTTTCTAGCTGAATCGGTCTGCAGCAGCTACATGGCTAGCAGAAGCTAAACTTAGGTGGGTGAATGCTTGCATTAACCTACGGTACAATCTTAATGCTTGCAGATGAGCTGCGGGGAATGTAGAACAGAGATGACTGGCATGAACACAAGAGTGTTGGATGCTTTTGGATAATCCCTCCCGTAAGGTGTTCTCCAGTAATTTACTGTGCACACTACCCTTATGAGTTAAAAGTTAGAAGGAATAACTTTCAACCAAAGTAAAGGGACTAAAGCGGTATGATAGATTCATGGAATGGTGCAACTTTGGATTTACTCTGATGATTCTATAGCTCAGCAAATCTGTATTTCTGTCATGTACAGGGTAAGATTCACAGCTTATATCCCCAACAACATGTTGAGAATGTGAATTATACTAAATCTTGCAACTTCAGGCAAAGGAACTAACTCCCAAAGCAGCTGTATTCCAGGAGAGGGGAAGAAAGAAATATATAATTACCTACTACTATCACAAGTGCTAAAATATATCATCTCTAACGAAAAAAAGCCCAGTGCACCCTAATAAGAAGGAAAGTGCTAAGCAAGAGAGATGTATGAATGGGCGACTTGTACATGGTGGCAGACTCCACAAATTGTACAGCATGGTAGCAGCACAGTGCTGTGTAGCTATTAAATACACCATGTTGCAAATTATAGAATGCAAGACCTCACCCATGCAGCCGTGTGATTACTGATGCCAAGAGGAAAGGACAAAGCAGCCCTTAGGGCAATTAGGATCTCCAACGGCCTGCAAATTCAGTTGAAATCTTCCTCTTTCCTCAGCTGTGCTCTTCTTTATTCTCATTTCTTCAAAATCAGGTAAGTAAAAAGATCATGTAAGATGAGAACGAACCCTTTCTGATGTCTTTTCTTCCTTAGGCATACCACACAATGTCTATCAATGTTAGGGATTACAAAGTTTTGTTGATGCATGTGTCACTCTGACACATTACTGTCTTTTTGGAAATTTCTCTTCCAGATATTCCAATAGCAAATGTTTACAGAGCGCACAAGATTAGAATGATAAAATAAATAAACGTTGTCTAGCTGAACCTGGCAAATCTCAGTTCTTTCACCAGTGTGTGTACGTGTATGTATATACACGTATACACACATATCAACAAAAAGACTGTGAAATGGAAACCAGTGAGGTTAGTGCGAAACAAGCTGTGTTGTTAGCTCTTTAGCTGGCTTCACAAAGTAAACTGCCTTCCTCTTTGATTTTTCAAGAATCTTTTTAAATTTGCTATGGTATCCTTCTTGCTCAATATTTTGTAAGGTGGTTTTGGTTCACATAAGTCTGTATCTGTATTCTGTTTGAATTTATCACCCTGTTTTCCCTGTTAGCAGTGTATGTTTTGATGCTTTTATACTCTGAATTCTCAAAGACTTAAGTAGACTGCAAGACAGTACCCAGAAAAAGGTAAAACAGCACTGTCTATACAGTGAGCAGTTTATGGATTCCAACGGGCTTCAGGGAGTGCTAGGTTATATATTTGGACTGCAGGGCAAACGGAAAGTTTTGGAACAGCATGTACATCTGTATGGCTTCTTATCGACTTGACTCTGTAGAGACCCAAGAGCTTTGTGGATTGCAATAAGGCCGTAAAGTATTGTTGGTAGATGGTACAATGTGAAGAGCTGTAGTGTGGTCTCCTTTGCTGGCATAGCAACAGAATCTATCAGCAGGAACATTTCTCACATAGATTTTTCCACAGTCTAGAAAATGTAAACTTTTATTTTAGTCTGAATTAGTATTATTCTCACAGCACAGAACTGGAGTTGAAGAGGGAGTGTCCTCTGACAAAGAGCAATTCCCCAGGCTAAAGAAGCTAGAAAGAAAATAATTCTACAGAAAAACTGCCATTTTATTCACTAATCTCATTTTGCATTTTCTTTTTAATCTGAACAGAAGTTTATGAAGCACTAAAGCAGTTGTTAGAAAAAAGTGCAAAGTGCAATCCAGATTTTGTGGGGCACTGCTGGCTTCCTGCCTGCCTTGGCCTCAGAATGAAAGGAAGAAAAGGGGAACATGGGTAGCCAGGATACAAGTCAAGATTTCGAGTCTGGATACCCTTCGGCCCAGGCACAGCTCCCATGCCTCGCCACATTCAGAGCTGTGAAAGGGGAAGCACGGAGGTCTACTGTTGTTTCTTCTTCTGCTTCGCTGGGTGAGTCTTAGCTTGATCCCAAAACTAAACTCAGATTCAGTGGTAGTGTGAAGGGTAAGCTTTGCTAGATATATGCCAAGCAGCAGAGCGCCCTCAAAGACAAAGTTCATTCATGTTTGGTGCCTTTGTGAGAACTTTAGCTGTTCTCCATCTGATCTGGATAAGCTGTGTGCAGGACAATCTGTCGGCAGGTCTCCAGAGCTTTTCCCAGCAGAATGTGGAAAGTGGAGTTCAGGTCAGAGCCAGGCTAATAACCAGCAGTACAGGAAGATATTTGGGTGCTGCCTTATGTCTGCCTTTGGACTAGCTTTTAACCTTGCAACATATATCTATACGTGTATAACTGGAACATATTGATGTGACTGGGAGGGAAGTGGCAGAAGAAAGCTTATTGAAAGTTTGTCTGATTTCACACACATCAGAGACTTCCGGCAGCACTGAGGACTAATTATCCAGAAGTCCCATATGAATTACATAGATTTTCACTACACAAGGTTAGAACTACACCAGCAAACAGCTCATTTCACATGCTAATAGCCTTTAATATCCTTCTGCCATGTTTCACAGTCCAATTATTCATTTATTTAGCAAATCAAACTAAAAGGGAGAGGAAAAGCATTATGTTATAGAGGCTCTTAGCCACGGAAGTGGCCTATATTGTAGAAACTGCCCCTATACTCTTTTTTTCTTATTAACAGCTGGTGATATGACTGATATAAAGCTTTGTAGGGAAGGGTCTTATGCTAGCTTGACATCCTGCCTTGAATTCCTGTGGCCTGGCTGTTTTATTCGACGAGCTCCTTCCATAGCCTCTGTTTTCAGACCCTCTCCTCTCTTTATTCCATGATGCTAGCAACATTTGTCCGGGCATTTAAGCACTTTATTTCCATAAGTCAGTTTTGATTAAAGTGACACATCAGACTCTGAGTTATGCTGTAGTCCTGTCCTATATATCCATCCATTACAGAGCTCTCTATCCTTTAGCTGTTCTTTTCTTATATGTGTGAGGTCCCAGGAGTGGGTTTCTTATTACCAATGAAGTATCTTTCATTACCTTGCAGCTAATGTCTCCCTTTTAAAGTACACAATAGTTTTTTTATTCGGCTTCACCACATTGATGCCTAGGTTTGGACCTATTTGATAACTGTTCTGGAATAAATCAGTTTTTCCTTCTTGCTGTGAGAAGGGCAGAGAATGGAAGAAAGCACTAGACAGAAAAAAGGGATAGCAGATAAAGCTTGAGGAATACCTTACAAATGAAAACATGAAGAAAAAGAACAAGACAATCCTGTTATTTCCTTAAGATGCACCTCCCAAGCAGAAGGCCGGAGAAATGTGTTCTAGCCCAAGCCCAAATTAAAAAAAAAACAACCCTTCCTTCTCCCTATTTTGTCATACTTTGTAGTGGAAGATTATAAAGAAGAAATAAGAAATCTCTTAGATTTCTTTGTTGTATAGTGATGCATGTGAAAAACAAAGAAGTAGAATGCAGAGAATAGAAAATAAAATATGAATGTAAGTTTTATAGGATTGAGGGAGAAAAAACCCTACAGGCATTTTCAAAGACCTTTGCCGATTACTGTTATGCCTAGCTATTACTAAGTGCAACCAGAGTATGACCACTGCTTGAATTCTGCTTTTGAATTATTCATCACTTTTACCTTCATCTAAAATAACTATTTGTAATGTCTCTAAGCCTTTTAATTCTTTTTTCCGATAAAACATGGAAACCTGAGGAGGACTTCAAGATTTAGAGAGATGTGTATCTCTGTTAAAAACACTGCCTAACTAGAAGGAAGTACGAGAGACAGGAAATAGAGCACAAATCCTGAAGTATGTCTGTAACTTTAGCATCGTGGTACTTCACAGTCTAAACGGTCAATAAGGTTAAGGGGACAGAGAGAGAGGCGCTGAAAAGTGCCATTTGTTGAAGATCATGCTACAGGACAACGTCAAGGCCAGGAGGAGGACACAAGCTTAAGCCTATGACCCTTGTAGCTCAGTCCCTTACACGTGTGTCCTCCTTGCTTCAGGCTACTGAGTAGTTGGTGTTAAACAATTAAATTACTTTTTTCCCATGTATTCAATTTAAAGTTGCTGTGAGCAAGATGGGGTGTCAGAATAATGTGAACTCTTTTATAAAATTCTTTGTATGTACTTTGGAAAATGTTTCATTAGCTTTCAAACTTTTCCTTGTGCATTTTCATTTTAAAGCTCCACATATAAGCAGTTATTGGTGTCTTACAGCCTTCTGGTTTGCAGAAAATGGACCGTTAATCACCATCCATCTAGTTTTTTTATAGTCCGATTTCCTAAAGAAAGATGACTTACTGTCTGTGTCTGTTTCCTGCAATTGCTTGCTCTCTCAAATCACTTGTAAAACAGTTGTCTGATTTCACCCTCACTGGACAGAAGTGAAAAAATTACAGATCAAGCAAAAATACAGGGCTAGAAAGAGAGGGGAGTGCTCTGAGTGAAGGAGAGACTGCAGGATAAAGCGTTGCTAGTCCTGCTACCCGTGGAACTATTCCCCTATCCTCTCCCTCCTCCTGGTATTCCTGTTAACTCCCTTCAGATGGCTTGCTAGCGAGAAAGGAAGCCCGTGGCCCATGATGGAGGTACTCTTCACATGAGCAGTCACTATAATTGTTAGAAAACGTTGCTGGATTCCATATAAGTAGAGCTACAGAAGGGACACAACTATTATCAAACCCTGATTTTTTTTTTAATTTTTTTTTTTTCCGTGAAACTGTTTTCAGCTATTTAGAACTTAAACGTTTTTGGCACTTAGGTTTGGCACTTAGCCGTTTTCTTTCTTTTTCTCCATGCTTCTTTTCTCTGAGGGGAAAACTTAAATAAATAGAAAAAGTGAAAAGAAACAGAAACACCCCCCCCCAACTTAATTTCTTAGTTTCTGCCATTTTCATTGAAATGTCCCTGTCTTCCCTCCCCACCCCAAAAAAAAAATAAAAAATGTTCCAGTCATTTATAGAAGAACCTTTAGCCATACCATAGTCTGTCTCCTCTCATGGTTCAACCCATTTAATTTTGGGAGACCTGCTTGGCCAACACAGCTTCTTCATGAGAAATGACTATTATTAGGAAAGGTTAAAATTTTACTTTTCCTCTGAGACATAAATTGGGAAACTCTCCAGTAATCTGTCTTGACTCTATTGATTTGTACTTCTAATTTGAGAACAGTTTTTAGTTAAAGTGTCTGTTTTGTTTCAAATACGATATATGGTAAAAGTCAGTCCATTTTTTTCGGCTCTGTTGCTAATGATAAAGTGTCCCTAATGTCTGAAATTTTTTTAGCAGAAATGAAATCTAAATCTCTCAGCTAATAATAGTGCTCTCGGGGATTTGAGGCTTTTGAATCCCTTTACACAGTCTTCCTTCGTATTATTTTGTTCTCTTGGCAGGTGTTCCCAGGCTGAGATTTCACTTTTTAAGGTACCATGAATAGTGTCTGTAGAAAGGAAAGCTAAGGGCAGTGAGGCATCTTGTTGTATTTCAGAGGGTCTGTGCTTACTATAAGAGACATATTTTTTTAAGATGGATAAAATGTGACAGGCTGTCCATTAGGGCTATCCCTTTTTAGCCTTCTTTATTGAATGAAAATGTCTAATGATCTTAACTGCTATTTCTGACAGGGCCCTAGAAATCAAATATTACATCTCAGACTATGCACACAACCCTTTTCAAACATATAAAATGAATAATCAAATGTACCTCTGAAAAGAGAGAACCATTAACTTTTATTTTCTAGAGGAAGAATGCACTCATATGTCCTTGTAAAGATTAAAGGAGAAACTTTTTTCCAATTAGATCCATTACTTGAGGAACAGATGCCTTAGAGTTGGAAATTGCATTGTGCAAAGAGCTCAAACACGCTGCACAGAACACTACCCAAATGCACAAAATGACAGAGTACGGTGTTTTCAGCTCTATTTTTTATGACACGAAAAATCCTGAGAGAGAAAGTCTTTGTTTTGCCTTAGGGAGAGTATGCAGGCTCAGTGGAGAAGGAGGTTGCTAATCACAAAGAACACTGTAATGACTTGCCAGAAAGTAGCCGGCTCCACGGGATAATAGGATTTAAGCCTTCCCTTCTGGAAGAGCAGGCAGTGCACCAGAGCTGAACTGTCCTCTGCAAGCATGAGGTAAAAATTCGAGACTGGGGACGACCGTGGCACACAGTTCCTACTGCTGCTGTTGGACAGGCAGCTTTACTCGTCACCTTTTACGTGAACATGGAGTGGTTTGTAGCTTTTCCAGGGCAGGGCGGTGCTGGCTGCTAAGACCCACCTTGGGGTGCCCCCTTCCTTTGGAGCGGGAGAATAAGCGAGTAGGCTTTTCTCCTACAGCAGATGGTTCAGGACATAAGCTTGCAATGCTGACCTGAAGGGATTTGGTGATGGAATGTAGAAACTGTCACCCTCAATCATTGCTTCAACTCTGGTCTAACCGTTATTTCTGTAGACTTGATGTCACTGACTCAGTGATTTAAAGTCTGAGGTGCTCTGTGAGGTGATGTTGTGGTTAAAATTTATTTCCCAATAAAGGGAAAAAAAAATAATTTTTGTTGCCTATCTCAAAAGAGGACCTTGAGTGAAATGGTCTTAGAGGACTGTCTCTTTTGTAGGGACTATCCCTCCAGGGCTACCAGTGCTACATCTTTTCAGTAGTTAAACAAAAAAGCTCATTTAAAACAGATATCAAATAGCATGTTCGCATTTGTTGCAAGTCACTTTAGAAAAAAAATTGCTTGAAAACTGTATTTAGGAAGTTTTTCCTATACTGAAGTAATATTTAAAACAATAAGGAAGGCAGAAATTAAAATATTCATACCAATAATGCTAATAACTTCTAAGTTATTCTTAAAAAAAATACCCGTATGGCTGGACAACATGACCACTACTGAGATCAGTATGAGAACTTATTGTATGTGAAATCACTTCAAACTTGTACGTTTGGGGTTTGATCAGTTAGTAGAAAGTGGCCATCAGACTCCGTGCACATTCTGTCTTTGTAACAACCAGGCTCTGATTAAAAAGCTTGTAATAGGATGGAGTTAACTAACTCAGCCACAATGCTCCAGACTCTTTCTACAGCACGTGGGTTGTCTTTTCTACTCAGCACTATACTTCGTCATTTGCTGTTATATTTTATACCGTGATATGTCAAGTAACAGGAACCACATAGGTCAGACGTCACTGCATTACTGAGATTTTTAAAGCTTTAAACTCTTGAAATGTCGTCTGAGGAGCAGGTGCCTTTAAAAAGCAATGCCTTCTGTCTGCTATCTGGTCATATTTTCTGTCTTCTAGATACAGTAATATTTTCCTTACACTACCAGCTGAGAACAATTTTTCTTGACAATCAGTTGAGCAAATTAACGCAAGAAATACCATTTGTCTGCTTCAGATACTATTCCTAACATCGATTACAGAAGG
The DNA here is from genome assembly GCF_011004875.1 of Balearica regulorum gibbericeps. Lineage (NCBI taxonomy): Eukaryota > Metazoa > Chordata > Aves > Gruiformes > Gruidae > Balearica > Balearica regulorum. The sequence goes on along the minus strand of NC_046190.1, from coordinate 26,261,666 downwards.
AATGGAGGTAAGGGAGGATTAATTCACAAATTCTCTTGAAAAAATAGGGAAATGCTTTATATTTACAACAGGGAACCATTCTTTCTAGGCAGGGATCAAGATAAATACTCTAATTTTGTGATATAGGCTGTCAAACGAAGTCTTCAGGAGCACATTTTGAGCAATTGCTCTAAGTGGAGCTCTTTGTCATTAACCTGAGAAACGCTCTCTGGCTGTTACAGCTTATGTTGGGAATGGAGGACTGAGCCTAAACTTGGTACATAAATTTTCTGACACTATCCTGTTTTGAAGGTAACGCAGTCGAAAGCTGGGAGAAAGCCACGTGGCTGAAAGCAGTAATTGCCTGCCTGGCAAAGAAATATCGTCTCTCCTTTGGTTAGAGGCACGCGGGGAGGAGGAAGCAGACTGCGAAGAGTCAGAGATAAAGTAGCCAGGGGGAAGATCTGCGCCTGAGAGCTCGGGGTGACCCTGGCCAGGCTGGGGCTGCCTTTTCTTTGCCCCGCTTGGCTGTATCATGTGCCAGCGCTAGAGCTGCATTTCTTCTGAGATGCGGCAGCTAAGGGAGAAAAAATGATGACGGCGTGCGAGGGGCCCCGCTGTTCCCACTCAGAGCCCTGCTCACGGGGCAGAGTGATGCACAAGTGGAGAGTACTGGATCAAAAGTTGGAGGGCCATCCCCGTTGTCTGTTATGAACAGACCCGTCACCACTGCTTACGCCGTGTGTTAACAGCCCATCTATCACCTGCTACTTAACGCACAAGGACCAGCAGGGAAATACGATCCCTAAACCTCTGTGGATTAAATTGAAGTTATACACCAGGTATAATTAATCAAAAAGCTTTTTTATGTTTTGACTGTGAAACTGCACAGGCTGAGTCGACAGCAAAACCCATCTTTTAGCAAAGATCTGGAGTGTTAGGCTAGCACAATCTGAAAGCCAGAAGAATAATCCAGGGTGTGATTTCCATTCCTATTAAGGAATGGAAGTAATCAATGTTTAAAGGAAATTAAATCAATGGATCAAGATCTGAAAACTGTCTAAAATAAGCAAAAGCATTCTTTACGCATAGGCTATTAAGATCACTGTGAGCACAGTCTAGCTTATTAAGGACTCTGGTTTGGACTGCATTTCATCTTATTCTCTGGACATCGCAAACCTTGTTCGACATTTCATTTGGCACAACCTGATTCTAGTCTGATGGATGGTTCCACACAGACAGTCACCTTTTAAATAAAGAATATTATTTTTTTAAAAATTTTTTTTTACATTCATTTCATTAAAGTAATGCGAAAATGTGTATTAGGGTAAGAGTTTAAGATTCTCTGTAATTTTATTTATTTTTTTTATTTTTTTTAGTTTTGGTAAGTTTAGAGGAAAAACACGTTCATATCAAAACAATGTTTAAAAAGAAATAGACAAATGGCTGTGCTTCACTTGTAAGCATTATGTACAGTTACAAGTGATGAAAAATACTTCCTCTTCTCATGGAAAAAATAGGACAGTTTTGCAGGGCTTAAAGAAACAAGAGAGCTAAAAAAGTTTGTTAATACATTTTTTTTCTTGTGTTAGCATTACTGTTATTCACCTGGTTCCATTTGTGACAAAAATATGCCAGACACTGCAAGAGAAACAATCCCTCACCATAAGGGCTTAAAATACCACTATAAAAATTAACTGACAATTTTAGAATATATTTAAGACAAAAATCCATTTTTTGCAACTTGAAATGACAATTGATTGCTGTGTCTTTATGCATTTGACTAATACCAGTATCTAATTAATATGAATTATTAATTATTTGGGGAAACTTTAAAAAATAGTGCTCCTAGAATTGGGACTAGACTTGTTTTCAGTAGGAGATGCTGGACTCTGAGCTCTGTTGAAAATTTTGTATTTTCATCTTGGTTTAACTTCCAAAAAGTTGTGATGAGGACACTTTACAATCTCCTTTTCATAAAGAAATCACTAGTGAGAAAATGACAAATCTAATAGCCCACTTGCAAGAAGCATCAATACCTGTTTTACTCATTAACTACTTTTGTCCATTTAGAAGTGGGATATAAAAACTCTGAGATCTTAAAGAGTACAAATGATTTATTTTTTACATTTTGGAGCCAACTCTGGGAGGAGCAGGAGATCCAAAGACAAAAGATATGCGGAAATTACAGGTTCTAATGTTGTTTAAGGTCAGCAGGAGAATATGCTGTTTAGAGAAAAGTTTTTATTTTCTAATGCTATCTACAAAAGCTTAGAATTCTTCTTAGGTATTCTCCATTTAAAAGGTTAATTATCAGGTAAGACTCTTCCAATGTTGATTAAAAAAATGGAAGTCTAAGAAAACCTCACAGATTTATACATACAAGATATGTTATTTATATACAATATATTATGATTACATATTATATTATTACATAGAAACCTGCAAGAAAATAATCTGTTTCCTGAAGAGACTGTCATGAGATGACATGGAAAAAAATATCTTCAGTGTAGAAAAATGCTGTATGTTCTAAAATTCAGCCAATGGATAACTGTGGAGTTTGGCTTTTTTGGGGAGGTTTTTTTTTTCTTTAAAAAAAAAAAAAGCAAACTATAAGAAAATCATTACTTTTTTCCTTATTTAATATACTAGTGTGCTTTATAGTAAAGACTAACAGACCTTTATCCTGGTTTAACTGCGTAGTGACAAATGGTTATTCAAAATACTACAGTGTTTCCACAAGCTGAAGCTTGGTAACCACACAGAAGAATATACCCTTTAAAGCTAAGCATCTAATTTTTTGCTCGGGTGAAAGAGAAATTAATATATTGTTGGCAGTATTCAAAACTTCTGCTTTATCAGTACATATCTTTTTTAGCTGAGCAAAACTTAGGGAGCAACAAATTTGCTGGCAAAATCAATTGATCTACAGTAATTAGAATAGGAAAGGTTATGTTTTCTTACAAAAAAAGTCTTAACAATTATCCAGTTGTTAGAAGGTATTTGGTAGAGAGGTGAATATTCACTATGTGCCATTTTAAGTTTCTTGAAAGGCTGGTGAAAATGATGTTGATGGACAGAACCTTTCAGTAGCTGAATATAATTTTTAATTATTTCATGATATTTTGAAATAGGTGAATATTTACCTTAATTTTATATTAACCTTAATTTGAGCCTCTATATCAAAATTAAAGATAAGTTGCAACAAATAATTGATAAAAACTAAGCATAAGCATAACTTAATAGTTATAAAGGGCTTTCATGTGGTAGAATATATTATCTTTCACTACATAAGTTTATATTTTTCAGCAGACAGGCTGTAATTTGATACTCTCACTTTCTTGGAATAACATGTCATTTCATAATCCTTTTTTTTTGTTTTGTTTTGTTCAATCAACTAAGATATATTACTATCTTTATGCTTATTATTACAAAATTTAATTCTGTATGGCTGAAGCAGACAGAAGATCTTGCCTGTACAGGATGTGTTGATGGCCCAGTGCCTCAACTGGATATTCTTTCTAGTAGAAATGTGTTGACTTCTCTTTACCCCAAGAAGAAAATGCACAAATCAGTAATGATGAAAGTCAGGAAATTTAGAAATGACCAATCAATCAGTTTGCTTCTTATTTTGGGCATTTAGTACGAGACCCCTTGAATTGATTTCAGATGAATTTAGTGGAGGAGCAGTTGTCTCTAACAGCGTCTCCAGTTTGGCATCCTGACGTGAAGGCATCCAAAGTCACTCTGGGAAACCTTATGGTAATCTTTAATGTTAAATCTCTAGAGTCTCTGTCGCCATTTCAGATGGTGCCCCAAGACATCACGTTGCTCACCTTCATAAAATGATATTTTTGGTGACACAACTAACCTTCATTAAGAACGTACATGTTGTATACCTTGTGCTTCCAAATAACCACTTCCTTCCAGCTGTGTCTTCTTGAATTAGTGTACACTGTGTGTGCCAAATGCAGGCCTTGAAGCCTCGTAGGAACTCCACCTCTACAGCCATGCTGTAATGTAAACCTCTTGGCATTTCTAAAACAGCAGTTCCACATATCAAAGCCATGCTTGTCTGAATTTGTTTTCAGATTTTGTCATCTGCTGTAACAGCTGTCTCTTAAGCAGCGCAAATAGGCTGTGCAGACAAATCTCACCATGGGAATTCTCCTCCAAGGGAAATCTTGCACCGTGGCAATTAACAGCTCACATGTTCGGAGTGATGCATACCAGGTGTGTCACGCTGGTGAGATGTTAGAGGAGCCGTGACATGGAAGGTTGACTTGCTTCAGTAATGGATGTAGAACAGCATGTCTGTACCTCTTCTGCATAGTAAAATATGCCAGTGCAGCACATATAGATACTCAGTTTGAACATCCTGCTACAAACGGAATGGAGAATTGGCGTTATTACTGCTTAGCTTGTGCTTGATTCTGTCGTTTTGTGTAGGTTACCTAGCTGTCTCATTATTTTCCAGCCGTGAGCAAGAGAATATTTCTCATACTTTTCTACAGATGTTAGGGGTCACAGTGAGGGTTGGATTCACAAAAGATTTGTTAGAGCTTTGCTGAAAGCTCTAGTGCAGGGGGTCTGGCTGAAAGCTTTGATGTAGGGGGTCTAATTTCAGAATGACCTCAACTCCTGTGTCATACTTTTCTTCTGATAAGCAAGTGGGTTTTTTAATTTTTTACTCTGCCATTGTCATAGCAACTTCCCCTTGAGTCATCTTTAGATGGTTACTTTTCATCTTCAGGGCTATCTATGTTACTGTTCTGATTTTACCTGAAATATTAAATGAGGACTTCAAGATCTACCTTCCAACTTTGTTTCCTTAGCTTTGGGGAATAAACAAACACCAACTAAAAAAGCATATTTGTATGCTCATACCCTGCAAAAGGTATAACTAGCTGCTTCTCCTATGATATGATAAATAACTGAGCACAACAGTCCTATTTAGAAAGATTTAACATAATAGTACAAAGTTAATAATTTTTATTTTAGAATGTTAATTTTTCAGGAAGGGGAATATAATTGAAATACAGTCATAATACATATAACAAAATGCACAAAACAAAAATATAATAAAGGCCAAAAACTGGAGCAGCTTTGAAAATGGGACAATCGCCCTAAGCCAATTCTAAGCCTCGGGAGATCTTAAAACAGCTTGTAAATTCCAAGGGTTCTCCTGTCTCCCCACCTACTGCTACTGCAGCTGTTCCTGCGAAAGGTTCATTCTGCATAAGTTAGTTTTAATACCAGTTGGAAAAGGAGACTAAAATATTTTTGCTATGATCAGACTAGATGAATTTCACACCTCTCTGTAAAAGAACTGGCTGGGCCAACAGCAGTCAAGTCACACTTAATCCTTGTTTTGAGGGTTTAAGGGAAACATAAACCCTGTGCTGGTTCTCAGCTGCAGAATAAATGCAGGGCAAAATCTGTCCCTTCCCTTTAGCTACTGGGCTGTCTTGGAATAAAAAGGAGGTAATGGAAGGAATTGCAATATATAGCAGTTTGCAGATCCTTGAGGCTGACTCAGCAAGGGCTCTCTCTGTATTACATGAAGTTCAAGTTGTCATTGCTGTATGCTGTATCCTTTCCTCATCCGTTTGCAAAAACAAGTGTTCAGGTTACTGTTCGTGCTGCTGCGCTAAGGAGTGAAAGGGACTGGCAGCACCCAGCGGCCGTGGAGCTCCCCAGTCCCTGGCTCGTGGACTCTATCTGGTCTTACAGGGAGGATTTTGGCATGTCTGGTCAGGCTAATTGGCTTGACAGCTAATTAGAGCTAATGAGCCTGAAGCACAAAATAAACATGACAACTACGCTCTGCCTTTTATAACTCTGGCATTTCTTTCATTTTGGTGAAGCCTATTCACGTCACATAGATTGAAATACCTAGTTGATCTTGTTACCCATATGACTGCCCTGAGCACGTGGTAATGCCTGCCTTAATGCCAAGAATAACACAATTTAAGTCACTGTAGTGTGAACATGGATCGTCCCAATGGGGGGGTCTCCCGTTCGTTCAGAAATGTGGTTGAAGGATCGAAGTAAACCAATGATTATTATTAAGTGGAAGGAGACAGATATGGAAGAATTGTCTTCAAAGAAACTGTAACATACTGAAGTTTTGAGCTGGATGCAATGGGTATTGAAAAGGAAATAACTGCTAAAAATAATGACTAAAATTAAGATCTTTTAATTCCATTGACATGAAGACATGAATGGCTGATTCATGAGTTGTAGAAAGACTAACCTTAATATAGCTGAGCTGATGCTGCTGCACATTATGAAAACCAATGTCAAGTTTTACTCTATACTGCTGAAAGATAACCATTGTCTTTACTGTTATTAGCAAATAAAATAACAAAAATAAAATAAGAAGAAAATTTTTCCATCAATTCACTCATAACTGAGCTGCACTTTTCCAGGTCTAAACAAGATGCTTGAAAATGAAAAGGCTGACCTGGGGTCTCCACATCCTGTTTTGGAGCCAAAACATGGAAGATCCACTGCATTACTACCGTATGTATTTGTTAGGTGGAACTGAGTTCCAGAGGGTTTTTGAGCAAGCATACTTCTGCCAGGCTTTTCCTCTGCAACTGATCCCCAGAATCTAGACTCTGAATAGATTGCACAGGCATTGCAGTTGTATGTATGCTCATTTGTTCTGTTTCTGGTTTTAATTTTGCCTTACAGGGAGGCTTTGGACATGTAACGTCATCTCTCTGGCTGAGTTCTCGGTCTGTACAATGGGGATGGTTATTCTTCCTTATTCAATTATTTAGAAGGCTGGATGAAGCACAACTACCTTTTCAGATGTCACTTTTATTGCCACTAATGAAAATAATGCTACCATATCAGTTTCATTTTAAACTCATTGTCAGTATATAAATGACTACAAACACTGCAGACAAATTAGAGGCTGTACCTTAACTGTTTATGAAAGATTCTGATACTACAATGACAAACATCATAGAAAACATTACTGTCAGTTACAAACCTGTATGTTTTTTCTCTACTTTATCAGGGCCATCAAGTGTTATTTTCAAGGTATCCACTTTATTAAGTAACCTTGTAAAAAGAAAAGGAGATGCAAAATAGAGCACCCAGTTCAATGATACTGATCCTGTTTAGAATACCCAAGTCGCATAATAATACAAATAGATAACATATCTAGATATACTATCTATATAGTATATCTTTTAATGCATCTTTTCAATCAAGATTCTAGGAAGAAATCCTCACCCATATCCTTGTGTATCAGAAATGTACACACTCAGACAGAGGCCATAAGAGAAATATTAAATGACTTCTTTTCAAAAAACTCAAATGCTTCTTGTTTTAAAGGAAATTACTACAATTAAGTATGAAACAGCACCTTCTGTGCCAGCAATTCACACTTCATGAGTTCACTTGGCCAAAAAAGTGTAGTGCTAGAAGAATGCAGTGTGCAATCTGGAAAGGTTTCAGCTATATATTGATAGGCTAAAGAATTGTTAAGGTTAATAGGTGCTTTTGAAGGGAAGGGGAGAAATGGGAAGTATGCGTCATTTTCTTGGGTAATGGTTCCATTCACAAAAACAGAGATAACAAGCATATATAAGAACCCTAGGGATGAAGGATGGGTCAATCATGACCCAGAAAGCCTTTTAAATCTTTTTTTTTTTTTTTTTTTTTTTTGGGAAAAAATTGTCCCAGCTTTCCTTGAATTTGTAGTCGGGGGTTCCCATGAGCCTGCTTCATTCTACCACTCTAAGCAGGGTAGGAGATATTTGAAAGCCACTTCTTTCATATTGCATGGCTCTTCCTCTTGGGGTTATTCAACAGGATTTACAGTTCCCACTTCTGTCATAGTATCATAAAAGAGGTTATTTGCCCCACATCCTTTCATAAGGATTGTATTTGTTTCTGATGACATATCAGCTTTGATGCATTTGACCAGTTCCTAAGTAAATGAAGGATGTTTAGTTAGTCCTTGTTTTCATGTATTACAATTTATTATGAATAAATAAAACCACCATTTTTTTGGATTAAGTATGTAAAGAATACTGGAATTTTTCTTGTGACCGTCCCTTCTTAAAAGTAGTAGATGCATGTATCAATGTTTTATATAATATGCTTAAATTACAATAGTTTTTAGACTACTTTTCACAATCTGTATGATTTCCCCTTTGCAATTTCATGCTAATGGAAAATGTTAAAATGCTTATGATACGGGCTTATTCGAGCCTTTTATTAAGCTGCTTTGTCTCCAGCTGGGGGAAAAAAATATTATATTATATAGATAGGAAGATTCCAGGGATCTATTTCAGGGCCTGTCATCAACCTGCTACCAAATTATATTATTACTCAGTATTGTCCTCCAATGATTCTGCAATGCTCAGTTCATAAGCAAAAAAGACTGACTTAGACAAGAGTTCACGCCAGAGATATTAAAGGAACTAATCTGTACGCCTACCTCATTAGGAGGAATTGCTCAAGAACATGTTGTTCTTATATACAGATTGCCCCTGTAAGGCTGCCAATGTCAGCAAGACCTTGGGTGCATCTGTCATGCTAGTGACTGTAGATTTGATACATTTTCTAGTGCGTATTTGTGCATGAATGCAAAAAATTTCTGAAAAACTTCGTTCCTGTGAGTTTACTCCCTTTGCTTCTTGGATCATATAAGAACAAGCATTTGGAATCAGGCCAAAACACTTTTTAAAAACAGGTTAGATGGTAAAGTCTTTTTTCTCCTATCTACAGGAACCTTTTCTGATAATTGAGTTAATATTGAAAGTCAATTTTTTGTCTAAGATTTCAGCTCTTGAATGTATTGGATAAGTCAAAGAATAAATTCCTTTAAATATATTAGCCAAGCAAAAAGGGATTTTGCAACTGTAAAAACAATAACTGTGCAGATTGTCAGGACCTGTTATTTTACTATCTTGGTATACAAATGTCTTTCAGATATTTTGCTAGAAAGGCTTCTTCAGGAGAGGAGTGCTCTGTGGTATGGGTGGTTACTTGCATTGAATTATTCACTGGTTCTCAAGATAGTGATAGTTTTCTTCTCACTACTGCTCTGAGTATCACTGCAGCAGGCTCAAATGCTCAATTTTGCGCAGGAGTGATTCCTCATTAAGAGTGTTGACTCTGTCCAACAGATCTTGTGATCATTCCTTTAATGGCTGCTATTGTCTTCTGCCACCTCCTATTTGTTTTTAATCTGCTTAATGTATGCCTTATCCTGCAGTGTTCCCAAAGCTAATAGTTGATGAGACATCTTATTGTAGTAGGGCTACATGACTTGCATAAATCTACTAAAATGGTAGTCTATTGCACATTGCCTTCAAAATCTAATAAGCATTGAACTCTGTTCCTCAGCCAGCTGGTAGACCTTTGTGATATCATTCTGATTGTATGACGAAACACTGATGTAATCAGTGAGAACTAAAGCTAACTAAACTGAGATAACAAAATTGAATCAAAGGCCAAAGAAAGGGTTATACAGAGTGACTCAAAAAGCATGCAGAAAAATGAGTGTGATGGCACCCATGAGGATGCCACTTTGGGATCCCAGTCTATTCTGCTGCTTTTGTGTACATTTACGTTCATTCTGACCCCATGCCAGAAGAGGCTTGAGCATTGGTGTTGTTTAATGTTGGTGTTTAGGGTGGCATCTGGGGTTTGCATGAAAGTGTTGCTGTGGACATGACATGGAAGTTGAAATTATGATCGCTGACTCCAATGTCTCTGTTGGAGCTCTAGAAGTAGTCTTTCAAAATGGAGCCCATTCGTCCCACAGAGGATGCTCTCAGCCAAGCCAAAGTATGTATGTCCTGCAAAGCTTACGTTGTACAGTGTGTGAAAGGGAGAAGTCTTGCTCTTGAAAGAGGATATGCTAGTTGATCTAACACATATTTTCCTTTCTAACTTCTGGATTTAATGAGAAAATGATAAATAATCCTTTCCAGCAATCCTATTTTTCAAATAGACATGCTGCTGCAGGATAGAACCCAGAGACTCTCTTCAAAAATAGAGAAGCTGAGAGCTTTGTGATCAATGATATCCAGCAAGTAATGCCCAGAATACTAAGTCCTCACTTTCCAAAAGGTAATGGAAGAAAGCGTAATGATAAATGGAAGGAAATGTCATGCCTCGCTTAAAATGTAAATTCCTCCAAACAGGGTATTTCAAAAGTGAGCCCTCAGGATGGCAGGCAGGTGTGCATTTTAACGAGTCAAACGGTTAATCACAGCACTGGTCCTCAGATGTTAAAGTCCTCAACCCTGCATTGAGCTGCCGAGGAGGGGCTGCCTCCCTAGGTAAGCTTAGGCATGTGGGTACATGAACTTTTGAATCTGTCAATCAGAAGATTTTCAGCCAACCTAGTTCACAACCCCAGACTGTTACCAGCGAGGACTCCTGTTAGGCTAAACCTTGCAGGTTTCAGAGCCAGTTCTGCTGCAGAACGTGGTCATTCATAATGAACATTTATCTGTGCTGAATCAGCAAAGGTAGAGAGGAAATGTACTCTAATTTTTAATTTAAGAGTTACCTCACAGTTTTCTAAGTCATCAAACAACTCTTTTGGGGATAAATAACAGCCAGCTTTTGTCCTTTTACTACAAAAAATAAATTGATGTAATTAACGTCAGACAGTGAGATCGTGCTTTGCTGTGTAATGGGAGGGTGATGTTGAATTTGGCATTTGGTGAATGCAGTTTATCAGATGTTAACCAAATTGAATACCTCTATTGGCACCCTCTTTTAGGACAGTGATACTATCAGCCTTGGGATCGAAAGCAAGAGCATTCCAGCTTTGCCATTGTGTTTAACATCGATCTGTAAACTAATGTGGTCCAGAGTTGGAAAAAAGGCATTGCTGTGATATTAAGGAGACAATGGCTCCTAGTTAGTGATATTGATTTAGTTCTGCCCTGCTGCTAAGTAACTTATTAAAAAACTTCTGGCAGATAGATGTATTCAAGGACAAGTCAACTTGTTTTAATACATGTGGGGGAGGGGAGAAACTAGTGTCCCTAGTGAGAAGGAGCAAGCTATCTGAATAAAGGCGATGTACGTAATTTCTGAATCACCCTCCAAAATTGAACTGTTATACACCTGCAGAATTTTGTGCATCCAGAGACAGGCAGAGTCCACTGACCCTCAGACTTAGCAGTCTTCCCTTTTTTTCCCTCACTCCATCTGTTCGTATAGCACCTGTATTTCTATGCCTCACTGACTCTCCATCTGTTTCTATAATGTGTATCTTTCTCCTCTGCTCACAGCCCTTAAAATTTATAATAGAGGTAGGGAGACATTAGGAATGAGTGCCTCAACATGCTCATCCCACAAAGTCTTTACACTAATGCTTTCAGCTCCTGCCTGCTGCAGCATCTCTCAAGCCTGTTCCCGCTCCTCCAGGGCAGCTTTAGACTATTTCTGATAGCCCACCATCTGGCTCCAATATGCAGTTAAATCTTATTTCACCCAGCTGTTGCTGCTGATGCCATTTGCACCTTTGTCCATGTACGTTCTTCATTAGAGAATATGATCCAGCAGCAGGATCGCTGTAGACCACTGTGACCTGGTTTCTAGCTGCCAGTGGCTGACTGACTTAGCTCATGGTACACCGACAAAGTAGATTTCCTTCTCAGCTGGGTGTCACTAGGCCTGGAGAAAAAAATATTTCCTTTTCTACACTCATATTGGCCAGTTAAGAAGTTTATTCTCACTCCTCACCTTTCTTTCAGTAAAGCTGAAAAAAACCCCACCCTGCCATTCAGTGTGAAATATAATGCTGAAAATTGATCCTGTAATATATTAAAACTGCAACACATTAGGGGAAGATTTAATTGCATTCACATCTTTCATTAAAAAAACCCATAAAATATACAGACTAGGCATATTAGAAATTTAATATAGTGTCGTGGTTTTACCCCAGCCAGCAGCTGAGCACCACGCAGCTGCTCGTTCACTCCCCCCCCATCGGGATGGGGGAGAGAATTGGAAAAGTTAAAGTGAGAAAACTCGTGGGTTGAGATAAAGACAGTTTAATAGGGAAAGCAAAAAGCCGCGTGCACAAGCAAAGCAAAGCAGGGAATTCATTCACCACTTCCCAAGGGCAGGCAGGTGTTCAGCCATCTCCAGGAAAGCAGGGCTCTGTCACGCGTAATGGTTACTTGGGAAGACAAACGCCATCACTCTGAACACCGCCGCCCCCCTCCCCCCCCCCTTCCCCCAAGCTCCTTATAAACTGAGCATGACGTCATATGGTATGGAATATCCCTTTGGTCAGTTTGGGTCACCTGTCTTGTCTGCATCTCCTCCCAACTTCTTGTGCACCCGCAGCCATCCCGTTGGCAGGGCAGTGCAAGAAGCAGAAAAGGCCTTGGCCCCGTGTAAACACTGCTCAACAATAAGTCCATAGAACAAAAACATCTCTATATTATCAGTGCTGTCTCCAGCACAAATCCAAAACATATCCCCACACTAGCTACTATGAAGAAAATCAATCCTCTCAACTGAAACCAGGGCATATAGAGTGCAAATTCTCTTGCTTAATAGTCCAGTAATATCACTTATGCTCTATCAGTTAGACATATCACTGAAATAAAAATCATACGTTATCAACCAACTGGTACTTGCTTAACCTTGACTAGACAAACCCTTGAGATTATATTCTGCAAACATTTTTGTTCATGTAGGAAACCAGCCAAAAAATATAGAAATGTACCTGCTGTACAAACATAAAAACTCAGTGAAGTTTTTGTCTTTTCAGCCTGACTTTCTTTGGACTGTATTGTCTCGTGTTTGTTTCTCTACTTCTAAAGCTGCCACTAGCAGCTTTATCTGCTCCTGGGTATTTTCTGTTCCTCTCCTTGTTCCATCTATAGTAATACAGCACAAAAGACTGCTGTCTCATGCATGTTTCTATAAATGCTATTGAAGTAACCCACACACTCAGGTTCTGCATTACGATACTCCAGGAGGAAAGACAAGCTGCATAAATAGACGGTATTAAGGCCTTGAGAACCTCGGAACTCCAACTATATTTTAACACACATGATCTTAAATGAAGTCACAGCAACGGTTAATTATAGGGTGGCACTGTAAGTACCCTGGCCAGATGAAAGGTAGCTTGTGTTCCTATATCACGTATGATCTGGCACGATGAGCATTTGGTTACAGCTGTTGTTGTGCCACTGCTGGGAAAGTTAAGAATTAAATAATTTTTTAAAGAATGATTCAGGATTCATAAAAACCTGCAGAGCTGCAGATTGTAACACCATTGTTGTAAGGGTGAAACTACGTTAGAACACAAGGCGGCTTTTTTCCAAACTAAAAGTGATAGCCATTTCCTCATTGTAACCCTTCTGTCAATCAACTGATTATCAAAATGGAAAATCTTCAAGAGTTATTATTCCAAAGGACTGAGTCTCTCTGCCATTTTTAGTTTATCATAATGCAATTCAATCTGTCACTGAATGTCACTTTGCTCATATACACTTTGCTTGTAATGCTTCAGTGTAACAAAATATAGTTGCTCCCACCATTTCTTAATCTTCTGCTGGTGTTCAGGCCATTTTAAGAAAGTGACCTAGTACCATTCTCTCAGGCATTCAGTTAATCTGGTGCAAAAGAACTTTAAATAAGTAGCAGCCGTAGTCTGTTTTATTGGAGGAGACCTGCAGCTTTGTAGGAATAGAAATCCCCATGCTGAATACCTGAGACACAAACTGGAAAGGTATGTGTACATATATTATTAATAAGTTGTGCTTTGAGTTTTTACAGTACCTTTCTTCTAAAGCTCTAAAAGTGCTGTAGAAATATTGACCCCCAAAACACCCTTTGCACAGAAGTAAACATGAAACCCATGGAGTGCATGTCACTTGCTCAAGGTCACAGAGCCAAGGCTCCACGCGCGTCTTGGCTTTAGGGCTTCTGCTCTAATAACTAAGTTACAATCCCAAACCCTCAGAAAATAAGCAAATGAAGAAATAATAATTTTCAGTGCTCTGGTAGGACTGGCTGGAAGTGAGGTGTAGTTCAGAAGACTGCAAAATAACCTCACGCAGGTGTGTAAATTTGAAACTCACTTTGATTTTGTATGGCATTATAACAGTAATGAAATGAGATTGAACTCAAATGAATAATGAGCTCTAAATTGAGAATGGTGTGATAATGCTTTCCATGGTTCAATTAGTCAGCCATCTGTAGTACTTTCTAGTAATAGTTACAGTGCTTGGTTTGGAAGAGATTTAAACGCCTCTCTCTAGTTTTCAAGAACACGTACACATTATACAAGAGATGTTGGGCATCGTGAGGAAAATATAACAGGAAATGTGTGTGCATTGACCCACATCCAATGGATCTAAGTATAACAGGAAGCCAGTCTGAATATGCAAACCATTAACTGGGAAAAAAAATAATCTAGATATAACTGAACCCGCACCATGTGTTTCCTTTCTAACCAGCTACTCGAAAAACTTCTCTCAGATTTGATTATCTTTTTGCCTTCAGTCTCTGTTTCCATCATGGAGCCCCTGTTTGGATGTTGCCTGGTGTACTTCCCACTCAGCAGGGCCAAGTCTAGAACTGTCTTCTGTCACATTGTAGAAGCATTGAAAAGCACTGATTCCTAACGTACAGCTTCTCCTCAGCACGAGTCATTTTATCCTCGGTATCTTGAGTTCCTAAGGATCTCATCCTTCATCTAGGAGGGTTTAACAAGCTACAGAACAGGGATATTTTTGTTATACTTGGACTGGGATGATAGGAAAAGATGTTTCTGTAGTGCAGAAGTATTGGTCTAAGGTGAGAACCAGGTAACGTGGGGGTTTTGAGGAAGCTGGAGCAAGCTGAAGAAGGTAAAGCAAATCTGACCTGATTGTCCAAAGAAGAAATAGCTCTACCTTTAGTATTTCCTGAAACGTGGTATTAATCCAGAGAAGACTGGAGAGATGACACGCCATGTTTCAATTTATTAGAGTCTGGAAGGCAGGAATTCTTTCACAAAAGGGAAGGTAAACCACTGAAGAAGGTTGGCTCTATGTTTAAGTTGGTGTTAGAAAGCGGTTACTGTACCATCTGGGAAAAAAGGCGGTGGAAATCCTCTTTTTTAAAAAAGAAAGTTTAACATAATCTGTGTTATGTCTTTTACTTTATTGGCAACGATAAAAAAATGGTTAAATTTATTACTTTGTGATTCTTGCAATGTACACAGAAGTGTGTTGCATTAACACATCAATCAAGATATAAACACATCCTAATTAGTTGACAGTGCCTGTCACTGAAAGGGCACCAACCTGATGCACAGTGAATGAAGTGTATTGTCTAAATACTGTCTATTTAAACAGTATTTATTTATATTAATGTTAACCTGCCCTTGACAAACTTTCATTGTCCTATTGCTCTGTTGCAGTTAGTAAATAATTTGCTCATGATTACCTGTCTCTAAATAGCTGAGTTTTTCCGCAAACAAAAGAGAAAGTGATTTATGAACTTTGGTTTCAGATAAGGAAGGTTTCCTTCTAGGAAAGCAAGTTAGTAGTGAGCCTGTTTTGTCTATGAGAATGAGTATAAGCATCCCTGAAATTCTAATTTAATTCTTTGTGGTTTAGATTAGAATGAATATCACACCACTAGGGCTCCTCCAGGACTACACTCAGACCACTGAAGTACTGATGATTCTATCTTCTGGAATCTTAATAGTGCTGTAGGGTTCTCCAGCACTCAAAAATGATGTCTTTTTAATCCTGGGTGATAAACACCTTACACATATTTGTGTTTCACCTGTCTTGATCGTAAGAGACATAGATGCTTATAGAGCTTCATCAGTTTATTGACCTTAAAAAGTTCTAGGTTACCCATTTCTTGATACAAAAAGAAAACACTTGAAATAGGACATTGTGGAAATTCAGAGGAAAGTCTTGATGACAAGCTTAGTAAATGTTGAGAATACTAAGTAATGCTTTATAATATGCATTTAGCAATAACCATAATTTATGAAAACCAGATCATTTTCAACTACCATAAAATTTGCAAAAAAAGCCCTATGTAAAAATTAAAATTATTCTAACTACTACAGTTGTCAATAGACAGTATATATTTGTTTCTTACATACTGAGGTTAGATGAGCAATAATGTATTATCACATATATAGCACTGAACTTCCGTCTAGTAAAGAAGGCACTGGGAAAACCTGTTGTGTGAGATAAGGTAATAAAATACACAGGAGTTTATTGTCAGAGACTTCAAATGAGACTTGACTGAGATGGTGACTAGGTAGAAGGTTTGTAATTAATATGTCTTACATTTAAATACAATTTAGTATTCTATTGCCTAAAACTGCATGTTAATTAATAATTAAAAATTATCTGCAGGGGTATCCACCTGTGAACATTTATGAAAATAGATGCTTTATTATGCTTTTCCCCAAAGACCTTGCTACACTGATTACAAATTAGCCTGTATCTAACTATTATTAGATATGCACATGTAGATTATTATGAGATATCCACATGTATCTTTCACAGATGCAGCTACAGAGTTGTATTTGAAGGCAAAACTGCACCCACTGCGACACGAACAGTCCATGTCTCTTCCCAAATAACTTACCTAAGTTCTGACCACAGGTTGAATTACAATTAGCTTATGTCAGGAAACAGAAATTAACATCTGCCTGCAGATCAGATTAAATTAAAGCCATGAGTATGAGTAGATGCAGCATATGAGACTATTCAGTTAATAAAGCTTCATTCCACCATTGTTATATTGCTCAGAGGCTGCAGCTGAAGGTCATAACTGGAGTTTCATTTGGTTGGTTGCCATTAAATATCCCACCATTCCACTGAATTTAGCATAGGAAAAAAAATATAAGATCTGTTGGAAAATACTGGCTTTTTAAGGCAGCCATTCATTGTGGCCTTGACTTCAATTAGTTTGCATTCAGCCTGAGGGTATTTTGGTTTATAGCCTGCTGCAAGCTTAGTACCACATATAAGACTTCTGCGCTAGCAGAGTTACGACATTTGACGCGTATCTCTGACTACTTGTATATATTTGATTCTTAGCAGCACCATTGACTTGTGAGAGGATGTATTTGGATCTATTGGTGAGAAAGCAGAATATTATGTCTTTAGAATAGTACTCCAGAGGTTCATCTTATATCAGGAATACAAAAAAATAGCATCGGTTAATCACCGGTCCTTCCAAAATTGTGACTAAGTTGGGTATTATTATTTCATTATTTTTTTAATTGAAGAACATATAGTTCCAGATAGGAAAGGGAATCCTAAAGCTATATTCATGCTGGAATTAAAGGTCACCCTTATATTGCACACTAGCAAACAGAACCTCAGTAAGATAGAAGCGCTGATGAAGTCAGCAAGCAATTAAGGACATGACTCCTACACAACCTCTTCAGCTTACTAGTCACTTAATCATACAAGGTGCTGAGCCTTGTCACCCTGGACCTAAAACACATGCTTAATTTTAAACATGTGACTCGGTTACAGGATTCTGTGAGATTACTTGTACATAACATTAGACACCTGTTTAAATGCTTTGCTGGATCAAAGCAGGAATGCTCAGCATTTTGCAGGATTGCGCGTTAACTGGATTTTCTCTCTTCCTCCTATTGGAAAAACCCTTTGGTGGATATGTGCTTGTGTAGTGGGATGAGAAAGGGCATCTTCCAATTATGTTGAGATTCAGCTTTTCAAACCTTACTGTATGTGCTGACGTTTGATAAAGAAAGTGGTCCTGATTTATTTCTCCTCTAATTTATTTTCGGTTGCAATTTTCCAGTTCTCAGCTTTTCTGTTCCAGACAAGAAAGCAAAGCAGATCATTTCAAATACTGCTCTTCCTGAAATTATGTTGAGGTTATTCTCAAAAAACAACACCAAGTTCCTAAACGTGAATATATTCTGGAGAGAACAAAGTGTAAGTGTCACAATAAGCCGCAAATAAATGGAGTGGCTGCTTGTAAACGTATGGTCTCCCCTTTATGACTGATGTCTGATTTTTCAGCGTTAAGCAGATTTACACCTGGTGGACATTAAATTAGCTAGTGTTCAGAGCTGTTTTTCTCAGTGGCTGGTTTCAGTTCTCATACATCTTTGTATTTTTCCTTGTTTTTTTCACAACTAGTTGACTTTTATGAAAATTTCCATTGGTCTAATTTGAGTAGAGCAGCAGTACCGTCCTGCTACTACTACTTCGCTTCCCAAGTAATTTTTTTACGTCGTACACCACGGGCTTTGGAGCCCTACAGTACGTTAAGGCTGGCAGCTGTTTTCAGGAATGACTGGCAGTGTTTCCACTGTAGGGGCTCCGATTCTGACAGCAACATCTTTCTCTAAGTGCCATGTGGCAATGTTGGCTGCTGGACTTAAAAGAGAATTGCCCAGTGCAAACAGGCATCTTTAGACATATTTTACAGTGAAACTTCTTTTCCTTCCTTTCCCTTTTAGTCACGTCTTAAAAGGGTCTAGAGTCAAAGCCTAATGGTTCCTAGAAGCAATTAAATAAAGCTACCTGGCCTATGCATTTCCAGTATGCAAGATAGCAAGTAAAGTGAATGGAAAAAATATGAAAACATGAGACAATAACCATTTAGTCCTCCAAATTAATTGCATTTAAAAGAAAATAGTATTGGTCTTTGCAATCACTATGGCAATACCTGAGTTGTTCCGGAATGCTTTATTTGTAGCTAGGGTCATAGCCAGAGTGGGAACACCACTGTTGGAAACTGCACAAAGGTACAGGAGACACACTCCCCCTGCTTTGGGTTTTCATGATGGTGGCACAAAGAGAACTTAAATATTTGCTGCACTACTGTGATATTTCCTGTATTACTCCATTAGAAGTTTCTGGGCCTATCTGGAAGGACGAAAGGATCCCAATATTTATAGAAGGAACTGGAGAGCTGCTTCCACAAAACAAAGTTGCAAAGTAGTGCAGAAGAAAGTCCTGGCATTGCACTGATATGTTTGCAGTTGCTGTCCTGATTTGATGCAACCCATCAAAACCAACACAAAGCAAAGTTGGAGAATTTTTACCCTGCTTCTGGAGCGGCTCTTTGCACACCACTTCACATAACTAATTTCTTTGTTGTTCAATCATTATAATTCAGTATGGAGCGAAGGGTTTGCTGCTTCTCTCTTTCTATGGCTTGGATGGATGTCAAGGTCCACTCAGAAAAAGGGGAACTAATGGTTTAAAAGAGACATTTTAAAGGTCTCTTTATTTGATTTGTTTTGGGTATTGTTTTGATGCATTGTTCTACTGCTATTTCTGTATCTCCTTTGTTAGCCTACCTGTGTTTTAATGGTAGTTGCTGTTATTCTGTCTTCAGAATACCCCCCGGTATCTTCCTATTTTCTCTTCTCCTGTGGCAAAATCCCTGACTGGAAGGAAATATCATTAGTACAAACAGTGATAAACAGGCTTTGATTTGCAGGAATCAAGAGTGCTTTTAAGTGTGTGGATTGATATATATTAAATGCACTTACAGGTCTCAGAAGATATAATATGGCTTGCTTAATATTGCTCCTGAAGTCATTATTTCACTGTCACCTTTTTCCCAGACACTAGCCATGTCTTCTTAACATTCCATTAATGCATAAACCATACTAATTTTCCAATAAGAAGTAGTCCTATTGGCAAGAAATACTGCATCTAACGAAATACTGTGTGGTTCAGGACATCTGGTAAGAGGAAAATAAGGACAAGGAAGTATGCTTAGGTTAAACTAATAAAAAAAAAATACAAGGACATCCAAGAATCAAAAAAAAAACTCCAAGGAAAATACTTGATGTTTGCACACTACTTTGTATTAAATTTCTATTCATACTGTATGGATCAACATGAACAAGGGATTTTCTTGAATATTTTATTTGGCCGGGTTGAGTGCAAGGGTTCCAGTACTGTGGAGATGATCACTCTGAATGACTGGGTGACCCATTAAAGCATTCTGCTGAGGTATGTCTTTGTCCTGCCAGCTGGAGGATTTTGCCAGGGTTAAGTGCCAAAATAGATCTCAATATGAAAGTTTTAACTAATTCAAGGAAACCGTTACGTAACCTCGCTGCCAAGAATAGTGTTCACGTATACTATTACAGAGAGATGTGATGAAGCTGGATGTATTCGTATTTGCAAAGTGCTTTGATAGGAAGGTGTTACAGAGTGCAATACATTATCATGCTAAATATGTACTTCAGTCTTTGAACATGGATTGGGGAGATGCAAAATAAGCTAAACAGGATTTTCAATTAATATGCACTGAAATAGTTTGACTAAATTCTATGAAAAGAACAAATGCTAAAGATAATCATTTGTCATATGCAAATATATAGTTATATGTAGCCATGCTACTTTTATATGCATATTAGTATCACCTCCTGCAACTATTTCCTCTTTAGAGTCTTTAATACAAGGACAGCAGGTCCATGTTTACGTGTGTTTTACATCAGCACAGGATCTTCCTCAGCATCTCAGAGAGCAAACATTTTGCATTAAACCAAAAATCTCTCAGAATTATTTCATGACATTTCATGACAATTATTTCCTGTACCCGTCTAATCACTAAAGTGTATTATTTTTTACCCTTCTGCCAGGATGAAGTAGGAATAGTAAGGAATAGTATTAAAGCAAGGCTCAGAGCTATTTATGCAAGACATCTGTGATTATATGTAAAGTCTGGTTGATATTGTGTCTCCATCATTTGAAGTCAAGACCAAGTACCCCACTGACCTCAGGAACACCAATCTACCCCTTTGACTAGTAAACAATTTTTATTATTATTTTATTGTACTTCCATGTCTAAGTTCTTGATCTGCCACAGCTACTGAAGTTACATAAAAGCCAACACCGTATTCTGTGGAACATTTACATTTACAAAAATGTCAAGAAGGAGGCTGTTGGTCACAAATAGTAATTATTTATGCTGGCTAAACTATCACGTAAGGTAACAATAGCGCATCCTATTCGGGATTGTTGGCGTAGCAACCTGCAGCCTGCTGTGTCAGGGAATAAATACATACCTAATTGTTGGAACTTTGACATTTTTACCTTGGAAAAGTATTTACCTTTAGAGAACCTTAAGCTGCTTGTTCAACATTTACCTTTAATCAAATGGGGAGGTTTTATATATGACCATTAAACAAACAAGTTGTGGTAAACAAGTTTATGGTATATTGGTATGTCAAGGCTTTTAGCGCTTTTGAATATAATTTCCCTCAAGATAATACCATGCTATTGTTTTATGTCATTTCCCCAGATTTGGTTAGACCAAATGCCTTTTGCCCAACCTGGGGAGTACGTGTTTATTCTCTCACATTTCATTTCTTAATAAAAAAATATTCTTTGTATAATATAGTCATCATTTAGAGAACATATAAATCTTACACTGTTACTCCATTCATATGCTTTTTTTAAACTGTCGTGCCAAATTAATCCCTGGTGCAATATTGTGCCACCAGTGAAGCTGTGCCACTTACTTGCTTGGACTCTTTAGTTTTAATTGGAAGATTTATCATTCCATAGAGTTTCTCTGCCTTCGGTACTTAGTACACGGACCCTTGGAAATCCTGACTGTTTTGCTGTTATTGTCTCTTTTCTTTATATAGTGTATGTTTTCCTTCTTTTTTAATCATGGTTTTCTTTATTGGAATGTGCAGAAGGTTCTCTCATACAAGCAAAATAAAAACCCCACTGTGATTTATACGTGACTCATACAGGTAGAGTTATGCAACTTCCTTTAGCTTTGTTGTGTTTATTGCACTAAAGATTTTGTTATTGATAATGAGTAATTTTGCAGGTAAATTATATCTGATTAAATGCAATAGCTCGTTCTTCTTTACTTGTACATTTAATTGCTAAAACGGAGATTGTCCTGTGTGTTGAGATCATTGCTGAATGGAGGGTTGGGTTTTTTTTTAATTGCAAAGATCCAGCTTGATGAATATTTTAAATACTTTGTCTGTGATACTGTACACAGAATATCCACAAGAGGGAACTGTTTTACATAAAGAGGAGTCATTTCCTTGCTGCTAACACACTGCTTTCTGGAACCAAACCCTCTGGATTTAGGTCGAGCTGGCATGATTGTGTCCTGGACTATGCTATATGGTAGCAACAGGAAAACCACAGGTAAACATGGTGTTTGTTTTGCTATGTAAATAGTGTTCAGTTAAATAAGTAAATTTCGAGCTCTTGTGGAACTATTAAATAGAAAACTAATCTGCCTAAGTTTTGTGTTTGCTCGGAATAGATCTCTGCAGGAAACAGAGCTGGAAAATCTTGTTTGGTCTGAAAGCAATGTGAGATGCAGTCGTTGCCTCAGTAAATGAAGTATGCAGCCCCCGTGCGCTTTTTCAAACTGCACTTTATAAGACCAGTACTAGAAAGCAGGCCTTTCCTTATTCATAAAGGAGCATGCTCAAATGCACTTGAGTGTTACACATTGACGTATCATTTGTATCTCTGCCTATGACTCCATGAACAAAACACAAAGTTACCTACTTCGTATAAGCCTTGTCTTTAGCAGGCAATTCCTATTGAGCAAACTTTTCACTGGTAACGTGAGTCTCACCAGTTGATATCAATGAGTGTACCTTTGTGTGTGAATTTCATCATAAATATTTGTAGAACTGAGATCTGTTTGTGTAAATAAGAGGAGTTTTGTTTATACAAATAACAGGAAAGGTTTGTTTCCCTGGATATATAGTGTGAATTTTATAAACTAGAACTCCCAATGCCTGTGTTGGTTGGTTGGTTTGTGAAAAGTGTTTTGAGTAGCGAACTGAACATCAGCTTTTTACAAGTGATCAAAATAAATATCCTACCCCTGTCCAAATCTGTGTGTAAATGTTGGGTAAATATGTTCAAAGCAAGTTATTTTAAAGTACAGTCTATATACTTTAGCGCACTTGGTTTGCTTTAGTCTGATTTTTTCTTTAGAAGCATCCTTTGTATTTGTGGGTACAGTATTACAGAGATGCTATTTTAGAAGTGCCTAATGGGCCTGTTTGCATCTGGAGTGCTCACGAAACCAACGGCCGCAGCACTCAGCTGGAGCAGTACCCTGGCTCCAACACCTGAAGAAACGAAGACTTTCAGACTGCAGCCTCTCTGTCAAATAATCTGGCCTCTCTCAAATAACAGCAAGAAAAGACATATGCCGTATCTGTGGCTTCAAAGATCCAGCCCTTGTTATCTACCAAGCCAGAATACAGAAGGATCTCCGTGCAAAAGCCTTCCCTAGGATACTGCTGTTCATTGCCCAGGTCTTTCAAGGTGCAAAGACCTTGTGGTTTCCAGTAGCTGTAAGAGCATCTATCTGTAAGTACCTGGCACTTCTGAAGATCAGGCATCAAGTGCTGTCTTATGATGCTCCTGCCCTTGTTCCACTCCTGGTGTCTGCCAATGGATAGAAGGATCTGTAGGTATGTGTACAGCTGCGAAAAAGATGCTCCTTGAACACCAACTCAGAAACCCAGAGCAAATGACCATGAGGACCAGGTTCTGGGCCCAGGTCCCAAGGTGTGTGATCCTGTCATGACAACACTTTATGGCCCAGGTGGCTTTCTAGCTGTGGGGAGGGTTGGTAATGAAAGACACAGGAGAGGGTAACAGCTGTGGCAGCAGAGTCTGGGGTTGCATAGGGCAGCTCTGACATGCAGTGTCTTTTCGATCTGACTTGGCTGCATCTAGAAATCCTCCACTGAATTCCCTCCTAAACAGCCTCCTAGGAAGGGGCTGTTTCAGGTGCATGATGTAACTATGTTTTCCTCCGGGATACAGTAATGTAGTATTTTCTCACTTGTATACACCTTCATATTATTGTCTAATGCTTTCTCTATTCAGAGACCTCTACTAATCCCTTCTTGAAAAAGGAAGCTCTCTCTTGAAGGAACAGACTGGAGTGAGACATCATGATAAACTCACAAAGTTAGACAAATGGTGGTGTTATTGCACAAAAAAGTAGAGGTGAGAGGGTTAGAGAGCCCCATAAAAAGCTTTGAGAACTCATATGCTCTCATTACCATCATTTAAGCAGAAAACAAAAATAAACAAACCCATGGCAGATGCAGAAACAGGAACTACTACTAGTAAAGGTTATGAGATTACTATTTCATAATGGTGGCTCTGTGCATACGTAGTGACTGGATCAGATGAGGGAATGTCACGCACACGCAGGCTGTTGTATTTTACCCTTGGAAAGATGTCAAGAGGATCTGCATAATACTTTGTGCAGACAACCAGGTGAGCTGACCATGTGCCAAATGGAGAGTTTAATTTATAAATAAATAAATAATAATAATAAAAAAATTCATGTGCTTTTCAATGGGAATCTGGAAAAAAAAGCAGGAGCCAACTGTCCAGATTTTGTTGCTGGATTCCCCCCGCCCCAGCCTGCTACATTAAATTGCTATTTATATTTCCAAGGGTTAATTTCAGGAATGTTCTCGGGATGTGCAGCAATTTACGGTGCGTTTGCGGAGCGTTTGCAGTATTTTCCCGTGTCAATTAAAGACAAACAAGAACGCCTCCAGCCGACAGACCCACGCCACGGTTCCCCGATATTCATTTCACGCTCCCTCACCGCGTTTCCAAACCAAACCACCCCCCCGCCCCGCATCCCCGGGCACCTGCTGCTGCAACTCAACCGCCTCCTGCAAGCCCCGGGCGCGCCCCCCCTCCCCTCCCCTCCTCTCCCTTCCCTCTGCCCCCCCGCCCAGCTGCGACCCCCCGGCCCGGCCGCCCCCGAAGGCGCCTTTGCAGCCGGGCTGCGGAGGGGCCGCGCTCGCCGTGTCGCGGTGCGCGGCGGGGGAGGGATGGAGAAGATGGGCACCGGTGGTGGTGGGGGGGAACCGGCGGGGCTGCGGGGGCCGGGGCCGTGACAGCGCCGTGCGTTAGCCGCTGCGTCATGACATCCGCCAAACCAGCCCCGCGCACGGCCGCGCGCGGGGGGGCCGCTGCCGCCTGCCCCCGCTCCACCGCGGCTGCGGAGAGCGCCGCGCGCCGGGGATGGACCCGCCTGGGCCGGCGGGACTTGTTGGACCGGCAGCTCCCCGGCGCGGCCGGACACCGCCTCGCCGCCACCTGTGAAGCGCCTCGGCTCTTCCCCCCACCCCACCCCCCGCCTTCGCCGTCCTCCGGAGCCGTCGCTCGGTGCCTCGGCGGCCCCGCGAGCGGGACCGAGCGGCCGCGGGGCGGGAGGAGCGCGGCGGCGCCGCACAGCGCTGCTCATGGGGGGCCGGGAGCCCGCCTGAGCCGGCGCCCTCACCCCCGGCGGCGGCAGCGCGGCGTCCCGGGCCGGCCCGGCACCCTCTCCCCGCGGGGCCCTTCATGCGCCCCGAGCAGGGCCGCGGCTGCGGGGCCGTCGCGTCCCCCGGCGGCAGATAGGGAGGGGCGGGGAGCCGGCGGCAGCGGCGCCTCTGCGCGTGTGGGAGCAACAGCCTGAGCGACAGCCTGGGCCCTGGAGGGAGCTCCCGAAAGATGGGCGAGGAGGCGGCGGCAGCAGCGGCAGCGCACGCACAGATGGGCCAGCGGAGGATGAATTAGGAGCCACAGGAGGCTGCTGCCGGCACCAAGGGGGGAAGAGGAGAGGAAGGGGCTGGACTTGGAAGAGAAGGAGGAGGAGGAGGAGGAGGAGGAGGGTGTGCGGGGGGGACTGAGTATCGCTAATAACAAGTTAAAGACTAATAACAGTAATAACAGACCACCTCCGGGAAGATCCGCGGCGGAGGCTGAGAGATCCCCGCTGAGGCCAGCGGGGTTGCAGCGCTGGGTATCTTGGAGAGACGCTCCGAGGCATCAGTTTGTGGTGGTGGTGGATGATTTTTTTTGGGGTGGGCGGGGTGGGGGCTCTGTATGCGGGAGAAGGAAGGGGTGGGAATCTGAGGAGGAGACTACCTATTATTATTATTGTTATTATTTTGATCTTTTTTTAAATATTATTTTCGCCGTACAAGGAGGACGCTCGGAATTCACCGGCCTGTCGGCTCCCGAGAGGGACCCGGGGATTGTGCGGTCGCTTTTCTTCAGCTTTTTTTTTGTTTGTTTTGTTTGTTTGTTTTGATTTGGGGTTTTTTGGGTTTATTTTTTTTTTTTCCTTTTTTTCCGCTGAGCAGCAGCGGCGGCGGCAGCAGCAATATGGCTGGTGATGGGTTTTTTGGGGGGCGCTGGCGGCGGGAGGAGCTCTCGGAAGCCCCTGCGCGCCCGGCTCGCTGTTAGCTATGGCAAATGGCAGCGGCGGCGGCTCCTACCCGGGCGGCAGCGGCGGCGGCGGCATTAGAATGAGTAACAATATCAACGCCAACAATCTCAACACAGACTCGTCCTCCTCCCCCGTCAATGTGCCCAAGATGGATGCGCTCATCATCCCGGTGACCATGGAGGTGCCCTGCGATAGCCGCGGACAGCGCATGTGGTGGGCTTTCCTCGCCTCATCCATGGTCACTTTCTTTGGGGGACTGTTTATCATCCTGCTGTGGAGGACCCTCAAGTACCTGTGGACTGTCTGCTGCCACTGCGGGGTCAAAAACAAGGTAACTCCCTCTCCTTTTCCCCTCTTGGTGCCGGTGGTAGTTTGAGGGGTGGTGGTGGTCGTGGTGAGGAGGAGTAGTAGGAGCCCAGCCTCGTAGACCAGGACACCTGGGAGAGGTGGCACGGGAGGAGATGTGGTAGGGCTGTTGTTGCATGGCAGCATGCTGTTGTGGTAGGGTTGCCACAGGCTGTCGGGAGCCGCAACATGGGGAGCGTGGCTGGAGGAGCCAGGTGTTGGGTGCAGCCCTGAGATGTGCCCCTCTGTCCCACTGTCCCCCTCCCACCCCACGCTTTCATCTGGTGGCACGAAAGTTACACCTGGTCGGCTCACCCTCTTGGCAAGGCACAGGCTGGCACAGTAGGATGGTGTGATTCGGAAGTTGATACGCACCCCCACGACCACACATGATGGCGGGGCGGGAGTGCTTATTTACCAGTCTAAGCTCTCAGTTCTCTCGTGGAATGAGAAACTTTGGCAAAATTAAAAAGGTAAAGTTCTCACTCAAGTGAAGCGTGTTCCACTCCCCGAGAATTTTTGACACTTCTGTTTGATAAATTAAATGTAAATACTGAAAAGTATTTAGTGCATTCATAAGTAACACACTAGATCAATATTCTTTTAACCTAAGTGCGAAATCTTCGAGGCAACCTCTCGCATTACCAGCTGGAAGAAAGCGTAGCACATGAAGTAAGGTCGGCTCCTGTTTTGAAAGAGACCCTTCAAACCAAACCCAAGAACTTGCTTAGGTCCAGACTTTCATTTTTGTTTAAGACAAATGGGATAGAAAGTGTTAAGACTCTGTATTTGTGAAAGTCGATTTTGACAGACCCCAAAATAGACCAGCAGCTGGAGTTTCTCCCCTTCCCTTTTCACATTTTTTGGATTACAAATGGAATAATATCTGCTTCAGTTATTCCTGGCACACAGACACCCACAAAAACACACACACCTTTTAATATATGGTTGCTAGGTTGCTGGCTTGCTTTGATGTACAGTGAGCTGTCTTCCCCCTTCTCCTGTCCCCTCCCCCCTAGACACACTTGATACAGCGCATAACCCAGCTGCACGACGGGGGAGAACCGGGAGCAAAGTTAAGAGTGTGAGAAGTTACGGTACTTGTTTGTGTATTTGGGTTTAGTGAGGTAGGTGTCCAGTTTGGGTTGCCGAAAAGAACCTCTACATTCCAGTGGGAAGCAGAACAGTTACAGTGAACTTGGCCTATCTGGGGAAGAAGTGATTGCTAGAGATAAGGAATAAATAAAAGCTTTTAACTCAGCCTTAAGCTTCAGGAAACCGACCAGGAAGTATCACTTCTCTATAGGTATTTTTTATTTCATTCAAAACCAAACTTGAACTTTCTCAGAGAGGTGTTAGCCAGGTATGATGACAAAGCTCAAATGATTTTATGATAATAAGCATGTCTTGTAACATACCCTGTCCTACGACAGTAAAAGGCGATTTTAAAGAATAGATGGGTAGTTAAGACTTATCTTCAGTGTCTTCTGTATTTATTTAGCATTTTCTTCTGCACATGATGAGACAAATCTGCAAGGGCTATCAGGGATTTTGATGAAAAAGAAAATCCTACAGGTTATCACTTTGTGCTTCTTTCCTTGAAAAAATGAAAGTTAGAGACTTGTACACAGACTTCTTAAACATAGCGTCTTGGTGGGTATTGCTGGTCTGATAGCCCATTGTTGGGACATAGTCAAAGCAGATCATTCAATTCTTAACCAGTACAGAAAGGCATATCCAAATTGTCTTTAAAACCTCTTAGGCTAAATGTATCAGCTTGCTAAATAACAGGTACCATCGAGGGATTCCAACACTTCCAGTCTGAATGATTTGACGTACTACAACTATGTCAGGTTGTAAGATTTGAGTTTATTTCATGTTTGAGACCTGAAGTAACTGTGTCTATGAATATCATTCCCTGGGGCAGGAGGATGAAGGACTCTGCAGGTAGGGGGAGATATAAATCTCTTTTTAGATTGTATTTATTCCACTTGTAAGGGTTTTCAAGCCTCTGGTGAAGAAGAACTTTCAAGGCCTGATCCTTCATTCCTTACGTGCTTAAAACAGAGAATTGGAGGGAATTCTGTGTGTCTTAAGTTAGTTATTGCAAAACACTTTTCTAGTATTTAGGGTATAAAGGTTGACTGAAGTATCAACTGGAAACGTCTTAAACTTTGCTGTTACCAAACACATGCTTGGTGCTGCATGGTAACTTGGGAAAGGCTGCCGAGGCTGCAGGTGAAAACTGTGAATGTGTATATCTGCTGTGTCAACTGTATTGGACCTGCTAGCAAAAGCAATTTTACAAGAAGTAGCTCCTCCTGCTGCGGGCCTGAAGAAGTTTTCTGCATGTTAGGACCTTCCCCTCCCTGTGCTGCCTCTTCTGCTGCTCCGCAGGTTGTAGCCGAGTTGGGTTATCCAACATCGGCTCACCATCTACATAAAAAGTGGTCCCCGCGAGTGAGCTAAAAGAAATCTTTCTCATGTCTGCTTTCTGTGTCTTCCTATTGAATAATTCACACATATATGTGAATAATTCACAGAGTTACTGTGCTAACACCTGTGTTCATATATGTTATTGCAAGGAACTGCAAAAATTATTTTTTTTCCTGCTATCTTCTGAGCACAACGTTGTATTCCTCCGATTTATCAGTGATTGTCAACTTGATTTTGGGATGTAAGACTTTTTAATGGCTGCATAGAAGGATTTATATGTGGCTTGCTTTTTTTTTTTTTTTTTTTTTTTTTTTTACCCCCTCCTTATCTCACTGAATTTAAGGTTGGGATTTAAAAATGTGGTATAAACGGTTTAACGCTGTGGTATGAAATTTCACTACAGTTTTTTTCTTGGAGGTAAGAAAGTCAAGATACTGTAAGTCAAGAATATGAAAATTTCTGGTACCAGAATGATAAACATTGCCCCTTAAAATTTCATATCCAATTTATGTCATGTATGAACAGAACATTAATATTAATCATGTACTAAAAATGATTGCTGAAGTTTTAGAATTTTTATGCTCCAGGCTTTCTTTGTGAGATTAAATTTTTTAAAATCTGTCAAAAAGAAAAATGTAAATCTTGACCTGTATTATCAGTGTTTCATGTAATTGGAGAGTTGTTGCAGCTGAATCCCATGTATTCCTTTATTTAATATGGTATGTAATTTTAGAGGTGATTCTTCCAAAATTAGCTACAGTTATATTGCAGAGACTTAACAAATGCTGGTTTTCTCCTTAGTGTTTACATCTAAATTTTTAGGAATGCTTAGATATCGTTAAATAACTTGTCTTCCCATTGCTTTTTCTTTGTCCCTTGACTAACTCATTCCTGTTTGTGTATGAAAAAGTAGAACATGAGATTAAAATTCAGTGGGCTGGACTCTGACACCATTAGTTGCTCTTGTTTCTGGAAATAACAGAAAAAGAAAATAAATATGCATGGTGAAGTACACAGTATACATAGTGGCTAAATGTGCATTATACAATCTGTAGTTTGTTTGATTCTATGGATCTGCTACTGCATTTTCTATGCTCCTGAAGGGCATTTTCTACTGACATTGTCTGATACTGTGTTTTGGCTTTGAACAAACTCTTAAACAAGAAGTAGGAGCAGTGGAATGAGAGAGCACAAGTTTGGGGCACAGCCGGCTCCTGGAGCTGGCCAGTGCAGAATGAAGTGACATTTGTACCCTTATGGAGAATACCAGACCCTGTATCACCGCTCCTTGGTTCCCCAAAGAGCGGTACCCCTTATGTACCTGATGCCTTCAAGGTTCTAGCAGGTAGAATGTATCTTTATTGCTAAGGTCCTGTTGGAATGAATTCAATGTTTTGAAGAGTTTTCCTCCCCACAACCCAGGACTCGTATACATAGAAAATGAAATTACATTATGATTATGGATAGCAGTTGCTAGCCTGAAATTACAAGCCATAATAGTCTTCTTTGATCCAGGTTTACATATTTGGGAAGTTTAATAAATTATACAGTGCTAGATTATGTCAGTAGAAACCAAGCAACATTCCATTTGTTTTGAGTAGAATAATTAAGTTTTTACTGGAAGTACAATATTTGCAGTTCTCTTTGAAAAGTGACGAATTTTCACTCAGACCTCTAAGGCCTGAGATAATTTGTAAGTTTAAGGAAAAGTTTAAGTTCTCCCTGAAAGAAGCATTTCTACCAAACTGGCTCTCATATAGCTAGGCTTGTTGATTTCCTAGCACTACCTGCATAAATGTTCTCTCCAAATATAATTAAAGAAGCAAACTCAAAAGAAGGCACTACATTTTGAGAGAGGTGTGAGGGTTCGTTGGAAGGCGGGTGTGGACACGTAGCGCAGGAGATCTCTTCGTTCAGATCTGTGTGTGGAAACCTCACCTTGACTCTCTCGAAGATGTACCAAGCAGAAGCGTATGAACAACTGGAAGGCTCAAGGGATTAGCAGCGGACTGTAATACATTCCGCTCGTTAGTCACATGCGTAGCCTGGCTCGAAGGCACTGAATCGTTCCTGTCTCATGGCTATCAGGTGGTCTGCCGTAATTCTCCATGCGTGTCCCATAGCACAGGTTGCCAATGGAGAGATGGGCATGGTGGAGAGGTCAAGGACTGAAAGAAAAGGTACCCACAGCTCTTTGCAGATGGTGTTTCTACAAGCGAAAAGGCGCTGATACGGAGAGGTGTGTGCTGCTGTTTTCCACGCTGTGAAAAAGACGATGCTTTTGGCTCTCTGGAGCTCATAATGGATTTCATATTTTATAAACACATGCTAAAATGGGTTATGCATGCAGAAGGGAAAATGTACAGACAAGGATTTAACCAAAATGTTATTTTGATGCAGTATCATACTTATTTTCAAGGCTTTGCAACACATACATTTAAGGAGAAAATCTGTGCTCAGAAGGAATTTGCAACTCTCACACGTTTGCAAATCTGTAAATGCTGGTTGGAAACCATTAGATTTCACTTTTTTTTTTTTTTTTCCCTTTCCATTTTAGCTCAATGGAAGAAATGCCTGTAATAGGGAATGAAAAGCTTTTAAATAACAATGATCTATGTACGCAGTTTTGATGCGGTGAGGTTTCTGAATTCAGAATGAGGGCAGTTTACAGACCCAGAGACAGAAACACTGGAAATTTAGAGCATGTTAGTCCTAAGTATGACCTCTTTAGGGAGAGGATCTAATTAAAAAAGCAGTGATGTACCATATCTGTCCTGTACTATTACAAAGAAGTGGATTGTGAATTAGTCATTGAGTGTCCTTCCTGTGACAGATCTTAAAAAGCAGCAGTAATTTCTGGTCAGCAGGCAAAATACAGAGCAATGGTCAGTATTCCTTCAAAGACTGGGTCTGTTATTCTGTGGAATCCAACTCAAACTGACAAAAGTTTATGTGAAGTTCAGGGTTGGCTGGTAATAATTACTTGGCAAGATCAGGCTGTAGTTCAGCAGCAGTGAGGCATTCTGTAGCGTGAGATTGTAGGACAGACGTTCCAGAGAACCTAGTGAGATGTAAACATAAAATAACTCTGGGTGAAATTAGGGGATGGGGTATCCTTTTTGTTCTATTACATACCTAGTCACATTGCATAAGCTGATGTATTTTACATGTATGAAAACTACCAAATTACCAGAAGTCTGAGAAGGACACAATGAATACAGCTCGTGGGGTTTTTCTAAGGGAAAGATTGCTAAAATATTATGTGTGGGTATTAATGGTTAAAAAATATCTTTCTCCCCCCACATATTATTTCGGTGACATAAAGGAAAGGGGCTACACTTAAAAAAGCTATCATAAAATGCTGTGTTTCTGTAATGAGTTCATATGCTACTACGTGGTTGAAGGCTTAATGCCCGACTCTTCCACCCGCCCTGCAAAGTGAGCGCAAAATGCTATTAGATCACAAGGCTAGGCTGGCATTTATACCAACTGTACACGTGGCTAAATACACAAATTCCGGATTAGACCTCATGGTCTGCAAGTGCGAGAATTCTGTTTATGGCACGTAGGTCATCCTGGGTGACAAGGGAAGGTGGACATCGAGTAGAAGTTTGTTAGCGCTTTTGCCAATGATAGAGCCGGATGAATAGATAAGAAAACAAGATACCTATCTTCCATGCCTGACAGAGATGTATTGGTCAGGAAGGGCCCATTTTGAATCCTGATGGTATTTATAGCCTAAGAATACATCGGGTTTGCATCTTTGAGAGGAACACTTTATTCCCATATATAGTATGCATGGCTCTCTTTAAATGAATGTGCTGCCACTGAAATGTGTTGAGTTCAGTTTGGTTT
Source organism: Balearica regulorum gibbericeps (assembly GCF_011004875.1). Lineage (NCBI taxonomy): Eukaryota > Metazoa > Chordata > Aves > Gruiformes > Gruidae > Balearica > Balearica regulorum. The sequence continues at coordinate 26,228,831 of NC_046190.1, read as the reverse complement.
GAGATGATATATTGCATGTATTTGTCTGTTTGAGAGTTACAGAAACGGAGAGCGTTATCCAACGCCTGTTGAAATAGAGGGAGGCCATCCTAATAACTTCAATAGTTTTGGACTCAGGCCTAGATGTTCATAGTGTTCTAGATGAATCAGATTTTTTTTTTAAGTGATGCTTATGTTAACATTTTAAGCTTTTAAAAGCTTTTTTCTTTTATTGTAGCGAGGTGTGTTTACTTGGCTTCTGGCCATTATGTCTGGGATTTCAACATTAGAAACATAATATTTAAAAATCACACAAGGTGTGTTTTCATTCCAGTTAAGACTTATCCCTTCTGCTGGGCCCCCCTTGGAAATCAAAATTTGGGTACTTGAACTACTGATGATATCCTATCATGGCATCTCTCCTGCAAGCTGAAGTGCAACGGCAAATATTGGCTCTTTTTTTAGAGCCGCAGTAAGGGCACGTTTAGTGGATGTGACAAAGGTCGCTCGCCCGTGGATCACCTGCAGGACAGAGACGCGTGTGCAGCTGCAGCCCTGCGTCCTGGAAACCCCTTTGCACGTCCTTAACTTCACTACCTCCTTTAAATATCAGAACTGCTAACATATAGTGGAGAAGAAAAGACAAATCGCATCACCAGGCCAGAAAAGTGTTGAGAAGTACTGTGACCTCATAAACAAGTGTAGCATAACACAACAAGTGGGCCAAAATTTGAGTGGCTTATGACTGTAACTGTTAGGTACAGGTCTACTGTGTTGTATTTTTATTGCTTTTTATATACCCAGGAATAAATTTACAGTACAGTTTTGTTCCCCTTTTTCCAAGCAAATGCTGACTAAATATTTGGCATTTTCTTTCTTGTTATATTTCATTCATTTTTCATGATATCTTTTACATTTTTATGTAATGGTTTGTCTCTTATTTGTTAAACTAAAAAGTTGATTCACTCTAAATTTTCTATTATTAATGAGATTAACTCTAGCACTACTGGCATTGGATTCATTTTTGATTTTAAGTATAGGGGAAACATTATTATAGATACATTTTTTTAAAAAAATATTTGACATTGGTGACCTTAATGTTACAAAAATAAAGTGAAATATATTAGATTATGATTCTTTGTTTAAGCATCTTGTGATTTTTTTTAGTATGAACTCTGTTAAACTCATTTTATTTGTGATTATGCACAGGTATTCTGCTGGACAGAAAGTATTTGAAACAGGTTACTAGCTTCCTCGACCTACAGTGGTCAGAGTTGGTGTAGAGCACTTCAGATGCTTTCACATGCCATGGAGAATTCTTTGGCTACAAGTGATTTGACATCGCTTTCTTGAAAATGAGTTTGCTGATCAACAGGCAGATGTGTGATGTTTTTACATTTTCTACGTTATCTTGCTATAAATATCGTTTCATAAGGAAGCTGATAAACTCTATTTGGGTTTTAAGGGCTAAAGGAAAAATACCCCTCCTTTTTCCTTTTCCTTTTAATCACAGGAACAGCCTAGTTAGAAAAAAATATTGCAGGGTCTGTCTTCACACAGTGCAAGCATTTTTCCCCATGAAGGGATTTTATTAAAAAATAATCAAAACTTATACACTTCTGATAAATTGATTTTATATGGGAAGTTTTTACCAGCTTTTTGTGTTAGTTTTCTTCTATTCCCAATACATTTATATCCAAAGGCTTCTGATTCCTTCAGCATCAGAAACAGTGGACTGCTGGTTTTACGTTCACATTATTTTCATATCGCTTAAGGCTCTCAGCAATAACGCATACTTGTTTCCTTGTGTCCTTTACTGCAATGTTATTTTTCTACAGCCTGCAGGATAAAGGGATAGTCACCATTTGTTATCTTGGGCTTTTTTTAGAGAGACATAGATGATATGCTTAAGGAATGATGCCTTCGATTGAGAAAGGGTCTGTTTTTTTGTTTAAGGCCATACAAAATTTTACCTGGCTAAATGCTGTTTTTCCTCCTCTGACTCTGCTTTATATGTGCAAGTTACAGTGTTGTCTTTTCATGAGTCAGACTAGCAGAATTCATATTATAGATCTGTTGTCCTTAAAAGAAAACAACACTAAAACTTCACAGTTTTGATATTTGCAAAAATAATTGTAGTTGCTTTGCTGGAATGTGTCCCTAGGATATAATGACGTTATATACTGTAGGAAAACCTTGGTATCTTTGAGTTGCCAGCTGAATGGTAAGATGTAATTCCAGGAGCAGAAGAAAAAAATATTTGATTTTTCTGATTCCCAATTGATGGCATTATGTTTGTTATTAAGTTATGCGTAATTTTTAAAGAAAACTCACACAGCAGTTGTTCATGTTAATAGGTGGAACTCAAGTCAACACTTGCACAAAACAGCTGTTTAGACACCAACATTTATATTTAAGATCTGAATAAGGAGTTTGATTTCAGAGTCAGTGATAACTTCAGATGCTTTCTGAAAGAGGTATTATTGTTCTTGAAAACATGTTTCCTTATTCAGATGTTCATCAATGAACATAACAACTAAAATCGAGGTACCTTTTTTTAAAAAAAAATAGTATTTACCTTACACATCTTATTCTGGACTTGAGTAGGGTTTACCTAATCCCCTGGCTTCTTTGCTCTGTATATATAAACATAGGAGAAGGTACTTCAGTGTTTGTAAAGTTACATACTGTTTTAAAGCTCTTTAAAGTAGCAGTGTCTCTTGCTTTAACATCCAATACTCTAATTTTATTTTTCTTTTACCTAAGAGATTGATACACACCCTCTAATCAAAATATTTATTTCAAGCTGATTGCTCTTAGAAATAACTTTAATAAAAAAATAATTTTTTTCATGTTCCCATATTGAAATTGTGGGGGTAATCAGAACATGTTATCATTTCTATGGCTACAGTTGCTTTATTTAATAAAGCTGTATATAAACTTTTGCCTTTATTGACTGTCCATGCGATTATTTGTCTTTGGGTTTGTGTTCTTTAAAGTGAGAAATGTAATGGCTTAAAGTGAATAGATCTTAATCTTGCTCTTATGCCATCTGTGTACAGAAGTAAAATGTGTCCTTACAATTGATTGCAGAAATTGTATTTAAAGAGTGGTCAAATAAGAGAATGTATATTCATAATTTGTAGAGGTGGAAAAGAGTTCAACCTCTGGGGTGAAATGTTTACTTATTTTTTTAAGCAACAACATAAACCCAAAATTTCATAGGTTTCTCTGTTTGCTTTTTATACACAGAGAAACAGAATATTCAGTTTGGAAATAGCTAACCTTTCTGCCTGCAACAGCTCAAGGCTACTACAGAAAAGACTCCAGACTTGCATCAGGTGCAGTAAGAGAGTATACCTGCTGAGTCACTAATTGTTAAAATCCTTCACTAATGATCAGCCAGAGTGTTGCTGAGTCTTGTTAAGAGGTGGGTCACCTCACATAGGGCCCTGATTTAAGGGGTGTGTTGGAGGGGGATACAGTTCTACGCTGTCATTCAGTACTTAACTGCGCCGCACCTGCGTGCCCTTGAGATGGTAGGGGAATACCAATTTGGTTTAGAGCATGCCTGATTCCATGATTTTTTCTGTGAAGGTGCCTGAGCCACATTATGTAGCATTTACTACTACTTTGTGACTTGATAAAAAGTGAAGGTGATGTAAACTGTACCTGATCCGAACTAATGCCTGTTGAAGCTAAGTTACGTTACTTACCACTTTAAAAAAAAGAAGTCTAATCCCTCAGAGCAAGTTAAGTGTTTTGGGGCAGAATATTTTTGATTTAGTCTTTTAAGACAGGACTTACCATCCTGAGGTGATGGTTCGACAGTGCTAGTAAATCCAAGCTTTAAAGTCCGAGAGGAGACTCTCTGTGAGGTACCTGAGCTGTGTTGAGGACAGGCTGTGAGTGGCAGGTGGTAGTAGATCCAGATCTTAAACAGTCATAAGTGTTTTTAGGCGTTTCTGCTGAGCAGAAAGGATCTCATGGCTAAGAGTTCAGTACTGAAAAGTTTTATAAGTTAGGTTGTTTCATAGTTAGCATGCTAAATGTTAATTTCGTGACATCTTTTGGTGAATATGGTTTTGTTCACTTCAACAATTTAGGTGGATGAGGAATGCACTTTTGAAAGTAAATAACTTTTCCAGGGTGGTTAAGTGGATTCTCCTCAGGTGAAAGTTATGTAGGAAGATGAGCTCCAGGGGCATACCTGATCTACTCCACCTCTTAATGGGCTTCAATCCCCACACCTGGGCTAGATTAGTCATGAGGGTATAAATGCTGAAGTACAGAGCACCTGGAGCTCTTAAGGTCTCTTCTTGTGTTTCACTCCTTGTAAAGGTCAAGTTAGCTATGTTTTTAGGGAAAATTCCAGATGAGCCTTTTAGTAAGTTTCTGGTTTTATTTTAATTTTTGATTATTTTTTTTCTTTTAAAATCAGGGTATAACTTATGTACAGCTTCCTGCAGTTGTTTTTGTTAGAGTTCTATTTCTTTTATTGTGCCATAACTGACTTCAGCATTCAGCTTGTGCTTGTGGGCTTTTTGTTTGTGCCCTGGCAGGCTGCCCTGCCCTGGGCTGGCTGCTGAGGATGGGATGATGAACCAGCAGGTTGGCAAAGATGATGGTAAGATTGTGATTTTTGGATGCCATTTTACTGCCTAAAGATGCCATAGATGATGTGTTGTGACAGATCTACTGATTAATTTTAGTATAACTATTCCAAAATTACTTTTTTTTTTTTGATTGATCTTCGAAGAGTTTTGGTGAGTGTATGGTCTGTATGGATAAAGATATTGTTGTTCTGACTGAGGGGGAAGAAGATGGGTTTGGGACAGGTTGTTTAAAGCGGTTGTTGCCTATTTGAACTTGTCTGAGACAACAGGTGATAGAGCTTGGTGCCCAGACTGTTTTCAGGGTGCTCTTCCTGTCACTGGGAACTTGAGCTCTGGAGCTTTTATTTTCAAAATATTTATTGGAAGTGGAGAGAAAGGTTATGATAGCTTCTATTAAAGGTAAAAGTTCTAGAAAAGCTTCTGGCAATATAAATAGACTTCTAAAGATGGTATCTTGTGTATTTACATTCTCTCAGCTCAGTAGAAAATCTTTATGAGCAAGAAGTAGAGGAACCATTTTAAATGCAGGCTTTTTTCATAACTGTTTTTTTCATATTGAACTGTCTCTTTCTTGGGACAAATAGTTTTGGTCCTGGGAATGGATTGTTTTCAGTAGCGGATGTAAGACTGTAGTTTCTGTTGTTTTGTAAAATACTCTTTGGATTTTAAATGGTATGTAAATATAGGCTGTTGTGTAACTCCTACAGAAAAATATAATGCCTGTGACTTTTAAAATTGATGGCTGTAATGGTTATAGGTAAATGAGAATATGCTCTGAGAGCTGATGGAAATGGCAGTTCACTTCATCTCAGAACAAATTGTGTGTCTTAGGACTACAGAAGTGTTTTAGCCATTAATATCAGAGAAAATAGAGGGTTCTTCATCCCTGTAGTTTGCTTGATGTTGGTTCCTGGATGTCTGCTTTTGTATGATCAGCTTATTTTTGTTTATTTGGGCTCATTTCTAATAATTTAAAAGAATATAATGTGAGACTAAGGTATTAGTTCATTCTCTTCCTCAAAAAAAAAAAAATAAAATATTGGTTTAATTTAGTGCAGATCCTGTAGAAAATGCTACATTGATGTAAAGCATTAAAAATCCTTATATCAGATTCTTCAGAATCTAAGTATAGGTTGTTTCTATTTGTCTTTTGGCCTCAGGCTTCTGACTAAGTTATGTAGTCTTGATGCTTTTTAAGCATTTCACCAGACTTCTGAAGGTGAAAACTTTGAGATTCTTGTGTAGTTGTGTGATGCTTGGAGCTAAAACTTTATGAAAATGTTTTAATATCAGGAGAGATGCAGGGTATCCATTATGGAGACAGGCTTTGGAGAGATGGCAGCACTCATTGTAAGCTGGTTTATGTCTCATATTGGTATGTTTGAGGCAAAATTAATTCCTGTGCTGCCAATGCTTCTGCACCATTTAAGTCCCTTTTAGAGGGCTGAAAAGCTTGCAGTATTTTCTGCAAGTGGGAAAATTCATTACTAGGGGTCTAGGATATGGTTTTAAAATGTTCCACTCTATACAAGGATCGTCGTGTATTCAAAATTGGACTTAACAACTTAAAAGGTCTATCTGAACTATTTTTATTATTGTAGTATTCAGAGGCCACGGGGTTTTGCAGGCTTAGTTATGCCAGATCCTATTACCAGCTTTGACAAAGGGGCGATCCTCTGCCTCATGCATCTTATGATCTGAAAGCAGATAATAAGGAAAAAGCCAGGAGAGGAGGATGGTTGTGAAAGAACTGGTTTGCCCCAGTTGGTATAAAGCAACCTAGATAAGCAGGTGATTTCATTAATATACATCCACTTGCCTCATTTGCTAGGTTTACAAAGGGAACATGGTTTGTAAGTCTGTTTACAGCAGTTGCTATTTTAGAAGAACTACAGGTGGTTAAAACTTGCTGTGCTGTTCTAAGTTTGAAGATTTACTTTTTACATAAAAATACATAGAGAATAAGCAGAGAATAAAAATAATAATAACAATAAATAATCCAAAATAAGGATGAAATGAAATTAACTGTAGTGTATTGAGGAATTTTTTAAGAATAGAAAAATAATATGGTGGAGGGAATGCAGACTGACAAGAAGGGAACCTGTTTAGTTCAGGATGCAATGTATGATGTTCACTTTATCTATATGCAGACACTTTGAATATACTTTCTCCATTGCCATTAAAAAAAGGTTTTTGAGTACTCATATCCACACTGGATTTAAAGAATAATGTTACTTTTAGAATCTAGGAAGGTTCCCAGTTAAACATATACTTGTTGATTGTACTATTTTTAGCTTCTTTGAACAACACGTGTTCTCCCCAGATATTTATTTGTGAATGTTGTATTCTGTTCTTAAAAGGAAAATTGCTCGGTGTCTGGATTCTTTTTCTGTATCCAAGAAAGGAAAGAGCCAGGGTTCTTGTAAGTGCTCTACTTCTTTGAAATTGTAGGAGATGGGGTAAACTAATTAAATCTAAAATGGACCCATCTGGTAGTGCTAGCAATGCTGAGGAGAAGAAGAGGTGAAAGAATGTGAGCCAGAATAAACATATAGTGTATTATATAACCCGTAATGTAACTTGTGACACAGAAGCAGAAGACTAATCTTGGTATTGGACTTTTTACTTCTTATGTAGTGTTCTGTTTAAGTCAAAGGCTTAATGCGATAGCCTGAAATGCTTGTTTCTGTTGCATTGTGAAAAAAATATGGTTTTCACTATTAAGACAAGTGTGCTTAATCCATCTTATAAACAGGATACAATTCCCTGTATAGGTTTGTTTGAAAAGAAGTAGGCTGATATTGTTTAAAACAAAATGAAACAAAGTCACTACTTCAGAAAAATGGTTTATCTCTAAAATTTGGAAAGCTATCATCCAAACTAAAAATCGTGAAAGGTATGCTGCCAACTGTATTTTGCCCCCAAATTTATGTTTGTGTAAAAAGAATACAAAATCTCCATGCAGATGCTTTTGTTGCTGAAATTACCTTATTCTTTAAGTTCTCTGCAATACTTGCAATGTAGTCATTGCATCACTGGGAATAGGAATGTAAAAATGACTGTAAAAATTGAATTGTATTACCTGATTTGGGAGGCATGTGAAAGGTAAACAGTATAAATGCTGGGAAGAAGTGAATTAGATTAGGAAAGAAATGGCAATGAAGGGATTAAAGAACGGTGTCTGTTTGCAGTGCAGGGTTTGTAGTTTGGCAGGGCTCCTTAGCACACGTTCTGTTTTAATTATGGCACCAGTTAGACATGATTTCTGTGTCATTGCCTACGTTACAGAGTGTGTGTCTGAGAGAAGACTTCTAATGCATGGACTTTGGGGAAATGTGTTTTCATGAGGGCAGGGCAGGTGCCTGGGCCTTTTGGTGTGACTTTAAAGTAAGCAGAGAAAGTAGGCCATAGAGTTTTTTGTAAACTTAGGAGCTTAGTAGCTAGATCTTTATCCAGCTTAAAAAAAATAAATATAAATCTCATTACTTTAAGTCAAATTTCATCTGCATCTATCAACTTTTTCAGCATCCTCTGTGCTTATATTTCTTGCTGCTTAAGTTTCACTTTTTTTTGTAGTTTAAAAAAAACCCCAACAAAGCAGGACAAGAATATTTCACGTGAAGATTGGAAGGAGCTTGTCTCATTTGTCTCACTTGAATTTGCAACTTTCAAGTGAAAGATTCTAGGAGGCTTGTGAGATTACATAAATGTTGGTTGTCTTATCATAGTGGAGAGAATTGAAATCCATTTTAGAGAAAAATAGAGTTCTGCCAAAATTGGAATATATACAAAACTGTCAGTTTAACTGGATTTTATTAACTGGGGGAAGGTAAGAGATGATACTGAAACTCTCTTCCTTTTTTTGTTTTTTGATAGGAAATAAATATTTGACTTTAGTCTTGTATTTTCTTTCATATTGTAAAGTCAAAACCAAAGCCAATTAATAGCTTGATTCACACTTTTCTTTCAGGAATCTTATTTTGACAAGTCTTTATAGTTTTGGGGAGTTCCTTCTCTATATAGAAGTTAATTTGTTGATCTTAATTCTATGCAATCCATCAATTCTACTCTCTGCCCAGCTGTATTCTCTGAATGCTTCTATTCCTGGTGTATGGCTATAGTAATATGTATGTATAAAATACATCTTTTTATATGTGTGAATGTGACCAAATATTTTATGGATGGTTACACCAAGGTAGACGTTTTTACAGTGTGCTATTCTATTAGAATAAGTGTGTTATGCTCATTTTAATGTCTGTAGTAGATTGTGAAAAGCATGCAAGAATAGGCAATTAAATGTTTCTCATTTGTAGAAATACCATAAACTCTACAACTCCCCTCAAATCAATTGATGACAATAAGGAAGGATTTAGCAGCTAAATGACAATAAAAGGCTGTGGTCAGATGTTTCATATGTTGCATTGGCTTTTAGTAATTCTTCTATTTTAATATAATTGTAGACTTGTTAAGAATGTTGTCTTTTACTTGTCAGGATAGCTATTATAGCAGAGAGGCATTGTAACAGGCATACTTACTGAATGATGAGCCCTTGGGAAATTTAACACAGCTTTTCAAGACTGGAATGAAAGAAAGAAGTGGCAAGATGAGAGCAATATACATCACAGAAGTAGCTGATCTGTGAGAAGACAGTGAAAAAAATGTTGACTATTACATAACTTTTTTAAGTGCTTGGTGCATTCATGCCTTTCTAGGCCATTCCTACGCTGTTCTCTTTGTCAGTGTGCCTGTTGGTCTGTTATAGAGTTCACTTAATTCTTCAGTGCAGTGGCTTTGGACTTAGCTTTTTAATGCTGTTTTCTTTCATCTCATCCGATGTCTGTGCTCTCAACACAGAATGAGGTATACATGGCAAAATCTTACATAGAGACTATAATTCCATGTTTGGAAATTACTATTTTTTTTCCCCAGAGGTGAAGATTAGAATGTGGAGGCCTCTTGCTGTATGGAGCGTAATTCGTAGTTCCTGATTAGTGGCAGAGTTTTGGCAAGACTGATTACCACAAGTCAGAGAAGGTTTGATGTTGTTTCTGTATGTTTACGTGAGCAATTGATGATATATCCCAGGCTATTCTGCCTCGCAAAGAGAGGTCTGAAATAGTTATTTGCGAAATACATGGCAGGCTAATGCTTAATGTCACTCAAAACTTTGCTGCTCCATGGTGTTCATCAATTGAGTTGAAAAATGCATGATACGTTAAATCACGATATAATGTAGCAGTCTTACTTTGAAGATAAGTGCCTTCATTAATTTTTTTTGTCCACAAGAAAATTAAATAGCTTGCTTTCTTCTCCCATTGCCCTCTTTATAAATCTAATGAGTACTTCATGGATCATCTTGGCATGAGCTGAGCTAGATAAGAAATAGATTTAGGCCAGGAAGGAGGCTTCCAGGTTGGAGCTGGTTGATCAGCCTAGCAGAAATAAGCGGTGCCCTGTGGTTTAAAGGAGCTCTGAAGTCTTGGGCTTCCAAGAGTGCTGGATGTCTGCAGCCTGACTTCAGCTGGAGCTGTGAGTGCTTAGCTTGAGTGAGAAATTACACCTTAACTGTTTCTTAATTTATCCAGATGGCTTTCTGATTACCTTGGTGCTGTACAATGTGGTCCTTTTATCCGGTTTGGAAGAAACTCTGTTACTATAGAACTGAAGAAGTAAACATTCATTATGTAGGTACATAAAATATAGTGACTGGACTAATGGTTAAACCAGAAGTTTTCTACCTTATCCTTTTGTGGTAAAAAACTGAGGCTAACCAAATTCTTATAATATTTTTACACAGTGATAGTAGCAGCAAAGAGGTAAAAAAAAGCTAATGCTTTCTCTCTGAATGCAGTTACTGGTAGAAATTGATTTTAGAAGTTATCAACAAGTAAGTTTTGGTCACTTCAAATAAAACAGTGATTTAATTTCTTAAAACTTCTACATGTGGGTGCATGGAACAAGAAGTACTGTACTATTTTACCACAGCCACTAATGATACTTCATAAGTGTGTAAGTGCTTCTTGGGAACTGCTGTTTATATAAATCCAGAGTGAAATTTTATGAAATATCCACAGGCTTTTGATGAACGTTACCTGGAATGACTTTTATTCTTGGATACTTTTGGAGATTTTAATCCAGAGCCCAGTGCTCTCTTAGTTGGACCTTTGTGTCTGGCATTTATACAGATGTAACTGGTAAATGTACGGCCAAAGCCATTCAGAGGACTTTATTAGTGCACATTTAGTATTTCTTTTTAGTTTGCTTTTATCCTTCATCTAAATTATGGTACTGTGATACAGTGTATTAAGAGATGCCGTATGAAAAGCTGTGCTGTACTGCTTTTGTTCACCACTCCCAGCAGTTTTATTTTTCTGCTTTAGTAGCTAAACACTTCTTTTTGTCTGAGTCATTTTCAAATGAAGTACTTATATCATCATAGACATAAAATCCCCACTATTTGTGCAGCCAGACACCAATTAGGTTACCCACCCTTTTCCTCTATTCACCCTGTACCCCGTTCCTTTTGCAAAGAGGAGCTATTCTGTGGCTAGGGACAAATACCTTCTCCTGTGTTGTCTGTTGGATTATTTTGAATGAATATCACACAGAGGTGATGCATTCTCAGAGTAATACATTGTAACATGCTACTTAGTGCCAGCACATGTTTGTATACAAGTCCCTCTGGAGTTCTTCTAATGGTATTGGGGCCTTGGGGGTACATGGTAAGTTCCAGATAATGCATGCATTGTACAGGAATTGGAATAAAGCACAATCTGCCTGCAGGACTGTAGGGTGTGGTTGTGGAGATCCATCTAGCCTTCAGTGCATCTTCCTTCACAGCCTGTATATTACTTGGTCCAAAGAGTTGTAGGGTTTCTAATTTTTTTTATTTCTTCAGTCATTGTTTGTTAGAGGTCATCCTTTCACTTTGGCATGAAGCCTTATTATAATAAAAGGACTTAAAGTAAGTTTTGTTGTTATAACAACAATTTCCCTGACAGTTACCAAGTTGAAGTTCAGCTCTGTGCAGGTTTTGGTGAAGGAGTCCTGCAGAGGCCCTCTACGCTGGGCTGTCTGGCTGAAGGTCTTTCCTGGGAACTGTGGTGGTAGAGGTTAATAAAGCTATCTTCCTCATTCCTGAAGAGAAGTAACATTCTGTAGGTTCAGAAGTGTTCTTGTTCATTTTTTTTAAATGCGTCTAGCAAGTATTTTTAGTCAAATCAAATCTGAACTTGTACATAAGTCATTTTTATCTGATTAGGACCGAAAGACTTGTTCTGTGGTGTTCTGAGAACTCTTCGTTCATATTGAACCTCACTGTCTGAGATTCTTAAATCAGTATGAAATTCTTAACTGCATAGTTTATTACTGTTAGGGATACAAATGGGTCAGTGCTGAAGCCTGAAATTCAACTACAGGGATTTAGAATCCAGTCCAAGAATTCAACCTAAACTCAGCAAACCCTTGGCCAGAACTGGCAGCTTTCCAGCACTCCCGGTCCAAAGCCATTCATTGTCATCGGTGACATTTTGGCATTTGAAAGTGTTAGCTGTTTAGTTATTTAAGTATTGAAAGTCCCTTGATAACAGTTGTAAGGAGGTTAATGAGTTTAAAAACCCAGGAATGCCAGGGATTTTGTGATCCCTTGAGGAGACTGTTTTCAGAGATGAAATCTTTTCTTCATTTTAAAGAGAATCTTGGGCTAACTGAAATTTTCCAGAGAGATGAATAATTAAAGAAGGGGTGTGTGTGTGTCAAAACAAACCACAAACAAAAGTACTAAATATGCCTTACAGGGACTAGCATTCTATAGTATCAGAAATACTGTAACTCAGTATTTTATTTTTAGCTACATACAGATCCTGAAGGGTAATGGAGGATTATATGATGCTTGAATTTTTTTTGATATTTCATATTGAGCTCTGATAACTTCCTGTTTTTCTTTATTTTCCTTTAAAGAACATTTGTATTGAAACAGGAAGACATGTCCAAGAAGTTTAGGAGAGATGTCTCAAATTCTAAGTAGCTATATTTTTATTCCGTTTTTTTAAGTTTGAGAGAGTGCCTGCAAAGTGATGTCAAACAGCACATGTTTAATTAGTTGTTTTAGGATCACTATAAAATATAGATATAAAACATCCACATGTGATGCAACAGCAGTTGCTAAAATTTAGTGTAGGAGGTTAGAGCTGGGCAACAATAGATCTCAGGGAAAAATGTGTATAGGTGTGAAAAACATCAGTCATCAGTTAAGTGGAGCATAGCAGCTGTGTAAGAGCACATGGAAGCACTCCAGGAAATAAAGAGGAGCAAAGAATATTATACTTAACACAAATTTGGCTTCAGGTACTCAAAGGTGTTTACCCAAAATGAAATTTGGCAAGAAGCTCAAATTTAACCTCAAATGTAAAATGGACATATATAATTACTGAGCATTGTGAATGAACCTAGAAAATAACTAGTTCTGTATTTTGATGGAAAGTTGAGGTTTAGGGAGTAAAGAAAAAAAGATGAGAAATGTTGGACCACATGAGAGCCTACAAAACATTTTTCATTTCTCCACCCCTGTATCTATTTCTTATCCTCTTTGTATCCCATAACCTCTGCCCCTTCTGCTTGTGTGGAGGCTTCCTTTGTCTATATTGCACAATTAAGATCACATTTCTTCAGTATTCTTGTGTCTGCTCTTCTGAATGTGTATATTGTGCAAACTTGCTCAAGAGGAGGAAGAACAACAAAATCCTGCCTGCAGAAAACTGAGATCCAGGGAGGTTTGCTCTAGCAGCAGGGTATAAAAGTCATCCAGGCAAAGAATGTGCATATCCCACATCCCCGAAACTGGAGGGATACAGCACTTGTGTGGGAGGCTGGAGAACGGTCTAGGCTTGGAAAGGGAAGGCAGAGTACTGAATGGCCACAAGGAATGGCCTGAAAATATTCTTCAGGCTTTAATAAACCCCACAATATCAGAAATAATGTTGGTTACAGTCCTGATTTATAGAAGGATAAAATGTGATACACAGGGAAATTCAGCAGCTTTTCTTCTTGCTGCCTGTGCAAGGAAGAGATGAAAACTTGAGCAGAAAAGGATTGAAGAATAGCAGCTATGAGCCTTTGTGGGGTGGAGTGTTTTCATTAGAGGAGTTTGTCCTAAAAGATGAGGAGCAGAGAGGGGAAAAAACTCAGCAGGTACCGCATCATTCAGGATGATTAATTGTGGTAAAGAGAGCGGGAGACTTGGATTGACTGTAGGAAGCTTGTTGCTAGAAAAAAGAACTCTTTTTACATTTGCTTGGTCAGTGTCCAGTGCCCTCTTTTTATCCAGTGTAAATAGGAAAAGATTGTGGTATGTCACTATTGGTCTTGATTTATCACCCAAACACTTCTTTCACTGACTTTAGTGGGAATTTTTCATTCTATCCAAAGTCAAAATACTTCTCTCTGGTGTTAGAAAAGCAGTTCCTTAAATAGATTGCCATTTATGTTTCTTTAGAGCATTTGAGGGCCAGTGAACTGCTGTGAAACTTCCACTTTTTAAGACAGGCCTCGGATACTAAAGGAAACAAATATCGTATGTAGTAAAATGAGGGTAATTTAAGTCCACCACAGGAACCAGAAGTGTACTTTGTAAAAATGGAAGCTGAAATTATGTAATCATTGTATGTCTCTTGGAAACTCAGCTTTTAAATGACACTTTTATAACCTTTGTAAGGACAGCAGTATGAGGATGATTTTTTTTTTTTTAGTTTGCTTTTGATGAAAGGGCTTCCTAAATACAAATGACTTGTGTAAATTCCAGGATAAAAGCATGAAGAAAATTGCTTGGTTTTAGTCAAGCTTTAGGAAAGAAGGTAAGAATATAGTATATCATGGAAAGAAGAGAAACCTGTATGATGCCAGATTGGTACTTGCAGCTATCTCAGCTTTGCTAGATGGTTGGAGTTTTAATAGAAGCAGATGAGCTTGGCACAGCTGTGATCTCACACTGGAATACAAACATTGCAGTTATCTTTTTCCTCTATTAATCATAAATGCCTTACTTGCTTTTACTTCTAAGTAAGGTAATTGGGAAGTCTGGTATGTCTTTTGATTCAAATGTCACATTTTCTGGCAACTGGTAGGTTGGAGAGCTGCATAACTTAAAGACTTTTTCCATGTGAGATTTCCATCTATTTCTGTGAATCTACCACCAGTATCACTTGGACAAAATAAGCACAGGGTGAATGAAAATCAAACCTTGACCCTTACTTAGGCACAGGCTTTACATCTTTAAAGAGCTGTGGTTTCAGAGATGAAAGGTAGATAATATATTTTTAAAAAAATCTTAGGTATAAAAGAATGATAGTTACAGAACTTGCCTTGTAGAGCCTTACTATATGGAAATTCTTGGGTCACAATGGGGAGGCAGATGCTGCAGCTGTAGAAGGATGTAAAATACACAGATGAGATTTATACCTTAATGTCTTGAGCACTTTTTCTGAGTGAATCACAGATGGCAGCATCACTCCCAACTCCATTTAAGGCTCTGAGCATGGAAACTAAAGCTTTAACTGTAGGTCTCCAAGTATTCTGAGCCTCTAGAAACTGGGCTATTCAGCATACCTATGCACCCAAAACAGCTGACTAATGTAATTCCTCCCCTGTTTCCCAGAGTAATACTTTTGGGGTAGTGGCATCTGCTTTTCTGTGGAGACCAAAAGGTAAAATATCGGTGCTTCTAGCAACTGTAGCCCCACATAACGAAGTTTTTGCGTGTGCAAAAGAATGTGCAAATGTGTGCTTCCATTGAGTTCTTTCACAGCACAGCGTGACTTCATGGATGAAGTTACAGCTTTTACTGCTGGTTTTAGTGGGACAGTAAAATGGTATATTATTGTTTAATTTGTGATGAATGTGAGAGATATTATTAGCTTTTAAACTTATAGTTGTTATTTCTAATAGCTCGCTTACTAGTGTCGCGCAAAATCCATACCAAGTCTGAGGCAGAGTTAAGTTGTGGCACTCAGTGTAACTCAAACTGTCTCTACTGAGAAACTTTGGTGTTTTCTGCATTCAGTCAGGCTGACATGGTAGTGCAATGGGAACTGAAGGTGCTTAATTAAAGGGGTGGTGGGATGCAGCCTTACTTAAAGAAGGTGGTAATACTAAGTAGCTGAATATGATTAAATTGATAACTTGTCTTGAGATATTTGGCCATTCCCCCCCCCCCCCCCCCCCCCCCCCAAGCCTTCTGGGTTAATGAGAGTGAAGTTCTGAGACCACACACAGTTACATTGAGAAAACAAGAAATCTGAGTGCCTGGACTGGTCTTTAATTTGTTCAAAACACAACTACCTCAAATATGAATCTGGTTCAAGATGGTAAGCGCGTTTTGACCACAGTCTGCTAGTGACCAACATTCATCATTGCAGGAAACTTCCACTCCTGCAGGAATATCTTAGCAGTAGAAGAAGGCTAAAGGTACAGGTATGGTGTTTTTGTCGGTTTTCAGCCCCTCTGGGAATGCAGTGCGTTGGGCAGTGTGTTTTGCCATAGCTGTGCCCTGCTCGGGGAGTTGTTCTGTAACGCTGCCTGTATGCCAACTGGCACTGTCTAAATTAAGTTTGCTTAATTATATATCACATAATTATATGTGATAAGTCCACCTTGTCCAGCATGGATGGATGGAAAATAGCTGAGACCCTTGCTTTTAGGTTTATGCTTCACTGAAAGATGTTAGCTAAAGACTTGAGAACTGCACAGATGTGTTTTCAAAAGTATGTTTGAAACTGGGGATCTCTTTATAAATAATCTGTGCCCTATGTATTTGCTTTGGAAAAATACTGCCCCTGAAAGGGCATGTATAAATAATATTAACAGTTAGACTATGCTTTTCTTGTCACCATTCAGCTCTTGGTTTATGGTTGACTTTGCAGTGAAATCCTAGTATTTTACTTGGAAAGTGCAGTCTCAATGTTAAAGACTTTCAGGATGTAGGTGCAGCTATAATGCAGAAATTCCTGGATTACCTGGTTTATTGTGCACAAGCATTTTTGTTAATCTAAACCCTAGCTAGAAAATTTCATCTAGTTGGGACTGTGTTTGGTAATCTAAAATTAGCATGGTTTGTACAGTTTACTGATTGTATTTGGAGTTCTTTCTGGTTTTGAAATGGAATCCAAACAATTCCGATACTATCATTGCTGTTATGTTTATTTTGTCTCTTAGATTTTTCAACTGGTTTTCTAACTTCAGAGTTTCTACTTTGAGGGAGATGTAATTAAAAGTCCTAACAAAATGCAACAAAATATGTTAAATATTGTCATTTTACTCTGGTAAACCTGACTATGAAGGATAGCTTCTTTCTGGCTTTCAGGAGACATGGAAGTGTAACCTTTCTCAAGCAAGATTAAAAAAACAAGCTCTGTGGAGTCTGATCTCTTATTGGCATTATTCAATATTCCTTTCTATATTGTTAAAAGCATCTTAATTGGGTTTTTTTTGCCAGCTTTATATAGGAAGATAACAATTTATGACAGATAATGTCTGGTAAGTGAAGTGTGGTGTTATTTCTGTTACCTTTTTATTATCTCAGAAACCCAGACTTGGGACTTCCCTGCAGGAACCTAGAAGGATGTTCCTTGGGTCTGAACAACGTGCACATTCTATACTCATCATAACCAACAACGATGGGATGAAGTGCAGTTGGTGAACATCAAGAGATGGGATGTGAAAAGCTGGCATGTTTGTGATGGCCATTTTGATATAATGACTTATGCTGTGTCTTAAGTTCAATCTTTCCCAATTTTTCTTGAAAAGACTTAAATGGAAAAAGGCTATTTTACTTTAAATTATCTAAATGTTATGCACTTGCACGGTGCCTCCATGAAGAGATAGTTTGTCTTTGAACGTTGGCAAAGCTGCTACGGGATATTTTGACTGCATAATTGACTGTGGTGCATAACCACCCTTAATTCTCTTTTCATTTAAGGCTTTATCCTTTCACTTAAATGTTTTATGTATTGTTTAGTTTTACCTAAGTAAACTGAAAGTGACTCTTACAGAGATGTTTTAGAGAACTTAAAACTATACCAAGTGAAGTACCAACAGATGGGCAAGTTTAAGGATCACTATATGCCTCACTGCCTCTTATATTCAAGAATGATGCTTATGACCATAGGGAGTTAATCTACAGGGCAGGTGCAGTAAACATAAATGTTGCCCAAGAGGACTCAACTTAATCAGAGCAATATAAAGGTAAATACTAAACTAATTTTCTTCTGGCATACTATACATTTTGAGGCTCAAACGTTGTTTTATTTGTGTTAGAGGCAAACAAAATTGTGTAATATGACACATGAGGATTAACTTAGGTAGAATAAACAAGATAACCATAATGACGTGGAAAGAATGTAAACTTCCAAATTTTAGAGAAACCTTCAAGTATATATAATTCCGTTTATTTTTCTTGAGGATCATGAAATTCTTGCAAGTAAAAACATTAAGTCTGGATGTTTCTGTTTTGGAAGAGAATTATTATTCTGTTCTTGCACTTCTGGCATTGGATATACATGCATCCATGTCAAGACCTTCATATTGTAGGCACCAAAGCATACCAGACCCCTTTGAACACTCTTAAGATGAATTCCTGGTTTTGTTGGAGTCAGATTTTTGAAACAGCAGGGAGAGCAAGTTGTGATTTTTCTACCTTTGGTTTGATTCCTTGCTGCCCTACTGCTGAGGCAGCCGTTGTAGCTGTGGCAGGGCCCTGAGTCAGAGGTTTGCACTGACTCGTCTGCTGTCGATACAATCTCACATTCGCTTTGCAGAAGTGTCAGCTAACAGAGTGGCATTTCCTGTTGGAGTGATCAGGAGAGTGGCAGGAGACAGGATTTACGCAGCTGCCTAATGAATATTCTAAAACATTTTGAGTTATTTTAAAATATGTGGCTCTAATTCCCCCATTTAGCTTATGTAGTTGTGAGGAAATAAATGTAACTGCTTACAGTTACAATGCAGTTAAACAATACTGAAAGTTGCATTTCCCAATTGTATTAGTACAAAGTTACTCTCTGAGCCTCTGCCTAAAGGGAGTAATTGCTGTTTATGTGAAGGTTCTTCTCCTCACCCTGTCCCCTTTTTTAGTTACTCTGTTTTCTGCTCTAAAATCCTTCCCATTTTACTCTTTACACCTTTTTAAAATTTCTTCTATTGCTAAATCCCAAACTCAGATAATACTACCATTGGTTGCACTGTGCAGTGCAGGGAGGGTTTATCTGACATTGAGTGCTTTTGCTAGTTCTTGCGACTTCTAATGACTTAAAGTATCTGGTAGCTAAAGGCAACAGTGGGAGGAAAGACCTGCGTGAAGATGATATATGGTTGTATAAGGGGAGTGTGATCAACCCCCGACTTCTGCTAGTGCAAGAGAAGAGAGTTCTTAGTGATGTGGGCTAGGTTTGATGATGCGAGGCAGTTGAAAGTTCTGTAGCTGAAACAAGTGATACGGAGGATGCAGGCTAGTACTGCTAATACTGAAGAGAAAGGAGATGGACTGATGTGAGTTTGATTCTGAGGGAGGGGAGGAAAAAAGAAGTACTAGCACCACAGCTAATATGGACCTTCAGAGTTTGCCAGTGTAGCAGGGCATGTGTGAATGGATGTGTGCAAAAGGCAAACAGAGATGTAATGCTGAGCAGGGAGGAGAGGGCTGAGTAATGGGGTGATTTTGCAGCTGTCATAACACAAGATATGCTGGGTAAAGCTATGAAAACCAAGTAACTGGTGATACAGGGCTGCCTTTTTTTTTGGTAGTGTCTGTATAGCCTGGTTCTCTGTGTACCAAATGGTAAATTCTCATATACCTCAGAGGTTCTTGTATAATTCAGGCTAAGGGATTCTGGCCTAAAATGTTTGCCTAGGTACAAAACATGAAGAAATAACTAGGTGGAAATGGAATAAAGATAACTTAAAAACATCTATTGTTTTATTCAAACTTGCTGTACAAGTTCTTGCTCTGTATTTCCTGTGGGCTATTTATTTTTGCATATCTTTCCATTTGCAGTCTATTGTAGTTAGAGGGGTGTGTGAGGTGGGTATTTTTAACTGTGGTCATACATCTTTCTGGTCATATTGCTGGCAACTCTTCTACTGTCTGCAGTCACTGATACATTCACTCTCCAAGATGTAATGGTTGGTTCTAGTGATTTGGAAGAGCAATTCGGTTATGGGGATGCTAATCTGGATATAAGGCTTTACACTGTAGAAACCACCACGATCACAACAAAACTACACACAAAAGGCCTTCCTCCCTATATGCCTGTACACTTTTCTGTTTCAAAGTGATAGTGTAATTAGCAGCATATAGCATAATCATTTTGCTATTTCTATGCCTTTTTTTTTTTTTTTGCAGATCAGTAATTTTAAGTGTAGAAGTGCAAACTTACTGAGACAATAAATTAACAGTAATAGGAAATATGTGAATGACTTTTAAATAAATTATCTTTCCAAAAGTCATGGAAGTAAGAGATCTGGGAATTTTTGCAGACAGCATGCAATCCTAGCTGGTTTTGTAGGCTGGTCTACTTTTTGGAAACCAACTGGAAGTATTTGAGAGAGACTTGTAGCATTTCAGGCCTGTGGAGGAGATCTGTATGTGTGTAGAAGTAATTGCTAATCTAAGCTAAGAGTGATTGGCAGATGATGGAAAAGAAACAGTATTCTTAAGTTACTTAAATAGCATCAATTTCTCACTAAAGGACATAAGGAGGACTACAACCAAAGTCATAAGACATAAGTATTTATTTTTTGGGGACTTTTATTAAATCTTTACCTGGGCTTTAAATCTTCACCGGTGACAGCAGCACAGAGCGTGCTACCTGTTTAGACTTTTTTATTGAATAAATGAGCAAGGAACAAGGAAAGAACTGATGACTGATGCTTGTAACCTTAAGTACAGCAGAATGTAGAACAGGGTGTTAGAGATTTGATATGTAGTCTCACTTTTTCAACTGAGATAAAAATAAGCAGTATGTCATAGATAATAATAACTGAAAACATTTTTTTGAAAGGACTTAAGTAGCTAATACTTATGCATTTAAATTATTTATTCCATATGAAGGCCATTTGGAAACACAGGGCAAGGGGAAAGCTTGTCATGACAGGATACCAAGGGAGAAAGTGATCTCTACTAATAATTTGGAGTCCTAAAAATCTTCCCTGTACATATTTTTAACTGTCACTACAGGCCTATTTTTCTTTTCCATTCTGGAGTTTTCAGCACCTTTTTTTATATCTTCACTGGGTTGGCCAAAATACAATCAATCACAAATCTTGAACCTTGGGGGTGGAGAGTGGGGTAGTGAGGAATGTCCTGCGTAACAGCAGCGATATTAGTTACAAACAGCATAATTCTTGTTATATTCAAATATGTATGGAGTAATGTATGGGCAGCACTTTATGGATTCAAACACTTTCACATATTCTGAATGTATGCCCTGTGCTTCTGCCTCTTCAGAGTTATTCCTGGTTTTCTTCCAGGACAGGTTTTTGGAGAACTTTCTAGGAGTTTTCTGTCTGTGAGGTTTGTGTGTGTGTTTTGTTTTTCTAAATGGGGGGGGGGGGGAAATCCTGGTATCTGCATCAAGATTCCTTCCTACTGTTTAAAAATAGTTATCCCAAGCAGAACTGATTCTTAGTTGTATATTAGGGAATAAGTCTATAGTTAGTGAGCACAAAGTGTGTACTGCTGGACAGTAGTAGTAGTTGTAGTTAGCATCATTAACTTTGTAATGTTATAGCTGAGATATTCTGTTCCTGGTGCTGGGATTCAGCCTAATGGGCTGTCGGGAAGTGGCTTCACAGTGCTTTTAGTTTTCTGAAGCATTCCTTTTGTTAGTTATCTGTAGTTACCTGGCTGTATGGAAAGTGGATTAAATACCAAAGAAAGGTGTTCTATTTGCCCCCAGAAATAGTAGAACAAGGCAAAACTAGGAAGGACTGGACTCATGGGAGTAATAGTGGAACAGCTCTGTCTTCAGAGCTCACCTACTAGAGACACAGACTGGTGTGGAAGAACACTCAGCAAGTGGAAGTCACAATGTAGTCATCTGGCAAACTGCTTGAGTTAAGATGACTGGCCGTGCATTAATGAATCACCAACGCTCCACCAAGGGACCATGATGATGGGGAAGAAAGTGCGTTGGAGGTGAGTCACAGGAGCCCCACCAACAAAAATTTCTGAGTGGAAAGTATGTATGTGGTGGTGAATCACCAAGAACTCCACCAAAAGTCTGTGTGTGCCAGTCTTAATGTTTGTGGAATGATGAGTATTGGTAACAAAAACCTCAGCTAGTGAAAAAATCAACACCTCTCTATAGAATAGACTGTAAGGTTCTGGGCCAGTGTTTTAAACCTGAGTAAGTTGTTCTGTCCAGCTACAAGAAAATGTACTTGCAAGAGGCACAGAGTTTTGCTATTTAATTCTTGAGACTTTTGCTTTTTTTAAAGAGGTGTCATATCTGTCTGGCCAGGTACCTGCCTGTAGAAGGCTTTTCTAAAAGATGGATGACACTTGAAGTTTGTAAAGTAATTTGAGATTTTGGTGTATAAGGTGCTGTGGATATCTAGGAGGTTGACTTACTGACCTTTTGAAGGAGGGGAAGGAAGCTATGTTCTATGTTTTATCTGTTTGTTTAGTAGAGTAAATCAAAGATGATATATAAATTTTTGCTCTAAGAAATTTTAGTATAAGATTGATTAAAAATTATATAAATGGTGATAAATACAAAAGATGATATAATGCATACATAAATCTGTATTAAAATAGAAAACAGGTGGGACAAGAATTTCTTAAGTAGAGAGAATTGGCCAGATAAATACAGACCCCCAACTTCTTCATTTGTTCTTTGTAATTCACAGTGCAGCAGTGTTGTTTCTGTAATAATGTTGCTTGTCCCTTGTCCCATTCAGTGGGGAATCTTCCATTCTTAACAAAGACTCGATCCATAGGAGGCTTGCTTTCTGTGTCTCTGCAATCTTTCTTCATGGTGGTTTCCAAATTCTTAATGTGCAGGCATATTTAAAATCTATAGTGGCATTCACTTGATACACTTTGCTAGAAGAGCAGTCTGAAGAGTATACTGGACTTGCTTCTTAATGAGTGGCAATACTGATGCTTTTTTCAGTTTCCAAGGCAGCTTTCCAATAGCTTGTTAAATGAGATGCTGATGGAAGTTATCCCCTTTAGGTAAAAGAAACTAATAGAGTTTTGGGGTTTTCCTTATGGTGAGATGGGAAGTCTTGAATGTGTGATACATCAAATATGTCTATTAATTATTGTTAAAATTGAATAGGCATTATTTAAATGAAATGATTATATGATTAGGAATTAGTTCTCAGAACGGAGAAGATCCATTCATGAAGTGTGCTGCATCTTAGCCAGACATATGGCATATGTTCTAATAAAAGGGAGCTCAATATCTAGATGACAGTAGTGGTGATTGTCTTGTATGTGTGCAATGTGCCAAATACTGCTTTGCATCACTTGGATGGAAGCCCCTTTCATCTTGAAAGTCATCTGTTTCAGAGGCAGCTGGGTAATGCTTCCAGCTCTTCCAGCACCTGTGGCTTGTGTAAGCTGATTCTGGTTTGAAACATTTAGCCAAAATAATTAGTAGAGAGTTTCTGGCTCTCGTGTGTGGCAAGTGGGTTATACTTGAGGACAAGTGGACCTGCTCTCCCTGTGGCAGCAAAATGAGGGAATGGGTGATGAACAGAGTCCCTTTACTGTACGCTTCCTTAAGGTGATTCTGGAAATGTAGAACTTTGTTTCAGCTGCTTTTAATATTTGAGTAGTGACCCTTAAGTGCTTTTGAGGGTGGTGATATGAGCATAGCATGTATCATAGTGCACACACACACACATATATATACACATACATGCTCACTTATCTATGTTCATGTATATATGTTGGCTTATATATATAAAATGTATATGAGTAAGTTTATATATATGCTTTATTTACATAAAAATGTAATATGGGATATTCCTTTTTATAAAGGCAAGAGCTAATTCTACTAAGCTTGCTTGCTTCTGAAGTAGGGTTCAGAAACACCATGCTTAAACATCTTCTGAATGTTTTTGGGAAGAGAAAGCTGAAGGAGAAAATGTTTGGGTTTTAAGCATAATTGTACAGAATAAAGACAATTCATGTTTTTTGAAAACAAACAAACCCAACAAACAAATGAGCAGAGTCACAAATGCCTCTTTCCCTTTGATCCTACTTCTCAATCATCACAGCTCACCTTTTTTTTTTGAATTTCAAAGAACTTGTTTAAAATACCTGATGCCTTTTTTGAATGACTAGCATAATAAATCTCCAGCTCTTTATATATCAGAAGAAATTTTTTTTTTCTGGAGATGGAAGGAAAAAAATCACAGGACGTGTATGTGTGTGAGATCACCATGTGTGTATCATTGGAGGGGAAGTATTATTTCTAATAAAACTTTATTTGAAAACAGACAAGATAGAGAATGGAAGAGTGGAGTTAATTTCTTTACACTTTCAATGACATAGAGCATTAATTTTTTGTAGTGATTTTTTTTTTCCTGTCACTACTTCATAGTGAATTGGGATTGCAGCATGCAAACTTTAGCTTTGTTTCTGTGCCCAGGTAAACTGATAGGAAATCTTTTTTGGAAGTGTTAGTGGAGGCTGAAACTCATCACAAGGAACTGGTGAGTTCACATTTACATTCTTGTTGCATAAACTCTAGTTAAAAAAACCCCCACCAACCATGACACACATTTGTATATATATGCACACACACATAACTGGAGGTCAAATGAAAAGCTCTTACAGAGGAGAAAGAGGGAAATACTGACATGTGCTTTGTAATAACTCTGGCATGCGGTCATTTCCAGTGACACTTGCAACTCTTCTCTGAATTGCCATTTATTTAAGAGAAATTATGAGACTTGTTTCCGGAAAGGGATTTTGCAGTTTGATGTTCTTCCATGGGCTTCTATGCAAGTACAAGACTGGAGTATTAGAAGACAAGAAGTATCACTGTTTATGTGATGTATTTTCTTTGGGAGCACTTTTTCATCTAGGACCACAATAAAACTACTGACCTTATCACAGGCTACTAAGTGGCAGATGCCAGATAATGGTTCTCATTTGTTGCTGCTAGATTTGAATTGATAATTTAATCTGGATCATATTTACCAAGTGCCAAATCATATTTTTCTAGAGCAGGAGTGCTTTTTCATTAGTGTTACAGATCTGAAAAAGTGGGTAATGCAAGAGTCTGGAAGGATTTTGTCAATTTTAAAGAAGAAAGAGCTAATTTAGTTAAGTTCCGGGTAAAATTTAGAATATAATTAGAAATTTATCTCAAACAGCAGTGTTTGGTTTTGTCTTTTTAACTCAGTTTAATTTAGTTTTATATAAAGTGCAACTTAACTAATTATATCCCCAATATCCTAATTTAGGATGCTATGAATAGGATGTCTGCCACAGTGCAAATGCCATCCCATCTTTTCACTCCCCTAACTTAGTTCTTGTGAGGGTACAGTGTAAGCTGGGACCCAGGAGCTTCTCCATAGTCCCTGTTATGTTTCCTGCCAGTAACTGAGAATCAGGGATTCTAAAGCTGTCCAAAAGCTTGAATAAAAGGACTTCTAAAAAAAAAAAAAAAAGCCCTTTTAAAAAGAAACTGCTTATATAGTTCAGCATGCCTTCACTGGAAAAGCTGAACTAACATAGAGTTGCTCTAATTTCACTGTGTTTTAAGCTGCTTTGAGTTCACTTATCAGGTCAAACTGGTTGTTCTCTGGGTACTGTTTTGATGCTGTGGGAAGTCTGCGTGCACTAGGGCCCTTCAGTTTCACTTGGGATGCTCTTGCTCTCGGTACGTCTTGACACTGGAGTGCAAGTCAGGAGTCCAAGGTCCCTTACCAGCGCTGCCGTGGAATGTCTTCTCTTCGTCCTTGGATGCAATGTAACAATACTTATTAAAGCTTCCTTAAGAATACTTTTTGGAGATATGTGGGTATATGCAGGTCATTGGTGTTAGTCCAGCTAGTATTCCAGCGTAGGATGTGATGAAAACAGTGAAAAAAGAATCAAATAATGATTCAGAATGAGTAAACCCCCACCAACCCAACAAAGAAAACACAAAATGAAGTCTGTAGCCACACTGGCATGTGGATCTATTTAAGGAGGAGGAAATTACACACTATTACTGTCTCATGCATGTACTATGTCCTTTAAAGATTCAAAGAATTAAGAGATCTAAGAAGCTGGCTGGGTTAAATGCACTTAATATAAACAGTATGATGCAACTGTCTGTATTCCTGTTGTCAAGAGCATGCCTTGTGGTAGACTCATGACGTTGTGAACTACAAAATACGTGAACAGTTTGTACTTGTGGGATCCTTATAAGAAACCAGGTGTGAATGTGAGTTTCCTATGAAATGTGAGACAAGGGAAGGCATGCTTGTAAAGTGAACACTTGATCAGTGTTTCATCACCTCAAAATGAATTAGCTAAATATTAATCACAGAAAAGCAGGTTGTAACTTCAGGGAGAGTGAAGTGCTGTTCGCTTAATGGCTGTGCTGTCAAAGAACTGGTTGTGGACGAAGGTAATGTTGTATGCTTCCAGCACTGGTTGCTGTCAGCCTCTGAAGAGAGGAGTCTAAAACATGCTGGTTAATTTGTTTAAACCTTTGGATCAGGTTCTGTTAATACTATTTGACTGACTTTCTGCAGGTTACCTTGAGAAGCAGAGTGTGCAAATGCTGACAGCTTCTCCAAAATACCAAGATCCAAAAGACACTTTAGGTTTTTTTGGTTAGTGTTTCATATGTATAAGCCTTTTAGGTTTTTTGCCCTGAAGTCATAAAGATGCAAAAGTGTGTTGATTTTTTTTCTTTTTTTTATTTATTTAAATGAAACCAGAGACTCTCACGTAATCATGACTTTGAGGAAACTGAAGAAAATTACCCAGATGTCACCAATGCAACAAGGTGAGATGGCCAGACTGGATGCTCTAGTCCATTAAGCTCCTCTATAATATAACATGCAAGTATAAAAAAGCAATTAAAGTGACTGCCTCACAACTTCAGACTTTCTCCAGTTATTTCAAAGAAGTATTAGGTCCAGTACCACTGATGGAGTGGCTGTGGCAGTGGTTACTCTCTAGCATAGCAGCCATAGAAGAATCTTTTTGCTGTTGTGGCTGTCTTCAGTTTGTTCTTAAGAATACAGCATTTCTTTACGTGCATGATTGCTCTGAAAGTGGATTATATCTGATCAGCAAAAGGCTAACTAGGTAATTTCTGAAAGGCTATGCCGGAGCACTAACACAAGAGGCATACAGTGATCTTTTGAATTGTCATTGTGGGTTATTCATAAAGCATTTTATTTTATTGAGAATAGTACAGATTATTGGTCCAAAGCTGGTCTCTTCCATGTAACTGTTGATAGCAGACATATTCTGATGATGGATTTGGCTCAGTTCTTGATTGATTAGAAGATCAGAGTTGATTAGAAGAGCAGGATTCCTAATTGTCTGTCAAGCTTGTCCTGTTTCATTGTGTTCTGAGAGTCAAGGCCTCCATCGCAGTAATTGGTGCTTGCTCTGAGCTCGGTTCCCTGGCATAGCTGTCTGCCTTGGCTGCCTTTGCCCTTTCCTAGTCAGGCACCATCGAGGAATTCAGCTGGTGTTATCAGTCCCATATGTAATGTATAGCAAGACAGAAACACACAGATAATCTGAAATGATATTGTTACAGAAATGTATCAAGGAATATTTAGTAAATGTTAGAATACTGCTTTGGGCTTGGTTATAGCTAATGTATTGTAATGGGAGTGCTTGAGATAAAAAATTGTCCAAAAATGCAGCCAGCTTGAACAGAACCCTATCATAGCAGCAGTGCCAGCTTTCTTAAGAGTTGACAGCCACCAGTAACCTCTTGCACAAGAGCACTTAAATGCTAATGCTTGAATATCAGGAGACTATTAATGAAATCAAAAATACTAGTCTTGAGAAGATTGCTTCCAGGGGCTTATTCTTTGTGCATCTTATGAATCATTACCACTTGAACTTCAAGGTAAGGTCATCTTTATGGGAAGATGGGAAAGGCTGATCTGAAGAGAAAAAGGAAGGTAATTTGGAAAACTAAAACTGCTCCTATTAAGAAAATAGGTTTAAAAACTTCTCTAATTATAGTGTCTTGTTCCATTTGAGGTAAAATAAATATATATATAAAAATACTTGCATGAAATCTAATAGCAGAAGCATTTGTATGAGGGTTATGAAGCAATAGTCTAATCAGTGCACAGAAACTTAATATTGCATGTCAGTCTGGCCTGAGTGGCTTACAGACCAATTGGAAGGAAAAGATGTAACAGACCCGCAGGATGGAGAGTGGGATGATGGGCAAGTGGTGTGTTACTGCCACTTTGAATTTTGGAGCGGACTTGTTTAGAAATGAATAAGCTAAGGGGCAAGAAAAAAGAGGATAAAAATAAAAGGTCTGAGAGACCAGGTCAGGGAAGAGAGAGACAGTACCTGAATCCTGGTAGTCTGATGCTGTGGTTCAGGACTCTTGCTTGCTATCCTAGGGATGAAAGGCCAGAGATGGGGCGGGGCTTGGTGGTTTGTGCTGGGAGCGAAAAGAGGAAGGAGGTGGAAAGGATGGGTAAGAGTGGACTAGCACTGCTGGTGCTGGCAAAAGAGCAGAATTAAGCAGTGGCTCCTGCTTCATGGTTCTTGTCAGCAATAACTGCTGCCCTCTGTACTTGAACCTCTTTGTCTCAATAACAGACAGGGATAGTAGCCTGGTTTGCAGGGTCAGGCAGGTGTTCAGGACTGTTTCCCTGCTCCCATGTGTTTGCTCTCCAGTGCAGTTAAACTGCTTTGTCCCTGTCTAGAATTGACTCTCTGGTGAAGGAGGTTGCTGTCCAAATTAATTTAGACACTACCAGAGGCCCATTGATATTAAAAGATTGAGGTCTATTTTGAAAGAGTGCCTACCCTCCTTTGTTAGAAGCTATAAAAGAATAAAAATGGGAAATCTGTTTGCCTAAAAGATGGGAGTGTCTAGTGTGGCTAATGTGTGGTTGCTGCTGCTGGAATTTGAGCATAGAGTGTCGATCATAGTGTGACTAAAGACGTGAATACTTAAAAACTATTAAAAAAGGTCAAGAATATGTCTTGCAACTGCAAATGTCTTGAAGTCAAAGTAGAAGCCTTTTAAAAGGCAGAAACAGGATTGCTTAGGTATCAAACTCTCTCTGATAGTATGTCACTTTCAGTCTTTTATGACAAGCTAGAAAAATCTCTTGAGGCAAAGTTAGAACATCCAGGCTTGGTGAGTGAAAAGTAATAATTTATTTTCTGCCATTTTAAGACCTGCCCTGTGATATTGAGTGTGACATAATGAACCTGAGCTGAGAACATGGTGACTGTACCTTCTTTCACTTGAATTTGTATGTGACTCTGGATAAGAGATTGTATTGCCTTTTCTGCTCCTAGCTTCTTACCTGCATCACACCTACCTGTTGAGGAAGAAGTGCCCTTGACTAACAAGGTAAGTATGCACGTTGTACAGCAAACCCACTGTGGTGATTAGTGCGCGTCCATCCCTAAATCTTCAGTGCCTTTACGCAGATCACCTGAAACAGGAATATTACCACTCAGGCAGGAGACCAGCTGAGGCAATAAAATGCATCATCAGATACTTACATAATGCTGCTGCTATAATAGTTAAGGGTTTTTTCTTGTTATCTGACCTAGCTCCTTGCATGGCATATAGATTAATTTTATCTGCAGTATGTGAAATTAAAAGTAACAAAACCTGAAACAAAGAGTACCTTATCAGCTCCTGTTCTGCAGAGGCAGAAATAAAAACCCTGTAAATATTGGCTATGTTTCAGCATCCTGTATTACAAAACATGTCATACAAATTTGTACAGGGAAAATGAATAGGGGATCGTATGTTTAATCGCACAAGGGCTGAGGGAGGGGAGGCACGCCTCTGCAAGAGTACCAGCTGGGAGATGTACCCATCTCCTCTAGTGCGACACAGTGCCCACTCTTCAGCCCGTACCATTCGTGCTGTACAGTTTTCATGTAGATTCTGAACTTTCTAATGATCACCAGATCCAGGTCTGTGTTTTCAGAAATAATTCCCCCCTCACTTCTTGGTGGTTTTGTGGTTGTTTTTTTTTAAATATTAACATTCCCCAGTAGTATTTTTAGAGAGTATGATTGTTTGCCATAACGGGTCTTGCAGGGAGGACTTCGGCTTATGCATAGCTGTTGGATCCAGGGTAGAATTAGTAGTTGGTGAACTGAGGAGTTAATGTTTCAATAGTGTCCTAGCCTGTTATTTGGTTCTCCTAATAGATTTTGCAGTGTTGGGGATAATGTCTCCAAGCAGTACTAGTCACTGTCTGGGTCTCTGTGGGTTTTTTTAATCATAATGGTGCAAAAAGTGATGCCTTTGAACAGGTGGATCTAATTGGTTCTGTTTGTGCCACTACATAGTTGTTTGTAAAGTGTGTGCTAGTAATCTGTATCCTGAAGATTCTGTGTAAATATAGGATGCTTCAAAATGAGCAAAGTCCTCTAATATCATTAACACCTGCAGAAAAGCTCTCTTTTTTTCCTTAAATAAGAAATTAAATAGAATTTTTGAAGATGGGTAGAATTAATAGGAGTAAAAAGGAGCTAGACCTATGGACCAGATAATGACTTTAAATGGAGGTTATGGTTTACAAGAATAGCCCTGGGCCTTCCCTTAGGGAAGATAAGCAGCTAACTTCTTTTGACCCATGAGAATGAACAGCCTTACTGTGCTTTTGGAAAAAAAAAAAATCTCATATTTCTAATTGTTTTGCAAGTTTGTCATTCTTAAGTGTCTCCTCCATAGTTTAGAAGTAATTTTGAATATAGATCTTTGTCCTTCTTTTCAATTTCACTATTGTTCTGTGTTGCAAGTTGAAATGAGCCAATTTACTCCCTGGGATCTCATCATGCCAAACCACTTCTATTTATACATGCAGACCATCTCTAGAAATTCACTAGGGCGTTTTTAAGGAAATGCCTGCTGCTTTGGCAACTGGGTGGGGAGGAAAGGAGGAACGGATTTGTGTATTTCTGTAGACCCCATGAAAATTACTCCTTGTGTGAGACCTGTGTGTTTTGAGTAATCAGGTCGTGCGTCTCCACGGCAGTCATAGGTGGGACCGGAGGTGGTGGGGACAGTGTTGCTAACTTTAAACTAAATAGTTTTGAGTAATGACAACAGTGTAGCTGTGGCAACACACAGCATTGCTTGGGCTAGCCACTTCTTTTGGGCAAGTTTTGGAGCCCGTGTTGAACTCCAGGCTGTCATAGTTCTGCTCCTGTCAGTACTTGGCAGAGATGATTTTAAGCTGACTAGACACTTATCTACCTCAGGGGCAG
The DNA here is from genome assembly GCF_011004875.1 of Balearica regulorum gibbericeps. Taxonomy (NCBI): domain Eukaryota; kingdom Metazoa; phylum Chordata; class Aves; order Gruiformes; family Gruidae; genus Balearica; species Balearica regulorum. Next base: position 26,197,778 of record NC_046190.1, on the reverse strand, counting down.
CCAAATCCTGAGGGGGGATGCATGCAGGTGGTCTTTGCCATTTGGGAGCAGTTAGGCTTGTTCAGGAACAGTTGTGTGATGCTGGTGCCTTCAGCCAAGCCCTTGCAGGGTAGGAAGGAGGATGCAGGGGGCATTGCTGCTGGTGATAGGAGGAGGGTGATGGGTCATCTTTCAGTTAAGAAGGTCGAGAGTTTTAGTATGAGATGAGGAGAGGGCAATACATGTTCGGATTGTTCAGTGAAGCTGGTAAAAACATATAGAGTCTACTGTTATTAAAACCTTCCCCAGGTTGGAGGAGGGAAAAAGAGGGGGAACAGTGCAAATAGTTATTTCTGGATATATTTCTTTCAAAGTGAATATATTATTTTTCAGACTAAAATATTTGGCCTTCATATTTTATATAAAACCACAAAATTCAAAGGAAGAAAAATTTCTCATTGGGAATGGGGAGTAGTTTTTCAATAATCACTATTACTCAACACATGAGTTAAAAATAGTTGGAGTAGGTCATTCTAAGCTAAATTAGGACAGTTGACTGTAGAAATGTAAATATCTTGGGTAATAGATGGTGGAAATATTGGTTATGTCTATTTACAATGCATGGTATGTGCCTCATGAATTGTTGGAGAGCGAAAGACTGGCCAGAAGACAGATAGTTATTTTGTGCAGTCCAACCTGTGATAGTCTGGGTCAGATCAAACAGCCCCTTTGAGGGAAGGGGACACTCTTCTTCCCTGGTAGCAATGAGTTTATTCAGGTAGATAAGCTTGAGGAGTACAAGGTGGGTCAGGAAGACAGCTGGAGCCATAGGCATTAGGGATGCTGACAGCAGGAAGGCCAGTCAGGAAGAACTGTGGTAAAGAGAGACCTTACCTTCCCATAAAAAGCAGATTGCAGCCAATTATAAGACACTTTAGGAATGTGGAGGCTTGTTTCAACTTGAGAAACAACTAGGAATGGATCAATTAGAAAACAAGGCTGGCAAATGGGTCATGTCCTTTCCTTTTTCCCATCTGGTGCAGCAGATGTCAAGTTATCTTAAAAGGCTACCTTTTTCCAGTTTATTTTAGTCATATTGAAACATTGCTTTAGTGGTTTTAAGCTTTAGAACAACTTCTAGCAAGTTTGCTTTTGTAAATATAGTTATGAAGCAGAATCCATGGAAGCAGCCAAATCTCAGTTCAGTTATATTTGGCTCAGCTCTGAAGTACTGTTAAAAGTAAGGAGGAGACTGCTTATGATTAGAATTGTAAAAACCATTTGTAATTTCTTGGGAGCTTTGGGTCAGTGATAGGAAACCCAACCGCCTTTTGGTGCTGGTGAGGAAGGAGTATGCCGTTTGGTCCATCTTACACTGTTGTTGTTTTGCTTTTGAGAAAAGGTGATGCCATTCTGTTTTAAAGGTTGGATTGATTCTGGATCTTATCAAATTGGTCTTTTTTAAAATATTTTTTTGTAATAGTAGTATAATCTGCAGAGTTCTTTTAGCTTTGCATAAGAAATGCAAAGGTGCAATAGTTTTTGAAATATTTCTTCCCATTGTAGACATCAAAATGGGAAGTCCTCAGCTTATAAATATTTTCATTTTATTGTATCTTCTCAAGGGATACATGCATATTTTGTTTTACTTTTCCTACCCAAGTGGGAAAAGAAACTCCCATTACTTATTCAATTAAATTAGCTTCTATAAATTAATCAGGAATAATTGTGTTTATATGGGCCAAAACTTCCTCAAGGGGACACTAAATGGCAAGTGATTTAAAATATATTTATTTAGACATCAGTGGTAGTGACTTCAAGCTACCCGTTGAGATGAATGTGGATGGCGGTAGTGCAGCACTCTGAATTTATTACAAAAGTTGCAATAAATCAAGTGTTATTAATCCAATTTAGCAAACGATAAGCAAGTAGCAGGCATGGTAGCTTTGATAAACCACAATATTGACTTTTGCTGAAACTATTTACTAAAATACATGTGCTATTTGTATTGAAAAAAGTACACATAGGTGGGGCTTTGCCCTTCTGGGACACAGAGCATGCAATCCTAATTCAGACCACAGTCTGTGTCACAGGAGTCCCAGCCCCATGCTTAAACTGGTTTCTGTAGCAGTTTCTAACAGTATAGTTGTCTTGTTAGATGAGTGTGTGTGTATGTGTGTTTGTGTGCATAAATATAAAAGACCTCAAGCACACTTAAGGGACTCAAATTGTGATGAGGCAACAATATAAGAACTGTAGTTTCATGTCCTTGGCTCAGGACTGAGTTGGATCTGGTACCTGCTATTTTGCCTCTCCCTTGCACCGGTCAGGTTGCTCTTGTTCCGTCTGACCCTCATGTGCTTTTTTTCTACTCTCCCTACTATTTTTACTGTCTGTCAATCACTCTCGCTCTTCTGCCCCTGTTCTTTTGGCTGATGGGACACTCCTCTAATAAACACTTCTATGCAGTAAGTAAAACTGAACTCAGCTGAAGCCAAGTGAATTGGTTTGTGTTGTTCTTATGTGCAATAAATGTATATTTAAAATTATATCCAGAACAGAAAACATAAAAAAAAATCAATAACCTAAATTCTAATTCTTTTCAAAATTTGTCTAGGTCCTTTGACTTCACAGGAGCTATTTAAGATCAATGAGGAACTGTGTATTGGCAATTTCTGTTTGTGCTCTGTTTCTTTTACTTAATCTTGCTGTTAATATCTTATTAGAAATACAAGGCAAAAATGGAGCAAATCATTTGATTATTACCAGTTCATTAGGCTTAAAATATGAATTGGAGCCAACTTCAGCTTTCAGATTCATTCACGTGTCTCACACTGAAGTCAGTGAGAGGCACATGCATATTCACAAATCCAGAATTTGGCGCTCTGCCTGTGATTTTAGTAGACCAATGTTCAGTGAAGGCTCTGAGGTAGTAGATCATTTGTTATTTACAGCGGATAATGAAACATTACTCTGATTTTACTTGAAGCTTTGTTACATAAAGGCTTTCGGTTAGTAGAGGGGGAACAAATACTCTCCCAATAAATTAAAAAATAAGTGAAAAGAAGCTCTGTCTACTTTGTAAAGGAATTAAGATTTTTAACATTGTGTAAACTGTAAAAACAGGATGACAAAATGCTTGGACTTCAGATTTCCTTGGAGTTGCACTGGGCTCTGGCTGTATCTGTGTCACAGGTGTAGTTGCTTTCCTCTAGCAAAATAGATGCTCCCAGCAGCTGGCTGCTCCAGAAATGCCACTTGGAACTGCAAACTTCCAAAAATATTTCACAGCTTTCTTGTGGCGAGAAGTGCTTCTCACCATGTGAAATTTTCGGATCATTGGGCTGAAGGGAATGGCAGGAGTCTTCCTGGAAGGTGAAGCTGCCCTTGCTGATCTTGGAAGTAGCACCCAGCTTGCCTGGAGCGAGGGATTGCTGAACCCCGCTGATGTTACCTGCTCCCCCCATACCTGCAACTGCCCTCCCCCAGACAGGGGGCTGTGCCCACCCCCGGGGGAGAACACAACATTCTCTGCCCGCATAAGGTGTCGTTTGCTGAGAGGCTACATGCTCATTTTTCAACAAAACTGTGTTGTTTAGGAAGTGTGGTTGTTTGGGTCCCCTCCCTTTGGACTGGATTTCAGCATCTCTTCTAAAGTGCAAATTGTCACAGGGAGAGCAATAAGGGTTGAACTGGCGAGGGAGGGGAGACCATGTGTTTTTGCTGCCCCAGCAGAGTCCCTTTAGTGATTACTTTTGAACTAAATTGTTGATCACTGAATGAAATCTTCTAAACTGTTGCTCTCCTTGGGTCAGCCCCAGTTTAAAGATCTTCCTCCTGCCAGGTATTCTTGTCCCAGGTATATTTTGAGTAGTCTTGAGGAGTCAGAGCAATATTTCATCATCCAGTACTGTGGCTATGTTATCCAAATAGGTGCCACATCATGTGTAATAACAGTCCAGATATCATAACAGTCCATGTAGCCACTGCAGTAAAATTATAGATGATGTCACTGTGTAAAATATAGCAGGTTGAGTTTGGTGTGATGTCGTCTGCTTTTACAAATCTACCCAACTTCCAGCTCTTCTGCAGGACACTGAGTTGTTTGTTTTTTTTTTTTTTTCAGCAAAATGCATTGTCTCCTGCTTGCTACAACCAGAAATCACTTTAATGCCAAATGGCTTTAGTCTTCAGTAAGTTTTCATTTAAGGAGTTTCCCCCTGTTTGCATGTACACTGGATAGAACAATGCCCTAGAAATTAAAAATAGAAGTAGTGTCCCAAAGGCAACGTCTGTCTGCCAGAAGTATGTATGACTAGTTTGGTGGCAAGTTTTAGTATTATGTGAGCATGAACTCAATTGGAAAAATGTAAAATCTGATCTCCTAACTTTAATACTGTCCCTCTTCCTTTATTTTCATTCTTGTGTTGTGCCCTATGAATTTTAATAGTTTTAACTTACATCCTGGGGCAAGTGCATCTGTGGAGCATCTTACCTGCAGTCAGGTTCTCTGCAGCAGATGTTGACAGACTTAGCTGTTTGCCCCATGGACATGTGTATCCTGCTATGCATTTATATTACAATCCAAAACATCCCTTTTTGGATATTATCCTCAGTGCAGCTTTAAATATCAGCAAGGTATCCTGAGATCTGAGAAAATGGGGAGATCCCTAGTTCTGCTGGCCCCACCAGTATTTCAACTGAAAATGGAAACATTGTCACAGGTTGAGCTTGTGATAGACTGAAGGTGATGGAGAACCTGTGGCTTACTTTTAAAATGTTTCTCTTTTTTTGTGTGGATTGCTTCTTGTATGAAATCTTATTTTAATTGAAAACTTTCTTTTCCCATTCTCCTTATGATAAATACTGATTATTTTTTAATTTTTGCCACTTTTACAGTAGGAATTGGGCTCAATTAAAAAAAACCCCTATACACATTTCCAACATTACAATCTGAATAATGCCAGATGAGCTAAAATTTTTGTTAAAGAGCAGCAATGCTAGACCAGTAGGCAGATTAGTTACATGCAAAAGATAAGTTTCATAGATCCAGATGGTACCTCGCAAGCAAAAAAGCACAAGAATACTTAGGTTTTCCCCATTCATGTTCTTTTTGTATTTTCTTTTAAAATTTAATTTTATCTTAGTACCATGATACATTTGAAATTTAAAAATTTTAAATTATACCATGTTGCTACTATGTTAGTTGCTTGAAGTGCATATCTTATTACAGTGGATCATAAATCTGGAAGCCAACCTTCTGTGTTTGTTTTAATTTACTGGGATGCATGGGTAAACCTGAAAGCAAGAATCCCTCCAAAAAACAGCTTTTATATAGAAATACTATTCACTGAAATGCTCTGAAGGAATTTATAACCCTGAAATGAATCTTTTCTTCTTCAGATGTAATGGTTACAGTTGCACGGGAGCTGACAAATAATTTAAATTGAATTGTAGCTTTAGTTTTGTCACTGTAGCTGAAATAACACTTTTTAAAATTAAAAATTTAGAACTAAGACTTTAAGACTGCTCCCCACCCCTGTCTGTCCTTTCTTATCTTAGCGTAAATTGAAAACATCAAGTATCACTTACAATTCAAGCTATCACTAGCTAATGCATTGTGTGTACACACACAACACTTCCATCTCCTAAAGAAATCTTGTTTTGAAGAGATTTGCTTATATAGGAGCTATGGATACACCTGTTTACTTTACGAGGCCCTTGTCTTTTAATAGTATAGCTTTCTGGTTTCTTTTCAGTTATATCTGCACCAAATAGCAAGGAGAGAACAAAAATCTGTCCTAAGTATCTTCTTTAATAAAGATTGCTATTTTTCAGCTTCCTAGGGGAGAAAAATTAGAAAGAATTCCTGAAAAATTTAAAATAAGTACATGGCAACATGTGTCCATAATTGAAGTATATCAATATGTTAAGTCAGACAACTGAATGATTGCAATGCATAAGCACAGGAAAGAATTCACTCCTTTACATGAAACAAAATATTATATGCTTAGTATTGGATACCCTGCCAGACCAATAACTTGGACTCTTCTGTTCTTGGCTGTAGGCATGATGATTATGATAGCATTCTACAGCTTTTTGTGGCTTTCTACTGACTTTATTAAAAAATGAAATGCTGCTGCAGCATACCTGTCTTTAAATTCTGTGGTCGTTGGAAAAGGTTTCACTAGCCTGAGTGGTTAATTAAAGCCAACTAATAGATTCAGGGATACCAGGGTTTAAAAGTCAAGCATGCTGAAGTGATGCTTTAAAAGAAAGCTTCCAAAAACTACCTGTACAGTGATAAATTAGTTAAAGTAAATAAAAAGAAACTTTAAAGTTGAAGGCACAGAAATTTGTATGCAGTGATCTCTTGTGTGTGCATTGTATACCTAATAAATATCTGTAAAGTTGAAAGTTTGCAAATATATGTCTCGATAGATTTAATAGTTTTGAAACTAGAACCTCGCACAAGGTGCTATGTATATTACTACATTTCACTGCTGACTGTTCATTTCTAGTGGAAGGCTGGACAACGCCCATCTTGATGCAGTTGTCTCCTCCTGGCTTCATTAAAACCCAGGTTTGCTATGTGTGAAAAATGTTGGTCTGCAGGGTAATAAAAGACAAACTAGAGTACTAAAAGACATGGGGTTTTGTTTTATTCATTTGAAATGTTTCCTTTGGGTAGAGCTGATGGAAACATCAAAGAAAAGGAAAGGCTTAGAAAAGATGAGGAGATCTCAGCTACATCTGCCTGGCAAAGAGCCTGCACCTTCAACCCCAGTTTATGGATTATTGATTGGAGAGGAGATGAAGTGCAGCTCCTATTCTCAAGCCAAGCAGACTGCCTTACACAGAGTGCAGCTTAACTTTCTTTCTTCATTAGCGTGGAATACGTAATGCGTGTGGAAAAAAGGTCTCGTTAACAGGTCAGTAGTTAGGTTAGTCTTTGTATTGCCTGCTGCAAAGTCATGAAAATGAAGAGAATTTTTTCACTTATAGAAACTTATGTCTGTGAACTGTGTACATATACATACTGTGTATATATGTATTTTTTTAGTCTAGTACCTAATCAGATTTAAAAAATTAGGGGTTTATCACAGAAGTCTAAATTCATGTCAACAGAAACACAAAGCATTGAAATATTCTGAACAGATCTGGTTCTGCAGAGAACAGATGCTTTAAAACCTGGTTAAAAAAACCAAATCACCACAAACACCCACCTGCCAACACCAGTCTCCCCCTCCCCCCACAACCCAACAACCAACCAAGGTCTAAAAATGATGCATCTGAATTTTATGTAAAAAGTATCATGAGAGTAACATCTTGGGCAACATTTTGAAACCAACCATTTATGGAATATATGAACTAAATATTTTTCCTTAATAAAAGGAAGTAGTATGATATTCCTTCAACCCCTCTAAACTATTTAGTTTTCCTATTATTGAGCCAAGTGCCTGTCTGTAGTTATGACTTGACTATGTAATACTTTTTCTATAGCAGCCTGTGGGATTTGAAATCAGTTAAACTCAATTTGCATATCTAGTTAGCAAAGAATTTGGGCAGAAATGAAGTTAGAGGGCTCTGCTGGCTTCTGCCTATGCCTGTTGTGGAATAAGGGCAGGCAAACACAAGACTGATGGTATGAAGAGGCAGGGTTACCCTGCTCTGGTAACACCAGAATAGTGGGGTCACCCTTCCAGGAAATTTTTTTTTTCTGTGGTGTTGTGCAGGGGATATGCAATCTCATGCTTTTGATACTCTTTAGCATCCTAAAAAGGCCTGTTTATTTACTATAATTAATATTTCAGAACCCAGTAGGTATCAGCTCTTACAAACTAGATCAAAGTTTAATTACTTGAGTTGCTGTAAAGAAACTTCTTAAGCATGAGAAATAATGTAAGTAGATTGCTGGCTAAAGCACCTGGTGGCAAAGCAAGAAGATAGAATGTAACAGCTTATACTTCAGGTGAGAAATATGTGAGGGTTTACTTACAGAGGATGTGTATATAAAAAAAGGATAAATTCAATATGAAAACTTTATAAAAAAAGTTGCAACCAGAGGGGAAGGATGAGGTCAACATAGGATGAAAAATATAATCAGGATGGGAAATACTAAAGCATATACAAATATGCTTAAAATAATAAATATTCTAAACTTATTTATAATAATACATTTATTGATGTTTGTCCCAGGATAAAATCTTGGCTGACAAAGGCTGTTAGTTTGAAAAGTAAGAAAAGGTCAGGGAGTCATCTTGAATTTATGGTAATTGTTAGAAACAATAGTTGCTTCATTTTGCAACATCATGTTTTTAAATCAATTACTAATAACTTAAAATGATTTGACATCTACAGGCCACTCCTGTGGGAAAACTTGTAGAAAAACTGTCAAGGAGGTTTATTCTGTGTCTGGCAGACTTGACAAGGGCAGATAGTAGGCTCTGGTATAAACCTCATCTTAGTATCAAGCCAGGAATAAGTTTGGTGAAGTTTACTGACCTACAGGAATGGATAAGTGTGGTAAATATTACTTTATGTACATTATATTAACTCCTTCCTTCAAAAAACCCCAATAAACCTGACAAAAAGAAATATTGCTATTTGTCCTTGCGAGTCCTGTGCCTGGCAGCCTGGGTCACCGAGGTCTCTGGTGAGCCTCCCAGAGACTTACGCAGTGGTATTTGTGTCAAGTCTAGCGAATGTCGTGGGTGGAAGGCCGTGGGGACCCTTGTATCGTGTGCTTTTGAGTGGGCTAGTGAAGCACCTGGTCACTTCACAAAGCACGATGGTGACTGCAAGAGGAGCAATTGCGTTCCTCATGGAACACACAATGTTTCTGTGAAGTGACTGGCACGCACGGGGGTATCTGACCTTCTGGTAGCGCTTGCTGAGAGTGAACTGACATGACCAGTGTCTCTGGACCTGAATGAGCAAGGTGCTAGCCCAGCTCTATGTAATCAATATGGTACTTGGGTTTTTTTAAGCTACATCTGATATATTTATTAACTCAACTTGAACAAAGCTCAGCAGGAGTGCTCCAAATGAAATGTATTCTTTGTCACAAAACACCAGTTGGTCAGAACTGAAAGGTGTCTGTCTTGACAAGCGTCCCCTGGAAGACGAGATAACTTTTGGAAACACATACCTTCTTTCTTGTCAGCTTGTCAAGGATCTGAAGTATTTCTGGTTGCAGTGCTGGTTGCCCCCGGAACCTGCTGGGCTCTAAGGTGTGCTTTGAGGTCTACTTTCCAGCTTTCATTAGCTTCTGTCACACACCTGATAGGAAACAAAATGTTATTTTAAAAAAAAAGTATGTAGAATTTTGCACAGACTAGAAATTCTGAGTTGTAGATACCTGTATCAAGTAAGTGTTTGGTCAATGCAGAGTATGTAGTGCTTAAGGGAATTACAATACACCAAGAAGCTGTATGTTTAGGTCTGTGTTGAAAAGTTGGTACGTTAGAGTTTGAATATTTTGCTTTCAGGAACAATTTAAACAAATGATGGTCTAATGTGACTTAGTAGCTACAAAGGCAATATGTAGACATGAGAAGGCAAGCAAATAAAATTCTGATATGACAGTTGTTTCCTCTGGTGAGGGCAGAGACCTTTTAATAGGATGTAATGTGGAAAAATATTTTCCCGGTTACCTTTTTTTTTTGTGTGCTTGATCTATGTATTAATAGACTAACTCTTCCAAAGTAACCTTTTGCTGTTTCTGTATTGCAGGGGAAAAAAAAAAAATATAGGCAGTACTTAATACATAAGCATCAAGAAAACACAGATTCTTCTGTGAACAACTTGTAGTATAATGGTATTGAGATTAAACTCCAGGATACAGATTAGAATAAGAGGTCCTACCGTACTGCACTGGAAAAAAATGTTATTTTCCCACAGTGTGGGATTTTTTTTTGGTTTATATTTAGTACATCTGTGCATTAAAAAGTTTACAGCCTAAGATATCTTAAGATAACAGTTCATAATAAGAATATGTATAAAAAGATCAGTAATGCAGATAATACTGTCTAAATAAGTTTGGAGAAGAGTGCTTTCAATGATAGGGCTAAAGAATATGTAAGCATCAAATTGTCAGTTAGCCTAATACCCTTTTATAGAAAATGCTTGACCTGGAATGATTTAATTCCTAGCTTCTGGGGTCACTTTTACTTATCTACTCCATAAGCCACTGTCTTATTTTGGTTTTATCACTTTTTATTCCTCTATAATCACAATACATATGTCTAGAGGTGTACTGTCTCTGCTTGATTAATGCTGTGATAGTCAGCAGAATACATTGTTTTGAAATATCTTTTGTAAGGTTAAACTGTATCACTGACAAGGATTGACAGCTGCTGCGAATACAGTAATGAGGCTTTTACTCCCACTGTCTGTGCAAATTTATCACTGAAGTTAATTTTCCTCATTTACCTGTGGAAGCATTTACCTCTGCTGCTGCTCCCCTTGTGATCTACAGCTGCATACCTTGCCTTATCAAAATAACATTGATTTCTATAGTTAATACAAAAATCCACAGCTTGTGCAAAAATCATGCTTATAAGGTAGAAAGACAAGGGCGGTACTCAATCATCAGAATCTTCTTATCTTCTGCAGTGCCATATGTAGGTATGGCCTATGGAATATGGTTTGAAAAGATCTGGTGTGCTTTGTGCATGCCAGTTGTTCATCATGTCGTCAGCAGCTGACTTTTTTTCCTCACTGATGTATATGTACATGGAGACATCAATAACTGGTATTGATGAACAGAACTGTTCAAGTTTAAATTATTTGGCTGGTGCATGTGCAGACCAACTTGCAGCAATTTGCTAGGACGCATCCCAGATGGTCGTGTGTCTGTGCTTCTAACACTTTGAACGTGAATTTACTCCTTTTCAAGTAGTCTGTAGTAGAAACTTTATGGAGCCTTCCAGAGGGTTGCAGTTCTGCAAAGGTACAACCAATAAGTCGAAGCATCTCAAAGGTCAGTGCTGGTTTTCTTGAGGTGGGAGGCTGCCATCCATGCATTTTCTCATTTCCTGGTTGTTACTGCTGCTGTGTCATCCTGACTACACAACCGTGTGCAAAGCCAGGCTTCTTTTTCTCTTCATGTGGTTTGGGCTGTTTATTTTAATAAAGGGGTGGCTGTATACAATGGAGAAATAGCTATTATTTTACTGGAGTCATTTATCTTAACATAAAGTTTTGGATAGTCTTCTGCTTTAGCACATACTATGAAGATTTTTGTCTCTGCTCAGAATCCTACTGAGGCTTTATGTGGTACTACCTAAAAAAAAAAAAAAAAAACACTTAGTGCTAGAAACATGTGATTCAAGTAACTATGGGATGTAGACCAGAAACCATAACAATATATACAGAATTCTAGAAAGGAGGAGATGAACACGTGCACAGAGTAGCAAAGCCTTATTTAGCACATAGACTCATCCAGGTAAATGAGTCATGAGCAGGAAAGAAAAATAGGAATTCATAGTCAAAGGAAATTAGTCTTGGAAAGGACCTGGAGTCATCCTAGCTCACTGAGCTGAACTTGCTGATTGGGTGTTTAGTTGTTTGTTTTTTTTTTTAACCTTGGCAACTTCTTAATTTTCTTCTGCTTTGTCCTTATGTCATGAGCAAAATCTTATTTTTATTTCCAGTTTTGATCCTCAAACACAAAGGAGAAATTCAGGGAACTTGCCTTCCCCCCTCGAATAAATGTAAAAGCCTGTTAATGAAAAGTTATATAAGTAATTCAATATAAATAATATATAAAGAAAATATACAGTATAATTAATTTTTTTTAATCCTTTAGCTATGTTCAAAAGCCCAGAGAGCTTTACTTTTATTATCATAAAGTATATGAGTATGCACACAGGTTATATGTGTTTTTTCAATTCTTAATCTTGCTGGCCTACTGGTAGAAAACTCCTTCATGTTGTTTATCACTTTGCTGTTCTGTTTTTCAGTAGTGTGACAGCTGAGCTTTACTTTGTCAATGTAAGCTAGTTTAGGTTTATATATTTGCTATAAAGCATTCCAGTGCCTACTCAAAATCCTTTAAGACCTACCAAAAATGAGATGGCCTGATCTGGATCATCTTTGAGAAACCAGCATGACTCATCACTGCTGTGACTGCTTCTCTTTGAAAAGAAGAGTGAGGGGAGAGATTCTCTAGTTTTTCTGTTAGATTAAATGATGTGCTTCAGAGAGATGTTTGTGGTGATACTTGGTGGTTCTTTAAAGGTCTTTGGTTTTAGACTGGATTGGTATTTGAATGGTAGACTGGTGGGGATGGAAGTGGTGCTGCAAGAAAAATTAATGCTGACCTTTCAGGAGAAGATATTTTATCTGATACAAGAATACCAAAAGTTAACTGTGGTCTTGAATATTGTCTGAATTATATTTTTTCTGATAAAATAGAAAGTTAATATTTGGGAAAGCGGGAACATTGAATCTCCTTTGTCTTAAACACTAACATATCCTACTTCTATAAAGAATTGGCTCACAATTTCTTTGCGGGAGCAAAAGAATGGTGTCTTTAAGTGTGGTAAATAACAAAAATCATGTCTATAAGCAAGCCGAAATAAGAAAAAGTAAACCAAACCAGTAAAAAAAAAAGTTGCAACTAAACTGTCAGAATTTTATTTGGTTAGGGATAAGAAATACTTCAAGGTTTTGAATGGACAATTTTGCGGACGTGCCTTTTTTCACTTTATATTCTGTACACCTGTAAAATGTTATCTAGGTATGGATCCAGAGGCTACTTTATCTGACTGTTCCAGTGTGAATCCATGGTTGGGTTCTGCAGCCTGTGTGATTAACTCCACCTTACTACTGAAATTATTCTTACTTGTTTGCAGAACACCAGCAAATAACTTGTCAGTTATGTAGTGAATAAAGGGGACATGATATCAAGTGGTGGAAGCTCCTTGTGTACCTTCCACTTCACTCATCATCACTTCTTTCCTCTTCAAGTTGCACCTCTACCTCATAAGCCATTTTACAGGAGCACTTGATTTCCTCGAGAAGAATAAAGCTACTTTCATGTGACTTGGAGCAGATTTACAAATGCCATACAAAAGTAGCATAAATATGAATTACTAAGAGTATGAAATCAAACTTGTATTATTGAATGATACTTCAATGCTTGTTAAGCCCTTGTTAAGACAAATTATATTAAATGAAACTGTTAAGCGATGAGATTACTTAGCATGGCCAAAGGTGGTATAAACTACCCCAAGTGTCAGTTTCCAGTTTGTATCTGCTGAACAATAATAAAAATGAAATATCTTAATTGGTACTTCGGGGATTTGCTGAAAATATGCTACAGAGGGATGGACTGAACTGTATTCAAAATAGTAACACAAATATATGTGCTGTCATATTTAAATTTGCAATGGTTAGAGTTGGGGGACTGCTTTTTCCCCCTCCTCTTGGCTTCTCCCTCTGAAACTGTATTTGGATTCCAGTGGGAAGCATGTACTTTATAACGGCAAATACTATTTAGTGTGACTTGACATTTTTTCAGGGAGATAATGTACCCAGGAGTGTCTCCTTCCTGGCCCAATGACTCAGAAAGCTCTGAAAATATACCACAGTGTGGGAAACTTTAGAAGCATTGCAGGAAGAATTGCTGGTGACTAATTCAGTGACAAAACACTGGGCATAATATGCATTTTGTGCATGTTGTTCATCCACACTTTAGCTTATTAGATCCTAACTGTATTTGTGATGGCCATCAGTGTGACTTGGAATTGCTGCCGCCCCTCTTACTATTTGCAACCTTATGGTATAATCCTGATATTTATCCAATATTCATAATCATTCTTTCATAATCTCTATAATATCCTGTCTGTTGTATGTTTTCAAGAATCATGCTGAAACTAACTTTTATCTACTGTAAAATATCTCTATTTTCTTCAAGATAAGAGATTCTTTAAGTTAAATCTGAATAAAAAACCTTCTGTTAGAAGTTCAAGATCCGTTACTTAAAACGGATGAAGAGCAATACCTCCTTTATGCAGAATGTTCCAGTTTCATTTCCATGGAAGACTATCGTTCATGACTGCAAACTGAGGTGTAGGTTTGTATGAAGGGATGTGAAGATTCTCATTTAATCGTTTTGTGCAATTTGCAAATCTGAGAAAAGTAGACAAACTGATACAGTGGTAAGTTGAGATCATCTTGTCTAGTGAAGTAGCGCCCTGCTGTCTTGAAATATGAGTTAAGCTTCATCTACCTGGCCAAGTTAACCTTTTGGGGATTTATGCTTATTGTAGATAGGTTGATAAAGATGATAATTCTAGCCTGTGCCTTTTATTTTTGGAGGTCCCGATAGAAAACACTTTCTCTTGTTATGCACCGTAATGTCAGCATCCAGCTGTATTTTATCTTTATTTCAGTGTTTCTGAGAAACTTAAATTTGACTTGAATTGTCTTAGGTTCCAGCTGTTGAACAGACTATTGGAAATAGGGATCTTGCAAACAATTGAAAGACAGAGTAATACACATGTGAAGAAAAAGAGGAAGAATAATAATTATAGTGAATTTATTTATTGAAATAATGTCTGGAATGTAGTTCTGTGATCACCAGTGAAATAATTTTGGGATAGAATTTGCAGACTCTGTATGTTAGGAAAAGGTCTAGAAATGATGAACTGAGTCTTCTCCATCTTGGAATAAGAAATTCTACATTGAGACTATACCTGTCTTGAGTGTCTTTCAAGAAACCAGAATTTTAGCCTTAAGCAGTAACTCTTACCCTCTGAATGTGTTAGCTGAAAGCTTACAGGAAATCCTGGAGTTCTGGTAGAATCAAAGTAGTTAAGAGGGAGGTTCTGAGAAGATATGCAAATAGATGGTTAACTATCATCTAAAATAATAAAGCGTTACTTTAGATGCATAAAAGCATGATGGATTTGGAATTAACTTCACTCTTCCTGTGCTGTTTTAAGCCTTTTGACAAAAGCAATCTGTAACAAGTGGACAATGAGACATATTTCATAATAAGAAAAACATCTGTCTTGAAGAAATAAAGTTGCCCAGGTAGATGTCTAGTACAGGCAGCAATTCTTTATTTGACTGTAGAGCTGAAGAACCTGTTCAGGTTCCTAAATCTGCTAGAGCCATCTCCTGACCTTGGATAATGCTTGCTCTGTTAGCTCCTTAATAGCAGCAGTTGTTAGTGATTTCTGGAAGAGGCCTGTGAGGCTGGAGGAATAGCCATTTATTTTGTCTGACCAAGTTTGTTTAGAAAAATAATTGAAAAATCCTGTGTTAGACTAGTAGAAGATCCTTTTTAAAAAACAATATTCATTTCACAATTCTAAATGTCACTGTGAGGAGCAACACTTGGACCTGTACAGTGAGTTAGCTCAGGGTTAGAGCTCCTGTTTGACTATGTAATTGAAAAGTATTATGGAAAAAAAATTCAAAGGAGGTTAAGAAAAAACAAGGACTGTCTTTACTACTCTTTCCTTTTTTCCACTGCCTATCAGTGGTGTTGCCAGACAGACCATAGACAAACATTTAAGTATCTAATTAAAAATGAGTAAATATCATCAAGAAAAACTTGCAAGAGGCAAATAATGTCAACTGACAAAAAAAAAAAGCTTGTTCTGTTATAAATAATGTGTTAGAACTGAAAACACATACATATGGGGACTAAGGAACAGGTCATGCATCAGGTGATCCCTCAGAGGTGTCCTGATGCTAATGAAATGTAGTTCTCACTGCTCCTGCCATTAGAGACCAAACCCTGTAGTAAATGTCTTTGGCCAGTCTCCAGGAGTATTTCTAGTAGCTGTAGGGAGTTCAGCCTCAGTTTGTGGTGGCTTCACCATAACTCACTGCAAAATGATGAGTTTGTATCTCCTATTCTTTCGTTTGCACTTCTGAGGTGCTTGGAAAATACTGTTATGTTAGAAGCTGGAAAAGTGTAATAGAGGAGACTCAAAAGTTACCATGCTTCACGGTGTGGTGGCAGAACAAACCCAAGTGGTTTGGTAACTGTGTTTCAATATAACATGGGAAGGGTTTGGCCTGTGCTAATATTTGATCAATGTTGAGAATATGTATTGCAACTCCCAGATAAGTTGCCCTGCCATCACTAGAATGGCAGTAGTCCAGTAAAAGGAGGAAGTAGCAGCAACCTTCAAAATACAGAAATAATAGTAAAAGGTGAAGATGTGTTTAGTAAAAGAAATGTCTGTGTTGATACTTCAAACTATATGGCATTGACCTAACTTGGATTTTCCTACAGTCTATGGTAAAAGGTAACGGAATTGAGCCAAAGCTGAATCCTTTGAGATGTCCTACTTCTGTAGAAATTTCAAGTATTTTTTTAATTACTGCTCTTCATTTTTGTGCCCAATCCTGATTTTATAATCCCCCTTTAGCAGAAGGCATGGTCTTAGTGTGGTTAGGAACCCAAATGTGCCAGTCCTAAAGGCAAAAGAAGAAATCACCTAACAATGACATAATAGATTTGTCCCTCTTACAGTCCTACCTCTTGCTCTCCTGACGTAGGAGAGAAGAGGGAGTTTGGGCATTTAGAGGGCAGAAGCCTCCCTAGTCTATCTGGTAGATCCATTCCTGAAGTGGCAGGAAACAGCTTTTGCTCTATGGCACCTGATAAAGCTTCACAGATTTTATAATGTATTTTTTTATTATTAAAAAGCTCTAAAACACTGTCAAGGTTTCTATGGTGGAATCGCAGAACTGCTATGTTCAAATTTCAGTGCACGCATCATAAAAGTATTAGTGTTAACCTTTCAGTTAAAGATTGCTTTTTCCTTAGAGGCAACCTTATTTTCTTGAAGGTAATAGGATGCTGGCAATAAACATATGCCATTTCAGTATTAGAGTGGTCATTAAAATATACAATGCCTTTATGTTTTTTTTTTTTAAGAACTATGATAACCATAGTAAGTAAAACAGATACTTTACTTTTCTCTAAGAAGAAAATCAGTTCCTGTAGTTGAGGGGGCCACTTGTTTCCAGGAATTTGTGCAGGTGTTTTACTTTGGCAAAAGCTTTATATACATTTGTTGCCCTCAACATATTTGACTGGTGGTTTGAATGTCTTTTAAGGGCTTGAGAAAGGGTTCTAGGATGTATTAAAAGAAAAAAAAAAAGTAGGGAGGAGAAAAGATGTCTAAAGTTCACAGTGATAACAGCTATTATTCAGACCTGTTAGATGCCAATTCTGAGTTTTGGCTAGTGTGCATTAACCATATTTATGTATTCGTATGCATGCACACATATGTAAACAAATCATAAGTTGCCTGGATAATGGAATGGTATTGACTTTGATGCCCGCACATCTAAGCGGGCCTGCCTTTCTGTGTTTTTACTGTTATTTCATTAAACAGTGTGACTGAAATTTAAAAGCGCCCAACAACCACCACCACCACTGCCCTTCCACCAACAAAAGCTTTCTTCCAGAAATGCTTTGAAACTGCCTAAGTATTTCCTTCTGAATACAAATCCAATGCATCTTCTGATTAGTGTTATAAACTTAAACCGAAAGCATTTATTATGCATAAGAGATATTTTAACAGAGTTAATTTTAATAGAGTGCATGGGATACTAGTTTGAGTTCTACAGAGAGAAGTGTGAAATACTGACTGTTTGGGTAAAATGAACTGAATATATGTAAGAAGAAAATTAGTGGGTATTTTTAAAAAACATTTGAATGAGTATATATGGAAAGAAAGGATCCAAAAGAGTTAAAATACCACTCTAGGCTCCTCAGTATGAATTACATAACTTAAGAATACTGGGAAGCGGCAACATTTTTCATGGGAAGTTATTAATAATAAACTTTTTGTATGAAGCAGATACTGGGGAAAATGTTAGAAGCAATTTAAAATAACATGAATTATGCTTCCGTATTTCATCCCAAAGTATTTCTTTGGGAACTGCTTTGATCTTTTTGTGTTTCATTGTGTCTATTTGCAAAATGGAAATTAGGCTGCCCTATTTCAGAATCATCACCAGGTACGGAAAGGTGTGGAACTTGCCAGTGTCTTGTAGAAATTTACTTTTTAAAAGTGAGTTAAAAAAAAAAAAGGGGGGGGGAGGGGGGGAAGATGGAGGAAAAGAATTCAAGACCATCTAGCACAATAAGCATTTATTGCATATTGTTTGCATTACAAGAGATTAGAAATATAAATAATTCAGAATTCTTCTGTTAAAACCATATCAATAGTTGCACATTTTTAAGACCTTGACAGACATACCAGTGGTAACGGAAGCCTATATAATATGTAACCAACATTAGCAAAACCACAAAATAGCTTTTGTTTAAAATATCTGGAAAGGAATCCTGCAATAATTAAGTGGCACTATTCATCAACATTGTCAAAGACCCAGTCAAACTCAAGAGCTTGTTCTGTAAATGTTGATCTGACTTTGAAGCTTCAATTAAAATAGTAGGAATGATTGGTCATAATGAAATTAATAATTGCAATGTAATGTCATGGTCATGTCAAGAACTGTGCAGTTAACCAATGGGAGACACAAATAATGTGCTCTTTGGCAGACATAAAATGTTAGTTATTTGTTATTGGAATTCAGTCAAAAAAAAGTTTTTTCTGAGGAGATCCTCAAAATTTAAAACCACTTTGATTTTTATTTAAATCATTAATATATCTGTTTAATTCTGAAATATATATTTTTAGCAAAATGTTTGTTAAAAGTTTTCTTTAAAAAAACCAAATTTTCTTAAACACAAAACCAGATCTTTTAGAGAATTTTGTTTTCTGCTGCATTAAAAACTACAAGAAAAGTTGTTGATGTACTTATTTTTAGACTGAATGTACTTTCCTTTCTCTTGCTACTATTCAGACCCTTCTTGGGAGGCCTGTTTTTCATTTGCATTGCTATATGAGGAAAAAGCTTGTGTCATAAATGCCAGTGTGCTTTTAAGTTAATGCAGACTCATAAGGATGTTCTTCTTTCCTTCCTTCCTATCTATCTCTATCTCCAGTTTCTTACTGGGTATGTGCAGTTTTGAAGGGTTTCTCTTCAGTCAGCTTCCAATTAATAAGCAAGCAATTATTTTGAAAACCCCTGTTGCTATTGCTGCAGCAAAAGGGTGTTTAAATTTATCCCCATTAAGTGCATTTTTCTCATAAAAGACAGAAGCCCCTCCCAGTGTACAAATAGGTGCTGAGCAATAGCAGGTGATGTTTCTCCATAGGCTTTTATGAGCTCTTTCATTTTTGATGTAATATACAGTTTTGGTGCTGCAAGTTAAATTAAATGCTGGTAGACTGAGTTTATTTTATCCCTCTTTAAGTCAATTTATTATTTTGGCAGTGGACCAGTTTTGGCACTCTTGGAGACCTGACTCTAGGTTTATTCAGTCGTAATCTCCCCTCACACCCATACATTTCTTTATGCTCTTCAAAGTTTGTATTTTAATATTCTGAATAATTTCTGTGGTTATTCAAACCTGGGTTTCTCTGAAGACAGCATTAATAAAAGTTTCTAGCTCTGATTGCAGTTTCAGCACTATTTCACTTATTCAGGGAAAAAAAAGCTAATTTTGAACTGCTCTTGTTACTTGGTGTGTATTTGTAATGACCAATTGAAGAAACAGACTGAACCATTTCTAAATCCTTGAGATAACTTTATTCCTTAGTAGTCAGCATACCAGTTATTTTAGTCTGATAATTCTGTTTTCTATATGTCAGTTGCTATGCTGTGGCACCTCAGTTTTCATCTTTGATCTAGTTTTCATCTGTGCTCTTTCAGTCTAAGCAGTCTAAAACTTCCTAGTTATTACTGGTTAACTAGAAAATTACGAAGAAAGATTTTCTGGACTCTGCAATTTAAGATACAAGGGAAATGGAGAGAACACAGCTATCCAGTAATGACATCTGAGAAATAAAAGACGCTTAGTACTTTCAAACCTCCTTGGACACTTAGCATGCCCCTTGAGTAAGTTGCAGGTTTGGCACAGAAATAAACTTTATGCTAGTTTGGTTCTTTTGCCAGAATTCTCTGTATGGTAATGCTCTGCATTAGAATAAGTGTTGAGAGATACACAAAAGACTTTTAAAAATTAGGTAAAAAAAGGAATTGTTGCAATCTGAGTGCCTGGCAGAAGATGCTATAAAAAGTCCTGAATATATCTCCTGCTGTAGTTATTTTATATAACACACAAAAAATTTCTAAAGACTATCAGATTGGACTGAGTTACACTTTTTCTGGCTTGTTGGTTGATGTATCCAGGTGGCAGAGGCTGACCTATTTTTATATGCTGGATGAACACTATGCTCAAACTGGAAAAAAGATTGTTTCACATCATAGGTCATTCTGATGTCTTCCACACAACTTGTGTGTCTTTTGTGAAGTTGTGAAATCTCCAGTCAAATGCCTCACTTCAATTTTCTTTTAAATACAGCATCTCATTTATTTTGGGGTACATAGATTACTAGAGAAACTCTTGCAGAAACATCTTTGTTTCTGTAAGTCTTCTGCAACAGGTTTTACTATTAGCTGCCGTGTACTTTAAGATATCTTGCCAATATTGGCATGACATATTACTTTATGCTCTCACTCCCTGCTTTTCTTTGGCCATACGGCTTCTAGACCAGGTTTGAGTGGCAAGTTATAGAGGGTTACCTCATACAGAGATGTGATTCGAAGTTAGAGGCTTAAATACACCTTAGCCATGAATTACAGTAAAATTATAGTTGTGTTTCAGTAAGTCATGCCATAACAGTCCAGACATAAATTATTAGTAAAATGTAGTGTTCTTGTCAGGAAGATGGGAGGGTGGAGGGGAAGAGACAAAAATACAGCTGCCGCATTGGCCCTGCAAGAGGTAAATTACTGAAAGGGAAAGGGTAACAAATGGGATGGAAGAAAATTCTAAGCAGACCAGAATAGAATGAAGTAGGGGGATTTTTAGAGAAAGGCCCTTTTTCAATTGATGGAAAAACCCCAGCAAATCTAGAGTTCTTTGTTTGGCTTCCTACATGTAGATAAAAGGCTGGGTTAAAAGCTGGGAAGGGCTATTTCAGTGGAATATAACAACATGAGTCCTGGTTACTTAAAACATTTCTCACCTTGGGCTGTATGGTTATTTGGAGAATTTTCTGCTATTCTGAGTTGCAAAGAGCACAATGAAGAGAAACTTAGTATAGCTTAAAAAATTCTTTATGTTTACAGAACTTCAGGATTGTTGACTGAGAGGAAGTTTGACTTAGTAAGTTAATATATTACTGACCTCTTTAGTACCTAACAGTAGAAACTACCATTGCAAGATTTCTTCCTTTATACTGTGTATCTGTGTAAACTCAGATTTTAATTGGCAGCAGTTGTTAGGATTTCCAGTTCTTTATTGACCTAATACTGAAAACAAAACTTCTAAGAAAAAGAATGAAATCCTCATCAGCTTTCACATTTCAAGAGTATTTGTTTCTCAACTTTTAACCACAATGAACACTTTTAATACGTATCATTACCATACCATATAGTTTCTTATACATTGTCCTGTCTGTAAACAGCAGCTCCATCAACTAGTTATTAACTACTGTTTTTTCTGAGGAAACCTTTTTGCTTAGCATTTACAAGTTACATACCTCACTTGTCAATGTCTTGATGGAAGAAAAGGTTTCTTAAATTAGTAAGCATCTCCTATTTAATCACTTTTGGTAAGGAGAAAAATCTAACCTGGATTTGTACTATGTCTGTACAGCTGATGTTTGGTATTTTTCTTCCTTGTCGTCTTCCTCTGGAAACAAGAGATGGCTGTGGAAGGTACTGCTGATAAGATGTCATGCATGTTTAATGTGTAACAAAAGTACTCTGAAAAACTAAAGGATTTAGGAAATGCTTAAAGATATATAGGTTGTCTGAGGGACAGCCTTCAGTGTGAGAAGATAAAACACGTTGGTAGTTGGAAATACAGCATGGTGTAGTATACCCAGTCATCTTGTAACTAGGCAGGTGGAGATTAGCTCAAAATAAAAAAGGGAAAAAGCCATAATTCTTCCTCTCCAAATTAAAAGCTCTGTTGAGTGTTCAGAGAAAGACGGAGAAAGGATGCTTACAGATTTCAGAGGTGAGAGTAAAACCAGCATGGTATAACCATGGCAGGGGTGCAGCAGGGTTTGTGGCTTGTGCCTTGTGTGAGCTGTGGGCGCGGGGGGTTGGATGACAACCAGCACCTGGGGTTTGGTGCTCTGTTTCCTCTTCTTGTTCTCTCCCAGCTCCTCCAATTAAATGAACCTTGGGAGGGCAGGGTGGACTTAACCTTGTCATCAAATACAATGATGGTCTTACTAAGAAAAGAGGGGTCTCTAGTGTTGGTTACAAGCTGTATGCTAATTTATAAAACTGCTCTAACTTAAAGTTTTCTTAGGTGTAGATTTCACAGGAATGGGTAATAGCTTGAAAGGTGGTTTTCTGCTACCACTAGATTTCACCTTAAATCCATAAAAGTGATGGATACTGATTTCAGAGGGAGACCTATACATACCCAAGGCCAGAAGTTTAGCAAGTACGGTAATTGGCTGAAATGTTCAGTTCCTCGCTAGTGCTTATTCTTTTGTTATCATTATTGACCGAAACTATTTGTCAAAGCCTTAGTTATTGACTAAGCTATCATTCCTCACCTGCGTAATTCCACTGAATTTAACTGAAACAGGAAACTTCGTATCAAAATGTTGTATCCTACAGCAAAGGCTAATTTTGTATAAGATGCTTGACATACTAGAAAAAAACAGGCTATAGTCAATAAAAAAAATTTTAGGTTCATGTTAAACGTAAAGTATTTTGTTCTGTTAAGTGTATGCATCAAAATTGTTACTTTTATTATATAGCATGTTCTGTAACCCTTTTGAGAAAAGGTGTAATATCTTCCCACTTTGGGCACTTAAGATCAATTATATTGGTTCTTACTGTTGGCCTTTCTTTTTCTCCTGTAAATAATAGTCTGTTTTCCTCTCCTGTGTAGTTAGTTCCCAGCAGTTAGAAGGAATCTTTCTCTGTCCCCTTGTATTAATACATCTCTTAAAGACTGTAAATAGGCTTTTCAGATTATGCTTAGAGACAAAGTATATCAGACATAACTATTTTTCTTTTGCTGTTCCTTGAGAATGCTGCTTATTTCCAGTTGGAATAGCTGTAAAAGGATTCCTGACAAGTTGGTTTATCATGCAGTATTTCATCCTTTACTTTGAGAGAACTACTTTAAGATTCAAACCACTCCACAGGGTATTTCACATGTCTAAATAAATGATGTGGACTGTTGGGCTGCATAGCTTTCATGCTGCTCAGAGATGTAAATTCTGCTCTGAATTTTTCCTTATTTGTTTCATCTCAGTTTATTCTTCACTAGTAGCTTGAAGACTGAAACTTGTATGAACCACTTTTTTTTTTCTTTCTTCCTTAACACTTGGTCAGTTACCAATTGAGTGGATAGAGGCTGACAGGTTTTTTTGGTGGCATCTTCTGTTTTTTCTATATTGTATTTGTATTCCTTTTTGTGATACAACAAAACTGTTAAGAATGTGAAAGATCTGGGATAAAAGGCCTAATTTTGATTTAAGATGAGTGAAAAGTTCTGTTGGTTCTGTTGAAGGAGGGATTTTGGCCTGGCTTGACCTATAATCAGACAGTACTGGATGAGGTAATATTTAATTTTTCATCCCTTCCCTTATTTAAAATAAATAAATAAAACAGCAAAATATTCAGAATTATTAGGTCACTAGTAAATACTAAATTCCTGCTGAAACCATTTGGTAGTGGTTTTTCCAAGCATTCTAGCTGCTCAGGGAAGATCATGTCTAGATGTGCTGTATATACCAGCTCCTGCAGCTGATGGCGTATTTCTGCTTCCAGCAGTGCTTTTGATAGCTCTAGAGAGAGCAGTACAAAAAGTATTTCTCACTCTAGGCCACAGAGCAGGAAGGAGTACAAGGAATAGCCTGCGTGTCTGGTGTTTTGATAGGCATAGATCTTCCTTGAGGATTTATTAAAATATTTATTAAAAGGAGAGAAATATAGAGAGAAAAGTTTTAAACAGTTTTATTATCCCAAATCATATAGCAAAATGTTAAATGGTGAAAGTTTTTTAGTTGTTCGCTCTTTGTTTTAACTATCTTAAAATAACTTGGTATTTACTCTGTGGCTGAGAATAGATGCCAATTATATAAGCTGTCTGCGAGCTCTGCCGACAGTGGTCACAGACAGTAGATTATGTCATGAGCCTGCTCTAGCAATAAATATCACTGTCTTGGTTTTATGGCACCATAGTACAGATCTCTTGATGCTCAATTGCTGCCTCCCTATTCTCTTCTTTCCCTCATATCTCTCTTTTTGTATCTCTTTGTATACTGCAGAACAAGCTGCTTGGGGGATGCAGAAGGTGTGATACCATACACTCATGACTTCACCTTTTCAGTGTGGGTTGTGGTTAAAGATACTGGAAAGAAAACCAAGAGGTCATTTTCAGCTCACTTCTGAATTTTAGGCTTCATGACCCGCACGAGCGGTATTACGTGATATGCACACTAGTTGGGGAAAAAGTGGAGTTGCTCCAGTTTTGATCCATCAGGTGTGTCTGTGTGTGGAAATTGTCCCACAGAGAAACAGACAAAAATATTTACTTTGTTCCAGCTTTGTTGTCAAGTTTATTTTATGGCTGTGACTTTCAAGAAGGAAAACACTGTTATTGAACCATGTTTGGTCTATGAAGAATTTACAAGTGAATTACAATTTACAGCTTGGCTTTGGGAAGATAGTCATGGACATGATACCGCGTGTTGCGCAAGACCTTCATACACAAATTTGAACTTGGGCTTATGGTTGCAAGAAGCAGCAGTTTTGCTTCCTGTTTAGAGTTAGTAATTTAATTTGTTTATAAATGTAAACTACACAATCATTGTACTGTAAACAAAACTTGCAGAAGGACGGCTTCTAGGTTTACCCCTAGTCCTTTAGTAGAAAAAAAAAATGCTTTTGCAGATAATTGCAAAGGAAAATATTTCTTATTCAAGAAAAGTTGAATCTGTTTTTTTCATCTGATCTATGAGTAGTTGTCTGTCTTTCATGCAGTACATTTTTAGTTGTATGATTTCTGTGGTTCTCAGATCATAAATGTTAAAACCTATGTCTCAGAATTATTGAAAAGATGACAAATGGTCAGAAGCAGTGGTGACGGCTAGCAGACAATATTTGAAAAGGTTGTAACTGTTAGTGTCATATAGTTGGGTTTTTTCCACTTTTTCTGATGTTGACAAGATTATAAAAATACTTCCTCTTTCATATTTCTGTTTGTGGACATGATCCTTAAGGTGTTTAATTGTTACAAATACAGAAGTGTAAGCATGTTTCATGGTAATGAACAGTTAAGTAGACAGTACGAGATGTTGGTTAGAACTAATTTGCCATGACTTTTCCCTCAAAAGCTTAAAATATTTCATGATGAGGGGGAAAGCAAGCATTGCAGGTCTTCATATTTATAATAAACTGTACTTTCTAACAGTGATAACACATTCCAAACAACCTTGGATTACTGTTTCTAGTCATCAAGCAACTCTTCAGAGCAAATTAGTTTTTTCTGTACAGTATTTGTGTGTGTGTAGATATACACGCTTATATAAGTGTACATTGCTGTTCTACATATGAAGTGAAATTCACAATTCAGAGTCTCAACTTAGACAAAAGACATGTGCAATTCAGCAAACCATTGCCCATGACTGCTGAAGATTGTAGCCGTGTGACAGCATTGGCAGTTAAGGGTTGGAGACAGGTGATTTGTCCCAGTTTCAAGGAAGGCAAGCAGAATTTAGGAGCAAACGCGTTTTCTCCTTGCAGGAACAGGTGGAATTTTTGTATTGTTAAATGGTAAGCGTAGCAGAAGTGGCTTTGTATTTGTACTGAATTTAGTTTGTTCTTTGCAGATATGTGCCAGCCCCTTGATAGCTTTTAACGTGGGTAAACAGTGATTTTGTACAACTGAAGAGGAGGCACAAAGCCATAGCTTAGTTTATCCCAAATTTTGAGAGCACTGGGAAACTTGTCTGCATGTTTATTAATGTATAATTGTACTTTGACAAGACCCACAAGGTAAGAGTTCTGTATGTTAGGTCATGTGTTCCGCACTGACCACCAGCTGCGCTGCCAAAGCTGCTGTACTGCTGGGCTTTAGCAACGGAGGCTTCTCTGGCACGTCATGTTAGGGACTCTGCTTTCTCACATCGCTCATCAATGTTGGTTTTAGTGGCCAGAGGTCTGTAATACAGGTCTTGCAGTTGTCTCTGCAATGTGTCCCAGGCCTCTCTTACACTGAGCTAGTTAAGTACTTTGGAGTTTTTTCTCTTTCTCTCCTGTTTAGCCACTACATTAACCCAGTGCTTTCCACTGCTCAGTGCCATGGGAGTATTTGCCCTGATTTCTGTTCAAGATACCTGGTATTTCTAGTTGGCTAGGCTGATGCTTCTGACTTTCTTTGGAAATGAAGGGAGCGGATCATGAGAAGGAGGGAAAGGCAGGACACTTACTATAGTGGTGCCAGCCAAGAGACCAATAAATCTTGTTTCTTCAGCATAATATAGCATTAACTTCAAACTTTTGGAGGATAGTAAAGTTTTTAAGTAGAGATGGAATCATATGCTAATGATATCAAGTGTAGTTATATCTTCTGCTTCCATACTGTTGGATGGCTACTTTAAAAATGTAGAGTGCTAGATATGCTGAAATACTACATTCTGCCACTTTTAGAAAATGAGATTTCTGATTCTGTTTTGTATATAGTGGTTTCTGTGTTCCACAAAGATACCACCTACAGAAATAGATACATGGTAGAAAACCTGAAGTTTTACCAGGTTTGGAGCAATATTAGGGTCATACTGTGGCCTTGATGCCTGCATAGGTCTCGCCTATGAGTGAGAACTGGCTTGCAGACCAAGGCAGGGCATAAGTGGCTTAATACATAGGTTTTAAAAGTGCTGCAGTGTCAGCAACGCACGAGGGATTTTGTGTGCAGTGAATGCAGAACGTATCTTCAGACTAAAGAGGCGGGCACGAGCAGGTAAGCTGCTTGTCTGTGGCAAACAGAGCAGAGCTGCTGCTGAGGCTCCAGGAGGTGGGTACTCTGCAGTGCTGTGTTTCCCTGCCTGTAGAATGACTAAAGATGAGAATGGATAGATCTCTGCTGGCACCATCTGTGATTCACAGCCATTTCATGGCATGCTCGTTGCAATGTGGGAGTATACTCAAGCTGGCAATTTTCTGTGTAAAAGGGGCTGCAACATGAGGGCTAATGCAGAACTTTGAGTCACTTCAGCTGCATAACAACAAATGGCATACATAATTATTAGTTGTATCAGAAGAGAGTGGCTTCTGCCTTATTCTCTGACTACATTCTATTAGATTATGCATCTTGAATGTTTTTACTTGTCTAGGATGAATGGCAGAATTTTATTAGTTTAGAATATTGGTAGGGGATTTTTAGCTGAAAGTATCCCTCTGGATTTAACCCAATTTCCTTCTGTATACTTTCTCTTCCAATTTGTGAACACTCGGTGCTCTTGGCATTATGACAGACTTCAGGTGAGAAGCTCTTTGAAGTCTTCAGCACTGTACCGGTGGTGGCCGACCTGAGTCTGTGGTGGTGTTTACCATCTTTAATTTCCAGTGGTGCCCAAAATACCTGATCAGCGGATAGGTGATTCACTATTAGTAAGTCCCCTCTCAGCCTTATATGCAAATTTCTCTCTTCACAGGATTGCTAATAACATAGCTTTGTGTCAGCAAAATGGGCCATCATAATTCAGAAAAAGAACATGCTTATTTTCTCCATTTGCTGTGCATATGAAATGAATGGTAAGATGCAATATAGATGGAGAATTCCCAGTGCCGTTCTGTCAGGGTTTGTTAATTTTATTTACTTGTTTTGAGGGATAGTCATTCCTCTTGTTTATTCGGAGCTGACCTCTCTGTTACAACAAATCTCCCAGTTTGACTGTGGGATGATCTGGGAGATGTTTGGAACTATGAAGTCTCTGGACTGCTGAGTCCTTGCCAGGGGCACTCTCATCCCAGAAGCAGCACCTAGTGACACCAAGCCTCTCACTTGGTCTTGCAGCTAGGCAGGAGGCACATGCCTCCTGAATTCTTAAAACCTTGGGTTGTCAGTGCCCCAAGGTAAGGTCCAACACCACACTTGAACTGATTTCACTATCACTGGGAAACATTGGTAGCGTGCTTTGCGTGCTGGCTTCACTTAGGTCACTCTTGGTCTGAGACAGGCTTAAAGGTAAAAATATACTCTTGCTTTAGTAAAGCAAAAGACTTAATTTGCAAAGTTTCATGCAAGGTGTGTGAAGTAGAAATCAGAACTGCAGTAAAATGCAGCCTAGTGCTATACTTCATCTCAGATAGTTTTTGTAACTGTCTGTTAAGATTCTTGGAAACTGTTAGCGACCTGACAGCAAAATGCTACTTCTGAGAACTAAATCTTAAAATCAGATCAGAAAGAAACATGTTTTGATTCTTTTACTTTATAAATTATTTTAAAAGTTGATTAAGGTGTTTGAAGTAATTTATCTATCTTATACGTAGCTATAGATTGTACTTTCTTGCTATTCAACATACAGTTATTGCTTTGAGTTATTTCAGAGACTGCACGTAGCTCATTAATACCCATAAGTTTATTACTTAGAGCCACTTCATCGAAACTACTCACAGCTTATTGATACACAGCTTCATGGAATCACGTTTGGACAAGAACTGTCCTGTTGAACTAGCCAGCAAACAAATAATTTTGTTTAAGCCATCAATGAGAAATCAGCTAAGGACTTCTGAGTTCCTGAGGTATGAGTAATGTACAAGTGGTCTTGTATATATGGAGGAGAATAGTTTGTAACTTCTCTGTTGAAAAGCTCAGTGCCTGATAACAGGTATCGAAATCTACCAAGTAATAATTTTAGAACTAGCATTTACAATTTCAGAGACTTTTTTATGGTATATGCGTAAAATGCATATGAAAGGATTGAACTGATAAGCTACTAAACATTTTGATCTTTTTGTCCTGAATATTGAAGAATAATTTCCTTTTTACTCAATGTGAGATATGCTGGTACCAAAAAAAAGTGATGAAGCTATACAACCCACACCAAAGCTGGATGACTTTGAATAAAAAGCTTCTGGCAGTGATAATGGTCTTAACTTTAGTGGAGGGCTGCTTCCCCTAGATAGTAATTCAGACAGTTATTTCTGTCACAGCTAGCTGAATGGCGATATAATTTTCAGTGAAACTATTGTAATTCAAACAAGTCTGTGTATTGAAGAATGCAAGATGAAAAATGCATATCTGTTTTTGACATAAGGTCAAATAAAAGATGACAAAAACACAAGGAGAGAGGAATACCTCAGAAGATAGTAGGAATTATAGAAAATGTAACGAGCTGAGATGGTTTTAGTTCTTTCCACCTAATGTAAGCACTAACTGTTATGTTAAAAGAAGTATGTAGTGCATTTTCCTAAAAATTGTAACACATGATTTGGAGTAAAGATGCCTCTTTTTCTGAGATTGTGAAGCTACATTTCTTTGAGTTGAAAGTTCTATTCAAAAAGTACTTTGAAAATATTTTTTCACTATCTTCCTCTATGGCTGTTTTATTAACAAGCAATTAGTATCCCTGTTTCATAAATTCCAGTCAATTGAAACTCAATGCCTATGTTAAAGAATTTTTTTTGAGAAATTGGACTGAATTTATTTGTCTTTCTGCTGGTTTTCCCATTACTTCATTACACAGCATCTGTGGCATTTTTATTATTATCTTGTTTGGGGAAAATTAACTGCTGTAAAGTTAATTCTGGTCCCTCTCCTCTCTTATGTGGTCTGCATATTGCACAGAGTCAGGTCAGGCTTTATTTTTATCCAGCTTTCTGAACTAGTTCACTCATCTGTTCTTGATTTATCCTTAAAATGGCAGTGTTCTGTTCCCACCTACCCCAAATAGATTTGTGAATACTTAATTGCCTTTGACCTAATATATAGCATCCCTTTGAGAAGTATGCTACATAAAGCTAAAGGTTCTATAGCCTACAGTGAAATGAAAAAAGTTTCAGGTTTTTTTTTGTTTTAAATTCAAGTGTGACTCCAGTAAGTGAAATTCAGTGCCATGAGCAGCCGAGCCTTCTGGCCAAGGTAAATACCAGAAAACAAAGTGTGTGCATAAAATAATTCACCAAATCGATCCTTAGGCACACAAATGTGCCCTGACTTCTGAGAGAATCGCCTTCCTTGAAGCATGAGTGTCATAGTGATGTACGCTTTATGATGGCAAAGGAGAGGAGCTACGCTTATTTCTCTGATTACTCACAAAGGCCTTTTTGGGCAGAAAAGTGTGATAAAAGAGAGAGAGAGAAGACCATGCCTGCTGGGAGATGAGATTTTTTTTTTTCTGGAGCCCTCCATTCAGTTGGAGGAATGCATGAAGTTGGCCTGACTTAAAAACCTTTAAATCACTCTGATAGTACCCTTGCTACTACATATGCAATTAGGAGGCTGCTGATATCAAGCTCGGTCTTATTTTTCAGACATCTTTGTAGAGGCCGGTGGGGAAGTCTTATTTTTAATGCTGCAGTGGTTGGTACCTATATTAGTCTTGCAAAATTACTTTTCCATGTGATTGAGTAACACAGAAAACTGTTCATGGTTTCCTTCTGTCTCTTCCTCTATTTCTCTGATGACGATAATGTAGGCACATTATGTGCATAGTGAATTTTAAGCAGTGCCTGAATGTGAAAGATTTTGGAACTGAAACAGTTGGGGACAGGAGCACACGTTACTGTTCCCTTGCAAGTGTTCTTGGAATAACTGTCAAGGACAAAGCACAGCTCCTTCTGGTGTCTGGCTTCTGTGGGGAAGATTTCATTTCAAGCATTCAAGAGTATGCTGCTTTAGTGAACAGTTCAGATTTTCCTGATGGCATTATCATTTGGTATGCATAAGTGGGATGTTTTAAGTGGGATCACTGTTAAGTTTCCTTGCTGGCTCATGACCGGTTGTTGCTAAGAGATGTTCACACGTATTTGCTGTGTGAGGGAGTTCATCTCTGTTATGTAGATTTTGATAGCACGATCCAGAAAATATGAATATGCTAATGATTGAGCAGTACAGAGTGGGGAAAAAACATGAAGCTAAAAGCTCTGGATTTTTTTTTTTAAATAAGCTTTATAATAATTTTTGTGTTGTAATTGCAGCCATTTTCTCAAACATTTCTCTGGTCTTCTGAAGCAGAGCACTCATTCCAAAGAATGAGTGAGGTGATGCCACACAAACGAGAAATCATTACTACATGAGAAGATGGCATCCAGAATGGCTGGTATTGTGACCTTTCAGCACTAGTGTGAACAGGCCCTCACAACACGTAATACTTCCAGGAATGGTGATTACCTATGTATTTTGATAGAAATTGTTGAATATTTGCAGTGAGGGTAGGGTAAGGGTAGGGTTTCTCTTATCTAGGGCACTATGTTTATCAATGGTAAAATCCATCTGAAACCCCCACTACTTCCGTGAGCATTGTGTATTGATTTCCAGGTTACTATGTTTCTTATCAGTGGGTAGCGTTGCATGGTACTAATATCTAACTGGAGAAAAATTAAGGATTATTAGGGGGAGGAAAAAAAAAGGCGCTTAGAAACTGGCATTTTAATGGAGTTTGAAATAGAAAATGGATAAATAATATAGTGGTATCCTTCTTTCCAAGGTTTTCACTGGAAAACCAAAAAAGCTAAAGCTGTGATGGTGTTTTAAAGGGGTAGAATACGTTTACTTTTCTAACTTTAGACCTATGCAGTGAACGTCATGCTGCTGACATGAATTTCAACAGGGATTTCTGTATCCCTGTAAACAAATAGTATTTTCCCATGTTCCTCAATTCAAAGATGAGTTGAAATGGTTTATTTGAATTGGAACTACCCTTCCTGGGGAAAAAAAAATATATATATATATAGTGGTAATAGTGATAATTCTTCATGGTAATAATTTTTTCATAATGAATAATGATTTCACTTCTGATTGAGGTATGTAAATATTGGTGTACAGAGAGTTAAAAAGAAGGTTGCCCAACATTGACCTTGTCTGATTTATGCCTACCCTTTTTTCTAGCGTTTCTTGTAAGTCATCAAAATACATTTTCGCTTCTCCTTTTCACTCAGAAATGCTTTCATGCTGTTTTTATCCATATAAAAGCATTCAATTCCAGCAGTCTTGCAAAGTACTATGTTTTGTCTGTTAGTTTCAGGTAGAGAAAACAACTTTTTCATTGAAGAAGCAGTTTTTGGTTTCAAGCATGTAAGAAGTCATCACAAACTGTGCAGATATTTTTCTAATTAGAAAAAATTACCTTGGCTGTGTGTCCTTAATTATTCTCAGAATGTCAGATAGATAATGAACAATTCAATACAGGCATAAAAATAACTTTACTTTTCACTTGTTTGACTTTGAAATAATCCTGAAGTACCTTGACTCTGGAAATTTTGTAAGTAAAAAAGGTCACTGAGGAACTAGTTAATGAACAATATGCAATAACTGCAGAAGTAACAGGGGAAAGATGATGATTTACTTAGCTAGGAAAACATTCCAGCATAATTTAAAAGTTAGGTAGTGTTTTTAAAAAACAATTAAACTATCTCTTTCTGGGCTAATTGTGCCGAAATAAAAAAAAAAGTAATGAAGTTCTCTTATTTCTTATGGAATTCTGTTAGAGTAGAATAGATTTTGGCTGCTAAGTGACTGGTAGACCCATCAGTCCTGCATCACTTTGCTTACTGATGGGAATTGTCTGATAACATTTTGACTTTTAGACTAAACTGTAACAGTGATACAGAAAAGCATCTGAAGTGCTATTTTTGTTTCCTTTGAACTCAGAGACTTAAACATCAGTTTAAGTTTTGTTCTGAAAGATGACTGTCTTCTGCAGCTCAGCTGTATGTTGGGCAATATACAGTTACTGTGGTCTCTTATCTAGGGTGGTATAGGTCATTTGGCTTTTACATAGTCACTTAAGACTAAGTACACAAATCCTTGTGTGCGGAGTTGGAACAGGGGGTGTGGGCTTCAGTGCTGCAACCCTATGGAAATAACCACGACGTGTTCAGTTAAAGTAATTGTAAGGTAATCATGCACTGAGAATGAGGGAGTGTTTCTTCTACTTCAGTCAATCATATTGGTTCTTATCTTGTGGGCAGTCTTCAAAATGCCTGCTGTAGTTCTGGCTTAATGTTGATTTCAAGCCATTTAAGGACATAACATAACCAGAACAGTTGCCTTTGTTCCCCTGATGTGTTCAGCTTCTGTTTTGTCCCCTGTGCTAGGTAATTTGTGTTCGTAAGTGTCTATGCAAACTAATATCCATCAGTTATTCAGTTACAAGTACCAGAAATACTGGTTGCTTCAAACTCCATTCCTGAGAGATGATGTGGTTTATTTGATAAATCTGTAGGCAGTACAGAGAATTGGGATGCTTCGGCTCCAGAATCTTATCAGTAATGCAAGATAGGTGATGAGTAGTGAACAGATATTTGAGACCAGTTAAAGGCCCAACTTTAAAAGCTGTCAAAGGCCTTTCAATATAGATTTCTAGCAGGAAAATTCCCAGCATTCATCTTGGTGTGTGTAGTAGGTTTTGAATGATCACTGACATAGAATATTGTATTAGAATGCATCAGAGTGTGGTATTATTGTTTAGTAGTGAAACTCTCCTACAGTTTCCCAAAACAGAATGTCCCTGTGAAATAAAGGTAATGAAACTGGTATGAAAAAAAGTAGGTTTTGGTTCCCCCCTCCCTTCCCCCAA
The DNA here is from genome assembly GCF_011004875.1 of Balearica regulorum gibbericeps. NCBI lineage: Eukaryota > Metazoa > Chordata > Aves > Gruiformes > Gruidae > Balearica > Balearica regulorum. The sequence continues at coordinate 26,163,966 of NC_046190.1, read as the reverse complement.
GGACTAAAGAAAAAACTGTTCTGTAAAACCTTAACAGTATTTATTCAATGCTTTAATCTTTCTCTCTAAGTAGGAGAGAAATAAAATAGAGGCTATCAATGCAGTTCTGTTACAATGTGCAGAGTGTGCAATACTAGCTCTTCTCCAGTAGATTCTTAAGGCTAGAGCCTCTTTATTGTTCAGAAAATAACAACCATAAGATGCATTTATTCCTAATCTTAAATCACCTCTTACAGGTAGTAACGTTGTTTGGTGTTTTTGCCAAGATCAACCCGATATATCTAGATTTGAGAAAAAGAGCAGTACAACTGAGCATGTTAGTGGAAGACAGTTTAATATAAAAGTGATAATTCAAACAAATGTGTTTCCAAGGGTGGCTCTGTCTATGCTTAATACTAGATTTGGAAGCTCAGTAACATTATGGTAAAAGATGAATTTATGTCAATGTGGAAAGGTCTTACATTAGAAGGTCCATGGGCCAGCCTTGATTTTGTATTTGTGCTTTGAGAGGTACCTTGCTGTACATGCTTGTGCTTGCAGCTATTCTATTAATGTATTTGGTTGCCTATTCTACTTGCTCCCACCTCTCCCTTTTCAGCTGTGTTATTAGAAACAACTGTCCAATGGTGATCCAGGGCTGTAACCATCCATCACCAAGAGTAAATTATGCCCTTGGTAACTTCCACTGCAAATCACCAGTGTGTGTATTTTCCTGAAAGCTACTCTTGAGTTTTCATATCTTTGCCCCCAAATGTTACAAATATTTCCTTTGAAAACTTATATCAAATATGCATCCTGAATCACTGTAATCACCAAGGGTTCCTGGTTTTTTTCACAATGTTTTTTCTTGTGGGTTTTTTCCTTCCCCCTTTTCCTTTAAACAGATCGAAGGCATTGAAAGCAGCTTATGGCATTAGATGCTTTTAAGCTGCTTTAATGCCTTAGATAATTTTACATTTCTCTTACTTCCCTTGTCCTATAAAATAAAACACTCTCCTGACCCCAAAACCAAGAGCACAGTTTGGAAGTGAAAAACAAGGGTGCATGCTAATGGATAGAAATACTAAGACAAAATCCTTTTGGGTTTTTTCAGTGTATTATCCTTTTCCTGAAGAGCATGCACCTTGGTCCTGTATTTAATTGGTCTGTATTTTATTGGCAACTTCAGATCTCCTGGAAAAATAAACTGAGTTCCCTCATATTAGCAAATAAGGACTTCTTAATCAATTTTAAGAAAAAAGTTTAAGGCATCATAAAGTAGCCCTCTCTTGCACAAACCAATTATTTTTATGGTAGTTATGTGAAGGAAATCAACAAGTATGCATATAGGAAAAATATTTTGTACTCGCTTGATTTGTTATTAAATGTAATCTCTGTCTTGTTTCTAAAGCTAAAAAAATGAACTTAAATTGAGGGAAATTTCAGCTTTGTGACTTGGGGAATAATAATAGACTTTATTGAATTTTTGCCAATAGTGGAAAACTTCTGCATGCTATAGAAGTAACATAGAACCAGATTAAGTGGAAAGGGGAGAATTAAAGAAGGAAGGGCCCAATGTGCTACTGGAAATGACAGAAAAAGCAGAAATCAGTTGTGATTTTTTTGGGGGGGGGGGGGGGGGAGGAGGGACCTGGGAAGCTCTGCTATAAAGAAGAAAATGTAAAACTTCAGATTGTCCTAAGCTTTGCTGTATGGACAGCCCTTACTGTGGGACTGAACTTCAGCAAAGAGTGTGAAGTGATTCTGCAGTCAGGGCTATACAAACCTTCTGAGAGTCGTCTGTAGTTGTGTGTGGCAGTTGAGAAATAGTAAGAACTATTTATAGTGCTTTGAGATCTGGAGTTAATATGTAGGACCAGCTGAACTAAAGATACAAATTCTCCTAATCAAAATTGTGGCAGCAATTAACTTCATATGCTTGTACCAAGAGGAAGGAAAGAATAGGTATGTGAGGGAGCAAAGTAGAAACAGCTAATTGCTTAATTCTCTTGCCATATTCTTGAGGGTCTCTCAAAATAAAAAAAGGTAGAATATAAGTCATCGTGCACTGTGACTCTTATGCAGTTTTATATCACGTGAGCATCCTTAGAAAGAAAACTTTCCCTTTTGTGTTAAAACTTTCATCTGAGGACATATTACCTAGCCATTTCTGTCTTGAAAGTATCATATAAATGGAGAATTTATGCTTGCTCACAAAGGATTTATTCTCTTTTTGTTCAACTAGGTCAATCTGTTTTATAAAAAAAAATTAGCTAGTAAGCAAATAGTGTCTTGACTACTAAGATGTAGGAATTTACTAAAGGACATCATGTCAGACTGGAATTCCAAAATTCCTGATGTATGATTGCATGTTCATTTCTCTTCCACTTCAGATGAGAAAATGATGTAGAAAAACATTATTTATACTTTGTTCTCCATGAATAAAAGGGTTTTCAGACCTTCTTATAAATCTGCAGGATTGTTCTTGACCAAAGCCTAAACTGATCTGAACAGTCATTAGCATTTAGATCATGTTCTTCCATCTCTGACTGACATTCTAATTAGAGGTTCCAAAACTAAGGTGAATTGCACATAGAATTTATATTTTGTCATCACTAGACAGCGACAGAAGTAGTATTTAAATGCTGAAAAAATAAAGTAGTCTGGTTGAGGCAAAAATATAATTCTAATTCTGTCCAGCGTGCTCTTCAACACTTCTCAGCCTTTGGTCTGACTGTCTTGTTGTATCACAGGATTCATGTAAAATTGTTTGTGAGGGGTGATGAAATATGTACAGGCTGCCACCTTCAAGTTTTTGTATTAATACTAACAAAATACTTTTCTAGGATACTGTACATAGCAGCAAAACCAGAGTGTTCTTAATCTCTGACTGAGAAGACTTGTAGTTCCAGTTTGATATTTTGTAACCCGTTGAGTAAATAAAAGTTGCTTTCTTATTGAATAACAGGAAGTCCTTACTACCACTTTGCAATCTTGTTTTTACTGTTTTGTGGAAGTTGAGGACATGGGAAAGTACAGCAGCCAGACTCCAGTTGCAATGTAAGCTGATTTGCTGCAGTTGAGCAATTCTTGTTCGTTTTTTTTATTATGAACGAATGAATACAAGACAGTGAGTTAAAGATAATTGCTTCAAAAAAAATTTATTAAGGAAGATTTCTGTGCAAAGCCCAGAAGAATCACAGCCAATAAGTGAATGGTGAAATTAGTCACTAAACTCTTGAAGTGCCTTAAATTTCCAATAATCACTAGTCTGTTTAGCAGACCAATGACAACTCTAACTTGAAGGCTCAGTAAGCTGCTCCTCCTTTCTCCTTCCGGTATCCTCAATATGTGCAGTGGGAAGGCTTCTGATCATTTGGGTTTCAGATATATAAATACTTTGAAGTCCATGTTATGTCACAGCCAAATAAATGAGAGTGATAGACATTGAATTAATTTTGTCTAATCAGCGTCGAAAGCAGCAGCAGCAGTTTCTATGGTGCCATTTGCACATTCATGTTTATGTTGATAGTAAGTCTCTGATCTCTTTAGGATGTCTGGGTCCAAGTGAAATTTGCAACTTTTGTCTGTCTCTACTGTGACTTTGTGTGCTAGATCCGTAGGCAAAACTACTGTAATGCTCTCTAGCTCGTACCTTTTAAACATTGGTATAATAATGAATAGCAGGCAACTAAGTACTGATATTATGAAACTTTGCCTTTTATTTCTAATTGGGACAAGAACAGAACTGCTGCTATAAATTACTAGATTCCTTGGCTGGTGGTTTACTTTGTCTTCTGTGGTCATTTTTGACCTGAGAGCGTCTGCAGCAACATTTTCCAGTTCTGTGTGTTTTGGCACTTCTGAGGAGTACAGATGGATTTCTTTGGCACCTGTTGTTATACATTCTGCTTCAGCAACATCCGAAAGGACTGATGTAACCTATTTGAAAAAAAAGTAAGGATAGACTGTGTTTTTCATCACATCTTAGCTATCCTTTCATTGCGACCCAAATGTGACTAAGGCTGTGGTACCAGCGGAACAGTGCCAATGCAGGGAAGAGCCTTTCAGAGAAGGATGAACTTCTGCACGGTTGTGCAAACATACTCTTTAGTGTGTAATGGAAGATTTCAGACTTCAGTGAATACCCGGCCCAAGTGTTAACTCAAAGGGCTCTTCTGTCTCAACCCTACAAGGCTGGCTATTCCTTCTCTTTTAAGCATTTCAGTAAAGAATCCACCATTTAATCATGAGTGGTCTGAAGTTCTTATTTTCCCTGGATCGAAGAGACAGGGGATGCATTGTTCCTGTCTGATCGTATCATTTCAGTGCTAAATTTATCTGGTATCTTCAGAAATGTGTACATTTTGCAGACCCAGTTTGATTCTGTATTATGGAAGAATTTTTAATTCTTGCGATGACCCAGAGTGTAATGAATAACTCATTTGTTACTGTTTTAAGGAAATCTTCTCCTACAGAGACTTTTCTGTATCTGCTTTTTTCTCTTCTCCCTTTCCCTCACTTTTTGAAGAGCAATTACTTGGTATTTGGCAACTTGCTCAGGAACTGCTGACTTGAGAGCCTGTATTGTGGTCCCTCTTGTCATTTTAATGTCACTAGCAGTAAAGGCATCTACAGGTTCCTGTCTGTAGGATACCCTTTAACTCCAGTTTCCTTCTCCCCTGTCTTGATTTCAACTAAGATCCCACTTCTAGTGTATTTCCAGCCTAGTTAACGATGCTTCCTTCTCTAAGGTTAAATGTCCTGCAAATATAGGTTTGCTGTAGTAAGAGAAATAACAGTGGTCTTAAACAGCTATTTGCATGAAATTTGTCAGTGTAATTTTTGAGTTTATTAGAGGATATTTGGGGTTGATCCTCAAAGTACCACTGGACATAAAAACCATCCTGGAGAATGAGTTTGTTGTCCTTCAGCTGCCTTTTATTTCAGACATCTGTCACATGCAGGACATTAAAAATAACCTAGCGGTTAATAGCCATCTCAAAATAACAGCCAGCTAAGTATTTAGAAAAAAGGAAATGAGAACTAAAATTATATTTCTGAACAGGGTCACTTAATTACTGATTTATTTTAACTTCTGGAATTGATTTCTGCTTGGCTGCTTAAATTTGCTATGTGTTAGCCTATATCTGTTTTAGCCAGAGGCAGTACGTCTAAGACTGAATGTACATTTGTCAGAGTTATATCTAGCTGTCTGCAAAGAACTACAGCCCTGCAAAATATTGATCAGGTTCTAGGGTGCCATCAGGCACAATTTTTCAGTGCATACTGTGTTTTTTAAATGCCATTTAGAATATTTCTTATGTACTAGTCTCATCTTTTTTGTGATTATTGTATTTCTGCAAGTCATGGTAAACTTGAGTATTTAGTATGAGCCAATATTGTTCTGTGCAATAAGAGAACTGTAAAAGAGAAATCTGATTGAAAATCCAGTCTCCAGAGTTTGAATGATGTTTAGTTATAGCATGCTTTTGTTTAGAATACATTTTTGCTTGAAAACACTAATAGAAAAACACAATTTAGAAATAATTAAGAAAAGTAATTTACCTGCATCTGAACAAACTTCCATGAGAAAACAAACATTGCAAGGTTCAGCATAAATTTTATTGCGGGACCTGCAGAAGCTGCAGTTCCTGACATAAACGTCATCATTGTAGCCATAGCTGTATTTACATCTGTGCTTTTTTGAAGTGTTTCTTATGCCTGGGGTAAGAGATCTTAAACTGTAGTTTGAGACAATACAATAAGTCTAACCAGAATTAAAATTCAATGACTTGTTTAGCCACTCTGTAGCTAATTCTCTAAGGTTGAGAAGGCTCTAATCTTTGCTTTTGTCTTGTCTCTCTATATAGAACCACAGAATGGGTTGGGTTGGAGAGGGACCTTAAAGACCATCTAGTTCCAACCTCCCTGCTGTGGGCAGGGACCCTGTGAACTCTGGCAACAGATCCTTTTGCGTGAGGGTTGAAGACACCAAGTCTTTTGCTAAAACAAAAACCTGAAGTTTTCAACAGTGTGAGTGATAATGTGATCCTTCTCCCACTCATAACTCTTTAGTTTTTTGTCATGTCTGACTTGGACTGATTAAAAAGAAAGATGTGGCCGCTATTTATTGATGGTATCCATTACTTGGTAAGTGCAAAGCTCACAGCCTGCCGTGCTCTGTGTCCTACCTTGTCCCTAGAAAATCAAAGCAGTGTCATCAAAGGCCACGTACCTATTGAGTTACTGTCTGCTTGTTAACACATTCAAAGAAGTAGTTGTTAAATAGTGTTCCGAATGATACTTAGATTCCATTTTCGTTTGAAAGTATTTCAGAGTAAGATTTAATGTGGTTATTTCTTATGAATGCTGTCTATCAGCTATTTGCTGTGGAGACTGATGGAATGTGAGTATGTGACACAGGAAACTGCTTGCTGCTGTCATAATGTGTAATTAGCTGGCAGAATGGGGCAAGGTAAGACCAAACAAGCTTGCTTAACAAGCGGGAAGCGGAAGTAATAAGGCATGCTGCTGGACTTCAGTCTTCAAATGTTCTCTTCTTGTTTAAACGACCTATTTGTCATGAAAGATGTCTGACTTAGCACTAAAAAGAATGGCTTCTGTTTGACTACAAAACGTATATTGCAAGGAGAAAGGCAACATAACCTGTCCTTTGTGAGAAGGTGTGGCTATGCCTGCAAGGCCCTACTGTAAAGCTACCTCCTGAGGCTCTAAGATCATTGTATTTCCTTGTCCCTCTGCTTCTTAGCCTTTCTGCTGAGGTTTACAGCAAAAGTATGTATTGTTCTCCATAACCTAGTCTGATTAGCCATGGAGATTTATTAAATACCTCAAGCTACTAAATAGGTAACAGATGATGCTAACCGGGTCTACCCTGATGAGTGAAAGGTTCAAGTTTTTCCTAGTTTCAAGTGTGTACTTCAAATGGCACTTGTTTAGTCTGTTGCGGAAGTTGAAGAGAAAACATATTTAAACTTAAAACCAGTCAAATACAGAAGTTGCTCTCTCCTCTTTCCTTTCATTTATAATTCTAGCTATTGTCTAAATACCTAGGGTTTTGATGAGGCTTCTTACGTATGGCCTGTGTTGTTTCATTTGCTATCTATTCCAGTCACCTATCAGTTCTGGAAGCTTCATCTGCTTTTCCGCTATACAGGGAGTTTGGGCAAAGGAGAGATTATCATTCTTGTAAAACTAGAACTATTTTGAAGAACTAAGTAGTAGGAATATCAGCTGAGATACCTTCAAAACATATTTTCTTTAATAGTATTTCCAGGTTTTTAATGAAGTGTATTTCAGCATGCTCTAGTTTCACAACCTGAGCATTAGTATCGAGGTTATGAAGTTTTGTCATACGGTAAGATTTCCTCTTTCTGAATTTATTTTATCTGAAGGAATAAAATTATTCTGTTTGTAGCTGTATAATCTAAAGGTTTAGGTATGGTGTTGATAGGTGTGGAGTAGTTAGAAGGATTATTCAATATCCCTAATGCTGCTTTGATGTTTCTGTCAGTGGATCAAAGACAGGTAAGTCGGGGGGGGGGGGGGGGGGGGGGGGGAATAGGTTTTAATTGTACTGTCTATTCGGAGCCATATATTTTGTTTTTAGTGTTGTTTTAATGTCCCTTAGAAGAATTTAAGCTGTTTCTGTTCTTGACTTTTAAATTGGACAATCTGCGTAGAGGAAAATAATAGATAACTCCTCTCTGCCTTGAAAATTAAGCTCTGAAAAAACACAGAATGGTACAGATGTAATGGTAACAATGCCCATTAATACACGCTCTAATTTAAATTGTTCTAATCCCAAACAGAGTTAGAGTAGATTAACAAAGGCTGCTGATAACTTTATGGTGTTACTTGCAGAGAAAGTGTCACAAAAAAATTTCAGCTGTCTGATGTGGCTTCAGTCTTACAACTATAAAGCTTTTTTCTGTAGTTGATATGGAATACTATAAAACAACAGTATCTATACTATGAAAAGTTGGTAGAGGTCTTCCAAAATTAAGAATTTACATTTCTCAATGGTGTCTCTGCCCAGTCTTTCAAGGTCTCATTACCTTCAGTGATCATCTGTCTCACTTGCATAGACTTCAATTTAAAAGTCACTCCTTGTACACATCACTTGTTCAGATTTGGTCTTTTGATTAAAGTGGGTATATACTTAATTGCACTGAAGTGAATTGCTTTAAAATATTAGAAATATTAATCTGAATGATGGAAGCTTCCAACTTAATTAAAAGAATGATAATCATGTACAGTTTTATAGAGATTTTTTTTCAGTATACCTAAGAAAATTGAGATTTGTGATGTGTTTCTCAAAGACCTGATTTGACTTAGGAGGAAAACCACCAACATATAAGATGAAAATATATTAATTAATGAATGTGGTAAACCTGGATGGGTTTCAAATTTGGCAAAGCCAAATAGAAGCATTGCCTTAGAGGAAGAAGAAAAAAAGGTAGCGTGGATGGCTGAATTATTACCTACGTCATAGTAATGGAAAGTGTTTTAATGGAAATTTGCTCGTAACCTCGATCAGTTTTTATACGCGTAGTGCATCGCTGAATGAGTGGCATATGTTCATTCTATAATGAATCCTATAAGAATGATTCATTGAAGAGGTCAAGTTTCTGTAGACAGCCTGGGTTTCACACTTTTCTTTCTAACACTTAACTGCTAGCAGAAACTATTCAAAAAAAGTGTAAGGGTTCTCTTCTCCCTACAGTTGTAAGAGAAACCTTGATTACTTTAAACTGGTAAATAATTAGGAGAGGGTAGAGGTATTCTCCTTTCATCTCCATTACGCATGACTTCGAAAATGTAAACTAGGCTTTGATCAGAACGAGGTGTTGTCTATCTTATCCTGTGTCTCCCTCTTCCTGAAAGAGTTATAATTTTAACTTCAATTAGCTAATGTAAACCAGGCAGTATGTAGATTTTGTTTGTGTGTAAGTCTACAAAACAGGTTTATATCCAGACTGAGAGCTGGGAGCTGATCTGTTAGCTCAGCCCTCACATGCAGGGAGTCTTACCCCTTCAGAGCGCTTGGCCTGAGGGACTTCCAAGCACTTGTGTGGAAGCAGAGAAGGGCAGAGCGGTCTGTGTCTAAACTGCCCTAATCACTTATATGTAAGCTAGAAATTGGTTGTCTCCAGTAGAACTTTATGATGTTAACATCAGTTAAGGCATTAAGAATATTTGCTTCCATTTTTAGTGAAGTGTTTTGCCTAGAAAGTTTACAAGGTCTGCACACACCTAGTGTGAAGGCAGATTCTTCTTTACTCAGTTTGCCACTGAGTTACTTGGGGAAGAGCGTCTGAATAACATGCCTCAAAATCACTTGGAGAAATCAGCTCAGGTAGTGGTCTCCAAACTTCTTCGATTGTGTACCTGTATCGGTAAAAAAATTTCTGAGCATGCATCCCCAATATAGGCATATTTATGTATAAATTATATACATGTATTGCTGAACTTCTAGTGTTTTCTTCCCGCACCCCAGTGGATTGTCTTGCACGCCCCACTTTGGAGACCACTGAGCTACAGCGTTACTGTTAGATCTCCAACCTTTCCTTGTGCAAGTTCCTAAAAGACAGGTTTATCACACTTCGTGTGTGAATGACCAGAGAAAGAGGTTGTTTTGCGTTAGGGTTTTGGAAGAGTTTTTTGACTCATTTTTCAGCTCTAATTATCTTTATTATTATGAAAAAAATCAATGTCATGATTAGGAGTTGGCTTTATGCCTGGACGTATCTGAAAATAAATTGCTATCTCTGTGCATCATTACAGATCATAACCTGGCTAGGAAGCAGAGAAGCAAAAGTAGAAGGGAGTATAGTGTAAGGATTGTAATGAAAGTAAATCAAATTCTTTTTAACAGTTCACGTATCTTCTAATTTACGTGGACTTAAATGTTAAAAATTATTTCTGTTAAGTGGTTTAAGTACGGGTAGGATAAATGTTTGATTTCAGTGACGTGGGATTGCACGTAGTTTTTGCGCTTAGCGCTCTTGGAGATATATAACTAATTTGACTATCTATTTGATGCTTTATTATTATAGTAATTGAATAATAACAGTTCAGATTGCCCTCTTTTTGCTTAAATGAAGGATTCAGAAACTCAAGCAGAATGATCAGCAATTTTTAGTGTTGTTACTCATAGGATAAGTCAATGAGGAGAAAATCAGTTTATGAACTGGATGTTTCCCTCATATCCCACTGGACTACAAGCCATGAAATTCTATAAACCAAATGCTGTTGGAGAAACTGAATTGGAGATATATATCAAAACTAGACATTGATTGTATGTGCTAAGATCTTGGTATGATGCATTACTCAGATGCAGTTCTTTTCCAGTAATCCATCTGTTACTTATTTGTTGGTCAAAATATACTGGCACTGTTCAGGGCTTTCAGAAATGGGATGGCATAGTATGGCTCAGATTCACCCAGCCTAAATGCCACCTAATTCCACGTAAATCCTTTTGTCTAATGTTTCCTACTGGCTACATGCCTGGAGCCAACCAATAAGAACCAACAGGCATGGGGCCTATTGTGGAATTATATGGGATTAAAACTGTGTGAATCTGAGCCATGCTCTTCTGTGTTTTGGGGGTTTTTTTTGGCATTTTGGGGGTTGGGTTTTTGTTTGTTTTGTTTTTCTTGTTTTTTCCCCCCCTAGATGTACCAAACAGTATCGGTCTTATCTGACGGATATGCAAACCACAGACTGTGCTGCCCCAGCAAAAATGCTACTGAGTCTTACAGTGTCATTTCAACTGCTGTTCCAAGGCTTAACTGCTCCATCAGCACCTGAAGATGCTTTTCTACTTCCCACCTTGGGAGTGTGGAGAAAGATTTGCTGGGACACTTTCAATGGATTACAGTGTTAGGAAGGACATTTAGGTGTATGCCTAGCTGTTAGAATATATGCAGAAATACTCTCTGTATAGCAAATTGTAAGATTACTTTATAGGATATCTTTAAAAAAAGAAGTAGTAAGATTCTGTTCTTGAGCCTCAGATAAATAAATGACAAGACAGGTCTTCCTACTTTGTTATAAGGTGCAAGAAGTTCGCAGGAATAGCTGCACTGTGGGTGGATCTGTTTTGCTTTTTTTTTCTTTTCTGTTGTTGCATTTGGATTTTTTTCTTTTGCTAGGGAGGTTTGCCTTTTGGGGTTTTCTTAGGGGACTTGTTTTTTTTTGTTGTTGCTATGTCAATGAGTGAAAAATACCATCATCCTCTATTTTAAGTATAAGGATGATATCTTGGTGCACATTGTGCTTTAATCTAGGATATAATTTTTGCAATTTTTTTTTTCCCCTGTGGATGGGTCACCTTGCCTTGCTGACCTGAGTGAATTTAAGCATCTGCAATTCTTTCCTCTAGGTGTTTGTTTACTGGTATTTAGTGATAAGGTGTTCCTCGAGTATTCTCATTACTAGAAACAAATCTATTAAAGATTCATTGTTTTTAAGGAATGTGCATTTATCTGATGTCTTGATATCTCCTTATGACCATCAAGAGACTTGCCTGCTTCATAGACACGCACATTCCAGTGGGTACTCAAGTACAGTGATTCCTAGGAGAAAAACATTTTTCCCTTTTCAGTCCTAAAAAATGGCACCTTCTATTCCTTCTTTATGTTTTTGTTGTTCGTTTTCTGTCTTAACCCAAATAAGGTATATAAATTTAGTTGATCAGGGTTCAAAACCAACCAAATCTAACGGTTCTGACATCATCTCTGAGCAATTGTAGTTCCTGTTGTCTCCAGCAGTCTTCCTTCATTCTGGATGACATTTTTGCTCAAATGGATTTCTGTTGAATTAAATCCCAATATTTGTGCTGGAATTCACAAATTTATGTAGAAGAGCTCTAAAATAACTTCATTTTTTTGATACAAAAGTTGATACTAATGGGGAGGAGGGGAAGGGATGGTATTTTCTGTGTATCTGAACACAGTGATTTGTTTTATTTAAAAGGGTTTTTCCTCAGTTTTTTAAAAGGCATCTTTTGCCTTTAAGTAGGTCAGCAACCTAATTGTTCTTAATTGGCCAAAGCACAAGATATATCAATTTAAAATCTGTCCAGCTTGAAATACATGAAAATATCTCTTAAACTTTAGTCAACTTCAAAAAGGTGGCTGGCATCAAAAAGTTAGTGTCCAACACTTCAAATTTAAGTAAAGATGGGTTCCAGATCTGGATTTTACATGTTTTGAGTGAAGTTTGCTCTTACAATTCTGTGGTGACTTCCATAAAGCATTTAAGTTCAGAGTAGAAAACACAAATTGATAGTATGATGTACTACGTTTTTCAAACGTGATTCACCATTGTGATTTTTGAAATGCTGGGATGGGTTGGACAGTGACAGACATTCTCACCTATCTTTGAAGGCAGAATGTGTAACTGTATGCTTTATTAGAAAATTACAGCCAATGGGAATTAATTCTGCTCTATGTAAATACTGCCTTTTTGAAAATTTGTGCAAAAATGTTTATATATGAGATGTATATTTGCATAATGCAAGATAGGCTGAATCTTTTGTGAGAGTACTGGTTTCACATGTACTATTTTGCTGGTGTGGTTCTTCACTGAAGAACTAGCAGTGCCAAAATAATTTTTTAGTTGTCTATAATAGTGGTTCAATTTTATTTCTATAGAACATAGTCTACCTACATTCAGGTATAAATACTACTCCAGTATTGCAGGTCTTGTGTATCAGAGACCTGCATGGTATATCTTTATGGTATTGGAAAACCTGGCACATTCTCCTAATTGTTCGTAGATTCAGACACATAAAATTGTTTGGTTCTTTTCCTTTAGCTTTAGTATGGACTGAAGAAAACAGAAAAAACACTGGCTAGTTTAGTGAGAAGACTCCAAGGAGGCTACATCTGAAATTCCATTAGCAGCACAAGCCAATGAAATACTATTTTTTTTTCCCTGTTAATTACTAAAATGAATCTAGAAGTGTATGAACTTGAGATGTAAGTGGATCCTCTCATTAGCTTTGTGGTAAATGGAGACAGAATGAAAAAATGATTGTGTTAACTTGTCTACTTCATAAAGCAGTCATCAGCTACTACATATTCTACTGTATATTCTAACAAGAATTTCTGCAGAAATAGAGGGAGCACCATTCAGGGCAGAGAGCAGTATTTGAAGACCTGATTGGACAAAGTCTGAAGCAACCTGTTTTGAATTCAGTGTTGTCCCTGTTTTGAGCAGGAGTTCAGACAAGGTGACTTTCTGATGTCTCTGCCAGCCTGAATGATTCTATGAAAGATTTTATTGGGATTTAAAAGTTGGTTTTGATGCATCATTAACACAGTGTTCAACTTTTAAAAGAAAATCTCTGCTGACTACATGAATTTAAAAAAAAAAAAGTGCTTTTTGAGTACTTGGGCAAATTAATTAGACAAATGCTGAATGGAGACTAGTGAAGCTGGAAGCTCATCAGAAAAAAAAAATCAAACACCTCTGCTTCCTCTTCCTGCTGCCAAATAAATCTATTTTGGGAGTAGCTGCAACAAATACCATATTCAAGAAAAGAAATTTGAATTGGGAGACTATTTACTTTTTATATTTTATTCATACACATTCTGTCAGTAGACTTGATTTTTGCATACCATATTAACTTATTTGTAATAAACTAAAGCACAGTTGGCTTTGTAGTATAATAATAGAATACCAGGTTGGACGGGACCTCAAGGATCATCTGGTCCAATATTTCATGGCAATAGCTCAGTCTAGAGAAGAAGGCCCAGCCCCCCATCCAGAAAAATCTTAGTGTCCAATGTTGGGGAATCCACCACTTCCCTGGGGAGATTACTCCAATGGCTGATTATTCTCATTGTGCACAATTTTCTTCTAGCATCCAACTGGAGTCTCCCCAAGTGTAACTTGTACACATTACACCTCGTCTTTTCCATGTTGACTCCTTATAAAAAGGGAGCCTCCATTTTTGTAGCTACCCTTTTAATACTGGAACATGGTGATGAGGTCTCCCGTAATCCTTCTTTTCTCAAGGCTCAACAAACCCAGTTCTCTCAGCCTTTCCTCATATGGCAGGCTTCCCAGTCCTTGGATCATCTTTGCGGCCCTTCTCTGGAACCCCTCCAGCCTGTTGTTTTGTATAGTGGGGACCAAAACTGAGCACAGTGTTGCAGGTGTGGTCTGACAAGTGCTGAGTAGAGCATGATAATGACTTCTTTATCTCTGCTGGTGATGCCCTTGTTGATGCAATCCAGCATCCTGTTGCTGCCCCTCAGGTCCCTTCCCACAGAGCTGCTCTCCAGCTGGGTGGATCCCAGTCTGCGCTGCACTCCTGGATTATGTTTTCCCAGGTGCAAGACCTCACACTTGTCCTTGTTGAACTTCATAAGGTTTGGTTGATAGGGCTACCGGGAGTCATGAACCCTGTATCAGGAACCCTTAGTTTCAGTGCAGTCTGTGTGACCACAGGTGTCTCAGGAACAAAGACTGTAGGACTTCAAAGAAGATAAACAGCTGAAACAGTAGAAGACAGAAGTTAGAAGCTTGTTTTGTGGAGACAGTTCAGAAAAAACAAGATAGTTTTCCTGAATGATTAGTCTTGATGGAATAAGCATTTCATGCAGAAACGTCTGACCAAAATGTCTGTAAAAAGAGGTTTTCTTGATCTTCTGGGACTATTGTTGGTAGGATTCTAGGTAAGACAATTTTTTACATCTGGAATACATGAGAAATTTTGAGGGATAGACCCTCAAAATTAAATCTGTACGTGCTGTTAAGGAGGTTTGATTCCTGGATTCCACTGTTTTAGTTCTAATAAGAATCTAGTATGTGCTGTTTTACCACTTTGTGAATATTTATGCTCAACCTGAAGCTTTGAGTATTCTGATATTCAGTATTTTAAAGTAGCTGATATTTCTTTTTCTCCAGTACCTGGGTCATTCAGTGTGGCTGATGGCACAGAAATGGGGAAGGCATAGGTGAAGCAAGTGAAAGGGCTATTATACGACAGATTATTATGTTATGAAAAATTTAACCATGGCTTATCAAAAATTTAATTCAGTTTGATGAATGAACTGTGCAAATCTAAAATGAATTCTTTGCTTTGATTAAATAAAATGGAGGGACTTAAGAATTCATTCCAGTACTGTAGAATAAAGTGCTTTTGGATTGTCATAATAACCTCAGACTCTCAGTCTTTCTGATGTAAGTGTATGGAGGACATGCATGTCCTTCCTCTTTCTTACATGAGATCCACCTAAATTAGAGCTGAAATACTGTCAGTAGATGTCATTGTTACTATTCTTGTTTTCAGCATAGTATTCAAAAAGCAATATAGAAAATGTTTAAATTAGATTACCTGGGGAGGGGGTATTACGTACAATTTAAAAATATTTTAGTTTTAGAGTATGTGCTAGTGAATTATTCAATACTTTAAAATTCAAGGCCCCATAATGCAATTGTTTCTTATACTGCTGCGTGTGTATTTACTCTTATGTTGGCAGACTACTAATTTAAGTGAACTTAATTTTATGACAGTGGCGCACTAATAGCTGTATCAAGTGCATAGTGAAACTTTTAAAGCTTAACAGCACCATGGAAAGATAAAGCTGATTATACATACATTTTAAAAGGACAGTTGATTTATAATAAATTTAAATGGTTAAATATAGATATTTCCAAAGTGTCATGTTTAATGATTTCATCATTAATTTCAATCTAACAGATATACCTTCAAAATATATAACCTCTCATATATTTTTGTATGACTTACGGAATGATTTGGTGTTGTCCATTGAATTCTTAGTATATGAACTTAGTAAATTAAATTATTTTCTCTCACTCCTATATGTATTTTTCATAGGCTAAGGCGCTTTTGAATACTGCTGAGAGCTAAACCTAGGTTATCTGTAGGCTTATTAGATAACTATTCTGCGGGTAATATGAAGAAAGACTAAAAGTTAGTGCCAGCTTTTGGTATTGACATTAATGGAAACAAGACTGTTAGGTTGTCTGGCATATTTTTATCACTATGAAATTACCTACATCATAGAAGGGACAAGAAGCAAATGCTGAAGACACTAAGCTTAGGTAACATAAGCAATTGCTTTAAAAGCAGATAGTGGATGATATTAAGATGGTAACATTTTGAGAACAAGTGACGCAGGCCATTGGAAGAACAGGAATCTTTGGGGTCTTTGAAGCAACACTGCTGCACCTTTTCCTGCTGCCCAATCTAGTGGTGAATTTGTCAGATATGTCTAGTTATCAATTCTGTCCACTTAGTAGTTAACTGAAATTATGTTTTAATTTTTATTCCCCCCCACTTTTTTTGATGAAGATCACAAAGAAACATAGACTAAAACTTTTGCAGTCCTAGGGGTATTTCCATCTCTGTCCATTCTGTTTTTCTGTTATAAAAGAGGATGTTTGTATGCCCATTGGTTCTAATGAAAGAAAAAGGAAGGAGAACCTTCCTGTAGCACTACATGGCCCTTCCATGCTGAACTGCAAAGCAGACTCTTGAATTTTCAGTGGCCTAGGGCTCTGGCCTTAGGAGGATGATGGCAATTAATTGCCAATTTACTAAGCGCTGTGTTGCACTCCAATTTATACCAACAAGTTCAGTATTCTAGATTATCCCATTTAGTCCTGCTATGAGCAAAACTCTATTTTGTTGTCCGTGGAGGCAAATGAGTTTCCCACATTGCTACTGGGAACTCTGACATACTAAAGTATGCTCTCTGAATTATTAATATGCTACTGTACATGGGGGAAAAATAATTTCATCAGTAAATTACTGTAGATAATAATGCTGGTGCAGAAGAAAAATGTACATCAGCACTTGGAGAGGGATAACAATCAGGGCTTACAGAGGAAGCTTACTCCTGGGAAATAGCAGTGTCTGGGGAATGAAATGGGATCAAAAAGGTGAATCAAATGGCCTTCAGTAGTCTGGAGGCAAGGGTTTAAGATTATGGAGCAGACAAGCATTGGAAATCTAATGAGAAAAAGCCTTTGCTGGATGGGAAATGCTGATGACAACTGAGTTTAAAAATACCAGTCAAGTTATTTTTCCCTGAACTCATAATATATGCTATTTTTCCACATATTGCTGTACCTCTTGACATGTGATTAAATTAATGATTTAAAAAAAATTTAGTGACAACTTCTATGGATTGCAGTAATTACAGTATGTGTGTATAGTCTACCAGGTTTGAGTAACATAAACCAGCTTTTCTGCTGAATGTTTCTGGCAATATGCTCTTGGTGTACCTTCAGTACCTTTGATCTAGTTCCAAGAGACCTTTCTGTACAATATCCTTTAAGACTAACCTGATGAGTAATCTGCGTTGTAATAGAAGGATTTTGTACTAACAGAATATTTATGTTTAGAAAGAGCAAGTCCAAACTATGGATTTCAAAGTCTGACTTTCGAATGCCCATTGTTTGATCTTGACCTGCCACTCTGAACGACAGTTCTGCTACATTTGGCAATGAAAATAAAGAACTTGGAAAAACATTAGGTAGTTTTCTTATGATTTTTTTTTTGTTCTTGCCTGTATTACTTGCCTTTTAAACTCTATGCCTTTTAGATACATCAATCTGGAGGTTTCAGTCTTAGTATGATGTTTCTGGACATTCTGACAGCCCATAGGATCTCTGTAAATTTCTCAGAGCTGAGAGACTCGATATATTAGCAATATTTAAATATAGGAAAAATATGACTATGAGAATCTTGTAGGGTTTAGTGTATACTGGATAGAAATTTAATTAAAAAATGAAGAAACAAAAAATTTTAAAAAGTGGTATTTGTGTAAGAAAACTTATCATATAAATACAACAAATCAAGAACAATTTGACAACTACTGCAGTAGTTTGTTGACTGTATCACACTTCAAAATCTACATGTGTGCACATACACAAAAGTTATTTGATTTCTGATCTTAGCAGAATAATTCCAGTTATGTCCCTTGCCAGAGACAGATTACTCAATGTGAGATGAGTTATTGTGCTTGCCAGCAGCACACTTGCCCCCCCCCAAAAGACATAATTTGAGACTTATGATCTAAATTGAATCCTTAATAGCTTGTCACACTTGCTATAAATATATCTCCTTAAAGGCCAGCTAATATAATTATTTTAATTAGGAAATAGTTTTAATATGATTGCACTCCCTTGTTCTATTAATTGCTTGCCACTGACAGAACTGACTCCATTTTTCCATAGTCCTTATCACTTTTCTGCTTTTTTTCTTCCCCTGTCCATCTACATCAGCTACCTTCTCAGAAGTTATAGGCAAAAGCAAGTGATTAAACTTCTTGCCATATTGGCAGCATAGTTGTTGCTGGGTTTTTGGGGTTTTGGTTTGGGGTTTTTTTTGAGACCTCAAGTCACAGCTGTTAGTTTTCAGCTGCTGGTTTCTTTCTTACCAACTTCTTATTCCTTCATCGTTCTCCCTTGTTTTTGCTATTTTGGTTACAAAATGGACAGGCAAAGTAAACTTTCTGCCCTTGCCCCGAACCTGTGTGTTACTTCTCTTCAGGTGGGCCTGCCTCACGTGCCTTCCCTTTAGTAATCTGTGGTTGTCCCAGGGGAGGCCATAGGATGGGCTGTTGTCCACCTCCCTCTTGAGAACTATGCCTAAAACTCAACGGCTTACTCTTACAATATCTTTTGTTCACAGCATACTGTTGCCTTGTATGCTGTCAAACTATGTCCAAACAAAGTATATCATCTGAATGGGTGCTGTGCTGCCTGCAACTTGTGTCCGTGTTTTAGAAGTGGCCGCAGCAGCGTGGTTGTTACAGATTGAGGAGCAATATTAGTCATCAGGCTGTGCCTCTCTGTACCTAACAGTTATGCTGCCGGTGTTTGCCCTTCTTAGAGTATTTGTACTTCAGGACAAGGACTGTATCAAAATCTGCGTCTGCACAGATACTTTTTCCTGACTTGTGTACATGAAATGTGATGTTTCTGATTGGGGTGCAGAATGGAGCAAATGGACATTCCCTCCTGGAAGCTCAAAGGTAGTTGATATTGTAGATTATTTTTGTCAGAGTTTGTTAATAAAAGGCAATCAGTAAGAAAGCAGTGAATATAGGTAACAGTTAGCATGTATTTTCTGACCAGAAAGCCCATATGGGTTTCTGTTTGGTGTTTAAGAAGAAAGGGCTTAGTTTGTCTCCAGCTTGATTCTGATCCCCTTGATGTTTCTAGACCCAGTCCTTGTATTGCTGGAATCCTTTTCCTCATGCTCTGCTTATTTGAATTTATTTTAAATTAAGGTAATTAATGCTAGTAAAAGATGTATTCAGGGGGAGGGGAAGTGAAGGTGACCCACTTCTGGGAAGGAAGAATCTGAAAATAACCTTAGGGCTTTAAGAAGGAAAAGTTTAATCAGTTTTTATAATGAATGAATGTTAGTGCTCCAGCAATATTTCCCACAGGGTACTTACAGTTCAGATTTTGGAGCTCTGTTTGCATCTTGTATAAGGGTGATATGCTTGCTCTGTATTTTGTTTAATGCCTATGAAAAATTTTGATACATGAAAAGACATGGAAATCCTTGGGGTGCGTACATATAAATATGAGCATACACAGAAGGATGAAGGATAGAAAGAAATTGGGTTCTGGTGTGTGTTTGGAAAAAGTGATTGTCATCAAAGCCCTTGTGCTCTGGTCTCTGCGAAGCAGCACTAAAAGAGCTCATGGACTGAACTCGGTGCTCTGAAGCTTTCCTGTCTCAGTGAAACATTGAGCAAAATTGCTATGGGAAAATGAAAGCTGATTTTCTTGTTCTATTATTAGAAAACAAACTACTGAAGACCTGCACATAGAAAATGTAAAGGATAAGGAGGATGGGAGGTTTATCTGTTTTACCTGCAGGAAACTGAATTTTCAGAACAGCTTGTTTAATAACTCAAAATGTTGTCAGCAATAAAGCAGATGTTAATTTTTGTATATACTGAGTTAAGCTAATTTCTAATAGTTCTAGAAAACTTATCCTGAATTAGTTAAAAACCTTTGAGGTTGTTATGCAAAGATGTGAAAAATAAATGGAACTCCAGAACGAGGAAGTTGGCTTATACCGAGCGGCGTTTTCCCTGGAAAAATGCTGGTGTCTTTATCTATGTAACCTGCATATTATCTGACTGAAACATGACTACAGATTTTCCCAGGGCTTGCAGAATGAGCGCACTTTCACAGTCTAT
Source organism: Balearica regulorum gibbericeps (assembly GCF_011004875.1). Lineage (NCBI taxonomy): Eukaryota > Metazoa > Chordata > Aves > Gruiformes > Gruidae > Balearica > Balearica regulorum. The sequence goes on along the minus strand of NC_046190.1, from coordinate 26,143,756 downwards.
GCAGTTTAAGGGAGAATTATGTTTGAAATAGTCCCTGTTGCTTAATATCTCTGGAGCAAGAAAGTATTCTTTTTCCCTAATGATTTTATGTATCTCTATTATTTACACAGCTTAAGTAGTTATTCTGCTTTTAGTATTATTTCATTTTATTCTTGTTGAAAGCAAAACATGAAAGAGGAGAAAGTATGGTACAGTATTGGACATCGGAGACCTCAGTTAAAACCTCTGTCATGTCACAAGCTTCTTGGTTGACACTGGGAAGATCTCTGTGGATAGGTGGCTCATTTGCAATTGAGCGATACTATGATCTTGCTGCAGTTTTGTGAAGAATCTTTTATGAACAGCTATAGTGTCATACCATAATGGGAGGCCTTCCTAATGTCCCAAATCAATAGAATTTATCAGATATTTGGGTGACTAATTGATAGTGGAAACATTGCTTCTAATTTGCTCCTGCAAATAGTTATCTGATAACAACTCCTTAGAACAAGTTAATTTGCATGTACTGCAGTTAACAAGACTGCATGAATGGCATGTGTGCATTTTAATATCCCTAATGTGAAATGTAAACTTGAATAAAACTTTTTGTCTGCTTTTAACAGTAGACTGTCCTTTGGAAATCATTATAGAATGATTTTAGTAAGTTTAAAAGATGATATTAATTACCACCAACAGGCCTCCTAATGTAGACTTATCTCCCTGGGTGGTGGGGTTTTTTTGGTTATGGTTGGGAGTTTTTTTGTAAAATTTAAGTCACTGTTAAGCTTTATCTGGGTTTCTACGAAGTGATGCTTTACGTTCCCATTCTCTCCTTGACAGGCAGCTAAAGATAAGGTTGATGAGAAAGACACTGACTGGCTGGCAGTGAGGATGTTATGGCTGATGTGGTTGCCACTGAGTCAATACGAAAGCAATTGCTTTCCTTTGGTATTAGTAACCTTCAAAAGTATTAAGTAAACCTCCCTTTTGGTTAAGAGAATGTGCAACCTTCATATGTGAAAAATAAGATATTTTATAAGTTTCAAATTATTATTTCAAGTCAGTTTAATTTCCTTACCCTAATTGCCTTTTTGGATCAGGATGCTCACAGTGTGCGATGTTAAATACACATTTTCAGGATTTAAGTTACAACTTTGTCTTGTGAAATACTGTGTTAAATAAAAAGAATAGCAATTCATTTTTTACAAAGTGGAACCAATGATTTAGTCACTTCTATGATTTTAAATATTCCAAGTGAAGTGAAATAAAGCCATAGTGAAATGCTTTGATTTTGCCTAATAGAAAATTAAAGAACTTAAGAAAAAGTAGTCTAAACCACATGTATTGAGAACAGCTAATAAGTAACTGGAAAGAATTGTTATGGTCCCTAAAGAGTTGATGTACTAAACTGAAGTAATTGTGATTTATAGTGATATTAAGAGACTAGAAAGGGTCATGAGGAGGAAGGAAGGCTGCGAAAGCAGAGCTAATTTTTAGGCAGGGAAATATCTCACTTTTAGTATTAGCCAAATTAAATTTACTAATAGCATTGCTATTTAGTGATATGTTTAGCATAAACATGCTTCATCTGGGCCATCTCTTAGAACTTGGTTTCTAATCTGGTCACTTCATGGACAGCATGAGAAGAAATCAAGAGATGCAAAATAACTTATCTATGGACGTTTTACTTTCAAAGGGTTTGAGAATTCTGTATCTTAAACCACTATCATCCCTTCTGAGAGATGTAGCTTTTCTTCTTTTTCAGGCTAGTTAAAAGCCTTCCTGCTAGCTAGGGTTTCTCTTCACAGCCTCCCTCAGTATTGCAATGGTTGGGCTCTTGTTGGGCAAAAAGAATAGATTGTCTCTTCTGTTTCTAAATGTTCAATTGCAAAATTCCAAGTCAGATTTGTCTTTGATCTCTTGGTCATCTTTTTCATATAAAAACTGTCTAATGGGACATGGGCCAGTAGGTAAGATAGGCTGAACTTGGTGGTTTAAGGTTGCCACTGTAAGGGATTCTTGGTACTTATCCTTCAATACCTGGACATCTTTGATATGAGTAAACTCTTTTGAACAAGATTATTTTCATATGCTGTTCAGGTTGAAAACGAAAGTGATTTCTGAACACAAGGAGTAATCTTGGTTCCACTTACTTTGTATGATTGTCCTCCCGTAAGTCAAAATTGCTATTTGAGTTTGTTTGGAGATATTAAGCATCACCAGTCTTTAAGTGCTATTGCCTGAAAATGTTGACTGTTGCTGGAGAACACTTTACCCTTCTGCTGGCCGTAAGTGGCTCAGTGGTAAGAGAAGATCTGAACATATACATTAAAAAAAAAAAAGGGATTTGGATCTTTCTAGGAAATTGTTTTAGAAACATGAGCTTTTATGAAGTTATATAGCATTTCAGTTCCAGCATGGAGATGCCATAAAATAAATCTGGTTTTATATGCAAAGTGACAGTGCTGTAGCAATGTAAATGACAATTATGAATGTAACAGTACTTATTTACAGCAGAATTAATTTCAAATATTGTTTCACTTTGAGAGACTCAGCAGGGAGCTCATCCCATTTCTCTAGATACTTTATTTTGTCTTTCTAGTTTATAACTTTCATTGCTTCCTTCAACCCGCATAAAATCTATACTGTTGTATACTACCTCTGTGCTCGCTGACTTGGAAAGTAATTTTTCATATCAATCTATAATTATTATTTTTTTAATTAGATATAGATAATGTGTGTAAGTAAATGATGCATATCATGCTAACACTGATAGGAGATGACATGAATACCTGTTAAGCCTACAATTACTGAGAGTTTAATGCCTGCACTTACCCCTTTCTATAGTAATAAATTATCCCTAGTATTCATTTAGTTCAGATGTAGTGAGGTCTTCTCAGTTCCATGTGAATTTACTGTGAGTTGAAGAAATCAAAACACCTCTTTCCTTATAATCAATGTAATTATTACAATGTAAAAAAACCCCACAAATATAACAGACAAGAGAAAAGGGTTTTACGATTCTGCAAGCAGCCATGGCATAGACAAGTAGTTTTGAATATCCATAGAGTTAATTCCACTCATCAGGAAGTAAGGAGTGCTTCCCAGTATTCTGTATTGATCTACACATGCTGGCAACACAAGAAATGCAGGGAAGAGCTCAACTACATGTGATCCTGGCCACCTTTTTAAAGCACAGAAAGGTTTGGTCCTCATAACCATTTTGTCTGGTTTTGCTGTGGCTGAAGGCAAATTCTTTTTTCTTTTTTCTCTTTTTTTTTTTTTTAAATAAACAACTTGTTCTAACACTTCTGCAGGGAGCTTGCTGTTTTAACTGAAGTTGAATGAATAAAATGCATGCACACTAAATCAGGAAGTCTGTGTATTCATCCAGTTGTATTATTGATTCTCAATTAACTTTCAGAAAAAGATCTTGTACTAGAGCTCTGATTAGCAAGTGAAGCTACTTGCTAAGCAGGCAGACAGTATATCACAGAAGCAGTCCATCTGTGACTAAGAATTACCTACAAATAGAATACGTGAGTTGCTAATGAACTGAGGAACACAAAACCAGGATATAGTCAACAGATATGTCTACACAGTACACTCAGTGGAAATGGAATATTCCACGTCCTTTCTTGTTCTTGTGCAAGAAGGAAAGGAGTTTTGCAAGAGCCTGTTTCATGAAATTCATAGATTAGGTGTTTAGGCTGAGGGGGCAGGGAGGAGAGGACACTGAGACTTTGAGTATTTTCCATTTGAGGTCTGTCTTCAACATCTGAGTCTCTAAAAAGTCGCATTTCCCTGTCTTGCACCCTAATTTGTCTCTGCTGGATGTTTGCCACTTTGGATTTGATTCTCCAGAGCTTGCCAGTCCTATCACCAGGTGCCTCTAATTGGATTAGATTTTTCCACTCTTAGCCCTTTTCAGAGGAAGAGTAATTCTGTCTGCCATTTCAGAATATAATTTCTAACTATTTTTATGTTTAGTTAGGATGAAAGCTATGAGATACCTGCAAAATGGAAGAGGCTTTGATCCTTTCTCCCTTGAAATATTTATATGGAAGAAAAAATGTTTTTTAGAGCTTCTGAATCACAGAAGCCAAGATCTCAGTGGGATGCCAATTAAATGTCTCCTGACTTGCTTTCCTGTTTGCTATTTGCCCTTGTTTATGTGGACAATACAGATACACATGCTGCTTGGTGAATAAGAACTGGTATTTTATTTATTGTGGAACATATATAATTTATTTTGTAGTCAGAAGTATCAGAGTAAGGTGACCAGAAATTAACTTTTACACAGTTTGTGATTGCATTGTTCAACCTGAATACATTCTCACTGCTGCTAATAACAATTTCTTCTGTGACTTTTAATATGTGAAATTAACCTGCAATTCTAGGTTAATGTCCATGCTTAGAAATTCAGCTGTTCATTTCATTTATCACTTTATAAGCTTGCATATTACTTCAAGATGTTAGAAAGCTCAATTACATTTAACAGCTATGGTGCACATTTATTCTGCATAAATGTTGTAGAATTTTCTTTTGTGATGTAGCCAAGTATAAACTTTTCCATCGCTATCATCCTGCAAAAATGTAGGAAAGCTTCTTTCTGTGTTTTGATTTTTAATGTTCTATTGGGTTAGTTTTAAAAGGCTAATTTCCACCCAATTGCTAAGGCAACTTTCATCTCGGTCCCTGTATCACACTGTCAGAGTCTGCCACAGTAGCCAGCTGACCGTTCTGTCTTGCTTTTGCCTTGTTACTTCTGTTTCTAAAGACTGCTGCTTTCATATACTTCAGACAAATACCTTGATCCTTCTTTAGTAATCAAGTACAAATACAAATTGGTGGCCTTTTAATCTTGCTTCTTAAGCAATTCATTCAACAAATTGATGGATTTGAACACTTTTCTGTCAAGGTCCTTTTCTCTTTTGTCCCTGTGTAGGAAACACCCGAGAGAGGTGAAACAGCTGCAACTTAAAGAAAACAAAAAGCAGGCTCATAAATGATTAGCAATTTTCTGAGGTGCTTCAGCTTTTTTCCCCCAGAAGGTATATGCTTAGCTATTTCCATTTCTGGAAAACTAGGCCATTTAAGGCACTACAGATTAAAAACTTTAAAACTTCAATGTATCTCTAATGGTAAATGTTTAGAAAATACTAGCTAATATTGCTTTTTATGGCATTATAAGAGCAGAACTCTATAGCTGACCAAGTCTATAGTTTCTGAAATAATCCAAAGTTTAGTTTTTATCCTCAAGTTTTATCTGGTAACGAAATATTCTTAGTGAGCTAAAGAAAATTAAGTTTTCCATTCCTTTGAAAGTAACAAAGCATTAATGATGCAGACTGTAAAGCACTTGAACGGATTTCATCCAGCATTAGTTCTGAGCTTCTTGTGAGTTAGATTCATGCTTTACACAGTGTCAGTTTTACTTGGCAATAAAATAGCTACACCTTTTGAAGATCAATCTTCAATGCTGTTCCAGGAGAACCAGCTGTGAAAAGCCCTACAGCTTGGAAACCAGGTCCTTTGCTTACTGTGGGAAATGGTGGTAGCCTTGAAAGTGGAAGACTCCTTAGACATAATTTTGCTGTGAAGAAGACGTATTCTTGACTTGTGTAAGCTGACATGTTAATGTGCATGGAGTAAGATTCTCATGAAGACAGTGCAGCTGATAGGATTTAAATGTGTTAACAGTTTAAGGCAAAGATTAAATTGAATCTTCTCTTTTCATCTTAAAATGAAAAAATGCTTTGTTTGAGGAGGTTCTACTGATCATTAGAAATTCTGAAATAAGGACTCATTTTTCTTCCACTGGAGAGCAAGCTTATTTTAGAAAAATAAGAAAAAGGCGGGGGGGGGGGGGGGGGGTACACACCAAAAGGCTGCTAAACAATCATCTCAGGAAAAAATTGTTATAATACTCCACTTTCATCATATTCTATACTTTGCACAGTACTTCAGATCCAAAATGGAAAGTTTTCTGCTAAATTTTTTTTGTGGAGTATTAAGAACAACACATGCCATACTTACTGATCCTTTTGAAGAGGGTAATTTTGAAAAGCAAATGTATTCTAAATCAAATATTAGCCTGACAGAACACATGGTGGAAGCTGGATGTGTGAAACTAGGTGTGAGTGGGTTTTTTTGGTCAGTCTAGCATCATCATTAAAACACCTTTCAGAGGGTTTTGTTTAGAAATAATTTTAGAAAGCATTTCATAAGCTACCAAATGTGAAAAGCAAGTGTTCAATGCAGCTTTTATTTTGTGATGGATAACCCATATAATATTGTGTGGTTTGTCTCTAGTTGTACCACTTATTTAAAGATTCAATAAATGTTCAGTAATGATTCCTTGTGAAATAAGAGGTTTACATGTTGCATTTCTGAATTGAGTAGTAATTTAAATCTGTCTTAAATATGTCTGAACTATGACTATGAATGTCATGAAATTTTTTTTTTTCTTCTGCTGGTTCTGTAAAATAAGTTGCACTTGCAGTGAAAGGGTTTACCTTTATGTTTATTTCATACCCATGGGATCTTTTTTGGTCCCTAGATAAAAATGAAGGTAACAGCAAGAACGTGGGCAGATTTAACTGTAAAAGGTGATGCCCTGCTGTAACTGTCCATCATAGGAAAGCTTTTTGGTTGTTTTTATTTGGGTTTTTTTGTTGTGTGGTTTTTTTTTTATTTCCTTCATATTCTTGAGCAAATCCTAAAACACTTTATTGATAAGTCTTATTCATTACATGTCCTCCTGATGGAAGGTTCTGGCTCTGAAAATGTGTGAAATTGTCCCTGCTGCTGTAATGTTAGCTGCACAGTTGAGACAAGTACTCTAATCCTTGTTAGCATCCTTTCTTTTTTTTTTTTTTCCTATGGGGAGAATGTTAGTAAGTAGAAGGTTATATTTTTATTCTTATTCTCATTCAGAAACCTGTATTTACTACAAACCTCATCTTGCATCTGTTGGGCTTAAGTTGACTTGTTCTTAAGCCAATCATAGAGTTTTAAAAAAAAATAAAAAATCAAATTCCACAGTTCTGATTTATTTCTTGAAGTAATGTTTCCTTGGGTTGAAGCCACGAAAGAATGAAAACTGAATGGAAAGTGAAAAACAGAATTACATGAATGAAATTATGTGGCCTGACCTAGTTTTCATAGACTGGCTTGAATGACTGAGGTTATGGCATAAAAAAAAAAATTACGTTAAAATGTGTATATGTTCTTTGATTTTTTTAAAATCTTTTTTTATTTTAAAGATATCAAATATAACAATCAAATAATGTTGTTCAGTTTATTATATGTTGAAGGTAATAATCTTTAATATCCTCTTTATCAAATAGTCCTCTGTTGCTCCATTGAAGAACATCTCTGTGTTCTTTTTATAGACAGATTTAAGAATGATACACAACTATACCTATTGGTCAATACTGTAGCCAAGGACTTTACGCTCCTTACATGTAATGAGTGAAGAATGAAATTATAATTTCCTTGCCTAGCTGGACTGGAATGAACAGTATTCCAAAGGAGAAAATAGGAAGAGTAAAAGGAAAAAAAAAAAAAACAACAAACAACCAAAACTCCAAAACAAAACAAACCCCAAACAATGCAGTTATTACTTGTTATTGATATTGTGAGGTTAATTTTTTTTTTTAAATAAAGATTGCTGAGACCAGAAGGTTTATAGGCCTCTTGAACTTATTTTACCCACTTGACTTCTGAAGACACTGGGCTGCTGCTGCATGTACTTATTGTTTATTTCTTCTAAAATTTTATTGGCATTACTCCTCATTTACACTGCCATTACCACGCACACAACAATGTTCTAGAAAATATATGTAATGATAGAAATCTCGACTTGGATAAACTGAAAACTAGGACATATCTTTGGCAAATAATTAGGTAGTTTGAGGACATTTTATCTTATTTGATGACTGTTGGAAGAACAGAGCTAACATAAGAGATAATAATTTGCAATTATAATAATACCCAAAGCTCCTAAAGGAACATTTTACATTAGGAGATATTCAAAGTAATTTTTATAAGTTAACACATAACCACTGAGCATCTGAGCTGGGAGAAAACTTTGTTGTATCATTGGACTACTTTGGCTCTATTTGTTGTGGGAAATGATGTTTTAAATGTTTTCAATGTACTTAGATATGCACCTGCATGGATGACATGTTTTGGAGATCTGCACTTGACTTTTACACTGAATCCTTAAAAAAAAAAAAAAAGGCAATTGGTGTAGTAACAGTCCATTTAAGCAAAAGTTGTTCCAACTGTCCACCATAGTTTTGCTAATAAGCTGTATAGAAAAGCAAAATCTGGAAGAAATAACATAGGCTAGTGAACGGAGAATGTTTGGATGTTAATGATTTGTTGGCTGTGACCAGTTTTATTCTCTGAGGGGGTTTACACTTTCTGAGGCTCTCACTTGTTTGTTGTGTTTTTAAAATTTTAAGTTTTTAAGGGACAAGTATTATATGTAATAATATACATTGCCTCAATTATCAAAAGCCCTGATCGTGCTTGGAGATCGCAAACGCAGTTGGTACACGTAATGTTTGATACGTTTTCAATTTAGGGAAGAGAATCAAATACTGCCTGCTGTGTAGCATAGGAAACTTGTCTTGCCTATGTCAACTGAAATTCTAATTAGAATTTATTTGTCTGTGTCGTCTTTGGCTCCTTGTCCTAGTCTCTGAAGTGTATTTCTATTACAGGTGATTTTTATATAAGCATCAGGAATATGTTGTCTTAATATCTTTTACTTATTTTAGAGAATGCTATGTTAATATTTACTAAAAGTACTGAGGTTAGCATTGACCCACCATAATGGAGAACAAAAATGAACATTTAAAGGATCAAATTATACTATAATTTTTTGCTTTTATGTAGATCCATAGATTTTTCTAAGGAATAATAATTTATTTCCTGAAATGTGACAGAATGATGGAAAACACTCTTGAAGCCCAAGAACCACAAACAACACTTTCCTGGAAGTGCCATAGAAAGAACTAAAATTCCAAAAGGAACAGCTGAGAAAAGGTACCTTGTCAGGTACCTTTAAATCCTTTAAATGGGATTCAAACTATTTCTGGGAAAACCCCTACAGAGTAAAGCAGCTTTACAGATTTTTATAGTATTTAAAAAGATAGAAGATCTGCAGTTTCTGCATAGTGAATAGTTTGTGCATCTCATACTTAAGAAACGATTGCAATTGCCTTTTGATTTATCTCTAAACATATGGGATTTATTTACAAAAAAACCCCAAACCCAGATAAATATATTGGTAAATAAATATTAGCCAAGTTCTCCTGATGCCATTCTGTGCAATCTTCTAACCACTCAAATTTTTGAAATGTAGCAGATCTTAAAGCAATTAGGTGTTTTCTGCTCTTGGAACCAATGCTGAAGCTCAGTTACGCTAAAATAAGTGTAATTGGGAAGTGTCTGAGTTCCTAAAACAGGACTAGAGCTGATCTGAGAGGAACCTTTGAGTTTTTATTGTGCTAGATTTCATATTCATACCTGAAGACAGTATAGAAGATGGTTGTATGCTGTGGCCAAAGCATATTATTTGGTTGGAAGTGATAACCTTGCCAGTAGAATACTTTGTAAGTTTCTGTAGGTTTCTTGCCTATATGTATTATTAATGGAAAACTGTAGGTAAATGCTGTATTTTGGTTCGTCTTTCTTCCAGGGATTTCAATCTTGTGTATTTTCAGATTATGTAATGTTAAGAGCTCTTATAATTTTTTCATCATGAGAATTGCCAGAGACACATCTCTTTATTTTCTGGTGCTACGTGTATGCATCAGAATTTCATCTTTCACTTAAAATAAAAACATGTGTTTTGAGTCTTTTTGCTTCTGATTTTTGAAGAAGTAAACCATAGAACATGTTAAATAAAATTTGAGTTGAGATGTGGAGGAATATATGGAAGATCGTCTTCAAGATAGCCCAAGCAGTTTGAATATGCAGGACCAAGTCTTTTAATACCTCATATGTCATATTTTCCTTATATACTTTCAGGGACGTTATTCTCATGCAATATATCTGTCCTTTTTTGGATTTGGGAAAGCATTATACCTGTTTTTCTGGCTTTAAACTCCCATCCATCATGTTTGTTATAGTTCTTGTAAGGAAATCTCAATTTTGGTTAACTTGTTTGTACAAAATGCTAGGATAATAGTATTCATTCACTTCTAGTGAATTTTATAATTAAAATGGAATACAACAGCTTCAAATGTTCAGTAAAATGCCTTTTAGATGCTGTTACGACTGTATGACTGTTCTGTTATGACCTAGCCCTTAAAACAGGAGTCAGTTGCGCTACACATCGTTACACAGCATTAGCTGCACAGACCTTTTATTATTGCATCTGAACCTACAGAGGGTTCTGAAAATAGGAAATATAAATTATGGGAGACCATACTTATACATGGAATGAAAGGAGTGTTTGCTGAATAGTGTCCTTTTCTGTCACTCAGAATTTTCCTCAGAGTTGCACTTTATATGCTGACATTGTCCTAACTTGGCTTCTGTGAAGGAGTGATTTTTGTTTTTGAGAAGTTCAAATGTCAGAGTAGTGGAGGGAGAAATGGGAAGAAATGAGATTTTAACTGATCTCCCTCATTCCCAAATCTCAGTAAAGACAGCTGAAATGTTGAATTATTACAGTTTGGCATAAAAATAGCTCTGGTTGCTAGGCAATGATGATGATTTGTTCTATAGGAAACCAGATTTGTGTTGCCCAGGATCTAAAATTGTATGCCTGTTGTGTGTGTGTGTTTATTTTTATGTATATAAATGCATGTATATAAATATATTTGCTAAATTCACAAATAAGTATGAACTTGAAAGTTTGCATACACTAGGACTTGGAGGTTTTTTTGGCATTTCTTAGATTTCATGTATGAGTATACCAAAGACTTATTCATTCCAAGTCCTCTCATTCTTGACGTGTCTGGAGTGCCTCAGTTCTCCCAATTTTTATTTTTCATTTTCAATCTCCTGTTTACCATCTGACTTTTAGATCTTCTCATTAATTATGCAAAAATCTATCCTCCCTAAAAAAAACCCCAAACAAACAGAAACCCCCAAACCCCAGGAAAACAAGAAGGGGAGGCATTTCACTTAGATATGGGAATGCAGCAGTTACAGGTTCTTTCACAGCTAAAATATTACAGCTAGTTGCTGGTACCTCAGTGGTGTAAGAACAGATAATCTTAGCGTAGTGTTTCAGTGGAAATAATTATGTATTTATTTTAGACCAGCAGAATTTGTCTCCTCAGACTTGCTTTTTGGTTTCATCCCATTTGTTCTTCATTTCACAAACGTTTTTTTTTTGTCGTTCATGTATGATCCACTATTGTGTAATTATCATGGATATGATAGATTGCAATATTCTCGGTCTCTTTTTACTTCTTTTAAAGGTAACATTAGAAATGTTGCTTTCACATCATGCTGTTCAAATAATTTGGGGACCAGCCAACGCTTTAGTATTTTCAGTCTTAGGCTGTATCTTCATCTCAGTCCATAGAGCCATGTAGGTCTGAATTAACAACAGTAGCAATACTTGCTGTTACTAGAAGGAATCTGAATCCCAGCTTGAATTGGTAAGTTCAGTCGTGCATGTGGAATGGTATGATTTCCTCAGTGTTTATTTGTTTGTCTGCAGAGAAATGTGCCGCTGTTGTTCTCCTGAAGTTTTTTAGAAGTGTACAGTACTGTGTACCCCCACCTGAAACCTAAATGCTCTACAGACACAACAAATTTGTAAGAGGATTTCTGTAAACAGGAAAATTACAACTCCTTTTTGCAAACTGAATAAACCAGGATCATATATAAATTTGGTTTGACAATGGCAAGAATAGGGGACTGGTTTACACTTAATGAAAGGGAAGCATAACAATGGGTGAGGAGTGTGTCAAACATATTGCAAAGGGGTGGAATACATATTTATCAGCCTCTTTGAACAGGGCATTAGAGCTTGAGTTTCATCTGCTGCTATAAAGAAGCAGTATCAGAGCATGAAATTAGCAGTCAAGTAATAAATATGCCATAGCCAAAAGCAAAACAATTAGCTGCATGGATCCACAGAGTTTATCTGCTGATTCTATTGCATTTTCAGCTCCAACCTTGATGGTTTTTCACTCACTGAACAGCCAAGGCAGTAAACAAAATTCGTTTGCTCAAAAAGAAGTATTATTCTAGCCTGCAGCAGCAACTCAGCCTTGTAACTTTAGTGGGCAGTATGATATGTGTAGCATCTATAGTGAATGGTAAACATGGGTTTGTGTACTGCAGGCTAAATCACGTTAACTCCTGGTAAAATCAATTGGAACTTGTACTCTGGCATGGATCTTCATTTGTGTATGTGTTAGAGAAAACCATTCAGAAATTTGGTTCTACATTTGAGACCAAAGCTCATGAGCGCTGTCTTGTGGTCTTCAGTTACTCGATGTGAAATGCATTTACGTCAGGATTGGAGTTTGCTGCCTTTTAAACATAGGAAAAGTATAGTTTATGATCACTTACCCTGTGAACTATAAATATACTCTTCTTATGCACTGTTGGGTTTTATAAAGTATCAAAATATTTTAAACCCCCCAGTTTGAGTCCATTTTCCTTTCTATGATTCCTGTTTAAATTGGTAAAAAATTGCAATGATGGGTAAAGCAAATGCTTATTTTTGATTGCAGAAACACTGTTACACAGTAATACTTAAATGATGGCCAGTGGCATAAAAGTCACCCAAGAAATCATCATATTGCTCAGATGTTAACATATTAAGGAAATCATAAGGCTTTTGGCATTTTTCCAGTCACAGTAATTATGCCAGACTGTAATAAGGTGCGAAGCATTTACTGTATCTCAATTAATAACCATTTATAGTTTAAAGATGTTCCCTGTAGCCATGTTTTTGTTCTGTTTGTTTGCTCTTGTGGGCAGTTATGGAGTAGCATCCGCTGTTCTGTGAGAACAGGCACATATGGAAGACAAGTCTTAAGCTCAGGCTTTCAAATCCTTATGAATGGGGGTTTAATTCTGGGCATTTAACCTATAATCAGGGGGAGCAACATATTCCAGTGGAAAAGATCTTCATTTGACATATTATCACAGTAACAGCCAGCTGTCCCTCGATTACAGAATGATACTTTCTGTTTCAGCCTTTGTAAAACAAAGTTAATTAGAATGTTTCCCCTAATGTTTGTCTAAGGACAATTTTAAAAAGGAGCACGTGAAGAATGGCAAATGAAAGAAACAAGAGCACCAGATTCAATGTGCGTGCGTCATGTCTTCTGAAAGTAATGGAGTATAGGTATTTCCATTCTGTATCTTTTTTCCCAGGATGTAACAACAAAGCAAATGTTAAGACAATGAAAACAAATGCATACGGGCTAGATTTTGTTCATAGGCTTTAAGTCACCAGATTTCTTTGACATTTTGTCTGTTGTCTTTTCTTTAGCTCTTTTTGCTTCTGTCTGTGAGCTGGCTAATACAAGGAGCATATTCCTTGACACAGCCATGTGCATTGCAATTTTTGACACAAACCTTGTACGTGTGTGCTGTGGCAGGTGCCTGTAATCCTTTTAGCCTTACTGATTCCAAGCATTTAACTTCTTTATGAGGGTTTGTCTGCCCTGCTTTCTTCATCTTGATTTTACCTAAACCAAAGCAAAACATTTTCAATAATCTGAGTAAATAATTCCCTTTTATTGATTAAGAACACAAACAACAGGTTTGTATCAAAGATCTATATAGCCAAATATTCTTTCTGTAACTATTTGCCAAAAATGGATACTTACCGAAGAATATTTAAGTGAGGCTGGTGTATATAATCATTCCTCTCCAAACCTTCAGCTGTTTGCAACTTGAATGATTTTTCTGAGCCCGATATAGTTGGTGTGTGTTAAACAATTCATGGTTGATTTCTCTTCCATAAGTTTGTTCACTTTCTTATAGAACCCCAATTCATAGCATCTTACTGCATCAAGCTTCACTTTTTTTCAACTGAATGGAGTGCTGTGACCAAAACCATTTAATTTTTATAACTAATCAACTATATAGGTGTCAAGTTTGATACAAATCCAAAACTTATGCAATATAAAGTTCAGGGAAGAGATAACTGGTATTAACATTTCTGAAAACAAAATTTAAAGATTGTGAATTTAAAGTTGTTTTCAAAAACTTGTATTTTATAGGTGATTCATAGACACTTGCCTTTATATGTACGGGACAGGAAATTTTTGCTTTTCTCTTGTCCAGGCTGCAGAGATGCAAGAAGCTTTATCAGTGATACACAGCTGCTTAAGACTTTCGGATCAATATTTTCTTTACTACACAAACCAAATCCCCAAGGGTGCAATCAGACTGAGTAGGAAATTGCTTCCTTCCTGCCCTTTTCTACACATGTATCTGTATTCAGTTATCACAGAACATCTGTTATCTAAGCAAATTAAAACTGGAAGGAAGACATGGTATTGCTTGATCAATAAAATCCAACTGCTCTGATCTTTGGGTTTTTGCTCATCCTGTATGGAAGGACTGTGTCATATTTTCATAGAACCATAGAGTGGTTTGGGTTGGAAGGGACCTTAAAGATCATCTAGTTCCAACCCCCCTGCCGTGGGCAGGGACACCCTCCACTGCCCAAAGCCCCATCCAACCTGGTCTTAAACACTTCCAGGGGTGGGGCCTCCACAACCTCTCTGGGCAACCTGTTCCAGTGCCTCACCACTCTCACAGTAAAGAATTTCTTCTCAATATCTCATCTAAATCTCCCCTCTTTCAGCTTAAGGCCGTTACCCCTTGTCCTGTCACTCCCTGCCCTTGTAAAGAGTCCCTCTCCAGCTTTCCTGTAGGCCTCCTTCAGGTGCTGGAAGGCTGCTATAAGCTCTCCCTGGAGCCTTCTCTTCTCCAGGCTGAACAATCTCAACTCTCTCAGCCTGTCCTCATAGGAGAGGTGCTCCAGTCCTCTGATGATCATCTTTGTAGCCTCCTTCTAGACTTGCTCCAACAGGTCTATGTCCTCCTTATGTTGGCACCCCCAGCACTCCAGGTGGGGTCTCACGAGAGTGGAGTAGGGGGGCAGGATCACCTCCATTGATTTTTCAGGTGAAGCTTCTTATGACCTTTAGCTTATGTTCATTTTGATATGAATTCTGAACATACTTTGTTAATGGAGATTAGAATTGGTCTGGTAAATTTTTAAGCACTTAGTTAATAGTATATACTTATTTTACTATAATAACAATCCTTGATCTGGAAATACATTCAGAAAGAAGTCAAGGTAAAGCTAATTAGAGGAGACTTTCAAGAATAGATACACTCATGTGGGGGGTGTGTGTCTGTTTCATAATAGGTCACTGAATTGCTCATGAGGGAGAACATGAAGTAGAATCACTGTCACTGTTTTATTTCATAGGTTCCAAATAGCATCATTTCTTAAAAAAAAAAAAAAAAAGGAGAAAAAAAGGGTTAATATTCCTTGATTTTTATTATCTGAGCCACACTTTGTTGTCTTCATGGCTAACGAATATAGATATGAAGTTTAACTCAGAAGTGTGTTTTGAAAATTATAAAAGAATATAATACTAATGTGGGAGAGAATTCTCTAAACTGTGGAAACCTCTAGTGTCATTTTGCAGACTGAAATTCAAACAAGTTGTTGTTTGTCATCTAAAAAAAAGTATTGAAATGGCTCCTTGGTGTTTTTCCATATTAAGACACTTTTTTTATTGCCCACTCACAGACTGTAGGATATGGTTTTTTACAGCAAAGTAGCTATCATTTAGTGGAACTTGCTAGCTGCAAAGGAAAAAAAATCAAAGGCAAAAAACCCAATTAAACTACAAAACAACAACAAAAAACCTACAATAAAATCCTTTTTGTTCATTAACTTTCTAAATATTGAATTATTATTTGAGTTCAGTGAACCAAATCTCAGTGTCTGTAATTCAATCTGGCGTAGATGCATTGTGTTCTTAATTTAATCCAGCAGCAAAAAAACCCCTGCAAGAAATGTAAAGAATATTTGAATATAATAAAATAAAAAATTGAGTCCTAATTGGCATAATAAGAATTTAAAAACATATGTAATCTGATGTTCATAGAGCTGTTCTCTAAGCTGTGTTGATTTATGAAATGTGAAAGTACTCAGTCGTAGAGGTCCCATGAACAGCCTTCTCTGTTATATAAGCATACCTTTCAAAAGTGTTGCTATTAAATATTAAATGAATTGCTATCAAAAGACTGTTTGGAAATTTCCATGTAGCCTTTTGTTTGTTGCTGTTAACTTAGCTGTTAAAGAACTTCTTGGTACCATTTGAACTCTGAAGTAATACTTCAAAAGCTATGTTTTTCCATGGTTTAATATTGCTGTCCTTGGCATGTATTAAGGATTGGGCATATCACCCTTCTGCCTGCAATCCAGTGGTTAACATGCTTAACTGGTTACAGTACTGGTTAATATAATGATAGTTCAGGTTATTGAATGCTGGATATTAGCAAAGCTGAGGCATAAGGTGGGATCTTAATATTCAGAAATCATAGCAGGTGGAAGCAGTAATTGTTCTTAATTATCATTAGTCTAATGTTCACCTCTTACTCTCTAGGCTACCAAAAAGAATAAAACACAAACCGCTTTTGTAGAGTTCTTAGTAAGTTGGTGTCATTAAATTGAGAGGATATTGCTTTTGTAGACACAAATCTCTGAAGAACAGTGTTGCAGTACTCTGTATTTAATGCTAAATTACTCGCTTTTGCTTGGAAAAATAAATTCATGTTTGGAATGCAAAGTTTTTATTCTCTCATACATAAGACTGAATTTATTTTCTTCACAAACTGTAGTAACAGTTCTTTGGATAGAAAAAGAATAAAATATAGTCCTTGGTATGCAGGCAGGAATCCAGATTGATTTCAATCACTGTACACAGGAGTTTCTTACACATGAACTGAAGTATAGTTCCGTTTTTTTGACTGAGACAACATTTTTTAGGGTAGCTGTATCTGAAAGTAATTCATGTGAAAATGGATTTCCTCATAGTAAGGACAACTTTTTCTTGGGCTTAGGGGTCTAGGATTAGCGTGTGAATGAAGCTTCTGTCCTGGCTTTGTGCAGTTTTGCTGTATCTGGGAGCTGTCCATCTGCTCTTATTTTATTACATTCAAAGATTGAGTTGCTGGTAGTGCACACAAGGAATTAATCAAAGAATTACTTTGGTAATCAGTTTTCTAAATGGCAACTTTGCTGCAGGGATTCTTATGATGAGACAATGTCTTACAAAAACACTGCCAAAACCTGGTTAGCAACTACCTTGAATTTTATGATGACTCTTTCTCGTTAAGGAAGGGGGGGGGGGGAAGGACATGGGGGTAAATTTACAGTCCTGAGAAGTACTGTTTTCTAGCCCAATTGTAACTAATTAGAATGGGAAATTGTCCAAAGACCTAGAGTATAAAGAATGCATTTTATGTATACAGAAGTAACGGGAGGTTATACACGAAGAAGTAACGGGAGGTTATACACGAAGAAGTAACGGGAGGTTATACACGAAGAAGTAACGGGAGGTTATACACGAAGAAGTAACGGGAGGTTATACACGAAGAAGTAACGGGAGGTTATACACGAAGAAGTAACGGGAGGTTATACACGAAGAAGTAACGGGAGGTTATACACGAAGAAGTAACGGGAGGTTATACACGAAGAAGTAACGGGAGGTTATACACGAAGAAGTAACGGGAGGTTATACACGAAGAAGTAACGGGAGGTTATACACGAAGAAGTAACGGGAGGTTATACACGAAGAAGTAACGGGAGGTTATTTCCAAAAGATGACCTCAAGGACTTGCAAAAGATTTCTCAGGAGTTCGAGTCTGTATATGGTTTATTTAGCAAGACAAAGGATTCTGCTTGCTTACACCACATGAAAGAGGAAGGTTATTCTGTTCATTAGTGCTATAGTTTAAAACATATCACCTGATTTCAGATCTGTATTTCCTTACAGGCTTCCTGCATGCCTTTCAATTTCTATGTACTTGCTTTTTTAAATTGGAAAAATGGGTCAAATAGCACTTCCCTGCTTTGTCTAAATAATCTGAAGGCAAATACTTCAAGGCCATCAGTGTTCTGAATAAATCCTGAAGTCTGTGAGATGTTTTGACACTACTGTAACAATAACGAGATACATAAGCAAAAATTACATATTTGTATAATCTTTGGTCTGCCTGAAATATTTTATAAATGGTAATGATGGTCATAGTATGAAAACTCTTCACTTCCAGGCGATACAACTAATCAGTCTCAAGTGTGCAAGTGATTTAACTGAGGCTGGCAGATTACCATCTTAAGTTCTCCCCAAAATTCTGCTTCACTGTTAACAAAGGCAGTTTGTCAGACCTCAAAGTCCCCTTCCTGTCCCTTAGCTGTTTAGCTTTCTGTTCTCCACGTGCCTCTTGGTGGTAGGTTAGGGTAAAACTCCCAAACTGGGTTAGTAAATTGCTGCATGCAAAAAGCAGTTCCAATTTTACACAGGCCAGTGCTTTGAGAGAAGCAACTGTGTGAAAAAGAATGATTGTTGGTATTCAATTGATACTACTGATGTTAATGTAGGTAGTCTTTACTCACAGGATTAGCGCAGTGATTTCTGTTGGAGAGGGAACGCTGTAATATGTGGATAATTTTATGTTTATTACTTGTCTGACAGCATCCAAATCTGATTCTGAATGACCTTTCATTATTTTTAGGGTGTTGTGGTTAGGCATTAAAGAATGTCTCTAATTAGAATAGTTGACGAATACATAGTAGCAACAGTAAATAATTTACTTTTAAAAATCTAAGTATTTTTTTCTTAGATAGTACCATATTTTTGCTTTGCCTTTGTTCAGCATGCACAAAGAAATTGTCAGGTTTATTTCTATTTATGTGGTATTTTAGTAGTGTGTTCTCTGCTTTATGTATGATGTATAATGTTGTAATTTGGATTTTTGTGCATGTCAAGGAAATATTTGTAGTACACTTTTATTCCTAGGTAAGGATAAGCTTGTATATCTAGATATTTATTTACCTAGAAAATAAAATCAGGCTCCAAAGTATTTATCTGGTTATCTTTTGTTGGTTTTTCTTTATAGGAAAAAAGTAAATTGTAATGTTATTTTTTTTGTGGAGGTAGGTGACCTATGATGAATTAGCAAACTTCACTCCTTTTATTTGATCTCTTGACAGAGACTGAATGCAAATTCCCACATACAGAAAACTAATGTTTATTTTAACCATGATAGTATGTCTTCAAACTTATTTTGTCTCCAGATGTACTCTGTCTTCTGTTTTTAGAAAAGTTAAATGAACTGAGCACATAAAAAAAATTAGAACAGAATGAACTGTCCTAAGAGGTCAGAGAAAGTAGCCTGCACAGTAGTTAATACATATGTTTTCTGCATCCAAAGGCTACTGCTCCCATTACTGTTAATAAAATTACAGAATCCTCAGAATCCTGGTAGGTTTTGGTTGGGGTTTTTTTCTTCTTTTTTTCTCATCCATCTTGCACAAAAGATCATATTGCTTGCTTAGGCAGATTTGAGTTTGTTGTAACTGCTTCAAAAGTGTGAGCTTCTTGGCAGATGCTTACCCTGGATATAAGATCTGTATTTCAAAATTGATCATACATTAGCTGATGGCAACCAATAGCATTCAGATGAATGCAACGTATGGTATTGATACTGTTAGCACTTCTGAGTGCCCATTGATGCTACCAGGAGAACGCACCCTTATGTAGGCATAAAGCCGTGTTGTGAAAGAACGAGCACATGACTTTACCATATTCCAAAATCAAACAAAAGATCAGATCTATCACAGCAGTGTCCAGTTTTTCTGGTTACCTGTTCCTGGCTAGGGAAGGGAATTATACTTAGTAGAGGACTAATTGAAACACAGCTGAATACTATAACAATGCTTCCCTTATTCTTAAATAGGCTTTAGCATCTGACCTTTCTTTAAAACCAGAATTAGATGATAGTTTTTAGTAAAATTGTTATGAAAGAACAAATGTTCCCTACTGCATCTATCATGCTAAAGACTTCTTTGTTTTGATATAATTTTTTAAAGCTCTTCCTCTGCGTTTTGAACAAAACAAACCCAAACCCCACCCAACCAACCAAGCCAAAGTCATGTAACAGATTCTGTGGTTGGTTTAGGTTGCAATTAGCTATCACTGGCATTTTTTAAATTTGTCCTTCAATTAAGAAAGACATAAAACATGATCAATTTGAAAAAAAAAAAATCCTGATCTATATTTGAGTATTCTTCACATGTTAATTGGATATGTATTTTTTTGTGGTTTTGTGCTTATGAATTGGTATGTGTGTACTGGTATAGTGTATGTTATCAATCTTAAGAGAATATTCAGCAACTAGATAATGAATAATGCTTCCAATTACAATATAATGAATGTCTACTAGCTACTTAACTTTATTCACTCTCTTTTACTTGGATGTGAAAGTGTCTGAGAAAGTGATAATTCATTTTTTTACTTATCTGCATACCAATACCAGGAGAGGGTTTTACAATTGCCAAGCCCAGACACATTTGATTTGATATTTTTCATTCATTGTTATAAAGTACTTGGAGCCAATAGCAAAATTAACTTTTCTTTGGATTTCATTTCTTGGCTGTTGCTGGCTGATTTGATTGCTCTGCTCCTCGTGACTAGTTGAATGAAACATAAGTCTTAACTTGCTACCTGTTTTGACTGCACCATTATTTCTCTTCTGAAAGAATTTGTTCATCGCTTGTTTAAACGCAAACCAGCTGTATTGTCATGGTAGAAACAAATGTAAATAGGCAAACCTATTGTAATTTTCTCAGTGTTATAGAAAAAAAAAAAGCGGTGGTAAAACTAGTTATCTTTTTTGCAGCTCTGCTATAGTAATATAGTAAGTAGAAACTTGTTGATGAAACAAGTAAATCTTTTTAATGATAGGCCATTACTAATGAAAAGCTTATGAGAGGTTTTGGAATATGTTTTTTTAATTCTTTTTAATTTTAAAATTAATATATGTATGTATTTGGTAAAAACAGATTTAAATCTTTTTATGGAATAATCATGAAGGATCTTATGTGTAAAATTATGCTTACATAATTGATCACTTTATTAATATTGCATGGTAAAAATGTATATAAGTTTCTGGAATGTGAATTAGCAATACAGTTGGTATAATAATTGAAACTTAACTTGTAGTTTTGGATTACTGGAAAGTGGAGTAGTCACAGAACAACAGTCTAGATATAAGGGGAGTCACGGGAACTATAGTTGAGAGTGGAACAGATTTACCCAAGCTAAGAAAAAGAAGTTTCCTTTACTTTTATTTCTGCTAGAGAAAGAGGAGAGGTATCCATCTTGAACTAATCTTTCCCTTAACCCTTAATGATGCTGATATTCTTTTGTCAGTTCATTTCTACCCAGAAAGCATGTTATAAATTAATTATTCCCAACCTTTCACCGTACTTTGCTGACTTAGAAAAAAACCAAACAAACAAACCCCCCAAAAACCCCAACAAACAAAAAAACCCAACAAAACCCCCTCCAAAACCAAAGTAGCACTGGGAAACCCAGAGATAGTAATCAAACATTACTGGCATATGTACTGTAATGTTTTTAACTTGCACCTAGCATCAAATGCAGCATACTGATAAAAGTGAAAATTACTGATATTATTTCTAGTACTGGCATTACAAATGATTGTGTTAAAGATGATATAAGAGGAATGGTAGTTGTTAAAATGTGTGAAAACACTTGTAGTTTTTTTGAATCAGAAAATACTCTCCAATTTATACTATTGTTGCAATGAACAGACTTCAGTTCTTTTCAGAGCAGTAGACATTTATCTATCAAGTATGTTCAGACTTGCAATAATCTGTAAAATCTACTAGAGGAAAACAGTGCTTGAAGCCTATAACAGAAAACACTACATTATATTTTTAAGACAAAATAGCTCTGGGGAATAGACAATTCACTTTATCGCTGAGTGGATTTTAATAGGCAAAATAAAAATTTCTGCATTTGAATTTGACCATGGTAGCATGCTTAACTTCCTTGCACTTGCAAAACAATAGGTTTGGGGTTTTTTTCAATTATAAGTAGCTGAATTTTGTCTTGTTCTATGCCATCTTAGAGTTCTGTTAGAAAGCACTGAAATGTTTCAAACTTCAATAACACTTTAAATGAGTAGTATTACTTAATGCACATGGAAGGAACCATTCATTTAACCTGTATTTGAACTGATCCAAAACCCCCAAACTGCAGGAGAGATCTTGGTATTTGCTGAACTGTTTAATAGATTCCTTGCAGTGTGAGCTTACTGTGTAGAAGAATGATAGTGACTTTTAAAAACTGTTTCTTGGTATGCTTGAACACAGACAGTGTACAAAAAGTAATTTTCATTATTAATCCGTGTCCCAAGGAATTCGGAGAGCACCAAGTTATTTATTGTTTATAAAGATTTCCTGTTACTTGTAGGTTCCCTTTTAGTAGTTATAAGAAATGTTGAGTTAATATCCCTGTGGAATAAAGCTCTTGGTTTATTCCCAGAACAAGCACTACCACACTGAATGTTATGTTTCTTGGTCTTCCCTGTTAATGTGTTCAAAGACTGATGCAGGCAGCAAAATTCAAGGGCAGAAAACCAGATAATTTTCTTTCTATTTATTCCATTTTTTTTTCTCCTGAGGCTAACTTGATGTATGATGGGTGCAGTAGAGTAAAGGTGAAGACACAGGCAAAAGCGAAGTCATGCAACTAACTCAGTACTTCCACTGAGAAAAGAGTGCAACTGTTTTTAGCCCTTACCCTTTCATAAAGTTTTCAATTGTTTTCTAAGACTGTTTAGACTATTAGCAAAAGAATCAATTTGACTGAAAGTCAGGCTTAAATTATGAATTTGAATTTTCTATTTTCTAACTTTAAACAAATGGATGTGACCTGAAGGAAGTCCAGTTCAGAACACCATCTCTGAATTAAAACTGTGTGCACAGGTGTTTATTGTTTTGAAAGAACGAATACTGAAGTCAACAGCTTATCTTGTTTGTAAATTTTAGAATATTTACATCAGGCCATAAGGATATTTATACAAAGTAGTGTGTCATAGAAGCTACGCTCTCCAAGTTCTTTGCATTTTATGAAAGTGGAAGTATCTTTCTACAATACATATATTTAAATATTTTTAATTTTTTTGAAGTTCTGTTTCATTAGTTACAGATGGTAACCAGTGTCGAACTGCTATAGCTTCATTTGTGATCTATGTAAAGGCCTTTATTTAAAGTAAAATCCCTAATCCCCTAGGAAAGCCCAGCAAGTCTTCCCTCAAAGTCTTAAATCAAGTATACTTGTTTGCCCTGATAGCAATCTATCAGCCCTTGGATGCAGAAGTGACAAAGCTGTCAAGTTGTTTAATGAATATTGGTTGTGAGACTTGTGAAAGTCTTCCGTACAGTTTGTAATAAAATTATTTAACTTTCTACATAGGTGCTCCGTGTAATAAATAGCTGACTCTGTCCTCAGTAATCTTTTTCTGTACTTTGGAATTGAAATCTGTCTGGATCTGGATTTAGTCATAGAGCTGTTAAATACATGTATACAAAACCAAAGACACTTCATTTACATTCATCCTGCGGAAGTAACATAGGCTAGTGGTCATTGCATAGCTCTAGTTGCCAGAACTACAGGGATTACTTTTATAATTAGTAGATACATTTATGTTCCCAGACTGAATCCATAGAATTAAATGAGCTTTAATGACTGATCTATGACCATAAACCCATGGGTACTTACTAACAGAAATATTTTGGCTCTGAACACCAGAGAAAGAATATGCTGGTTCCTTTGTGAAATATTAAAATTGAACAAACTAAACAATGCAAGCTTTCTATATGGTTTGATGACAGTTCCTTTTACCCACTGAAAAGGGCTAAGCATTCAGCAGAGTAAATAGTTCTGAGTTGCTCTGCAAAGCATGGTGGAAGAAGTCAAAATGCAGCTATGTTATAATGGTTTCTGTGCAAAGAAGCAAGTAAATCAGAGCACTACTGATTTTCCTGTGGTAGAGCTCAGGTGTGTATTTTACCCTTGGTGTATCTAGAAATTGAGTGAGCCTCTTGGGATGAATCATGTGAGATTGTACAATATCTTTGTGCTACTGAAGACTGACTACAATTTTGCTAATTTTATATGTAGCCAATAGGAAAATCCTTTTCAAGTTATGCTTATATAGTACTGTTAACTATCAGTTAGGAGTTGTTTTGGAATATAGTAAAATATGGATGGTAGAAAGAAAGATAGCAGATATTGGATCAAATAAAACATAGGTAAGGAAAAGATAATTTATAATGCCATATGGAAGTCATATGGCGTCATTTATAGAGCCATATGCTTTGTCCTGTCCTGGAGGGAATGTGTCTTTACACTCGCTGGCCCAGATCCTTAGTTCTTATGAATCAATATACCTTCATTGTCTAGGTCACTGACTTGGAATTTATTTAGTTTAAAAAACCCATACCCAAGCCAACCAACCAAAACCCTTCTGGTTTTGCTGTGCTGAAAACTAGGCTGCTACCCTGTATATTCTAATAATCAGGATTTTAGTTTTGATTAGAGCACCTGGAACTCATCCGATGGCAATGCTATATCATCACATTGTAAAGAAAGAGGGTATTTTAACAAGCTACGTTTTGATTGCAGAGATGTAGGAAGAGCAGGAAGTATTAACACTATGCTCTAGAGATAAGTATGCATGCTTTCATAAAAGTGAAAGCATTCATATTTTCTGGAAGCTGTATTCAGTTCTTCAGGGACCTGTGCAGATTTTATAGATTCAGAGGAGTTTATGAAAGCTTTGGAGTTATCAGAGGTAATGTTGTTTGTATGTCTGAATATATTTGGACAAAAATACTGGTAACGTGAACAAATCTGTTTTCTGAGATAGTTTTGTTGCAACATGGATATTACTGTATGCCAGTAGTTGGAGAGACCCTCAAACAGCTTTGTGGTCTGTCAAGGAACTCAGTTCTAGCATCTAGTGTGTAAGTCTATGCTAGAGCCTCTCTTCATCCTAGAGACTATCATGATACTTTGGGGGGGCAATTCTTTGGTATAAGCTCTCTTGGCAAGACTTGCTGATTAAGTAGGAGTACCTTCTCAAAATCAATCACTTCCTGTTTGTTTAGCCATCAATTACCAAATACAGAACTGGTGTTTTACTAGCTTCAGGCTTAATAGAAGTCATAAGGCGATTTTTGGAGAAGTTGAGGTAAAGGTCTATCATGATCCATTCAACTAGCAACACCATCAACTAGATTCTTTAGTCAGTTTTGTGCGCAATATCTGTGTTTAGCAGCAAAGGTGATTGCATCTCAGTGGATGAGTGTTATCAAACATAGTCCATGTGTCTGGAGTTTCCAAAGTATCTGGAGAGTGTGTGCGCGTGTGTGAGAGTTAATTGTAAAAACTAAGACACAACCCCAGACTCCCACTGAAGGAATGAGGGGGGGGAACAGTTTTTTGTGACCTGGACTTGCATGCAAGTTGTATGTAGTTCTAACCTTACTTGTTCTGTTAAGTATTCCATTTATTTTTATACTTTTCTACTGTTTTGCTTCAGCCATCTTATAAATAGCCTACCTAACAACAGTTTGAGTCTGGTTTCCAACAGGGCTGACATTCTCATAATTGATGTGCCTGTGTTGATGAAAAATTTCCCCCACTTGGATTCCGGCAGAACTCACTGATTACAGGGAGTGCAGAGCACAGCAGAAAATCATACATTTTTAAAAATGTATTTTTTTGTTTTTGGTGACTGATCATTTTACTAAATATCACCATTGCTAGGTCTCTGAGTAATAAAAGCATTCTTCAGAGTTCCAAGGTCTGGATCACAGCAAGCCAGTGATGCCACCATCACTGGGATGCTGGTTGTGTAAGATGTCAGGAAGCAGACTCACAGCTGTGTTGTAATAACCTAGAATTAATTTGTAAAAGGTCTGTATACTCTTTGCAAGAAATGGGCCCTTCTCTTCATATGAATTA
The DNA here is from genome assembly GCF_011004875.1 of Balearica regulorum gibbericeps. Taxonomy (NCBI): domain Eukaryota; kingdom Metazoa; phylum Chordata; class Aves; order Gruiformes; family Gruidae; genus Balearica; species Balearica regulorum. The sequence goes on along the minus strand of NC_046190.1, from coordinate 26,117,684 downwards.
ATTGTTAGTACAGCCTTTGCGCTAATTTGGTAGCCAGGAACAAGATTTGTATTCACACCTCCGATACTCCTCTTCATTACATGGCTCACTTCACCTTGTAGGTAGTTGGGAATCTCACTTGTGATGGGAAGCTTGTCCTACTTCTAACATAAATTTGTGGGGATTGATTAATTCTATTTCCTTCCGTTCTTCTAGCCATATTTGAGCCTGTCTTAAAGGTGTTTTTTTTTAAAGTACCTTTGAAAATGAAAGTTAAGCTGAACTGAATGGAATAATTGGAAAGCACCACATGAAAATGAAAGATCTATGTAGCCTTTAAAAAAAAAAAAAGTAGACATGCTTCCGTTTGCTTTCAGAATAAAATTGATTATCTGTAAGAAACCTTTTGGCATTAGAGGTTTTCATGGCTTGAAAAAAATGTCAGAGCGAATGAGACTTTCTTCAACTTGTCCCTTAGAACCACTGAGAAAATGATGTATAATTTATTTTCCATATAATTTAAAGTAGTCACTATATTGAGTGTACATAAAAGGTGTCAGTTGTAAGTTTAATTTCTTCCTGGAATTGTCATTATTTAAAAGAAATAAAGTTCAGTCCTGATATTAAATGTATCTTCAGAAAAAGTGAAAAAGTGCACAAAACCATGTGACTACAAACCTGTGAGAATCCCTGTACTGTTCAAGCTTCCTTTCCTGAATTTGAATTCTGGCCTCACTGACAGAGGAGGGTATCTTGCCTGTCAATCTGAGGTTCAAGTTTACTATGAAATTCTTGAATTTTATGTCTAAATTTACTAAGCAAAACATTTTTCTTCAGAAGTAAGAATGAAGCAGACTCCAAACAGATACCATACTGATAAAAATCTAAAGTTGAATTTATATGATTTTCAGAAATTCAGTTTTCTCCCTAATTCCTAGAAACTGTACATCAGCAAACTGTGTCTGCTTATTCATTTTGGCAATTGCTGTATGCTTGCTTTTACAACTAAACAGTCAAAACAATGCAACTTTCATCTTCTTTCTGGAGTCTGATTACTGTATCTGGTAGCTTTTATTATTCCAGTGTCCCAGTCGCAGTGGCCTTGCCAGACACACTACTGAGTTTAGACCATGCCTAATGGTATTTTTTTATTACTTTTTTTTTTAAAGCAAAACCCCAAAATCTTTCCAGCAAGCTGAAAGGCTGTGTAACCCTCTTGGTAATTTGACGTGTGTCCTCCCATGAATGCCTTATTTAGTTAAACGGTGACCTCAGTGCCCATTGGACCATAATATTATTCCTGTTGTCAGTCTTGCTTTCAGTTTTTGGCTCCTTCCCGGGTTAATATTGGCTCCTACAAGACATGAGGAATAACAAAAACATCTGCTGACACCCCAGGAGACTGGCGGACTTTCATCCAGAAGGATGCGTGCTGCTCTTGATCGTATTTTCAATATTCAGTGCCACCACAATCGAAAACAATAGTGGACGGAAAGAAAGTGGAGGCTTTGAGCCAAATTTGTAGACACTAAATGACAAACTATTATGTATTGAATGGGGGGGGGAGGGGGAGGAAACCACTCCACCTCAAAACTTCCACCCCCAAATCAAGCAAAGAAAGTACCGAATTAAGACGGATGTTACTGCTCTCTCTCCTGAATGAATGGCTTACATCATAAATCTTGTCTTTTAGCATATTTTTCTTTGTCACTAGACACCTTCTACTGAACTAGTTGGAAGCTCAGGTGGGGTCGCAGCAGTGCAGTGTAGAGTGGGACAAGCACCTTCCGTGAGTGGCTGGCTATGCTGTGCTTGCACCCCAGAACATGGTTGGCCCTTCTGGCTGCCAGGAAACACTCTTGATTCATATTCAACTTGCCATCAACCCAAACCCAGTCAGAGGAACTACTAGCTTTATCTTTGTACTTCCATAGTTCTGGACAAAGTGGTATCATTGTGAACTTGGTTTCACATGGTGCTTCACAAAATTTACAATCTCTTTTTCTAGATTATAATCCCTGCAGAGATGGTAGTATCTAGAGAGATGGCCAGTAGCAAAATTCAGGCTCCTTTTTTCCTCTCTTCTGACTGGTATTATGTTTAAAAAAGACACTACAGACTTTCACAGGGTGTGCTTTCATATGCTAACAGCTGCTATAGCTGATCATAATGGGAGACATGCCCAGGACATTTTTGGTGAGAGTTCTGAGAGGTGGGAGTGTGAGGGCCCAGTCATTCTCTCCCCCTTTCTGTTTGGATTGTATCTGTTTTCATAAATTTGTTGAGAGACAAGAAGGAAGCTGCATTTAGCGCCATACTTGCAAAGATGTTGCTGGAGATCATAGACCAGGAGAATTAATGGGGTGGTGTGTACTTAAATAGCAGCTCACAAAGATCACTTTCTGACCTGTAGAAGCATTAAAGATTTGTGTGTTTGGTGTGTGTGATGGACAAAGCTAACAGCTTTAGGAAAACAGCTGATAGAAAGCAAAATAGCTCAATTACTGATTTGCTGGGTGCGCTTTTTTTCATTACACTAGCCTCTGTTTCAGGTAATTGCTTGGAACTTTGTGTAAAATACTGTGCTTCATAAAAATGGATTAGAGTTTGGAAAGTTTGCTTAGTTTATAGCTTTCTGTTACTCGTGATTATCTGCATGAGCAGAAATCATTACAGGACAATTTCTGTGGAACAGAGTGATTCGAACTTAAATTCATATGGTGATAGTGGTGGGTTTTTAGAGGAAATAAAATTGTTTTATCAGTTTTGAATCCTGAAAAAAATGAAAACTGAATTAAGGTAGCATTTTTTCATTTGAATTTTTACAGCTCTTTCTATTGATCCAATCAATAACAAGGAGACTGTTTCCACAGAATGCCCTTTAAATTAGATTTGCTGTCAATTTTTATTAAAACAGTACAGTGCAAAAATCTGATACGACTTAGTCTTAAGGAAGAAACTTTCCTCATAGGAAGTTAATTTTATTCAGTAGAAATCTTTTGCAACCTAGAGTGAGGACCACTAGATGTCTATGTCTAGTAAAGCAAGGCACAGTAATGGTTGCCAGTATGCGCATCATCAGTAATTGAAAGTAAAGCTACTTAAATATTAGACATCACTTTTAGTATATTGAGCACTGTACAAGCATTAATAAAAACAAGCACTCGAATCATGCACGGTGCGTTCCATGGTGACAGTGAGGATTTAGAGAGTGACCAGGAATAAAAATGTCCTTGAATACTCTTCTTAAAGCTGTGTGTCTGCAGACAAAATGGGAATCATGGTTCATATCACTTCTGCCTTTGTAAACTGTAGATTCCATTTCCCTTGCTAAACTAGTTTGTGAGGATAAAGATCATACTTTTAAACTAGAAAATAAAGCTATCTTATAGTTCATGCCTTTTTTCTGATTTTCATGACCTGAATCTGAAATACAGACATACATTTATTTCTCAAATGCATCCTCTAGTTATATGTATTACTTCAATGTCTTGTTACTGAATAAACTAGAGTCAGATATTTGGAAGATATGAATTACTGATGGACGAATAATTACTTTTTTTTTACTAGGGCTTAATTAAGCTCTTTTTAAAGAAGTAGTAAAGGTAATTTTTTTAAATTCATGTGATAGTAGAATGGGATTGTCAATGAATCTCATTCATAGATAAATTATGGGGGGCACCTGCATCTTTGGAAGCTGTGTGAGGTAATATGTAGCACTATAAATGAAGAAATACTCTAAAGCTTCAAGCTGATGAGTAGGTTCAGTAAAGCACTGCTTGTGAATAGTGCAAAGTGTGACAGCCTGTTTTGCTGAGTTGTTTGATCTTTATGCTGCTGTGAATTGTTTTACCAGAATAATTTATATACAATCTAAAAGAAAAATCTGGAATGCTAGGCCCTGTAATAAAGTTACCAGATTATCACAAAATTGCAAGATATAAACAAAGGGCCTGGTTGATTTCCATCTCTTTTCAAGATTGAAATTTCCATAGTAGCATTAACTTTATCACTGATCGTTGTCAACTTCTGCTCCCTGAAGGCTGAGCAAATTAAAACTCAATAGTCTGTGATGATTTAACAATCATTATCCTTTAATTTCTTTCTTACTATTATTTAATCTTAGACAAAGAGCTAAAAATTTAAATTGACCTATCTTCTCACCTCTGTTCATTCTCTTTCCCTATCAATGGACAATAACTGCTTGCAGTATCATGCATAATTTATAAACAGAGTGAGTGTTCAGATGTAACATGTTTTTGTGACGCATGCAGTATTTGCTGGTTTGATAAATCTTAAAGTCAAAAACTGCAGGCTCATGAGATAGAACAACATCTGCCTTTAAGCACTTTATATGGCCGCTGCTACTAACACAATTCTGCCAGGGCTCCTTCTAACAATTTAAGCCTCTGAGCAACTTCAAATAGTTGCTGTTCTCATTTAGAAAATTACCTGTCAGAGTAGGAGCTTCATCTACAAGTTTTTGTACGGTCAGATTAAATCCTGCCATGACCAGGAAGATTTAGATATAATTCTTTGTGTTATGATAGCCAAGAATGGAAACCATGTATTTTTATTTTCCAGTAGTCCTACTTCTAATTGCTTCCAAAGGCTATGTTCAATGTCACAGTCATGCATCAGTTCCTAGAGGTGCACCTACAAGAGGAGGAGATGATCTCTGTGCCAGTTCATTCTGTTATTTAAAATTATGAGATTAAGAAAGCCAAAGAGAATTCATTGGGCTTGTTCTCATTCTAAATAGAACCATAGAGTGGTTTGGGCTGGAAGAGACCTTAAAGATCTAGTTCCAACCTCCCTGCTGCGGGCAGGGACACCCTCCACTAGACCAGGTTGCCCAAAGCCCCATCCAGCCTGGTCTTGAACACTTCCAGGGATGGGGCATCCACAACCTCTCTGGGCAACCTGTTCCAGTGCCTCACCACTCTCACAGTAAAGAATTTCTTCTCAATATCTCATCTAAATCTCCCCTCCTTCAGCTTGAACCAATATCCCTTGTCCTGTCACTCCCCGCCCTTGTAAACAGTCCCTCTCCAGTTTTCCTTTAGCCCCTTTAGATGCTGGAAGGCTGCTGTAAGCTCTCCCTGGAGCCTTCTCTTCTCCAGGCCGAACAACCCCAGCTCTCTCAGCCTGCTTTCATAGGAGAGGTGCTCCAGCGCTCTGATGATCTTCCAGGCCCTCCTCTGGACTTGCTCCAGCAGGTCCATGTCTGTCTTGTGCTAGGGACCCCAGAGCTGAATGCAGTACTCCAGGTGGGGTCTCATGAGAACAGAGTAGAGGGGCAGAATTGCCTCTCTTTACCTGCTGGTCACACTTCTTTTGATGCAGCCCAGGATATGCAAGTAAAAAAAAAATAAAAAAAAAATATCTCTCCTTTCTGCCTTAGATTTCAGTCAGTATCTGTGAATTTGCAGGAACTGTTTCTTTGTATGTTTCTTTGCAGGAACTGTGTGTTTCTTTGCATCATAAATGTACCAGCTGCTGTATTTGTAGTCTACACGTACTGACTTTGGATAATTTGGATGCTGATATTTAGTGTCTGGGAAGTGAACCAAAATAATGTATCTTACTGAAAAGAAATGTATTGACAAGGAATTTTTCTTCTTGTAGGTTTAAAAACTATTGTCTGCTTAATCATTAATGCAAAGGAGTCATGAGATTCAGATTAAACAAAGTTGTTTCCATAGCAGTGGGTAATGTATGAGGTGACAGCTACTTGATTAAATAATAGCACTTGTATCTTTCTTACAATATGAGATAACTGGTCCTTTAGGGGAAATGTTTAGTTTAATATAATTATTTCAAAGTAAGCATTAAAATTGTTACTTTGCAACTAAATCTGCATTTTCAATATTTTTGAAAATTAGAGCTGTGCATTTTTTCTCCAGATTCCTGCACATTTATGTGCTTTCTGACTCTCACTTCCATAAAGTTTTTTCCAGTCTGTAGCTGCATCACACTCTGTAGTTTCTGAGGTGAGAAGTGTTGTGTGCTATTATATATTTTTAATTACTTATTGGCTGACCTGCTGCTCTTCAAATATTTACGCGCTGCACACTGTAACTTAATTTCTTATGTCAGTAAAGGCTTCGATATGGCTTTATATGCTACAGAGAGCTGCCTTTAATTCATTGTGATTTCCTTTATAATTTTAATACAATAAGCATAAATATTATATACTGCCCTTGAATCAAAAAAGGCCTTAGAGATGACTGGTTTGTCCAATTTGGCAGATGATAGAATGATTCTCTGGCATGCCTTAAATCATCATTGACTCATGTGTTTTATGATATTACCAAGTAGTTATATTTGTGAGTGTCTCGGTTATTTTTGTCCCACTGCCTCCCTCCTTCATCTTTTATCCTGTTACCTCTAAAACCTTCTGAAAATTCATCAATCTCTTTGTAAAAATGTAAATGCAAATAAATTCCATTTGACAGGCTCAGCACTGAGGAAGGTTGCCTATACTCCCACACAATATTAATAATTTGCTATTTCACATAAAATAGAAGCCACAAGTGTTTAAGTCTGTTCCTCCCATGTGAAAATGTTTGATTTTAATCAAGTGAAGACCTAAAATTCCTATCACCAAGTTTTCTAAGGAGTTCTGCAGCTCAAGGAAGCGAGTAGTTAATTCCTTTACGCGAGGCCTAAGGCCCCAGTTTTGGAGTAGTTACAATACCCAGTGCTTAGAGACTGTGTCCCTTCAGCCCTGTAACTGCCTTTCCTAATCCACAGAGTGTGGGTTTTGGGCATCACAGAGGTGTTTTTGAGCAACAGTTTTAGTTACTGGTGCTAGCTGCACTGGTTTCCTCATCTGTAATGCACAGAAGAGGGAAAGAATTTCCTTCTACAATCTAGTCTGCATCTCTTTGATACCTCTGATACCACAAGCAAGGAAGTATTATGCTGTTAATAAAATGAGAGAAAGCATACTGTTTGCTAACAGATAAAAGCCTTTTCTTCTGTAATTGAGCAAGGTGGAGAAAAGCATGCAACTGAAGAGAATACTGCAAAGTTTAATTTCATTGACAAAGCAGTTTGATACTTATTGTGTATGTTGTGTTTGTGTATATCTTTTAGTGAAATAAGCCTTCTACTATTGGAACATTCTAATTATCTATTTTAATGTTGAATAGACCTGGCAGAGAATAGGGGTTTTTTTCCAGCAATTTTCTTATTTCAGCTTCTACCAGATAATGATTCTGTAGAAGCTACTCTCATAATTTAGATCATGTATGTCATAAAAGATATACTAGTAATTCTTGTCTTAAAGTTGGGCAAAATCAAGTGAGTTATTTTTCAATGTATTTTTCATCCTTTCACAGTAGTAAAAAAAAAAAAAAAAAAAAAGTGCCAAAAGGTGATGACTGAAGAACTTGGATCAGAGTTGGGTATTACTTAATGTTAACAACAACAAAATTATAAGCAATCAGCTAAAGTACTTTCTGTAATCAAGATAAACAAGTTAGGTAATTTCCCCACTGTTTGTTACTTTTTTCCCCTCATTTTTAAGATCTTCTTTTTCTCACATTCATGAAGCATTTTTAGACTTTTGGGTTGCAATGAATCACATAGTGCCACAAAAATGAGTTAAGTATGAAGACAGTAAGTGAAATGTGGTTTTAATTGTTTGTAATAAGTTTTCATTGAATTATTGATATTTAAAATGTTTTATCATCTGTGACAGAAATTTTTCCTGGATTTATTAGTCAATATGATGTAGGTAATTTGGCAGTGTTCGTTTCATCATAATGTCTGTACCAGTTTTATTTTCTATTGTATGCTTGCTTTGATTTGCCCTCTATTAGGTGGGAGGAAACAAAATGGGAAGATGACAGAAAATGCATGCACATTTCTACACTTCTTGGTGCTTTTCCATTAGAGATCTCTTCCCTTTCTATAGTTTTGGTAACACAGTCCTATCTGATATTGCTTCATATATTTTTACAAGTTTAGATTCCATCATATTTAAGGTTAGTGATCTGGCGTGGCTACACTAAAGTTCTTTTTAGAATATAGTTTGAAAGAATGGTGTCAGTATAATGCTAGAACCACAGAAAAGAGAGTTAAATAATTTTCAGTCTTACATAATAATTGTCTAATCTGCCTAACGTACCTATTTCTATGGTATGTAGGGACTAAAGAATAATGACATGTCTCCTTTGATTTAAATTTACTGTCCCCATTAATAAAATGAAATGCTTGTTTTGCCCTTTTGGCTGCTACTTTTAAATTGGACAGGGGCATTAGGGAATATTTTAATGTGATAATAATTTGATCTTCAGAAAGGAAATGAATACAAAATGCTCTGTTGGCTATAGAAGAGGAAAATAAGTTTATGGATGCGAGCTAGATATTAGTTTGAAAATTTGTGAAATATTTTCAGTGAATACTCCTAACCTGTACACCACTGACTTGTGCTGTTTGTATGTATTTATTTATGTATTGCAGAAAGTAAGTTAACTTGTTATGTAGTTTTTAAGACAAGTTCACTAGTTATTTATTTCTATGAATGTGATCTGATATACAATCACAAGTAACAAAAGAAAACCTAAGGATTTATTTTTGTGAATAAATATAAATTCACACAAACTTCTGAACTTACAGTGAAAGCTTACATAACATTGCCATAAATGGTTGCTAACTTGAACCAAGAATCACAAGTTTTTTAAAAACACCCTGTTTTGTTTTAGTTCTGAGAATCATGCTGTCCTGACAATCTCTTTCATTAAATGTGATTTATTTTTATTTTTTTTAAATTGTTGTTGGATGGTCATATTGTGCAATCCTGTATTTGTCCCTTGTTTTACTCTTCAGTAACTCCAGTGGGCACTGGTTTTATCATCTGTTTTTACTTTCCTGGTATCATTATTAAGACTATGCTTTTTCATTTCTCTGTAATGTGGGAGTTCTTCATTGTTTCCCTTTTACATTTCTGTCTTCTATGTTTAATTGTCTTGTATAGCTAGTCTAACAATCTTTATCACTATGTTTTTAGTGTGTCTTACTGAATGATTCCCTACGCTATGCCTGTGTTGCCTGCCATTTGTCTAATACCAAAACACTTGAAATCCTGAGTATATTTAAGATCCCCATGAACAGAAACTTACCATTACTCTTGTTCTATAGCTGTGGGCTGAAGACATGAAGAGACTAGATAATGTGGCTGAGGACTTGAAAAATTTGGTGGCAGAACAGGGACTTGAGCATGTCTCCCAGTTCTTAGGCTGGTATGGAGATCCCTCAGCCAGCTTTCCAGTTATGCAGAAGTAGTTTTACATCAATGGAGGTGTTACATTATAACATTGTAACACCTCCATTAATGTGTAGAAATTTTTAAGCTTTGAACTGAGTCTTTTGTGCTTTCTTCAGATTGGAGATAATGTAGGTATCTACTGTTTTCTATTCTTAAGTGAGAACTATACCCAGGAACCCTTCATTTGACTGTTATGCTGTCTGTTTGTGGGATCATGGCTGGAACGCTATATTTTACTAATCTAGTCTCCCTTGCCTCTCAGGTTAAGGTTTTAGAATTAATTCCTCTACTGTGCCAGTTTTTGTCAGTCAAAACAATGACATGAAAAGGGGATTTTACACAAGTAACCCATACTGGAAATAGGAAGGGCACAGAAAAAAGAAAAAAATCTTTCAGGATTACTGAAGGTGTGCACAAATGCAAAAGAGAAGCCGGTCTCTGGAAAAAGAGAAAAATGTATTTGGTCTTACAACCTAGAGGTGGTTGAATTCCTTCCATGGTGAAGGAATTCTTTTTTTTCTTTTTTTTTTTCTTTTTTTTTTTGTCAGCATAGAAAGTAAGGTTCCAGTTGTAAGGACTGGCAAGGAGCTTCTCTGAATTTCTTCAGGAATGCAGAAAACAAAAAGAATAGTTGTCTCACAGGAGTTCACCATCTTGGTCTTAAACTAATAAGAAGAGTAGTTTTAGAATCTATTTTGGACTTAATTTTTCTTAATCTGCCAAATTTGCAAACACCAAATTTAGCTTGTGAATATTTTATGAGAGAAAAATGCTTGGCTTATCTCATCAGCCATGCTTTCCACAGATCATTCTGTTTCCTTTTAGTCTGTGACAGGAATAATGTTTTTCTGTATCAATAATTAATCCTTTGAAACTAGCCAAACCGTAGCTACAGTATGATAATTGACGTCAATGTAACCTAATATTGACTAAGAACCTAATATACAAAGAAATGCTGTGTGGACAGGCCAGTTTATAAGGAGTACCTCTTAGGTCATATTTAGTAAGTTTAACTTTAGCTTACTCTTTCCTACGAGACTCTTTGAAAAAGAGTTTTGTAAGTCTCCATACAGCTATTTATTTCTTGCCTTCCTGTCTGCTTTGTTTATTAATATTCCAGTAAAATTCTGTGTTTGCTAAACTGTAGTAGAACAGGTGAACTGCTTCAGGTTTTCTTTGTTTTGATTTGTTTTTAGCACTGGATGAGAACTGGTACTTAGTAACTATTAAGATGAAGACCACAGATGGTAAATATATCTGATGGAGAACATCTGTCGTGGCAGTGTATTCAGCAGGTACCTGACGTCTTGACATATACAGTATATTGCCCAGCTGCTGAGAATGCAGCAGAATATTATGGTTTTATATAAACATAAGACCCCTGTTTGGAGTTATCAATATGGTGAGAGAATGTATCTAAGGGCATGCAATCGAATTACTGATAGAAGTCTACTAATTTTAAACTCAATGTTTTAGAGGTCTGCCTAACAGAAAAGAGAAATAATGTTATATGCAAAATTATTCCTATTGACGTAGCATCTGTTGGTGGCTTTGGGGAAACGGATGAACGGGAAAGGAAAAGAACTTAAACATAGATTTCCAATGTATAAGAGTGGCCAGTATGAAAGTGGTGTTGGTCTGATAAAAAACCGTTCTTCTCCAATGTTGTTGATTGGGGGGTGGTTAATAGAGATAAAATTACAAGTTGCTGGCATCATTATCTAAAGCAGCCCTTCCCTATCTTCCCCGAAGTATATTTTATTACTGCATGCTTCAAACCAGGTGCAGCTGTTCTGGCAGGCCCTTTTTCATCTCATGTTCTCTAGGATGGAATTCTAAGGCCATTTCTGGGCTTGCTCCATTGGTCTTAACTGTTTTTAAACATCTGCTTAAATTGAGCATACTGCTTCTTCTTGTGTGATGTGGGCATGACTTGATGCGCTGTATTCTAATTACAGTTGATAATTCATGATCTTTGTGTGCTATTCATGCTACTTAAATGTTAGAAAAGCAGGGATATCAGAAGTCCTTTTCTTTGTTTTACCAGACTTTAAGCCAGTTTGTTTTCTTCACATTACCTGCCTGGTTCCTATGTTCCTATGTTTTCTGACATATCTGGCAGGTTATTCTCAGATGATGTTTTAAGTTTTTGTAATAATTTTCTGATTTTATTTCATGCAGCCTTGAGTTAATAGAGTGTCTGTGCATTAGTTCTATATTTGTACAGATATTCTAGAGAGAGGTAAAGCAAAGCAGGCAGGACTACATTTTCAGAAATGAAAACTGGTTTTGAGTGTCTTTTTCCTTTTTGAAGTCTTCTTTCTTAAGGTAACTGTGTTTAAGCATCCCAGCAATTGTGTAATCCAAATCAATATTTATTGCTGAAAATACAAGGCAAAGCATTCAAGTTTCTGGTCCAGGTCCATGTCAAACTATTGGTAGAACAGTGAGTCCTGATTCCTGTACACCCCTTTCATCATGCATTCTCTTCCATTTTGTCATTGAGTTCAGGAAATATATAGTTCACAAAATATGCTGCTTCTCACTTAATCTACATGAATGTTACTGTCATCAAGTAATTAAAATAACAAACAGTTTGTGAAACAACAGGTAAGCAGAATGGATAAAGATAGTATTATCTTACTTGTAGCTACTGAACCTGTAAATAATTAAACAATTACTGTCACTGTCAAGTTATTTTTTAAGCACCTTTTTCAGGTTGTGGTATTGGTTACTCAATGCTTTGAGGTGAAGAAATAGCAATGGACAGGACTATACAGTTAATAACAGGACTGATTTGTACACAGTGTAAATGAAAGCAGCCTTTAAATCTCCCTTAGTGATCTCTGCACAATTGCATAATGACTTGGGAATAGACTTTTCTTAATATTTAACTGCCAATTAAGTAAGCTAAGAAGCTAGCCATGTGGATTAAAAATATAAAATATCCAAACTAAATACAAATATTAAATAATGACCATTAATCTGCATATTAATTATAGCTACAACAATGGCAAGAGTTAGGCTTGGTATGTAGCTAATCATGAGACTCTACTCCAAATGATACTTGGTAGGGGATGATTGTTTTACTTACATTTTAATTAAGAAATAATATCTGTGTGGGATTTTAGTAGAGGTGAAATAAGTGGTATAAATGCAGAAACACAGCCATTCAAACGTATTACGGACTTTAATATCTTCAGAGACTCAAACGCTTAAGTCTGTCACATCTTGCTGCTCTACTCTATTGGTAACCAAAAGTCCATACAGCAAAAAGAACTGTAGGGTGTTAAAACCTCTTGAAAATAGAAAAGCTATCTTTCTCTTTCAATGTAGTAAATTGTCTATTATTTTGAGTGTTAGGAAATTTTATTTTTATAATCTTATGAATAATCATGTCTTTAAAATTCAGTTTGATATATTGACAAAAAGGTTGGGGGTAAGAATAAGAGTATGTAAACAATGATAGAATTTTCAAACCTTAACGTATTCAAGTTCACTACCATAAAATGGACTTTTACATTCGCTCTTTTTGTTTAATGATTTGTAGTTCTGTGACTTTCTATACCAAAATCTGTCATTATGAATGTTATCAGCAAGATGTGCATCCCTGAGATTTTAAATAGGGGTGCTGGGTGGAAAAATCAAGCAAGTCCGTGGTTTCATCCTTGCCCTGCCAATGACTTCTTTGGTGACAGAGTTAGGCACCTAATCACTGTCTCAGTTTCTTATCTGAGAGGAAGAGATAATTACATCTCCTTTACTGCAAAAACCACATTAATACTTTTATTCAGTATAAACTTGTATAGAGCATAAAAGCTCACTGTGCTGTGCAGAGGAGGACCATGCAGTAAAATCTGGCATGTAGAGTTTACAATCTGAAAGACAAGCTCTAGCAGTTACAAAAGGCAAACTGATGGGAGGAGAGAAATACTTGGCATGTGTAACTTTTAACAAGTTGTTGCGTAAAGGGTATGGGTTTGATGTGTGGCTGAGGGAGGCCCTCCTGTTGAGTCACGAGGTTCAGAAAAGACCCCCTTGCTTTCTAAACTCCTCCTCAGAGAGGAGCCTAGGTGTGGCTAGGTCCAGTCTTAGTTTCAGACTTGGTCAACGGTTTATGTTTAAAGGATTATATATAGCCACATATCAGAGTTAATGTTTGCCTGTTGGAGTCCTCAAAGAAGTTTCACTGGGACAGTTTTGCAAAGTTGAAACATAGAAAGTTTATTCAACTGACAGATATAAAGAGTTCAGAATTGCCGTTGATAAATGCACTTACTGCAATAGAGGTAATAAATGATTGTAATGCCAGCAAAATGCTACCTCAGGTATTCTTCACCAAAAAGGTGAAGTTGCAATGCTTACCAAGAAGGCGTCCCTATCCTGGGTGGAGGAGGAGAAGGAGCACAGTCTGTCGATTGCCTCTTTGGGGTCTTCAATCTCTTCTCTCCCCCTGGGGATAACTTCCTCACTATCCTTTATACCCTAACCTTAGTTGTGTTCCCTCCCTGGGGTGATATTTAACATGATTTGGGTGGAGAGTTGAGTACTATAGTCATATATGTTTAGCATGTACTTTTTTTGGCTCATTACCATATTTTGGGGTGTCAACTTGAATATCCATTTCAGAGAGAATGAAGCAAAAGGTCTCACTCTGGGCACCGTGACCTTCAAGATTCTGTGTAGAAACTGTCTGTTTATTCCGTATTCTCTAGCCAAAACGGGGCTGTCTTGCCACCATAAGGCTCCCTCCTTTGTCTGCTTCTCATACCAACCTTGCGGATCTCTATCCACAATGTTTGTCTCGGAGACAAGCGGACACCGGTGGTTTTAACCTCTTATGTGCAATTGTCGCACAAGTTGGTAGGTGTCAGGGCTCTGCAGGGCTGGGGGCTCCCTGAGGGCCGGGGGATGCCCAGGCTGACAGGGCTTTCTTGTCCCACTGCTGGAGGCAGCCCCAGCCCTGGGCTGCAGGAACCTCCTTGGGGCCAGGCCGGAGCCAGCCTAGGACATGGGCCTTTGGGTGAGGGTAAAGATCACGCCTGGTGAGGGGAACCAGGCTGTGGGTTGGCCAGGCTGGTGGACCCCAGTTCAGCAAGGCCCATGTCTGGGTAGGACAGGGCTGTGGGGAACTGGTGGCCATGGGCTTGCCTGAAATGGTGTCCTGGGCCACAGGCAGGGTGTGGGGACAGCGGCCAGGGCCAGTGAGGCCTTGAGTGCCCCCAGGGCCTTGGAGATGTGTCTAGGTTGCCTAAACCTCAATATTTTGTTATATTATTATGCCTGGTACATACAGCCGCTCAAAAAAAAAAAAAATAAAATCACAGAATGGTAGGTGTTGGAATGGACCTCTGGAGATCATTTAGTCCAGTACCCCTGCTAAAGCAGGATCACCTTGAGCAGGTTGCACAGGATGGCATCCAGGTGGGTTTTGAATATCTCCAGAGAAGGAGACTCCACAACCTCTCTGGGCAGCCTGTTCCAGTGCTCAGTCACCCTCAGAGTGAAGAAGTTTTTCCTCGTGTTAGATGGAACTTCCTGTGTTCCAGTGTGTGCCTGTTGTCCCTTGTCCTGTTGCTGGGCACCACTGAAAAGAGTCTGGCCCTGTTCTCTTGACATCCACCCTTTAGATATTTATAGACATTGATCAGATCCCCTCTCAGTCATCTTTTCTCCAGACTAAACAGACCTAGCTCTCTCAGCCTTTCCTCATAACAGAGATGCTCCAGTTCGCTAATTGTCCTTGTAGCCCTCCACTGGACTCTCTCCCGTAGTTCCTTGTCTTTCTTTAACTGGGGAGCCCAGAATTGGACACAGAACTCCAGATGTGGCCTTACTAGGACAGAGTAGAGGGAGAGGATAACCTTTTTTGACCTGCTGGTCATGCTTCTCTTAATGCACCCCAGGATACCACTGGCCTTCTTGACCACAAGGTCACATTGCTGGCTCATGGGTAACTGCTTGTTCACCAGGACCTCTGAGTTCAGCTATTCAGCCAGGTCTCAGTCCACCTCATTGTTCACAAGAAGTGGGCAAGAAGTTAGGTTTCTCTTTCCTGGTTTATAATCAAAATACTGATGGTGGCCAAGGCATTTCTTTGGCACTGATCTATATGGCTTGGTGATGATATGGGTCATAAATTGTCCTTAGCCAAATGTTACTCTCCTGGAAATGCCTTGTGCCGTACCATACATCAGTGTCCTAAGTGATGAGCTCATCTCTATAGGTTGTGCTCTGTGTGTGAGCAATGCAGTATATGTCTTTCAAAGTAGCTTTTATCTTCTATCTGGTTATTTGCTTAGGAAGTACTGAATTACTGTTGTAACTGAATAATTTGTTATTATCAATATAGCCTCATCATGCATTGTGCTGTAATGGCTAGTCAGAAGAGAGAGCACAGATTTTGGGAGAGAGACTAACAGAGAAGAATCTGATTAGCTAATTAAGTTGCAATACTGAGATTTTTCTAAAAACAGCTATTGGTCTCCATATTACATTTTTAGTGTTGCTCTACTGTCCTTTGCTGACAGATTCAGTGCAATTGCGTTGTTAGTTCAGTACTGCTCTCAGGAAGTGCCCTTATCTTTATGTCCAGCTGTGTCCTCAAGGCTACCTCACAGTTATATGTTTTGACAGTGGTAGTGTAGTATTCCTACTGTAGTAATAATTGTTGAACTGACGTCAAACATTTTTGCTTGTATAACAGATATCCCAAAGTGGATTAATGGCAATTGATTTCCTGCTTAGTGGCCTATAGGCAAGTCCTGTATAAACAAGGTCTTTCAAGCTGTTGGTCTGTGCGGAGTGCTTGAAACATTAATGTAGATCTATGGGTGCAGTTCAAGTGCTTGGTACTTGCCTCAGCACTGAATTTTGCTGTCTCCCATAAGCCTGCTTAGCATAACTTGTCAAGTATTCAGGAAGTTGTTAGTATTATGCTGTCACCAAAGGCATGCTCACAGCACAGTCTGATACTTTGCATATGATATGTTTTAAATGCTATACAATCCAGGTTGGCTTTTCCGATCATTTCCCTTGATTTTTTTGTGCAGCATCCGTGACTGTAGCACATAGCAGGCAGTTACAGAGCACAACATCCTTGCTGCAGCATCCGTGAGAGACTGGTATGAATTCCAATGCATGTGACTCATCAGTCAGCTGGTGCAGCTGAGGCTCCTCTTTAAATTCTAGCTGTCTGTTCTGTGAGAGCCACTTACTGACAGAAGAATTCCTGTGATATATTAAACACTTTCATTGAAACCCTAGTTCACTGATAGCATGGCAGCTCCCTGCAGATTCTCTATGGTGTATTTTGTTCCCCTCACACTTGATAATTATTGTCTTGTAACATCATGCTTCTCAGTGAAGGTTTACTCAGATAATTAATTCTAGTGATAGTAAATTAAAATTGCACGTAAATTATGTTCTCACACCTAGTACATGTTGTTTTGAACTAATACATCAAAAGGACCTTCAGTGTATGTCTGACAAGCTCACATGTAGCTCTATAATTGCATACATAGCTCTTGGCAATTATGCTGCTTATGAGGAAGGAACATATAGCATATTTGATGCCACGTATGTGTTTTTAAAATTTAATGTCAAGGAGAGTGTTATTATCTAATTGTTAGTCTGGTACCTCATAGAACATTTCTGCTTCTGTTATTTCTACAGATATGGCCAAGTAGGTGCTTAATTTCATCTACGAGGAACCTAGGAAGACTGATTTGCTTTTTTCATAGCATTTCTTAGCCACAACTGTACACTAACTTTTACTGTCAAATTGCTAAATGTTAACTAACCCAAATACTTACTTTGCAGGAGGCCCAGAAGATCAATGGTGGTGGAGATACACAGGCAGATGGGGCCTGCAAACCAACAGATGAAAAAGAGGAGAATGTGGCAGCAGAAGTGGGATGGATGACTTCTGTGAAGGATTGGGCAGGAGTCATGATATCTGCCCAGACTTTAACTGGCAGAGTACTTGTAAGTTTTCTATGATTTTCTGTATTCTTATTTTAAAGAACATTTTTTAACAAACACTGTGTCCCAGCATTAGTGGAGGATTTTTGGTTTGTTGCATCAGTGCTGAGTCAATCCCAATTTTCTCTTTTGGAAGTAAAATAGCAGACTAATTCCCACTGCAAGAGAGAAGCAGAGAGAGCAAGTAAGAAAAACTGACTTCCAGCCCCCGCCCCGGCTATTCCTGTATTCTGACACCATGATTTTGAATTGTGCTACAAACACTGAGTTTAGTAATTTCATATTATGTGGTAAAAATATAGGCTAAAAGTAAAATTGTGATAGCAAAAATGAAGCCAACTTGGAAAACAAGCACAGTGTTACAAATGTAGATAGCGGTCAGAACTGTAAAGCAAAGACAAGTTTGAATTGGCTATGCAATGCGATTTGTGGTACTTTCAATAGACCAGTCATGATTTTATGTTCTTTTGATCTTTTTCTTTACTAACTTAGGAAATCCTTCAAATGTGAACAATTATGTATAAAATAGTCACAAGTCAGATATTGGTAACAAGTGGTTTAAAGTTCCACTGAAAAAATACAGTTTTCACTTTATTTGAATATAATTATAGCTTTGTCAAATCATAAGTAATTGCCAAGGGTTTTCTATGGCATTCACTGCAGTAAAAGGTGTCTCTTGTGTGGTTTTGAGTAATTTCTTTGTTAGAATGCGTGTACTTATGAACTAACAGCTAGAGTGATATAAATCCCATTTAAAACTTTTGAGAATCCCCTTGAGACTTTGGAGCTAGTTTGGGTTAAACTGTAAATAGAATTTGTGTCCTTGATTGTTTACTTTGGTTAAGAGATATTTTACCTTGAGAGAAGGAAATGAAAAGAAATAGCACTTCCCAATCAAGTCTTTTACAGTGAAAAGTTGAGGTGGCTCAATTGCTACAATCTTGTTTAGTTCTGCAATAAGATTATTTTGATTATTTTTTCCTTAAAATACCTTCTGCCCATGTGCTTATGTTAAGTGCTGACTTCAATCAATAGCTTGATAGTATGTTCCATTGCTGCTTTTAGTGTTAGATGTCTTCTATCTGAAACTGATATATTGATCTTATGACAAGTGACACATTTATCTTTTGTATGTTTTCCTGAGGTCTTCAGCATTAAAAATGACAAGTTCTAGTGCCCTGCTTCTTGTTCCAATTTTCAGTATCAAAGCTAGAAATCACCCCAAACCAGAGTCCTATACTACTAGCTATGCAATCAGGAATCATTCTGGTTGCTTTTACTAAGGTATATGTGAGCACAAATACAAACCAACAATCAAGACCAAAACCTAAAACTACTAAAAATACTATGTATTTTTATTCAAGATACTGGGAGAACTTATCTAATTCCATTTGATGACTTTGTTTATTTTTTTTAGGGTACTTATTTTTGTACTTGTAGTTTACCATAGCATCTTATAAGGGACTAGTTTATTTCCAGATACTTTGTAGACAGCTGGCCGACATCATTGGATCAGATTATTTCTTATTGTATATTCATATTCTTGTCAAGGTATAACAGCAGGTATTGTAGACATCTGGGCTCATCAATATGACTAATCATTTGAAAAATAAGTAGCAATGCATGGAGTCTGTTAGTTAATTTGTTCAGTTTAAAAACCAACAGGCATTTATTTCAATATAGCACTCATCAGTTTCAGGATTTGAATTGATAGGCTGTAATTTCTGGAGGACCATTTCCAGTATGAACATTGACTGTTCATTTCATTTTTACTGTACAGCTATATTTGCGAAAGGTTAACTGTTTCAGTAAACATTTGTGCTAGTGAGAATATTCATGTTATTTGTAGTTATAGGATGTAGCTAAGTCAAGTCAATATTTTTATCAAAGTATATTGTTTGAAAATATTATGACTTACTCATGAATTCCTACTAAGTTAACACAGCCTGTTCCTGCCAGCTATTATATTTCTGAATCAAAGTGTGGAATTATATTTTTTTTTCCCTAAAGAAAGAACTGGTGGCTTTACAGTGCTATGAAATCAAAATTGTATGAGATATCTGCAGCTAAAGAAATTATAGTACTTTTTTACACTGAGAGAGTTTAAATTAAAATCAGTCTTGTACATCCAATGTCTACAAAAAAGTTTTAGAAGTGGTCTGCTGAAAATGGACTTGGGAAAAGAGTTATAATTGATCTTTAGTTCAGCATGATCACCTGGAGGCTGTTGTGTAACTGCTGCCTGGGTTTATTTGACAGGTGAAGGAGACAAGTTAGCAAAGTGTTCAACACACATCAGTGTAAGGTAGAATCTTATTTGTGTTTTCTGCTCATGGGAAAAAAACCTCTCATCATTATTCTTACCTGGACAGTCATTTTCTCTGAAATGAATCTTACTGGAATGTCAAGTGCTCTTTGTGGAACCAAAACTGAATATTTTTTTGGACCTCTCTCTACTGGAGTCTGTCACCATTTCTTTGACATGTCTGGTCTAGCTTTTATTTCTTCCCCAGTAACCTTACAAAACAACTTCCTAATTTATCAGATCAGCTTGTCCAGGTGCTTTGTGAGTGTTGGAACAAATATTTATATAGTGGCTGCTCCTATAATTACCAGTTTAATATTTAAACTTCTTGGCTACCCACAGGTGAGGAAAATAAAGGCCAACATTATGGAAAATACAGGACAAAATTTATTTTTAAAGGTCACTGCTTCACATCCATGCGGTTGTAGTACAAAATTGGACATTTACATCAACATAGGACCATTTGCCCAATTCTCTCGTGAAATCAAATGTTTCAGTTTAGATAGTAGATGCAAATCAGTAGGCACTCTCTAAAATACAGACTAGGTGGCCTTCTTCAACATCGTAGCTGTAGAACTAGTTGAAAACTTAACAATGGGTTGTTTGATTTTTTTAGTTTGAAAATTATTTTGGAAAAAACATTTTCTAAATCACGCATTTCATTGCTTCTACTGGAAAGTAAGGTATGTTGCTTGTTATTCATGATCTGGGGCACTGGAGACAGTGAGATGATTTAATCCATTCCTGACAAACACAATGACTCTGAAATCTTTGAAAGAAATCATTTCATTTTATTAAAAAAGAGAATTCTCTTTTTGCTTGTTTGTTTGTTTTTGGGTTTTTGTTGTTGTTGGGGGGAGCAACATGAGAAATGACAACAGGAAATTTACTTGCTAAATAATTAAACCATCAAATTTTCAAAACATTTGACCATCAGTTATCATTCTGTCAACTTAGCGTCTCAGAGCATGTAATTCTTGTCTGTTAATGACAGCAAGATTAGATAGAAGAGACTTAAAACTGGCATGTATATGAGATTGTGCTAATATTGTAGTTGATTCAGTATTTTTCTGTGAATATTGCAGAGATAAAGTACTGAAATAGAACTAGACATTCTTACTGCTTTAGGAGCTAAATTCTACACAACACTTCAGAAGTGTTTTTTGCACAAAGGAATATCCATGCTACCTAACTTCACCTGAAGGGCAGGCTTTGGAGAAAGACATTTGTAGAGGGGATCTAGAATGTCCTTCAGTTAGAAACCCTTTTTGTTTTCTGAAGTAGTGTAGAAAACTGAGCTTGGCTAGGCATGGTGCCTGCAGTTGTGTGGTCAGAATATCCTTTTCTCCTCATTCTTTAGGTTTTAAAGGCATGACTAGAACTTAATGTTCTTGGTGGCACAACCCTTGAAAATGTGACTTTTGTTCTTACATAAAGTAGATGAGAATTTTATGTACTATTTAAAAATGTGTCAATATTAATTTGCATAAACACATGATTTAAGAACATGCTGATTGAGCCCATGCATTTCTATTTGCAGTTGATGTTGAGTGGCGTAAATATACATAACAATAAAAGGTAACAATTTACTTAAAATCTGCTCAGGGAAATACTGATTTACTTTGAAGTGCTATATAATGCTGTAGATGATGGGAAGTATCAGATAAATACTCCTAAGGTGGGCTTCTCAGAGAAGAATCAGACATGTTCATAATTAACTGAAGAAGCAGGAAATTAAAGGTGTTTATGAACTGGTTTTGATGCCTGAAATGAGGGTTTTTTTAATCATTTGAGTAAGATGATGATGACTTCGTTAATTAGGTGAAGTGCTTGATATACAAGAGAAAGTCATAGGTATATTGTTGTAAGTTACCACAGTTCAATCAAGGACACAGTTGAATGTTGACTTTCCTATAAACTGACAATGAAAGAAAAAAAAATCATTATTTCAATTGCAAATCCAGGAGATAAAATGATGGAGCAAATTGTTGCTTTGTTCCATTTTTAATACATGACCTGCAAATGCATAGCAGAGAGATGAGCTTTCCTTGGCTTGTGCTAAGTGCCATGTGGTGGTTTTGCCTGCTGCCTTGACTCTCACAGTACCTAAAGGAAACAGTCAGAAACAGACAAATTAGTGTTAAAATGGAGTGTGTAAGACTTTACTTTTTAATTACCACATGATGAAAATGTCTTTTAGATTGACAGCATTGAAAGGAGGAGGAGAAGAAAAGCCCTTTGTGAGGGGAGAAGGTGGGAGAAAAAAGGGGACACCAATTAGTGGCAATAGTATATTAATAAAGTTGTTTGTTACTAAGTTATTTAATTAGAAGATTATTTAGGTTGCTTTCTTAAAGTATAGAATGTTATTGAATGTCTGAATCAAAGACCACCTAGTGCATAGAGAGTGCACTAAATGTTTACTATGGAAAGATTTAGATCCTTGACTGGACTTCTGAAGAACAGTTAAAAGTGCTAGAAGGCCTCATTGCTCATTCAGGGAAAAACAAGAGTGGCATCTTTCTGTGATTCTGTAAAAATGTAAGCCTTCAGGTTTTTTCATTTCTTTATAATGATCATTTTTTAATTATAAATACATGTAGTACTGAAATGCAATTTATTTGCAATACTCTTGCTCAAGCAAACATTCTTAAGTGTGAGTCAGTTAATTTTACTTAGATAAGACATAGGTTTTGACCATAAATGTCATAAAGAGGAGATTCATTAAAAAAATATAGCAAATAAGAGTACCCTAGAAGGGGAAAGAACATAAAAGAAACAATGGAATTAAAAGTACTGGTGGTTGTTTTGTTTTTTTAGTCAGGTGAATTGCTTGAGCTTATGGAGTGTTTTGAAAAAATATAAGAAAAACAAGTGGATTTTGAAATAGGTAAGTAATTATAGTAGATTTTCCTGGAAAAATGTAAATATGCTATATACTGCTTGTGACTTTTTTCAGGATATTTTCACAGCTTGCATTGCTCTTGCTGCATTTTTTTTTTTATTTTATGAAGGAGAGGACTCAAATTCTTTTAACATTGAGGGGTTGTGGGTAGAAAAACCACCTCTTGCAATAAGTTACAGTTGCCTAGCAGCCAAAGTGAAATTTAGCAGCACAGAAATTATGTGGGGTTTTTCCCTGCTTCCAAAGGCAGTAACAGTTCTCTCATGATTTTAATGAGAATAGGTGCTCAAAGGATAATTTGGTATCCCTGACAGATATGAATTTGGAGAGGGGCAGGTGCATTTGGTATACATACAGATTTTTTTTTGACAACGTTCTTGACAATATCAGCCATGTTACTAGATTTGCAAAGCAGGAAGAGAAACCTTGAGCAACCTTGAGCATGAAACATCTCAGAATTTGAATATGGAGTTTAACAAGCTTTATGAAGGATAAACAAAGCTTTCATAAATTTTGATCTTTCTTTCCATTGTGGGACCCAGTCTTCCTGGAGACGTCTTGCAACCAATTTTGTTGTGGAATTAACATACAGTTTTTTTCTGAGCACCTGTAACATTCTTGGGATGCAGTTAATCTGAATAGGCCTTAATGTACAATAAAATGTATTAATTGACTTGACAATAGAAATTGAATGTATTCTTCAGTGATTTAGTCTTTCGTACTCATAATATTCCAAGCATTTTACAAATCCAAACCTGACATTAGTTTTTCAACAGCAAAGCACATTCATTCTTGGATAACAGGATTTGTTTTGCAGTCTTAGTTATGACATTACAATTTTTCTTAGTTAAGGAATGTTTGGTGTGACCTATAAACTCCCCTAGTTAGGCAAAAATAACTAGTGCCATACTAGTTTTCTCTTGTATTGTGCTCCAGGTTTCTGAACCAGAGGATAAGGAGGAAGGCTTTCTCAGCCTCCAAGTCTGCACAGGCAGGAACCACAGGATGTTCCATGTCCTCAGTGGTTTGGGGTTTTGGTGTTTGTTTTTGGGTTTTTTTTATATGTGCATTGAACCAAGACCCATATCAAGACTTGTTTTCATAAGTGTGTGTAAAAGTAGAGCAATGTATCACGGGGCAGGGGGGAAATCACACTTAAGTGATTCTGAAGCCAGGACTGGTAGATACGACTGAGGAAAGTTTTGGCATTATCATGGATAGTTCTCCGAAATAATTGACTGACCCTGGGCATTATCAAGAACAAGACAGAGGACATAATTTTGCTACTTAAAAAAAAACAACCTTTACTTACCCACGTCTTGAGTACTGTGTGAAGTCCTTATTTTTATATCTTAAGAGTGACAGAATAAAGGACAGAGAAAGGCAACAAAAACAATAAGGATGTGAAACCACAGCCTTACAAGGCAAAAATTGCTGGGAGTTTTCAGTTTGGAGAAAAGGTTGGTATGGGATGTCGTCAGCATTCACAAAGGAAGTTGGTGAACAGTCTATGCCAAACTTTTATCAACCAGATTCTAAAAACAAGGGTCACTTATGAAAGTTGTTAGAGGTCAACTTAAGAGATATTTGTAAAAAGTAGGTTTTCTTTAATATGAGGATCAGTGAACTTCTGGATTTTTTTTTTTTTTTTTGGTAAAGGGAGATTGTGTAGACAGTGTCAACAGGTTCATAAAATGGATTGGACAAATAGGCATTAGATACCAAACAGCTATTACAGCGTATGGGAAAGGGTAATCTTCCAAAATACTCATTCCACATACTGTACGAGTGGAATGGACTACAGAAAGTTACTATTATTTCCTGTTCTTCTTAAAAAGTATCTCATATTAACATGGTCAGAGATTTGTCTCTGTGCTGGATAGACAACTGAACTGACTCTGGGGGGCATTTTTTACAGCTTGCAGTCATAGCTTCTAATCGCTAGATAAAAAGTCTATATCTTTAGATTAATAGAGTAGAAAAAGGAGACATCTAGTCAGAAGGGAGTGATGGGGAAGTATCTTACCTTTAATACATATTCATTCAAATATTCATGGATCTTTTTTAACAATATGTATATATCTGAATCTGTGTGGCAGGTTTTTTTTTTTAGGTCTTCTGAGATGGAAAGAGTTGTGTAAGCATTTTAGGTTATATACTATTACATCTGTATAGAAGTTCCCCTTTCTTACCCTCAACAATAAGACAACTGTCATAAGGACTAAAGGGCATAGTCTTATTGGTACAGATTCATTTATGACAGTTGTTCACAGATTATAAACTGCTTGCCAGTGTTTGTTACTTACCTACTGTTCACAGGGATAGTTTGGATTCTGCTCCTCTCTTTTGAGAAATGGATTTTGTCTGTTTAGTTACTTTTAGTCTTTCATAGGCCTTGGTGGCACATAAATGAATCCAAGAGATGTGTTCTAGTTTGCTTTAATCTCCTGTGACAATGATGTGCGATATTTCCAGGGTTTCCATAGGAATAAAAAAAATACTTCTCCATTTGAGTTCATGAGATACTGAATGATAACGGAATAGAGTAGGAAGTATTCAGTAAGTCCTGCTGGTTTCTATGGTAACTGCAGCTAGTTTAAGTTCTGTTTATGTGCTTTCTTTTTCTCAATATTTATTTATTATTGACAATAGCAAGGAATCTTTTGTGGTGATTTCTTTGCATCAAAGGGTAGACTTTGCCCACAGTCCTGTGGGAGAGAAAGTTCTTCAAGTGTACATATATCTTTAGCATTGGACTATTCAATTCTGCAGTGTAGCTGTAGAATTTCTGGTTGTCACTACACCTTTAAGATAGGCACCTTGTGTTTTGTGAAACTGCTGTAATTTCAGTAGATCTTGTCTTGTAAAATAAAATAAAAAAAAATAGTGCTTAAACTAATATAATAAAAACAAGAACATGCTAATTTCTCAGTATGAAGCAATATGTAGTACCAAGAAGTTACTTTATTATCACATATGACATTATAATATGGGAAGAAAGTGGCTGACTTTAATTATTTCTTCATCAGCTTGCTTTTAGTGTTAATATATGCCAATTTTAAACTTTCTTTTCTGTTAAGTCTCCCATGAAGTGTATGGCTAATGAAACATAAATAGTATTTTTTCTCCTTAATTTTACCAGTTTTAAATACTTCTATGTGGAGATGGATTAAGTGAGCATAAGGTAGGTAGATGTAGATGCCAAAAAGAAATCAAGGAAAGGCTAAACAGTATGTTTCATAGAAGAATTACATGAACTATACTGAGAAGTAGACTTAAAACCTTGAATTCTTAGCTTAGAAAGTGGACAAATAGAAAATTAAGTGTATACATCACACATACAATTCATAAATATTTATCTTAATTAAAATTGCAAACTTTCAAATGCCTTCTTTTTGTAAACTGGATCTCCATGTAGTCTAATCTACGCAGTTTCTGTGGTGTTTCAGTCAGCTTATAGCTGCCACTATGAGAGTTACCTACTGTAAAGTTAGCTTCAGAAACTTTCTGCTGTGCTGCAGTGACTTCATGGCCTCTAGATAAATGGCCAGGTTTGTAGCATTTATTCTGATATTATTATAGAACATGTGACTTTTCCTACAGTGGGAATAAATATACTCTGCTGACATCTTTGGTATCTACCACTTTCTTTTCTTTCTAAACTAAGGTATCTGTGGCATACTATCATTAAAATGAAGAAGAGCAAATGTTTAAAAATAATTTTGTGTCAAGTTTTGAATGGTGTGATTATTTGAAGAAAGTCAAGAATATTGCTAGTACTCAGACAGTTATAGCAAAACTGGCTTTGGGAAACTACTATTGTAGTTATACAAGTCTTTATTGTTTAAAAATATTTTTAAAAGACTATCACTAATATTAACATTAAACATAAGTTAGGAAAGGTCGTTGCTACTTGTTTCTTAGGTACAGCTAGAAGGAAAGTACATAAATACAGAAGTGTTCCTTCTAATGACGCTGTGTTGCATCCTCATCATAAGAGTGTGGTGCAGAGGAAATTTACCTTCTGCCTGTGGGCCACTGACAATAGTCAGATATCAAACAAAAGATATGGACACAACTGTTGCAAGTGAGACATATTTGCAAAGCTCACCAGAGGAGACAGATGGCTTCCCCTTAAGGCATTTACATGGTTCCCATGCAAAAGGCTGCTCTGATGATGCAGTCGATAATACTGTTTGTTTAATATTTTTGTATTTAGTATATTTAATAAAATGGTGCTTGTAATCAAAACAGTGATGTGATAATGCATATTTTTAAAGATAATTCTGCACATATGTTTGTGCAGCTGTGACATCAATGATTTGTTCTGAGGTGTGGGGTAAATGGAACAAACTGCTACACTGGTGGTTAAGAAAAATAATTAAAAAAATCTCCATTATGGTGTTTAGCAAAAAACAATGATTAATTTCTATACAAAATATTGTCTATCAAAATCAGTTTCCTTTTGCTTCTTAAATATTCAGTGGGTTTTTTTTTTTTTTAAACTGTTGCTTGATAGTTGAATATGTGCAAGTTTCCTGAGAAATGTTCTCAGTGTATTCTGCTTGGCTTCAGTAGTTCTATGTGGCTCCTTAAATGCATATTGATTTGGTGCCGGGGGTTCCTCTCTGTTGTAATTAATGCTTTATTTCTGCTTCAAATGCTGCAGGAGAGACAACGTCACAGCTTACCACTAAAGCTGCCAGAAGTCCCACTTTTCATGTGAAGTGTAATGTCTGTCCTGCTGCTGGAAGGATAGTATGCCATTCAGTCAGAATCAGTTAAAATGCTGGCTACTGACATCCAAGACTCACAAGCCAAATTTGATATATTCCCTGGATAATATATACATATTATTCTTTTAAAATGGTTCTCCTTATTGGTAAGGTTCAGAAGGCTTGGTTCAATCTGAAGTAATAGTATACAACCTGCTTGTCTGTCTGAGAAAGGAGCAGGAAATCTAATTGCAGAAACTAGGATGAAGAAGTGAATTCACAGTAAAAATTATGGAATATTAACTGCCTATTCCATGTGTTTCACCTAGAAGCTGAAAGTTCTCAGGGTCGTCTTGAAGCATAGAGCAAAATGCCATGAGTTTAAGGGGGAAATTAGTGTGGCTGCTCTGACTGGTCCTGCTTCCTCCTCCGAAGTACAAGTCTTCATCCTGCAGGCACTTTCCCTCATCTCAGGATGAGGATAGGAGAAATGTTGGAGTAGGGAAGGTGGGAGAAAAGTAAAGACCTATTAATATTTTCTCAAAAGGGGAAGGGATGGGACTTTTCAGAAGTTTGAAGCAGTCTTGCTGCTTTTTTCTGTCTTGTGAAGATTGCTTCTATTCAGCATAGGTAGCTAGGATAGATGGGTGAAAAGGCAATTTCTGCAGTGTAATCCCATGCCTTCTAATGAACCACTTACTGTGGTCGTGGAGAGGGGCTCACAAAACTAGCTTAGCTGAGGTGGGGTAGGTGTAGAATGGAAAAAGAAACATGATCTGATTCTTCCTCTAGTTCTAGTCCGAACTTCAAAAAATTTGATTTCAAACACAGTGTAATTGTTACTACTTAGAATGGGGATACCACATGAGGAACTAAGGTGAAATGTGGAACCTGATCCTGCCTTGTGTAGATAGATACTCTTCACTGCATGCAAACTGAGACGTCCAGTTCTGTCAGATGCCCACAGTCCTCTCATTGAAAAACATTTGACTCCTACGTACTGTTAAAAAAACAATTTATGCCTGTCAGGGTAAAATCTTGTAAAAATTACTTCTGTAGAGATGAGTAGATTTAGTGATCCATCTGATTGTTGTGATATACAAAATGTGATACTGTCATGAGCTTGCTTGCAAAGGATAGCAGAATGCTAAGCTTTTGTATGGAGATGCGCTATTTTCTTTGTTATGTCAACTATTATATTTAATTCCATAACACACATTCTGAACATACTGAATGTACCTTGAGAAAGTATAGCCGGGTATCTTGGTAACAAGCAAGAGTATATTGTCTACATCTTAGTGTCAATGCAAAATGTTTGCAACATCTTTGAGCTGTTTAATTTTCTAATTTTTCCTTTTTAAATCTGCTCCTCAGGAAAAGGAAGTAAGTCTGGCCTTGTGACTTTGGTTGCTTTGGTTTTGATTCTTTTTTTTTTAATCTATCCAACCCAAATACCATCAAGTTAAACCTTACATGGAGAATTTTGAACTGGAAGAATCAACAGAACATGCCATTAGGGCAGTTGATCTGAATGTGTTTGGGGTGTCATTAGACTGTCTGGACAATGTTGCATGCTACCATTTTTACACCATGCTACAGTTTAACAACCATGTGTATATAAACAGAACCTGGAACAATCAGTTCTGTTGTTTTAGCTAAATCAGACAATTTGATGTTCTGCTCAAGCAGTGTAAACAAAGCTGAACTGTCACATTCTCCTACCCCTCAAAAGCCTGGCATAGTATTATGTATGGAAACCCAGAACAGATATGAAAAAATGAATTCAGCAGGATCTTTCTTGAATGTCATAGCAGTTTGCTCACATTTTTTTTCAAGACTGCAATTTTTTTTGTTCTCAATGAGGCTTGAACAAATTTTGTTGTTGATGCTTATGCCTAAGGATTTGTTTCAATGAATGCGATCGAGCTGCACTGTCAGGCTAGATTTTAAAGTTCTTTTCTGCTATACTTAAATTATTGTAAAATATTATCAAAAATAATGAACAGCAATGTAAATCAGTATGTAGAACATAAAAGGTTTGCATGCCACACTAACAAATATGTTTGAGAAATCTGTAGATGTTTTTTCTATCAAACTAGTTTCCCTATAGATTACTTTTTCAGATTTGCTTTGTTTTCTCTCATGGTAAAAACTGCAGAGTTGTTTTGGGCAAGTTGTTTGATGGTTTTCAATTTGCTGTTGTAGAAAGTTGTGAAAAGTAACTAAGAAAACCGAGCCAACAGTTTATAGGTTTACAGTTGATGTTTGGCGCTTGTAAGTACAATAAAAAAAAAATTAGGGGTCTCCAGACTGGAAAAGATTGCCAGCCACTGACTTAGATACATTTGAGGAGTTAGTTGGGCAGAAAGCTGTCCCCTCTTTGAAGCATCAGCTGGAGGATGGTACAGTCCATAACAGTAATTCTTAATTTCCTAAGTATTTTCTGTCATCCTGGAAAAATAATGTTCATCAGTGTGATTCAGTAAATGGTAGCATAGGACTGGAATTCTTACATGGTTTCTGTTTTCAGCTATAACAGTAACTTGGGTGATTTTGAACATGTAACTAAACTTGCTATTTTCCCTTTGTTTCTGTGGAAGCTAGGATTAAAAATAATTACCCATGCTTGTAAAAAGTATTGAAATCAACTTTTAAAAAGTGCTGAAATCAGTAATTCATTTTAGTGAATTTTTTTATAACTCTTCTGCTATACACTTTCAGGTCCAAAATACATTTCTGTCTTAAACAGTTAAGTCCATCTAGTATTAGGGAATGTATATTATATCCTCTTTATATATATTTGTATATCTATACACACACATTTCTATATATATGAATTATTTTTACTTCCATATTTTGCAATTGAAGATGGCATATTCACGTATCAAAATATTTCTCTACTATACAGGCTCTTTTTCTTAGTGCTTTTGTTCTGCTCTTCTATCTCTTTTGCACCTGATAGGTGCAGACAGATAAACAATCTGAATTTTTCCTTACTATTCAGCCCATTAGATTCATTATGTATTCTCTTTTGGAAAGAGCCTTGGGCATCAACACTAGTTGCTCATGGTCTCTTTATAGCTGATTGCTCTTCATGTGAAAGACCTTTTTTTTTTTTTTTTTAATGATGCAGTTCTGTTGCATATCCAAAGCCACTGTTTTACTTTAATAAATGAAAAGCCTGCCTATGTGAAATCTTTTCTTGTTTCCCTTAAGAGAATGTATCTTGTGGTAAAAAATGTTAAATCTGCTTTTATAACACTTAAGTTATACTACTAGTGGAGAATCAGTCTCATGAGTTAATTCACTGATATGGAACTACAGCAATAAGCAGAAACTGAAGTTGTTTGAAAACTTGTAGTTTGCCACAAAGTAAGCATTGGATTGAGAAAGATTTTGTCTTATCCAGTGTAGTTAAGAATACTGACATTAGATGCTTACACTTATAAGGGAATGCTCTGCTTTATTGTCTTTCTGATTATTTGGGGTATAGGAAGATAACTCTTTTTGTTACACTTTCAGAATTAGCATGCTAACTGTAAACAGCTTTATTAGGTCTCATTTACAGGTACAATGATGAATATGTAGGAATCCTCTTTCCCATTTTAGATAAAGTTTAATATTACAGCAACATCTGACTCAGCATTAATATTGGTATTTAAGTGTTATTTAGGTATTTGTATGAATTTACCTTTATATAGAATAGAAATACTTTTGAAAATATATACTATAATTAGAAAAAAGTGTCTCCACTGGCATCACAATTTGATATAGTTTACAAGGTTAGGATATCAAGAATAGCAAGCTTTTTTTTAAACAAATAATATCAGTGTGACATAAAATACAATACATTAGAGCTATGTATAAAGAGATTGCATAGTTCATGTTTTATTTTATTGATAATGTGTTCAGATTCCCATTGGGTAAACCCTTGTGAAAAAAATGAAACTCTTAGCAACCTGCTAGGTATGAAAATGATTCTAAAAAATGATGGAGTTAACTAATGAACTGCATCTGGTCAGTAGAAGGTTTAAATAATGTTTGTGGTTTTGTTTGTTGATGTTGAAGAACTTTTTTAACCTCCAAACTTGTTATACAATTCAGGAACCTCATTTATTCCTTTGTGACTTTAGGGTAATGCTGTTATTGTCAGGAAGTTCTATTGATTTCATCAGTAACACAGAAACCATAGAAGAAACAGTTTAAGACATTGCTGACATGCAGATTTGTTTGACCAATAGAATTTTGGGACCACTGAGAGATTAGATTGAGCATTCTTCAACACTTCCCATACTGTAATGCATTGCAGCAGAATGCATTCATACTGTCTTGCTTGCCCAGTAAAAAAATTAAGGAGAAGTATTTTAAAAATACATACTGTAATCAGTTCCAAGTGGTGTGGTTTTTTTTTTTTCTTGGGAGGGGGTGGTGGTGGTTTTTGGGTTGGTTTTTTTTTTCAGTGATCTCTGGTTCAGTACATTAGGTATCACCATTTAATATTGTATTCAGATTTTATTCAGTGATCTCTAATGATTCAGTACATTAGGTGTCACCATTTAATATTGTTGGATTCAGATTTCAAGATTCCCAAGCTTTCTTCAGCAAATAATGACAGCCTGAACTGTATTAAGATTTAATATGTAGTTGCCATTAAAATACTCTACAGAGGGAATTTTGATAGGCATTTGCAATGCCATGTGTTTACTTTATGGGAACTCTGAAGGTTGGTGGTGATGATACCATATTTTTCTAGACTTATGTTATTCTTATCTTGATGAGTATTTCAACCAGTTCACTTGATACTAAAGTAAGGCATGCTCTTCTGTGCCTTCTGATTTGATAGTTGTTAGCACCTGATACAAATTTAAATTCAATGATGTGAACTGACCACTTCTGTGCTGGTTAGTCGTATCGTTTATTGCAAATGAGGGACTTAGTGTTTTTTGTTACTGGTTCAGCAGCTTTATTCTTGAACTTTCAAAAGTCTTCGTCCTTCCTGTTCTCTGATCTTGATCATATTTACTTTTTGGATTGAATGTGTTAGATGGTACCAAACAGGGAGGTTTCAATGATTCAAGGATTCTGTTTCAGATGAGGAGCTGGGTTTCTGTGTCAGACTAACTACTTCACTGTTGTTGTAAAACTGGCTTCTTAACTTCCTCCTTTTTCTTATCTTAAATTTATAATGGATAAGAGAGGTAAATTAGCAGCAGAGATTGTTGTTTTAAAGACTATTCCACAAAAGCATGATTTCTATAAATGTTAGGCTATCTCCAGTCTAGGAGAGCTGATTTGAGAAAGGAGGAAGGGATCTGCTTGTCAAGGAAGTTTTTGTATGGAGTCCTAATCCACTAAAGAAGATAATCAAAGTTGTCTTTGACTGAAAGGCAATAAAATGCTGGAGCTGGATAGTGTCTATTTTACAGATTCCAAGTCCTCAGTAGGAGTGGGGGGAGCCTGCCAAAGGAGTAAACCTGGTGCCTTATGTTGGCAGATCCTATATATGGACAACAAAAGACACTATTAGTCTTAAAGGTGCACTTCATTTATGAGATTTGTTAGTCTGAAATGTGCTGTAATCTCTTGTGCTTTACCCATAAGTACAAACAAACAAAGTGTACTTTGAGATGACTTGCTCTCATCTCTCAGGTTAAAAAGAAAGCAGTGCACCTTTGCTTCTCTTGCACCTTCAGAAAGCTATGTATCTGCCTTTTATTTTCTAATGTAGTGAATATTCTTCAATTTTATTCTTGTGGATGATATAAAGTCCTATTTCTCTTCCAAAGTACAAAGTTAAGTTCAGGAACTCTGGTTTAGACATTAAATGAAATTATAACAAAGGAAGACTGTGAGTGCCTCCTAACCTTCTTTTATGGGTCTTCAATACTGGATTAGTTTCAGCTTGACAGATGTAAAAATATGGTTTAGCACTGCAGAAAAGTAAATAGCTGACTAGAAAGATTTCAGCTAAAATGTGACTTTTGCTTGGGAAACCTTGATTAAACATGAATTTGTATAATTAGTAGTTCTACTGCATTATCTTTCATCTTGTACTAGGAACACAGTATTATTGACTATTTTCTCCACTGTTGGATATTTTCTACTTTTTAGACTACAGGACAAGTATTTTGAAAATAGGAGAGAAGCTATTTTGCTCAATATAACTAAAAAATCTTAGAAGTGTTTGATGCTTATTTATTTTGAAGTAATCCATTTTAATTTTAAACTCTCTACGTAGAAAAAGGTGACAGGAGTATGTCTGCTGCAATAAGCAGTTCAAAGTGCCATTGAAACACCATCAAGTATTGTAAAAACAAAATACATGTCTATATTTGCTAGTAAAAAGAAAAAAGACTAAAAAGCATAATTTAGCTTACAGAATTGTTGACAAATGTGTTATCTGAATTATCTTTTCCTACTTACTACTTTGGGTTAAAAAATGTGTAGTGTGGTTCATTACGAAAATGTCAAAAAATAGGTCAGAAGGAAAAAGTCTAAGGAACTGTCAGACTGAAAGCATTTTAAAGCAAAAAGTTAAATTTAAAAAAAAAATTAGTTTAGTTTCTGCTTCTGGGTCAAATTTTGGTCTCATCTATATCAGTGTATTTTAATTGAAGTTAGTGCAGTCAATCCACATTTACACTGGATTAATTGAGGACAGATGTAGTCTGCTATTTTCAAGGCTGAAAATAACATATTTGAAAGACCGTGTTTTGTTAGAGAGCCAAATGAAACTTTATCAGAACTAGACACACCTGCCTTCTTACAAGAAACGTACAGGCTAATATATGTGCAGGCCTATCGTTAATGTAAAACTAATTGTGGGATGTTTCTTTAAGGAAGATGAATAGGCTTTAGAATTAAAACAAAGCAGAAAAAACTTGCCTGCCAGAATCCTTCAGGGAATTTTCTGGGCTCAAGGTCAGATGCTATTGAATAGTAATGAAATCCTGTCAAACTCCCCTGTCAATCCCTCCCCTTGGCAGGACCAGACTCGTGCGTGCAATACATATTTAATGGTAGTGACAGTTACAGGTTGAGCAAAAATTTGGCTGAAGCAACTTCCTATGTGTTTGGAGATGTTCTGGTTTTTTATAGTTCTCTGTAGCACTTCCAGGTTTCTAAACATCTTTTCAGTTTTGGAATGGCACGCTCTTATTTGCAAGCTGAGTCTGTATGAGTTTCAAGGTGAGAAACCGATGCTGAAAATTTAGTAAAAATTTTCAAACTTACCACTGAGGTCTTTTCTTATGTGTATGACTACAGAATTATACTTTAATTCCCAAGTTTTAATTGTATCTCATTCTGGAGGCCCTGCCTTTTTTTTCTTTTCTTCTTGGTAAATGACATGAAATAAATAGTGAACTGTTCCTTTTGCCATTTGTGTAGAAAGGTAATATGAACGAGTAATTTTCAGGAAAAATATTGTTTCTCTACAATTATCTAATAGTGTGCTTTCTGCCTATAGACTGCTGAACTGAAGGTCCATTAAATATACAAATCTGCTAATATGGAAATAGATCAGTGTGACAGTTATTTCCTAGGAGGCAAGTATATATACATGAAGTATTTCACAGTAAGTATAATTCTCAAAAGACAGCAAAGGAAACACAAACTCCATGATTCTATATGTTTTCTGTTGATTTCAGTGCAAGCAGGGTTTAGCCATAATATTATTTAAACTGTATGTGTAGGTTTTAGATTTGGTTAGCATTCTGAAGTAGTACTTGTTCATTTGCACTACAGTGAGACAAAGATATCCCCTTTAATGCAGAATCTGATAATTTTTTTTTTTACTTTGTCTTACTAAATGTTACACAAATTGCTAGATTTCTTAATTTCCCAGTCATACGTCTAATGCAGAGAATATGATACTTCTGTATTTCTGTAATGCACTTAGTAATTGATAATAAAACACCGAACATCAAATTTACTTGAATGAATAAATATTACTTTGAAGTTTTTCCATTTTAGAAAACTTTGTAGCAAATAATTGAATTTTAATGTAATTCCTGCTCTGTTTATGAATGAGTTGAAAGCAGGATGTTGCTTTTTGTTTAAAACTTAAAAGCATTGACATGAAATCACAGGAAGTAAGTGCATTTAGAATGACTTTACTGATTTATATCATTGCACATAATTTTTCTGTTGCATATCCTATAGGACATAGGACAGTAAGGATGTTTCTCTTTATTGCCATACTGATTACCCTTATACTGGCATGGATAAATCAATATTATATAATAAATAAAGATGAATTTTAGTATTGCAATTTAGATGTTAAAAGTTTAGTAGGTCTATTGACAGATTCAGTGTTCTGTGAGAACAGTTTAAAAAAAATGCAAGTTTTGTATGAAATATTGCCTATTTTCCTACTACTGCATGGCGTATTGTCTATTGGCTTGTAGATGAGATTTTTCCAGAAAACTTTTTAGCACAGCCACGTAGAGACTTTAGTACTGATGTCTAATAAATCAAGGTCAAGGAAAGTTGCAATGCAAAGCTCAAGGCTTGTTTTTTTTTCCTTTCCTCAAAATATTTTCTTTTTGTAGTTATACAAAACAATGTTTTTAATATGACCATTGCAGCAATGAAATCTCATAGCATTTCACTGAATAGAGACATCAGTTAGAAGTAAAGACTTTTTTTGTGTGGGAGACATATTTTGGCTTTATTAATGGTAGTTGAAAAAGCAAAATGAAATGATGTTTTGTTTCTTGCCCTACTGTGCTATAGGCTCCCTATATTTAACCAGGTTAAACCAGTCTTCTGGAAAAGGTAATACATTTTATAAGGAAAGCATTATATTAGTGCCAACATTTTCTTCTAAAATCAATAGATCTGGTAATGCATTAATTAACATAGTAAATTGCAAAACATTTCTTTTGAGAAGTATTTTGAAATAGTAACCTGAAAAGACTATCAATCCACTGTTAATATTATGAAATATCTTGACAACATAATAATTTCAATTAGCTGTGATTGGAAATTTAACTTGCACTGATGTAAAATGCCACAGAAGAGAAGTGGCATAACTTATCATTCTGACAGGTATGTAACACTGCTTCATCTGACTTACGTGTACGTAAGACACAACCTGGAAAATTGCTTTAAGATGGAGCCCGCAACGTTTGACTTTTCAAAGCCACATTTTATGTGGTTACATGCCACCATTTATGAAATCCAGTGTTCCACTGTAGCTTGTTCAGGTGGATGATCACAGAGCACTGAGCCATCACTTTGGAATCACTGACTTGATTATTCATTTCCTCCCCTATCTCCCAGTACATTAGTTAAGAGTGTGATGGCTAAAATGTCTGTGCTTACAGATGTCCTGCTAAAGGTGCAGTTACTTTCATGAAAGTTGTCTTCCCAGGAGAATCTATTTCTATTAGCAAAACAAGTTAACTAGTACAAATGCTAATACAACACTTGTTCATTATGGTAAGAATGATTCATTATACAACTATAACTTCTGGATATTACCATGGAACAAGTGATAAAGTTCTGTTGCATTCTTCAGTTTTAACACAAACACTCAGGTTTATTTAGAAGGAGTGTAGAATGTTCAACAGCAGCAAAAATATTAATCCTTTTTCTTTTTTCTGAAAGAGGGTGGTGTCACAATCATGACATACAGGCTAAGGCTCATATGAGAGGAAGAAATATCTACCAGCAGAAGAAAGAAAGGAAAATAAGACTGAAGTTTCTCAATAAAAACAATTCTTCCCCCATATATCTTTCTTTTCATATGTACTCAGGATGTAAAGGCTTTATTTATGTTTTTCTATATATTTATTATTTATATAGCTGTTCTTTTGTCATCTCAGTCTTACTTTAACAAACGTTGAGTGGGGTTGCTGTTCAAATACAACAGAAATTCTTAAGCTCTTAATGTTTTACTAATACTCCGTGGGTAAAAAAAGTTCAGTAAAAGAAACCTTGTCTAGATTTAGGAAACAAATGTATAAAAATTTCTAATATTTTCATGATGTCTCATAAATCAGAGCTATGCTTTGTGAAGCACTGCAAAGACGCAAGCACATGAACAGATGCTTTCCTAGAGAGCTTTTGGTTTGTTTAATATGGAAAGAGGATATGAGACCCAAACTCAAATTTTATACTGAAAGTTTACTTAGGAAGTCAACACCAAAATTCAGAAGTGAATATGAATTAAATACTCCACCTGATCATTAAAGAAAGTTAAATTTCCCCTTTTTAGGGTGTTATACTATGCCAGTTTCAGAAGCTCATGACTCTGCATTTAGTCATTTTGTCTGCATTTACTAAGGGTCAAAATCAGTTTGTCTTGCAGTAATAAGGAAAAGGGAGTTATGAGGTCCTTTCATTTTGAAGAAGGCCTAGCACTGAAAAACAAGCTTTTTCTTTCAAGCTTTGCATGGCAGCAGGATAACTTGGGAATAATTAGTATTGTCTCCGTTTGCATCCCAGGTGGCTACTTTATGATTGACTTGGCATGAAGCTGACTTGGATGAGGGGAAATATATCTCATGATCTGTAGCACAGACACATTATCAAAAAATATGTTTTGGTTTTTTTTTCCCTCAGCCTTTTCAGAAAAGGTAACCTGCCTTCAAACAGTGTTACCTCTAAATAACATGCCTGGCCAGTTCTGTCACATTATATCAAGAAACTCTTGTTTTACCTTTGATTGGAAGAGAAGAGTGATATTATTGCATAACAGTAGACGTAGTTCTTTTTTTGTGTGTGTATAAAAAACCCCAACAACCTAATAAGATTAGAATAAAAAAACTCCCAAAACATTGTTATTCTAACTGCTTAAGTAATTTCTTAGGCTTTGAAATATAAAAATTAATTGTATCCTTGAAAGTTGTACAAAAACCACCCCCCAAAACAAAATCAAAAAAAAGCACCCCCCCAAACCCCCCAACACTTTAAAAAAAACCTTTGGAAGATGAGCCATTAAAGTAAATCCATATGAATGTAGTTTCATAGCTGACCTTTTTGCATCATCCTGCTGAGCACTTTAAGAATTTTATTCTCTTTCTATGCCTATGTTTATGACAGCTTGAAGTGAACTTAGTGTTTCTTGTAAATAATGTAGTTGTTTGGTCAAGGTTTTAAGCAGTAGTCATTATGACTATGAAGTGTAGAAATTCCAAGATTATGTGCCAGGTTTTCAAACCCACCAATTAGTTTTGTGCTGTCTTGTGAAAAGCCAATGACAGGGTGAACGGAAGTGCTGTACAATGAGTTTGAGTGTGGTGATGGGAGAATGGGATTTTTTTTTAATGTTTGCTTTGCAATACTCTTCAGCTTGGTTTTGTTCCCCTAGTTTTTGTTATGGTAACAGTCCCTCATTTATCTTATTGTATGTTACTTTTTGGCAGATTATGTTTTAATGCTGAATTAAACACAGCGGAAATGGAGAGAAATAGCTGTCACCTTGTATGTATGAGAATGTGAAGGCTGTGTTCCTGACTGCACTTGCCTAGAATTCCAGAACAGGAAACTTCTGGACTTGATGTTGCAATCTAGTTTTAATGTGGAGAGAGATGTTCTTTTGATTAATTAGCATTCTTCAACGGCTACAAAATATTTTATTCAATTACAATGCCCCTTTACTAGGAAGATTTGCAAGGCGCATTTTGAACAAGGGTGAGAACGACATCATTTGACTTTGGCTGACTGTACTTAAAAGGAAAACTGAATCAAGGATGATCTAGGGATGTTTCTTCCCCTGACCTGGTAAAGAAAGAAGAAATTTTGAGACTTACTGCCTAGTGTTTCTGTGATTGTTTAACTGACATAGTGTGATTGAAGACAATGACAGAAATATTAGTGGTCTTTTTGTTTCTATCTGTTGGAACCACTTGCCAACTTCAATAAGAACTTGTAATTGTTCTCTGAAAATATGTAATTTTTTGAATGCTACATCTGAACATAGAATTACTAAGTAACTTTTAATATTTTTAATATATTGTTGTATGTGAATTTATTTAGTCATCTCTAAATATTTAGTGCAACAATGGGTAATTCCTGAAAACTGTAGATATAATGTAATGATTTCCTTGGAAGAAATCCTGGCCTTGGTGGAAAAGTTTAATGATAAATAATTTGTGAAGTAAATTTCTTCAATTAGTCTCTTCTTTCTGCAGAAGAACTCTTTGTATTGATCTCAGCATTAAACAAAACTATCTATTTTTACAGTCTAGTGGTTAACATTGTGGCAGAACCCTGTTATTCAGATGTATAAATCTTCATTTGTCCCTTGACGGCGTTTTGACCTCATTCAGGTTTCCAGTTTGTTGGCTTTTATTGCAGGAGGATTAGGTGCTTTTTTCTTCACATGTGGAAATCTAAGTTGAAGAATTGTTAAGTGACTCTTCTCATCATAAAAATGCATTTTTAATGTCTTTTAAACCTTTGACATCCTGTGTTGGAATGATACGCAGATTAGTCCAGATTTAATAGTGGGCACAGTTAAAATGGTACCACATGGATAACAAAACACAAAAAATCCCCACCGGACAGTGATTGTTTAGGACACTTAATTCGTTCATCTGCCTCTTCAATATGTACATACAGATAGTGATAATAGCATCACCCGATGCTGTCATACCTGTCTATATGCTCTATACTGATTAGAC
Organism: Balearica regulorum gibbericeps; assembly: GCF_011004875.1. Classification (NCBI taxonomy): domain Eukaryota; kingdom Metazoa; phylum Chordata; class Aves; order Gruiformes; family Gruidae; genus Balearica; species Balearica regulorum. The sequence goes on along the minus strand of NC_046190.1, from coordinate 26,077,888 downwards.
ACTGGCTTGTCTAGTCCAGTTCAAGTCACTGAGCTGATCAAACATCTGCACTTTAGGGAGATAAATCTGTAATTTAATAGGCCGCACCAGAGAGATGGGTTTGTAATCCTCAGGTTCTGAATTTTATCTGCTGGCTAAGGAACTTATATACTACCTACACCTTGTTACTAAGCAGATTTAAGGGGTTTATATCTTTTTTTCTTTACATTTTTTTCCTATCGTGTTTAACAGTGGTGCAAAGCTAAAGCATTGATTACATCACAAATTGTATGTGTGCAAAAATATCCTAAAAGTCTTTAGGTTGTTGCAACTTTTAAAAACACTTTTTGAAATCAAAGTTGCTTTCAATTTGTTTAAAATCTGTGGATCGTGACAGTTTGAGGTTTTGCTGTGCAGAATGTCTACTGGGTTTAATACCCAACTTTAAAGTTTTAATAACAAATGAAGCATGAATGCAGTCTTTAGAATGGCTGTCATTACATAGTTTTGGTGCAGCAATAGCAGTGTATGATTTATCACCCAAACTCAGAATTTGGAGAAAGGAATCTGTGATTTTCTAATCAAGTGGAATATTTTAATACATAAGTGCAAAAAGACAAATTAAGGTTGTAAAAGCAATAATACAGTAAATGTTACAGAATGATAGATTTATGTGTTATTTTTTAGTTTTCACTGTGTTTAATGTTAAACTATTGTTCAACAGTAGTTCTGTTATCATTTTGTGTGGCAGGATGATAATTTGTGCAATTTGCAGAAATCTTTGACAAGGTGTCAATTTTAAATAAATAACAGAAATTTCCAAAAATCTTAGCAACTTGGCACTTCATTTTTCAGCAGCCTAACGTTATCTCTAAAGGATATCCAGTGTTCTTAGTCTGAAACAAAACAGCTAGGAGGAATCTGCCAGTTTTACAAGGAGGGGCCAGGTCAAGGAGTTCTTTTAATATCAATACCTTTGTTTGCAGCAGTGATTATCAGAGGTGCTTCTGGGTAGCTCTCTGCCTAGAATGGTGTGGCAAAGTGATTATTGCTCAGAAATTGAATAAGGCTGCCTAATGTATTCTGATACGTTAAGAACAACAAAACCCAACCTTCCTACCAAATTTCAGTGACTAAAAATTACAATTAAATATATTTGAAATGTATAATTTACATGCAAATACTGTCACATATTCTGTAATAACAAGGAATTTGAAAGAATCAATTTTAACTATAGTATTTGGATTCCAGTTAAGTAACTGAATAATTTTAGCAGTATATTTAAAACAAGCCCTAATTAAATAAACCTGTCTGCCTACACTAAGGTTTATTTTATTTGAGTTTGTACTTTTCAATTGTACAGAATGATGTTTTTATTGATAGCACTTGGAAAATTTGAAATTATTTTTATAACACTTAGCTATTTAATTGCTCCTTATGTCCTTAGATTTTTTTTTCTCAACATTTGATTTAGTTGGTAGTCCATTCAGATGACTGAAATTGGAAGAATCCCTCTATTGTAAATTCTATACATTAATGAAAGTAATTAATGTTACCTGGTACTATGACAGTGCTATTTGTTTATTTCTTTAACTGCATATTCAAATACTTCATTGTATGCAGAGAGTTATGTTAGAATCTCTAAAAGCAAAATGATCAGAATTTTGACAGAAATATTACATTGCAGAAGTATTGCAGATTTGTGCTCAAAACAAGTTTTTGAGTCATCATGTCCGACTTCATTGGCACAAAGTTATCCCCTCTCTACTAATTGAACTTCCCTAATGGCAGTACTTCCGTGGTCATACTTTCCAAGCTTCCCAGCATCTCATTTACTTTGCAAGAGGAATTCTAACATTTCATTCTTTTTGTTTCTATCTATTCATACTTTTTGTATGATTTTACATATAAGTAAAAGTTCCCATCTTTGTTATATTTTATCTTCTTTGGTATTATATTTCCTTAAGCTGCATAACACAATTTTTATATTGTTTCTCTTTTATGACTTATGTCTTTTTATTGTTTTTTCCCTTTAAAATATTAATTTCTTTCTTTTTTTTTCTTTTAATTGCATATAGAAGCCTCTAGATTGAAATGCACTTAAGTGCTATCTGTGAAGCTGGATAACTTTAAAACTTCTTTTCTATTTTTTAGATGGAACAAGAAGGCTTAAAAAAGTTTCAACATTTGTAAACATTTTAATTATTGTTCCTTGTCTTAAGTGGATATGGACATGAGGAAGATGTCATGAGGAAAGATGGTTGGTTGGACTTGCTAGAGTGGCAATACTTGATGGCTTAGTAAAGACTAGTAAGTAATGGTTATAAGAGGAAAAGCCTAAGTTTATTCCTCTGGGGTTGTTCATGTGCCCATTCATTGAACTCTGCCGACGGAGCCACCACCCACATCACAGAGCCCCACCAATCCTGAGACACCTTTGCAAGGCTCACCGGCCAGTTGCACAATAACACTTGTCATGTTTGGCCCCTATTGCTTTTTGATCCCATCCACTCCTCCGGGGTAAGGAAAAGGGGGATGATCTAACTGAAAAGAATTCCTTAAAAAATACAAATGTAATATCTATTCTAATTCCATGATGATTTTCTTAGACTGCATGCAAGTGATACTGGAAGCATGTAAAATGTGCATGTATTTCTTCCTGTTTGGACTAATTTAGAGAATTCTGTGCAATTTCTAGAATATGCTGCTTCATTTCCTTTCCAGTCTGATTTCACATCTTCAGTGGAACTCATTTAAATATTACAGCTTATGTATTTTCCAGTTTGTGAACAGCTGGAGCATCATATCAGTTCCAGCTCCCGTATTCCACCTTTTTTCTAGCTTGACAAATTTGTAAATATTTTGAGCCTGTTTACTTGGCATTCTTAATATTAGAGGAGGAAGGCAGAATTAGAAGTAAGCCCTTTAAAAGGTTCTTAAAATTAAAAGCTTATACTGCCACATTGTGTTTTCAATTCCTGATTAGCATTAAAAATTTATTATTTTTCTAAGTTGGCAGAACGTTTTCCCATTATGATGAGTTCCTCTGGATCTTGTTGCTTGCTGTAGCAAAACTAAATTATGCTTGATTTTGATTATCAAAGCTGAGGTAACTTCTTTAAGATGCAAATATAAGTAATAGGTACTGTACTGAAATTCTTGAGTAGGAAATGACAACATCAATACAGGATGTATTAGTTGCTCACTGAGAGAATACGTGCAGATGTGTGCATATGTGTGTATATATATAAAAAAAAACTATACCAGAAGAATATCTGTATATTACATGTATAAAGAATATATCTGTGGCTTAAGGTTGCAAACTGGGACCGACTCTGCCACTGATGTACTATGCAACGTCAAACACTGATCTTGTTTGGCCTTAGTTTCCTGTTTGTAAGTGGAAATTATTACTGACTTCCACCTTCAACTTTTTCTTGCTTGTCTAGGCTGAAAACTGTTTGGGGAGGAAGGCTGATATAACGTAGGACCTAGAACCAGTATGACTTCCACATGGTTAAATAATACAACCTACACTAAGAAACTTCTAGCCTAACAAAATTATGGACTAATGTATAGAAGGGTAACTACTGATGTAGATTGAAGTGCGAATTTCATTCTCTTTATTGGCTAGCAGAACTTACTTGGATAGGAATAAAAACTAAATCTCTCTCATATGAAAGAGTATTTTAATAGCTGAAAGTATTTTACTTCAAAGCTCACTGCACATGGTGCCAAATGGGAAGTGGACATTTTCTTATTCCCTCTTCAGTAAAACTGAGAAGAATGTATTATTGTTGTCACGTGCCTATGAAATATGTCTAAAATCTCTGAAAATCTTGTGACTTGAAGTATAGATAGTGTCAATGACAAAACCCATTTGCACCTTACTTTGTAGTCAAGTCTGAACATGCCCAAATATTCAGAAGAATCTCAGCTTGTCAAAATGGTATCAACTATTATAGATTTTTTTTTTTTCCCTGTAAATCAGAAGGAACACCACCTATCTAATTTCACTCCAAGCAAAATGTAAGATACGGTCATATGTAGAGGATGGACTTCAGTTTGATGTATCTGGTATATCCCTCATCTTTAGTCTTTAATACCTTTTGTTTATGTTAAGTATCATTTATGAAATTGGAGTGACTCCAACTAAGCTGTAGTTTAGCTCAGTTTATGTAACCATTTCAGAGGTAGCTGACAAATGAAGAAAGAGGAAAAACCCCAAGAAGTTTTCCTCTGCAATGAAAATCCCATGTTTGTCCAATTTTTATGAAAAAATACCACTCTTGTGAGACATAACAAAGAGCATGGGAAAGTATAGCTTTCCCATAACTTGTACTGGGTTTTATACAGGAGTCCTATTAAATTCATTTTGACTGTAGTCTGATTAGCCTTGTTTGTATCTCTAATGCCACATTCACTGCTTTCCTTTCCACAAAACATTATGAATGATATGAAATAGAAATAAATCTTAATTGTGTATATCCCTGGATGTAAGGAATTGATGTTGATTTAACTTACTTGACATTTAGTTTAATTTAATTATGGGAAATCTCTCTTGGTAACTATCAGAGAGTGTACATGGTTGCCTCATTATCTTGCTGTGATAGTATGTGGCTGTTGTATTATTTCTGTTTGCTCATTCTCTTGATGCTTGTTTACTCATGGCCCTCAGGGAAAACTGTATTAAATAATTCTGCAATCATTTTTCCAGAAGCAAGAAAAATCTTAGTGTTTTCCTGTTTTCAATGCTGACAAAAGCTAGTGAAATTGAGCTACTTCATAGTATGACTTCAGCATAGCTGGAATATATTGGTTTGGATTTGATTTGGAAAACTCACCTGAAATTCTTACAAAATAAGGATTTCTAGAAATAACATCCTGGGAGTTGATATTTTCATGTAATATATAAACCAGCATTTGAACTTTTTTTGGAAGTCACTAAGTCATGGTGCTTCAGAGTTCCATGGGGAAGCTGAAGCACTGTGTAGCAGCCGCGTGTGGGTGGCATAATGTGGTGGGAAAAGAAAGCTGTAGCTAATGGAAAAGCTAATGCTGCATTAGTCTCCATATGAGAAATCTGTACCTGTGTACCTCTATAAGTTGCTGTTAGCCTACCATAACTGTTGTCATGCTTGTAATTTCTGCCGGGTTTGCGACACAGAACAAAATCTTTCAACAATTGGAAGACGGTTGCATGGTATTCCAAGGTGACTCATAAACTGATTAAACTGAGGCATAGAGAGGCCTGTTCTACTGATACAATAGTTTGGGTTTCCAGTTATTGCAGCTAAAATTCGCATCAGTCTTTCATGATGTACATGACATGAGTTGTTAAAGAATCCTCTGGTTTTCAAGTTAGTACCACATCATTTTATATATATGTATGTGTGTGTATATGTATACATATCAATCACAATCAAAGAGGCACTCACACCTCAGCATTTGCTACACACGCATCTATATTGCATAGAATATATTTACTCTGTGAAGATGGATATCTTTAATTTTATGATCCTTTCAAGAGCTGAGGATCTGCTCTTCCTTGCATCTTGTGGCACTATAAATCTGAATTAATTTAATTGATTTCAGTGGAGTTCCAGCTGTGTAAAACTAGGTCAATATTAGAATATGACTGAAATAATAAAATAAAAAGATCCATATGTATATAGAAAAGATCAATATATGCAGCACATCTGAATAGAGATATTGTGGCTTGAATTCAGATATGAAATTTAGAAAACCGAACATGTTTAGCAGTTTGCTTTGAAGGAACTGAAGCTTCTTACTTTGCTGACCAGAATGTCACCTGTGGCTCATTTAGTCTGGCTATTTCTTGAATATATCGAACCAGGCTTGGTCTACAATAGGCATCTCTTATGAGAAAGTGATTTAGAGGCAGATCAAGAAATCTGGCAAATGATAACATTAATTTTCATGTTGGGAGCTAAGACTGAATGCTTGCACAGAATTGCTAGTATTGTGTTTTTATTGAATACTTTTTGTAATAATTGAATAAGAAATGTAATGGTGCAGCTAGGGACCAGTTTGGAATTTTTGTGCTGATAATTGGAACATCTCTTACAGATAGTTTTGTACAGGTATCATTGTATCAGCAATTGCTTTTGTAGTCCTAAAATGCATAACCCTGATTACACTTGCCCAGTAAATGGGGGAGTAGGTGGAAGAGAAAACAAAAAAAAAAATTATAAACATTGCAAATTACTGCAAGAGGTGAGATCAACCTTTCTAGCAAATCAGAATGTGATTGTGGACTCTGACAGAAAATTAGTATTGTCTCCCAGAGACTTTTGGTGGGGTTTTAGAGGGGGAAATATTTTTTGGTTTTAAGCTGCAAAAGTACGTATGCATTTGTTCTGCTATGGTTTACTATGATCTTTGTAGGGAAACAGAACGTGATTTTTCATACACATTCCCAAAATAAGAAGTTCCATTTAATACAACACTCTTCCCCACTCCCGCCCTCCTCCCTCTCAAAAATAAAAAAACCCAACCAACACACCCAAAACAAAACCCAAACAACTTCCTTGTCATTTTATGTTAGCATTGGGCAGTTGTGTGCAATATCTGAAAAGAGAGGAAATACTATATTTTGCTGATATCTCTCATGATGATCTAAAATATGCATATGGACTACATTCTGAGTGAATATGTGCGGGCATGATGGTCACAGGATGCAGCTTTGTAGCCTTTTTGTGGTCCTTAAAAGCACCACATCCTGTCTGTTTCTAGCAGCTGGGAGATCAGGAAATTAAAGAGTTTCATAGTTCTTCTTGTGCTTTCAACACCCTTGAATAATGTTTTATTGCTTTCTCACACATCACTGTACCCTGCTTCACTTCCTATGGCAGGCTGCAAAAATTATTTTCGATAAGAGCTTTTTTCAATTTTTCCAATTAAAGTTTATCACTGGCATAATGCATCATCCCAGTAAATACTGTTTCTTTTAGAGAAATCCTGAGTTTCCCCGCTGCTTCTTAGGGTTAGCATTTGTAGAAGCAATAAGTTAATATTCAACTAGAAAATCCAGCAACTACAATTTGTTGTGATTTCTAGTTCCCATCCCTAGAGTGGAAAGAAGATAAAAGCTTTAACAGTCTGAATTTTATCTTTTTTTGGGGCATTTTAAGCTCTCAATTATCTTGAGAACAACAGTTGATACTACAAAGTGTAACTAGATAGGATAGGTACAGTAACTATGCTTATATTCTTACGAGCTCTTTTCAGTCCTTCATTAGTATAATGATGAAAATGCATTGCCTGGATATTACTTAGGACTACAAAAAAATCTATGTATCTATCTTCCAAAATCTGATTTTTTTAACTGTTATTGCCCTTTAATACAGAATTTAGTTTGCATAGTTGTTTTTTATTCTCATATAATTCTTCCAAAATTAAATGCTACAAATTTCAGTCCTTTTAAGAACAATAACTAAATCTCTATAGTTCTGTTAAGCATTTTCATTTATTTGCAGAAACTTAAAGAGCCTCTTTAGGTTACTTTATAGAAGCAAGGGATTTTGCATCTCCAAATATATTCTCAAAGCAATCTTTCATTAGAGAGAATGCCAGACAACTAATGCAGACCCATAGCATGGTGGATAACAAAACAGAAATAAACAGCATGATTGAGACCTAGGAGCATTAAACTTTTGAGTTATGTGCCTCTACCACCATTTTCTAACCCTCACAGTATTTCGTGATTTATACATCAGAGAAATGGTGCCAGTACTTAGTAAATCTCCAAGGTCGAAAATGCCTGAATATATGTATTACTGCATGCTATTGACTTACTCATGTAATTTTTGCAAGATTGTAATATAAATTTGAAGACAATGTAAGGGGAGAAAACCTGTATAACTAATCTTGACAAAGAAAATTAATTCCATTCTCTATAACGGTATTGTTTTGCTACTGAAAGGAATATTGTTTCTAATAGGTCAGCATTACAGGGAGAATTTAATCACATCATGCTTTTGCACTGCCCAAAGATACACTCACTCTCTCATGTCTACAGAATAGTGTCACAGTTATTTTTGTTCTGAATTGCTAGGTATGTGTTTATATTCACAGTGTGTATGCATATAAACTTAGAAGAGGAAAAAATTAGAAGCAAATAAAGTGCCTTGGAAAGGGATAGAATTTTCTTTTATGAATTTTCAGTTTAAGAAAAAAGAGAAACAGGTGGTTCTGAAAGTTAACCACCTTTTCAGAATGTTAACTCACTTTCCAAATGTTTGTCTTGTGATATAAAAAAGTAATTTTATTTAATCCAGCCTGATGGCTATATAATTTCTAAGGAAGGAGTGTTCTACTCTTGACACACTGGTATACAAGTGCAAATTATCAGACTTAACAGTTAACTTGGGGAAGCTAGTTAGGCAATGCTAATACTGCTGTTCTTTCTGAAGATCTCAGGCAGGGGAAGAAAATTTTAATTGCTGAAAAGTCTTGTTAGGAGTGAATGCTTTGGGACTATACTGGACAGCATTGAATGTACTGGTAAGACAAGTTTTCTCAAAAACTCTGTGATAACTGTATTTGGTCTGGCCAAGATGGATTTGGTTTTCCCCGTAGCAGCCGTCACAGTGCTGTGCATCGGTAGCTAGCAAGGTGTTGGTAATGCACCGTGTTTTGGCTACCACTGAGCAGTGCTGGCAGAGCACCAAGGCTGCCTCTCCAGTGTTTCTCCCCCTCACCAGTAGGCTGGGGGGGGGGGGGGGGGGGGGGGGGGGGGGGGGGGGGGGGGGGGGGGGGCAAGATCTTGGGAGTGGACACAGCCAGGACAGTTGGCCCCAGCTGACCAAAGGAGTATTCCATACCATATGATGTCTGTTCAGCAATAAAAGCTAAGAGAAAGGAGGAGAAATGAGGGGGCATTTGTTATTTATAACATTTGTCTTCTGGAGCAACCACTACACATACTGAAGCCCCGCTTCCCAGGAAGCGGCTGGACATCGCTTGCTGATGGGAAGTAGAGAATAAATCTTTTCTTTTTCCTTTGCTTCCACATGCAATCTTTGCTTTTGCTTTATTAAATTGCCTTTATCTTGATCCATGAGCTTTTTTTCCACCTTATTTTCTTCCCTCCTGTTCTGATGAGGAGTGATAGAGCAGCTTGGTGGGCACCTGGCATCCAGCCAAGGACAACCCATCATAGATATTCACTCTTCCACTTCTATCTTCATCATTAATTTAAAGCAAGAGTGGTGTTCCATGCTGAGAGCCAGCTAAGCCAAATATCTTTGTTAAGCTCCATACTAACAAGTATCTTAGTATTATGTAACATGGTAGAGAATTATTACCTAGCTGCAGGGCAGCATTTCCTTACCCTTGATATTAATATCAGAGTCAATCAGGGCAATGTCCTGTTAGTAACAGCTGGCAATTTTAGATAATATCCCTTATGAAGCATACAAAAATGTCAAAAAAGCAAAATGAATAGTGGTGCATACAATTTAGAACCACCCTTGATAAGAAGACTTTTGTATATAAAAGTTTTCAGAAACCTGGCTGGGTTTGAACTCCTATCTCTAATCATGTTAGAGCCCATGGAGTCAGTAAACCTGTTTTGACTCATGTGACCTCTTCTGCACTTACTTCAATGTACAAGGCATGAAGCAAGTTTAAAATAGAGTAATTCAATCAAGAAGCCTTTAAAAAACCTTTTTGGGATATAATGTGAGAGCTTCTTCCAAAGCTTAGTTAAACTGTGCCAGACTGGGTACTGTACATATCAGTGGTGTGCTCTCAGTATACTATGAATAGTTCTGATCATGTCACTTAAAAAAAACACCCCAGATTTAACAAAAATGTAAAGCATGTAGAAACAGAAAACAGCCATAGAAAACAACTGCCAGCTGCCTGATGTAAAAAAAAAAAAAAAAAAAAAAAATTTAGAGGTTAGGTATTCCTCTGTTGTTTTTAAAATTTCTCTTGAAGGCTTTGATGTTGTCAGACAAAATAGTAAGTGGGGGGGAGATACAAACCTGACCACTAACCTAATCTGATTAATGGCATGGTCCTTTTCTTATTTAATATATCTCTGATTTTACCTGCTAGTTAAACTGACATAACAGTGTATGTGAATTGTGTGAAGCAAATGTAAAGTTATTGCAGTTTAATAATAATTAAAGTGTCAGCAAAGAGTTAACTGTGGCAATTCTCATAAATTCAAGTGAACAAAAAATTTTACTGGGTAGGAAGACAGTAATTTTGACTAGAAGGTCATTGTTCTATTAATAGGGAACTAATATGTTTTCCAAATGAATGACTCTTATTTTCAATTTGAGGAGAGGTGAGAGCATGAGGTGTTGGAACTGAGGTTGAATTGAGAGTTTAATCTATGTATCAAGAACCTTTGTCACTGAAAAGATAGTGAATAGATGAATTCATTTACAAACTGTAATGAATTCCTATTGAGAATTAATTATCTTAGGACTTAGTTCTTAAACTGGAAACATTTTTGACCCTTGAAATCAATCCCTTTTTCCCCTTCATACAACCATAAATTAGATACAGCTTCATAAGTTTAATGTGATGAAACTTAGAAATTATTATTTTTAAAATTTTTTTAATGTATTGGAGTACAAGCATGGATGTTCTTCTTAGTCCCTTTTTAGTTTTAGTTCTCATATGTCTGAATTCTGATTGCAGTTCTTGCTGAATATCCTGAGTGGACATTGCTGCTTCTTAATTAAGTGAGTGCATGTGATAGTTTATACTTTTGAGAGGTTGAAAGCATTGTTGAACCGTAATGTGGTTGAGAGCCTGGAGATGTAAAGGGAAAAGCCAAGGATGATCCAGAAGTCAAGGTAGAGAACAATAGTGAAAGGATAAAAGCCTTAGATATTGGCAGGAAGAGAAGGAAAAATCACCTGAGAACCAGTGTCTCACGAAGAGACTCAGAATAACAGACCAATTGGCAGGGGAGATTATAGTACTTGTATGCATATAGTTTCAAAACTATATGAATGCTCGAGTAACTTTAACCATAACGTACATTACATAAACAGAGAAGATCTTTAGTATCAGTTTTACCTCTACTTTTTAATCTTTAATTCTACGCTTATGTTACGTTCTTACGGAATAAATCTGACGTTCTCTAGAAGTTGTTAGTGAAAGGTAAAGGAAGAGTTAGTACTCTCTGAAAGACGTTACTTGCGTGGAAGAAGCAGCATTGGTGATAACTGATATTTTTGACAAGTTCAATTTAAGTTTTTTGCAGGGCATCTCCAAAGTCCAGTTGTATCAGTTTTTACTTTATAATAATGTCTTTTCATATTACTGGTTACTGAACAACTGCAACTCATCACAGAACAGGGTGGGAAGACTGGAAAAATCTTGTATAAAGAAATAAATCCTTTGATATGACCTGTCAACATGTTCATAATTTGACATTTAAAATCTTAAATATCTTCCAAAAAGGAAAACCAGAAAGATAAGATCAGAGAACTACTGTTTTCCAGTGCTTCCATCTTAAAAAAAGAGAAAATATGTTAATGCTAGAGCTTTTTCTAATTAGAATGATTTCCAAATTCTCATTATACAGAATCATATCTGAGAATCAGAATCAGGTAGAGATGAATCTTTATTTATTGCTTCTCCTATACCCATTGTCCCTGAAAATACCATGCATCTCAGTAAGTCCAGTAGGAGACCTGTGTCTCAGCTATAAGAAACTTCCAACCTCTGTTTTGTATTCTTGAAATAAAGAATTTATTTTGGCATTTTAATGCTACGAGCATCGCAGCTTTCCCCAACGGTGCATGGAAACTAAGGACTGAAGGTTTTTAATTATTTTTTTTTAATATACCTTGCTTTTTGTAAATTTGGTGTTCCTATAGAAGGAGTAAATCGCAAATTTCAGTAGGCCTATGAGAGGAAGTTGCTGACATGACTTTTACTATTTAATTGTAAATTTACTGCCTCAGCCATCTTCTCAAAACAAATTCTGAAAATTTCCAAGTTTTTCAGTAAATCTACAAAAAAAAAAGTGTATTTCTCACTAGTGTTTTTTTCTGAGTAGATATATGTATACATATTTTAAACTAATTCATCAGATTATCTGATTTTTTGAGTGGAAATGGAGACTTGTAAACAACAGATGACATCATGATGATACTATTTTTCTTTTTTTCCTTTACACATAGTTTACTTCAGATACTGTGGTATCTTCAGATACTGTGGTAGCTTCTAACAGACAAGCAGTTTAGGATGCTTTGCTTGAGGTATAATACTCCTTCTGGAAGATGCCTATAAGCGTATTTGGATAAAAAACAATGAGATTCTCTCATCAAAGAAAAGTGATTTTAACTGTAGACAGAAGAAAAAGGGCTTTTTTTTTTTTTTTTTTTAAAATGTCAGTTTGATGGAAAGACGTTTTCCATAGAACTAAACAGACTTAAATGATAGCCTGCAATTTTTTGGGTGTTGTGATTTGATTATGCTTTAAAATTGGGAATCTGTGGGCTTGACAGAGTTGGAGGCAGTTAATCTGACCTTTTGGGTGCTAGTAAATGACACTTTCCCCTGGAGTGTTCCTACTATTTATTGAACCGTTCAGTCCATAATATTTTGAGTGAAGGAATAAGTGTGACAGCATTGTAATTCTGCTGACAGAGTACCATGGGATTGGCTTGCCATCTTTTTCTCATGTTCAGACTCTGTGGTCACTTGTGTTAAGCGTTTGTGACTGATTTTGGAAGTTTCCTTTGTGGTAATATCTGTTGAGATAGTGGATAGCAATATTCAATTGCTAATTTGCCATGTAAACTGAAAACCTCTTTGACCCATGCATATATATGTAATTTGAACTTTTTTTTAGTTTAAAAATAATTATAAGTTTGGGGGGAGGGGGGGAAATTAGCTGTATTCGCCATCTAAGATAATATCAGCAAAACCAAAAATATTTGTCCCTCTATTGATATGTCTCCATTCTAAAATGATTAGAAATCCAAATATTGGTATTTGTTTGATTTGAACATCACACATGTTGGCCTGCAAATGGAGTTAAAATGTAATGGGTTCTTTTTTCTTTTTGTCTTCTCTACCTGAAAATTAAAAATGTAAAATAACTTTCAGTTGGGCTACCGAGAATTAGGTACATACTGATTTTTATTCTAAGTCTCGCTTTGCATTTCTGTGGACAAATAAGCACCATCACCTTCCCACACCATGAAGGTTTTGAAATATTTGAACTTTCTATAATCCAATAACCATAAATCATATAAAGCAACAGGAAAAAGTGTGAAAACAATTACATATGTATGCATTTTTATTTAGGAGTGGAGAAATTCTCAGTCTAAGAGGTCTGATAACGCCTGCATGTTCTTCCATTAGGGAGAATAAGGGTAGTATCATCCCTGTAAGCTGGAGAAACAGAAGTTGAAAACCATATGCAAACATGAACTGGGATAGAATTTGCATAGCTACTTAAGTTATTTGTGTGGACAGTTCCTATTAGCTGGGTGTTTGTATAATCCAGGCTGTTTTGATATTTTTACCTTTAGAAACAAAGGTAGTATTGAAAACATTTACTTAAAATAAAATACAAAACTATATAATTTGTCCTTAAATCTCGCATGTGTTATGTATGAAACATTTTATGAAGTCTAGGTTGCTTTACACTTATCCTGCCTTTCATTCAGTTCTGTGCCACAGGTGTAGGGAAGAGCCTTTTTAAGAAGACCTTAGATATCTTTTTTTTTTTATAGATGACAAAACATCATTTAAATGTTTTATTTATTTATTTGCTTTCTCTCAAGGTAAATGTTGTCTGGGGAACTCTTAAGTTAAAACCAAGACAAAACTCCAAATTAAAACAAACAAAAACCAAACAAGCCCCCCCCCCCCCCCCCCCCCAACAAACAAAAAACCCCCCAACAAACAAACAATAAACCAGACATGATCTTTAAGGTCCCTTCCAACCCAAACAATTCTGTGATTCTATGATTTTATGTACTTGGCATGTTAAAAAAACTTAATTTACAGAGAAGTGACTAGAAAAACAAAGAATACTGCTGAGCTTTTTCAATTTTGAGAGCCAATATAATCATACGCTTTTGGTGGTGTAGATTCAAAAATTTTTAAACATCTTTAGCTTTTATTTCCCCCCCCAATTCAGTACTGGGATGACAAGACAGCACTGAGCCTTCAAATGGATGTGTAAAATAAAGGATTTTATTATGTGAATTCTGAGGCAAACAACACTAGCTGTTGCATCAAATTGTGATATTCTTCAGAAGTAGGTGATATTTAAAAGGGAGAAATTTTTGGGTTTTGAAAGTTAATTTGTTTCCTGCCTGTCAGTTCATATACTTGCTTCCTCTCTTCTCTCTTGTGGCAGTACTGTAGTGAAGCGAAATTAGAGCTGCAATTGCTGTGAATTCTGTGTAATCTATTAAATGCTTTAAAATTGGTTAAGCTTAAAAAATGACAACCCTCTGAAATTTAGATTTTTATATTATTAAAATAGTATTCTAAATTAATCTTGTGCATAGGCTTTTTAATAGCTTCAATTTTCACTGTGAATTGTGGGTTGTACTCATAGAAATTCAATTTAAATGTTAGGTGATTTTTCAGTATTGATTGCAAGCATTCTTCCTAATTGTGAGCTAGAATACTCCTCATTTCTTCAATTTTCCCCCAAGATTCTATAGAAAGTTGAGCAAAATTTGAATATTTGTGCAAACTTGGCTGTTTATGCAGTTTATATTTTTGTTGGGTTTTAAAGATACAATGCTGCAGAAATTATTAATTTATTTTAGTTTGTATGTAAGCATCCAAATGTCAGAGCTCTTCCAGAAAGTTCTCTGAATATATAGCTTAGACTTCACAACCGGTACAAATGTTGCCTAATCCTATCTTTGCTATGTAGTACTGGGACTTATTAAAACAAATGCAAATGTTGCTTCGTAGAAATGATAAATCAGTTGGAGAACTCTTCAAGAAATGTATCATTCCTAGTGTAGGGAACAAACTTCTCTAGCATTCTTGTAAGATTCCTGTAACCTAAAGGTAGAAAATAGAGGCACAAAAAAAAAAAAAAAAAAAAAATGACATGGGATTGATATGTGCTTTGGGGAAAGTTCTGTCTGACAAGAGAGAGCACTTGTATTTTTTTTTTTTTTTTTACAGCGTGGTGGTTGGAGCATTGGTTTAGGATGTGGAAGGCAATTTGAACTGCGAACTGTCATTGATGCTATAAAAGGCAATACAGTTCATGCAGATACTGAAGTTTGCTGTTCGGAAACTGGAAATTAATTTAGATTAGTGTTTTTCAGACTTCCTAGGATGGCTCACTTTTCAACTGGTTATCCTGAAAATCCATCTAAGCTCCTATGAGCAACTGTGGACTTCTTCCATTAGTCATCCATGATAACTCCAAGTATTAAAAAGAAAAATTATATTTGAGTATTAGTCTATTTTACAATGCAATTCAGCAGCTGGAATTGAGGATGCTGAACCCTCTGCAGAATGTCAGAAGTTACTCCATAACTACTAGAACTCAAATAAAATAGTATAGGAATGGCTGGTCTTGCAGGTGTTTGTTTTAGTAAGTTTTAGGTAACAAGAACAGTTAACTGAACACAGAGCACTTATTTTAGTGCTCGTGTTCTGAAATCTGTCCAAAAGAACCAGCAAAATGTCTTAATGGTGTCTTTCACCTTTATAAATTAGTTCTATAGAAAGAAGATGGTAGTGCTTAATTTTTTTTAATAACTTGGTCCTAACACCAGTTTCATTTTCCTTTTGGAAATGCAATATGCCTTGTTTCTAAATGGTCCCTGCAGAGCACTGCACATTGACTGTTAAATCCTGTTTACTCTCTGTATTGACCCCCTGTGTCCTAGTCCTACATTTGGGGTTTGAGTTTTGCAACTGTCCATGTAAATATTTACAAAAGTGCTTTTAGTGGTGTTAATCATAGTCGGCAGGTCAAAGAAAAAGAGAAAGAAGTTCCTGATTTAGGAGCAATAATGAAAGTGCTTCTCCAGAGACACAGTGGCTGACTTGAAAGTAATGGTACCATAAATAGCAAATACTGCCACTGTGTTCTAGTAAGCAGAGACATTCAATTTTGTCTGAGTTAGCAGTTATATGTAAGGTAAATTCTAGGTGTGCTGTTGTATGTCGACTTTTTTTTTTTAAGCTTTGCTGTGGTTGCATGTATTGGGTGAGGGGCTTGCAAGGATTGATGTCTTTAGTGGCTCACACGAAGAAGTTGTCAGTGACAATAGCATGGGAATTGGTGTCATCTGTAGAATTGTATCTGAATATACAAAAAGTCCAACTCCTATCCATCAATTGGGATTCAGCTGATTAATTTTCTTTTAATGTTACGCACCAGCTGTTTGAAGCTATTGAATTTAGAGCAGTCTATATTGTTATATATAATTGCATTGTATATAAACAATGATGTTTATATTGTTAACACACAGTAGAGCCACTTCCAGTTAACAAAATGTCCTGTTTGTTTACCTAGGGCTGTTTCTAAGAGAAAAAGAAATCTTTGTACCTTAATTTTGTGAACAGGACAGCAACAAGAGTTGGAAAGGAAAACAGTATGCAAGAATTCTGAATAAATAATTTATCATCTCTAAGTTATTAACTTAAAAATTCTGTAGTCATTCCTTATTTGGTGTGTTTGTGCGTATTATGTTTATATACTAAAGGAAAAAAAAAAATCCCCCACTTCAGCTTTCCTGATCCTTTAAGTGGTAATAGTGATTAAAGGAGACCAAATCTGAAGCAAAAAAAATCCCAATCTTTTTGGTATTATACAAGTACATCTTCAACTATTAAAAGGTATCTCAGCAGAAACTATGTTCATTTCTTTTGAATGTCAGTAGTTATCTGTTGTTCCTTCAGTATTGTTAGGATTTCTACACATCAGCTCAAAACATAAACTACTTTAGATGGGAAGCAAATCTAAGTGGAATGTCTTTTTTTGATATTTGTTTATAAAATTTTTGGGAGTTTTCAGTTGTGCAGATTTCTGAGAATGTTTGACAGCATTTAGCCAAAAAGCAAAAGAATGAGCTTCCATTTCAGAACTTGTGTCTGCACAGAATATTGAAGCCCCCTTCACAATAAAGGGAGAATATTCAAAGTGTAATCCATCAAGCTAAGTATTTGCAGGGTCCTCTTAGGAGATAGCAGTAGGATCAAGAATTGAAACTGTGAATTGTTTCATGATCTAACAATCAGTACTCTGCTCTTTTTGTAAAGGTAATATTTTACCTCACTTTAAAATTCCATTAAAAATAAAGCCTTTTCAGAGGACCAGAACAGAGGTTGAGCAGTCCAGGAACAGACACGGTGTTTTCCTTGTGTACAGTCTAACTATTTAACCCTGCTGTGTCCTTAGGTCTCTTGCAGCTGTGAAACATGCTTTTCCACCCCTGCTGCTAGTTGTCAAATAACAATCACAACTGGTGGTTGAAGAAAAGAATAAAGATATCCTCCCATCCACTATGTCACTGGAATTATTGATTAATTTAATTTAATTTGAATATATAAGCGGTGCTCCAAAGGTCTGCTAGTCCTTGGTAATTGACATGATAGCTGCATAACTGGCATGCAGTAGATGTTCAAAGCAGTGTATTCTAGCTGCCTTGGGGATCCTGCCCACTATGATGTCCATGCCTTGCACTACTTTATCCTTTAAACTACTCCCTCAATGATCTGCCAAAGCCTGTCGCACTGTGTTTTGAAATCTGCTTTCAGCAGCCTTATAGAAAGTTTCCATTGAGAGGAGCAGAAGCTGAAATCAAAGAGGATGAGCATTGGAGCAGTAAATCCTGTGCTGTTGTGTGCAGATTAATAAGCATCTCCGGCACAGATCACTCTATTAAAGCAACATCTGTTACAAGCACAGTGCTTGGATTAGCAATGACAGCCATTTGCAGCCAAATGAACTCTTAAAAATAGAAGATATTTAAGATTCACAAGGATTAATATTTTATTGGCTTGCTAAATTCTTAAGGTTTACAGTAGCACTTTCTGTGGATATTTTATGTGGATGGTCTTTATATTTATTGTAATGTGAGTGTGATCTGCATCATTAGTTTTCTCAGCTTACCTTATAAGTTTGATTAGTCTTATATATGTCTGTTCTTTGCCATGGGAAATCATGAGGGGCAGGGATATGATGGCAATATTTTTCCCATTAGGGAAGCACTTAAATCAGCTGGGAGCCAAGAGGAATTCTGTTTGTTCAGAAACTTCTACCGGATCTACTGTCATTGGGACATCTATATCCAAACACAAGTTTTTATTCAAGCCTCTCCAATGCTATTGCTTTTCCTATTCCTGCTACAGCATCTTTAACTTTATTAACTTTAATTATGGATGGTTTGGTCATTTCTGTATTTATTTCAGTTTGCTTCTCATTCACACCATTTCAAGCTGTTAGGACATAGCAGTTGGCTCCAATGGCAACATCAGCCTATTGACTAGAGCAAGCAAATTATTTTGTGTTTGTCTGCTCCAGCATCTACTCTTACAGCTTTTTTTATTCTCTTTGCCTAGTCAGAAGAGTTTGTCCAGATCTGTTTCTCAAAGCTTCACTCATATGAGCAGACTTTGTAAGTGCTAGAGGAAACTTTTGCCTAAGGAAAAAAAAAATCATGTCAAGAAATCAATGCTACCATCCATCATATACAGAGAAACCTCATGGTATTGTTGGTCATATTGTATTGATTCAGTGTGTTGGTTCATTCAGTGATAAATATGTATTTTGAAGGCAAGTCACTGGCACATTGAAATAACTTATTGCTGTTACCGTTAACTCCTGCATTTGACACTATGTTGCTGCTGAAAAGCCCCTCCTGAGACTGGTGTCAGGTAGAAACTTTGGAAAAATATAATAGTAGGGATCAATCTCTGCTCTGAAAAGCCTATATCTAAATAGACAAGGTTGAACAGTTTGAAAGAAATAGAAATGCAGAAAGCTGGTAAAAGGGTCTTGCAGCAAGTACAGACAGAACAATAATTCAGTCCTTCCTGACACTTTTCCCAAATCTATTGAAAGCTATCTGTGCTGACCTGGTAGGAGATGCTTCCTCTTTTCATTGTTCCTCCATTTGCAAGCAGCAAGGCAGAAATCTTCCCTTCGTGACCTAACCTACATTCTTGCTCAAGGGAGATCTGCCAAATAGCATATTTTTCATTTTCTGGTGAACTGCTGAATGAACGTAGCGTTAGTATGGTGCTTTGGATACATTTTTTTCTAATTAATTGCTTCCATACACTCACCTATTAAGTGGCTGAACTTCAACAAACATCTCAGTGTTACATTTGGAGAACATGTGGATTTTGTCAAGGAAGAAATGATATAAATATTTTGCTATATAATCTCTGATCAACATTTGCGTAAGTTCAGAAAAGGAGAGAAAGACTCCTCCTCTTGATTGATGACATCTTGATAGCCTGTATACAAAGAAAACCGGCTTCTCCTGAACAGGTGTCTGTATGTAGACTTTCCACCTTAAATTGGCACTCTTCCACTTCAGTCTTCCATAAAAATCCCAAGGTTCCTGAAAAGTGAAAAATCAACTGTTATAGACAAGGTGTTTCTATTAACATGGAGTATTACTGACAGACAATGGCAATGCATTGTATTTCTCAAACGGCACTACTTGCCTTGTAATTGGACTTGGGTTCTCCCGCAAGAAATAGAAAGCAAACCCACGACACTTCTTTTAATGATATTTCTTTTTTCCCCTGTATATTCTGATACCTGGGGTCAAAACTCTTCAGGTTTTGATATTTTTTTTAATTGAAGGGACAACTCTAACAAAAAGGTTGAGCAAAAGCCGTTACTATCTTTAGTATTTGTTCACTGATCATTCCTTTCCATTTAAAATGGAGAGATGGTCCAATACTTAATATAACAGTGTGAAATTTGTGAGACACGTTTATTTTCTTCCTTTGCAATGGATTTCATAAGTGACCTTGGGCAAGACACTTAACCATCACTTAACCACCCTGTGTGTCTTCCCCCCTCCCAAGTGTGTTAGGGCGTTTTCTTACCTCGTGGAACATGGTGTTTCACTTAACTGGTGGTTAGATACTATGGTAACAGGGGCTATATAAAGTAAGTAGGATACTTTAAACTTAATATGGAATTGCTGGTGCAAAGGCAAAGCTGTAGGACTGAAAGAAAGATGTGTCAGACTGTAAATGATTCCTGGGCTGCACTTTCCCTCCCTTAATTTTTTTTCGTTCCTTGACAATCTCTGTGTTGATTACCTAAAATTTCCTCAGAGGCTTTACTATTATTTCCCCATTAATCCAAGCCTAGAGTGCAATTTAGTAGCTGTCCAGAAATATTTCTTTCTAGTTTTCATGCCTATTTAGCCCTTCTTTGTGGTCTCTCTCATTCCTTTGTCCTTCCAGGTGGTTCAAATGCTGCCTGTAATATGATAATCTTAACTGTAGCAGAATCCTAAAAATTAAATATGCTTGTTCATTCAAAGATTTACTTAATTATGGACACTACCACCAGCCCCATCCTCCCCTTCCCCTGGCATCACTGTCATAGTGTTAGAAAAATGAAGGATTTTTCAGTTTTAAGTTTATAACAACAACATAATGCCTCCAATATAATGTCCATGTTACACAAAAATGAAGGCATTTTCTCCTTACTTGCTTTTGTCCATCTCAAACACAAGAGGAGTGATGCCTTCATAGCATATGTATTTTCATATAATCACCTGATGCATTTTGATTAACTGCTCATATGGAGTAGAAATGCTGCAGAGACTGAGGAGTCTTAGTAATAGATGAGACTCCAGAGTGTTTGTAGCTAAGAAACACAGATATTGTAACATTTCAGATCAGTTTTACATAAGTGTTTAAGGCATTCACTCTAGATGTATCTGGATCCCATACAGGATTAGTCTTGTAGTCCATAGTCACTCTGTATAATGCAACTACAAGTTATATGCAGGAATATGTTATGGATGAAGTTTGCATGGATTATCCTGATACTTTCGGATTTAGAGCATACATACTTGCATAAAAGCTTTTGAATTAGATACAGGAACTGTGCTTTCACCCTTTTGCAAACATGGTTCCACTGGAAAAATATAGGTAAGGGTAAAAAGTGATACTAAAGAAAAGAGTGTATTTTGATTTGGAAGGAGATACCTTTTTTTGCAATGGTTGCAAGATGGGTAAGAGCTAGCCATTGGTTCTAGTCCTAGGAAATGTATGTGTGATGCATGCTTCAATTCCTAAGAGAATTTGAGGTAATACCCACTGTGTGACAGCAGAAGAAGAATAGTTGCATCTCCTCACTTCAGAATGAGGGAGTTGAGTTAAACAAATCCATAGAATTTAAATCCATTTTAAATCTGTAGCATCTGCTACTGTATCACTTTATTTAGGGGAAAATATTGTTAAGACAACATTTTTTGTTTCTCCCCCCTCTATTAATTGATATCCTTTGGTATGCTAGTAAGTTATATGTGAAATTATTACATCAGCCATTATGACAATCAAGGAATTAGTACCAAAATATTGCTAACCATTTCTCAGTTAAATAATAAAAAAATACTAAGTTGATGTCATACAGAATTGTTTCAAATATTTAGTTCTGTCAATAAAACCACCGTAATCTGGTGACTGTACCTCAAAGTAGCAAAATATATTTACATTCTACAGACTTGCCTGGATTCTTTGTTTGTTGAGAACAGCGGCTTCTTTAGGGAAAAGTATTATGCATCACACTTATGTAAGGTACAGGATTTGGGCTGTGAAAAGCTGATTAATAATGTATAGTTTTATGAGCAATATAAATAAATGTTAATTCTGTCAAATGCCATAGGAACATGTCTTGGTGGGAAGGAACATGCTTGCTGGATTTCTTTTGCCCTTGCAAAATTTTGATGCAAGACTAAGCTTACTTTAGCTTGTAAAATGTAGGTGGAGTTCTTTATAGATGTCAAATGGTAATGCATTTGTTTTGATAGGGTAGAAGAATAAAAGACTTCCGATTTTTACGATTTTGCTTCATTAGATACTTCAGTGATTGCTATTATTGAAATCCTTTGGGCAAATACATAGTCTTGAAGAAATAGCATGTGAACTATTCCACTGTTTGCACAGATTTCAGTCCATATAGTCTTCTGTGTTACATTCATAGCTCCTCTTCTAAAGGTGTAGCTATTCCTGGAATGTAAACCACCATAAATTTTATTAAGTAATAGCATAACTCTTATTCTCTAAAATCAATTTTAGTTCAAACATAGTAACTTTTATTCTGTGGCCAACATAAGCATAAAATATGAAAACTACAAAAATATGTTCTGAATACAGGTCGTTCTAGTGATCCGTGATAACAGAGAAAATTAATGAATGCATTGTTATAGTCTGTTGGGAAAGATAAAAGCATTACGCTATATTTCATTATTATTCATTTTAATCTCAAAGGTTTTTTTGTTTGTTTGGGTGGTTTTAAGTCTATAAATTCTTTTGTGTTTCAAAGAGAAGTAAGCCAGACTTCTGAGGTGACTTAGAAAAATATCAAGAGAATAAGGCCTGAATGAGGGTTGCGTAGGATGTGCTGTTGTAGAGTTAATGTAGCTGTCCTCCAGGCTATTAAGCCTCAACCCTGTAAGGCAGTGAAAGGCCAAGTTAATAGGTTCATGTCACCAGAGCAAACTCTTGGTTGCCTAGTCAGGTATTGAAGTATTAGTATGGATCCTTTTTCTGAACCAACTCCTTGCTTGAAGTACACTGTTTTCAACATTGCAGATGTAATCAGACATTAATTACCTAATGTCATTGATGTAATGAGCATTCGGTAGTTCAAAATATATAATTTTACAAAATACATGCTATTATCTCCCTTTTTTGTAGTCTGTACTTTCTAGATTATGAAAACCTGTGCAATAAAGCTTTTTAGAGTTCTGTAATGGACAAATTTATATTTTGAACTTTTTCTGGATCCTGGATTAAGGTTTCTGTTACAATCTTAAACTGAGTGGCTTTTTTCTTTTTTTTTCTTCCCTTCTGGTTAATGTTTTCTTTTGCTGTGCAGCAGTACAAGATTGTGTATGAAGACAACTTCATTATATGGGCCTAAAATGCAATAAAAATATAAGCATCCACTCATTTTGAATTATTTTGTTCCTCAGCTCTGAGATGGCTTCTCTCAGCAGTTTCTGGTAGTTTCATATTGCATTAGCATCTGATTTGGAGCCTGCAGAGCATGATGCTTCTGCGATTACTTCAGCACACTGTTAAGAACTGAAAGAGACCAAACAGCATTCTATGAATCTGTTTTGAAATGATGCTAGGAGGCATAATGATAACAGGGTGCTGACCTCCAGTTGAATTGTGGAAAAAAAAATGAATCATATAATGAACTTGAAATTTAACTATAAACAATGAAGTGAGTTTACAAGTTCTAAAAAGGACTGTGTTGAAACCATAGTCTCAGTTTTTCTGTCACCACAATTTGGCCTACTATACTTCTGACAGAGAAAAATATGGAGGAAGAGCTCAAGAACTGGGAAACTAAAAATAGTGGGGAGGAAGCCTGATACAGAGGGGAATTTGGCATCTGGACTGAGGGTTGTAGCTTTGTGAACTAGCTTTGTCCTCAACCTCAGATCCTTGTTGAAGATGCAAAGACAGAAGCTGTGACTTGCAGTGTAGGTTGGAGTTGTACAAGAATGACTTAGATGAAGTTGGATGGTTCAGGAAATAATGATCAGTAGGACCTTTTGCAGCCAAATTGTTTCTCCATGATAATTTAGACACATCCACATCTTGTGCTTGTTAATAGCCAAATAATGGGCTGAATCATGAGCTGATCTAAATTATATTGAAGGGAAGCCCCAGGAGAGAATTTGGCTTAACACCTTCCAAAATTGACAAGAGAACAGTATAGAATATATAGCTTATGTAACAATAAATCTTTTAATTATACACTTGCTTCAGCAGATGGATGTGCTATTTTGGGACTGAATAACAACTGAACATTCACTCTAGTAACAGAGTTCTAGTTTGGTTCATGGAAAAAAGCTTTTTCAATGATGGCAATCTGGACAAATGTGCTGCAACTTCAAGGATCTAATGCAGCTGGTGGAGGCAGAGCTCACTGCGGGCTGGCAGCCTGCTGTGCTCCAAGCCCACACCTTTTTGTGTGACTCACTTTTTGTTCCTGCTCATGCTCAAAGCCCAAGGCAAAGCATTGATCTGATCATGTAGTAGGAGTGGACAGAGTAGGTTTTTTCTGTTTTATCTGCACATCTAAAATACCAGACAAACGATCAAATATGAGAAAATCCGCCCACGTATAAGTGTTGGGTGGAAAACCTACACACACTTAGGAATATTTGGTTGTATGATAAGCCTAGCTGGAATGACTATACAGTTTCTCTCACATCTGTCCTTGGTCTCACTCAATTTTACTGGCAAAAACCAACAATACAGTTTTGAAGTTGTCTGCAAATTGCAATGACATTTGCACTGTAAAATATCCAACTACTTTTTATCTGGTTTCATCCCTGTATCCTACTATTCTACTGTTTTATTAAAATTAAATATCTTTAAATATGCTACGTTACAGTATCAAATTTTGCCTTGGGAAAAGGAGGATATCAAGTTCAAGCAAGTTTTATATTATAAATTCAGGAAGTTCATCATTTATCTTTCTTTTTTAACTATGGCATTCACTTAAATTTTCTCATATAGTTTCAGTGGCATGTGCTAGTTGAATTCAAGTCTGTTCTGCAAGCAGCGGTGCAATGAAATCAGATAACGTAAGATTGTTATGTTAAACGTCGATGCAGCCCCCGTAAAACAGTTAAGTAAATTCACTAGTCTGAAAGGTATTAGCTCACTTCCTACACTTAAGCTGTTGTTGCACTCTAGTCTGAAGAGTCTTATAGTGGCAGTCCTATTGCTTGTTTGATGCTTCAGCTGGTTTGGAGTTTTACATGACTGAGTGACTTCTAAACAATAATTAACCTAGCGGCAGACTTAAATGATGCTCTCAGAAGATGACAACCATGTTTGTAGAATGTATTTTTCTCTGTTTGGGGGGGAAAAAGCCACTTCTCTCCTAATAAAATAGTTTTGAAGCTAAAAGTTCAATTCAAAGTTCTACACTCCTAAAAAATACTTTCCTTCTACTTTGATTTTCTCGAAGGAAAAATTCCTCACAAAAGGTGAAGAAGGTCTTCCAAAAGAAGATATTAACATAAAGTTAACGAGGAAGCTATTACAAAAATGTATTTTGTAGTGTTTTAATTTATCTATGATCAGGAATAATCATTTTATGCTGAAAAAAATATTAGTGTTTCAGTTGCATGAATATTATAACATTTGCATGTACAAAACAGCTTCCTCTTAATGTTCAGGTTGTTAATGATTTGCAGCCACCTCTGGCAGCTAGTAAGTCCACAAGGCATTACTAAGTATCTCTCGAGGATGGGAAGAGAAAGAATACAGTTATCTACAATGGAAATTTGTCAGGACATCACTGTCAACACCTAGATTTACATGGGAAATGGCATTAGTTCTTTCATGACAACAAGCAGTCAGGGTCATGTTAAATTTAAAACAAAAAGCTCTTCAATAGGGATTTCAATATAATAATGCTCCCCATGCTGTGGAGGACTAGTTGGCTGAGTTTAGGTTTGCCAGTGTGTGCCCTCCTTTCCAAACGCAAATATCAGGTTCACTGTTTGTTGGGTTATGTTTTTGTCCATATTGTTGTGATTTAGTGCTCCAGTTAGCATACGGGTTTTGAATCATTTTCTAAGAAAACAAAATATTTTATATGATATTTTCTAGAAAGAAGGGACCCACCTTAAAAGTTTAGAAGAATAAAGGATTTATCTTTCAAATGGAGAAGAGGTATTTATACTTTAGTGGCAAATCCAATTAAGAACTCTAGAAACAGTTATAAAGATATCCTATAGTAAACTTAATTCTTGCTTTCTTAGCATTCTAGGGAGTCAATCTTTCTAACTACAAAATGCAGGGGAAAAAGATAACAATTTTTTAAAAAGGTAGTTTTATTAAAAAAAAAAAATTTTTAAAAAACCCACTTGCTAATCATGATGGAGTGGCTGTATATGATCAATCTGCTGCCTTGGTCAGCTTTTAAGAATGCATTCACTTTTTATAGGATCATTTAATTAGCTGTGCACTGTACCTTATAACATATTGCTATCCTCTGGTATATCATTTTTCCTATAGATAACATGTAATAACCCAGAGAATTTCAAGAAAGAAATTTTGTTCCTAAAAGTAGGAATGTGGGTAATCTGCAGCCTCAAGTTATCGAAGTCAGTAAGGGACTCTACTTGATAACATTTTCCTTCTGGCACCTACATGTCAACATGATGTATGTTATTGATGTATTAAACAACTTTTGCAGATAATCTGCTGGTTATCCGTACCAGCATACATTAATTTTAGTAGAGGTTGATTTTCCAGTTCTGTATGTACAAAGCATCCAGATCATGTCCTAATAGGTTGTCAGTGCCATATTGATATGGTAAAAGTGATTTCCAGATGATCTCTATAGGCCATTTCCAACCCCTCCCATTCTGTGGGGTTTTTTTTGTGACTTCTCATGTTATGGAGTCTTAGGGATCAAGACCATTTCCCACAATCAATCAGCTGTGTGACATAAATTCATAAATTCAGTTCCCTGATTATTCTCATAAACTTTGTATCTACAACTGGAAGAGATGGAGTCTTGTAAGTACTAAGTAGTACTATGTTCATCACCCTACATGTTTTAGTACTTATCTGTAAAAGATCAAGAATTTGCCAGGTTTCTGCAGTCTTACTAGAACTCAGTATTAGGAAATATTTTCAGATAACTACCTAGCCACAATTTACCTTTCCTCAATTTTATACTGTTATTTCTTTCATTGTGTAGACCCTACAAGATATGGGTAGTTTCACTGTTGTCGTTATGTTCTGTAGCTGTTAAAAATTACTATCTCTTCATATAAGTAAAGAAGCTTAGAATTGTACTGGTTTTGATAGGTAACACAATTAAAAACTGTCTTTGAATGTATGCTTCTCTTTCAGTTTAGGTTTTCAAAATGGCAT
The DNA here is from genome assembly GCF_011004875.1 of Balearica regulorum gibbericeps. Taxonomy (NCBI): domain Eukaryota; kingdom Metazoa; phylum Chordata; class Aves; order Gruiformes; family Gruidae; genus Balearica; species Balearica regulorum. The sequence goes on along the minus strand of NC_046190.1, from coordinate 26,050,795 downwards.
TTAAATACATTCAAAAAACACTTCTAAAAGATTTTTATTATTATTATTTGCTTAAAGTCTGAAATATATTTCAGAATTGTTAAAATTCTTCAGGGTCTCTTTTTTAATCTCCATTTCAAAACTTTTTCATGACAGTATGGGCAGCTTTAAGAAATTAAAATCTATTTATCATCATCATCAATTGTTTTGCACGTGTTATACAATAAGGCCTTTTAATTGTAACAGTGTCTTTTATATAGTTGCTTTCTTCTTTGCCAGGTTGTTGATTTGTAATGATTCACACGTAAATGAGTTGTCTATTTTTTCTTGTTTTGTTTGCATTGAAAAGTAGAGTTAATCTGCTGAGAAACAAAAAGACTGCATAAAAAGAAAACACATTTCACCTTTCTGTTTATTGAATATTATATGAGAAGTGCTTTAAATGTTTAATACATTGAATTACTTTGACAGTATCTTCATCTTGGATCTCCTTGCAGATAGATTTTGCCAGTGTGTTTAACTGGTTCTGTAGTGAGAGCAGTGCTCTCAAGCTTGGTTCTTACTCAGAGCTGATTTGTTATTTGGGTGGGGAAGCCAAAACTGTCATAAGTTGTGGTTCATGATTTGCTTTGCATATACAGTGAAGACAGCACTTAGATAAAGCTCTCAGAATTCTTTGATATACTATGTCCTGTTCTTGTTATCCTGTTTGGAAAATAATACCATTGAAAGGGGAAAGAAGTGGTGTGGAGGTGATTTTAGTTAGATGAGTGGCTTACTAAACTTGATGGTGATTTTTTTATTATTATTATTTTATCTATGATGTCCTGGCAATTCAATATTTAGTATATTCCTTATTAAATGTACTAAAGATTTTTCCACGTAGCCTATTCTGACAGTTTTTGTTTATAAATCCTCACTGACAAAACCAAGCAATATTCTTTAACATCAATAAGCAGTTTTGGCATGAGAATACTCTCATAGACTTTCCAAGCAAATAAAGCATCTTTCTTTTCTGCAATATGCTATCAGGTGATTTTCCAGTACTTAGCATGATTTGGGACTTCAGATACTTTTATGGTTACTTTTCTTTCCCCAAACCTTTTAGCTCTACTTTAATAAAGCTTCTATTCTACTGAAAACTAGTGTCACACTACTCTCTCTGTTAATCACCGAGCATATAATTGTTCCTGGAAATATACTTGGTTGCATAAGCAAGCTCTGTCTGCAGGTATTGATTAAAGTGAAGACTAATCTTTGAACTAATGTTGCTTAAGAAATTAAGCATAACTAAACTCTGTAACTTTTTTTCCTGGTGTTTCCAAATGAATTCCTCTGTAGGATTTGAGCTGCAGGACAAGTATGTCTGTCTTTATTTTTTCAGCTTGAATGTTTGGCATCAGCATTCATTACAGTAAATCTAAGTTATTTTCATCTTGTCACAATACTGCAAGGGAAGGTGACATTACAGTTGCCTGTTCATCGGTCAGACAAATTTGTGTTATTAGAAGTCAATTAAACAGATATGTCCTGTTTCATCTATACTTTGAAAGCTGGCTAGCTATGAATTTTATATTGCCTGGAATAGGTATTTTTCATGTATATCATTGCTAATGAAGCTTGATTAAATACTTAATTCTTTTAACTTAAAAATGCATGAAAAAAATGCATGGAAAATTATGGTATTTGAAACTATTTTTAAGAAGGAAATGAACTTCCAGCTATTTGGTAAATAATGCTAGACAGCTCCATTGAAAGTCATTTACAAGTCTTAAGCATGCCAAAGACAAGCTGTCAGGGGGACTGTTCCTCTCAGAAACTTTCCCCAGAGACCTTAACTTTCACTGCTTGGGAAGAGCTTTCGCTACCTAACTGGAAACTCTCAACAATGTGTATTAAATGCAATGCAATTAGCTGTAGTTCTGGTTTTCTGGTCTATAAATTATGACAAAGACTAAAAGCACTTGGTAATGTCTAGTACCCTAGTTTTTCTTTACTCATCTTAATCTCAGGGCCTTAATTTTCCAAGGACCCAGAACTCCCAAACAACAAACATCAGCTTTTTTTTTTTTTGTTCTGATTGACAGTAGCAATGTAAGTTATAATTTTTTCTTGTTAGATGTTAGCGAAGCAGAGCACCAACAGCAGCCCATTAACAAACCTGTTTTCTTCCTTAAAAAGTCATTTGAATGTTAGAGTAATTTCTAAACCCATTTATGAGTATTCAGATTGTTATGTTTACAAGAGAAAATATCAATCCGTTTTCATGTTTATACTGCAGTACAACCAATATCTAAGAATAAAAACAGAAAATAGAGATCTGACTATTAGAGACCAATGGCAGGGATTTTTATATAGAATAGTAATTGTCTTTCCTAATGGAAATTCCTGAAATTCTTATTCAGCAAAAAAAAACCCAAAACCTTAATTTGATTTAATTAGTTTCTTGTCCTGCAAAAAACCCCAAACTAATACAGACTGGGGTTCTAATGCATGCAACAACCCCCTCACCCCCCCCCCCCCCCCCCCCCCCCCCCAAAATGTATGACTATAAAATATCTGTTTATTCAAAAAAATCTCTAAACACTTATTAGCATAGCAAACTACTAAAAATTTGTATGGCATTCTTTTTTATGTATGAATAACATGATGTTCAAAGAGACTAAGGATATGATTGAAGTTGTTAATTTTTATTTGTGCCATTTTTTGTATTTGATTCTTGTGAATCTGGAGAGCAGCTTACTTCCTATTTCTGCTGGGTTCAGTTAAGGCAGCATAACAAATGGTTGTAAAATCATATGTCTGAACAGAAATAATAATTTTTTTCTGGCTCAGAATGGGTTTGTTTGCTGTACTGAATATATAGCTTTTATTTTATAAAGTATTTTAATCTGATTTGCATGAGATCAACAAGCATTTGGTAAGCAGAAAGTATATACAATGTGGAGCTACGTGTAAGGAGTATTGGTCGGTAGTTTCACTGATGTTGAGGAGGCAGAGACTACTCCTTTTGTTTGTTTTTCATTAAATAGGAGTTACTTGGTTTGATGGTGCTGGTTCTAACCAGAAAACATAGCACTGAGGCAATTCCATTACTATTTAGCTTCACTTTGATTTGATGGAAAAGAATGGTAGGGGGGATTTGTTTCAAATGACTGACAACTTAAAGATGTGGATCTGAAACTGAAGTAAGCACATGGAGTCTCCAAGTGTGAACAATGGAGAAAAAATTACTGTGTAAGATGCAAAAGAAGTTGACAGGGCTCCCTTCACAGGGCAGTCTTTGCTTCTTGGTTTGACAGCAATGTCCCCAGGCTCCCACTGAGACAGCAAAAACTCCCAATATAGTAAGCCCTGTCAATCTAAATACAGCATCGGGATGTTTTGCATCCTTTTACAGCATCCAGACACAGCAGCTGATATACATTTCATTATATAGGTCTGATGTTCTTTGCATTCAAAAATTCATGAATAAGTCTGGACTCCTTCTATTCTGCACATGGACAGTATGGAGACTTTATGTCAATTTGTGACAAAGAACAAATCCACAGATATTTACTTTGACTCATAGGGTTGTATTGACAAAGAACTTTAGTGATGTATGTAACTATATACATATTTGATGTCAGGAAGCTAGATGCAGACATCACACTATTTTGCATCCTTTTTCTTCCTTGTTAATTGAATGTAATTCTAGAGAAGGGCATGAGATTGACAGCTGAAAAAGACTGAAGGCCTCATATCACAGTACAAATGTAATAAGGACACTGGCAGAGTACACTTCTCAGTAACTGCTTCCAACCAGCGCTGGCTAATTTTCATGATTTGTGAGGTCTATGGGTGCTAGCAAAAAGATTTAGCACTAGTACTTAATCAAAGCTTAGATGCAGATGGTCGCTACGTTCTACCACAAAAGAATCATTTGCCATCATTCGTTTGCTTCATTCTTAAGAACTGAGCGAAAATTTTGAAGATGGAATACTAGGTGGGAAGTTTCCCTACTTGAGATTTTTCACAGAGCTGTTGAAGTGGTGGTAGAGGCAAAACTCCTTTTACAATATCAGATTAATAAAGTTGTCCATTTAAGTTTACTACACTTAAGGATTGAATCCATCTGTTATGTTCGAAAAGACTTTTAATTACGTCCAAGTTGTTGATGCTTGAAAAAACATCTTAATATAATGAGAAACCTAAAACATTCAATGAACTGTATGCCAGAGTGGTAGGCAGATGGAAGGTAACAATCCATAAAATGAATTATACTGCCTAGTATAAAGAGGCAGAAATTTGGTGAAAGTAAACTTTGGATGTGTTCTGTGGACTAATATCAAATTAGAATTTTAAGGATATATTTAAGGTATTAGGCATCCACTGAATGCAAGTAGTTTAAATTATCCATGGACAGCTCTCAAAGCCCCCACCAGGTTGTCATTTGCATGTCAGAGCTTGGGATGCATGGAGTCATGAGATGCTTGAGCCAGCACCATGAAGTAAATTCTCCTTGATGCTGTAATATATTGAAAGTAAAGAAACATTTTCTGTTGTGATTCCTCCTGTTTTATTTCATTCTGCTAGAAACTGACAATAGGTTTCTGCAATTTTTTGAATCCAGATTATAGAATAAAGATATGTCTAATGTAATACTAATGTTTGTACAATGTGCTACAAAGGGTAAAAGCACTGCCTCACGTGAAGGCAGGAATATGAATTTAGTGAATGAGATTTAATATAATTTGCTTTCTCCATATACTGGCCGTGCAATTTAAAAATCAAAGATTGCTGCAGTGTCTACTTCCTGAATCATGGAGCTGCATCCCAACAGAGCACACTTCTCTCATATGAATAATGACTAGTGAAGAAGGTAGAGTTTATGCTAGATTTTCAATGACCACATATGGGCAGAGCAGGTGATTGCTAGAGGCAATTAAGTGTTTATTGGGCTTTTTATTATGTGAATGATTTTTAGGCTGTGCTAGGCAGACAGATTTCAGCTTGCCTTGAGCTTTAAAAATCCTTGAGCTGGCAACGGTGGTGTTACCACCTTTGGCAAGGCCAGCCTCCTCATAAGTGTCACAAGAAGCAACTGACTTTTAAAGTCTTTAAACATGAAAATACTAATTAAGGAGTCTTTATTTGTACCTTTATTTAGGGTTATCTTGTTGAAATACTGAAATTCTTTCCTATCCAAGTACGTATGTGATTAGCATTTGAGCTCTACCTCAGTTTCTCTTCAGATTCTGCTAATGGTGTTTTCATGGAGAGGCATCAAGCGTTTTCTGTAGTACTTAATACTTTGGGTCTCAGCCTTTTTCCTTGTTTTTCCTATGAATTTTGCTGTGAGGCTCAATACATGGTGGGAATAATCTAATTATAAATATCATCCTGTTTGGACTTTGAAAAAGTCTACCAGCACAGTGAATTAGATTCTTCTATGAAATTTTGGCACGCTTATTTTGGGAAAATACATTGTCATTTAATGTTTATGTGTTTACTGGTGGTAAAAGTCCTCTATGAGCTAGTAGATGGAAAGAAAGGTAAAATGTGTTTCGTTTAGTTTTTTAGAAGTATTTAGGCATTTGGGACCTATTTATTTCAATCAGAGTTAAGTTAAATGCTTCTGAAAAAATTACTCCTTTTTCTACTAAAGTCCAGTTTCACAAGTACATATATATGTTTGTGGGCTTTTATATGTATATAAATGCTTGGTTATCAGTTAATAATTAAACTTGTATATCCTTTATAACTTTAAAAATCTGTGCATTGGCTACTAGTCTTTAAATGAAGTGATATTTCAATAATTTTTATAGGCTTGAAATTGAGGCAGTCTTTAACCAGTTTCATTTTGAAACATCCCCATTTTGCATTCAGGAAGTTAGCTGTTGTGAGTAAGAAAATGAATATTTATTTTGCATTAATTTTTCTTTATAAGATGATGTGAAAACAGGCATTAAGAGTTGGTGAAGTATTCCCCCTTGCCAATTTGCTCCCACCTCACCACATCGCTTTAATGTCATTCAAATCAGATGCTTCAGGAGTACAGCGGAGATGACTTTTAGTAGTAAACCCCAAGAATGACTGAAGTACCTTGTCAAAGTGGAACATAACACCAGCACTGATACTGTAGTATCATTTAAGATACTACATTTTCATTACCACAAAGAGGAGGTTTTTTTAAAAAGGAGCTACTAGCAACTTGTCAGACTAAGAAGGGTAGTGTTGCTTTTTTCCCCCCTTTTTCCCCTTTTTTCTTTTTTCTTTTTTTTAACTTGGGCTGAATTTACCAAAATTGTGCATTCATGAATTCACTAAAAATACAATCTAGTAATCAGTAACAGGAAGGTTTGGTTTAAAAGTCATTTTAGTTTTCCTGCATTGCTCATTATAGCAGCATTGTCCTACTGCATGGAGCCTGGAAGACACAACTGACTGGAAGGAGAATCAGCCTTGAACTTATTTGTGCTAAATGTAAAATGAAATCTAGCCAAAAAGATTTATTTATATACTTAAGTTTAGGGAGCTTATTGGTTTCTAATCAATATTCCTAGTAAAATAAATATACATGTGCTTTCTAAAGATGCACATTCTTTAGTATAATAGTTTCCCAGAAATAAGACTCTTTATTACTGTGCTTGCAAGATAAGCCTCAGGCCAGTGTCATATGTGCAGGCACATGGGGTAATCTCTTCATTGTTTTGTGACTAAATTGTTTGTTTACTGATTTACTTTCCAGTGATGCCTCACAAGTCTTCCTGAAAGACTTAAATATTTATTCTTTTTGCTTTAAAGTAGTTTCACTACTTAGCAAATTGAATATCCAGTGTAATGACCACACAGTCACTCAAAAGAAGTATCAGGCAGGTTATTGTTGTTTTCTTTAGTGCATAGAGAAATCAAGAACTGCCTAGTCTTTCTTACTTGAGTCACATACGTAATTCTTGGAAATGTTGAAAGTATCCTGATAATCAATAACTATCTTCAGTTCTTATCACCTCTAAGAAATAGAAACAAAATCTAAAGAAAGCAGAATTATAGGATACTTTCAAAAGAATCAGCGAACTCCCCCTCTCCTCTCCCCGCTCCGCCGCCCCCCCCCCCCCCCCTTTTTTTTAGCTGGTAATATTCCCCACTCAGCACTAGCTTAGCTAGACAGATGCACTACGGGAAGAAATGGTAAGTTAGTAGAATAGCATCTGCAGGAGGTCAGATTTATTAGTTCTTTAAAGCCTGAAGCTCTTCTGGGCATCGCTTTCCCACAAAGAAGTGTTTCTTTTCCAGTGCGCTCTCATGTTTCACTCTAACCTATATAGGGGGATTTATTTCTGGATCATGTAAAGAGACTTAGAAGGACCAGTGCTGAGCTTACAGGGGTTTGAAATGAAGGCAGATCTACAATCTGCCTCATACCCGGTTTTAATTGCTTGTGATTTATTCAAACCACCAGGATCACCAAGTTGCTTTTTTTGTGGAATAGATTTTAGCAACTTTTTAGACGTTATCACTACTGTCATTTAAAAGCATTTTATCATTTCTGTTCCCAGATAAAATACATTTTAAAGGTACCTTTTTCTCTGAGGGTCAGTGAGAGTGCAGTTTGCATTCAATGTTCCCAAATTCTCTGAAGTACTTTGTTGCTATTGCTTTGTTCTTGAGCACCCAGATAAACGGGGTGTGATAGGCAAAAAGAAAACCACCAGATAAAGATAAGAACAAAGCATAAAAGAAGGAAATCCTTTAGAGGAAAGTAAATAAAATTCATCAAGAATTCACCCTTTTCTATGTCATAATTTGCATATAAAACTTGACATTTTTAAGCTAGGATTTAAGAGATGTTTGGAATGGGTAAGGGTTGTTGCAAACTGGCTTGTTCTAGACTTGAAATTCTTAATGGAGTTCAAAACTGTTGATTTCCAAACACTAAATTGCAAATGAAGAGCCAAAAAATGATGTCATTGGTGCTAGCTGACTAAACCAAGATGTGGTACTAACTGGAATGTAATCAAAAATGAATGTCTATACACTTGAATATTTCTATTTGCTGTACATGTGAATGTATTGTTGGCTTTCAGGGTTTGCTAATGTGACTATGTAAAAAGTCAATCCATTTTCTGTGACAGGTCATATGGCATCATAGTGGAGTGACTGGCAGAGAAAAAACAGAGAACAAGAGAACAATTTAATGACCTCTGTCAATTTTGGGACCTGATCCAAAGCCAAATGACATCAGTGGAAAGACTTCTACTGAGCTCATTGAGCTCTAAGTCAAGTCTTTAATTCTTAAATGCAAACAGTGTGTTAGCCAATTCAGGTGTTGCACGGTGCAAGGAGAAGCTTACGGGAAGGAACGAGTGTACTGTATGCTGTATTTTCAGGCGTTTTAAGGTTTTTGCTGTCGTTCAAACACATTGTCTTGACTGTACCTCAGGACTTCCAAGGCAGATCAGGAAGATCTAAAAGAGGGTGGTACATAGACTGCATCAATGAAAGAATGTTGAGAGGAGGTAAGAATTTGAAACAAAGCATGATAAGACAGATGAGCACTGAAAAGAAGGAAAGTATGTTTCTGGCAACCACATCACTTTCAGAAGCGCAAATTCTGGTTGTATAGCAAAGAAAAATGATCAGGGAAGGATTGTATGTCAGTGAGGATTTACCTTGCTCTTCCCTCTTGAAGATGCATATGCATATACATGGTTTGGTTGGGAAAATGATTGATAATTGCTTCTAGACCACTAAAAGAGAAAAATGAAAGGACTTCAAATAATGTATTTAAATAGTATGTTTATCATTAAAGGACCTCTATTAATATGTATTTTGGATGAAGACTATACTATGTGATTCTGTATCAGTGGTGTATATATGATGTTACTTTGTAATGGAGAACAGTTACAAGGCTGAAGTTACAACCCAATAGTGTTGCATTTTTAATAAATCTGGGCATATGCACCTGATTGCCTGAGCTTATATATCATACATGGATGCTGAGTTTATTGCAAGAGATAGGCATTTTAATTTTCTGCTTCTATTTCATTTATAAATATTACCTTGGGAGGGAACTGTATAAAACTCCATTATGTTTTACTTCTGAAATTTGGGTTTTCTACAGTTGATTCTTCTCAAATGTGAAAATATATCCAAGTATGCACAGAGAACACATATCTCCATATGTGTGGAACAGTTTAACTGTTTAACATATTTTGATTTAGTTTTTGAGACAGAGGGATGGAATTTGAAAGCAGTAATGGCTATTAATTCCAAAAGTACAAAAAAATAACATGTAAAGATGGTCTTCAAACCAATTTATAATAGCAGGTATGATTCAAAAGATGCCTGAGTCATTGTAGGGCAACCTGTTCTTGTTTGCCTTTAGGAATCTCTGCGAAATGTGATGTTAGGCACAGTATCAAGACAGATTTTGGCAGCTATCCTAATTTATTTTTTAAGTAGGATGATAAGCCAAAATGCCCACATCTGTGCTATTCAATAATATTAAAGCTAAAAAAACATACAGCTGACTGATAGCATACTCTGTGTGCAGATTTCCATCTTACTTTAAAAGAACAGGCATAATTTCCAGGTTACCAGTGCTTCTCAAGATCAGCTGTTTTTCTCTGCCACTGACATGATAACTCCATCTAATTTTCTGTTTGCTTCCTCAGTCCTGAAGGAGGTGTAGTCTGAAATACCTTTCATATCTCTCTGTATACTTACAGTTTGGGAATAGCAAAGCTAAACTTTTCTTCCTCTTTGGTTTCCCCCACAAAAATTTAGTCATTGACACTGACTTTGCTCTAGAAAGAACTCTTAACTACTTTCATCCATCTAATTAACCAACACCTGTGAGACCTCAGTGTGTAACTGAAGGTTCAGCTTCTCAAGAGTTATTATGGTTAATGTACAGTTTGTGTGTGCATATGTAAGGTTTGCTGTTATTCATTTGAAGTAATATTTCATTATTATTCATTGTGCAATTAATGGATCTAGTGAAACACCGTTCCTATGCTGCATCTGTAATACCCTTCTCACGGCAATATCCTCAGGACATCCCTGCTCCCCTTTTGACCCAAAACTTACACAAGTTATTTTTTTCCATGTCGGTGAAACTTTCCCAGCAGTTATCTCTTCCATATATTAGCTATTCCATATAATAGTCTCAATGCTATCCCATCCTTCTTCCCCTCATGTCCTAAAATTCTTCTTAAATTTGTTTCATTCAGTTGTGTGGCCTATTGGGAATGGATATGTAATATGTTTGGATGGAATTTTTAACGGAGATACATACGGAAGTGCTTAGCTCATTTCGTAGAACCATAGCAATGATTTGGGTCGAAAGGGACCTCAAAGACCATCTGCCATGGCAGGGACACCCTCCACTAGACCAGATTGCCCATCCAACCTGGCCTTGAACACTTCCAGGGATGGGGCATCCACAACCTCTCTGGGCAACCTGTTCCAGTGTCTCACCACCTTCACAGTAAAGAATATCTTCCTAATATCTAATCTAAATCTACCCTCCTTCAGTGTAAAATGATTGTGCCTTGTCCTATCACCACATGCCCTTTTAAACAGTCCCTCTCCAGCTTTCTTGTAGGCCCCTTCCAGGTACTGTAAGGAATTTAATTGTAAGAGAAACCTTCAGTGCACAGGTAAACTGCTCCTCCTAATACCACGACACTGCGGAGAGAATAAGAAAAACAGGAAGAGAGCCAGATTAAGTTTCTCAGTCCAGTGGTCATTAAAGAGCAAGAGCCTGGTTTACATGTTCTGATTTGTCACCTGAGACATCTTAAAAATATGAGCCTTAAATAAATGAAAGGATTTGAAAAACACAAATATATTATTAACTTTAGCAAAGAAGTTCTGACGGTCAAAGTTTTGAAAATTTTAGTTCAAAGTGAGAACGGCATAAAATGCTTACTTTTTGGCTACAATCAGTGAGGATATACCTTCTTAGTAAAATATAGAAATGTGTATCTTTGGTATATATATGTGATTTTGTAATGATTTTTTATCCCAGTTAAGAACATTGAACTAGGCCAGTAACTTGAACATTGAACTTAGCCAGTAAGTCGGGTGATAAAAGAAAAAAAAAATTACTTTACTAAAATTAATGTATGTTGCAGATCATTAGCTTTTTTTCTTCAAAACAGTGAGCTAGCCAGATGCTATGTTTTCAGGAACAGTATAGTTTTTTCTAAAGAAGGAATCTGAAGGTCAGAATCTCTTGACAGTTCAGTAGTTCACTCAGTATAGGTTAGTCCCATCTGATTATCAGTGACCTCTACTGACCATTAGAATACATGTAAGTTTTACTATTGAGTAACTTACCTTTTTACTCTAATTTCTTTTATACTTCTGCATTCAACCTTCTATGATTACATATGCAATGTGCAAATTTCCCCAAATAGTTAGTCCTCTGTTTTCAGTGCTTAGATAACTCCAGTAGATGCAGGAATGAAGGTTGAGTTTTCTTGTTTATCTGCTGGGATATGCAAGGTAGTTGCTGATGGTCTGACAGACGGGAGACAACCTATGACAGCAGCAGTGAATTTGTTTCCACTTCTGACTGTCTCATTTCATGCCAACATATTCAGCATGCATTGTGTTTCATCACGTCTTAAAGCTGGACCACATGTATCCTAGGTTTCCTCACAGTACAAAAATCTCAGATTAGCTCCCCTCATTCAGCTATGTCCACTGCTTGATGATTTTTCTAGTCCCAACTTAATTCTACAGTGAAGGAAAAGCCAAATTTTGCCCATGAAAAACCCCAAGCATCTGTGTAAACTCTGGGTGGACAGCAGCAAATGTTTGGCACAGTTCAAAGTATATGTTTAAATTTGTGTTTTAATTTTTTTTTTTTTTAAATTTTAATCGTGTAACTTTGACATGATTTAGAACTATTTCACTGTAATTGGTTTAGACAGGTTCAGAGATTTAGATAAGTACTGTCATATTTCACACAGTTCTAAAATAGTCTGTATGAGAAGAGTCTTTGTTTATTTTTGATTCTTTCTTGCTGCTACATTAGCCACTAGAAATTCTCATTACACTTCATTCTGTTCATTAATCAGGCTGGTGTCTGGGACCTTGCATCTGTTTCTTTTATATAGTCATGTCGCAGTGTTGACAAATCACCTTACCAATGTTGTAGCAGAAGTGCTGAATGGATTGTAATGAGCCTAGATTCACTGGAGGAAAGGGAGCATTAGCTATGGAAAAAAAGTAAGGTAGTATTTCATCACAGATATGCAGTGTAGTGGAAGATACCTTGCCAGAAGGCAAGCACCTTGTAAGGCAGGAAAGTTATGGGGAGAAAATGCATGCATCGCTGTCAAGTCTCTGTCACTATTTTTTATTATGTAAAATACAGTAATAGTTTATGGTTTGCACATTTTGCAAAAGACAATGTATAAACATCCCATAAAAAATTGGTCCTTTATCTGCAGAGCTTATGATCTATGGTTGCAGCTCTCTAAAAAGATTAGATGAGTGAATAGGTACCATCACAAGAATCTTTTTTTTTAGTCTAGATATTGAGATTTCAAAAAGTCCTTGTGAAAAAACTGGATAGCTTTCAGGTAAGTGGAATGATCTACTGAAAAAAAAAAATAAAATCTGTTTTTTTCCATACTCCACAGTAATTTGTTTTTCTACGCATAAAACTATCTGTTCAATATGTTTGCCTTGAAATATTTTTTTTTTTTTACAGTCTTGTAATTTGCAGTATTGGGACCATGACACTGGCTAGCTGGCTGGATTCTGTTTTGATATGATTTCTTTTATAAGCCATGTCCTTGACCTCTATGTGTCTATGAGCAGATATAGTGAAAGAAGGTAAATTACACAATGAAGCCAGGGTAATGAATTTGTAAGTTTTGTCTTGAAATAAAATAATATTATAAAATATACCCTTTAAAAATGGAGGACACATCATGTATCTTTTAAATAGTTTACTGTGGAATAAATTAGAAAAATGATGTCCTGAAGGTTTTGCTGACTGCTGGTAATGAAACTAAAGACTATTCAATTATTATTAACTAATATTAAAACAGCTCTGCTGTTTCTGGCTCTTCTGTTGCCTCTAAAAATTGAATGTGTTAGTTCATCCATCTTTACTGGCCTCTAATAATCTCCCTACATTTTAGAGCTTTACGTGTCAGCCTTAACTAATCTTTGATAAGAAGAATTGTATTCACCTTTTAAGACCTGATCTTTTAGGTTATGTGAATAATGGATTGTTTTCACCTCAGAATGCTTTACTGAAGAAGGCTTTACTTAAATACGTATTTGTGGAAAGGTCATCCACAACTGTGTTACAAAATGATAATTTTATCATGTGTTTAAGAATATTATTTTTTTTTTCTTCTTAAGACATTAAAGATAATTAAAGATATATTAAAGAATCTCAGGACCAAGCCTAAAAGCATGATCTCTAGATAATTCACAACAGAAGATGACTAAAAAGAACACTGAATTTGGTTTTAAAACAAAGTCTTTTAATAATTGATACCTAACTCATGGGCCTTGTACATTTGGGGAGGATAATCTTAAAATAGTTTTGCTTGCTATACAGTACGTTTCTAAAATGAGTATATTTTGTAATGCTGATCATGCCATGTGATCATGCAATAAACTTATAAGCTAGCTCATAAAATTTAAACATTGAAATACATATTCAATAGCTCAAAGGTAAGAGGGAAAATAAAAGGAACAAAGAAAAGGATATCTGTGCCCTAAGGGATATGTTCTGAAGAAAATTAATAATAGCTTTGTACTGTGTAAAATTCAGGTATTTTTTGTTAAAATTTTTAAAGGATATTTGTTTCTCTCTTAAGCACTTACTATGGTCAGTCTTGATTAACAAATTGTCAGTTTATGGCTGCAAAGTAACTGTTGTTGTTTCTATATTCACTCACGTAAAAGAGAGCAAAACAGATTGAGGTGGCAAAGCAAAGTCTTCACTGTGCTCTGTGTAAACGACAGAGTGCTTGCTTCCAGTATGACATCACTTATAGAAAGGCTTCCTAAATAGTGTTTTGTGTATGCACAAATTTCACTTGGCTTCCCAAGTTAAGTTCTTGGAAGTCCAGATGAAATCAGTCAAGTTTCTCACCATCTCAGGCAGAGTCTGTAGACTCTTTCTTTTGGTTTTCTTTTGGCATTTTTCCTGCTTTGTGGTTGAGTTGCACTGTGAAGCCCATTTTGGGGGCTGGGAATATGCAAAGTTTATTTCAAAAACTGCTTAAAAAAAGAATAATTTGAAGGCCTATGCATCATAAATCTTTCGAGTAGTACCTATTAGTCAAGAAGAAGTCTTCAGTGATATGCCTTGTAGATAGGAAGGAATGAATACCTTCATACCCACAATTTACCTGATCGATGAAGTTGGAAATCATAGATGTTACTTTCTAGAATGTTATAAGTCTCCTGTTCAATTAGATCGTTTGCTGTCGGAATCAGAGTTGGTCTGTGGATTATTAGAGGCATATCTCAGTTATTTTTTTTCACTGTATGTACCAATTAAGTGGAGAATTTTTACCTTCCATTTTGTCTGTTACACCTCAATAGCTTGTGTCAGGGAGCAACAGGGCCAGCTGCCCAAAGGGAACGTGAGCTGAGAGTGGCAGGCAGGGCCATGCCCTCACCAATCATCCTACAGTACATCCTCACCTGGCAGCATCCTGTAGTACCCCAACAAGAACAACAGAGTAAGTTTGGCAGCCGTAACCAGGTTCAATGAAGAGTTTGAATTCGCAGACAAACTATGAAGTACGTCTGAGGTGAAAAGTCAGGTCTGTGGGTCAGGATCAGGGTCCAGGAGGTATAGAGCCAGGCACAGGCTCAGCTGCAGCAGAGCTCAGGCAAAGTCCACAAGCAGGGTATGTGCATTCAATAGGAAAAGAATTATGGAAAATGCAGTACACCCTTACCTAATATTTTGGTGTCCTTAACCTGATAGGCTAATATCGACTTTAACAGCCTAGGAGTCTAACCCATTAGTAGAGTTTCTGGAGGCCACAGAAAAAATGAGCCTGATTTTTGGAGAAAATTAATTAAAGTTCTCGCTACTGGAAAACAATGATACTCCTCCTGTTCAAAAAAAAAAAAAAAAGGGGGGGGGGGGGAAATAATCCAAACCCCCCAAATTACATTTGTTATTTTAATGGAACCAGATTATAGAATTAGGCATTACTTTATGTTTATCTTTTCTCTCAGGCCAATTAAAATAATTTGTGCTTTTTACTTGATGAATATGTTCCAAACCAGCTATCATTCTGAGATTAATGGTATGAGTTTTCTGTTTCACTCAAGGCTAAGATTGTCTGAGTCTGCAAAAAAATGCAGAGGTGAAGGAGGTGCATGTAATATTCAGCTGCTCAGGCAACGTTGCCATGTTGCTTGAAGTCCCATTCCTGAAGCAGGACTGAGAATCTTCTGCTGTTTGTGATAACTGGCTGAGAAAGCTCTGACACCAAGCTGACTTTCAAAAATTTTGCAAGTCTGTGTGTGATATTTTAGCTTTAACCTGTTACAGAACTAAGCAAAATATTAGTGTTATACCATCTATATATTATTACAAAAATATATATGTATTATACTAAAAATATATGTTAATACAAAACAAGAGATTATTTTTGTAGTAATCTAAATTCAGGCAATTTGTAGAAATCTTAGCAGGAAGTCCACCTGACAAAGCAAGAAACAAACATGCTGATGGTGCTGATGTATAAGTGTGATATATGGAGCACATTCTTGCTTAGAACACCTTTACTGTAGTGTCCCTGGAGTTCTGAGGAGAAGATGAACGGTTAGCTGTAACACTGCTTGCTATTGAAATGTTAGGATACGCTGGCAATTTATCAAAATGTTGTAAGAGCTTTTCATTATAGGGGATCCCCAAAGCTTTGGACTCTCAAGGCCCAAAGCACTATAGTGAAAAAAGACACAATATATCTGGTGTTAATGGAGGGGCTTCTGCTTATGCCGGCTCTAGGTTTGTCATGTATATTCCCATTTAGTTAGGTGATTTACCGTGACTTTTACTGTGGTAAAAGCTTTAACAAGCCCGGAAAGTATTTTTTAAGTGTATAGAGATATTTGAAGCTGGACAGAACTCAAGTCAGAAAAAGCTATTGAATGATTATATATTTTTCTTTTGAACTTTATGAAAATGTTGACATCTCAAATTTTTTCCATAATATACAAATACCAACTCTGGCATTTAACAAGGTGAATTTGCTCAGTTACCCCTAATTTCTCTGATTATTTATTTCAGCCTATTTTATTGTGATACAGTGTCCTCTGTAGTGCATGTTATAAATATATTAAAGATGTACCTGGGGAAATAGTTTCAAAGAGTCTCAGCTCTGCTCATCGTTCTGCCATTCCTCTGTTCTTGCAGTGGTATGCTTGATATTCACTTAGAACAAAGGGAAAAGGGAAGGGAGTTTACAGTCACATTCTGTTACTCTGCTTTCTGTCTCTGTGCTTGAGTGCCCACATTATTTCCTGAGCAACTACATATGCTATTTTAGATAAATTATTCTTTTGGCTCCTATCACTGTTGCTCTGTCTCCTTGATAACCTCCTGCTGACCTCTAAGGGCTAATGCCAGAAGTATGAACTGGTGTGTAATTATTGGGAAATCAGAGTTGGACTAAATAGACAGAAGACACAGAAAACAAAATGTTGATGGACTTGGCTTCAGCATAATGTTAAATTATTGACTTCTCATAAAAAAAATCATCAATACATAATCCTATGTTTACAGAATAAAAGCATTTAGAAGCTCTGAGATAGTTTTGACAGCTTGTATTTCTCCAAGCTATTGTTTCATGTTGTCTGGAGCATAAGGCAGATAACACTGTACTAATTCACCTTTCCAGAGTAAATGGCAATTATAGTTAAATCAAAGCTCAGATTTTGTATCCTAGTTCAGCAACAAATGATGATGCTAGGAAGCCATGGAATGCTCAGGCCTCAGTTACAGCTGGTAAATTTGCAAGTATTTTCAGTGCTATGGCCTCATTAATATATAGTAAAAAGGCATACAAGTAAAAAAATAGGTTTAACTTAGTCTGTATTTGAATTGTCAAGTCCTCAACAGCCTTATTTTAAAAAAAAATAATTGCATTTTCAAAGTAATTTCATATTAGTAGTAGCTTTTCTTTCTGTAATACAATCAAGGAACTGTAGCCTAGCTAAGGTTTAGCAATTTCCCATCATAAACTATTTTCTCCTCTTCTCCGTTTCTTACCAGTGCTTTGCATTGTAAGTTATTTATCCCTATGCCCTATTTATCTTACTATCCATCAAAGGATTTCTTTGTTTTCTGCAGCTTTTCACAATATAATTAACTTGGTTTGAAGCAAGGTGATTATGCTGCTTCTCTTCTGTGTGCTTTTCCAGAAGACTAATACTCTAAAATGATGCAGTTAATCCATGGAAAAATACGTGTGGTATTTTCCTGACTCCATTTACCAGGATACAATGGGTAACAAAGAGGAGGCAAAATTATTAAATTTAAATAAATATTATTAAATTTAAATCTGTTTTCTGATTTCTTTAGTCAGATTGTATTTGCCATCCTCAAACCTCCAAATGAAAAATGATGTTTGGAAAATGAACAAAAATCTAATAATATGGAGATAAGGCAATTGTTTTCTTTTGTGTGGGCTTTAGTTGGTGCTACACACTGAAGCACAAGTCCTGTTGCAAACAGCAAGTTGAATAGGACTGATGAGTGTAATTAGGCTTCATTAGCAATGACAGAAGTTACATATGCATTAATGGGAGAATAGTCCTGAGTGTCTAGCTTTCCATTTAGTGGAATGGAGCATTGCAAAGTTTCATAATACAGGTGCCTATTATGTATGGCACTTACGGAATGAAATCAAATATGCTGAGCCATGTGGTTTAGGGAAAACTGGTTGAGAAGAGTGGTGTTTTCCTTGTACGAATACTTTTTCTAAATGAACGTGACATTTGTGTTAGATGAAAGTCATAGTTTGGTATGAAACGTGACTACTTGTCTACTCTAATCCGCTGCAGGTAATGCTTTTAACTGTAACTCTTTAAGGGCTTGCCTAATCTCAGGATATTTAGGTCAAAGTCTATTTATAAGAACTGTGACAAAAGACCTTAGAGTCTCTAGCTGAAAAGACTATTTTAAATTAAAATAGATTTATGTTTGTGATCATTTGTAACTACCAAACCTCTTGATTTTAAGGGAACGTTACTATGACAAGCAACATCAACCAAATTGAAAATATCAAACCACCCACATTACTATCATTACTGTGAAAGGGATATAATAAAATACTTAATAAAAACGTAATCTTAATTTTCATCCATTATATTTTTGTTTCATTTTGTAGTTCATCTGTAGGGCAGTGAATTGAACTTGCTCTATTCTATTTTCCATTCATTTCAATTTCTACTTGTATCTTACTGATAGTTCTCTTGGTCTCAATTTCAAATTTATGTTTTAAAATATATGCTGGTTTTGTTTACTTTTCATATAAGTAATTATTTTCTCTTTATGGTTTTTACCACCCCACCCCCCCACCCCCCCCATCATCTAAAATAAGAGTATTCTCTTCTACAATTAATTGACTATGCAGTTTAGTTTATCATGTCTTTTTAGTTCACAATTTTGGTAAAATACAGAAACATCATAGTTCTGATATAAAAGAGACACAGACTGCAACTGTGTAATAAAATGAACCTTAGTTTACTCTCCAGGTTAACTTGACCATTGTGAGCTGTTCATACCCCTTCAATACCCCTTCTGTTGGGGGACTCCCCAACAGATTATTTTAACATATAATTTAGAGAACTTTGTAAAGTTTTTGCATGAATGAATCCTTGCAGTGGTGAATTACCAAAAACATCAGGTCAGCTGTGGTTTTATTTAACTGAGTCTTGAAAGCCTCCAAGGACAGAGATTCCATAATCTCCCTGGGAAAACTGTTCCAGTGTTGCACTGACCTCTTATGGAAAATTTTTTTCTTAATGACTGGCAGTGGACTTGTTAGGATGGTATTTAGCTTCCTAGTGAAATTCTGCATTTCAAACAATATTTCAGTGTTTGAAAAGTAAGCACAATGCAATCAGTGCCTAATCACTCTTCTTCTATGTATTCTGATCCCTTTAATGTAAATGTCTAAAAATGTCTAAAAAAAAACCCAACCAAAAAAAAAAAAAAATCATGATTACATGGGAATTCCAATCCTGATTAATGGATGTTTTTTTCCCTTCAGTATGTTTATGTACCAAGTGAAATTATCAAACTATAGAAAACTGAAGTGCTCCATTATTCTGAAGTAGTTGTTCTTTCTTTCCTTCGTTTATTTTACTGTAACATGGATGAATGAGTTGTTGAATTCAGTTAAATGTGAGTATGGAAATCTGACTCAGTGATTAATGGCTTAAAATTCTCTTGGCAGAAGTTGAAGTGTGGGTTGGAGGCACAGGAAAAAAATCAGTGAAAAACATGGTAGGGTGAGTGGAAAAAAGCCACAGGAGATTTTGAAGAAAACAGAAGGAAAGTGATGCCAATTAAAGTGAACATAGAATCAACATCATATTGTTCATAGGGACATACTTTTTGCACTTCTGCATAGATTCTTCTACCCCTCTAAAAAGGAATAAAAACACAAGCTTCACCTCAATTAAGAAAGCACATTTTTAATTGGCTGAATAAAGGTGAGAAGCTAAGGCTTAAAAATTCAAATTGCCTTCACCAGTCTGTAAGAGTGCATTTTTCTTGAAACAGTTTTGTTTAGAAAATATTTAAAATCTACTACTTGTAAGTATATTGGAAGTTTGTTTTCATCAAGTGTTCTTCTAAGGCCCATAAACCGAAATAGATTGAAGCACCTGGAAACTGAGGAGCTAACTTAGGATATGGGGTTGTCCATGTCTCTGGATATACAGGAGAAATGCTTTTCAAGAGAGACATTTCAGTCCCCACCCTGACATTTAGCTTCTCAAAAGTTTTGGCAAAGGGAAAGGTAATATTTATGCTGTAAGTAGATGAGGAATGTGTATTCATGAAGAAATATATTATACTTTATTCAACAACTCTTAAGCGATAACTTTGTTTATTGTCAAACTTTGTCTTCTAAGTGAAAGGCCGTAAATCTCTTTGTTAATCCCATTAGCTAGCTAATCTCTTAGTTGAGCACAATGTGGTCTGAGTACATCCTTCTTTGTGCTATGGAATATTGTGCAATGTATTAAAAAAACCCCCAAAACCTTGATTTTTTTTTTTAATTTTCTTAAACTAAATATAAATATCATATGATGAATTTTCATGACATTCCAGTGACATGAATAGCTCAGTATAGAGAAACTTTTTTTAAACAGATGAGATAGAAAATGGAGAAATGACATACACAGGAAACCATGACTGACTCAAAGCTGTATGTCATCAATTGTATTATCATCTCTGGAATCAAAATTATTCTCTTTCTGCTCTGGAAGTCCTTTGGACCACATTGAATCAGGATATCCACAGCTCCCCCTAAAAGCAGTAAAATGAATTACTAAAAGAGATTTTTAATTGGAGTCAAAGTAATGTCAGTTAAGAAGCCCTGCAAATATGTTAGTGAGTTTGTTTATGTTCTGGCAGACATCTTTTCCACTAAGATGAAAAAATTCCCTTCTTCAATAGAACCAAAATCCTGGAGGCCAGTGTGTGATCAGAACTGAGCTTTTGGAAGACGTATTCATGTTACAGTGCTTAGAGGTACAGATATGTATCAGCGCACACTAATAGAAAGTTTTAAATACTGTAGCATCTTCATTTTTCTAAAACAGTCTTATTTCTCATTATCACATATATTTTATTATTCTTATTTTTAATGTGTTTTGGGTGACAAAACTGTACAACTTTGCAGTGAACATCCACGTAGGATATTCATGTAGGTTGAGTAGCTTTTTTGTGTGAACTTCATACGTGTGTGTTGAAAAAAACCCCACATTCACACCTATCTCCATTCAAGTATTATGCACTATCTTCCAAATAAATCTTTCTGTTTCAGTGAGAAATTTGGTATACGAAGTAGTATTTAATAAGAAGGGTGACAGTCTTCAGCAGTGGTTTGAGTAATGCTCTTTGCTTTTCTTTTACCCTGTAAACCCAGTGAGACACGTTGCCATTATTCAGTTTGGATAACACCCATAGAATGTTACTTGTACATCTGTGTTACATGTCCATTAGCACAGCACAGATGTTATTTTCAAGGCAGAATGAATCAGATCTGTTCTTTAAAGTATAATTGGTAGTATTGAGGTATCAAAGCTAATTTTAGGAAAACTAGATGAGGTGCTTCTGGCAGTATAGAAAGGGCAGATGGAGCTTAATATACATTAGATGCCTGACTGTTTATCTAGTTTCTTGAGAAGTTTTTCTGTTGCATACCATGCTGCCATGGAGCTGTTGTCATCTAAATCAAGTAAAGCAGCTTAGCTATTTGAAATTGGCTTGGATGTGGCCTTGGATAGGGTTTAGATTATTGACCTATCCTGAAAATTGATGTGTCCTACTTAGTTGTTATTAATTAGGATCTTTTTTTATAAAGGCTGATATGAAATAAAGGCACATATGAAATAAACTCCTGTCTGCTGTTAATTAACAGTAACGAGAAAAGCTTTGTTATATTATAGTTGTCTTTGCAAATAATTTCAGATTAGTCAAAGAAACATTCACCTGATTTGGCAAAGCACTTGATGTTTTGACACAAAGATGATGGTAAGGTTTTTGTCTCTTCCAGTTTGCAGGCTGAAATATCAGGGAGCTTGGGAGGTTTAGACATGCTCCAGGGATATTATGCTAATACTTACATGAAGTTTCTTTTAGAGCAACTGGATCTCTGTGTGCCAAAACCAAAAAATAGCTTTCACTTAGTCAAGTTCTTATGCAGTGTCCACTGTAGAAGAAATTGAAATGTCTCATTACTGCTTCATAATCAATTAAAACAGGTGTCCAGGTAATTTTTTTCTTAAAGAAAATATGTTATTTCTCATTACTGCTAAAATATGTGGATTTTGCCTGATGTACACAAATTCAAGTGACACTTTGGTGTCTGTCAGGAAATGGTACAGATCAAGATCTTCCAGAGAAGGATGCTTACTGAAACTGGAAGGGCATCTGTGGTCGAACCCTGGCTGAAGTTATTTTATTTTTGCTAAGGCTAACAAATTATTTTATGGGAAAAACTTTTCAGAGCTTTTCTACCACGTACACCCAAATATTATCACATACCAAGTCCAGGCTTTATTAGCAATAAACTTCCTCCAGGGTTTTGTGATGACTGAGCGCCATGTAAGAAAGAATATATTTGTCCTTGATATACATGATAAACAAATTGGTTAAAATTCAAAATACAATTTTGTCTCGTGTGTCTTAAACTAGAATGGGCTTTAATATCTTGCAAAACAAGTATTTGTCAAAGCCCACAGCCTGTTTTACCTTTTTTTAAAGTTAATGGGAACATCCTCTCTGCTTCTTTCTTTTAAACTTTGCTTTGTATCTTGAGTATGTTCAATAAAATAATCCTTATCCTCTGGTATTTTGAATAATAGTGGAATGCCAAGACCTATATATGCAGCCAGCCCTGCACAGAGGCTGAAACTGAGTAGTGCTTAGGTCATTTGCATTAGAATGAAGTAGAAGAGACTCTGCTGAGATTGTTGTAAAGATTCTTCTTTTGAGTAGGCTCTCAGCTGTTTACTTTTTGAAAGGGGAAGTTCTTTTACTGTTCTGAGGTCAGGATATATCTATGGTATTCCAAATGTTTTAAGGGTAAATAACTGCATTCAGATCTCAAACTCTAGTGTGATATGTCCTATCCCAGATACCTACCATGCCACTTTTCCAGCCCATTTATTAGTCATTCCATTCACTTTTAGCTTGTTTGCTTGCTTGGGCTATTGCTTTTATCATTAATTTTGCAGACTCTCTTCTATGAAGTTTTGTTGGGAAGCATTGTAACAGATGATAAGGAAGCAGTTCATGATGGCTGAAGAGCAGGAGACTTGGCAGCTTGACTTGCTGAATTTCAGAACAGTTTCAAATAAGGATTATCAAATGTCTTTTGCAGCGAACATCTCATTCTCTTACCCACGCTCTTCTCCCACAATCTACTAGTGTACTCACCTACTTTTCTCATCATCTTATTGCACATCTCCACATCCACAAGTTAGGACCCTAAACTACTCTTCCACCCAAAGCACACCTGGATTTCCTTCCTTACTTTCCCCACGTCTCTATGTCTATGCATTCAGATCCTGCTTTCCTAACTGTGTTTCTTCTAGCCATATGGACCACAGAAAGGCTGACTTGGCATACCTATGCATGTGCTCCAGAAATTTACTTCTCTGCCCAGGGCTAGTATCTATCTCTGTGCAATCACTGATCCATGGCTCAGATAAGCATGTCTATCCAAATAATTACTGTGGATAGGAGGTGTTTCCTGTGTGGAAGCTCTTTCATGAAAGGCAGAACAAGCACATTTGCCATAAGCAGTTAGGGCCGCTTAACAGGCAGTGGGGAAGCAGGGAGCCAGGTAAGAATCTCCACATTGGCAGAGTCAGATGCTGTCCCTAGTCACGCTGAACAGCCCAGGCATACCTGTTTAGTGTGATCTATATATATGGAACACAAAGCTTTCTTACCTAAAAGTCTGGAGAACATCTTTTGTGAAGATGACATCTGTGGAAAAACTGTGGGAGAATGTAAGGCAATAAAAGAAAGGAGAACAGAATCTAATAGAAAATATATCAATGGAAGACACAATAGAGAATAGGCTGCCTTTCTAGCTCGTGGAATATAATTTAAGATGCCAAGAAAGTTGCTAAAAGTGAATTATGTTGGTATGGAGTAAAATTCTGTAGGTATTTTTGCTTTTTAAAGCTTCATAAAGGTGTATGTTTAAGTTAAATACTGCTTGACGGAGGCATTACATTAGAATAAAGATACGGTTGGCTGTTCAGTCTAAATTCAAATTGGATCACTCTGGAATTGAAACATTCATGTCACTCCAAACATCACAAAATCAAACAAAATTAGTTTCTCTTTGCCCCCCATACCAACTGTGCAGAGTTCATAGAAAGGCATACACTGAGACAGAATGTAGACATGGTTTCATTCACATAATGGAAAGTGATCTTTTTACTGCTAATGCATTATACATGAATTGCCTTGTTATGCTGTGACACCATATTGGAGCTAAGAACAATGAGCCAAACCTGATAATGTACTTTCTGTTTTGTTACTTATTCATAAGATTCTTTGGAAGTTTTCTTTATTTTCCTTCCACCAACAGCATTTTCCAGTGTTTGCTTTGGGAACAAAGCAGTAAACAATTAAAAACGTGGATTTAATGAGTGCCTTTGCAAACTGGAAACTTATTGAGGAAGTTAGTTGTTGCTAGTTAGTAAATCAGCAAGGCCCTTGAGAGGAAGATGTATTTCCAGATAGATAGTACTTTAACATTAATAAGCAGCTGCACTTTGAAACAAAGAGGCTGTAAAAGAATAATTAGACTGATGCAAATAGATAAGAGGGCAGGTTATTTTTGTGACATCTGACAAGTTGGTGCAATTAAAGTTGCATTTGATACTATTTTAGATTTTGCACAAAGCAATAAATAATTTTATTACTTATAAAATAACATTTACCTTTTAGAATACAGTCATTTCTGAAATAAAAGAAAACCACAAATGTATTTTCGAAATGGCTGAAATAATACTTTGACTTTCTTTTCTACTCCAAATAATACAGAAAAATACATATATAATTTTGGTTGACCAAATGTGTCTTTTTTGAAGAAAAATATATTGGATAAAACCAGTTTTATCCAGTTGATGAATGCAAAAGGACAATCTTTTATGCTGTAAGATTTACCTTTAACCATGGTTTAAATAAGCTTTCTCAACTGAATGATGCCAATAAACCTGTCTGTCTTTATTCCGAAGTGGAACAAATAGCATATAAATGTTAATATTTTTTCATTCATTTTTCAAGTGTTTTAAATGTTGTTGAATGTTATTTTATGCTCTCTGTGTACACCAGTTTTTTAGATATTTGGGAGCTTAATCTGTAAAGATATCTGAGCAAGTGTCTCATTTTGACACTGCTGAACATGTACAATTTCCATCATCTTCAGCATCCAAACTTGAAACTTTTTTCTGTATCTGTTTTATATTTATTGTTGACATATCACTCAGCTTTACATGCCTCTCCAAATAATAACTCCAAGAAATCATACAAAGCTACTAGTGAAAGCATGCAATGTAATTTAACTGAAAAAAGAGGAGATTTGATTAAGAAGTTCACTTTTGGTTAATTGGTAATGAGTGTCAAGTTGCTTCCATATGGTGTAGAAAAATACACATGGTTGTATTATAAACCAGAGTCCATGAAATTGCAGCTAAAGGAGCTCTCAAGCTCATGGCTAATGCAACTTTATTGCAGTGACATTAAAAAGCTGACTAATGCATGCTGCTACACTGTTGATCATTAAAACTAAAGAGCTTGAAGATGTCATACAACTGAAAAATAGGATAATGAAGCTGGATGAGTGTGAGTTGTTCAAATTGGAGTTTGATTTGGTATGGGAAAAAAGATAATCCAGGTTCTCTCAAATTCGTTACTGGAAGTGGAAATTGAAATTGAAGTAAATTTTAGCCAAACATACAATGGGGCAGAAGAAATTCAAAATAAGCATAAAGCTACTCTTTTTTGAAAATGTTTGTATGATTTTAAAACAAGTTCAGTTTTCACACCATCAAGGTTAATTATAGTTTTCCAACAGGAAGTTCAAATGTAGTAGGTCACAGATTCAAAACACATCTTGCTGCACAAGGACCAGGAGAGAACAACCTGGCTCTTTAAACAAAATGCCAGAACAATTTTTGAAGTACGCTATTCATGCAAAACTTGTATGGCCTACTTTTCAACTGTGTAAGCCCACATGGTGTGAAAGAAATAGCGTGAAGAAAATGTGCATGCTATAAACAGAAAAATTTGAGGTGTGGGATTTTAAAGCTAAATAGAAGTTAATGTATACACTGGGCCTATTCCTTTACTTCTTGTTTAGCTGTGTCTGTGCTGTGCTTCCTGCCTTTCCCCAGACACAGCCCTCCTCCTGTGCCACAAAGAGGAGAGTGGATCTAAAGTACAGAGTAATCTATCTCCTTCTGATAGGGCCACCCAACTAGCAGTTAGAAATTTAGCCTCAAAACTGCAGAATTACCTGTGGTACTGAACCTCTAGTACCTATAATGTTTAGACAGAATTGTTATTTATGGAAAATAATATGTTAGGGAGAATATTCTGCCTTGTGCTAGAGAAAGAAAACTAGAGCTAAATACAAGAAAGCATCTTGGAGAATTCTGAGATCTAGACACTGGAAGATCATGAGCTCACAGAAATAAAGGTAAATGCAAGGGAATGGAGTTGTTCCATGATTTTGTGGTGGGTTGACCCTGGCTGGAGGCCAGGTGCCCACCAAAGCTGCTCTATCGCTCCCCTCCTCAACTGGACGGGGCAGGGAGGAGAAATATAACGAAAGGCTCGTGGGTTGAGATAAGGACAGGGAGAGATCACTCACCAATTGCTGTCATGGTCAAAACAGCCTCAACTTGGGGAAATTAATTTATTGCCAATCAAATCAGAGTAGGGTAATGAGAAATAACAGCTAAATCTTAACACACCTTCCCCCACCCCTCCCTTCTTCCCAGGCTCAACTTCACTCCTGAATTCTCTACCTCCTCCCTGCCAGTGGCACAGGGGGATGGGGAATGGGGGTTTGCTGTCAGTTCATCACACATTGTCTCTGCTGCTCCTTCCTCCTCAGGGGGAGGACTCCTCACACTCTTCCCCTGCTCCAGCGTGGGTCCCTTCCACGGGGTGCAGACCTTCAGGACCAGACTGCTCCAGCATGTGTCCCCCACGGGGTCACAAGTCCTGCCAGCAAACCTGCTCCAGCATGGGCTCCTCTCTCCATGGGTCCGCAGTTCCTGCCAGGAGCTTGCTGCAGCACAGGCTTCCCACGGGGTCACAGCTTCCTTTGGGCATCCGCCTGCTGTGGCGTGGGGTCCTCCATGGTCTGTAGGTGGATATTTGCTCCCCCTTATCCTTCCTCCATGAGCTGCAGGGGGACAGCCTGCCTCACCATGGTCTTCTCCATGGGCTGCAAGAGAATCTCTGCTCCGGTGCCTGGAGCATCTCCTCCTTCTTCTTCACTGACTTTGGTGTCTGTAGAGTTGTTCCTCTCTCCTGGCTGCTGTTGTGCAGCAGCTTTTCCCCCTTCTTGAATATGTTACCCCAGAGGCATTACCACCATCAGTGATGGCCTTGGCCAGTGGCTGGTCCATCTTGGAGCCAGCTGGCATTGGCTCTGTTGGACATAGGAGAAGCTTCTAGCAGCTTCTCACAGAAGCCACCCCTGTAGCCCCCTCGCTACCAAAATCTTGCCACGCAAACCCAATACAGTTTTATAGCAATCTAGATCCTAAACTACCATGTATAATCTGAGCTTGGAAATATGCAAAAATCCCTGATTTCTTGTGTTTTTCACTACAGTATCAGAGTGTTCTTGAAAGCAGTATTTCAGATTCTCTTTTGAATTCTGCATCACAGTCAAGCAGCTTCAGTTGCTTTAGTTGAAGGCAAGAGTTTTTGTCCATTAAAATGTTTGCTGTCGTTGTAAAAAAGATGAAAGCCTGAGCTTTTCATCAGTCTGCTAGAGGCAGTATTTTAAGGACATGAACAAATACAGAATAAACAGAACTAAGATTTTAAAATCCTCATAGTTTCAGTCTATGTCAACATGAGGAAATGCTGTTCATATACTGAAAACACTTTGGTGTCACAGAGTAATAACAATTTCTCATTTTTTTGCTGTGACAAAGAGATAGCAATGCACTTCTGTAATGTACATTCTTCTTTTCTAGTTTGTGCATACATCAGGAGACTAGAGAGTGAGCATCAAATATATTGGACATTGATCTGGCCACAGTATTTAAAAGCTTCTGGATAAAATGAGAAAATCATATAACTGAATCATTGCTCTTAAAGACTGGATTTTAAAAAGTGCTCAGATACTAACTTTGCCAAGCATTTTTTAGTGTCAAGATTATTGAAATAGGAGATGATTCATATGAAAACTCTGCCTCATTTTTAAAAAGCCTAAATTGAATTTGTTACTAAGCTTCAATATCTGGCCTTGCAGCAGCAGCAGAGAGAGAGAGAGTTTGGCAGTCTACCTTTCCATTACTACAGGACCGCTACCTATAGCATATTATTTTAAGGTACTTTGTTGAGCCAATTTTAATTGTGTATATATATTTTAAAATACAGCTTATATTTTATTAAAAATATACTTCCTAGATAAAAAAATCCATAATATTTTAATGAATTAAATGAAATCCAACCCCAAATATAATAGAAAGCATGAGTTCTATGTAAAATCCAGTACTACTGGAGGCCACATGAATTAGTGAGCAATAGTTTGGTGTACCTTTAATTTGTTCTGCCATTGAAGGAAAGCTTTTGTTAGCTATGTTTCAGTCATGCTCTTGCTAATTATGTTGCTACTCCCACACAATACATGTTGTTTGATGCTCTGATATAACTTCTTTAAAGTATTTACACTGCAAGCATCTTGTTTACACATGCCAAAATTATGTTTTATTTCAAACTGAAGTTACTTGTGATGCGAGTAGCTTCGCTTCCCTTTAGATTCTATGTGCAGATCGTAGAACTCATTGTTTAGCTGATAGTAAGCCTCTATTTTCCTTTGCTTCTTTTGATACCATATCCTTTACTTCATTTATTTATAACATAAATATTAGTTATTAATGTGATTTATTGCACTCTGGAAAAAATTTTTGCTGTCAGTAATGCAGTATAGTGAAACTGAGAGCTCTAGAATCCACTGACGCTGACAGGAGCCCAGGGTGGTCAGCAGTTGGCTGGATACAGGTAAAGAAATAGGACTGGAGTGTCACGCACTCCTGCTTCTACATAAAAAGGCATACTCACTGTCCTTGAAGACTTAAATTAAAAAAACCCAACAAAACTATTTCAAGTTGTGATAACTGTTATTTAAAGTTATTAAGGTAAACGCCCTTATTTTTACACCTTTGTTTGCTGTGCTTTGTTCTTGCTTCTTGGGACAGATTTAGCAGCTAAATGAAATAGTAAAGCTTTTTCTCTTTTTCTTTTTCTTTTTTTTTTTTTTTTTTTAATTACTATGGCTTTATAACTAGTGGAAAATAATGATCATTTAAAATTATAGAATCACAGAATGGTTTGGATTGGAAGGGACCTTAAAGATCATCTAGTTCCAACCCCCCTGCCATGGGCAGGGACACCCTCCACTAGACCACGTTGCCCAAAGCCTCATCAGCCTCAAACGACCTGGCCTTGAACGCTTCCTGGGTTGGTGCATCCACAACCTCTCTGGATAACCTGTTCCACTGTCTCACTACTCTCACAGTAAAGAACTTCTTCCTAATATCTAGTCTAAATCTACCCTCCTGTGTAAAATGATTTTGCCTTGTCCTATCACTACAGGCTACTTTTTCCCCTTTAATTTTGATTTTCTGTAGTGAGAAACCGATTTTTTTTTCTCCATTTTTTCTTCCTTGTAGAAACTCTTTTGGAGTGTCAGAGAAGGAGGGTATTTAGTGGTGAAGGAACTATGCTATTCTATGAACTATAAAATTTAATGTCATTTTTTAAATTATAAGCTCACAGAATTTTGTCTGGAGCAATTGGATTTACTTAATAAATAACATTTTTTGATGGAGAGATGCATCATAAAATAAATTTGACTGTATAAAGAAAACAAAAAAATTCAAACCCCATAACCAGCTAAATAATACAGTTTGCACAAATCTGATTAAAATGGATAACTGCTTATCAAAGCTTTATGTTGAAGGCGTTAGACTCTTCAATTTGTTGCATAATAAATGGAGCTGGGCTTAAGCTGCCTGTCTTCTGCTGTGTAATGGATCACTGTTGGTTTTTTGGCAGTTTTGTTGCAATTTGCTTTGATGAAACGAAGTCCTACATAATTTGCTAGCCTCAGCACAATGTCAGTGCTTATATTTTCTTTGGCAAAAATTAATATGGTTCAGTGCCAAAAACAGATAAATGAGCAGAACTGGCAACTATAAAAAAAGAAAATAACTGTTTCTTACTGTCACCTTTTACATATGCCCACAAGTTACTCTGTGTTAGTTATTATCTAACTTCCTCAAAACAAGTGTTTGCATAAAGATATACATTTATAAAAGAATAAAGTATGTACACATTCACATACATTTCAAATTTGAAACAAACTAGTAATGTCAGTTCAGAGATTTATCAGAGAAGCAAAACATAATCTTTCCTTTCGTGGATGTGGACAGAGGTGTTTGGAAATGCAGGATTTGACCTGAAAGTTGGGACACTTAAGGCTCAGCTTTAGCTTCCCTAACACAAAATTGTCTTGTAATGCAGCTTGAGTCCTTGAAGCAGGTATACTTAAATATGTTCAGGCATTTTTGGCCAAAGATATCAGTGACTAGGTAAATCTCATATCTTGCACAGGGCTGCAACATATAAAGTTCACAGGAGTCCCTACTTGCGTTTACACCTGAATTATGCAACTCCCCCTAGCTACTAATAGAGAGACTGATAATAATGAGGTACTACGTCTGCACTGTCCCGAGGGATATGTCATTCCACAGGTCAGTTTCATAGTAACTCTAAACAGTAGTAAAGTAACAGATGTCCTAATCTAAATGTAGGTACTAATTAGGTCCTAATCTAAAAGGTAAGAAACTAGAATCTCAGTCGTAGAGAGTTGACCACTTCTGCAAAATTTTCAATATGCTTTGGGATAAACCATATTACATCAAAGTAATCATTCAAAATTAATAGAAGGAGAGACTGAGAGAGAAGAGGGAAAGGAGACTAAGAACTCCTCTCAGGAACAGACTAATTATAGCACTTAACTTGGTTGTGGGAGATGTGGCATGCTTCTCTTCAAAAGAATATTTAATTATTTACACAAAATAGAACATCTCAAATGAGACGAATTGAGAGAGATGAAGTGGAGGTCCTCATGTTCGAAGACTGAGATTTAACACCCTTATCTGAATTAAAAAAAATAATCTTAGGCATTATAGGTAAATACCTTTCCCACTGACCATTGGCTGTTCTGAAATGGATGGACTTCCCATCTCTGATGAAATTCTTATCCCTATATGTATGCTTCCACTGAAGTGTTGTTTGATTAATTAATCTTTTTTGCTCTTAAAATAAAATGCTATTAAACACAAACCTGTTTTGTCTGAAAATTTCCAGGAGGAAAAGTTGATTCAGTTATATATAATTGTATGTATTAAAGCATTCTTCATTTCTTGGTATTTATGAGAAGAAAAGTATAATTTTATCATTGCATATCACTGACATATCTTTGTGCTCACTCATCTCCGTATTTTTGGGGTCATCTACCTCTTTAAAAATATAAGGATCATGTGAAGCAATATAATTTGACAATTGTTTTTCTCTTGAGAGAATTATTGAGACATTATGGATAGTTTTTAGATACTCTAAATTTTATTGTATCGTACTATTACAGTGTGTATATTGTTATTCTTTCTTCAAGTGTTGCAAAAAACTATAGCTATTTGCCAATAATTTACTGTGGTGGAACGACTTGAGTTGTTGCCATAAATTTAGCACAAAGTACACATGTTGGTAAATTTTTAATGTGGTAACTTTTCCAGAAGTTTTTATAGTTTTAAAATTTCTTTTTTGTTTTAAAATTACTGCATAGACTGCACTATGAAAACTTAACAATCCTGTAAGAGTACCTGATGGTGTTGAAGATCACTGGCTTTGTAACATGTAATAAACAATATTGTCTATAACACAGACTGCAAAGTATTTACCAGGCCTAAGCCTATATTCAAATTATCTTCAAAGTAATACATTTTAAAACCAGTGTGGTTTCTCCATATTAAATGCATGTATTTCAACCACTAAAGTGATTCACTGTGGTCAAATTTTATTACTTTCTAATTTATAACTAGATGGGCTGAAAAAAATTGTGCTGGTCATTGATTTTATTTATTTATTAAATGAAATCTGAGATGTTCATATTATCGTGTCTCTGGAAGCAGGGACATAAATTGAGGTGACAGACCAAACTGATACAATTTGGCAAGATTCATGATAAACTACTGTTAAGTGGTGCTGTCAAGAGTGGAGTGCAGATAGTGCAGAAGAGATTAGTTTGATTTGTTTAGTTTTCTTTAATAATAATAATACATGTCTCACTGAATGTAATTACGATGCTATTGGTCAGCCGTAGCATTCCTAGGAGTATATGGAGCAGGGCAATTTTTCTGCAAGTTCATCAAACCTCTTGATAAGAACTTAGCTCAAATGCTTCTAATTTGCATTTAATCCTTTTTTGAAAAGGCGTGTAAATGTAGTAGCTCCAAGATATCTCTGTTAATGAACAATTTATGCCTCTCTCAAAAATAGTAACTTAGGCACATTCAACTGCTTTTACAAGTGCTAGATGAGCTTCTTCACAAGTCTCAGGGCCTTAATATAAAAAAAAGTCTTTTTCTCAAGCCAATGGACTGAGAATTTTATCATTTAAAATGGTATTTGAACTTTGATCACTCAGTACCTCTTGGATTGCGGAAACAAAAAAATGCAGTATTTTTTTCATAAAATCACAGAGGGAGAAAGCTCCTTTTTAAAATGGGCATTGTCAATTTGGTTTGTTTCTCCTGGGTATCAGAATGCTTTCCCTAAACTCTAATTTTAACACAGTAGGTTTTGAGTCTCTATGGTCTTGAAAAAGCCTTTCAAAACATGAACTGAGCATAAGTGAATGTACTGACTCCTATTGTTTGCAGGAAATAAAAAAAAAATAAAAAAATTAATGAGAAGTTAAAATTGTTACAATCTTAAATGAAGGTTTAGATATAAATTTAGAATTCTGGGGCAATCAAGAGAAACTTTTGTTCTGATACCTGTTACATTTATATATAAGAAAGTCTTTGCTTTAAAAGTGAGATTTTTATAACAACGTTAAATTTTTGAAGGGCATTGGAGGACTTGATTTTTTTTCAATCTTCATTCTTTTTGGATGTAGAGGAGAGGAAGAAGGGGTTTGCTTATGTTATCTTTATGCATCTATCTAATTGTTATTCTACTTTATCCATAAAAATATTTCAGAATTTTAAATTATCAGTAAGCTGCTATAGTTTATATCTTTTTTTTCTTCCATATAATGAATAACTCCATATAGTTCAAACATGGCTGTGCAGGTATCATCCAAAAATATTTGCTGCACAGACTTGCCCTTTTTCAGATTTGGTTGGCAGATTTGAGGAGGTGAATTGCTGACTACTGTTTCTGGCAAATAAAGACCTGTGCTTAAGTTCTGTTGAATCACACAAAAGGCATTGTTCTGGGAAAATACATAAAGCAGTCAGAGTTAATCTAAAGAGGTGCTCTATATATTCAGTACAGTGGTCATTTACTTCTAATCCACGAAGAAACTGGAACAAAAATAAGACAGCTTGCTCTGTTAATGTGCAGTTTATAACTCCACTGTCAGTGGCAGAGCACCTGTCTCCGGGTTGCCTTGTCAGTGCAAGCTGTGTGTGTCACCCATTCTAACAAAGGCTTTGCTCATTCACAAAAGCCTGTCGTCCTGGCCAGGTTTTACATTGTGGAATCGCCCTGCAGCGTGTTCTTGTTGTTAGTGACATCCTACTATGGTTGTTGTACTTAAGAAAAAGCTGCAGCTTTAAAGTCAGAGGTGTTTGGATGTGTATTTGGTCTTCCTGGTGTTTAATATACCTGGAACCATCATAAGAAACCAAACTATGAATTGAGAAACTGCTTAATCAAGAGATCTCCAAGGAATACATCAGTGCTGCTGGCAGTCATGTTAATGAATCAGGAGGTGGACTTCCTTTCTGAGTCAGCAGTGTTCAGTTGCCTTGGCACGCTTTACATAGGTCTTTGTTGTAACGTTGTTTTGATCAGAGAGGGATTCTGAGGTTTCAGGCAATCAGCAAAAGGAATTTTAAGTTAATTTAATGTTTGAAATTATGAATGCTGAAAGCTCTTTCTTCCAGCTCTGTCTGGGAGTCAGAGAGGAAGCATGTCAGCCAAGCTGTGGAGAAAACAAATTATTTGTTAGTATTAGGACTTGATAGTGTTTGGTTTTGTGCAGTGTCATCACCAGAGTATAGATATTTCTCATCTGGAGATTTGGTATAAGCATTTTTCAAGTGTCATTGGACTACATTTGATTCTCTTGGTTTTTTCCACTTTTTGGTCTTGTGCAAGGGGCTGTATGTACAGTGAGCTGGTTCAGTGGAGCCGGGGAGTCACTGGCAGAGCCCAGGGGTTGATGGGGTTTGGGTTTGATACAAACCCAAATAGCCTGCCCACCGCTGGTGCCCCTTCTCTTTCACCTGCCACATTTTCCTTTGCTTTTCACTGAAAGAGAACAGCAGCAGAGTCTTCAGGGGAGGCTGAGCATCAGGGAAGTGGGTCTGGTGATTCAGCACAATGGAGGAAAGGAGCCGGACCTACAGCTGGGAGAGAGAAAGTTCTCATCCCAGTCTAAAGACTTAAACTGTTGTTAAATCTAAAAAGCATGTGTTAAAAAGGTAATTTTCCCACATCTGGCTTTCAAATTTTCTGATCTAGAATAGATTCTAGAAAGGTCACTTATTTTAAAATAAAACTTTTTTTTGAATAAAGCAACATAGGACTGAATCTCTATAGGAGATCAATATTAAGAAGAGTTTCAGGAGGAAGGGAAGGAAAGCACATAAAAAAAAGAAAAAGAAAAGGAAGAAGGTTTATACTTCAATGGCATAATTTACCTGGCCAGAAGCTTCTGCACTACTTATTCAGAGAAAACCCCTTTGTCTTTCATGAAGTTTGCTGCTAGATTTTGTGTAGTTCATGCAAGATACAATTTTTTTCTTGCAACACTTAAAAAAACCCCAAAAACATTAAAACCCAATATGTACTTTCAACTTCTGCCTATTCCATAATATTTTTAAATGTGAACTAAAACTTCATACTAATATAAAGACATGGGGTTGCAGCCAATACCTCTTATAAATCTCTTTGGCCAGGGTAGGTATGTCATTACCTGGTGGTTTGTCCAATTTTAGGTTTTGGTGGTTTTCAGAATAAATGCTCTTGTAGCTGCCTAGCAAATATAGTCAGGCTGAAGCAAGGATACAGAAAATGGAAAAAATTATATACCAACTGACAGTTATGAGACAGAATGTAAGCTGAAATTCTATGTTCCTCATTCTCCACTCTCTGTTTTATGTGTCTGTGAACAAGATCCCTCCAGAATGAAACTCAGTAGTCTTACAGTCTTAGACCTTCACAAGGGACCATATAAAGCATGCAGGAAGACAGGAAGTTTTCTAGGCTTCCACCTTAAAGAGGATACCTGTAGGAAGAATAAGGATGCTGGTGGGAGATACCACAGGCTAGCAAAGCCAGGTAAAGATGTGGACCCAGATGAAAGGATGACTTTGAAAAGCTATCTTTGAATTAAACTCTTCATATTATGTAAAAAGAACAACAAAAGCCACGACACCAGAGGGTGAAAGTTAAAGTACCTGACATAGTGTTGTTACTAGCAAGAGAAAAGGTCAGCTGAGGTAACAGTTGGTTTCAAAGCCAGATTTAGTGGTCACTGCTGTATATTTTTTAAAAACAGGGATGGTAAACAAGACCATTAGAGAGAGTTACACTGGAAGTTGGTTCTGCAAGCCTTTAATCATATGATTATATGATTTTATCTTTAAACCACATTAAAAAGGCTCATAAAAAAGCTTTCGGTTTTAGAATTATGGCCACATAGCAACACAGGAAAACTCATCTGCAGGAAACAAGTTTGTTGAATAAATCAGTCTTTGCATCCTTACAGAGAAACTGCTTGTTCCATCCTACCCCTCAAAAATTAGAAAAAAATATTCACCATGAGTAAAGGTTTCTTGTGTAAAAATAAATTCTTACCTTTTCTCACTACATCATTGTCTACATCTTTGTGTGCTACATCATTGTTTTCTGCATTGGTCTTTAGTGATAGTTGCAAATCACTGATTCTGTTTCATACCTCATATGGATTTCTCATCATTTGGTACGTGATGTTGAATCATAATTCCAGATGAACATACCATCAGCATTTCCTTGATGATTACAGTATGGAAGTGACCAATGCCTGTAACTGATGGTGTCAAAGGCTTCCATGCCTTTCTCTGTAATACCAAAGTGTGAAGAAAGCAGGGTCAGCTGTCCTGGCTGTGTCCCCTCCCAAGATCTTGCCCCCCCCCTCCCAGCCTATGGGTGAAGGTGGGATGTTGGAGAGGCAGCCTTCGTGCTGTGCCAGCACTGCTCAGCAGTAGCCAAAATATGGTGTGTTACCAACATCTTCCTAGGTACTGATACACAGCACTGTGAGGGCTGCTATGGGGCAAATTAACTCCATCTCAGCCAGACCCAATACAACCATGAACATTTGTCTACTTTAGCTGCTTCAGTGAAATTGCTAAATTTTATTATCTAATTACATAGAGATCTCATATCTCATGATTAATGACTATGTCAAAGAATTAATTGGCAGGCTTTTCAGTTGAAATTAGTCTACAAACAAAAGAGCTCACATGGCAACATAAATATAAACAATCGGAAATTGAGAGTTCTGATTAGAATTATAATTTGAAATAGCCCCTGGAAAAGTATTATGCTGGTTTTATTTTCTATTTTCAGATAAGTTGAAGTATATGCTCTTGTAGAGAATTATCAGACATCTTAAGTCTGTACAATGACTAAAATGTAGTCAGTGCTACGATTTACAATCCCTGTTCAGACTTGCTCTCTCTATAGTTTTCTTCTGTATGCTAAATAAAGGCAGCTTTTTGTATTCACAAATTCTCATATAAAGCTAGGTGATTAAGTAGGTTTAGATGTATTCCTACTGATCAAAAAAGTCAATTTTTCAGTCTTCAAAGCAGATCGATGAGAGATGTTTTCCTGTGGCTATCAAAGCTATCAATTTTGGCAAAATGACTGAAGGACAAACAATGCCAGAGAAAAAGGAGAAAAAGCATGGTTACAAAGGTGACTTTCAAAAATACTATGTTGTTTAACTCCCTCTTCCTCTTTAATATGGTTTCCTTGCATTGATTTTGTTCGTTGATATCCAGTGTTTGATATTTAATTGCCACCAGAAAGCTTCTTAAGTATTTGACAATAATCTGTGCCTAATCACTGAGTAGACAATGTGAACTGAGGTACAGAGCGCTCTTGCAAATCCTCATGCAAATCTCTGAAGGTATAGTGGTCCATATTAAAGTCATATTGTTGATGGCTACCTCTCTTTACAAGTCTATGATAAACAGCTATGAATTTTCCGAGGCTTATAGTGGAACTTGACCAATGAATATGAGGCTTCATTTGTTTGCAGATATCAGCAATTGTTATTGTCTATGTTAGTTCTGGAAATGGAAGTGGAAATATTACAATTCTGGAAATGATCTTTCTATTACAAAAGATTTAAGAAAAAACCCACCACATTACCTAATGTTAAATGGAAGATGAGAGCGGTAATGTTGCTGAAACTGCAGCAGAAAACTGTTTTTGCAGTTAATCAGATGCATTTAGCAGTGATTCTTTTCCCTTCTGAAGACTGTGTCTTGTTTTCATACTGTGCTAAAGTACATTTTTTGACAAGCATTCAAATGCTTTTTTGTATGTTGAATGATTCGACCATTTCTTCTCCATTCAGTCTTTTTCTTGAATGAAATTTCACTAGGCTTTACTGAAACTAAGAGCTTTCTATTTTTTTCAGAGAATACTGCCACAGCTGCATCCCCCTTTGCTGTATGTGTCAGTTCTTGTGACTAAGAACCAAACAATTGAAAAGGGAGTTCTGCTATTTGAAAATTTAGGAATAGTAACAGCAAATCTGAGTAAATGAACTTACCCAACCCATTCAATCATAAATCCTTACCAAGAGGAAGTCAACTCTTTTAATTAGTCCTTCTCTCATTCTGCTTTCAACATTTATTGACATGACTGTCGTGTAAGTCCACACACAGCTGAGGAAAGCGAGGATTCCTTTTGTCTGCCATACAATCTGGCATTAATTTGAATGTGTAAGGTAAATAATTTCATTAAATGTAATCCTTGCAGAGATCCATTCACAAAGAAATGGATTTCCTTTTAGTCATTTCTTATGACGTGGCAATAAAGCTTGAAGTTCCTTTAGCAGCAGTGTTAATATCTATAATATTGTAACAATATGCTACGACTGCAGGATCAGGCCTCAATTCTGAGGGTCCACATTTGCAACTTTATTTGTTCCTGAGAGCACATGCTAGTGTGTTTGTACCCCAAAGCGTTATCTCCGGAGATATATTTCTGATTTCAACATTTAAAAGACACAGCATTTTCTTTACCCTATTATATTACTCTTTTCTGGCATTTTTACCACCATTCTTTAATTTACATCTTGTTTTTTCCTTGACAGTTTCTTGGATGTTCTCTTATGTTGTAGTTAACAAATTGCTGATGGGAAATGGTGAGGAGTACAGTATATTGAAGTAGATAGCAGAGCAGTGAAATTTGTTTGCTCGGGTTTTGGGATTGGTTTTTTGGTTTTTTTTTTTAACAAATACCAATTAAGAAATGGAAAATTGCTTACTTTAAAAAGACAGCATTTGCCTGTGTGTGTATATGTATTTACAGTTTATTAATTTTAAGTTCTGTATTGTGGTATTCCAGATACAAGTCTTGGTTAACTGTTGGCAAATGATTACTTTTTACTGGTATAGACCTTCTTTGATTTCTTCTTTGTTTCCCTGATGTTGAACCACTGCGGTTAGATTATTTTCTAAATTAATTATACAGATTCTGATTATAATTTTGGGACAATATCTTGTCTCTTTTAGTCTTTCCATAAGTTAGTGCACTGGGGGTGGGACTGTGGATAACCAGCCATCGAGTGCTACTGTCCTGCGGTGTTGTATATGTTAGGGGTCCATGCTCCAGAGCTGGGTTCTTTTGCCTTTGAGCAGTTTTGCAGTGGAGCTTGTTTGCTTTTCAGTTAGCATGATTTGTTTGTTTGACAGGTCACTCACTCATTTCTCTAAAATGACATTCCAGGTGGCTCACTGATGGCCCTTATCTACAGTCAGACTATGAGGAACTTGAAATTGAGAGCATTGACAACTGGAGGAATAGTTTGTAGGTGACTGTTACCAACATAACCCTTTTGCTCAGTGTGACTGTCATGCATCCACTGGGAATCAGTATGAGTTACACTTTTACCAATATACAAAAAGTGAATTTTATTTTTATTGACCTTAATGGGAGGTAATTTGAATGACTGGTAGGTAATCAGGAGGAAGGACATTTTAAGTTGGAGGGAAAAAAAAATATGCGCACGCACACATATTTACATACATATAATGCTATGTATGCATTTAGTTCTAGAAAATGGCATTGTGATAGAAAGTACTGCTATCTTTTTGACTAATGAAATTAAATACTGAATTGGAAAAGTTGCATGCACTTTAATTGGTCATATTGCCAGGCACTCTCCCAGCGAACCTAATTAACTTCAAGCTACAGAGCACCATTAACAGATGGGACTTTTTGTCTTGTATTTTTTCACTAATTAGAAAATCTCAGTCTTTGCAAATTTATGAATTGAACAGAAATTTTCATTTTATTGTCAATATGTCAGTGGGAAGTTGAGGAAAAAAATCCATTTGTATAAAGAAAGAAAAATATAGCTGAAATATTAACACGTTAGAAGCGTGTACGGAACAGGACATAACAAAGATATTTCCTTTTTAAAAATTCATCCTCAGATGAGGTTGGGAATGTGTGTGGAAAACAAAAGTGCATTAAGATACTAATCTTCTTTGGTTTATTTCCTGCTTTGATTTTTCATATTCCTGAGTCTGATCTCTAGTCTGATGATTCCTGAATTTTGATCCCACATCATCCCTTTAATAAGAAAGACTCTTCATAATTTCAAGCAGTCTGCCCAAATGAGAGGTAGTTTGTTAAAAGTGTATGTAAGAAAGTTGAATCTTTTATTGGCGAGAGAATAAAATGCAGCTGGTGGCAGACAGACTGAATTTGCTAATTCTGTTTTGTGTAGTTTTATTCAGAGATGTCAAGTATCCTACTCCCAGTGACCTGTTATCTTAACTACTTACTACAGTTATGAATAGTTAGGTAAGCTCACAGTGATTCAGGCCTTTACCATGCATCTTACCTGTACCTTTCCAATAATACTCAAATTACTGTTCTAATGCATAACTCTAATATGTGGGAACTGAATATGTGGCTAATTTTTTTTGGTAACTCTTCCGTATCTGTTTTCTCTCCCAGCAATTTTGATTCTATATTTCTTATCACTATTACACAAGTCTTTAAAAAGAGATGCAATAAATATGAACTGTATTTTTTAAGATTTATTTACAATAAATACATAGCTTTAGTTTCAGTCATAAACTATAACCCTACTATGGGTTAGTGGCTTAATGGCACCAAAAATGTAATTCTAGAAAGATAAACCAGAAGGTTATCTCAGAAAGAGATATTGATGCCTTTCTGTTTAAATAAAACCCTTTAATAAATAAAGTCCTTTTGCTCTCATAGTTGGTGCTGACACTGTTAGATAGTGTCCTGCTCTGGCTTCTCGTTATTATTGTGGCAGCAGTAGAGGTCTCTGCTGTGCTAGATCCATTGCGAACACCTGTAATGAAAGACAGCTGTTGCCCTAATGAGTTGACATGCTGTATCCTTGCCAAATGAAAGCAAGAAGGAGAATCAGAAAGTCTGGAGAGGTCAGGCAAGTATGCTTTAGGCCAAACATCGCGTGAGTGGCAGAACTAGGGATAATAACCAAGTCTTCTGATTGCTCATTATCATCATCCAGAGCTCATGCTGCCCTATGTTACTGCTGCCTTTTATTTTTAAAATTAAATCCTTGCTATGAATTTTCTTAGAGAAGTTCACTGAGACCTTACTGCCTATTGGTTTGTCAAATAGTCATTTCTCACCCCGCTTTACCTCCTTTTTTGGATAAATTTTGATTTTTCTTGGTCAATGCTAAGTATATGCGAGCTTTGCCAAAGGAGAAAATTTTTATAGCAAAGAATCTCGTAAAGCTGCCAAAGTTTTCAGTACTCTTTTTAATGCATGTTGGTGACTAATTTAGTTACTGTAGAATTTAATAGCTAATTAACATTTAGTTAAGTCCTTGTTGTGTAATAAAGGTAAATATAATAAAAAACCAGAAAGTGTAATTGAAAGGAAATAACTTGCAAACATTTTCAAGTCTTTGGGTTTCTGAGAAGTTTTTAATGTGGCTATCAAAGTTCAAAGTTTGGAATTAGTACATTAATTGCTTCAGGCTTGAAACTAAGAGTTAGTGAAGGCTCTTCAGAGTTGTGTGCTCTTGAAACTTTTCTGACTCCCTTGAAAGATGGGGTTGCTCCCTCTCTAGCTTGGAGGTCCTTAGTTCTTTCTAGAATTGGATGCTAAATCCTACCTGACGTTCAAAGTGTAGAAGAAATAGTAGAAATCTGGTGTGGTGTTTTTTGGGGGTCCCCCCCCCCCCCCCCCCGCACCACCTGCATCTTCTGCATGCAAAATGGCAACATCAATAAGTTACCGGGACAGATTTACTAGCTAGCACACTACCCAGCAGACACATCCGTTAAGATTCATAGCTGTGTTAGCCTGTATCCAGTCGTCAACAGCGGGTGCTGACTGTAGAATTTTTAT
The DNA here is from genome assembly GCF_011004875.1 of Balearica regulorum gibbericeps. Classification (NCBI taxonomy): domain Eukaryota; kingdom Metazoa; phylum Chordata; class Aves; order Gruiformes; family Gruidae; genus Balearica; species Balearica regulorum. The sequence continues at coordinate 26,008,935 of NC_046190.1, read as the reverse complement.
TTTGTCTGTACTTGCATGAGAACCAATGCATATATTACTGCTTCTTCACGGTATTATGTTCCATCAAGCGTGGCTCTTATACAGGGAATATATTAACTGCAAAATCTGTTTCCCTGTATTTGTGAATAAAAGTTAAGTGACAGGAAATTTCCCAGTTTCCTAGAATCCTTCTTTAAACTTTTCATTTATTATTTATTGCTGGTAGGAACAAGATGGAATCTATTTTGTCTTTTTATTATTTTATCACTTTATCTTTCTCTTCCTATTCACCCACTTCAGCCCTCATCTGCTTGCATTTCCTGGTTTGCTGTTGTAAGGTGGGTCACAACTACTGGTGCATGGTTAGTTTTCTTTGAAGAGAAGCTGGCATTATATGCAGTTGTTCTGGAAGATATTAAGAGACTGTTTCATCAATAAGAAATATGATCTTGCAAATGTGAATGAGGTGGAATGATCTTCTAATAGTCCCTGGGAATTCATGACCTCATAGAGTAGATACAGTGGCTATTTTATACTTTTGCCTTCGTCCTTTTGGTTATTTATACATTGGCCTGGGAGGGACCAAGTAAAGAAGCAGAGGCAGAAAGACTGGTGACAGGGCAATGTGTTTAAGCCCGGAGAGAAGTCAGTGTACAGTTCCATCCAGATCATGGTACTAGGTCCTGCTGATGGATTTTAGAGATACTTACTCCTGCTTTACTCCTGGGTATCAGGGTATAGTGTAAAAAATGTCTCTAAACAGAAATTTACTATTGATTGCTATAAAAATATACAGAACATTTTATTTGTCTTGACAAATCAAAAGTTCTGAAGAGGATTTTGTTGGATGAACTAATATGAATTTTATAATTTAACATCATGCAGCTGTTTTAGTTCACTGTGATATATCCAAAGGTAATACTAATAAGAACATCTTAATGAAGTGCTACCAAAAAAAAACCAAACAAAAAAACCGTGGAGAACACCGATTTTTAGAGCAACAATCTATATTGCATTATAGTAAATAGCACTTACTTCATTGGTATTTATAGTAATCTAAGAGAGATTAATTGCTCAGCTGTTTCTATTAGCTGCAGTGCACAATTTCTTACCACTTACGGCTTTGCCTTCATGGAATGCTTTCTGAATTTTGTTGTTTGCATATAGGTTATCTGTTAATGAGACATCAATTTAAGTAAGCCATTTTGACTTTTCTGTGGTCTAGACTTGCTCAGGTCTTACTTTTGTTAAACTGCAATAATTGCACAGATGCTGGCGCATATCTTAGAATCTGAAAATTTATGCTGGGATTGCTAAGTAAGGCTTAAGTAATTCCTACTTCTGAAATGTAACTTGCAGCTTGTGTGTCCTTAGAAATGCAGGTTTTCTCTTCTAACAAATCCAGACAAATAAATGCTCTTTGTCTAATAAAAAATACAATTGATTTCCATTTTTATGGTTAAAGGAAGATTGTTTTTTGTATTTAAAGTATGTAAATTTTCATTTAAATTGGGTCAAAACCTCAGGCTATTGACATCTTACTAATGCAAACGTTAGTGTTCCAAAATTAGTAGATCCTTGAGGATGTAGCTATATGATCATAAGAAATAATTTGTATTCTCCTTAAGCAATTTGAAATACAAAAGCTAATACAGCTTTATTTTAAAGCATCATATGAAGAAGCTCAGTATCTCATTAACAATTTACTGTATGGATGTAGAAATTAAAATTAAGTGAAATTGTAAAAAAATATTAATAATGAACAACTTAATATATTCTAAGCAGTACGGTAGGCTTAGGGTTGAAAAATTTAACATTAGAATCATAAGAGTTTCAGACAAGCATTTCTGAAGTGCAATTCACAACAGATTGTCATCAGATAACAAAATAAGGACGGTCTGGTGCCTTGAAGCGCTAGGGGTTACAGGATTTCTGAAAGTTTTTCCTTTTCACTGTGTACTACTTATTTTAACACTTAATGTTGAGAGGAACATAACAATAGACAACTATTCCTTTTTTATTTCCTGCTTTACCTCTTGAGTTCTATGCTATTTTGTATTAATGATGTTTGGATAGTTCAGTACTGTATAGGCAAGAATTTGTCTTTGAAACTTCAGTGAGTTCTGCTTTGTGTTCCACGGAATGTTCAGACGGTACAGGGTAACGATAGCTTGAAGTTCCTCCTCTAGAGTCCTTACGTTACTCGTTGTTGTGGATGTATTAACTGTAGCCCTCTTCTCTAATGTGAACAGCCTTTCCATTTTCCCATGTTTCTTCAATAATGCCAGGACATTAGTTCTGTGCAGTTGTAGGGGAAACAGTGCCACCCTTTGGATTATCAATGTTGTCCTCTTGTTGCATAGGCTTGGTCCTGCAATGTGTGCTGATCCCCTTTACACGGTTATCATGGCTTAATTCTGATGGTATTTTCTCAATACCTATACTTTCCCTGAAGTTTTATTATGCTGCTACTCTCTTATTAAAATTTCCAGGGGTGTTTTTTTTTATTTGTTTGGGGTTTTTGATTGGTTGGTTGGGGTTTTTTTCTTTTTTTTTTTCTTTTCTGCCCTTAATGTGATGAATAAAGTTTGACTGCAATTTGACTGCAACAGAGCAGTCAAAGCTCTTCTGGGGAATCTTGCTAGCAGTGGAGAGCAAAATATTTTTTAGGACCGATTTAAGGATATGCAGGAACTATTCCATGTTTTTCCCCCTCTTTAATCAGACTGGTGCTTATTTTTAACTTGATACTAAGTGCTTAGTGTAGCTCCAAGCCTATGACTTCACATTTCTCAATCTTAAACAAGCAGTGAGTTGTTATAAATTAAAAGATTCTTTCCTTCCAGACAGAGAGAAGTTATAATACACGTGTAGCAATTGCAATGTTGTGCCAAATGCATTGGAATAATAAACAGAGCAAGCAAACTTCTCCCCATGGCCCAGTTAACAAAAAAAGGCAGTAATTCACATACATACAGGCTTTTTTCATCCCTGAGATTCTAGTTGCTCTAAGTTTGGGGTATCAGTCTGTCTATGTTCATCCCTCTCTTCAAGAATAATCAAGTCCCCAAAATAGGTGTTATCTCTTCTGACAATCTAGCAAAGATTCTGAATCTAAACCGAAACTCAGTTACTGACTCCCTGAATAATCAGGTTGAATTCAGCTTTTTTAGATGGGATTACAGAAAAAAAAAAAAATCATTTGAGACTCTACCAAATGTGTTTATATACTATGGAAGGGTAATAATTTTCTTTTTTTTCAAGTTTAACATAGCTCTAACCTGATTGGTTCAGGCAATGGTTTTTCCACATATTTGATTTGCTTTTTTATTGGTTGAGTTGTTTGTTTGTGGTATTTTTGGTTTTTTTTTTTTTAAAGGACATACCTGTATTTAATAGTGGGTTTGATGGTGCTAATAGCATATAAATGATTCCATAGAATATAGGCTAAACTATCAGTACTAATACTTGGCTTTAAATGATATAAGATTGAATACCTGTGTTTAAAACTGATTTGGGTGAAATGAAAATTTTCATCAAAAATGTAAGCATTATATTCCCAGGACCCTCAGCACCTTGGTTACTCTGTTTTAAAAAATAAAAATAATATAAAGACTTCCCTTGAAATGTAATGATAATAAATAATTATAGAGCTAGAAAACTGAGCAGATTTGATTCAGATTCAACCTGTGATTGTATATGGCTCAGAATCCTGCAAGGAGTGGGGCAGGATGTGCACAATCAATTTGATTCCTAGTAACTTAATTCAGAGAAAAACGGGCTTTGGGATCACTGCTAGTCATAATTTGGGGTATATTGACAGGTGAAAATCTAAAAGTTCTATTCACCACATTACTTTCTTTATGAGATGGTGAGATTCCTAGCAGTTAATATGGATTTAATAGCTTATTTCACTTTGCAAAACAGGTACACTTCTGATCAATAACGTAGTTTAATGAAAGAAGATTCAACCTCTAGATGTTAACATTATATTAGACTTGGGTAGTAAAAATGTTATTTGAAGAGTTTCATGCTCCAGTCCTTGATTTTGACTGACAGATCTCACTGATTTGAGTGATAATGCATCAGATAAGACAACAGGTACTTGTATTCAGGCAAAATAATCTCAGACATTCAGAAAGCAGAAAGTTATGGTCAGCAACATCTATAAGGAATGAAAATTAATTTAAACTGAGTTGAATAGAATTTTTTTAACAAGTTGTAGTGATTACATAATATTAAGAAATTAATTGGTGAGTTTCTTGTATTGGAAAATATGTGCATGTTTGATTTTGGCCCTGCAGAGCTCTGGAGTTATATATAGCTCTGGCTATATAATTATACCTTGCTTCAGATACTGCTATTACAGCACTGAGTGAAAGCCAAGTAGAGAAACTTCTACATTGTTGTTTCAGTAAGTCTTCTTAGAATTAACACATTGCATGTTCCCTTGCATTGCTTGCACTATGACTGTCAGGCTCCTTCCTAATACGGCAGCTTCAGAAAAAGATCTGAAGCCTGTATTGAAGAAAGAAATGTTTGTTTCAGTGCTCATCTGTTGCTTGAACAGTCGAGATTGTCAACAAAAGTAGCAATAGTGGTGGTAGTATGTATTAGTTATGGTATTCATACAGATTAATAAATCCACTCAGTCAGAACTGGAATGACACCACTAGCTTATTTCACCCATGCAGTTGTTTAGTGTCTTAAATTTTATCCACTTCTGACCTAGGAAGTTGTATTTTAACTGGCAGTTTGAGGATCTCTGTGTCCCCTTAGTGCCCTGGTTTACCCAATCCTGAGTGATCAATTCTCTGAGTTTATTTTAAGGGATGTTACTTCTCAGCAGCTACTTGAGACGTGCCTGCCAGAAGGCTAAGAGACATTTTGTTTTGATTCTGTAGACCAGCAGATCAGATGAGTTACAGGAGACATAATTTTCCATCTGTTTCCCATCCTCAGTGCAGCAGACAAGAATGATTTCTGATTTCTTCCAGAAGAATTGCATTCTAAGATACAAAAAATAGCTTATTGGGGTCATGTTTTCAGATTCCAAATTTTACCCAGTGGATGGCATTTTTCAAGAGACAGAAACCTAGAGTAAGGATATCAGAATTCTAAATTGTATTGGGTACACACACTGTTGTGTACTTCATCATTCTTCAAGCCAAAATTTGAGTGCAAAAATTTCAGTTGTGCTGTCCTGTGTAGATGCAGACCTACTCTGAATAGGATGTGAAACTAAATGTTCCCATGATGTCGGAGAATCTTTGGGAGCCAGTAGAACAGACAATTGCATTGGCTTTATATTAAGAAAAAAGAAATTAGAGACAGAGATGTGATTAATCCAGCTTCTGCTGCGCTAGCCAGAAAAGCAAGTTCTACCTTGCTAATAAGGGCTGGCTGCTAGACCTAAGAAAATGATTTAATTCAAAAACTTCAACAGATTTTAAGGGCGGGGTGGACATTGAGACTACAAGGTGCCTTGTAGTCATTGTATCAGAACATGCTGCATCCAGCTATTGTTTTAACCTCTTTGAAAGTTAACTATAGTCTCAGTGGACAGGATTGCAGAGTAAATAAATATTTTTACATAGCCTTACACTGATACTGTGGATTTCATGAGCATGTATATAAATGGAAATTCAGTCTAATCTGTCATCACTCTTGGTTTACCTACCAGTGAGCAGAAACTTACTGCAGTCCTGCAGGATAGGTCTGATAAAGCTATGGTGTGAATTGAATGCCATGCAGTAGGATAGCTTGCCATTTGAAATTAAAGAGGGTAGTTTAGCAGAGGTTAGGATCTAGGAATTAATTGTATGTTGGGTTTCCCTGAGCTGGGATTCAACTTGTTTATGTGGTTTTTTGAAATGCAAGAAAACATTCTATAATATAGAGCATTTGAAATTCAAGTAGGAGTAGCTTTCTAAAGAAAATGACAGCTGAAATAAAAAAAAAAAATAGTTTATGATTTATTTTCCTTGTCTTTTTTGTGTGTAAAAGAATAAATGTTTCACTTTTAACATTGTTAAATAATGACCCTTTCTTTTCTTTTGTAGGTTGTCTTAGTCTTCGCTCTTAGTATTGGTGCTCTTGTAATATACTTCATAGATTCGTCAAAGTGAGTATTCTAGTACATTTTCCTTTCCCTCCTTTCCTGCAGCAATTATACATCTTTAAATTGCTCCATTCATCTACGTCAAATCAGTGCTTGGTCTCATCGCCTGAGTGCGTAGAACTTTATAATAATGCATGGTCTACCAAAATAACTCAAGAATGGGAAAAAGATCTTATATGAACTAGATTGAACACAGTCGCATTGGATGTGTGGTGTGAACAGAGAGAAAAAGTACTTTTATGCGTTGAGATTATACATACTGTTGCAAAATTATAGCTTTTATGTTCATCGGGCATGTGTAGAATCTTTCAAATTCAAGACTAGGATAAGAAATGCAGGAGAAGAATATTTGCCAAAAAATTACAGTTTGCAGGAGGTAAAAAAAGCATCTCAGGAGACTGATAGGAACACTTCTGAAGAACTCTGAATTAATTAGACAGCATGAGCATTATATCTTGAATATCTGTTCAGACTTCCAACTCCTGGTTTTGATAGATTTCTCCCAAGATAAGGTGAGCCAGTAAAATTCTGCAAAGCATGTCAATATTTTTTTAGATTTACACCAACATTATCATACAGTGTTGTATTTTGGCCAGGCAAAAGAAAGTTTCATCCTGACCTTTTGAAGTATTTGGTGATTTGATACAAACCAGTGTAACTATGAATGTACTCTCTTTGATATCATTCATACTGCAGCGTTGTTTTCATATCAAGCTGTACACTGTCAGTGGTGTAACGGGCAAATTCGTAGCCTGACACAGAAGAAACCAATAAAAAGGGACTTAATAGAATATTTTTCTGTTGAATCCAATTATTTTGGGAGGATGATATTCTGAAGTGTCAATAGCATTTTAAAGCTGTAGGACTACATGTTTGCTGCTTATCTCCAACCTAGTTTTAGGCTTGCTGTTACTGCAATGGTTAAGATAGTAAGCTGGAGTCACTCCATGTGAGCCAGCCTAGCTGTCTAATGGCAGTGCTTAAAAAAACCAATCCTTATGTAACAGAAAATCAGACATTTCACTGTTGACATCTGTACGTACTGATATTTAGGTAGGTGTTAGCACCAGCAAAAGGCATTCTTGAATACATGGATGTCAGCTCTATATTGTGTGAGTTTCAAACCATACCTTTGTAGCCTAGATGTGTCAAGCAGAACACAAATGACTAAGGTAGAGATTTGCTTAGTGGAGAGGAGCAAAGTGGTGGGAAAACTCAAGTTCTAACTTGATCTCCCTTGAAGTGAGGACAATACTTTTTCGATCTTAACATTGTGATGAGTGTTCTCGTTAATTTTAGCAATTTTTTCTTGAATATTTCACCACTGAAGCACATAAGGTGGTGCTTTTCTGAAGGTCTTTTAAAAAAACTTTTTAAAGCACAATGTTAAAGCTTCTAGGTGCCCAACATGGCCAAGGCAAAAGTGTCAAATAGAATAAAACCTGTTTCCACTTGTGTTTCCATTTCAAACCAACAAAATACAACTATTTGTCAGGGCAATTGTCTTTTGTGAAACTAATGGATTACATAATGATTTTTAGGTACTGCATTCTTGAAGCCTTTGATTGTTTTCCTCAAGGAGAGCAAAACTGACAACATGGGAGATTTCTCTGGGTTGCTTAAGCTTTCTGTGGGACACCTAATCCATGTACTGCTACCAGCTTATTGGTTGCTCTGTCAATGAGGATAGAAAAGTGCTTTAACTGTAGGTTTCTCTGGGTTGTCAGCCAATGTTTAATTCCCAGCTGCAGTTTAAATTCAGCAACCTCAAATTAATTTACTCTACTTGCACCCTCTTCCTTTATTTTCTCCTCCTTCTCTCTTACCCTGCTTCCTACACAGGTCTTTGTTGTCTTTGTTTGTTATTCTAAGTACACATTAATAGTTTAATTCAGGTCAGAAACTCCCCAGATATAACCCTGAAGTGAAAAATTCTTCTTTATTCTGTATTAGCAGCTGACCTGACATCCATTTCAGAAATATAGAAACAAACATATCGAAATATTAGTCTATTTAAGATACCCACGTACATGATTAGTAAAAGTCATTCCTTTTAGAATTTGGTCAAACAGGAAATAATGAAGGTAGGATGAGAGGAAGGATTGTGATATCCTCAACAAAGCAACTGGAAAACCAGAGACTACGACTTGGCCAGGAACAGTGGAGACAAACAGGATCTAGTGCACAGATCAGACAGATAGTGGTATGTGCCGTTGCGTGCTTTCCTTCACAATGTGTTCTATAGCTGTTGTATTCTACCTCTGCCATGGACATTTGGCTGTCATTTGATTTTACGATCGAGCAACAAAAATCATGTCTTCAATCCAGAGCTGAAGAGTACTAGTGTAAGCATGTGTTCAAAACAAAATGGCATGATCCATTCATCCAAGACTTAATCTGGCAGTAGTTTTGCAGACACAATGGCAGATATGTCCACAAAAGAATCTTACATGACTTCATACATAAGGGGCATCAAAGGTGGGAATACCACCACCACTTTCTTGGACAACGAAGGAAGGGGAAAAGTGTAAAGACCACTGAGTTTTGTCAGGCAGGGATGCGTGTCATGATTAGTTTTAGTGGAAGGCACTGAGGAAGTCAATAAGGCTCTTACTGAAGATACTAGCCATTGCTCCCTCTGCTATGTTCATGGTATAGGGAAGGTGACTGGAGGCAAAATGAATGCCATCCGTACTGTGAGAGGAGTGTAAACTAAGAGCGTTTCCATGCTACCCAAGTCATCACTAACAGACACTCTCCCAGATCAGTACTGCATGAAATGGTGTGTCCAGGGCAATGCTATTTGGAAATACCTGAAGTCAGAAAATAGTTCAGCTTCATCAACGTAGTATGCTCCATACCAATTAGTCCTACATCTCAGCAGAGCCAGTTAAGCAGGTTTGTGTTGCTACACATTATGTCTGTACTAATTCTGGTTCTGGCACAAACTTAGCGATCTCTGCACTATATTCCATTACAAAATATGGGCACAGTTGTGATCCAATACATCTGCTTTAATCTGCATTGACTTTTCTTAGTAAAAAACAGTGCTTGCCTTTTAAGAAAGGCTCTAAACAAAATCGCAAAAATAATCGTTCTTGGTGGAAAGAATGAAGGTTATTCATTTTGAAAACTATGGGGATTATTCCAATACTCTTCATTAAGATTATTCTGTTGTTTATTCAATGCTTCTACGTTTTACAAGCCACCAGCTTGAATCGTTGTCTCCTAGTACCACAGGATGTATATACAATGTTTTGCTTTAAAGTGACTATGTACACTTTCTGTGATTTGTGGTAGCAACTAATGAAAGATTTAAGTCCTTAAACTGGGAATTTATTTAGCAGAGAAATTACTATCTTGGCATTCCCATCAATTAAATCCAGTCACATCCTGGTAGGAAATGTCTCATTTCTTACTAAAGACTAGACTCCTTCCTTCCTTTATTTGTAGAATCTCATTCATAAAATACTGTTTTCTTGGACAATAGTATTTTTCAATACTGGAAATAGCAGTTAAAAGTGAAACATTCGCCAAAGAGATATTATAAATATCACCCACATAATTATTTTAATCTTTGGGTTACAAATAACCAAATAATTACATTTTTATTTTCAGAGATTCCTCCACTTTAATGATAGTCTTCCATTTTTAGTTTGCATAGAAGCAGATCATTCAAGGAGAAAGTCATATCAGTTACTTAGAGTTTTGATTAGGAAAGTGATCTACTTCAGTACGGAATGGCATCATATATCCTAATGATTGTTCTTTTCCAATTCATGTTTCCTTTAAAATTGTTCATCATTTAATTCTTCAAGGTAAGGAAATAATGGAATTATCCTTCATTCTTAAGAGGAAAATCTGACTTGATGTGCAGTCTTTAGATGGTTCTCTAGAGTCAGCTGAATGTGCTGCAGTAGAATAGAGAGCCTGATGTCTGCCAATACTTTTTTGTTGTCCATGCTTATTTTATAAGTAGTTTTCACAACTTTCCTTCCTGTGTCCGCTTCTGTTTATTTTTCTGCATGTGAAAGGTGTTTTAACCAATACATGTAGAAGTACTTCTCTGAGTTTTATTTACAATAGCGATAAAGATGAATTGCCTATTTTCATTTCCATTTGTCATCCTGACCTCTGCATACCGTACTGAATTAGTGACTCAGAGTAGAAAATAACATTTGCTTGCCATGATCACCTTTAGGCATGGTCAGTAAAAGCACTAGTAGAGAACTCAATTTCCCACTAAACCAGTAACTCAGGACTCCTGTTTTCTATTTCTTCTAATAGAAGTAGCATGGAAACTGTTCAGAATGTGAATATCCTTTTCTACTCTGGTTTGGTTTTTTTTCCTCTGGGATGCAATACAATGTAATATGCAACCATATATATAAGCTATGCTTTTCAGGGACAGATTTTTTTTTTTTCCCCTTCCAAATTGCTTACTTTGTAGTGAACAGTTATTACTGTCCTCTCTCTTGAAGCTTACCTCACTTACTGGAGTCCCTTCACTAAGAACTGACATCCATGTAGACATACTAGAGCTGATCAATGGCAAGGTGAAAACATAAAAACTCTCAAAACTTGCTGTGTATGTTCCACTCACATGTGTTTTTCAGATTAATTTTTTGGAGTTGTTTGTATTTTCAGAGGCACCAGTGGAGTTATTCTTAAACAGCTATTTTTTTCCAATATTGTGTCACATATTGTACTTGATTAGAATTGTACATAAAAGTGCCATCTGGCAATGAGTGTGAAACAGCTGGATCTAAGAATAACAGTGGCACTGTGAATAGGAAGATTTATACAAATATACACACAGACATATAGGTTCATGCTGAGCCCTGAGCTTGTTTTGAACTGTTGCATTCTTAATCAGACAACTTTATTTCTTTTTATACATGGAAAATAAAGGAGTTAAACTTACAGACAACTGTATTTTTAAAAAAATTTTCTATTTATCTTTGTATGTCTGGGAAGATTTTAGAAGTACTTGCTCCTTTGCATACTGATTGTACAAATCCCATTTGATAAGGAAAATGCGCTTATTCTGATTCTTAGCTTGATTTCTAAACTAATTGTTTGTGCTTTTTGCAAATGTCTCTATTCTAGACTTTTCTTAAAGTTTCCTAAGTTTCTAAAACTGTCAGGGAATATTAACTGGAGACACAGATGTCAGAGATGCTACACTAGAAATTGCTTAACAAAACAATACCAAATTAAAAGTATGAGTTCTTGTTTTGGAGGATTCACGCTTCTCCACCCCCACCCCCACCCCCCATTGTATGGGAATAGATTAGGAAGGATGCATTGGAAATAAATATTCTATTTGAAGAATTTCCTGTGACAGCACAAGGAGGAAAGTGTCATTAGCAAGTTCTCTTGGAATGTTTTACTAGCAAAATACTTTTTTTTTTTTTTTTTTTTCCGTAAGTGGCGTTTTATTTCAAATCCTTATGAACTTTTATTCTGTGGGAATATTTAAGGTTAAGTTGTGATTGTGTGCCATGTTTGACTTTGCTGCTTGTTTGCTACTGCTGCCACTTTGTCTTGTGAAAGACATTTGATTTAGTGCAGCAAAGTGTTCTATAGAAATACTACAAGCCTGATGAGGAATATTTATTTAAATCTGTTACAGATACAGACTGTGACTGCCCAAGAGAATTCACATCTTTCTCGTTTGTTTACACTGTAACCCCTTTTACTGATAGGTATGAGGTTTAATTAAGTAGTTCAGTAAGGCTGTGTAAACATGAAAAATCAACTATTTTTAGATACCCATCTCATATTTTCATTACAAATCAGTCAGCTTTTCTACATCACCTGGACTAATCTGCAGAACATTTTGGTGACTCTCAGTTTCATGTCTCTTAGGGGGGAAAAGCAATTGAAATTTCAACTGTAAATCAAACAATTCAGTGCTGCTGCATCTGAATCTTGAGTGAATCCTAGTGGCTTGATACATTAAAAAAAAATTAAGATGTGTCTAAAATGATTAGAAATACAATTCTTGCAGAAAGTTCAGTGTTTTGATCTTTGATTTTGTTATTTCACAAAAATATTCTAATTTTATTGTAAGCTTCAGGCTACAGTTTGATTCATTTTTTAAAGTGTTGTGAATGTATTTTTCTTTTACATTTATATGTCATGCAACTTTAAAAGAATGCTATTTTCTGCTCCAGTAAACCATTTTAGAGCTATGCTGTATCATTTTGCTGAGGACATCCCTTGCAGTTCAGGCTCCTATGCATTTACCAGTATTTTGAGTGCATAGAGATTGTACATAGCGTTCCAGTCTTTGTATTTGATGAATTAAGTAACTATGGCTTAAATAACACTAAGCTTTGTGTCAACCCTTTCCGCTTACAGTGAAATTTACTCAAGGCAAAAGTATCTTAATTATGTTTATAAAACTTTTCTTTGTCTTACTACATTCATAAACCCACACTAAGTGGTCACGGGAGCATTCCTTCATTCTTTAAGTACACACTAGAGTTAATATATATACATTTTTTTCATGATGCATGAATAGAGATGAAGAAGCTGACTTTAAATTCTGGGATCTGGTTCAAGGAAATGTTGTTAGATGATACTTACTGTTGCTCAAATTGCTAAAATTACAATGGTCTGCATCTTGGCAAGTAGATTACAACAGTATTATTCCCTCCATAATTAGAATTCTTGGGAAATAATACAGTCAGTCTCATACAGACTATCCAAATCCCCCATGGTACCCTGCAGCCAGTCTCCTTGTCAATTTTGATTAATTTTGTTAATACTGCAGTGATTTCTAGCCAGTTCTGTGAGCTGATAAATTTTGTCCCATGCTGAAGTAAATCCAGCTGGATTTGTTCTCCCCACCTCTCCTTTACAAAAAGAAGGGAAAATAGTTAATTCCTGAAAACAACTCTTAGTTTTATTAACTGCTCAATAGGCCAATGGAGCGATAGGTGTCAGTCTTTGATGTAAAGAAAATTTAGGTTAAATATGTAAATTGATTTCTCTTGAGTCATTACTTTTGAGTCACTTGGGTTTTACTATTATAATAAAAATATAACTTCAGCTGTTCCTGCTGCTGATTCTCAGCAAATGACAAAATGTATGGCTTATAAAGACTCTGTCAGCACCCTTTAAATTGATATAACATTAAAAAAGATTTTTCAGTCGTAAGTAAGGGCTAATTTTATTTTTACTATGTTAGTAATAGATAACTGATTGTAAACCATAGTTGGTTTAATTGAAAAGCAATTTGCAGAAGTCTTATTTGTGGGAATAATCATTAATTTTCTTCATTGCTCTGCAACGTTTCATGTGAAAATGTCCATAGCTAAGATTCATCGCTTTTATAATGGCATGCTACCGTTAAAGCCAGGTAGATATGCAATGCAATGCGTGGCCTCTGCAGGCAACTGAATACCAGAAAGATGGAAGGCTTCTCTTAAGTACAGATGGTGTAAATTATGAGTGCAATCCAGCAACAACAGTGATGTGAATATTATAAAGCAAAAAGTAAAAGGAACAAGCCACAATGGGGAGAAAAAACCCCAGATAATTATCCTCCATATGTTAGTATGGACTTAGCTGCCTAGGACAAAGGAATTAGGTGTACTTGTATATTCTCTAGGTTTGTTGGTAGATATTTGTCCCTTGAGATACAGTAACCAATTATAGGTGTTATCTTTCTTGAGTTATTAAAAAAAGTTGGATATAGTGAGGCATACCTGTAGAAATTAGATGCATGTTTTACGTGCTATCCATTTCTTAGCTCAGTGTTTGCATTTGTTCTCTGTCGTACTCAGAGAGCTCAAGTTTAGTAAATTATAGGCAGATAAAATTTGTAAAACATTATCCAAATAACTCATTATTTAGGAGTTGAGGAAGATTGTAAAACTCCTTCATAAAACTTTCTAGTATTCTTCAGCTAGATTTTAAACATAAATAAAGATAATTCATCTGTATGTGTTTATCATATTGATGAATCAACATTGGATTACAATGATTTTCACATAATCACTGGGTAGGCAATACAGAAATACCCTGTTTTCTCCAAACAAAACAATGCAATGAAGTTTCTTTTAATCAATGCCACTAGATTGTGTTTGGTCAATGGTCAAAATTGTTGCAAATAAATGAGAAATGCTGTGGATAGGTTTCAGATAAAATGGTAAAAAAAAAAAAAAAGTCCTTCTATAATAATTGGCAAATCAAGCTTTGGGGAAATTTTTGGTTACTGTTTTTATTCCTTGGTGTTATACAGAAATTCTTACTAGTCATGATACACAACCTTGATGATGTGATAAATTGCAATGGGATACATTTTCTGAAGTGTTAGCCCTTGTACAGAATTTGAGTAAGGTTGAAATTTCTGGAAACATCTAAAAAATGAGAAATTAATAAATCATGTCTGTTTTCTATATGCACTTCTGGAAACAAGCTATTATCATCTTCTATTTGGTTTGTTTTCAGTATTTTACACCAGGTTATATTTCAACATGTAACTTTATTTCAGCTGTCTCGATGCAGAATCTCTGAATTATTGAGATTGGAAGGGACCTCAAGAGATTGTTCAGTCCAACCCTCCTGCTTCAAGCAGGGTTACCTGTGCAGGTTGCTCAGGGCCATGTCCAGTAGAGATCTGAGTATCTCCAAGGATGGAGATTCCACAGTCTCTCTAGGCAACCTGTTCTAGTGTTTGATCACCCTCACAGTCAAATGTGGGATTTTTTTCTTATGTTTAATTGCAATTCCATGTATTTCAACTAATGTCATATCTTCTTGTCCTGTCATTTGGTATCACTGAGAAGAGCCTGGCTCTCTTTCCTTTACTCCTAAAGGAGACTCCATCGGGTGTTTATACACATTGATAAGATCCTGCTGAGCCTTCTCTTTTCCACACAAAACAGTCCCAGCTCTCAGCCCTCCTCATGTGACAGTGCTCTAGTCCCTTAATCATCTTTGTGGCCCTTCACTGGTCTTACTCCTGTGTGTCTATGTCTCCATGCTGGAGACACATGTCCTAATGCAGCCTGGGATGCTGCTGCCCTCCTTTACTACAAGGGCAGTAGTTATAGTCAGCTTGCACACCAGGACCCTCCAGTCCTTTTCTGCAAATCTGCTTTCCAGCTGCAGCCAGTTGCACACTAAGGAATCACTGAAATTCAAGCTTGTATCATTTTGTTATTAAAAAAGTCAGTAATTTTTAATAAAAAAACTTTACACATGCAGTGATATTGAGTGACTTTATTTGTCTGAAAATGTTGCCAGATAGGCCTCTATGTAAATATCTGTCACTTGAATTAATAGTGTTTATACTGAACATAGCAGGCTTAAGAGTTTGATCTTCAGGAAGCTAAGTCCTCATTTTTCATGAGCCAATTCCTATACGGTTTAAATTTTCAGCATCTCTTAGAATATTAGCTGGACAAATGAGAATATTTTATTTGAAGAATCAGTTTTGTTTTTTTTTTTTAAGAGCTACATGGAATTTGATAATGTTTTTTTGAAGCACTTTGCCATTAGTTCTACCTTCTCCAATTTGTACTGAATAGTCAGAAATTCGGTTTTGATATGTACAGAAGTCTGTATCACAGTGTTTGCAGGAGGGCACAACATGTTGCTCTCTAATTTATCGCTTTTAAAGATGAATAGAGGAAATTAAACCCTAAATTAAGCGTTGGCTAATTTGAATAGCCTGTTAGCTATATTTACTTAACAAGGCTTTTTCAAAGGAGCAGGATTTTATACTAAGACTTGGCTTATATTTTTGAAATGAAAAATTTCACAGCAGTGAAGTTTCTACACTAACACCAGTAGAATATCTGAGGCCTTAGTAAGGCCTCAAAGCATGCTTCTTTTTCTACACCATCGTATCAGAAACATGTAGTCAAACTAATGGGAGAGTCTGGAGAAAAGCAGGAATGATGAAAAGTTTAGGAAACATCTTGTGACATATAAGTTAAAGGAACAAGGAGTGGTTGTTGGAAAAGGATTTGTTCAGCCTGGGGAAGAAAAAAACCCTCTGCCTTGTGATGTGGGGAGAGCAGACATGACACCATTCCAGTATGTAAATGGAAGAGTAACCAAAGGTCATCTGCATGGTGTCTGGAGAAACTATAAAATCTGTATAATTTACAGCCTTGCAGATTTAGTTTGGATCTTAAGCAAAGTTTGGTAGCTGTGACAGTGGTGTGAAATATTGAAAGAGATAACCTAGAATGGTTGTGGAATTGCCTACAAAAGGAGCTTTGAAGAAAATAAAATACTTGGTATCTCAGTTGTATGCATCCTTGGTGATACTCTGATTGGTAGGATGTTGGACTATATGATTATTATGTCTTCTGCAATGTAAAAGTGATTGTGTGACCTCAGGCACTGAAAGGAAATGAAAATCACTTTGTTGCTCTGAGGATCCAAGCCTGCAGAGCAGCAAGGATATCTATAGGATTTCAATCTTACAAAAATTCTTTTTGCCTCAAAAAATGCTCTTGACAAAAAGTTAACATTTAACACCCTCACCTTTCATAACGGTTTATTACTTATGATAGACTCAGAGACTTTCAAAAGATTGAAATGGATCCAAGCTCAAGGAAGATGTGTGATCCTTTCTGGCCCAGGGCAGGCTCTCTTTTTGTAACATGTTGCTCTGCAATTCAAGGTCACAATTACTCAGATCAGAGTTTGGGCTTTTAGCATAGCTGATCAGTGAGAAACTGGTTTTTGGGGGCGTTGTTTTGTTTTTTAATCTAGAGGCCGTGTATGGGCACACAGGAATGCTTCTGAGGATGTGATGTTAGCATTTTATAACTTGTCTGAAAATGAATAACAAATCCAACAAGTATGTAGTACCAACAGGTAGAAAATTATTTTTTCCCATAGTGTGTACAAGTCAGTTCTGTCATGTCATGACAAATGGCATTCATGGCAAGAAAGTTTATGTTGGTGGAGCTGTTTGTAAGAAGTAGATTTAAAAACATAGGTTTGCATGTCTATGTTATAATCAGCTTTTGTCTCTGCTGTGTTTAAGAAAAAAAAAATCTTTTTTTCTTTTTCTCTCTTTCTGTTTCTCTTTTTAGCTCTTTTTTTTTTTTCTTTCTTTCTTTCTTTCTTTCTTTGTTGTTTCATGCTGTTAATGCTTTATGTGGGATATCTGAAGGGATGGGGGAAGATAATGTCTTGACAAAGACTATAGCAGATTGTTGCCCCACCTGGCAATTTTTCTCCAAGCAAGTGCCCATTGAGAAAGGGCATTTGAATACCACTGGCTGGTATTCAACACTCCTATGTGCCAAACTGCATCTTTCTTTCCCAATGAATTGCTTCTGCTTTTGTGTCCTGGGAAATCAAAAGGCATCGGGTTACACATCAGGGCAAAAAAGGACTGCAAATTGTCAGATGCTTCTAGTCGATTCCTGGCAGTCTTCCTTGCTTTCTAGCTCTGTTTTGGGAAGATTGTCCCCATCTGCTCTAAGTTCCTTGAGTTTTGTAGGGCAGGATCTCAAAGTTTGATTTGTGCAAGAGTAAGAAAAGTCTTAACATTTACCTGAAGGTTCAGAGCAGATGTCAGGCATAATCAGGCTTGTATAGAAAACCATACTTCTAAAATATGTTTTAAGTTCCGTAGTTTATCCTCTGCTGCCCCGCTTGCATAAATCTTGCGTTAGTTTTGATACCATGCTCAATTCATATCTCTGCATGAACTCATAGGTCTGTGAGGCCAGTGAAATCAGAGTGGTAAAAGTATCTCTGTTATCTCAAAACCCCAGAACCAATGTCCTTTTTAAATTCCTATCCATGTCTATTCATTTCTTTTTTGATCCAAAGCAGGGACTGATGGCTACCACTAGTATTTTCCTTGTCTTCCATGGATAGTAATATGAAATGTTCCTCCCTTGGACTCTTGAAATTAGTCTGAAGATTGTGCTTCAGGTAATAATCAGATGGTGTTTCCATGGGATGAAAAAAAGATTGCAGCAGATCTCAGTTTCTCATTCCTGTGTTTTGCTTGTCTTGTAAGTTTATGTTTATTTTGAAGTTTATTGACACCATTATATTTACATACTCATTTTTTTTTTATAATGACTTGGATCTGAACTTAAGAAATACAAATTAAAAATGTTTAGTCTAACATTTAATTGCAGCTTAGTTTCCTGTTGTTTTCACTGGGAACAAGTTCTCAGGAGATCTGTCCTATGTTTATTTTCACTGCCTACTGTATGCAGTAGTTCAGAGGTCAGTTTGTGTAATGAAACGGCATAGATAACATTTACAGTGTGCTTGGTTTGACTCCTCTGTTTTTACAAACTCATACTGTGCTGCTTGATGTGTTTCCAGTATTGCTGTGAAAACATATTCTTAGATTACATTTTAAATTCTTTTAAAAACCACACCAGTATATAATTGATATGCAGGTTTGGATCTTTCTTTAGTTTTCATCCTTTTCCTCTTTTCAAATAAATCTCTGCATTTTTTTGTTTCAACCTAAAGCATCTGACAATTCATCTGCAAATATCTCAGCCTGTGCTTTCTTTCCCTGTAGACAGATTAGTTATGCATGCTGAATTAACAGCATGCTTCCTTGCCACTGGACAAATTTACAAATCTATCCAATATAATAGAGGAGATAACTCAGATGAGGTTTTAAAAATACCGGATACCATACAGCTGTTATCAAAACATGGCTTGTATAGAAGATTGCCTTTCAGAGTTGAGTTGAACATCCAATCAGTGCCTTACTCTCTGCTTTTCAAGCTACAGATACAAATAAAGATGTGACCTCTTTTCCTTTTTTCCCCTCCCACTTCTCCTGACAGCTTGACAAATTGTAGCTTTTGGGACACCCCAGTAGTTGATGAGTCATTTCTGCTTGAAAATAGAATTCCTTGCAGCAAGGACACCCATTCCACTTTTGATGCATATGTTGTTTCTGACAGTCACAGGGCCAACTATGCCATGTTAATTAAGCAACTAGGAAAAAAAAAAGCGATCTCTTCAGTAAATACCAGAGTTGGAATCCAACACCGGGGAAAAAAATAAAAAGGAAATCCCATATGCATGAACTTGAGTACCTGCATGCTTCTCCCCATTCCCTATACGTTGTTGACATTTTGAGCCTTTCTTAGCTGGTGCGATGTCACGTGCATCAGTATTCCACCTTTATTGTTTGTTTGTTTGTTTTTTTCCCTCACCTTTTTTAAAACCCTCTGAGACCTGACAGGACACTAGCCTCACATGGGGGATTGGAAGATCTGATTAATGTGTAGACAAGAAAAGCTGTAATGGAGCATAACAGTATTGTTGTCCTTTTATTTGTGAGGCACTTGAAATACGCACAGGAAGAGTGCTGCAAGAGAACAGTAATCAAACGATAAGCTGTATTCAGGAGAAGGTACCTGTGATAGGGTACCCTATACAAACCTCAATGTGATAGAGAGCATAATATACAAATGTGATTAATATTAAAAATGGCAATTTGTTGCATTGTAGTAGGTCTTGCTCACTTTAACACCCATGAAGTTTTTATTACTGTTACCAGACCCGGTGCAATTAGAGGGAGTGGGGCAGACTCTCTTCTTTAGCAAAGTTGTTAGCTTGTGGCATATTTAGTTATCTGGTATCGATGGGAATTATTTGGCCTCAAAAGTGAGGGCCAGCCACTTCTGTGAAACAGTTTCATGGCACACAAAACTGTATCACTGCAATGTTTTTTCTGGAAATTTGCAGACTTGTTTTTCCTCACAGGATCTGAAACTTGATAAGCATTAGAACTAGTGGATTCCATGCAAGCTGATTTCTTTGCAACATCCATAAAATAATTCTTGCAATTCAGGAAAATGCAGAAGTTTGCTAGAGGCGGTGTGATACCTGTTAGATTCATTAGACAATGCAAGTTTAATAGTCTGAATCTAATAGCCCTAAAAGATATTGCATCAGCCATGTGTGTTGTTCTTGTTACCCTTTTGAGTTTAATGTTTTCTTGAAACAAATGAATTTTCTCTTCACATGTAGTTATTTATATTTCTATTAATTATACTCCATCTCTACTGAAAAAGACTAACATTTTTCAACAAAAGTGGCTGTTTCTACCTATTCCTATGGAAAAATGGAATTATAAGAATAAATTTTTTGAGTATATGAAGTATGTTTTGATATTATTTATATATATGCTATTAAACAGTATTCATTCTGAGTAAAAGTCCACTTAATGTAATTGAACTCTGATAACTAGTTCTACTATTCACAAATAGTCATATTAGTCCAAACACTCTTAGGTGACTTTGATTTTAAAAAATAGAAGGCAGTACTGTAGTCAACAGTTGGTATACCATTACTTACAGAAAATCCATTCTTCACTGCACATTATCTTTCTGAATAATATTAATGCTTTAAAAAATTCTAGTAAAGCACTTTGATAATTTTAACCTTAATATTTCTCACCTTATATTTGAAATTTGTGTTCGGTGACATACATTGTTATCATCACAAAATTCAAAGAAGAAACAATTAGGATCCATAAACTTGAATCAGAGTAAAAAAGAAAATAAATAAAAAATAGCCTGTTCTGAGAATCAATCACATTACCAGTCACTCTGAATAAAGCCCTATAACAATTTTTCAGTATTACACTTACTGTAGATCTGGAGTGGTGCAAAGCTTTTCTGTAAAGTTAAGACAGACAGTAGAATAAAGGGGGGTGGGAAGAGGAGTGAAAGTAACTTATCTTGGCTGGCCTTCATTAAAAATTAATTTGGAACATGGTACTGGGGAAATTCTTTGAACTGTGAACTCTAACTAGAGGAAACATCAGCTGAAATGGATTTTATCAGTTACTGATTTTGAAAATTTTATAAAGAAGAAAAAAAGCTAAGAATTAAATTCCTCCTGACCACTATTTGTGTTTGCTTATCTATTATAAAATTATGGCCTATTTCACATTTTTCATTTCATGCTTAAATGCATATGAAGATATTGTGATATCTTAGGTTAAGATAGTTTGGATTTGTGGGGGTTTTTTTTGTTTTGTTTTGTTTTTGGTTTTTTTTTTTTTTTTTTTTTTAATTACTGTGGGTGTAGACTGGAAAAAAAAGTTAAATGAGATTGTGAAATACCACTGGTTTCTTAATATAGTAGTTCCTACAGTATTTTGCTTTAAACAAGTATCTTCTAATCAGAAAGATATTCAGACTTCATTTTAAAGATGTGATGTGATACAAAGTCTTCCATTTACTTAGAGAACTGATTACAGTGGTTCACTCACCTTGCTGTTAAAAATGTATGTTAACTTTTAATCCAAACATTTGGCTTCATCTTCCATTTACTCCTTTTTTCCTGTTCTGATCTTTCCACTGTAATATTTTGTAGTGATATCTCTAGGCATGTGCAAATCACATTTTAATCCTCTCTATTTTTTTGTTAACTGAATTTACTAAGCTCATTTTCAGTTTCTTAAAATAGTACCAGTTTTTAGACTGAATCATTGTAGCAGCTTTTTCTCCTGAAATCTTTGGCATTTCCATTTTATTTCTAACATTTGGTTCAAGCATTTTATAGTCCAAATTGGATACTACTGGACATTGAAATGAAGTACTCAAAATCACTGAAATATTAATGAAAACTGCATTTTCTTTTTCTCTTCTAGTTCTTTATGAAAGGCATGACAGCTGTTTATGAAAGGCAAAGTTAATGCAGTGCTCGCTGTTTTTACTGCTGCCCATTTAGCCAAAAGAAAAACAATATCATGCTACTAGTCCTGAAAAAAATTCTTCCTTTATTTTGCATTATAGAAACTGCTTATTATTTGAACTGAAGCCTGGGATTCGTTGTCTTTCAAACGGATGAAACCTGTCTTCAGTAACAGCTATCTTCAAGCTCACTTCTTGTATGTGTAGGTTAGCACATATTACATAACACTTTATTTTTGCGTGTATGTATCGAAATCCCATTTCTGAAAATGTGCTTGTAAAACTTGAATTGATCTGAATAGTCTGTGTGGGTAGATCAGCACAGTACTTTGCTGTAGCTGCTTATATAGTCTCTTTGTTCTCCCAGTTTGTCTCACAGCTCCTATGATGTACAGATTATGAAGAAAAAGGTACCAAGACTTGAATGACTAGAATAAAAACCTTGTGTTTCTGTTTTTCCTGGACAGTTTCACTGCAGTAGCATTAGTTTGTGACTGCTTGTAAAAGCCTGTAAAAGAGAAAGCAGCAGAATAGTAGTATGCTCTCTGTAAACCATTAGAAAGAGACATTATTCTTCCTGGATATGGATTTTCTTTTTTAGAATAAATTCATAGTCATGTAATCATAAAATATGATTGGTAAATTCAGAATATTTTATACTGCTTGACTGTATAATCTGTAAATAAATCATCTTTTTATTAAACTTCAGAAAGATAAATCTAGTTTCATACAAGTCATCACTGAATATAATATGGGATATAGACCAGTGAATATAAACAGAACTGTTTGGAATATGTGTGATATGTGGGTTGGGGTTTTTTAGGGGTTTTTTTTTTGTTTGTTTTGTTCTCCAAACACTGTTGCTAAGTCACAGGGTTGTGAACACTGACAGGATATATTTTTCCAGGACATAAATGGAAATGAATCTATATTCCACTTAAACTACTGACTTCCTTAAGCAGGATGGAGGCACATGTTTCTGTTTTTTGTCAACCTAATATTTTAAACAAAGATGTGTAGGATTAGCTGGCTTTGAAACAAAGTTGAAGGGGTTCTTTTATGCACTGATGCTGTTATTAGGTAGGTATGGCAGCACTGAAACACACTAGTAAAATGCAGATGGAACAAATATTTCTCAAAACAGAATAGAAAGTGTAATTATTCAAAAATGTTGATGTCATATGCGTTTCTATAATAGACTTCAACCCCAAAATTGGGTTGTGTGGGGGTTTGTTTGTTTTTTTAAGACAAAGTGTAACTTCTCTGACCATCCAGAAACTAAGATTTGCAAATCAATCTGAATTCTGTCTGTCTTGTAGTCATCATTAGCAGTAAAATTTTTAGACATGAATTCTGAATGGTATTTTGATGAGGTATGCTACCAGAACTGTAGACTAAGCAAACTTATTCTCCTACATCTATGTTTGTGACCTTCTCCATGAAAAACACACAATTTATCACGTATTGGAAGACATACTGAGGTAGAAAAGGGTCTGTCTTTGCATAACAGCTTTTCTGTTAGTAATTTATTAGCTTTTTTTTTTCTTCATCACATTTCAAGTGAATTGTCCACAAAACAGATTTTTTTTTTTTTTTTTTTTTTTTTTTTTAAGTTCTAAAAGTCAATGAAAATCAATAAGGGATGAAGTTAATTTTCCGTAGTTGATTATTTCTTTTCAGTTTCGAATCATTTGGGAATGAACTTTCCCAGCTTTTTAACAAGAGAAGTTTTTGAACCCCTGCTTTCTCCCCCTGCCCCGGCTCATCATAGCAGCTCTATAATCTGTGTCAATGGATTTGGTAGCATCTGTGTACAGATAGCCAGGACTGTATCAAATGCAAATCCCCTTTCTTCAAAGAATCTTTACATCATTTGCCACACTGTACCTTGAAGAGAATTTACTTCAGACTAGATCTAGTTGACTCCCAGGGAGTGAGGATTCCTTACCAGTTGAGGGCTATTAGGTGTGTCCCTGGAGCACATGCCTAACCTAGCTTCATCGTAAAGAATTCTGCTTTGTGTTCTCTGACACTATTCTGCAATAGAAACTAAAATTCAGTAGGCAGGCATGGTCAGGAGATTAACTTCCAAACCATGGTTTTGATCCAAACTAAAATGCTGGCTCTAGGAGCTTCCAGACCCTTTCTATTGTAAGGTAAGCAGAAACTACTGACTAATGGACGAATATTGGCAGGATATAGGGAGAAGTTTTTAATACCTTGTTAGTATGGTGAAAATCAGCGTGCTTTGTTGCCAACATTTTCCCCCTAAACATCACAGACCTCAGAATTTCCACACATTCTTGTTGACTCTCACAGTTACGGCTTTGACAGTAGGATCAACAGCTATTCATCACTGTTATAAAATGCCATAGCTTTTCTTAATAAAGATTCATAGAATTTTTCATTTATATGTTTTAAGAATCTCATCTGTTGTTACTTCGTGGACCAAATTCAAAGCTCTTTTTTCTTTTTTCTTTTTTTTTGTACTTTAAGACCATACGAGAGAGTTTCAACACAGCCAGAAATCAACACTATAGTACTTGAAATTAAGGCCACCTTTACTGAAATGATTTTCACATCTTAGCTGAATGCACTTAGCAAGATGATGTAGGATTACATGGATCATATTTTACTATTCCCAGCCTAGTAGCGAATCACAGAAACCCCAGAGATCTGGACTGTGTTTTAGCTCTGTTGCAGACTTTTGTTATTACCATGTGCAAGCTGCTTACCGCCTTTTTTTCAGAAGTGCCAAATATCTGTAGCTTCTATTGATTTTATTGGAAAAATTATGCTAGAAAAATCTAGCTTCTGGCCCTGGTGTGTGGGGCTTTTTTGTTTGGTTGTTGTGATATTTTTTTCTGGATTTTTATGGTCTATCATATTCATGTTGTAATTAGGAGGTAAGGTAGATAGGATAAGATGGTGAGACTTCAGTGTGGGACATCTAAATTTTGTACCTCAGTCTTGATGTGTGATCTGAGGGTTGAAGAAAACGTAATTTCTGTGTCTTAGTTTCTGTAATGCAGGGAGAGCTTCAAATGAGACCTACTCATTGCTGTAGTTTGATGTTGCTGAATAAAAGACACAACATGGAAAAAGGTATGCAGCAATTAGGTAATCGTAGTTAGGAAATAAATTGGTATCAGTACAGAAATAATTGTGTTTGAGGTTTCTTATAATGTTTATATTAAAAATGTGACGAATAGAAAAAAAAGTTGCTGGAATGTTGATGTGAGTCAGTGAAGCCAAAGGTCTCTTTCCTTTGGTTACTCAGGTGCTAATAATGCTGGGACTTCCCAAAGAACTGAAGAGAATCTATTTTATATTCCTCATCGTGACTCTGCATGCATATCCATGGTTGCTTCCTTTTCTGGTTTTGTAGTGATATGAAACTTCCCTTGATTTCAATCTCTAAGACAATACAAAAAAAGAAGTGTATTTAAGATCTTGCTGCAAGTACTCTGCAGTGACATAGCTAGCACTAATGATGCTAGTGCTATATTGTCACCTGACATATTACATTACAAAGCAATAATGATACAGTAGGAAGGAGGATATTAAAAAGATTTTTCTGATCTTTTGAAGACTGACATGAGAGAAATGTCTGTGACTCAAGCATGTACGTTTCTTCAGAAACTGAGATGTTCATTTGTCTCTGCCAGATGTTGCGCTGTGTCCCCCTTCTTCCTCTTTTTGACCACATGATTGTATTTTGTATTTCCTTGTCAAAAATAGGAGTTTAGACATATTGTTTTAGGGTTTTTTTCCTTCTGATATATTATTTTTCTTCCTCATCCTCTATTATGTGCCTCACCTGATACTTTAGAAGTAATCACATAAGTATGTGGCCTTAATTATCTGAATCTGCTTGGTTTTTTGGCAAATGAGTACTGGCTACTCTTTTTTTTTCTATCAAGTAACAAGGGACTTAAATTTTCCAGGGTCCAGCAATGTCAAGCGTATGTCACCTGCAAAATTCATTTAGGTAAATTCAAAATTCAAGTAAGCTACAACAGACAGATATAATTTACATGAGGTACATTGATGAATAGAGTGAATAAGAATTCGTCAAAGTCTTATCTATCCCAAATATGGCTATCATTTATGTATTTACATGTAGCATTTACATCTTATTTACAGACATATGTAGTATGCTGATAAGTGTTCCTGTCAGCATCAGTTTCTCAGTGAAGACATGAAAATGAAGTATTTACAAGTTGTCTCAGACATCTTACATTCATGAGGAATTCATTGTCAGAAATTAAGAAATTAACCACATCTGCTAGGTCAGCTTAAGGTGAGACTTTACCACACTGAATTCTTCATGGCTGATTTTGCAGAGATGTGAAACTTCATCTCTGTGTGGGTTAAACCTAGAAGACTATTCATCTATGAAGAATGCATAATTTTTAATATGGTGCCAATATGCTACATATAGCAACACCTGCAGTGTGCTTTATATCATATTTTTATTGTGTTGTTTTTCCTGTGTGTGTTTAAGTCTAAGTGTAATGAACAGTCTTTCCTATACACAGATACTATATTGTTCAGATTGAAAAGAATGGGGAAAAATAACAAATGTATAATGTTAAGACAACATGTTTTGCTCAGCAATACATTGCATTTGAACTAAGATATCTAATAATCTAAATGCTTACATAAAAATTGGGTTAATTTACTCTTTATATCCCTATGGTGCTAGTTGCAGATTCGTGGCACCACAAGAGTCTGCAATAGCTTGGACTCACTCCAAAGGTGGGACAGATGTTGTTTACACATCTGTGTTTCCCAGGAGGTTTTCCAGTGGAAAGTCAGATTTAAGTTTCAGTAAGGATGGCATAGGAACCCTGTTGGCACTCTTGGAGAGGCATACAGTAACTTATTAGGAACTTAGCTAGCCTCTGCTCATTGTAGTGCTCCTTTGTGACAGTCCAGGATCCAGGTTTCCTGCTATATCAGGCATCATATGAGCTTTGCCTGACCAGAAACTTGTTTTGCCAAAACTAGTGATTCTGGAGGGAGCAGTGGGATCTTCTGTGGGTTAGGAATGGGTGAATTCCTGTAGATTACCTTTTCCCCTGTGCTTTGGTTTTAGTAGGCCAAGTAATACTGAATTTCAAAGTCCTAGTGGACGGAAGACCCTTTCAGATGGCTGAAGATGAGCTTTGAGTTCCAGTAATATGAATCCTTCTGTGGATTTTAAACTAGTCCAAGCTGCAGTGTTAAACATCTTGTGGTTACTCTGCCACCCTGTGCTGGGCAGGATTCCCACCTTGGTAGTAGGTTCAGGGAAACTGTTGCTGATCACAGCAGAATCTAGCCACCCTGGACTGCTGTTTTATAAGAAATTATGTATTTTAGATACAGAATTTAGAAAGTTCATGGCAAGTTAATGTCTTTTGTTAGCTTGGTGTAATGTTTTGTGGACAAAAAGATGTACATCATGTTTTACTATGGGATTCTAGCCCTTTCACATAAAAAATATTGAAAGAGTTAATGTTGCTGAGGCATTCATTGTTATCACTAAACAAAAAGCATAACAGAGGCATTTGTGGTGTTGGGATGATTTCTGTTGTTGAGGACACTTTATAGGTATAGGTTGACTTTTTTATTACAATTTTTTTTCCCCCAGTGGAAATTATTTGCTTCTAAAGCAAATAAGATATATTCATTTGGCTCAACTCAATTGACTAAAAGCCACGGAAATGAACACACCAGGAGATGTAAAGAAAGACAGGGAGTGATTCTTCTCACTATACAATATGAAGATGGGAGAGAGAGGAGTAGGCTTAAAGATGTGGATTATATGTAGTTGATTCAGCTGGAGTTTGGGTTTGTGTCATTGTTTATTAGGTTTATTTCGTTTAAGTGGTAGTAAATCTGTTAGAATAGTTTACAAGCTCTATCATTTTATAAATGTGAAATTTTGCTGAGCATATTATTATCTTAATGGTGAATTTATGTTCTTTTAACAGTAATAAGAGTGTGCCTATAGAAAAGAGAGTAGGTGTGCCTGGGAGAGAATAAGGAGTAATAAATTGGAGCCAGTAATGAGTCAGAATATAAATTGAAATGGAGGCCTGGTCTTTCTCTGTAAACATATGATTTCTTGTTCAGAAATTAGCAGCCAAAATATCCAGTGTCAATATTATGCTGGACAGAATTTTAAAGTTTTTAAAATAAAATTTTAATATGTAAGTCTAGTCATCTGTTTGCCTGTACAGATACTGTTTAGACAAGTTTTTCATGTTTCACTGGAAAAAATGACATCAACATCATTGTCAAGGTATGATGGGTATTTTCTTACTGAAAAAACCTCATAGTTTGTGTGCTTCATTTTCTTAACTATGAGTACATATAAATATGTACATAAATAAAGTTTTTATATAAGATAAAATGAACTACTTGAAGTTCTAAAAAGCTTAGATGTGAGATGTTAGGTGCAGGTACCTGCTGTTTATTTTCTTACTTTAAATCGTTTGAACCTTTGGCGAACATCCTACATTTATTTTCTTTTTAAAGTGCAGTTTGATTTTTTTAAGTCATATTTACAGCTGACTGGCAAACAAGTATATATGATTTATGCTTCTAAGGACTATATTGGGTTTTATTTAGCACATACAATTTCATGAATCAGATGCTTGTTTTTCTCTGACTTAGCGTTCAGCTCTGTTTTCATTAAGACTTCTATGTAGTGCTTAGAAGGACTGCAGACAAATTGATGAAAGCACAAGTAAATCATACAAGGTAAATTGGAGTTCATAATGTTTCATGATCCATGTCAGAGCAGTTATAATTTCCTGTTTGTCCCATGAAAAACATAATAAAAACTCTGGAAAAGATCTGTGTGTGTGTGTTTCTGTCTAGGTAGTAAATGATGTGCCTGGTTTTTTCAGTGTCTTGGTATTATTCTGGTTAGCTCTTTGAACAATGTAGTATTCATTTCTCCCACTTATCATTTAAAATTAGGGAACACACGTGGTTAATATCTCTGGATGTTAATCTCTGAGACTTCTCTGTAGAAATAACTCTATTAAAAATATTATTCCTACTCAATAAAACCAGTAAATACTGTACCGGAATATTTGTGTAAAATGACCCCCGGTGGTCATGTTGTAGATTACCTGCTGTCAGTTACCACTTTTCCTCCTAACAGTGATAGAAATGGAATTATTTTAGATGGGGCACCCTTGATAAATGATTTTCATTCCAAGAAATTACTTTCAATATGAAATTGCGACAGGTCTGTCCAGAAATCTGTATTTTAAAAGCTAAGGAGGCTGCTAGATATAAAAGAGAATGAGAAAACAACAAATATATCTGAAAAATTTCTAGCTAAGATCCATGTATACAAAGCCAAGATCTGCACTCAATTATGTTTAGGCATTTCACAAATATATTTGTTTCTTCATGTTTTAAGAGAGATTAACTAAAGATCATTTTAAAGCAAAATGAAGAGGCACCAGGAGGACCTCATAGTAAATAGGTAAATAATTTTAATGTCTGCTGATGATAATACAGTGTTAATGTTTTGAATTATCAAATATTATTCCCTTAGTTACCTGTATTAATCACAGACAAAGAACCAAGCATTTTCTCTGCAAACACTCCCTCAATTAATACAAAAGGAGTATCTTATGGTTCTAATTTATTCAGATCAATAGGAATTGAAGATTATTGGCAGCTTAGAGGCTCAGATGCTATATGCTGTATAAACAAATCTTTTCTTAGTAGCAACTTTTTCCTCTACAGCAAGTTCATTTAATAGGTCTTTAATATCAGTATATATATATTATGCTACCTAAAGTAGCACTGTCTGAAATACACAAAATATAGTCATGTTGCTATTATTTTTTTCCATTGAGGATTTATATTAAACCAAGCTTTTGGGCATGTAATACGTAGAGATATTCTCTCATATTCTCTTTTCTCTAGTTGTGTGCATGTGTGCATACATGTGTACATGTTTAAAATCTTACACAGTCTGTAGATAACCACTGAACACAAGTAAAGCAAAGAAGAGTCACAGCCACACAGCTCTAAATCAGATTCAGGCCTCAGTCAAAAAGAGGAGGAACAATAAAACTCTTTAGGGTGATAACTTGCCCTCCTTTTCCAGATATTAATGAGCCCCATTTGTACTGAATTTCAATTCACATCAGTGCTGGAAGTAGCAGTAAGAATTGCTGGTTAGAAATATAATTTTAAGCAGCAGATTAGATTCTTTAGCAAACCCAGGCTCAGTTTCTGACAAAAATGGAAGTGTCATTCACTGCTGCATTTTGCACACTGTCCTTAGGCTGCTTACTCCCACTCATGCCAGCTGCCAGATCTTTTCCAACCCCCACTCGGTGCCTGATGTAGGTTTTTACATCAAATGTTGGTAAAATGGAATATACTCTATGTGGACCACAGTCTGATTCAGGAGACTGATATCTGTTAACACAAAGGGAGACCACCTGAAATCATGGAGTCTGAAATAGATCCCATCCAGCATGACGAAGGAATCGTGATGTGATCATGATGTAACTTGCAAGAGGACTTCTCTGACATAAATTCAGTCACTTCAAAGGAACTAATGTAGAAAGACATTAGAGACAGAAATAAGTTCTTTAAATCCATGTGTCTGAAAAGGCATTACAAGGAAAGGTGAAGGTCAGATGGAAAGATTGTACGGTAGACGCAACAGAAAGAAGATAAGTCCTGACACATTCTGTATGAGACTTACAAAGCTGTCACAGGCCAATAGAGAGACAAAAAGGAGAAGTCCAAGCCACTGTATTCAGACAAATATATAGATCCATAATTTAAGTAGAAAGAGAAGAAAAGATGTTTTGTATACATAATATTAATCCCACAGTTTAAGAAGAGTAAGTGATGATCTATTGTTGATCGTATATTGCCTGTTATGTATTGCCAATAGTGTGAGAAGGGGATCCTTTTACCTCTTTGCACTAGCTTCTGTATGAAGCCAACATCCATGCTGCTTATTTTCCTAACCCAAGTGACTTTAAACAGAGCTAAAAATAATCATTTTTTTATGTAAACAGTTTTGCATTATTCTCTTCAGTGTTATCCTTATCTTTACTAAATTGAATCTACAGTATAGCAAAACCACACAAAACTCATCTATGTTAGTAATAGCATCAGAAGATAAAAAAAATTTAGCCAGACCCGTAGCATTTATGTAAGCTTTGATAGGTGAGCTATGGGAATTTTCTTTTACTACTCCAGAGTTGTTACCATGTCCCTTGGGGCTGCTTAGTGCACCAGTGTGCTGCTGCTACAGAAATGTAAATACATATTTATAAAAGTGTAATAATAATTCATTTGTCATCTTCATGGATATCAATACATATGCTTGATAGATTCGGAGTGTCCGGATCCAGAGTTACAGCTCATCTTTAGTTATTGGAGTGCTCTAGCCAAACTGATGGAACCTGACATTAGGCAGGGGTAGGATCAGTGGCAACCCAAAGAAAAGAGATTGTGCTAGGAAGACAGCAAAAGGAGGGGGGAAAGTCTGATCTGCAGTCTTTATAAGTTAAGAGTGTTCAGACCCTAAGGATCTGTAGGTATTTTAGAGGAACATTTTGCTCCATGTTTAAAAAGGACTGTGATTTTATTTTTTCCCTCATGATTCATAATATGGTTCAAAACCTCCCAAAAGGCAGATATTTCTCTCCTTATTAGGAAATTGAACCTGTATAGGTGTAATATAGACTAGAATTTCTAAAGCTATTTGTTAGAAACTGTTTTGCTGAATGATTTAATTAATTCCTTTGTTTTTCACAAGATATTTGCACAAAATTGGCAGAAGTGCTTGATAGCTTCCTTAGTTGGTAATCTGCATTAAATATAAGGTTAGACCTTTTAAAACATGATGTAGAAAAATAATTAACTGGGAGTTTGTGAAGAGGATGGAGAGTTATTCAGGAAGTTGGTTTTGTTCTAGTCTTACATGAGATTAACAATACTTAACCTTCAGTTTCCTTTGAGGCTTAGACTGTTACAAGAATTTGCAAGTTTTTGCCAATTCAAATTATTAAATTGTGCTCTCACCTTTCAATACATTTGTCCTGTTTCTTACCTAAAGAAGATCCCCTTTTTTCCTCTGCTCTTCTTTTCATGTGGTAGGCCTTGTCACCTTCAAAAAAAACATACTGCATAATACATAATGTTCACTTTCTTCGTTGGAACTAAGAAAGATCTACTATTAGGATGTGAGAGGTGAAAAAAGGGCTTTAACAGAAATCGGTTATTTTTCTTTTGGATTTTTCACCTTTCAGTTATATCCTGTTATGTAGGGCTACATATTTTCTAACAAGAAAAAGGGGGGGAAAAAAAAAAAAAAGAGTGGAGGAG
The DNA here is from genome assembly GCF_011004875.1 of Balearica regulorum gibbericeps. Lineage (NCBI taxonomy): Eukaryota > Metazoa > Chordata > Aves > Gruiformes > Gruidae > Balearica > Balearica regulorum. The sequence continues at coordinate 25,976,790 of NC_046190.1, read as the reverse complement.
TCAGATAAAGTCCTTGTCCTTGCCCCAAATCAGAGCACGTTATAAGAGAAGCAGGCTGCAGTGTCCAAGGTTGAATGTCAAATGGCCAAAAATGTCCCAGTGTTTGCCAATACAGAGTACCCATTCCCAAGCTGTCTTTCCCAGACCACTTCCCTGATCTTATGCTCTGACGTTTCTTCTGGTTTTCCCAGCATTTCCTACTGTTCCCAGCTGCTTCCCACCTGAAGGAAAGTGATCCTTTTCTTCCAGTCAAGTTTAATTTGAAGCTGTCTGGAGCTTTGCAAATAAATGTGTGAAGCAGTTGAAAGGCATTTAATTGGTGCCTAGAATATAAACATGTGTGGGTAACCAAATTAGTTCTGTAAAGCTCATTTTAATATTGCAGAATATTTACCATTTAAAAGTACAAAAACCTGGTTATAGACAAAAGCTTTGATGAAGCAGCTTGCAAAAAGGCTGCGAACCTTAAGTGGACTGGCACATGTGTGAGGGTTTTTTTGGTTGGTTGGTTGGGGTTTTTTGCCCCTCATGATTTTGGCTTTAAAGCAATTCAGTGAAAACTTGTAATCACTTTTGCAGTTACAGTTTAAGTGAAGTCATGTGTAGCAGGAATAGAAACTAAATTCTTCAGAGCCTTAAAGTTCTTGGCAATACTTTTTATCTCTCCCTTCTTAATATAAGCAGTGTAACAATATAGTTGGGAGCTAAATCTGCTATACTTAGGTGCTTTTTACAAGAATTTTTATAGCAGCTGTCAGCATAAAGAATTATATATATTTAATGAACAGATTCATACTGAGAACACAGTACTGCAGATCTGTTTGCTGGCTAAAGTAATTAGGTGAGTTCTTTTTATTTTTTAATGTTATTTTACAAGCTGAGTATTTTCAAGTCTTCTACTTATGCTTCTTGTTCTTTCTGAGATGGTAGCTGTCTGACTCTGAAGTAAATGTCTCTTTTATTTTCAAACGTATTTGAATGTAGTTAATTTTACAGATGCATGAAATAAGAATTCACATACATATTTGGCAAGTAACTCACATTTTTATAGAACTTTGTCTAAATGTTTCAATTTTCTCTATTTAATCCTTGAAAGAGAGGTTGAGTTCTATCTACATATTTATCTATCTAGTTATCGTGTAATAGTTTTAGTCATTAAAAATACTTGGGTCTGTCTGCCGCTTATGAAAAGTGCCAGAATGAATATAACAGAAGTCCACTATGCATTCCAGCCCATGTAGACAGATTCACCTTTTAATATGCGTACCTTAATGGACTCTCTGTAGACAAGACAGAAGCATCGTAATGACCTAGCAAGTTGTTTATTTTATTTACAACACTGTCAAAGGGACTGCTGAACTTGCTGGGTTTATTTTCCTTAGAAGTACTGGTGTTTCCTGATTAGCTTCAAAGAGATCACCAAATGGCCTCCAAATGTTAACAGTATTTGGCCAAATGCTGATCTTCTATATGTTCAATCACGTATTTGTTCTTTCATTATTTTTCATTCACCGTGGCCCTCCATATGTGTATTAGGACTCTTCTTTTTGGAAATGATAATTTTTAATACTTGTTTTCAATAAAGAATGCGTTTTATCCCTTGAAGTACCTTACAGATTAATTGAACCGTAGAGTTCTACAATCACATCCAATATGTTAAAAAAAAAAAAATAAATGTATTTTCTTAGAGTTTTTTCTTGCTTCACTGCTTTAAGCAATGGTGGTGGAAACATGAATCCCTTAAACTGCACATTAATGAATCATTGTGTAACATGGTAATTCTTTCCTTAAGGCATCTTGAGTGTAGTACAGTGCCATTCTTTGTATGTAAAGTGTATATCATCTAAAATAAGATCAACATCTATCGTTAAATCATTCATAATAATATTGATCAGTTATGTAAAGACTGAAAAGTTTTTATTCGTGTAAGTACTTGTCAAAAGATTACCATTTTAAATTAAGCACCATTCTTCAGTTTCTCAAAACTGTTTGTTAGACAGCCTTTGACAGATTTATATCAGAGCACTGGCAAGTAATTGATTTGGTATCATACTGGACTAGAGTATTTTTGAACTGTTCCTTTTGGCCTATGTAGTCTCTAAAAATTGAATCTTTTCATTGTATTGGAGAGTGGAATCATTCTAAACTAGAGGAATAGTAAATAATTCTGCTCTGGTGGGAATGTCTTTCTTTTATGTGAATAGAATGTTTTCAGAGAACTGCTGCTTTCAGAAAAGAAAAGAAAAAAGAGCTGACCATATTAAGTGATCTGAATGCAGCTGACCAAATAGCTGTGTACGTTTCAAAACAATACTGGCTGAGGTCTCCTGTAATTTTTGATAGGCTCAGTGTATTAGCTTCCTGACCTGAGTGTCTCAGACTGTGATCGCTTATGTTAATGTTTCTTTTTATCACTTGTGGTCTGGCATATATGCAAATTTAGTACTAAGTATATTCAGAAAATTATTAAATAGATTAGAAGTTATTGGTTCCATTCATAACAGGACAGATGAACAGATCTGTTTAAATGAAAACATCCATGCACTTGGTAGATATATGGGTAGGGCACATAGATGTTTCTAATCTGCAGACACCCACTGTCTCTTGAAGTTCAACATCTGTGGTCTGGAAATCATACTGGAACATTTTCTTATATGCATGCAAGTGCTATAGTATAGCACATGGTGGACTTCACAGTTTGGCCTGAGCTTTCGTGGTTTAATGTTAACACTATGGTTAAACCACCAAAGAGTCTAGCCAGGTATATAAGAGGTCACCATCTCCAGCTGCTAAAGAACTACGGTATGTTCATGGGCAGGCAGGCAGGAACTGTCAGCACTCTGTTTTAGGGTCTGCTTTTTTTTTTTTTTTGCTTTTTTTTTTTTTTTTTGCCTTTTTTTTTTTTCCAATCAAAGCACTTTCCAAAAGCGAGTTGAATCAGTTCACTTTAAAAGTGAACACTGAAGCAAACTTCTAAAGCAGCGAGTACACTTACAGTGTCAGAATGGCTATGATAATATACATGCTGTATATCTTTGGAAGCAAATCTGTCAACTGTAGCACACATGCGTTGGCTCTTCTTGACATGTTACATATGATGACATCTGTTGACGCTTAAAGTATTGTTAACAGCAGAGATCAGAAAGACATGGCATATGAAGGCAGTTGTGGTTGCCAGCAACTCAGATTATATTACATGGCAGGCTTGGAAATCTCTATTAGACTCTGTAGGGTGTCAAAATATAGGTAACTTGACAAGGCTGACTGAGGAGTTTGTCGGTAGAGGGCTGAAGGATTTTTGACTGCTGAATTAAGGGCAGATGTTTTACAGTGGAACTTCAAAGCTATGAACTTAGAGCAAACCTGTCGATTGTAATAATGGAGATGTGCATCCTTTCATTCTCAGGGAACCTTTCAGGCTTCCATTAGCTCACTGGCTGGCACTGAGAATGTTGTTATTAAGAGAACTCTGTTATTGCACAACTTCTGTAAGCTGTCACTGTGATGGTATATCCCACTCTGAGCTTTCAGGTAATCCTAATATGTAAAATGTTAATAAGGGAAAAAGTTGACAGAAAAGGAAAGATGCCCCAGCCATTGGCTAATCTCTTTGTAACTGATTTCTGTTAACAGATGTTGATAATGATGTGTTTGATCCTAAAAGTAGGAGTATGCAACTAAAAATTGGTAGTTAAAGGTCAGATTGCTTGAAGGGCTAAAAGCTGTAAGTGTTTCAGGAAACACACAGCCAAGGACTTGGTTTCTGTAGGTTTTGTTTCAATGCCTGCCATTTAGAGGTTAAACCTAGACAAGATTCTATCAAGATTCATAAATTAAGGTGTTAAAAAAACCCAAAAATCTGTGTCCTTCTGCACCTATGTTAATATTGGTGCTAAATTTAATTTTCTTAAGTTAAACTCTGTAAGTTTAAATCTGTAGAGCCAGTATTGTTATGAAATATCATTCTTTTCTCTGTTGCAAACAGTGGAGCTATGACCTTTTCCTAAGAAAACCATGACATAATTTCTGCAGCCTAGTAGTCATTCGAGGACTTTTGTAAACTGAGTTCAGAATATTCTATTCCTACATGTATTCATGTTGCTTTTCTTTGTTCTCAAAGTACCATTTAGCACTTTACTTTGACTTTCCTTTCTTTCATATTATTGTTGTCTTTTAATATTAGAATAACTTTTGCTAACATTTGTACAAATATGTTTTGCAAAAAATGCACTCATATCTATACCACAGGAGAATTACATTGCTTTATTTGTGGACTTCCCCTGAAACAGAACAGGGTAGCTTTGTATTATGAGACGGATCAGGAAAATGCATTCACTCTTTTCTACTCATTTTAATGTGCGAACAAACTACAGCTGTATGTTTGCCAGTGCCTTCAGAATCCGTAGGGTATGGCATTTTCTTAATGATGCACATTTTTGTAATTACTTTTTTCTTTTAATGGAAAATAAAAATAGGTAGTGATTACAGAATAAAATAATGCAGATAAATGTTCATGTTGAGTTTGTTCCATCTCATTTATGTCCTTAGCATAGCAGCAATGAGATTGTATTTTTGTTGTCCTTTTTTCACTGCTTAAAGCCCTGTAAATTAATTTTTAGTGTGGAAGTCAATTTTGAGAGCACTTACTGAGGAAGACAGATTAAGTAAGCAATTTCACAAATAATACTTTGCAGCTTTTACTTAAAAGTAAAAGCAGCAATTTATAATCTTGCAGCTTGTGGCCAACCTCCAATACATAAGTCTGTGATAATATTTCCATCAAAAAAAATTCCTTTGCATCTCAGCCATTAAAATTTTCCACAGGGTTAAATATTCACTTGCTAGGTTTGGTTCCAGCATCAACAGGCCTTAATGGCCCTGCCAGGCTGCCGGGGGGCCTCCCCCACCTATGGCCCAGGAGGCCGCTTACACTCATCCCTGGCCAGGCTGTAGGGGTGCAGCCCCAGGCCGGTTCCCCAGCTTTAGCTGGGATTTCCTGCGTTCGCCCAGACCTCCTCCCTGCCTTGCCCTTCCCCTGAGGATCAGGACCCCTGGCAGGACCCATTTCTGGCAGCACCTTGCTGCACTAGTCCCCGCGGGTGGCACAGCCGGAGGGCCTGCTGTGGGTGAGGGCCCAGCCAGGCCTGTGTCAAGGCCACACAGGGCTGCTGGTTACCCCCAGGGAGCAAGCCACTCTTCCCCGATGGTTGGCACGGGATGGGTCTCCTGGGGTGCCCAGGCAGGGCGTCCCGCAAGGCTGGCCCAGGCCATGAAGGTCTACTGGTGCCCTCGGGGCCCTGGCATGTCACAGAAGAGTATTAAGGTACACCATTCATCCACTTTTGTGAGATGTGATAGTGACACAAACATGCATTTTGAATGTTTAGGTACTTTTCAATGGTAATTAAAAGAAATAAAATAAAAATTAGATTAAATTCCCAGCCAATTATAGGAAATAACCAGAGAGGTTGGCAACAATTCCCAGTCATCTCAGCTGAGAGAGGAGAGGGGAAAAAAAAACCCCAAAACCTTCTGTTTCAAAATCTGGTGATCAGTTTAAAGCTGAACATGTGAAGAGGCATCAGAGCAATCTGCCTGAAATTTGCTAGAGAGTATGTGGAGCCTTGACTGCTGAAAGCAGTTAAAAATTAATTTTGGGGGTATGGGGTATTCACAAGTCAAGGAGATCTTAAAATAATTAATCACTTCCCTTGAAATAGTTAATCCAAACTTTGTATTAAATGTTATGATCTTTCTTTATCTCTAGTTTGCTCTCCTTTAAGCATACCTTTAAGTTGTATGTAAAAACATTAAGTTTCCTGGACAGTGCCTTTATGTGGCTACCAACGAGGCACAGAATACTGTTATTTTTTATCCTCACAAATCTCCCTAGTAATTTTTTTGCCACATTATTGCATAGTTGTACTATTCTATGTCATAATAATGTGATTTCATGCACGTAGAATACCTGTAATATATAATAAAGCAGACTTTCACCAAGTTGTTATGTTAATTGTACAAATAGCTACAATTTGCTTTGATGCTAAGACAGCATTTATATTGGAAAAGCTGAGTGTGAACACGGGAGATTGTGGACTTTGTACACCAAAATACAGCAGGGTTTTTGTGTAATCCCAAAGTTTTCTAGGATATCAAGGGAGAAGACTGATAGTTTTCCTGCTGTACTGCGTTTATGTTACTGTGGACACTGTACATCTGCAAGACCAAGTTTCTAGCTGATTGGCTCTTGAGCAAATGCAATGTAAAATACAGAATATGATAGAATGAATATGAATCAAATACAAATATGATAGCATAGGGTAAGATAAATAACAAATGGAAGGGAAAAAAACCAACAAAACCAACCCCAAACCTATAAACCGAATTTTACAGTTGGAGGAAAGAGGCACAGGCACAATGATTTGAGGAGAGGAGAACCCAATATATTCATTTGCTTTTTTAGTCATTCACCTTACCTACAGAATCCATTTTAGGGTTTCATATCCTCAGTATTGGGTTTTTTGTTAATACTAGGCAAACTCAAGTGCATTATCCCTGGTGGTTTAACCTGTCCCATAGAAGAGCTGTAGTTTTAGTTGAATATTGTAGCACAGATAATTCTTCATAGTTCAAATTTTGATTATGTGTGTGTAAGAAAGGTTTTTGAGTGACAAACATAGGAAATTGTTATCTTCTGTAAGATAATAGCAAAACAGCTGCAATACTGCAAGCTAATTTTTCCTAGTGGTGTTTGGAAAAACAATCTCTGGTAGAAAAGACAGTAAAATTTCAGTGTCCATACAGCATGTTGATCATCACAGCAAGACTTGATGTGATTACAAAATGTATTTAATGGATTTTAATATTGTTCTTGTTATTGTTAGTGGTAAGCCTGAGGCCTATGCATCTTAACCTTTAGAACCTCTCTGCACTCTGCGCTACATAAAAAAATGAGAAAGTAATCTCTTCTCTACCAAACTCACAGATAGAATCCAAAAATATATGGGTGTAGAGAACAGACAGAAAGACAAGCAGAAAAGGGGAAAAATTGAAAGAAAGAAATAAAATGTGTCCGTTCCCCACTTCCTTAAAAGGATGTGATCATTTGACCCATGCAAAATAAATTAAGATCACTAAACTTATTTGTTTTAGGCAATACGCCACACCGCCTTTTTGGATCCAGACCTCTGGCTTAACATATAATGATTATTGTCTTACTTGCCAGATCTCTCAAAATATTTGGGACTCCCATGACTTTCTGTCACTCTTTGGTAGCTGCTCACAATTTCTTGAACAGCTGCTGTTAGCTCAGGAATTTCTGGGTGATTTTCTTGTGAGATTGCAGTTGCAGTTCCAGCTGGTAATTGTGGGTTGCAGGCCTCACCTGCCACCAACAGAAGCTTCTGTTCTCAGATTGTGTATTTCTTGACAGCATCTCACTCAGTTTCCTCTCTTTTGTGCAGAAGGGAAGGATAAAATGGAGTTCGCCACTTAGGGTTATCACCAGAAAAGGCAGACGGGACCATCAAACAATGGAGTGATATCACTAGTCATCCTCCCCCAAAATTGAACTAGTATTTGTGTGTTGGGTTTGCGTGGCAAGGTTTTGGTCGCGGGGGGAGGGCTACAGGGGTGGCTTCTGTGAGAAGCTGCTAGAAGCTTCCCCTGTGTCTGATAGAGCCAATGCCAGCCGGCTTCAAGACAGACCCGCCACTAGCCAAGGCCAAGCCAATCAGCGCCTCTGTGATAACATATTTAAGAAGGAAAAAACCAGTTAGAGAGAGAGAGTTTTTGCGGCCGGAGAGAGGAGTGAGAAGATGTAAGAAACTCTGCAGACACCAAGGTCAGTCCAGAAGGAGGGGGAGGAGGTGCTCCAGGCGCTGGAGCGAGCAGAGATCCCCCTGCAGCCCGTGGTGAAGACCATGGTGAAGCAGGCTGTCCCCCTGCAGCCCATGGAGGAAGGATGAGGGGGTGTAGCGATTCCACCTGCAGCCCATGGAGGACCCCATGCCAGAGCAGGTGGAGACACCTGAAGGAGGCTGTGACCCTGTGGGAAGCCCACGCTGGAGCAAGCTCCTGGCAGGACCTGTGGACCCGTGGAGAGAGGAGCCCACGCCAGAGCAGGTTTGCTGGCAGGACTTGTGACCCCGTGGGGGACCCCACGCTGGAGCAGTTTGCTCCTGAAGGTCTGCACCCCGTGGGAGAGACCCACGCTGGAGCAGCTTATGAAGGACTGTAGCCCATGGGAGAAACTCACGTTGGAGAAGTTCATGAAGGACTGTAGCCTGTGGGAGAGACTCACATTGGAGAAGTTCATGAAGGACTGTCTCCTGTGAGAGGGACTCCATGCTGGAGCAGGGGAACGATGAGAGGAGTCCTCCCCTGAGGATGAAGAAGGGGCAGAAACACCATGTGATGAACTGACCATAACCCCCACTCCCCGTCCCCCTGTGCCGCTGGGGGGGGGCGGAGGTTGAAGCCGGGAGTGAAGTTGAGCCTGGGAAGATGGGAGGGGTGGGGGGAGGTGTTTTAAGATTTGATTTTATTTCTCATTCCTCTACTCTGTTTTGCTTGGTAATAAATGAGATGAATTCCCTCTCTAAGTTCAGTCTGTTTTGCTTGTGACGATAATTAGTGAATGATCTCTCCCTGTCCTTACCTTGACCCATAAGCTTTTCATTGTACTTTTTCTCCCCTGTCTAATGAAGGAGAGGAGTGATAGAGCGGCTCTGGTGGGTACCTGGCCCCCAGCCAGGGTCAACCCACCACAATTTGCTAGTAGATTTGGTTAGTTCTCTTTGCTCTTTTCATCTGCTTCTTCCAACAGTAGAGTTGGGAAGGACAGATGAACAGGGTAGAAGAAGATAGTATGCACGACTTGCATTGACAAAGGTATGAGTGCCAGTTTTGGAGTCAGAATGTTGAAAACAGGCCAAGGAGGATCGCCCTTTGATTTTAAGGGCATTCTCTGGTGGTGCTTTTGCTCTGCTTTTGCTTTTCCTTGAGTTGGCAAAACTAATGATCTTCATACCTAACTGAAAAATCAACATAAAGAAATAATGATATATTAATCACTTTAGATGATAATAAAAACTAATTCCTTGGCATACATAGTAATATTTTGGATAGTTATGGTGTCCACTAACTTGGTGCGCATTTCTCTGCAGGCAGTTATTGCTAAAAACATCTCAGTTTCCAGTTCAGTTCTTAAGAGGTGTGCTAATAGTACCCTGATAGTTAATCAGTGGAAGAAGATACTTTGGGTTCATGTAAGTGCAAAAATATGAAGATTAAATATTCCTAGAGTCTGTTTTCTGTGTATCAACACCATATTTCTCCAGGATTTTGGATCCTGGTAAGTGGAAATGTAAGCAGAACTGAATCCCAGTGAGTTTATAGTATGACATTAAGAGTATTGTTTTTGCAAGAATCTGTAGCTTTTTTTTAATCTACTCTTAGAAGTCAATGCTTTTTTATCTGTGTATTAAGTTTTAGTACTTTAAGGTGCAGCTTGTAGTACGTACTTGCAATGAGAAATCTGGGAATTTCTTCTCAAGTTGTTCAGATATTGCATGTGAGGGAATTTACAAAGCTATGACTATTAAGCATGCTGTTCTGGGAGCTGGCACAAGAACCATGATTTTCTCTGTCAACAGAGCACTGTCATGGCTGTTTAGTACCCAGTTAAAACAATAATCTTCCAATATTTTGGGAGGAGGAGGAGTCATGTTGTGGGATGGAAATATGAACAAATTTGGCAGCAGACTGGTCAACAGGTTATTTCACCACATAGGCATGTTCCCTCACAAAATTTGTAATTGGTGCTGTAAATGGCATTGAAACATGTTTATAGTATATTTAAAGAAAATTATAATGTTTAATTTGGCTGAGCCCCTCCTAACTCTTAAATGTTAGACCTACCCTGTAACTATCACGGAGCCAGGAAGTTGTGAAAGAGAATTGCTTAAAGCATCAAAATATTGTTTGTGGTGCTTATATTGAATGTCAAATTATGGTCACACAGAGCATTGGATGTATTTACTCCCTCCCAGTTTATGAAGCTGAGTTTCAAAAGAACCTTTTAAGAACCAGTATTTCTACATATCTATAAAGTTGAGAGCATGGCATCTGAACTTAATGTATTAACAAGGGTCCTTTCGGTGTATGTTCCTTTATTCTACTTGGTCTTGAAAGATTCTCTCAGAAACCATGAGGAAAGCTGAGAAATTATTAAAAGCACTATTTTTCTCCTTTGAGACTTTATATATTTAATGGCCTGTTTTTCTTCACTGATATGTAGAGTTGTATAGGTTTATTTATTTACTTCCAGTCACAAGAGATTTGTCATAATCTTTCTTGTGCAGAAGAAGATGATGCACACACCACCCCCACCGCCCCATCCCCAAACCTCCGTGACCTTACCTGTATAATTTTGCAAACTGCCTTAGTGTTAGTGGGATTAAGTTGTTGGAGTGAATCCCTGCTGTTGTCATAGAAGTCTCGCAAAATTCCCTTTTAAGTATTAATTATTTTATAAAGTTGGTTGAAGACCCTTCTAAATATTGTCTTTCTCAAATATTTGTTGAAAAATCAGGAGAAAATTTACAAAACACAAAGTCTGTACTAATTATAGGAACTGGTTTTTCTCATCGATGGTTGCTATTGACAGGGACAAGCTGTATTCAAAGAATTGTTGAGATGACTGTTATTATTTGTTCTTAGTCATCATAATTAATAAAGCACAAAACATTTTTACATTGTTGACAAAGTCTGTGCTTGTCAACTCACCAATCTGTCAGTAAATGGAAAACAAGGTGTTAGTATGGGATGATGCCACCCAATGGTACAAGAATGAACAGGATGCTGACAGCCTTCTCTAAGTTTTGCACCAAAGCTCAATAATGTTTGATATGTGAGTGAGTTTGATTAATACTCCAGAAAGAAGTTTTCTCACTCTGGGTGTTACATAGATAAAACATGTAAGTGACTAAGAGTGAAAAGTAAATCAGAATTCTTTGGTATTGATTAGGAGTGTCACTAACGGTTTTATCAGGTTTGGAGAGATGGGAATGAACCTGCCTGTGTAGATTAATCAGTGGAATAACCTCTTAGGTAGGAGGTAAATTAAAATAGACGACTTGCACAAGAACAAAGTCTGTTGAGACTAGTTTAATATCATAAGTGTCTCACTCAAAGGCCTAGTACCTGATGAACATTTGGAGCTTTCCTCTTTTCTGTGTGCACAGAAACAAAACAAAACACCAACCAAGTTTGAATGCCTCCAGGATGGAGAGAGGGCAGGGAGAACAGAGAATTAAGTCTAATATTTTAGTAAACAAGCAGACAGCTACAGGTTTGTGGTAAATAAATACCATAAAAAGGGGAAAAAAAGAAAAAGTATATTTGGCAGGTGGATAACATTTATTTAAAGACAGATTTTTCATTCTCTGAGTTCTAGATCTTAAAATTGGCAGACATTATTCTGAAGATTGCTTTTTCTCAACATTTTGAAAAGCAGTCTTTGGAGTTCTTTTTGGCATTCACAGAGGGTAGCAAGTAGGTGATACAGTATGAAGTCTGTGAAGTACATACAAATGCATGTACAGTACTTTAAAAAGCTTTTCCTGAAGGAACAGTTCCTTGCATAGAAACAAAGTTATCCAGGGAAACATTTCCATGCAAAAAAATATTGTAACACACAATGAAAATAGACCTTAGCACAACAGCAGACCTACTAAGCAAATTAATATTCTGAGCATTAACTTCACAGCATGTGGCTAGTAAAATTCCATGTAGGTGCATAGCTATTTATATAAATCTTTGTCGCAATCATAATGAATTCTTTAAAAGATATTTTAGTATGGGAGGAGAAGGGTTCAATGGTGGTTTTTTAAAATAAACAAAATAAACTTTATTCCTTTTTCAAACTACTGATTTGGGCAAAGAACTGAAGCTCATAACCAAATGAAAAACAGCAGGTGGGAACCTGAAGTTGGGAATTACTAATTGCTGGCACCACCATCCTGATGATCAGGATCTCAGTTCCACAAGATGAGTTTTGAAAACTCGGTTTTATCCTACCTCAAGCAGAACTACTAATAGATAGACTTCCCCTCTCTACACCGCCCCACTTTTTAAAGAGTTGTTGCTCTGCTGAGGGGAACAAGGGAAGTATTACTCTTGCAGTAGCGTGCTGTCACAGTGGAGAGCATGACATGGACTCTCTGAGTAGGAGTCTGACAAAATGGGGAAAGGAATCAAGCTCTCTTGCATTTAGAGAGAGCTATGCAGCCAATCTACCCCCTACTCTCATCATTCCTTGAAAACATTATTGGGAGTTGGAAGGGTTCTGTGGTACTTCTCTCATTTACTTGTGTTCATCTTCTACCTCTTCTGATTCTAGATAGTTTATGCACTATCCGGCAATGTGGTTTGAGTGATGAGGAAAGCTGTCTGCTGAAGAGAACACAGAACTCACTTTAATTTGTTTCACTGTCTCTACTGCCATCTGAATAAAACTAGTAGTTATATGAAGTTCATATGCAGCTAGGTCTTAATTCCCAACAGATACAAGGAAGCTGGTACTTCAGCTGGGAATTTGTCAAACTTGTTTGCTGGCTGAAACACACATATGTGAAGGGAAGGAAGCAAAGAGTATGCAGATTGTGGCAATGACAGTGTGTACAATTTGGGGGTGTCCTTAGTGCCTTTGTTACAAATCTTTCTAAACCTTCTTGTTCACTTTCATGTCTGTTCTTGGAAATGAAGGTCATGTTAAATTGAAGAGTCATCTAAGATTAAAATCTGCTTTATATTTCGGCCTCTATAGCACTTGCTGTGATTATCAGCTAGCCTTATCTATTTGTAACTGGCAGAGCAAAAATCAGAGAGAGGAATTTAAGATTCATAGAAAACGTTTAAACCATCTGGAAAGATGGTTGGAGTACATTTCCTTGCACTATCTACAAAGGCAATTATTATTTATTTTTTTTTAAAAAAAGGCATTTAAGTGTTCTGATATTACAAGAGTTAATATTGGTTTCAACAGTCTCTAGGTTTTTATTATCTTTAATAAGCACATCTGTAAGGGTCTTAAAGCTATCAGGACTTTTATGTACAGCCTAATTTTCCCTCCAACTTCCTGCCACTCATTTCCCCTCCAAGGAGTCGCATAATCTGACAATGAAATAAATCTAATAGTGATTTGCAATGCATGAATGACTGACAAAATTGTGTCCCTTAACTCTACAAAGAAGGAACTCAAAATGAAGAGACACAGCTTAGAAACAACCTAATCTTCAGCTAAAGTTGTTGTGACTACAACAAATTGAGATGGTGATGGGAGAATAAGGAAGGAGCATTAACTTGTAATGAGAGCTTTCATCCTTTGCAGATAAAGTGACCAAAGAGTCTCTTCATTATAAAATATATAAAAGTAAAGAAATTTTTTGGATGTTTTACTCATATAATTTTCAAAGGTTCTTAATATTTTCCGATGAATGCAAACTCGACTAGTAAAAATTAAAGTGGGAAAATTTCACCTCCCAACCTGCCATGCTCATTTGCATATCTAGGGTAACCTAGTAAGTGTAGAGCTAGGATAAAAATAATGTTTTGTTTCTCATTCTGATTTAGCTTCTAAAATGCTTTTCTTCTTGTTTAGTCACTCAAGTGTCTAATGCATGGCAAATGCATATCACGCAAGGGTAGTGCATATAGGCGGGACTAACCTGGTCAGTGTTCTAATGTAGCTCAAAGATATTTCAATATTTATTTCACATGAATAAATGACCATTTTTAATCATATGTAGAGTTTTTATTTTACATACATGTCTTCAGACAGATAAAGTGTTTACTATTCATACATTTCTGTTTTCACAAATACTAATATCCATATTAATGATCTTATTAACATGTGTGAAATTTCCATAGAAGTCAATCTAGATGGAGTATACTCATCAATAAAAATTGCAAGACTATCATGCCACCTTTTATACACTTCCATCTGCCTCCTCACAAAGTAAAAGAAGTAGAAGTGAGAAAAACTGAGTTGCAACGTGTACCTTCAGCTCAACCGATTTGAACTTTGTCAAGTGGATTGAAGAAATTAATGAGAAATCCTTCACAGAAAATACCATATGTGAAAATTGTCAGTCATCTTGATTAATAATATAATAATGCTATATTAACATAATATCAAAAAAGGTAGTCCATTGGTACGTCATAAACATTTTGTATAGTTTCTTACAGTAAGTTCGAAGGCAACGCAGGACTTAGAGCATGGGTAATGTATATTTCTATAATGTAATTTTAGGAGCATCATGAACTTGAAATGTAGTTAATATAAAAAAAGTTGAAACCTATTTTAAGTATTTTTAAGTACCTCATGTGGTCTTTTATTCTCCTGCCAACCACATTGGCTTTAAGTCTTTCATTTATTTCTGTTAAAACAAAGTTTATATCTGTCCTTGTGCCCTCACAATATGCATTGAAAAATGACTAGGCAGAAAATGATTAGATTTTTAAATATGCATGAGCCTAAAGACAGAGACCCTTTTACAGTGAAAAAATGCAGTAATTTCTTTCTTATGGAGTGTTTAGTCTTTGCTGTTAATCCAAAATGAAAGTAGTGTAACACATTTGTATGAAAACCCAAAAATATTTCTATTCTTAATTACTGTACAATATATACTTTAACATGACAAAATTGTTATATTGCTCATTATAACTCCTCGTGTTAAAGAGAGAAAGGCATAAGCAAGTATTGTATATGGCAGGTCTATATCAAAGCAAGATCATTATGCCACTCTAGTAAACGAAAAAGTTTTCATACTTTGCAGATGCACAGATTATTTTAGCTGTGCATGTATTTGAATATCACTCTTCAGTTATGCATTTCCATAATATTAAATTCATAGGCATTTTAACTGCAGTGTTCCTTGATGCACATACAAAATAGTAATGCTAGCATGAAAAAATTTCTCAGTTTTTCTCAAAAATTCATCAGAGGAGAGAGTTTAAGATACTTTATTTTACCTTTTTTGGTCCAGAAATACATTAATAACACTAATGCATTTTGGAAAAGAGAAGAAATATACATAAAACAAAAATATTGCTTGAATAGAGCTAGTATAGCTTTTCAAAGTGCATGAAACTGCAAACTTTGATACTTAAGGAAGCACAGAGGTTGTTCTTGTGTTGTTCATATGTATTTGTTTATTTACTGGTATGGAACTGAAGTAGTGTCAATCAGTCAGGAACATGTCTTTCAACTCCTTGTTTTTCCTAAGGCCATAATTCACCATCAGACTTAGTGTGAGTGTGAAAGCATGTCTGTCAGTGAAGTTGCAATAATTTATAACCTCCAATATGTTACTGCCATTGTGTGTGATAAATACAACCTATCTTAAGACCTCAGGGATGCATGCAAGCAGCTAGAAGAGGTTGAATGAATTACAGAATATTGGTTCTGGTAGTCTGTGTTCCATCTAAACAAGCAGCAAGAAGGGAGGGAAGCCCCTTATGGACTTATAAGGCTAGTCTAATTACTTTTATTCAGCTAGTGCCAAGATTTACAGTACTGATGGGTTGATGATTCTGTGGGAAATGAAGTTTGGAGGTGATTTTCCTTTGTACACAAAATGCTAATTCTTCTAGCTTTCCAGACTGTCTTCTGTGGGATGTGCCAAAGAGATAATAAAGAATATAGAGAATTACTAATTGATTCATAAGTAAAAGAATTACCACGCCATGAATTAAATGTAGGTGCATGGATTCTGTTGCTACACTGATAGAAGGGACTTATAGTACTGCAGCATTAAGTGAACATGCAAAAACCAGGCTTCATGTATTTTCTCCCAGGTGAGGGTTTTTTTATTGCTTATGTAGATGTGATGAAATGATTCAAATGCTTGCATAATTTTCTGCAGCAGTAGAAGTAAAAAGTGCCTGAAATTATAATACACAAAACATTGTCCAATGTTTTAATGTTCTAATTTACGGAAGTACTGAGCACTCAGAACTGCTGCTGAATTTGGTGATCCCACCAAAGGCTCAGCCCACAGATGATATTGCTTTGGAGTGAAATGCCTGAGGTTCACATAAGTATGAGAACTTTAGTTTTCAGCAGTTCTAGAAAAAAGAATTGTAAATACTTTAAATAATGAAATTTTGTTTGAGGTTTTCATAGCATATTTGTTACTTAATAAAGCTGTTGTAAAAATGTTTTTCAGTTAGGTGCAACTCCTCCCCAGCTCTTTAACTCAGAATTTTAGGTCTGTCAATCCAAAACCTTTGTTAAAAACCATTTTTGGGCAGTGTCATCATGCAATTAGATCCACCCACACAGATTTTCATAAAGCTGTTTTACATGTAGACTAGTTGGTCTAGGATTTTGCAATAGTGATGGGATGATGGGTGTGCTAACATGCTAAATAATAATACTGTGCAAAAGTTTGTCATACATGGTTTGTAACTTAAAGTCTATGACTGTTCTGTAAAGCAGAATCCTCAAAAATCTTCTATTATACTAGTCCATTTAATGGCTAATGATCATTGCAGTACACTTTTTTAGATAAGCAGGTATTGAATAGAAATGTGTTCTTTACCGCGACTGTCAGAGAAAGATTAGTAAGTGTATATTTTGGTCCTTACTGCATTATCTACTACTACGCTGTACATGCTTTTCCCAGAAGTCCTGGGACACAGCTCTTCCTAGCTCTCCAATAGATTTGACTTAGTGTCTTCCTGTTTCTGCCTAGACAAGCCCTTTGCGATTAAAGGTGTTCTGAGTATTCTAGTAACAGTCTTTATGGTATTCCCAGTCAGCAGTGTAGAACCCTACTAAATCACATTCTACTAGAAACTCATATTATTTTTGTGAATAAGTTGTAGCCTACAATTCTCATCTGTTCTTTTTCCTCAGCTTCCCTAGGCCCTTGACTAGACAAGAATTTGGAAGCTCAGCCATTGGGTTCTGATGTCACTTGCTGTGTCCTTTTTTTTTTCTCCTTGGGATTGCTAAGCTTCAAGGTTCTATCAGTGCTCTACTGTGTCAAGTGTGTTTATGCAGATATGCTCCTTCAAGAGGATGTAAAATGATTTTACTTATTTTTTAAATTCTCTTTTGCAATGTTGACTTAGAGAAAATTATTCATCTTCTATTTTTTTCTGCACTGTCTTTCATAAATTAAAAATTCAGCACCTGTGCAGTGGTTGTGCATCTTATCCCAAATGCACATTCTGCAGAGCCAGAGGTTTCTACCCTTACTTTAACTTAACAGCTGGTAATATTTGTTGTGCTAATTCACTTACATGGAAACACTGATGCAAGTGTTACAAATTGAGAGCTAGGTTTTTTTCCAATTTTTGGTAGAAGACAAAACATAGTGTATTTTTCCTTCCAGTTTGACTTGGCAACAGGAGCAGGAGTGAGGGTACGTATTGAAGGCAGGGAAGACAGACAGAGTTGTCCTGTAGGAAGCAAAGATGAGCGGTCTGCTTATCAGAGCCTGATGCTCTTCACTAGGTGTAACTCGTTTCAGTAGATCAGAGAAAACTGCAGTTTCCTGGTCAGAAGGCAGCTAGGTCTTCGCTCCTTTTTCTGTCCTTCTTTAATTAACATGCATGTCAATCCTTTCACCCTCTGCAGATCTGAGGAAAGGCAAGCCTTGTCAGAAATAATTATGGAAGGGCATAGAAGCATGTTACAGAGCAAATCCTGGGCAGACAAGGACAAACTGTGGTGGGGTCCTTAAGTGGTAGCTTTTGGCTACACCAATAGGAAGAATTGGAGCATTTAGGGAGATATTTCTGGATATTTTTTTTTTTTCTTTGTGTGAGAGAGACTGGCTGGGAAGAAAGTGAGTAGTTCTGTGAAAAAGAAGTGAAATAAACTACAGCAATCAGGACAGCCTGGTGTTACTCTACCCTCGTATGTGAAAGAAAGGATGACTTCTAAGTACACTCACTGAGAACTGTTTTAGCACAATATCTCAAGGCTTGTCTCAAGGCACTGTTAGTTCATGGGAAAGAAAGCTTTTTCTCTAGACCAGCTCTCTGTTGTAAACGTGAATGCCTGACATGAATTGAATAAGCTTGGCTGCCTAGGGGAAATTTGAAACTCCAATGTATTTGATTTTGTAACTAAAATGCAGTGGCAATGTAATTGTTCAAATCACTGTGGTTTAATGGATATGAATCCAGTTACCCGCTAGTTCCAGTGACTTGCTTATGGCCATCTTCAGTCAAGTAATTCTGAAGTGTTACTCAAACTTATTAACTCGCCTGCCTGGTTAAGTGAAACCAAGTCCAAAGACTTAAAGGGGTCATACAGACAGTAAGAGTTATGTTAGCACACAGCTTTGCAGAATATTTCTCATATCACTTTTATTTACTGATTTGACTTCACATTTTTGTAATGTGATACTTATTGCATTAAACACATATCATCAAGGCTTCCTAGATGGCTTATTCTCATTTTTTGCAATTATTCTCTTCAGTGTATGTTGTGCTTCAAAGTTAGGTAACTAATTATGCATTTCCACTTGAATCAAATATTGACAACAGTTGAAAACCTCTTTGACTGTTTTTACACTTGTTTTCTTTTAAATGTTGTTGTTTGCCATCATTTTTCTGTCTGGAGAGGCAGAGATTAGATTGTTCTCAGTAATCATTTTAGTGCATGATCTGTGATGTTAAATTTCTGCATCTATAAGTTCACATCTGCTCTTTTTTCATTTTTCTTCTTTTGCAGCTTCAGTCTAATGTATATAATTGTAACTAATTCCTCTGGCTCCAGTGTTAAATTTTAGGTCCTTTATTGTCGGAGGATAAATTCTTTTCTCAATTTCATATTATGATTTCCACAGCCTCAGAACTGGGTTATAGATATAGAATTCTATAACATATATAGATAGATATAGTCCTATAATATAGAAACTTGTTCTGATAGTGTCAAATATCAGAATAAAAGTTCTTTGTATTTTGGAGAAGCAACTATGGAGTAAGTCTGTTGTTTTAAATTATGTTAATAATTTTTAAAATCATTTTAGCTTTCCATTAAGCAGTGAAAATAATTTGATAGATTCTAATTGAAGAGTAAGCATCTATTCTCTGTTATGGAATATAGAGATAACAATGACCTCCTTTGCTGGCTACTTGTTTTCGAAAGCAAAAAACTCCTGTCACGATGATGTTTTACAGTCATGTCATTTCTATTATACCATGTGATATAAAGAAAATGCAATAATAGTGGTTGATGGATGGTTTTTATGTTAAGAGTACAGGTTGCTTATTGCAAGATTGTTGCAAATATTCATTTTAATTGTCAGGCTTAAGTGCTTTGACCATAGGGAAAATAGATTATCCATAGTCTGCTATTTTTTCTAACATAATTTTATGAATAAGCTAATTTTCAGTGAATACCAGTGAAATATCAATGAAATTCTCTTGACTATTTTTCCTAGCAATTATTCTTTTTATTAAAAGTGTAGATGTGTTTGTTAAATTTCTTTCTGAAGCAGTATGTACCACCTTACATAGTAAATATTTATCAGTCTTGATATAAATCTTTAATTTTAAATGCAGTGATCTTTAATGTTTTGTCTTTGTTCTTTCTTAGGTTTAGGAAAATAAGGATGAATGTTTAATTGTGTCTTTATTGAACCTTTGTTCAATTGTGATTTCACTTTAACAGTATATCTGACTAAGAACATGGAACTAAATTTATGAATGTCAATACAATGCACATAGAAAAAGGCAATTACAGAAAAATATTGACACGTTCATATAAATTTCCTAGAGTATGGAATATGTAATGAATTAATTTTTTCAAAAGTGCTCAGGAGCTTCAATCATTAGATTTCTCAATCTTAAAAATATCAACCTTTTAGTTTTTGCAAACTTAAGTAAAAAATGACAACAGCTTGTTAATGCAGTGCTCTCTTTAGATTCTGAAAGCTTAGATGTACTGAAACTAAGTGAAGGCCAGGACATCAACATGTTAGCAAGTTCCCTCTGAAGTCAGAGGGAAAAATTCACTTTCTTCAATACAGACAAGCAATAAGAATAATGAAGATTAAAGTTTGTTATTAATTATTGATACTAATAATGATTAGGCTTTTTTGTATTTGTAAGAGCTATGAAGCATTGAAACAAGCTATCTAGAGATTTGAAATCTTTGTTCATGCAAGTATTCAGAACAGGTTAGACAAAAAGGCTCTGAATACAACTTAGCTTTCTTTAGTGAGTGGGTTGGATCTGTTAATTTTATGATATTCCTACCAGTTGGAGATTTTTATGATATTTTTGGTCATTATTTACACAACGTTCTGTCCAATGTGCTTAACTCTGTGTGTGAATGATTTGTCTGAAATTCATGGAGTATATAAGCAGAAATATTTACAATGTTAAGACTGTAGTTTGACCCACCTGATTGCTGTGCATCATAGTATGCCTAGGAGAAAACAGAAAGCTAGAATCAGATACCCTGTTTTGCCAGATTAAACTTTGCCAGTAGTTGGTTTATTAAAAAGAATTTCATATTCAGGGATTGGAAAGAATTGAACTCCAGGGCAAAATATCCCAGCAATTTAGTTAAAATTGATAGCTCTGGTCATTTAGTTTCGACAGTATGGTATCCTTCATAGTTATTAGAGTTTATAATTTGTAACAGACTTGTATGAACTATATAAAGTTTGTTATGGCTTTTGGCTACACCAAAAGGGAGAAACTTCTGCTGTTTTAGCTTGTTAGGACATTAATGAGTTTGATAGCTTCTGTCCAGCTGAAGCAGAGAAACTTCTGGTTGCTGGTTCGTAGCAACAATCTGAAAACAGAAGACTGAATCTCTTCTTGAATCTAATAATTTCATCTCTCAAGACTAGCTGGTTTCATAGCAAAATTCATGGTTCACAGGACCATAAACTGTTGTGAAGATGTATGGTAAACTGTAATTTAACCTGATCTTCAGAGATCATTACATTTGTAGCTTCTGTCATCCTCTACTGCATTAGCAGCAGATACCAGGAATGTGATTCTTCTCGTTTTGTTTTTCCATTGTTATGTTCATATTCAGAGTGATAAGATTGTAGAACTAAGGCCAGCTCTGTGTTCTGTCTGTGTCTGGAGGACTTTCCTATCGTGACTAGGTGAAAAATTACCTATATATTATTTTTATTAAGGATAAATATAAGGACTGTTTTTCATCTTTTGCTAAATCAGTGTTTGTCAATAAGAGATTATTTCCACAATAATGAGAAAGTATACATACATAATATGTATCATTTATGTTGTGATACATACATATATGTTATAGTTCATACTGTGTATGCCAGAATTCCTATTACTGACTGTACAGTACCTATTTGGATGGTATGCTTTGGAAGTCTGGAAGTTCAGTTTCTAAATTTTTGGGCACCTCATCTGCTTGCCTTAAACAATTTGCTAAGTCACTGGCTTTTTCAGCAGTGCTGAAATCTATCTTGCCTCAGTAGCCTTTTTCGTAGTCAATAACATTTGCATGCACAGTGCAGCAGTTTGTAAGTGCACACCTGTACACTTTCACATGAAAATGTTCACGTCTTTAATATACAAGTAATGAAACATCTTCCTAGCCTTGTTAAATAGCACGTTGTGGCCAAAAGTGGTACGAGTCATGAGAGTCATAAGTTCTGTCCCTGTGAAAGGATGGAAGTGTTTGGCTGGAAAAAGAATGTGTATTTCACCGTTTAATAGTAGAATTGGAGCTTTTATAACAGGAATTTATTTATTTATTTATGTATTACCTGTCAAATTCAAAAGGTGCTGACAGGTTTTTTTGCAAATTTCTTGAGTAATTTCAAGAGGTTGGAAAATAATTTCTAGTGTCAATTAACGTGATTTTATTTTGATCTAAATTTCTGTGACAATTTGCCAAATAAAAAGATTAGTATTTCAAAAAGTTATCAGCATATAAAAACAGAGATACCAAAAGCAATTGTTCTGCGACTGGAAAAAGAGTAGATTATATAAAAAACTTTATACAGTAAGTAGTTTTCTTGATAAAACTATTTTTGGTGTTCCGTGAATTGCTGCCCTGCATAATTAGTTGATATATTTGGGAACTGTGATAAAAATAGAGTGACCACCTACAATTAAGGGTAATTAAGAAAAATTGCTTGAAAAGAGCATACCTGTTGAAAAACATGGGACAAATCTTTCTGTAATTGAACACACATAATAATATGTTATAGTGTTATGGAATCATACTTTTTTCATCACAAGGTAGGATCTCATATGTGAGTGTTGCATTAAAATAAATTACCTGGTCAGCTACTTCTTTGTGAGCTTACTGGAATCAGGCTATGAAGTACTGGGCCTAATACACATGCCTTAAAACAGCCTAGGTGGTCACCCTATTATTTAGGTCACATTTTTACATTCAGAACACCTATGAAGGTGAGTAAGGTAAAGGCAGTTCAGAATTAGCAGAATTTCTGCAAAAAGCCCTGCTTTATTTGGAAGAAAGATGTCTTTAACAGAAAAGCAGCAGAAAGTGGCTAAATCACCTGTATCAATGCATCCCTTATATTACCCACATTCAGTCCAATACATTATGCATTCAAATCAATGGAAGTTGTGTACACTGTATTGAAAAATTCACCTTTACATATCTCTGTGTTTATTGTCTTCGGTTATTCATCTGTTACTGAACACTTTGGACATTTGGAAATTACCCTGTATTATCATTATTTCATCCACTGTTTTTTTGCAATATACACTGAAAATTCAGGTTTGCTTTGAAAGCCTAAAGGAGATTATTTTGAATGAAATGACAAAATGCTTATTAAAAAAGGACTGATTGGATTTCAGACTTGTTACTGTAATTTATAATTCCTCTTCCCCCTTCTCTTTCTCATCCTTTTCGTCCTTCTCTACAAGCAACTTCCCCACCCCCCCCCCACCCCCAAGTAATACTGGTGCTATGTACAGTATTTTGTTTACGGTAGTATAAACATTTTCAGCCTGTGACTTCATTGCTGAAATAACTCACCTTTTTCATATCAACTCTTACCTAGGAGCCGTACAGCAGACTCATTGATGTAGGTTTTTTTTCTGCATGGCAGCCCAGGCCAAGCTGTGGTTTCATTGCATGATGCAACTTCACCTTTTTTGGTTGTCTATGGGATTAATTATAATCTATTCTTGTATTGCCTGTGCATGCCAATGTGCTTACCATAATGGTGTATACACTGAATGCAGTCTAAGCATTAAGTGCATGAACTGGAATTAAAAGAACCCATAAAATTAGAAAATTTGAGAAAACGTAAATTATGCTTATCAATATCTTTAGTTAAGGTTTTATAGAATGAATAGGACATAATATATATCAGGTCTATATATTTAAAATTGCCAGCATATTACAGTAACTTCTTGACTAGATAGACAATTGCAGTGTGGTCAAGATGTGGGAAAGAAAGAGTGTACTAACTATTCTATTGTGACAAAGGCCGAATGATGCCAGTAGTGTTCAGAAAGATAAACCTGTCCCTGCTGTCAACTTTAGCAGCAGGTGACAGTGAAAAGAGGTAAGATTATACATAATCATGTATTAAAAGTCTGAATTTGGGAAGAATTTTCAAGTACAACAGGGGTTTTTTTATATAATATTAAATAGCTTGCAAAATAATTTAAAATGTATTGATTTACAAAACACCACTAAAATGAAATTTCACGTGAAGAATTGCTGCTCTAAGTTTCTTTTACAAATGACATTGTGACCATCCTAAGCAACCTGTTATTCATATGTTCTTAAATGTATTCAAAGAAATCTTTCATCAACACAATAGAAGATATGATTTAATGTTAATCCTATTGTTTCCTGATAAAATGATGAAACAGCACTTTGGAAAGTGACTTGAAACATTGTGTCTGAACACAACGTTGTAGTGGTGTTAATCAGTGCAAATGTTGAGTGTATGTGTTCAGAGGTTACATTTTGTGCTTTCTTGGGGGGTCAAAATTAATTTACAGATTGCAAATTAATATTCAACTTGATGAATAAACATTATTTATCCCATATGTTTAATTTTAAGGGTTTACCAAATGTTATGATGTTTGAAAAATTATAATTGTAAACAGATGTATATTTATAAAGCCGAAATATGCTCTTAGCGTGTACTTTTAACAGGTAACTGAAAACATGCGATATATTCAAAACAATAAAAAAGAGAAGTAATTTCCACAACTGTTGTCACGCCACCCACGTGCTGATACTGTGGTGCCCTGAGAATGTTTATTATTTAGGATTGCTTAGGATTATTTTTTTTTTTATGTTATTCCTATATTCTACATAATGCGACTTGCTATTTTTTTTTTTCTTATAATGAAGGAAACTTCTTTTAGGACTGTAAGACTGGTCAGACATATATCTATATGGCAACGTGAAATTCTTCCTCCTGAAATCGGTGCAAAATGGATTATAACCCCAGTCCTTTTGACTTTCCAGTAGCTCAGTGTCTAAGCCTAACTACACATCCATTTTCCCATGTGCAGCAGCCAGGATAAAAAGGTGTCAGATGTGCAACACAGTGCAAGCCATTTTTAGATGTTATTAGAAAAAAAGAGGACAACTATATATTCATTTCTAACATTATTATTATACTCCTCTTACATTGATGTAAAGTAGTTTTATATCAGGCTTGTTATAATTGGTTTGAGCAACTGGTACAGGTGTTGGCAATACCTTATTCTGTTTGTTAATGGAGATAAAGTGACTGCTAAAAAAGAAAGGCATAGTGTCATTAATGTCTCTAAAAAAAGGGCTTTGTCTTTCCCATTTAGAAAAGCCACTGTGATTGAGATTGTTACTGAGGCTCCAGGCTAGTTTTCTTGTCTGCAAAGTTGAACTAGGAGAGACTTATTATTTTTAATTTCTTCCTTTTTTTGTTTAAACTGTTTCTATTCTTTTGCAAAGTAAATGTGGCTATTCAGTTAGTCTTTCACAGAATCAGCATTTTGCCTTAAGAATATAGTAATTTGCTCTTAAGACAGTCCTGGCAAATAATCAGGTCCCACAGCTGGAACAGCTGTGACATTAAAATTTCTAAGTAGGAAACTTTACTAGATTGCAGTTATGTGCTTGTGGAAAGTATGCCATGGCGGAGGAGTGTATGGGTAGAGAAACTTAGTGAATGGGTAGTATATGGGTAGAGTATGTGTGTTTTGCTTTAAAAGGTATGTGCTTTAAAGACTTTCCAGGAATCCAGGGAAAGAAAGAGGGAAACTAATAGAAAAGACTGTCTTAAGTGTTTATATATGCTGGGAGTGAATGTTACCTGGATTATGCCTCCAGTTGGTTTAAGGCAGAGGAATTTAAACAGATATACTGTGATGCTCAGGACATATTCAATGATCTCAGATGGTTACTCTTGACAGTTGAAAGGTTTTTTTAGTTCAACTCACCTGTCCATTATTTCTAGTAAAGTGGAACAAGTATACAAATACAGACTTCCCTGTTATAATTTACAAGGATACTAGCTGTGTAATAGTTTGGACTGGGAATAGTTGACTTGCATGACCTATGGCACCCTAAATGTATCTTAGGTATTAAATTACTAAGGTGCTTAAAAGGTCCCTTATGCTGATGGGACAGATAAGGCTAAAAGATCCTCATGAGGAATGAGAGAGAGAAGCTGAAATGATGAAAAATTGATTGGACTAATATATTTTCTAGTTTTATGCAGATTTTTTGAAGGCATGTACATGGTTCTTGTTTACAGTTATGCCTTTGTTTGAAATATGAAACAATATATCCTGCTTGGTGTAACTGTGTATTAGGACTACTTTAGAATTACCATTAACACAATATGTATAGCTTTTTATGGATAATAATAGATCTGGGTGCATGTGCTAAAAAGCATGACTAAAAAAGCTGATCCAGTAATGTAATGTCAAGTTTCTACCACTTTGCAGTACTTCTGGCTTTCATTGCTCAATTACATTATTCACTGACATTAAAGTCAAATAATATGCCTTAGGTTCAAGTTTATTACTACTCAGTAAAAACTAGATAGTAGCCAGATATTTTCATTTAAGTATCACAGGAAGGAATTTCAGAAGGCAGATGAATGAACTGGAAATACTTTAACACTCCAATTCATCTGATACTGTTGTAATTTTCTGTTAGGATAGTTGAATTTAGACTAAATTTCATAGGACAAGATTTTTATTTTTTTTATTACAGTATGTAAGCAAGCAAGAAATGTATAGAAAGAATACTCAAAATCATCTGGAGGAATCTGTTACACATATCACGCTCATAATCAGAGCTCAGTTTTATGATGATATACAAAAGAAAAATTATTAATGATCTTAATTTGGAGTCAGGATAGGTAGAGAACATTCTCATTTTTGAAGACCACAAGTTTTTTCAAAGAGTACAGTTAGATGAGGGAGACTTAAAAGCTGGACAACAGTATCAACAGAATAGAAGGGTAATAATAGGCACTGAGATGGAAAAGTAGTTGGAGCTGGAAACAGATGATGGCAGTGAGCTGATGAAAACTTTGAGGAAAGTGGATAGCAAATGTGATAAGCACTTTTGGGTAATTTTGAAAGACAGCAGCTGCAAAATAGAATCACATAAAATAGAGCAAAAAGGAATCTCAGGAAGCCACTTCCTTCTGCTGCAAGGTAAGAGTGGCTATACATAAATTTATTCAAATAGACACTTATCTAAGAGATCAATGGTTTGTAGGCCCTCTCCTACAGAAGAAGGAAGTTTTAGAAGTATCACATGTGTAGATCATTGTATCGACAAATGCAAATGCAAGGACTTTAAGTGGTCCATATATCCCAGGCCCAAAAAGTATTTACCTTTGTTTTAAAATTCTGAGGTTTACTGTTCTCCCTAAAGAACCTATTCCAGTGTTTAACTATATGTTTTAATTGAAAAAGGTTTATGCTTCTGATATATTTCTGACTTGATTCATTTCCATTTGTTCAATGTGAACATGGAAAAGGAGTTAGTATTCTTTTTGCAGCATTGTATGACATGTTTGCATTTCATGTGGCCAATTATTTTCTGTTCTCTGGAGTAAATAGCTACAACACCTTAGTACTCCTTGATACACTTTGATGAAGAAAATTAAAGAACAATTATATTAAATGATGACAGATGAGAAGTAATAGAAAGGGGTCTTATTATGAAGTAGAAACATGCAAGATGATTGTCAACTTTAGTAAATAGGGTATGTAGTTTAACAGAATTTTTCTATAATGCAGTCAGCATACTAGGTATCACTGAAATGGCTTATTAAATGTTGTCAAAAAATGTAATAATATAATGTTAGTTGAAATAGCGTGCTGGCGTTTTTCTCTTTAATATGTTACTAGTCTCACATAAAAACCTTTGATTAAAAATATGATCCCTGGCATTATTTCTCTATTGTTCTCTTGGAATTAACTTGTCATCAGGGAGATTGTTTTGTCAAGGTAATGTAATACTATTTGCAGTTGCCAGTGTTCTCAGGTTATGGTAACCGATTAACAATCTACTGCAACATAAAATAATATACTCTTCCTATTTACCAATGTGGTTCTCAGCAAACCTTTTCAAATGCAGTTATCTCAGGTAGGATGAAGATCTTAATGGTGTATTTTGCAAGAAAACACATGCTCTGTCTTCTGTATGCTACTGAAAAAACTTAGAAGACTTATGGAGATTGACTCTGGGCCATTTACTGATGCCTGTTTTAGCACTCAGTTCCTGGTCGTTTAGCTTTTCTGCAGGAATCTTCCTTTAGCTTTTGTTTGTGCAAGTCAGTGATTAGAGAAGACATATGCTGCAGGCTTTAGCGAATGTACATGCACCCTGATAAAATTAAGAAATATGCTGTTTTCAGAGTGAGCAATTTTAATGTGCGTATTTTCTGTATATCTTAGGAATTCAATATCAAAATGTAAAATAAAAGTTTCGCATTATCACACTTGTATAAAATTTTGTGTTTGGGCTGAGGAAGATAAGAATTTGATTTTACTTAAGTTCTGTGGTAGGTTGGCTTATATTTTACTAGGGCAGTCTATGAAGAAGTATGATGTACTTAAAATTCGTAGAAAACTTGAAAAAGAAAGATGCAAACTGACAATATTATACTGGATTTTACCAAGTTGTATTAGTTCGTTTAGGTAGAAGAAGTACTAGCAATATTACTTGACTGCGTCACTTGGTACATTGTCAGTCACAAATAGCCCTGTAGAAGTCAGTAGAATTATGCCAGGCAAAATCTTGTGCATCTGAGATGGGCATCAGGAAAGTATACCTTTGTTCTGCAATTATACCAACTTAATTTGACTCTTAATTTTGTACATGGATGTGACAGAAATAAAAATTAAGAGCCTCTCTTTTTTTCCCACTGGAAGGCCTTCTCTATCTCAGTTTCTAAACTGAATTAATTTTGCATTAAAACCTGTCAAGTCACAGCATTTTAAATATATCTTTAAATTTAAAACAAGTTAACATTCAAAGGAAAAAAACCAAAGCTTTTATGCTCTGTTCTTTATAACATGTTCCAGAAAAGGAAAAAAAACAATAAGTCTCTGGCTCTAATTTTTAGAAAAAAATTTACTAAATGATGCTCTTGTACCAGTTTATTACTGATTGATCTGGTTTTGTTGTTGCTTATTTCTTCTGACAGTGGATTTTTTTAAATTTTTTTTTTTTTTAAGGAGGATGAGGAAACCTGTTAATTTTACCCCACATTAGTCTAAAAGCTTGTCAAGGTTCCCCAATGTGTGAGGGAGATAATATAGAAGTACTTAGTTGTAGAAAGCATATGCAGAACAGATGGGTCATGATGCATTTTTTAATTAGGTTAGAAATACAAGGGTAATCTTCTAATGCCAGCTTGTGATCTGTCAGACTTTAAAGAATAGCAGAAGATGTGAGAGAAATTAGGAAAGGGAACTAAGGACAGGCGCTTGCATTGTTCCTACTGTTTTCTGAAAAGCAGTTCCCTTGAGGTGCTTGCAATTTATAAGGTGTGGATTAAATGATAGTCTAAGAAATCTTGGAAGATAGCTTTGTTTCACATTATTTGGCAGTTCATCTTTTATTTTCATCAGATTTATTTTTTGCTTATTTACTTTAAAATTGAACGAAGAGGATACTGATTGTTGTAATTCAAAGACAGCTTAGTGTGTATGATCCGAAGGTGAGCAATGCATTTTCAAAAGGAATGTGAAAGGGAAAGATGCATATCAAAGTGAAGAAGGGAGGCCACTCCACACATAGACAAGACAGGAATGGAAATGGAAACAAAGACAGTAGGATAGAGTAATCCAAAATAAATTCATTGCATGCTGAAGTTGAGGAGTTTTTGTGACTGGAAAGACAAGTACAGTTTAATTCATAAAGCAAATGAGAGTAAGAATAGAGAATTAAAAAAGGTACTTGGCAAAATCCCAAGGATTTACGCAGGAATATTTATCTGAAACTTGCTGAAGGAAGAGGAGGATAAAGAAATAAGCAATATAAAGTCCAGACAGGAGGGAGGTGCAATAGAAAAAGATGAGAGAGAGACAAACAAGCATAGTGAGCATCTTAGCTATGAGTATAAAAAAGAAGCTCCAGGATTTGACATTGAAATGCATTGGGAGCAGCAAGTTATCTGGGTGTATATGTATGTGTGCACAGGCAAAAGTTAGCTAAGGATTTAGTGGTAGGAGGTTGAGTGGTCAGAAAGGATTTAAATGTAGCCTTATCAAAGGCAAGATAAGAAGATACAGGAAATGATCATGGCATCGTCCTTGGCTATCAGGTCATAACTGTTTGCAAAATTCAGTGAGAAAGGAATTGTTCCTTCTTCACTCACTAGCTCCAGGTACAAAAAGCCTCTTAGAAAATATCCGTAACTAGGGATGTAATGATCCCATGGAGTTTTATGGATCCCGAGACTTGGGGCTGTGACGGTAGATTACTCTGCACTTCTGCTATGGGCAAAGTGGGTCTTCCCCTTGCCTTCACTAAAGCATTGCTCTGATCCAGATGGCTGCTCTTCCTTTTTGGGAAGGAAACCAACTTAACTCTTCCTGCATATCCTGCAGTGCTAACTGAAAATGCTAGTAGCAAAACTTTACTGGTGGCAGACCACATCATGTCAAGGGAGAGTGAAGTAATTTAGAAGACATTTACCATAAAAAAATTAATGAGATTATTGATGTTATAACTCAAAGAAAGGCCTTCTAAATTGAGTCATATACCAATGAATCCTGCATTTAGAAGATCAGTACACATACTGTAAGGAAATACTTTTTGTTTTCTTACTGTGGGACTAACTTGGTTAAAAAATGAAAGCCATTTGAAGTAAGAAAAAAATTATTACAGTCTCTATCACTCTATGAGATGTTCAACATCTTTGATTCTTATTTAGTCTTGCTAATTTAATTATGGTATTTGTTTCACTAGGTTGACACTTGATAGGCATCCATGTTTTTAATTTTGCTATATGTTTGTGCCTGTTTCAGTAAAGATGATTTTAACTGCTTTTTCCCTTCTGAGCTGTGCAACTAAATCATAGTCAAAGGAACAGAAAATATTCTGCGTTGAATCAATATTGCTTTTACTAAATGATACCTCTGGCTCTTCCCTTAGTTCTGCTTTAGTGCTACGTCACTGAAACACAGTAAAAAAGCCTAACCGTAACCCCCTTTTTTTTTCTTTTTTATTTTTTTTTTCTGTACTGTTAAAAGTATGTGTTAAAGGCGTATACATGGTCACTGTCATATCAAATTTGTGCCAAACTTATTTTTCACTCTAAGCTTTGTACAATTTGGTTTGTTTTATAAATAAATTTGGAGGAATTAAGTATTACAGAGGAGCTTCCAGTAAACCAAAATAGTTTGGGGGGGGGGAGGGGGAGGGGAAGAGACCAATATAGCCAGTTTTATGAACAGAGAAAATTTACATGCCCAAATTAATACATATTAATTGCATTCAAATACAATTTGAAAGTGAGAAGTGAATGGAATGTCCTCAAATGATCAGATACTGAAGAGCTTCTAAGTATTGAGTGGTTTCTCTCAATTATTTATTCATGTTGATTATACTTTAGCAGCCTCTACCTGTACATAATTATAATCTGATTTTAAAATTCACTCTCATCAATGCACATTCTTTCTGATAGAAACTGTACATTTTACTGTTTTTTTTTTTTAATACAATGAACTATTGTGCAATCTAAAAATTGTCATGAGCAAATAAAATTAAAAACTGCCTGATTTTTCATAGTATCAGGTTGTTGTATTTCTTTCTCAGGCACGTTAAATTTGTAACAAATTTTTTTTTAGTTCCAACTTTTTCGATTTTACATTTTATTTACTTAATATTAAGAATTAAAGTATATTTTATCTAATTTCAGTAATGGATTTAGCTTTTCCTCCACCATTCAGAAGACAACTTTGCTTCCAAAAATTAAAATTGTCAATGAGGACAATTCTCTGAATTTCTAAAAGTTTCATTAATTTCTTAAAGTTTCAAAGATGTAGCAGCTGTGGTACAGTATTAACATCAGTACTTTTCTGAAGTTACCGTAGAAGGTGTGGGTTTTTTTGTTTTTTTTTTTTGTGTTTTTTTTTTTTTTTTTGTGGTGGTTTATGAATGTTTTACATGGAACTTCTTATCTTCAGTACACTTGGCAAAATGTAACTAGATTAATATGTCTTAAAATTAACCTCTTGCATTTTGGTTTATAATTATACATAGATGAAAATTAGCATCCATTTTAGTCTTTGCACGTCTTGTCATTAAGAAGAAAAAATAAAAAAGGCAAAAAACAATAGGAGCTGACTGACATGACATGTGCAAAAAATACAGGAGTCCACTTCCTTACACAGAAAGAAGAGAGATCTGTGAATTGCCTATTGGATAGTTATTTCAAGTACTGAATTGGGTGTGCACAAGCTTTCCCATTATTGTGGAGAACATTTTATGCAAAATCACCCAAATAGATGCCACTATGACTGTAAAGCTGGCCTAAAGTCTGAATAAATGTAGAATTTCTTCCCCTTACTTCTGTGTGGTCATAATGTAAGTGATTGCACTGTGACATAGGTTGATACATTGTACCAAGGCTTTCATCTGAAGTTGGAAATGGGATTTAAAGCTCCTATCAAGAGGTGAAATGATACAGGAAAAAACACTCAAGATATTTTCAACTCTGTTGCAATTGCAGAATCCTGGAAATATTCCACGAAGGCTTCTTCTGTGGGAAGTTTCATATTAATATACTCACAGAAACAAATAATTTCAGAAAACATTAATATGCAGACAATTTTTGCCCTCTCCCACTCATTCTATGACTATTCAAAGAATAATTCCAGTAGTACCATTTCAAATGCATTAGAAGCATTTCAAATGAACCATAAATAAATGAGAATAATAAATACATGAAATAAACTTCTGACAAAAATAGTTATTTAAACAGCAGTAAATTCTCTTGAATTGACGTGACAAGGGTTTTGTTCATTTTTCAGCTGTGGTAAAAGTGTCATTTGAAGTGTTGGCTTCAGTGTCAGTTGCAAAAAAGGTTCAGGAATGCTGGGAACACCTTGTCAAAATTTTGCCCCATATGTGTAAAATTGAATTTTGTTACTTCTCTTGTAGTCACTCTTGCTCAATGAACTAGTTTATGCCCATGATACCTGTATAATGGGGCTTTATAGCTACCAGCATTGAAATGCTGTAATAGTAAACAGAACAAGTAAATAGAGGTAATGTGAAACTGAAATGAAGAATAAGAGAGGAAGAAAATTAACAGAATGTGTAGTCCATGCCTGAAAAATCAAGTAAGGTTCTGTTTTTACTGCAGATTAGGCAAACTAAGCCCACTGTCATTTCTCTGGATGCGATTTTTGTATTACATTGCAGCAAAAAGCACACAGTTGCAGCAAACGATAACTTGATATAAATGTTGACATGAAGAAAACTGTTAGTCTCTCAAATCTTGGTTGTGTAGCCCAGGCATTGCTTGTAGCATTTAGTTTATTACATAAAAAGATGTCAGGGCAAAGGGGAATTACAATCTTTGATAGATTATCAGCAGGATATCCCTACGTTAAGTAAAATAAAATTGGTGCTATGAGTTTTTCTTTCCAAAACACAAGAAGTCATGGCTACAAGTGGATTTTTTTTTTCTTCAATTTTTGTGTAGTTAATTAAAGATGCTCTTTCAAAGCGCACATAAATATTGCGTGTAGAGTTACATCATTAGTGTAATTTTTATCCAGTTATGTTAAATCTTTCCTGTCATTGTTAGTATAATGTTATTCCATTGATTTTTAGTGTAGTTTCTCCTGGTTTTTAGCAGTATAAATTCATGAAATCACACTTACAATGAAGCATGCTTACGTGGAAGAGTAGTGAAAGAGTTTCTAACAGTCTGTTGCCTCCTTCAAAGATAAAACCTTTGCTGACCTAAGGGGTTGAAATTCCATAGGAATTTCCATCTGATTTTAGTTTAAAACAGGGAATATATTATTAGCCCTGGAGACCCCAGCACACTATTGTCTGGAGCTCTAACATGTGTAGCACTTCTGGTTTTGGAAAACTTGTACTAAAGAGGAGTTACAAATTGGATTCCTTTCTGCAGCAGGCTGATTGATAAAGTCTAGTGGGCATATTTTTCTCTCAGCTCAAATGTGAGCTACTGATGAAAACAAAAAATCCAAACTGAAAAAATATCACCAAAATTTAATTTGGCAAATTTAAAATCTTGTATAATCCATCCTGTGAGTATAAATAATCATTTCTTTATCCTTAGTGACATGCCTTTCTGACAAAAGCATCATTTAAAATACAAAGGAAAGGATGTTGTGTTTGTCTTTGAAATGGATAACTTGGAAATTGAAAGAGAGAGATGATCTCTGAAATGAAGGATGCTTTAGGGATATGACTAGCAGAAAAAGTGGCTCTGGTATTAGGTAAACAAAAGTCCCAAATCAGGATTGTGGTCCACTCTGCTAAGTGTTTTGCAAACAAGATGAAGATGTATTATGCATTAGCTAATTTGTCAGATCTTGTAGGTTTTTTGTAAAGGACAATGGTACAAAAGTACAGACGTTAACTGCAACCCTAGCTGACCTTATCTCACAGTCGTGACAAGTACCAAATAACTGTGGAAGTGAAGATAATGAAACGCTCAATCCTAGTTATAAATCTGTGCAATTCTGTTAGCTTCAGGGAATTTCTGCAACTTTTTACAGCAACCTAACCTGGAATTAAGCATCCAAGCCTTTGTGTTGGTGCAGGTCATTCATTCTGCTTCTGCTGTACTTCCTGTGATTTCTGTTGATCGGGTGCATAATGACTCTGTGTGTAGCCTACCTTATTTTGATAAAATCATTTTCTGTCAATAATGCCATACAGAAAACAATCTTTTTGGGTTCTCAGATTGCATCCACTCTTTTTGTAGCTAAAGCCATATTTGTAAAGTATGAGGCACTGTCTTCTGTCCTATGTGTTAACATTTGGCTTCTCTTCCCTTCTACCTGCTTTTGTAAATCAATTTTATTTGAACCGGAACAGAAATGTTTCATAACTTCAATGTCTTTGCAAATAGCTTTTTAAAAACCAATTTAATCTAATTTTTTATGGCACGGAAGCTTCTTAAAATATAAAGCTATTGTACATCAAAGAGAATTTTGCTGTATACATTCATGCATCTAAAGACAGAAGAGGGCATGCTGTATTTAACTTGTTTGACCTGTAATGTATACAAGGAATGGAAAATTTGGCTGCATGTGTAATGACCTGGTAGTCCAGGTAATTTCCTTTATGCCTTAAATTAGGTAACTGACGTTCATAATGCATAGAATCTTGCTTGTTGAGCAGTCTAGCATTATATTTGCAGAGCTACGGCTATACTAACTGGTATTGCATTCACATTCAGTGATTTATTTGATCTGGGAAGCCAAAGAATTTCTTCTTTCCTAAAAGGATGTTTTCTAGGGTTCCAAATGATCAAATGAACTACATTCTAGTTTTGCATTTTATTACAATTGTGATGAATACATGATCATTTGCAATATATGTGTGTGTATATATATGTATATATGGTGGGACATTATATATATATAGTATATACATCAGCATATATTGGGACATGACTTTCATTTTAGTCTGTGACTTCAACATTGTTCTGTGGCTTCACCAACCTATTTTAGAAAGCTCACAAATAAATCACTAATCATAGTTGTGGAAGTTATCTCCTTCCTTACATAAAAGTGTATCTATAAAGTACCAGTTTGTATAGAGTATGCTTTGGACCTGTCCCACTGTTAAATAAAGCATAATATTATAAGCTAGAATTTGCAATGGCTGCCTGACACACACAGAGGTATTTCAATTAACCTGCATGCAGAAATTAACCCTTAGAGTACTGCTTCAAATTCCTCAATTTATTTTGTTATTTAATTTTACCAGTGGGCTATGCTGCTTTTCTACTCAGCTCATAGTACTGTACATAAAGTACGTTAAATAGCCATACACAAAAAGAGAAGTAAGAAAAAGGAAAAAAACAAACCCAAACCAAAACCAACTTCTTATAAACAAGTGATTCTACGAGACTAAGTACCCCAGGTTGCTAATGGGTAATGTATTCCTAAGCAACTACTTTTTTTTTTTTTTTAAGGTTTTATATTATGACATGAATTAAAAATGTAATGTTTCACTATAGCTGTGTGTTTGTTAGATTTGTTCCTAAAGTATCATAGGTATGTCTCTTATAGAAAGAAGTCAGTTCTTTAAGGGTTAATGTGGGGTTAAGGAATCCTGAGGTATTCTCCTGCTTGTCCTTTCTCTAAAGGTGTCTGCATGTTAATTCTCAGATATTACCTGAACAGGTGAATATAAAGATTGTATGAATGACTAACTGAGTGAATGAAATAATTCATTTGAAATGCTTGCGTGTATCTTGTAAATGACTGGAAAACAGAAATGTGATTTTTGAATCAAAGTCTTTAATGAAATGCATAAAAATCTCACTAGAGTAGAAACTCACATACTGACAATTTACTCTGATTTCTTTTTCTTTCAAATAGCCCAATAGAATCCTGCCAGAATTTCTACAAAGATTTCACATTACAGATCGACATGGCTTTCAATGTGTTCTTCCTACTCTACTTCGGCTTGCGTGTAAGTAGTGTGTCTTACCACGAGTCAAGGAGGGAATATAGCTAGTAGATAGGGAGAGTCTTTCAATATAGCCTGACTTTACAATGGCTGGACAAAATTAAGCTAATTTCTAAAATGTATGCGCAAAGCATTTCATTGAGAAAATTTGGGTAATAATAATAAGCATCTAAGATCACTAAGGACACAAATAGTTTATAAGCAAAGCCATCTGTTCCAGAATATTCTTCACTTGTGGTAGAAAGTTCAGTGCTGGTCAGTGATGTAGAATCTAGTTTCAGTGTTCTTAATGGACACTGAAATGGAGTGATAACTACCTCAGCAAGACTAGTGAATATTTGATCCATTCCTCTGCTGCTAGATATGTCTTTGGCAATCAAGGGTTGAGATAACATCTGGTAGAGATGCTGTATTCAGTTTTATGCACATCCACTTTGCCAGACTGCTAATGAATACTTTGCAGAAGCTGTAAATACTAGGCGACATGCTGAAATGTATATCCTTATTGCTTTCTGAAAACCCAGTAATGCTGTTTGAGGATCTAAAATTTGGGATGTCTGAAACAGGTAGGCGCTCTTAAAAGTCTGGGTGAGTAATGCTTGCAATTCAAGCTGTTGAGGTTTTTTGTTTGTTTGTTTACTTTTTGGGTTTTTTTTTGTTTTTTTTAAATACACTTTGAAAACTAACTCTGCTTGTTGTTAATAGGAAAATCAGGGGGAAAAAAAAGGCCTCAAACAAAACAGAGCTGCAAGGAAAACCTCATGTGAGCAGAAAGCCTGACACATTGGTCTTGAAATTTGATACAAGTATTGCCTTGTGATCTTCCTTTGTCCATTTTGCTCCCGAATCACAGGAGCTCCTATGTCACAATGATAGTTGAATTCCTCCTATTTCACTTCCAATCAACTTTTTCTGATGATCCAGTAAGGAATTTTGTTGCAAACTTAGGTTATTTCATTACCCGGTCTAGATGCAGGGTCTACCCTTTAGCTAAATACATAAATTCCTTCAGCATTTACACTACTGTGTATGCATTCTAAGCTGTATCTTAAAAAACATACAGTGTAATAGCCCCTAATTCTTAAAGAGTTAGGGGGGGCTTTTGTAGATGTCCACCAGGCTTGCAATATAGGTTAACTTTTTGACATATCAGATTTAATGCATGGTACTTGTGAACTTCCAAGAACACTTTTTTTAGAAAGAAAAACTGTGTTAGTGATAAGGTTGTATGTGCTTACCAAAATTAAAACTATGTGTTGGGCACTTGTGCTTAAAGCAGTAACTTAGGCTACATTATCAAGCAGCAGAGCACAATAAGAGAGAATATACTGAGAGTTGATGCTAATACTTTGATATCCACACTGTGTGTTTTTTTGGAAGTGAAAGTCAGTCCTGTAGTCGTGCTACTGTAGTCAACAATCTGGTCCTGTTGACTGAACGCACTTTAGCAGTTACAGTATGTGAGATGCACTGCTAGAACTTATTTTCAGTTTTAGTTTCAACTGAAACAAATCTTTGTGTTATCTAAAACTGCTTTATCATGCAAACTGAAGGGTGGTGAGTGGGGATAAGGATTCACTTCAGATTAGTACCCCTTAACTCAGTTAAAATGTTAATATAGGTGTAACGTCAGTTCTCCAAGAAGTCCTGCTGAACTAAACAGGAGTTCCTGAGGAAAAGGTGATACTTGATTGTGTGGATGTAAGAATTGGATTGATAATGAATTTGTTACTTGTGTAAGAAGCATCTCATACCTTTAGCTATTTTTTTTTTTTTTCTAATAAATATCTTCTGTGAGGACTCACCGGCAAATTAAAGTATTTGAAGAAATATTTTAAAATCTTAGCCTTCTCCATCTGTTCTCCCTGAAATGATGTTGCAACTCAAAATCATATAAATATTACCATATCTTCAGTTCTAGAAGATAGTTGTGTTCAAACACACATATATCTATTTTAAAATCTTTGTTGGCTAGTATCCAACTATGTGAGAACTCAGAAGTGAAGCCTGCAAACTGCTGATGAAGACTAAGCCCAAATTGTATGAGTTAGCACACAATCAAGCAATAGGGTCTCACAGAGATATGGCAAGTATGGAAGTAATCCTTCTTTGGAAGTGACAGAATTATGCTAGTGCTTCTAGACGAATGTGGTATCTCATCAAGCATGGTAGGATTGCTTCTGTAATGAAATGGGCTTTTATTAGTTGCTAATTACCTAAATGAATGACTGTTTAAATACTTCCACAGAAAAGTATGAATGGCCTTTAAAGTCAACAGACTTTGTTTTCATTGTTGAATAACACACTTCAACCTTTTGGAAAGCCTAAAGGTTGTGTCCTGATAAAATGCTGATTAAAACATATATTGCAGGTTATGAAAATATTGATCTGACATCTTAAAAAGATTTTTCATTCCAAATATTCTGACTACTTTTAAATTCAACAGAAGGGAATTGAAAGCTTCTGCTGAAACTGTGTATTTTTATTCAGTTTTCATGCATTGATATTGAGTAATACGGACTAACAAAATGTCAATTTATTTTTGATTTTGAGTCTTCTCTGAGGCGCATGCTGCTCATGTTGTCTGTTGTCTTTTTTAAGTATAATTTCAACATTCTTCACATCAGTAGAGTCCCCTTTCCAATATTTTATCTGGGATTCCAGCAAAGTTGGAAGTTCCACCATAGACATTTTCTGTTAAAGATTTAAAGTTATTCTAAACCCGGGAGATTAAGTAGAGGAAATAGTTAGAGAATGTCAGTATTTGCTTTGGAAGAAAGACGATGGATATTGTCTGGAAGAAAGGTGATGGATATTGTCCGTAATTCAAAAAATACAAACACAAAATTTTGAAATATGTTAGTCCAACTTTAAGACTTACATGAGTAAAACTGCTCCATTAAATATCTTCATGATGCACTAAAATTTTATATTTATTTGTATGTTTATATTTCATATTTGTATAAATCGTATGCTTTAATTATTAATTGAATGTGAATAGTAGTTTGACCTTATTAAAGTAAACAGATGAATAGGCAAGTTCAAACTATGATGTCCTTGGCATCTAAGTTTGCTAGATTCCCTAAACTGGATTCTTAGACAGGAAAGAGAAATGACCTGTTGCAGTCCTGAATTATGCCTTGTAGGAGTCATACTGGTGATTGGATAGGATGATAATGGGACTCTGTAAACTATCATGTATTGTGAAACCTATGAACACCAAATACACGATGACACTACTACCAACACTTTTGGTGTGCTAGAGCAAAGGTGATACACTTTGAAATATTTTACACTTACCTACACTTTTCTAATATTACTGACACATTGTTAATAAATGTGGAGAAAATGGTTTTTAGCACAGATATTACAATTCCTCATATAAATGATCTCTTTGGTTAGACCTTTCATTTCATTCTAAATGTGGTTATCAAGCAATGCACAATACAGACTTCTTTCCAGTGAGACGTGTGGTTTTGTCTAGAATGATCTGAAACATCAGTTACTTCTCCATTAACTTTGGAGTTTAATATTTTAGAATGGAAAATATTGCACATACTTGCAACCACCATGAGCATAATCTGATCTTTCATTCCCTCCCTCTTTTTTTTTTTTTTTTTGTCTCCCTCAGTTCATAGCAGCCAATGACAAGCTGTGGTTTTGGCTAGAAGTTAACTCGGTAGTAGATTTCTTCACGGTCCCTCCAGTGTTTGTGTCAGTATATTTAAACAGAAGTTGGCTTGGTAAGTAAAATAGTTTTTCCTTTTAATAGCTGTTATAAAAATACTTAAACTTTGCACATTTTGATGGAGAATTTCTTCATTTTTGTGGCATTGGATAAGCAGAAGAATGCTACCAAAATTGTTTTTGCAGTGAATTTGCCATCTCAGCAGACAAGTGGGTTATGTCAGAAAAAACACTTACTAAGTCCATTTTGTTCTTGATTGTGTTGGTTTTAATTAATATAATCTTCTACTTTAAGTGGAGGTAAGCTCCAGCTTTGGAAGTACCGTGTAACATGAGGCCATTCTTATAAAATGTTGAATTTGATGTAATTGTTTCAGTTTACAACCTGAACAGGTGACCCAGGCCATTCATTCACTGAACTGGATTGCCATGAATCATTGTCAGCAATGAAATCAACAAATTTTCTTCACATTTTGAGCCAATATAGCTAAATTTAAAATCCACTGAAACAACAGATTTGGAAGATTTCTTTAGACACTTACTGGGATTAACATTTATGTAGGACTGCTAGGAATGCATTAGAAAAAAAATATGCCACGTGTAAAAGGGAATACAAAATCAAGCAGAGCAGACAAATCAATCAAAGAACACTCATAAGATGGCATATGAAGTTTCTTGTACAAATTGTGTATTCACTCTAGTTAAGTAAAATGAAGGTCAAATTTGGGAGTTTCTATTCAGGGAAAACTTCCTAAAAATGGCATACTTTGTGAACCGTGCCTTTAGACAACATATGAAACCTCACAATTTGACATTCCGGTTATCCAGAAATGCATGCACTCATCCCTGAAAACTGAAGAGATTGATCATCTTAAGTGTTTCACATGGACAGGAAAATAAAACAGGATCTTTTATAGCATTGTAATATTTTCAACTTGATAGAGAAGTGCAAAGATGCAAAAATTATTGATGAATTACTGTTGTATGAAAAGAGATTAATAAGTGTATAACCACGTTAGAGTTCATACTATATACATCAGTGACTGTTAGTATGCCAAAGAAGAAAGCAGAAAAACAGCCAGAAAAGATCACTACAAATTGTCATATGATTACTGTCTTCATCACATATTTCTGTTGTGTATGTAAAATGAAGTAATGCTTTTTGAAAGAGAAAATATACAGTTCTACATTATGATAGGAAATCAAATAAAAAAGAAGGTATGTAAGTAAAAACCAAGCTTATGCTTAAAAGAAAATTGCTTTCACTAGCTATAACTCAATCCCAGATTCTTTGCATTATGTGAATTAACGGGATGTATTTTCACACTTGAATGTGACATATCAGAGTTTCCCAGAATTTTGAGACTGAAATCTTTGGAGATGAAGGATATCCAAGAGCAAAAACTAGAATCACAGGATCCATACAAAAGGAGTATGACATGAGAAAATGGCAAAACTGCAAAATTTGGGAAATGAGGCAGAGAGATAATTGAGATGAATACCCTTTGTGAAAGTTACTGCATAATTGACTGACTCATTGTGACACAGCAATCTAAGTAACAGTACCAAGAGGAATAATGAGTTTGCCCACTTAGCAGTTTCTGCTGGATAGTTTTTACAAGATTTATGTCATTTTGCCGTCAGAGCTAGGCATTGTATTTATATTTATTCATAGGGTTGAAAGGATTTCCACCTCTCTTAATTACACCAATGTCACTTTTTATTGGTCTCTTGTTTATAGTCCTGCTTTACCTGTTTTATCATAGAATCCTCCTGAGACATTTATCACCTGCTAAGGAACAGAGTTTTGGTTTGTTTGTTTGTTTTTTTTTAATGTAGTCATGTGTCAGGTTTGCACCTGTCTCCATTGTGTTTATTCCAAAGGGGTTTTCACGTTAGGAAAATCATCCTTATTGAAATAATTCACTTATTCAAAAATGTGAATTATTGGCATCGCTGACATAGCTGCAATCAGCAAATTATTATTTTGAGATGCTTTGCTGAAAGAGTTTTTAAGCAAATACACTAAAGTGTATTAATGAAGACTGTCTATTCCTTTACACCTTTCAAAGAGATGGCAAAATTTACTCTGCCTGTGGAATTAAAATACTTCGGACACCCTTGTAGGTAATATGGTGGCAGGACTGTGAGTGTGAGTGCAGGCGAAGGGAGGGTGTTTGGACTATATTATTTACAGTTTCAGGTTAGATGCCTACTTTTCCTTTTATCTAATTTTGGTAATTGAGAGAGATATCCTTGTGTGGAGGGTGACTCAGAACACACAAGTTCTGGTTTCTGCACCAAGTGTCCATGTGGAGGCAGGAATTGCTGGGAGGGTAGATTTCTAGAAAGGCAAGTAAATAGGGAGCCCTTAATGTTAGGCAACATGAAAATCATTTAACAGGTTTGGATTTCAGAGCATCCCAATAATTCTTTGCATGTTTTAAGAATTTGTTACTGATTAAGTAGGATTTCTTCATATGCCTTAAATTTCAAGATCATTTAGGAGCCCAAATACAATACATTATCTGGAATATATTGTGCATCTGGGTCTTTCCAGTTTATTTCACTATTGATTCACAACAGTCAGCTGTGATGAGTTCATCTAAGTACTGGACAGAATGAAAGTCACCAGAATGCGTCTCCCTGAATTCCCAGTTTCACAGGAACTGTGCTGGTTTAGCTAACTGACAATAAAGTAATTATGAACACACAGTTTAAACAGTATTTAAAACCCCCAAATCATCCTAAATCAAAAATAAACTTTGCCTTGAGAGCACTAAATGCTCATAGAAAGATGTGAAGTATAGCAGAAGACGTGGTCTGAATGTATTATCTTTTAATGTACTAGTGAGGAGAGCCAGTGGCTTTTTTCCTTTTATTGTGCTAGTTCAGAAATGCCACCATTCAGCTACTATAGAACTCTTTATATGTGAAGCCTTCCACTTTCCTTGCTATTCTTTTGCATTCAGTTGTTCATAAAATGCATTTTTGTATCTCAGAATGCAGTATATGAATGAAATTTTCAATCAATATTCATAAAGGATGTTGTTTCAAATCTAATCTTCCACCTAGATTCCAGTATGCAAACAAAATTCAATATGCAAGATGGATCAGATTATGCTTTTCCATCAAAAGGTTTCTAGGAATGGTAGGATGTTCACTGTCTAATGTACAGCTGAAGGCACAACAGCTATTTAAACTGGCAAAATATCAAATTTTTAGATAGTAGAGAAAGGGAAGAAAATTTTAATGAAATCTGTAATTCAGTGATATACATTGCTTTGACAGTTGATATAAAAAATTGTTATGCTCTGACTTAAAACTGTACAAACAACAGTGTGTTTTGTGATGTTCATTTGCATCCAGATCCCCTTGACGTTTTTCCAACACTGTTTTGCAAACAGTAGCATTTATGTAGATACTTACACAGAAACTACAGCTATGCTTTATAAAATCATAAATATTTCTTGCACAATGCTTTACAAGAATCTTTCTGATAGTGATAGAAGTTCAAGTCTCTGCTTCAAGTGCAGAATCTTCCCAGGGAAAGAATGATAACAGAAAGGGTGGAGTTTCTGACTCTTGAGATTTTACAGGTAATTTTGACAGCTAATTTCAACCAAATGATTTCAGTGCATTGCTGAGTCTGGATACTGTCTTTACAGTCTAAGTGAAGGTAGGCTAAAAAGGTTGTTGGATGAAAACAAAAAAATTTGCAATGGGAGAAATAATGCTATCGTAAAACTAATTTCTGTGACACAAAAGTCATCACGATCTCAGTGTCATAGCTAAGTTTCAGATTAAGATCTTTGTTTCTTTGGATGTCTTGCAGTCTGCCAAGTTGGAGAGCCTTGCAACAAATGAACACCTTTCAGTTGTATGCAGTAATGATTTACAAACACCTCTACACACCATTGAAAACTGTTATTATATCTTATAAGGATGGCAAAGACACCTCAAAGAACTGAAATGCCTTTTATCATGTACTTGTATGTTTATGAAGAAGGAAATACTGATGTTATGAGCTGATTATATTGGAATAATAGCCTTGACAGGATGGTATTGCTAGAGGAAGATTAAACATGTAAAATATTATCTTGCCTTCACATTTACAAGGACATACAAATGAGGAACAATCAACCTTACAACTACAGTGATTTAAATAAAGCCTAGTATATGGATTTGATAGTGTCTCATATTATTGAATCACAGAAATTAAAGATAGAAAAGATCTATTAAACAATCCATTTCCTTTTCCTGACCATGTGCTTTCAGTGCTTCATCTATTTGACTGTACAAAATTTCAAGTGATAGAAACTGATTGATTCCTAATAGATTCTACTATCAGGAAGATATTTTCATCATTCTTCTTCCCTGACATCCCCTTTAGTGAAGCTGTGCTATTTTTTCAGAAAATAATTCAAGATTTACAGTGGGGAAAAGAAGACAGACAACACATGCAAACACAGACACAGGCAAAGTGTAGTGAACAAATCTCTTTGTGTGATGATTAGCATAGTTATGGAAAATAGAGGATCCTTTTTTCCAGTCCTTGCTCAAATTCTGTCCAGGTCCTGTTACAATCTCAAGTAATTCTGGATGAGTCTTGTGGTCTCAGTATCAAGTCCTGAGAAAGCTGTTTCCAACATCTCTGGTAGTCATTCAACTATTTTTGTGAGTCAGAGAACAAAATTGGTTTCCCTCTGTGGAAAGAGCTAGATGGCTTTGGAGAAAAAACAATGTGTCTTATTAAGATAGTTAAGTTGAGGTGTGAATGCCTCCTGGCCATCCAGCAAGATGAAGCTTCTATTTAAAAATCTGTGGCATGAAAACATTTGTTTCAGTACCCTGTAGACTTTTTTGACATAACCTCTACAGAACAGCTCAGCCTGAAACCGTATTTGAATCTGCAGAACACTTTATTCCTTTTGGAAAACACGTATCTTTTAATGGAACTTAGAGCGTTACCTTAGTGATACTGACAGAAAGAAGTGCTCTGATAACTGAATTGTAGGGATATCAGTGTGAGAGAGGATTATG
Source organism: Balearica regulorum gibbericeps (assembly GCF_011004875.1). Lineage (NCBI taxonomy): Eukaryota > Metazoa > Chordata > Aves > Gruiformes > Gruidae > Balearica > Balearica regulorum. Next base: position 25,931,894 of record NC_046190.1, on the reverse strand, counting down.
AGCTCCAAAACTTTATAATCATTTACTGTCTTTTGATGCATCCCCAGGTCTCAAAACTATCCCTTTCTTAGCACCTTAAATTTGCAATGATTTTCCTGGTTAAATATTGTGCGTTTCTGCCATCTATTGGCAATAAGTTTGAATACACATCAAATTCTGCAATATTTCTTAGAAAGCTACTGTATTTTATAAAGCTTTAAAGCATTTTGTGTCATTTCAATACATTAGAAGTTATTTTATATACAATGGAAGCTAAATTCTGTAGAATTTCCTAGGAGAATTGTATTTTATGTATATGTGCACATGCACTATTTTTCTGTGCAGTAACATTTTTTCATACACTTCAAATGCCTTCAAACAGGTATCAGAATGAATTGAATGAAAATAGTTCTGAATACTCGATCTGCTTGGTGATGTGTCAATAATATGACATTAATTGGACTGTATCACATTTGTTTTATATTGAAGACAACAGTTTTTTTCTTTCTGGTAGATATCTTAGTTCAGTTTTCACAGAGCATGTACACTTTGACAGGGCAACAGTTAAAGTGATACTTCACAACAGGCTTTTGAGTTGTTACAATATTAATAGCAAAAGGTAGCCTTGTGACAAATATGTATTTGTCATAACATCCAAGACCAATTCTTATGAATATTGTTGCCCAATTCTTAAGAATATTGTTGCACATAAGTGTGAAAGTACGCTGCTTCTCTCTCCTTCACTGATGAGACGTCAAACAAGTTAGCCAAAAGGCACTGGAGCTGAGGAGAAACACAAGGACAGTACTAGTCTCAAGTGTCATGTCCTGTCATCTAGTTGACATTCATAGACACTGTGTGCTTGTTTCCCTACAGCTCTGAATTCAAAGTGGAATGTATAATTTAAATTAGCTTCTGTTCCCAGTTTGTTACTGTCTGTGAGTGGTACTTAATGCTGCATAGAAAATTGACACTAAATTCATTCTGTTTTCTATTCTACTCTGATTGGGAGGGGCCACAGGTTGGGGGATTCCTCGATTGTTCCTGTGTGAATGAGTGGCAGGCTTAGTCCAAAAATAGTCGTGCTCTCTGAATGTTGAGGAGCTATTGCAAGTTAATGTCATAGCTGATACCAGTTATATTGATTTCAATAAAAGTGCTTCCTAATTTATCTGACTGTTGGATGGACTACTTTGACCTCTCACATCTCTCCTCCTCCTGTCTGAGAGTGAAAACTTGACTGAGTAAGAATGCATCTTAAGTGGAAGAAAAAAATCCAGTCTTATAGTTACCTATAAACAAATGCACATAGTTTGTTGCCATCCTGCTTTACATGTGATCCCAAGCCCTGGTTCTGACTAGCTTGTTCTCTTTGTTATCAAGCATTGCATCCTCTAGTATCATTGGTTAACTTTATTAGGGTGGCTTTTACTTTTCCTCCAGAATATTAATAGAAGTATTAAATAATTGAAGGTCAAGAACACATCCCTGACAGTACTCCTAGGGAAGACTTGGCAGATTCATTTCAAGACTTAATGGTTCTTGGTCCATTTAATGAGTGCCATGGCAATGCTGAGTAAATTACATCCGTATTTATAGCTTTATCACTCAAACGTGACATTTAATGGAAAAGCTAATGGCATAGAATGTTTGTCTAAAATGTATACATAAATATAATTCTTTTTCTTGACCACTTAATTACTTTGTAGCAGAAGTCTTTTTTTCTTTTTTTTTTTTTTTTCTTCTGAGATTGATTAATAGGCTTATGGTTACTTCTTTTAAACATATGGAAATAACATTAACTTCCTTAAATATTTCTGGAACTTCTATAAACTATATGTGCCAGACTCACTAAAACCCAGCATTAAGTAATCCACAGAATGAATTTTTAAAATTGTTGGCCGTGAGTTACCCAGACATGATGACTTAAACACATTGTTAAGCCAGACATTTTTATTAGTATTCTCCTTTGTCCCATTAGGAAGGCAAGTATACCATCATTCCATGGTTGGCTTTTTCGCAGTTATAAAATAAAATATATATGGGACACTTCTGCCTTTTCTCCATTATTACTGAAATGTCCACCAAGCTGCTAGTGGTAGAATGCTACAAATAAAATGTGTTTTATCTGCAGTGCAGTAAGTCCATGGTTGGTTAACATAGTTCATAAACATGTTCTTCTTTTTGAAATTTACTGGATTTAAACACAAAATATATATTACTGTTTTGGACTCCTGTGGTGGTGTTTTTTCCATTGTGTAAACCAAAGTTGTGTTTTTTTTCCCCATATGTATTACACAAAGGAACATAAGCAGCTAGACTTTACATTATCTGATGTACCCAAATTGTCTATTGTTATCATCGGTTAATGTTCTATTTCATGTTTTTTCTGGACATCAATCCATAAACTTTCATGATCATAGTCTGCTAAATTTAGTGATTCAGAAACACAGAATGTCATTTTGGTATAGATGGACTGCTAAATTCTAAGTAGCTTATAATAATTGATTTTAACTTTTTCACTCATATTTCATTCAGTCATACTCCCCCTAGGATAGTAATAGGATGGTAATATCGAGCACATGGGATTTATGCTGAAAGATAAATCACTGCAATTCCTCTTAATAGCCAAACATTTTGTATATGTCTGTAAGATGTTATGTAATTTTCTTCTCTCCATATCTCTTCTTGGCTAATCAAAATATGTTCTCAACATACAGATATTGTGTCACAAAGCAGTCTAATGTTTTCTTTTTACCCTGCTTTTTATTATCAGTTTAATTTCTTTATGACTACTCTTGTGTTCTCTAGTGGTTTCAGTGGTCTTTCAGACTCTGTGATTAAGTAAATCCCTTCTGCTCAAATGAAGGCTACCCAAACTGTACAGTTTTGTCTTTAATAGACTATGGACTAATGTTCTAAAAGAAGAAAACCCTTTCTCTCAAACTGCTTAGGGAACTCATAATTCACTTATGCTGTCTTCTGGCATTTGTATTCCTTTGCATGAGGGGCATTTAAAAATCATAGAACCATAGAATGGTTTGGGTTGGAGGGGACCTCAAAGATCATCTAGTTCCAACCCCCCTGCTGCAGGCAGGGACACCCTCCACTAGACCACATTGCCCAAAGCCTCATCCAACCTGGTCTTAAACACTTCCAGGGATGGGGCCTCCACAACCTCTCTGGGCAACCTGTTCCAGTGCCTCACCACTCTCACAGTAAAGAATTTCTTTCTAACATCTAATCTAAATCGACCCTCCTTCAGCTTAAACCCATTACCCCTTGTCCTGTCACTGCACTCCCTCATAAACAGTCCCTCCCCATCTTTCCTGTAGGCCCCTTCAGGTACTGGAAGGCCGCAATTAGATCTCCCTGGAGCTGCCTTTTCTCCAGGCTGAACAACCCCAACTGTCTCGGCCTGTTACTTGAAGTGTCCAAAAGGATCATTGCATTATCATTAGTCAGATGCTGTCCAAATTCTCCTGAGCTACCTACAGCATGTAACTAACCTGCACACTTTCCTGAATGGTAGTATGAGAGAGAAAATTAAATTTTTTATTTAACTAACTGTTTCTTATCTTTAAAAGTCAGCGGAAAGACTAGTTGAAAATAAAATTTCATGTCTTGGCTCCAAGATAGTATGCTAACTTGTATAGTACCTTGTAGGCATTCCCTTCCCCGCCTGCCGCTCCCCCCCCCCCCCCCCCCCCCCCCCCCCCCCCCCCCCCCCCCCGATATCTTCTTTCATTGATTTCTTGGTAACTGCTTTTTTTTAATGCATCGAATCTGAGTAATATTGTTGCAGAGTGTGATCTTCTCAACTTTGAATTTTCAGTGCTTGTTGTTTACATTATTTTATACTTTATAAGTAATACAATTAATATCTGCATTAGTCCCAAACCAGAAGTCCTTATACCTAGAACATGAGAGTTTATATACTGGTATTTTTAACATAAGTTTTATGATTTCTGGTGACCATTTTTGAGCTTTAGGTAATTTTGTATTTCTAAGCATCTAACTTCTGTGACACAGATTAAAGGATCTCTCTTATCTTCTAAGCCCTGGACTAAATGTACTGAAATGTCTATGTAGCTCTCATTAATTCAGCATCAGTTGTCTAGTGTGTTTTGTGGTGTTGAGGGTTGGTTTATGTGGAATTAAGAAAAAATGCATTATACAGTTAAAGTAATTTAAAACAAAACACAAAACCCAACCAACCAACTAAACCCCAAACAAAAAAACCAAACCCAAAACCTCTAAAGCCCCCAAAACTAGCCATATTCCTCCTGATCTTTTTGCACAACTGAATTAGTCATAATTAAATCCTGTTGAGACTGAAATTGATATAAACTGATGCAAAAATAGTTGGGATCTCACTAGAAAGATTAGAAGTTAGGAATTCCGTATGAGACTTTAGAAAGTTGATATAGTGGCTGTTCTTATATATCGCTCAACTTTATATATATGAATCTAAGAAAAGTCAAGAGAGGATTTGATTAAGATTTTTCACTCGTTATAATTCTAAACTCAAAAAGGGAAACTTCATTAATACATTTATTTAGATGCACTGCTTGAACATCATTTGATAGGCCAAAAACACCATTGGAGTTGGGTAAGATTACTTTTTGTGCTTGTATGCTTCAGTATTAACTATGAGCAAAATTTTTACCTTTGTCCTTATGTGACATTTCAGAAGTAACAGTTGGATGGATAATAGTTTGTAACAGTGCTACATTCCTCCTCAATCATTTCCTTGATCCACTATTCAGTTTTTGCAATTGCAGTAATTTGCCATACCAAGTCAGGTGATATGTAGAGAAGAAAAAATTGGGATATAGAGATGTGTTCTTCCAGTTAAAGTATTTAAGGCTTTTTCTCAGGTTTTGGACTGCAGGATATTTATACCATCTGGCAGAGTTTCATGCAATATTGACCTAAGTCAAGAAAACAGTATCTTTCATGGTTTGCCACTTTTTGCCACTTGTTTCACATCAATTTTTGAATGCTTAAGGTTCTGTAGGACTTCTGTATTTATAGTGTCCTTGTTTACATTATACAGAGCTTATTCTTGATTCACTGCTGACCCCCAGATATTTAGCATTCATTAACCTTGTTATCGCCTTCACCACTGTTTAGTATCATACTATCTCAAATTTTAAATAATAAAATAAAAATAGAAACACTGCAGAGAAAATCCAGTCCATAAATGGAAGGACATTTCTCTGCATCACAGAAGTATCTCTGAAATTATTGACTCCTCCATAACTACGTGCACTGCAGTGGTGAACCTGATGGATTGCCAGAAAGTCTTTGCCAATAAAGCTAATGATGCTCAGAGGGCAATGTTTCCTTGCTCTTACTAAGTGCATGTTTTGGATCTTTCTGTTGCTTTTTTTCAGTTTCTTCTGTTCAGGGAACTTTTTAATATGGAACAGTGTTAAATAAGCTGCTACTAAACTTTGGAGTGCACTTTTTTCATTCAGGCATTTAGTTTTTAATTCTTTTTGAAAAAAAAAACGACAGTGTTTTTATATATATTTTATATAGCCTTATGTTAGTTATGAAACATTTGGTGTAAATCTATCTACCGATCTTACTTCTCTGATTTAATATGTATGAAGGGATATGAAGCCAAAGAATTTGAATTTTCTTGATATTTTAGATTCCAACTATCTAAGCTTATCTTGTCTTCAAAAATGCATGGACATTTTCCAGAAGTAGGCTTTCTTATGAAATGTCCCTGGCTGCTACTTCAGGTCAAAAGCTGAAATATTGGAAAAGCAGCCTATTTGACTTTATCAGCTCTTTTGTTTGTTGCTATTAAAAATACAGCAGATGGCAGATAAAGATCAAAAATAGAATAATGCATCTTTTAATTTAAAAATAGTATTTATACTTAGAAAAATGTGGTTTTCTACTTCTAGTATCTAAAACTTTTTTTTCTAAAGCCATTTTCTTGTTTCCTTTATAAGTGGTTTATAAACGGAAATTATTTTGCCTTTTTAGATCAGCTTCTATAAAGTAAGGCAGATGGAAGTGTGCTGTACAGGGGCAAGTCTAGTACACAGCATTTTATTCAGCATTATCCTATAAGGAGTGCTGTTTCTATTAAAATTAATAATATTGTAGCATCACTGTGGAGGTTTAGCTGAAAAGAATCGGACATTTAGTACCTTAACTGTCAAGTTCAATTTCAAGAAGTTTTGCATTCAAGTCAGGATATCTGGCGATGATAATCTGCATAATCAAAAGGAAAATGTTGTAGTCCCTCATAAGTAAAGATGACTGAGAGCAAAACGGTTTAGTCTACTGCATTATGAAATTTCTGAGGTACTCAAAACTCTCCAGTGGTTATTTCTCCATTATCACCTAGTTACTCTGCTGCTCAGTATAAATAATTTATCAGCTTTATTGTCTTCCTAATTGCTGGTTATGTTTTTCTTTGATCAACCTCTTACTGTGTGGAAGATTTTCCTTCAGAACTGTATGAGGTTTTGTGTACAGGTGTGCTCATGCTGCGCTACAGAGATACACTGGTTCCTTTCCAATCAGTGAGCATCCAGCAGTTAATGCCAGTCTCGTTCATCCACACTGCAGCCCCTTGGTCGTTCAAAGCGTCGTGTGCTTGAAGATGTAGAGTGATTTCAGTTGATGCTAGTCTTAGGGGATGCAGATGCATACCTCCGTAGCCTAGCAGAAAGGTGTTTTATTGCTGTGAGCTAGCTGCAATGTTAGTGGCCAAGTATGGCATTGACACTGTGTGCTGATGTTGGAGTGACTATTATTTTCACATTGTATCAGTTTGCTCACTTTTTCTTAATTCTGATCTGGGATGCTTTTCTCTGAGATAAGTCAAGTGAGTCAGTGAAGTTCAAGGATGTAATGCCTCTTCAGCCTTGTGACAGAAGAAGAAATAATCACAGTGGGATAAATATAAAATCCTAATATGATTTGAATGCCTTTCACAACCTTTGTATTTATTCTTTTTTCAAAATTGAACTTTTGTGACCCTTTCCTATTCAACATCTAACTTCCACAGCTGCTATTGAAATTCTAAATCCTATAGGGGTTCTTACCAATGTTCTGTTACGTAAAGGCTGCTGTAGGTAATAGCTACGAGATTATTTAGAAGTTCACTTTTTAATTATGTGCTTAAGTGATTTATTATGTATGTAATAAAATGAATCAACTGTTATTATTACATATTAAAATTTGTATTGCATATATATATGATTTATATATTTTTGTATAGTTAAAATTCAGATACTTATTAAAGCATAGTTAATGAAGTGTTTAGTGGTGGCTAGATATGTGGTTAGGACAATGCTAACTTAAGAAAAAGTTATTTTTATAGTGGTTAGTCAGCAGGCTATATATATCATGTTGGCATGGCAGTCAATGAACATCTGAGTCTCTACATGTAAAATATTGCAAGTGTAAATTGAGGTGGGATAATTTCTAAAGAAAATAGTGTGATCTTAGCCTTTATTTTCTATTAAATTCCATATTAATACTGAATTTGGGTTCTTCTGCATTTTTTCACTTTCCTTGCTATTGAAGGCAAAGTGTAGATACCAGCACTGTAAAAGCAGAGACATTTACTAAAGAAAAAACACCAAGATAAGTTCATCTGGATTCACTCCTGCTTACTCTTAACTTGGAAATTCATTTAAAGAAAATGATACGCAATAGCATGCGAGGTGGATCGTTTAAGAAATAGGTTGCATTCATTGGAAAATAGCAAATGATGGATAATTTTGAAGGAATGGCATCTTTTAGGAAAATGTCAGACAACTACTTTTCTAGGGACTGTTTCTAATCTACTCTGATAGTGCATAGAATTTTTCCGTATCTATTATTAGTCATTCAGTAATGGCCTATTAGTGCAAGCATTTGCGTGCACTTGAAACTCCCTGAGAATTTGCTTGTCAGTAGGCAGATCACAGACAGATTTTCTGAATTTGGAGAGAGGAGTTTTAAATGCTACTCCCTTTACTGCATTTATTCTTGATTCGGCCTTAGTGCTGAATTGACACTTGCAGTTCTCAGACTTTGTATTTAAACATGATACAATACTGAATAGGTGAAGACTACTTTTTAGTATAGGGTGAAATAAGGGGTACTGATAGTGGTGTACGGACCTACATGACAGCTGTATTTCTAAAAAGCAGTTAAAACACCATAATCTTTGAATTTTATGAAATTTTATGGCTAAATTCTTAATCTGACAGCTGGTATGAAATATTGTTTGTTGTTACTACAATATAAATTTAAACCATGAGCAAGGAATCATTCTCTACACAGAGTAAAAGGACATCATTTCTTTTGGACAGGCATAAATATTTTGTGAAGTTTGGCACCCATCTGGTCAGAAAACTGATTTTTTTTTTTTTTTAATTGCACTTGGATCATAATGACATATAGAATTTTGTGGTGTATCATTTTTCATAACCAATTTTTCATAATTAATATATCTGTATGTATCTGCTCATATATCTGTATGTATCTCCTTAAATATTTTCTTTGTGCAATTCAAAGGCTAGAGAAGGTTCAATGGCTAGGATGCATTATATCATACCAGTTGATTAGAACTGAAATATTTGACTCTTTTTCAAGTCTTATTTCATAGCATGCTCATTGTTTCTTTGGCAGTTATGGCCCATGCCTTGTGACTCACAGGAGCTAAGACAGGCAGAATTGCAAGTCTTTTTTTAAACCAACGTCCTGCAGGATGAGTCAGGCTTTAGATCTGGCCTTTGTCCTTCCTTTACCTTTCTTCTTGTCATTTGTCCTACCCCACGGTTATAGTCTCTCAGAATAGCATATTCCTGATTTTAGTGCAATTTGTTCCTGATGAATGCCAGAGAAAATTATACAAGATGCTAACTTGTCATTCTTCGGGAGGCAAAACTACTTTATATTGAGTTGTAATGGGCCCTTTAAAAAACAAACCCCAAGTTTCCAGCCTTCAGTGCCACCTCTCTGCAAGGTTAGCTTGCTGGGGTGTAACCTCTTACTTCAGGGGTCATCTTGATTTTAGTAGCATCATCAGTAAATTGTCCAATTAATCTATGCTCCAAAAAATTTAAGGCCCACTTCTTCTAGCACAGTGTCTTTTACACTGTCGTTTCAGAAGCAGCAATCTAAAAGAGAGGAAAGATAACATGTGGAACATTGTGTTGCCTTGCTGTAAAATAAATTAAGAAGTAATTTTCAAGGAGAGAATGATCACTGGATGTAACAAAGTTATTTTTCTCTACAGCAAGTTTCTCCTTGGCAGATTTTCTTGTGTTTCACGTTTTTTCTAGATTGTGCTTCTGCGCACAACTGTAAGCAGATAGTATCGTACAAAAGCACAGCAAATCAGTCATCCCTGTCTAACCTGTGCTTTAGAGGACAATTTGATTTCTGCTTCTACCCAATACGCTGGTTGTCTATGCCAAAGATCTGTTCTTCCCTTGCCCTCTTGCAAGATGGTATAGCAAGCACCTAGTTCCTGCATAGCCAAAGGTAAAGAGGAGCTCAGCTGCTGAGAAGTTTTGCTTTCTTCCCCTGCATATTTGAGATGAATAGTTTCACATTTGGATGGACTTTGAAAGCAAGTTATCATTTAATGGTAACAATGCCTCTATAAGTATATCAATCTATTTTGATGGCAAATTCAGGGAAGGTCATGGAGCGATATGCTGCAAGGATACGCTTTTGTTGAAAATATGGAAAACTTTAGTCATAACATACTTTAAATAGCTTGGGTTGATTGACGGTATGATAGGTTTTAGCAAGTCATCCTAGAGCTCTTTAGAACAGAATGAATGTTTGTTAGTTTGGAGGAAATACGTCGGACCAGATTGCACACGTCTTCAGTGTTTCTGATAACACAGAGTTTTAGGAGTTTTAAGTCTACCTCAGACCAGGAGACTGTCAGCTGTGTCCATTGCAGGGGTAGGAAAAAGTACAGAAACACAGGAAACAGTGCCATTTTCCTAATGGCATCGTCTTCATCCGCTTAATAGGGATTCAGACTCACTCAGATGCTTATCTGAGCTAGATGATAGGATATCTAAAAGGTCATTTTCTTGACAATTGAAAGGAAAAATAATTTATCCTATAGAGAACAATTTTCTGTAATCTAATTTTACATCTAATATGAAAAACTTGGCCAAGTAATAGCTAGATAATATAGGTGGTGGAGAACTCTACTCTCACTGAAAACAATAAGCTCTCTTGCATAATCACATTGTAGAACAAAATGCTAAAAAACATTCCACTGGAAAGCAGAAACTTCTGCACAGGAAAGTAGTACAAACATCTTTGTGGCTCTGTGATGCTGAATAGTGCTTATCAGCACAATATGTCATCATCCTGCTGCTGCTGAAATTTAGGTTCATATTTTTAACTTGTGGAACAGGTTTATTTTAGATTTAATTCCAGTTTTTTAATTCACGTTTTCAGATTTTGATATATGCAACAGGTTTAGCGGTGCACTGACAGAAAAAGGGAGGAAATTTATAATCATCTGGCTATGCCAGGGAGTTGAGAGTTAAAGGAATGCTGTTAAATTACTAAACCTAAAATGTAGGTTATGTAAACTAAACAGCTTGGCTCTTGCTATTTATTACTTGGGTACTGTTTTCCTTTAAAGATGTTCCAGGCTCACAAGGTAAATGGATTCTACACTCAAACATTTGCTGTCCTAACTACAAAGTACACTAATGATAAGTATAAAATTGGATAATAATATTATACTATTCAAGATGAAATACAGAAAGAAAAAAAAGAATAATAATGTGCCTTTTACGGTAAAAAGTAAGTAGGACATTATTTCAGTTTGAGCTGTACAAGATATGATTAGTAACACAGATAAGTACTACCTTGTTCAAATCCTTCCAATTTGAGAGGAATGATTCAAGTGCTCACAGATATATTATATATAATGTCTGCATGCGTATGTATAGAATCAAAACTGATTCCCACTATACTCTGTGGAACTTTACTATTGTGACCAGTAAGAACATGACCAGGTTGTTTGTAAGAACATAGCGTAAAGGTTGCGATGTAAAGGAATTACAGAAGTGGTTTTCCTCTGATTCGCTCACTGCATATTACTTGAAATTTGAAATTTCAGTGTGCTGTTCTCCATGTTTCTATATTTGGCATTGTCATACTTTAATAACATTTCTAAAATGCTTTGAGATCCTGTACATTTCCTATAAGCACATGGTACAGTCTATTTCTGTGTCTGCTTTACATTGTACTCCAGATGGCATTGATATATTTTTGGTATGTGCATCTTTGTGGCTCCTCTGGGGACAAAAATTAGGAATGATAAGCATATTCCTCGAAATAAAGACAGCTTTTCAAGATGAAGTTTGTATGTTATGCTCAAAGCAGGAAAGTTGACTAAGAAAGCATATCATACATTGTGGAAAGTAATATCTCACATTTACATTTTATTTTAAGGTTTTTTTCTAATTGAATGAGATGGTAGCTGACTTAAACAAAAATCCAGTTTTGTGATATTCACAGAGCAAGTCTGCTTGAGAGAACTAATGCATTCTGTTCTTTGTGCTCTTGCTTGGTGGCTAAATTGTTTGGTTTTGGTTTTTTTTCCCCTTCAGTAATATAGCTGTCATTAACGAGGATTAGATGAAGGGTTGTTGTGTGGGTTTTTTTTATTTCATCTGGGATAAATCCTGTAAGAGTTGGCTGATTATACGACCTCTGCCTTCTGCATACTCGCTTTAACCAGAAGACAGATATGTAAAGTTGCCAAAGAAAATAATACACAGTAAACAATTCCCTTTATGTACGTGAACTATGGATATATTCTTTATGAGAGTACCTGTTCATTCCAAGTGAGCAGCAGCATGTTTGTGGGTTTTGGATCGATGGGTGTGGTTCTTTGGTGTATCTGAAAGAAGCTTATGTGGTAATATCCGGATAGAAGATGGCTTTTAAGCTCTAATACATCATGGATCAGAGGAGCATCTGCACTGCCTGCCTGCTGCTGTGATTTGTTTTGTCCATCCAGTTTGTGATACTCTTAGTCTGTTTTGTGAGGCTGAGTTTTGTATTTGAATTAATTCTGTTTGTTTCATGCTAACAGAAATGAACTAGATTATACTAAAATATCTTTTGGTAAGAATGTGTAAAGGTGAACGTTGTATTATCCTGTGTCCAGTTAAACAAATCTGCTTCCAAAAAGAAGTTCTGTTAAAGAAAGGACTCTGAGCTGTCTCTCCGTGTTGATAATGCATTAGCAAAAAGAAGGGTAAAAAAATATATGACTGTCTTTGGTGTGATGCTGTGACTGAAGACTGGACCACAATACTTACGTACAGTGCTCCTGAAGCTGAAGATACATAGTCATGATTCCCAGCAAGATTTTAGTCTACCACAACCCTTCTGGGGGCACGCGTACAGAAACTTATAGAAGTACTAGAAGGCGTAAAAAATCTCTTGGAGAATTGTTCCAAAATGGATATCGTGTCAAAGCTGGACATAATATTCCTGAAAAGGAAGAACAACATACTTTTCGAAACTCCTTGGTGTCTTGTTATAGGGTCGGCTCATACTGGGGTAAGGTCCAACTCTAAACTTTTTATTCAGAACTGTAGTTTGTGATTCTGTCTCTGGTGCTAGTGTTATTCTTTTATAAAAAGATATTATATTAATTTTTCAACTTCAGAATAATGCTGCAGGATTTTAGTTGCTTTATAGGAAAAATTCTTTCCACAACTCACATGCTGTAATGTGCCCATATCTCCAATATCTCATCAAAGGGATTCACTATTCACCTAGAATCAAGTAATCCAGTCTTTATTGAAGGATGAAATGTAATAATCTGCAATGGTGGAGTTGTTATAAGTATGGTGAAACTGCTGTCGTTATTTTAACAAGTGTAAAAGCCAGCCAAAGAAATGTGCAGCAGAGAGATTTAACAAGAAGTCTTTGATACAGCATTGTTTGAAAGCAGTTAGTATACAGCCGATGTAGATTGTTAACTTGATGCAGTTTTGCTGTCCTGGTTCATAGGGTATTGATTTTTTCATGTTGTGGGCTGTTTTCCCTGCTTATATAATTGCATAACAGAGGCAGGGAAGCGTTTCAAAATATTTTGGCTGGGTTGCTTCTAAGGAATGGCAGATTCTTTTCCTCCCATGCTATTTCTTCTTGTCTTGTTCTTTGAGCTTTCATTTTCAAACCTATCTACAGGGAGTGGAATCTCAGGTTACTCTGTTGTGTTGTGTGAAGGCATTCAGGATAGGACTATTTTGCATTCTAAAAATTACCCCTCTGTTACAGGCATCTCAGAAAATGTTCTGATTTCCTAAATATGGATTCTGGATTTTTCAGTCTTCAGTAAACCATATGGTCTTAATCAAATATAGGGTAGAAGCAGCCATTCATAGGTTTGGTGAAGATACCATTCTGATGAATGAGTGAATGGTTTGTCAGGAATAGAAATGATACACAGAATCTCTGTAGATTGAATCCTTATACCAGTATTTTGGATATGCTATTGACACAAAAAACAACATATGGCAATAAGAAAGGGATTATGTATCTCATTGATGAGAAATAATGTAATTCTTGGTGGTTTTCCAGTAGATTGACCTTTCATGATGAATGAAGAAATATCCCAATTCCTATTTCTATTTTTTTAGAATCTCATTAAAGAGAAATAAGTTTAGTTGTTGTGATTTCCTCCTCTTCACCTTTATAGATTTAAAATTGTAAATTTCCTTTCTTGAGGGTTTGTAGCCTATGGGTAATCCTGATTGCTGCTGTATATTAATCCAGTGGAAAGCATCTGTTCAAGTAAGAGACTGCAACACTGTCTGACAGACAGGAAAATACCATATTTTAACACCTTTGAGACTGTAAAGTCAAATAAAGTTTAAAATAATGTAGTTTGTTTTGCTGTAAACTTTATAGAGAAAATAATTTTCTACTGTAATTGCTACTGGCACATAGTTTATTGGTCATGTTTATATCACTATTCTGGTCTAAAGCATCCATTTTAATGGATCCTTAGTAAAGAGTCAGAAAGCGATAGCTGGAGAGTATTTGCACCTCAGTTCACAGAACTGAACAAGTATGTAGTGAAATGAATAAAAATACTCCTGCTGTAATCTAGATCTAGCCCTATATTTCAACATAGCATATTGTTTCCTGTTGCACAGATGATTGATTTCCGTAATATTTAAGATTGTTTTCAGTTTTTTGGGTGGTATTTAGCCTCTTTTAGTGACCCTTCAAAATTGGCCTGAAAGATGTGGATATGTCAATTTTTCATATTTAAATTCAGCATATAGAATTTCAGAAGGTAGGCGTTTGGTCTCTGGGAGTCAGGTGTGATTGTTGGGGGCTTTTTTTATTGGGTGTTTTTTTTTTTTTACAAATTCCAGGTTGAACACTCAGAATCTGAAAAAAAATTACACCACACATGTTATCCAGGAAATTGCTTAGTAAAAATAATAGAACATATTGCACACATATTTTACATTTTCCAGTGTGCTTTGTAAATGGTCCGTTAGCTGTACAGGCAGCAAAAGTAGCTAAACAAATACTTTCACAGTAAGGAAAAAACCCCTGTGGTATGCTTGGAGATTCATTTGAATCATCGTACCTACAACTCAAATTATTGTACTAGAGGCAGAAAATATTGACTAAAATTGTCTCATATTATTAAAGGAATCTGGTTTGATAATCATAGAAGTTTTTTGTGGTCTAGAAATCTATGTATCTTTTATCTTTATCCTGGGCATTGCAACTCAAAGAAACTCTAGCTCAGAAGCATATTTTAGTCATTCATTTCGAAGCAGAAGATTGACAAACTGAATGGGCCCTTCATTTCATCAGTATATTTTTCTGGGATTAGAGAGGTTTTCTAGGTAAATTAAATCCTCCGATACTTTTTTTTTTTAATAAATTGTAGTAAGGAAAATTATGTCCTATTCCAGTCAGATCCTGTAAGAAAATTCCAATATAAAACCTCTTGTGCAAGAAAAAAGGTGAGTGACATGATGGAGACAAAACAGCAAGTACTTCCTGAGCATTCCATTCAGCAGTTTGCTCAATTAACTTTAGCTGGCATGATCCTATTAAATGTGTGAAATTAGAATAGATTTTGCTGTAACACATAAGAAATGTACCCTTTCTCAACTATTGATTATATCATTTAAATATAAAACAGTTTTGTAGTTATTTCATATTAAGAGAAATTATTCTTCCTCACCTGTATAAAATACATTCCCAAATATTGGAAAGGAAAGAGAGCTGCACACATTTGTGCCAGTAGCTGAGACAGCTTTGGGAAAATGGGAATTCTTGTTAGTGCTCCTATTACAGAATTGGTGGGCCTGAAAAGGATAACAACTTCTTAGTTGTGAGTCAAATTTGATTTGAAAACAGTGAGAGAGTACAGCATGGGGTGTTGTTTTACTGATTACATGTGATTAGTTTTCAGACAGGCTATTTTCTACAGATGCTTTGTCAATAATTACTCTTGAGTTAGACACATCAAAATCTTTCCTATTTAACTTGTTTTAATTTTGATCTTGTGTGGATTCATGGTAAGCTACCTGTTGAACAATTTAGGACATTTTCAGTTTGACAACAATCTCTTTGCAACAAGGTTATTGCTGTGAGGGTTACTGTGCCGTGAGTTTACGGATGCATGTATGATCACAAGCCCGCTTTTGCATGTCATTAATACCAGCACTGGAACAAAGTGCTGTGTGTACTTTTCCTCTGGGAATTATTCACATGATTCCTCATCACCTTGCTAAGTTCAAGGTGATATAAATAATCATAAGTTAAGGGGCAAACTCATCTGAGTTTTATGCTTACAGTTTATTCTCAGCAGCAGCTTTTTGTAGTATATTTGAAGAATAAGGCTGAAACCTCCAAATTAGCTGCAATCTTTCAAAATGCATGTAACTTACTAGAAGGTCAAGCAGTCAATGCTATTAAATGTTTTAAAGTGCCAAACAGATTCATTCAAAACCAGCACCTCTCACCCCTTTCGCAGTCAAGCTTTAGAAATAACTATTGAAGCACGGGAATTGCCCTTTCTCCCTTGTTTCAGTTCAGCTAGTATTAGTGGACATTGCCAATAGACCACACAAAGTCTTCACGTGGTATGATGTACTGGGGAGGTGTGCACACCGGTGCATTGTACAGTGTAATTTGTTCCTAATATGTTGAGTTGTTTTGGTTGACTGACTCTTTGTGCTAATAGTGTTATGGGGAGTAAACACTGCAGGTATAGTGGGTTTCACCTGCAGACAGTGAACTAACTGTTGCTTGTACACTCAGGCCCTGAGAGCAAGATACTGTGAGTGCCTGGAAACAGGGTTACTTAAACCTACCAGCTGCAGCCCTACCATTGTCCAGTCCTGTTACGTGTTTTGTTCAGATCACTTTTCAGAGTGTTTTTTTACACTGTTCTGGAATAGCCATCTCATTCATATTCCTGATTATACTACTTTAAATGGGCTTTTTTCCTGCTCAACTACAAGCCTTTCAGCCCTATTTGCAAACTCTCTGCCTTTCTCACCATGGTTTATAGGAAGAATGATGCTCCCAGTCTCTGCTTGTTTCCTCCTGACCCAGGTTCTCCTTGACTCTGACATCAAAGTCAAATGGATTTTTAAGCCCTCAGTTGGCTAGATTTTCTACTGAAGGGGATTATAAAACTCGGAAGTGAACCAGTAGATTCATTACTAAATCCAGTACCCTAACACGCTATCCCATTGAGGCAGATTGCATTCCTTGTTCAGCACCTGGTCAGGAGCAGCGAGTGTCAGGGCAAACAAAAATATTTTCCTGCAATATTCATTCTGCTGATGAAATTTATATGAGGTGATGTCTCTACATAGCTAGAAAGAATATTATATTCCAATTAGGTTTTCATAAAAAAGACCTTTAGAGGTCCTTTGAAGCAAAACTGAAAATATCATTTTAATGGGCCTTGAAAAGACTTGAAATACATATTTTTTTATGGGCTTCAAAGGTGTATTGCCATGAAGGGTGTTCCTAATCTTGATTTCCTATACATATTGATTTACCAGAGGACTTTTTTGATTAATATAGAATTTTATAATAAATACAAAAATTTAATATTTCTAACATGACTGATGTTTCTACAAAAGTTAATTAACTATGAACAGGTTGTCTATAAAATATGAAGAGTTAGCATCATACAGGATCACAGTAGTTTGTCTGTGAAGTTTTCAATGTATCACCCAGAAGATCTGCCTTTTCTTAGTGCCTTTTAATAGGGTTTATACCTTGTTATGTCCTGATACTATGAACATGGAAAGAGGTTCTTATTAAATACCTTTTTTTTGGCTAGGATGATGGAACTCACAGATTATTTGCAAGACAGGAAGTACAGAAAATCATATAAAATGGCATGTGTATAGGATCCTAATAACAGAACTGTTTGGATCTTGAAAAGAGTAGAATAATGGAAAGAAATCATTTGCCATCATGATAAGCAAAACTTATTTTCATTTAATTTTTGTTCTTTGTATTTGAACTAAACAAAGCAGGTAATACACTGAGGTTTCTTAAGATCAAAATTTAATCCTTTCTGAAATGATTCCTTTAGCTATAAAACACAGTCCCACAAGTAATATCCTAGACAAGATACAGAGGTTACAAGGTGATTGTAACCTTTTACAATTACAAGCCAGTTCCATTTGTAGTTCAAGCAAGCTGTTCAAGCAAAGTCTCCACTTTTTTTTTTTTTTTTTAAATATTTTATTCTCTGAAGGGAATTCTTTAAAATAGTGTAGGCTGTAGCAAATGCAGAACTTAATCCATAATGATTTTCTTCTGCCACAAGAAATGCACTGAAGCCATAGTCTGTTTGTTCTATCAGTCTGAGCAACTAAACTATATCTGTAGCATTGTAAGAGTTTGGAGGTAGAGGTTTTATTGCTAACTTTGATGTTTCTCAGGCTTCTTTTTGAAACATTGCCAGGGGTAACTTGGCCATCTTATTAACTTCAGGCGCAATGCAAAGCATTTGAAAGGAAGGGGTTTTTCCTCCCACCAGCCATTTTTCAAAAAGTTCCCAGGGAGTGGAGTGAGGAATATACCTGGATGGAACAGAGCTGAAGGTGTTTAGGCTTGCTAGTAAAGGCCCTCTCCATCCCTGTCCAGCCACATCTCTTTGGATAGAAGTAGCAACTGTGGGAATTACTGCAGGTGAAGCAGAGGGACATGTCTCTCTCAGTTTCAGCACTATGATCCAAAGTGATCATCCTATAATTGCAAATGGGTCTGAAGTTTATAATTATTAAACATTATTTTATTGTTTTTCATCTAGATCCCCAAATCCAATTTTCAAGTTGTGATTAATCTTCAGAGTTCCCCATGATCAGTAATTAAAAAGAAACTTTGTATCTATGCAATGCACAGACAGGAGTGATTTTCTACTTTGTTAAGGCTGCTTATGAGTCTTAACAAGAGTAAAAATTTTATTTAACGACTTTCCAAGAATACTGCAGAAATAAAGCCTTGATTTAAACACATCTCACCACATGTATCTTTGCTCTTGAAGGGAACCTCTCGACTCCACTGAGATGATGAAGGTTGTTACCAGGTTTATATGTTTGCCAGGACCGGTCTTTCTTTAAGTTTCTAGAAATAAAAAGTGGTTTATAGCACTGGAAGTGGGTAAAATATATGTCAATAAAGAGGAAGTATGAGAGGAAGCTGCCCTGGACCTAACTGTAACAGTTGCAATACCATGTTACACAACTTTTATGTAACTCTTGGCTGTACTGTCTAATAAAAATTATCCTCAAAGCCCTTATTTTAATTTTATAAGCTGTGCATGTGTATAATACACAATGTACTTTTATTCATATGGCAAAGATCTACAGACAAATTATTTATTATCAGCATAATTCTCTTTTATAATTTAAGCCCTTAATCTTCTATAGTATTTTCTTTTGCGCATACTCTCTCTGTGTATATCTCACTGCTTTGCAGTCATCTGGGAATTGCTATTCATGCAACCTGATTTCAACACAAAAATACTATATCTTTGTAAAAATAGTTACTTCTTTAATAGTCAAAGTGTAATCTATTCCTATAGTTATAGTCTGATGGAAAGAATTATAGTAGATTTGTACTTTTTAAGAGAGAATGTGTCATTCCTCTCTTCTCTTGCTTGAATTTTTGGAAATTAGGGTGGAGATAGGGAGCATTATTACAATAAAAAGATTTTACGTCATTAAGATTTACCAATTTAATCAGGCACATACACAGTCTACTTTATCCAGGTTATCAGATCTCATTGCTCATAATCGCTTATTTTTCACTAAGCAACATGGGAACTTGGAGGACTGAGGAGTTTCAGATCTGTATGTGTTTTTGACAGCCTGGAGGACTGAAGGACGTGTGCACTAGAACTACCAACAGAACCTCAGTGAGGTTTTTTTCACCTTAGCTTTCAGTCTCTATGTCTCCTCCCATGGCTTTCTACGTAAACTAAGGCTTTTGATAGGATACTTCAGCTATTAAGGAAATAAGTTTAAAACAATTTGAAAAAGACCTGGTAAGGATCTTGAAACCATTAAATATGGAAGAACATTTCAAAGGTATTTGACATTTTGTATGCTACCTATGTTGATTTCATTGATCACTATCATTGTATGTGAACTGTTGTTATAATTTGAATTATTCTTTACTAGAGGTGTTTTGGTTTTTTTCTTTACTGCAGGTTTAAGATTTTTAAGAGCCCTTAGACTGATACAGTTTTCAGAAATTTTGCAGTTTCTGAATATCCTTAAAACAAGGTAAGACCTTTTCTTAAATACCGAGTTAGTTGCATTGGTGACAGAACGTTAGGTTTGTGGTCCTAGTAATATATGATTTCCTTTTCTGGAAAAAAACTCACTTGTTATCTGTTCTTTAAACATTTTTCTGCTGATGAATTGTTTATTAGTGTCAGCATCTTTTGCCATGTGATCAGTAGAAGATTTTACTTGATGTGTTGTTACATTTGAAATATCTGAGCAAGACTAAGTGCTGATAATATAAAAGCAGAATGGATTACAGAGCTCTGCACTGATTAAATATTGCTTCTTTCCACATAACCAGTCCATATTCTGCTGCCTTAGAAAAACAGAAATCCCAATGCATTCAACAGAATACAGCTAAAAAGTATTTGAGAAATAATCATTGTGGCTCTATTTCAAGTTTTTTTGAACTGAGCATCTTTCTTCACATCAAAAACATATTAAAAATTAATTTTACACTCAGCTATCTTTATATTGTGTTCATTGTCATTAGCATTTCTTTCAAAGAATATTTAAAATATTCCAAGTAACCTTCTGGCTTTCACTGATTCTTCAGGCTATTAATACACGAAAGTTGTGCAGAAGCAGCACAACTTTGAACAAAAGATCACTTTGAAGGGAAAAAAAAAAGGAACATTGCAGTTGAAGACACATTGCCTTTCATTATTTCCTAAAATGCACCAGCTGAAGTATTGAATCCAGCTTCCAATAATTACTGTAAAGTCAGTTCCATTCTGAAATTCTATGCTCTCTCTGCCAGTTGATGATGCATGTGTGAAGGCTTTATATACAACTAATTCCTTTAACTTGCTATGTTAATTAGTAGTGATGGGGAAATAGATCCTTGAGGTTTGTACACACTCATTTGTACACATTTGTAAACAGCTGCTTCTTTAACCCTTAACCTTGAAACTATTCTCTTTGCTGTAAAACTCTCACACTGTCTTTAGCTCTGTGACTGTAAGGAATCCAGTTCCTGTCAAATAAAGAAATCAAAGAATGTGCAGCGAAGATGTAGTCCAGTAGCTTAGAATGCTACCAGTATGGTAAAGGAGAGTCATTTGTGCAGGAGCTCAGAATATCCAATGAGTTTGCATTTAACGCACAGCACAACCTCACCAACAGAAATGGCAGCCAATGGAAAAGCCCCATAAACTCAAAAGATTTTGGATAAGGGCTAAAAGCCCCTTCAGGAGTGGTGGATTTGTAAACTTCCAGATCCAGAAATGAAGGGATACTGCATTAATCACGTTCAGTGTGTTTAGAGCTGGCTTATTAGAGATTGACTTGTTCATTTAAATAGCATTTCTCTGGTGCAAAATTTACCCTTAGATTAGATATCATAATTTCTGTGTTTATTTATATGAATGTCCAAATATCTGTAAGCCCCAAATGTTTATTATTAGAAAGCCTGTAAAGCAGAGCTTCCTTTTATGACTGTTTTCAACTAGAGGCATTTCAGTGTGCTTGGCAAAACTAACAAGTATCTACTGACAAGATGAGAAACTGATAGAGTATAAAGGACACTGCTGTGTTTTTAATATTTGGTGCAATTAGATAAGAAATTCTGTCCTTCTTTTCCTCTTTCCCCTAGTAAAGAAGAAGATTTACTCTAAGCTATAAATTAAAATTATTCCTGGAATTTGTGACTGAGATATAAGCATTAAAGGAGCATATATTATTTACACAGTGGGCAAAAGGACCATTGCAAACACTGGAATCCAAAAGAAGCAGCTAAACAATGCAAAAAATAGAGGCAGTGAGAAGATTAGCAAAATAGTGTGGAGGTGTTAGATAATTATTTGAATATTTGAAAAACTACTCATTATATTTGAAAAGAACCAGTAAGGCAAAACAAAGTTTTATTGCTGCGTATTAAAAGACTACTCTGTCAAGGATCTATTTGTTCCCTTAATTTGAAATGAAATGTATTTTACTCAATGTTTTTTGTTCCTGTGTTTTATGAAATAGAATGAATTGTATGGTGTTCAGTTGAAAATCTCTCTCCTTCACTTCACTGTTTTCTAATATTTTTCAACAAAACTACAGAGGCTTAGGCACGGCTCACAGTAAGGGATTTTGCACAGATGTTGAAAAGAGCTTAAAGAGCAGGAAAATGTTTGTGACTAATCCATCTATATTTAGACTCTGGCAGAAACACAGGAGTATTTCATGGAGGAGAGATAAGGTACAAAGTTTAATAAATCTGCAAAAATAAAATGTACAAACCAATTAATGTAAATAGTTATTTTTAATGACTGCTGTCATTGACTTGTATTACAGTAATATGTGAGACCAACTGACACGTTACTGTATCAGGAGCCACTCCTGTTCTAAGTTCAGGTGAAGGATGATTCTTAGCCTTTCATAATGGACCTCTGCAGCAGCATGACTTCTATCATTATGTTAATCTAGGAACCTGTTGTTTAGGGTCCTGTCCTATGACTGAATTTTATCACGATATGAACCTTAATCAACCTTACCTTAAGTAAGAGAGAAATAGGGAATATGTGTTGATGTAGGTGAACACTAATTAATTCCAGAACTGCTGGAATATTATCTTATTTTTGAGTATTTTTTGTATTTCTTTCCTAGTATCCACAGTTGCCCACTTCAGTAATTGTAACTCTTAAAAATATTTTTAATGATTAATGTTCCAGGTTCATTTCTCAACTTTGTGTAGAAAATGATGCATTTTTATTGTCCTTAAAGGACAGAAATATTAATTAATTCTACTGCAAAACTACTACTACTAACACCAATAGTGAATTTTTCCTGATTTTTTTTTTTCTTTTGGAATGTATTGCTTTAGGAAGAATTGTGATTTTTCTGAGGCATTATTCTTTCTTAGAAATGTTTTCAAAAAGAAAGAACAGCTATTTCCAATACAGTTCCATGAATGTGTAAGATTGTTTAGACATAGTGTAATACATGGACTTCAGTTCCTTGTGTATTTGTTGACTATCCTTCTTAGCTTCTGAAATCATAGTTATTTTGTAAGAAGAGAGGGAGCGAGCTTTGCTTATATTTTTTCCACAAACTTTTAAGCATGGCATTTTCCTGCTGAACTGAGATCCTTGCTTCAAAATCACTTCTGGCTACAATAGGGAACATGCTACGCAGTGGGACTAAAAAAAAAGTTTGCAGAGTTTGACTGATAGGTTTCAATCTGTGGGAGTTTTTTTGGGGTTTTTTTGTTTGTTTGTTTCTTTGTTTTATTTTGTTTTGAAAAATGCAAATGTGAACTATGAAATACTCTAGCTCCATGTGAATTTCCATAAAGAAAACCATAACAGTTCACGCAAGCAGAATAATATGAAAATTACTTAGGACTCTACACAGGAATTGCGAAATGCCTAAGTTATTTAATTTGAGAATCATAATTTTTCACAAAAGCAGCATGACATTTACAGATTGGATGCAATAGTTCATTAATTGTTTGCTATAACTGTAGGGAAATAGTCTTGCCCTGTGGTCAGGTATGCAAATGTTAACATGTGATGAGTATGCAACAAAAACATCCTCTTGCTGTTAATTTTTAAAGCCTCCGCAGGTCTGGTGTCAAAAGCACAATGAATATAGAAGCAGCAGCATATAAGCTAACAAAAAATGAAACAATTCAAAAACCATCAGTCAATTATATGTATAAATACAACGTTCAGCAGCTAATGTTAATTGGCATTGCTCAGTTTAATTCATTGAACTTGCATGGATGTATTCCAGGGTAGCAGAATATTTACATGTAAATAATTGCTGAGGTGTGTACCAATGAAAAATGAGAAGGTGAGTGTACTGAAAAAACAACCAAATTATTTTTTAAAAGGCATTATTTATTTCTGTTTGATTATGAGTACAGATGTGGCTAAGGTTTCCATTTGTCTTTCTGCGCTCAAATGCATTGGAATTTTTCTTTCAAGCAATCTAAGTTATACAAATGTGAACTCTGCAAAAACAAAATAATACGTATTTTGCATAGGCTTTTGATTAAGTTTTTAGGGACCCTGCATCTCTTCAGAAATCATCATCAGATTCTTTCAGTCTGAAGTATGGAGTTGTATACAGTATATATTAAAAATGTGTGATAAATTCCACTCTAAGTTCCTATTTGTTGTTGGATTTTGTTTCTTTTCAGTAATTCCATCAAGCTAGTGAATCTGTGCTCTATATTTATCAGCACGTGGCTGACAGCAGCTGGGTTCATACATTTGGTAAGTATATTTGAAAATACTTCATTGACTTTTTCTCATGGATCATCTTGCTCTCTGAGCTACTTTATTACCTGAAATTGCCTTGCTCTGGATAATCCCTTAACACATCTGTAGAGCACAATAAAAGAATACATCACAGATTCCCGAATTTTAGGCTTCTACTCAAAACTAATTCTGAATAGTATGTAATAATACATCATTAAGCTCAGCAATAAAATAGGAAACTTGAACTGGTGCAACTTCTCGAATGATCACAATTTACCAGTAGGTGGCAATGTTTCCTAAATAACTACCCAGAGTGCTTCCTGGAAGGGGCTGGCAGAGCTGGAATCATACTGGGCGCCTGGGAAATCAATGTTTGTGCCAGAAGAAAGAGGGTCTGTATTTCCAGGAGAAGGAATGGGATTACTAACATTCCGGGTAGCAATTTTTTAGAGATTATTTCCTTCTCTTTTGTTTTTAAATTTCAATTTTTTGGTGTGGCTTTCAGTCACTGATAACATAAATTTTTGTAATAGATTTTTATTCTGCACTTAACAATACCTGCAAAATGTAAGATAGCTAGTATAGAAGTACAGATGAGTTCATAAATGTGAATATGCATATGTATGATAGGTATATGTCAATTGTGTATTTTAAACATTTTTAAACTAATAGCTTTTACTTATTTGTTTGGTAAATAGAACTAAATATGATTAAGTGTTTGTTCTTTAAGTACATTTTATGATCAACTTAGAATCAGGGAAATTTCAAGGTGGTAGTACTAATAAGTTATTCAGGAATGGTTTTGGAATAATATTATAATTTAATGATATTGATGTTAGTCCAGAGTAATTTAACTGTCTTCACTTGAACTACTTTGAGTTGAATTCAGCTATATAAGATTAAATTCAGAATGTTTATCTTCTTGTTATACCAGATAGTAATTTAATTTTTACTCTTATCAAGATGCAAATTTTGGATGTTTTCATTTATGATATACTTCTCATTCATGGATGACCATGTTTTTACACTCCTCTGGGCAAATATAGAATTTTTATCATAGAAACATTACCTTTTTCTATTTTTGAACCAACAAAAATCCCACCTCATAAAAGTTACATCAGGAGAGAAGGAATGCTGTTTTCTAGGACTTGGATTTGGGTTTTTTTTTTTTTTTGCTTTTCAGCAAAAGTTTCTCTGTTCTACTGTAGGAATCCTCAAACTTCAAACTTTTTACTATGGAACAAATTTTAAAATGCATACTCCTTTCCCACTGATAATTTATAATTTGTCACATACAGTAGCTGGCTTCTTGGAAAAGTAATAGTGTATCACTAAACTTAACATGTCACTAATGCCTTTAATAGCCACATAATGCTTTAAAACAAAATATTAAGTGTAATTGCATTACAAGTAAGATTCACTCTGAAAATGTTCTGAACAAATTGCTATAAAATGAACTCACCTAGCTGCATTAATAAGTTATATTATTTAGTGGTGAATGGTAAAGATACTTTCCATAAATAGTAAGAGTGGCAAGGCTATGCATATTGGCAAAAGAACTGTAATACTATAATTGGGACAGCGTTAGGTTCTGTATTTGTTCAAAATAAATCACAGGAAAGGATCTAGGTTTTATATTTTATGCCAAATTATATACACACACATATGCACTCACGCGCACACACAAACACATATATATCAGTAGAGTTAATTTGTAGTACAGCTCTATTAATTCATTTTATGTTTTCTTGTACATTTTAGGTGGAGAACTCAGGGGATCCATGGGAAAATTTCCAAAATAATCAACCGCTAACATATTGGGAATGTGTTTATTTACTGATGGTTACAATGTCCACTGTTGGCTATGGAGATGTTTATGCAAAAACAACCCTTGGTCGCCTTTTCATGGTCTTCTTCATCCTTGGGGGATTGGTAAAAACTCTTTTATTATTGTTGTTGTTGTTGTTATTATTTCAGCTACCTTAATACTTGATCCTGTATATCTCAGTTCTGTAATTAAAGAAATAATAATATCTGGTTTAGTGAATTAAAAATAATTATAAAACTTTTAAATATGTTTAATACACCCCATTTTTTTTCCTCTAGATAAATATTTTGGCAGACCTTGTCAAATTAGTCCAGTTTAGTAGAGTCAGATTTTTTTCTAATCCTTTTAACTGAGTAATGCATGTGAATACATGAAGCGCCTTAATATTTCAACTTATAATGTTATTTGTAGACCTTTAGTTTTTAGTTACTGACTGTAGCACATTTTTTTGAGGCTGCTATTGATCTGTAAAGGCACTTTGCGGTTTCAGAAGTCCTACCCACCCTTCTGTGTTCCTTCCCAGAATTCCAACAAACACTGTGGCTTTGGACTGCCTTAAAGAGCAGCTTGCCTGATCGAGACAATGGCAAACCACATTCTCTTTAATTTCAAACATCCTTTCATGTCATGTAGCACAATTTTAACTCACAGTTTATCACATGGTCATAACCAGTATCCTTTTTTTATCAGCAAATTCTCATGTTCTTTGTCCTGTATGTACATAGCACCAAAGTTACTAATTGTCTTATGTCAAGTTTTCTATTACTTATCAGTGTTAGTAATTTCATAGGAACTATTGCAATGTTATTCTCTAAAACAGCAAGGTTTATTTCAATAGTTACACTGTGCAAGGTAAGTGCTTTATGGATAACTCTCAGTATATATTGTGCACATACGTACATACGTATGTTGTTACTTTACTCATGTATTGATTTCACATATACATACATCTTACAGAGGTGATATGTATATAACTAATGTTATGAATACCATATATGAGACATACAGATACATATATATAAGTATATATATGAGCATAACTATATGCATTCCCGTCTATGTTTATTGACATTTGAAGACAAAGACCATGTCAACTGGCAGTAGCTCTTCGAAGTATCCAGCCACAAGGAAGATGTTTGTTGGACAAAACATGGCAGAATAATTTTTATTTTCTCCTCAAAACCCTTTTTTTCTATCATGTGTTATTTCAATTCTTTTAAAAACACACTTTTGGAAAAGTTTTTTTTTGTGGGGGCGGGGGGGTGATCTTTTTGTTTCTTGACAGGGGGAATAACCCCTGATTCTATCTCGTTTTTGTTGTCTTTTGAATCCTAATAACGGGGGGAAAAAGTCTGTCTTTTAAAATGGAAATGTAACAGTAACTATAATGTTTGTTTTTGTTTTTTGCAGTGGAGCTTGGATAGGTTTTTTCCCCCTTCCCTCTTCAGGAAGAATTAGACATAACTGTATTTTGTGATTAGATACCAGTTTGAATTAATTTTGTTCTTGTTTTGTTTTGTGTGCCTATTTTTCCTCTTTTGACAATTTTCTTAATTTATAAGGTGTGCACCTTTTCCAAGACCAACTTTTACGTTAAGCCCTCTTGTTTTGTTTGATAAGAACTTTTGCATTTTTTTTTAATTTTCTTTTTAAACAACTTCATAGATCTAATTCTTTTGCATTTTCAGATCTTAAAGATATATATCTTCTGAAAATATTCATCATCCCCCTTTCTTTGGCCTCTCTTTTTAGTCTTTTCTTCTGTCTCCTATCTTCTTCTTAGGCCATGTTTGCCAGCTACGTCCCTGAAATCATAGAGTTAATAGGAAACCGCAAGAAATATGGTGGTTCCTATAGTGCGGTTAGTGGAAGAAAGTAAGTATCCCAAGAGGCTCTGCTGCCTCTGCTGCAGTAGAACACTCTCTGCATGCCATTTTCTTTT
This sequence comes from Balearica regulorum gibbericeps, assembly GCF_011004875.1. Lineage (NCBI taxonomy): Eukaryota > Metazoa > Chordata > Aves > Gruiformes > Gruidae > Balearica > Balearica regulorum. Next base: position 25,904,129 of record NC_046190.1, on the reverse strand, counting down.
TTTTTTTTGTGTTTTTGTTTCATGCATGTAGGCAATGTTTGCTCGCTACGTGCCAGAAATTGCTGCTCTCATCCTTAATCGGAAGAAATACGGCGGGACTTTTAACTCAACCCGAGGCAGAAAGTAAGTCAAAAAGACCAGGTGTGGTTGTGTGACTTTAAAGAGCCCCTGAAGGTGGTAATAGCTGACTCACAGCTTATAAGGCTGTATTCCTTGACATCAGATGTTACCACTGGAGAGTTGTCACACTATAATTAGAGACCTGGGCTATGCTACGGTACAAGTCACAACGTTTTGTCCCTAATTCAAGAGAACCTGGATACCACTAAGACTACACTGACTTATCTTGTAAAAAAAATGCTGCTATTGCATATGCACTTAGCTTCTGGAACAAGGTTGACTTGTCACTTCAGAGTTTTGGACATTAGATTATCATGTGGTCATCTCTTAACTAAGTGACAATGATAATTCACGTGATTTTTAAACAACTTAGTTCTTTAGAAAACTTGGTTTACTGGAACGCAAAATACGAGATTTTTCTTGCTTGGGTTATTCCATTAGACTGTGTCAGAAGTCTGATAGTGCTCTTTCTCATTGCTCAAACAGCAGATTCAGATCTCATGCAGTGCCGATTGACTTCATATGAATGTTGCAAATGCTTGTGATTTTAGGATCTGTGCCCAGGGTTTTTAAAGTGATTCTCTTCCATGCACTGTATAAAACTGTATAAAGAAGAGCAAGTAGTAGCCTTAGTATCAAAATAGTATTGAAAAAAAACACCCTGTAAAAAATACTATTTTTACCTGGTAGCAAAAGTTAAATTTTATTGGATCACATAACCTAATTACATTTCTATGGAAAGCCTGCTTGTTTTTTCAACCAAGTTAAAACCAGCTCTTTCTGGCATTCCCAGCATGTAGATCTGCTGGGATATAGCCTTTAATGAACTAGATGTACTTGGCGATATGGTAGTTTCTCCTCTATATCACCTTTAGTGTTGCCATCTTTTATTTCATTACATATCATTGTCATATTCACTGGTAGAGATATGTTCGCCCTGAAAGACTTGTCATATAGAATCCTTTCCATATAACATAAAGAAGGTACTGCAAGCAACATATCTAATTAATTCTACCTCTCCTTACTTTAAGAAGATATGTTTTTTACTTGATTCCTTTCAAATCATCACCCATGCATCATTTTATAAATGTGCGTTATGGTTTTATCAAGTTGTTTCTCCTATCTGTGGAGCAGAAAGACTGTACCTGTCCCACAGAGCTAAATCTAGAGGACTGTTTTACATCACTGGGTAGATAAATCCAAGTTTTTTTCTTTATAGCTTATACTATTATATGTTCAGTAATACTCAAGGAATTAGATGACACAATTGGATACTTCCATACTTCCTTTTTTTGAGGTACCCTCAAATGTCTAAATTTTTTCTTTTTACTGTAAACACAAATATTTATACTTGCATCATAATTCACTTATCCAGATTAACCAAATGCCTTAATTTATTTCTGAGATAGACTAGTATTGTTAATTTCCAAAAATGTTTATTTGTGACAGAGGCCCACTCAGTTTCATATTCATACTTGATTTCTCACAAAGAGAAGTTTTTCAAACACAGAACTTACACCTATGTTTTTAACATTCCAAAGGAGTTATAGCAGAGGGGAATATGGTTAAAAACTATTTTACATACAGAATTTTAGTGTCTCCCCTTCTACATTGTCACTGGTACCCAGCATTGCTCAGATGTCTCTAAATTTGGACCTGATCTTCAGTCAGAACCCCACATCCTGAAAAGCTCAACTCTAGATTGCAGGCTTCTGCTAGCTTTGGGGCATGCTTAATTTTATTTTTTCACCTTTTCTTTTTCTCTTAATATGCACTGTCTGTCTGTTTTTAGCTCACACTGTTGTCAATGCTTTCTCTGCTGATCTCTACTGACCATATAACTTGTCGTTTGAAACTCAGCTCTGTCATCAGCATACAAACTGTTCGTTTTACTTTATGCATTGTTTTCTGGTTCAATTATTAATTACAAAGTAGTTTAAAGATGTCCTTTGCTCATGTGGGTCTTTCATCAGAGAATCTAAGCTTGGAAACTGCACAGTAAAAAGCCATTAGCACTCCTTGTTTGATGTTGCTTTTGCAGTCAGTAGAACAAGATTGATGAAATGTTATGTTTGGCCAAAATTTAAGATTTCATTTGGAATTCAGTGTTGAGAGAATGGATTGTCAGAACCAATAAGTTTTCCTTTGCTTGGAATATGGGCATGTGGTAGTAATTAGCAATATAAGGTCTTTAGTTGAGCAGCCAAGCATAGATTCTGGCAGCAAACTTAATGAGAAACTACAGTTGTTCTATGTCTAACGTCAGAAAGTTGCTAGATAAAATTAAATTCATGTACAAAATGAAAGCAGCTAAATTTTGTTGAAAGATGTAGTTTCAGCTCTTAGAATAGCAAATATGTATATATTTTAACTTTCTCCAAAATAGATAAATACATGGAATCTACTTTGTATCATTTATATATATATATGTATGTTTATTCATGTTGCCTCATGAACTATGTCTGTGGAATAACATGCTTTTATATGATTATTAAGCATTTAGGTGGGAAGTTAAAATTAAGATATGTTTATGTATGTTCTGAGGATTTCACTACATCGGTTTAATACTAAGGAGAACCTTGGTATAGAATTGTAACTATTGAAGCAGCTAGAATGTATGCATAAAAATTATTTCTACAAACTTCACTTACAAAAGAAGAGAAGTTTGATCTCACATTTAATTTTCCTTTTCAGCCAATAAAGTCCCCAAAGGACTTATAAACTATATAGGAATCATTTTGCACAATAAAGAAGCTTACTTGTCTCACAGATGAGACACATACAGAGTTTGGAAACAGAAGTAGTTTGTAGGCAGTATGCAATTATCACTGGTTAAATTTACTAGACACTAGGTAGTTTTGTTATACAAGTCCATGGGGAATTTTAAATTTAATTTGTAATGTTTCCTTTGTAGTATATTCCTGTAATGAGACTTCTAAGATCTCATCGAACACAAAGCAGGAATCTTATTATAGTCTTTCATTGAAGTTTTACCTGTTAAATAAACAACAGTACTCACTGTTGCATATATAACAAAAACCATACCAATATGTCTATTAAAAAAAATGGGACTGAGACCAAATAGACCAATTAATGACAAGTAGGGTAATGACTTTGGCACAATTACAATCTAGTGCAAAAAAAAAAATTGTTATGAAAAAGGTAGCAATCCTTGTCATGAATTTCATATTTGTAAACAATGACATCTACTCTATAGGTTATGAGATTACTGCTAAACAACTGTTTAGCTACTATTTAAAGATCAGCTCATCAGAAGATTCTGTAATGTTTTTACCATGTGCCCTGATACACCAGAATCAGATGGTCAATAGACAAGAGAAAACTGGCCGCCTTAGTTCAGTTATACTCAGAACAAACAATTACTTCTTGCTACAGTCACCACTAAATAAATACAAATGATACAGAGAAAATTAGACTGTTGTTAACGAGACAGAAAATAGTTGATATTAAATATATATATATGTATGAGTAAGCTGTAACTGGGAAATAAAATTCAGGCATCAGAAGCAATCAGAACTATAAAAAATATTATTTTCTGATATTACTAAGAGGTATCTTAGGATAACAATGATGTGGCTTCCAATATTTTCCACACTGAGTCCTACGTAGTTTTTCTGTTCTTTCACATGAGCAATTCAGTCCCTACTGTTTGTTCTTCCTGTGCATTTTCCTGGATGAATTCTGTACTATGTGATTTTACATTTTGGGATATGCTTTTTGCAAAGCAGGTATAGCAAATACTATGATTTACACGTTAGCCAATGTTCTGCTGATTTCTGTAGAAGTAGGTAATGACGTAACTTACTTTTTCTGAAGAGCAGTTGGCATAGTTTTATTACTAATAGACTAGTAACTGACTGACAGAATTTTTGTGAGATTTAACAGAGTCAAGTTTACGCTTTCTGAAGATGAGGAGTGTTTTAAAATGCAATGTAAGTTAACTTATTAATTGCTTCATCACCAAGTAATATGTCGTCACACTAAAAAATATCTGAAATATTATATAGGACGTACCTCACTAAAACATTGTGTAACTTACTAGATCACTAAGAAATAACTAATGAAAGCACATACCTGAAAGAAGTTATATACACATAATTCCATAAAGTAAATTAGTGACAAACTAGTGTCATTATGAACAGATGAAGTTGTTTGTAATGGCAAAATACTGGATAGAAATGCTGGAGATAAAAGCTAGATGTAATATGTAGTTGGGTGGAGAAGAAAAAAATCTGATCTTTTATTACAGGATTATTAGAAGTCTATAGATTAGACTTTAGATTAGAAAATAATATGTAATTGTATATATATAAGCAGGGGAAGTTTTATGCTTTTTTGTTTGTTTGATTTTTTTTTCATCAGCTACAAACTGAAATGGTATACAGTTTGAGTATCAATGATATTTCCTGTTAGCCATTTTTGTTAATAATTTTAAGACCAGCAGCTGGTTCCCTACACCCCATCTACATTTAGGTCTTTTCTTTAAGGCTTTCAATTTGACCTGCTCTGTTTAGACTCTTTCGGTAACTGATCTGTAGAACTCATGAGTTAGTATTCAAGGGATAATTTTAAAGTGATATTTTAAAAATGAAGTACCATGGAAGGATGAAAAAGTGTCTGCTACTCTATCACCATACCTGGTAGACTATTGTTTTTAGAATGTAACAATAAGCCTACAGGTTAGTTCATGCACGCATACCTCTGTAAGGCTGAAAGAGGCAGTGGTCACTTTGGCTTTGGATGATTTTCTGAAGTGTTCCAACTAACCTCTTAAGACTTAAAGCGTGAAATTTATAGTTATGAGACAAGAGATTTCTTCAAGAAATTCTTGGTATTGGATAAGTAGAATTCTGCTGTTGAACTCTTTTTGTGATATTTGGAACTTAGACATTCAGTCTTAGCCAAAACAGGACTTACAAGATTATCTGTGTTATTTCTTTTAAGCCAAAAAAAAAAAAAAAAAAAAAAAAAATCAACATTGATTGGTTGGCTTGTTTGTTTATTTATAATGTTCATATGGCTCAGGTCTGGTCTGAGATTTGGTTAAAGATCCAGATTTGTTTTATCTCTACTAATTTATAATTAACCTTTTATTCTGCATTTACCAATTTACTTGAGAATCAAGATTGTTATTCAGTTGTTTCATTTTTGTACTCATGTGTTCATATGATCAGACTGGATTTTAATTCTGTGAAATATTTTCCAGTTGAAGACATTAGGTTATTGTAAATCAGCCTGCACAAAGCTTTAGAAAGCATATGGAAAGAACATTTGTAAACTGATGGACTGAAAGAGAGACTGGATAACTTATTATTTTCTTTTCAGTCTTTCCTCTACATTGAATTACTGACTTTTAATTCCATGGAATAAGTTCGTTTTGCCTTTTTCATGAGAAACTGCTATCAAATCCAATGGAAACTCTTTATGAGGGCAGCAAGCAGAACACAGCTTCACATTAATAGATATTGGCAGAGAAGGGGTTTATTATTATTTTATAAACAAGTACGTGTATATATAAACTGCTTATCTTGTCCCAATACTAACTATTTATGCTAAATTGTTTACTTTTCAAAAGATGGGGGGAAAAAAAAAGATCCAGAGGCATTACTGTAGTCAATATATAATATTAAAAATTGAATTTAATGAAATCACAGTTCTTACTGTATTAGCTATTAAAACCTCTTGTTTCTCTTCTCTCATGGTCTGCTCTGCTTCCCAGAGATTTCTTTAGATTTCTTAAATTTACAAGCCATAAATTAGCAAATCATCAACATATCAACAGGAAGAATCATCTGTTAGAGATTCCTTCCAGAAGGAAACATGGGATTCAATAACTAAACTTCAGAGAAAAATAAAAACTGTAGACAGATAGATATGGTAAACAGAAAGACAAACAGATAATTTAAGTTGACAGGCCATCTTGGACTCATTAAACATTTGAATTTGATTAAAAATTAGAAAAAAAAAATTCAAGGCTTATCCAAATACTTTGGCAAAGGACCATTTGCTGCAGTAATGAGAGTCGTAGCTCCAAAGAAAGTGACATTAGATTATTATATTAAACAATTTGATACAATATGTAAGATATTATTTTCCGGTGGGATGAGAATGTAATAAGAGAATGTGACATGGATTGCATTATGATCCCCAAGGGTGTCTCTATTTCCCATCTGCTAGCCATTCTTCTAATCCCACTGTTTCAAATGAAGTCTCACTTAGTGATAAAGAAAATCTGATGAGTGTTAAATAGACTGACAGATAGAACTAATAGGACAAACTTTTTTTTTTCCCAATTTTGGATGCTTATTAAACTATATCCATTCGTATGAAAGCAAGTAAGGAAATGTCGGAAGTGACATATAATGATATTATGACTTAAATGTATATTCTAGGTCTAAAGCATGTTCCATTCTTACAATAACAGCACTAATTTTATATTTCTAGTTAGAATTGTAAAAATTTCAACTTTTCCTTCTCTCTGCATAAACTTTAAAAAAACTTTTGGGTTTGGCATCAAAATAGCAGTTGCTGTCTAAATTTTGCCCCAAGAAATACTGAATCTGGTTTATAAATCTGCTCATCTACCACGTTCTACAAAATATATAGACCATGACTATGTGTGGACATTCCAAGGAGTGCAATGTGAGATGGCAGAAGTGGTGAATTAATCAGCAATTTTTAATGAATTATAACTTTCTGTTTTCACTCAGGTTCTGTTGCAGAAAATTAGTCATGACAGTTTGGAGTGATTTCTATGGAAAGAAATGTATTGGCTCTGGTTGTGAATGAAATGCTCAAAAATCTTAAAGCCTTTGTGAACTCCTGCATTGCTTACAAAGGATTTAGTTATTTTTTGACTCACTGAGCATTTAAAAAATGCATAAGGCAATTTGAAAATGAGTAATGGTAGGAACACAGAAAGCAATTTATTTAAGGAAAAATACTTTCAATTGATTTCAAAAGTAATAACAGGGTGTCTTGTGTGTGTGATATCTGCTGCACAAAATAGTACAAGAAGGAAGCCCAGGGTTTGGAGGGATTAGAGCAGTCGATTAAGGTCTGTTTGCAACTGAGACGCTAGTGCTGGAGATGGGGTTTACTCCTGCATTTTACTCTCACCTTTCTAGTATGGACTCTTTGTGCATGCCATAGTATCTAGCAGTTTTTACTTCTATTTATACTAAATTATTCACTTATTTCTTATGGTGATGTGTTGTGTCTAAGTGTTGTGGTATTTTTTATGAAAGCAGAAATAATCTAGGTAGTATTACCATGGAGACTGAATGAAAGGATGAGTATACATCCTTTGCTTTAAGCTGCAGTGGAAGCCTCTTAATTAATCCAGACCCTGGCAGAAACAAATCACTGTGCATTCTTCTTATTATTGCAGTTTCAGAGGTAGGCATCGAACAAAGAATATTTACTTTTATTTCTTAACTTGCTTTATAGACAAGCATTGCGCAATTCCTTAGATCATAAAAATGTAAGGTAAGCTCTTTTAGCTGAAACTGAGAAAGGAAGTTTAAACAAAGCAGCTCACAATGAATCACTTATGTTAACATGCTATTGCAAACAGACTTAGATGCAAGCTTTGTTATGCAGTTTAAACAAAGCAGTATGCTATTTATCCAGGATTAAAATATCTAAAATGCACTCTGTTGGCCTGTTCACTAGTAGAAATCTCACGTAGGTGGGCATAAAATATTTGAGGACCTGGCTAAGTGAAGTCTTCTGTACTATTTCTAATATTTAAAAATTACCAGTGAGACACCACCAATATTCACTGAACAAGACTGAAACCTGGATTTGTATACGTGCGCTTGATATAGTTTCATAGCTGTAATAATTCACAGCTAATTAGGGTCTCATGCGTGACTGTATGTTTGTCACAAATTACCAATTTTATGCTTAAGAGAATTTTAAATTACTCCTTTTTGATTTTTAAATTCAATATCTGCATCAGAGGTAACTTTCAAATGCCTGGCATTAATGTTTACTCACTGAAGTTAATCTGATGTGTGATCCAGTGCTGTTGCACTGATCTGTACTGTATACCATACGCTGAATGTAGCTCTTTGAGTGTTTTCTGGCACTAACTAATTCCTTTTTCTTTACTCACAATATAAGAGAGATTCCAAAGAGTATGGAACCTATTGGGAAGAACAGGTAGTTTCTGTCAGAATTAATCACAGCAGCTTCAGTACGGGCTGCACAAGTTGACTCTGGTTCCTAAAATAGTTGGCAGCTGAAGCTATCAAGTCCAATTTACGGAAATTAAAGGTACCTCAGACATGTTCTCACACACTGCAATCACGTCTCCAGTCACCATGTAGTCATATTCTTTTATACATTTATACACTTTTATACATTTTATATCTTTGTACTTTTATACATTTGAGAGTAAGTGCTTTTGGCTTTTCACTAACTTCAACACTTTTGAAATGTTTAATCCTTCAGGAGTAAAGAGAACAATGAAAATCTGCTTTCTAGCAAACATTTGAAGCAGAACAAATGTTAAAATAAAGTTGCTGGGTTATTACACACTTGACAGACAATATTTTTGACTTGTCTCCTTTGTACTACAAGATTTCTAGAGCCTGATATGAGAATCAGAGTGATAAAATAGAGAGCTTACAGTTGAATTTTTTTAAAAATATTATGTCCTGATTTCAGACTGCTGTGTTCACAGACATGAATGACTACTGCAAAAAGGCAAGTTCAGGAGCATCACTTTTTAGTTTCATACCTACTAGAGGTATTTTTAATAAACAAATACGTTATGTCTTTTTTTGGTCAACAAGAGTCCATTCTAGATGAGTGGTTCTCAGTCTTTGCTTTTGTCATATCTGCAATACGTTGACAAGGGGTTTTTTTTATGTTTAAAATATTATAATATATCGTTCTGGCTCACTATACACAGTGGCTAAATAAGTGGTCCTTACAGGACCGTCCTAGGGTTGAAGTCTTCTGTAAAAAAAAAAGAGAAAAACATTAAGTCGTGACTGTACAGCACCTATTACTCTATCTGTATTAATTTGAGAGCAGAGTTTATATTAAAATAAGGCACATATTTAACTGAATAAGACACACATAAGTACATGCACAAAGTTTTCACTTAATTGAGCTGAATTAACAGAATCTTGAATAATGTTAGGTAAATCATAAAAAGCACAAACAGCTAGAAGTATACTGTAAAGTGGTATATTTAGAGAGTGCATACCAGTAATAGATAAACAAGACCACCATATGTACAGTCTCTGTTGAAATTTATTGACTTTTCTTAACAAGAAAAAGTGATTGAGACCCATCCTTTGTTGAGGAAAACCAGTTAGACTTTACAAGAAATGGTTTACTTCAACCACAGCAGCCTGCTACTGGTATACAAAGAAAGAATTTAGATGGTCGGTAGGTGAAGGCATGATCAGAAAGCTAAGCAGAAAGACCATAAGGAGAATTGAGCATATGTATTTGATATAAATATTATAGTTTTATAGAGACATCTAGATCAATATGTGCTCACACTTCATTGAGTTACTTGACAAGTGAACACCATGTATTCAACTGAATGCTGAGCCGCATTTTGTATTTGTTATCTTTGATTTATTATGACAGACTAGTTAGAGTGAGTTTTTTCAAGTTCTTTATACTTGTTCAATAAAATGGATATAATTTCTTTCAAAATAAACAGGCAAAAGATTTGCCTTTCATATTGTGTCCTCTGAAGGAAGAACCATGCAAAGATCCTTTTTGAAGAATCCTATTCACGGTGGATCTGTTTTCATTTACAGTACTATTTATATGCATTAAGTGTATGTTCTCAATTATCTTATGTCAGAATCTTACATGTTTTAGCTTTTGCTTATTTCTTTTTTTTTTTTTTTTTTTTTTTTTCCTTCCTCAAACTGTGTCTGTGGTAGCTTTGGACCTTTTATCACCATTTTTGTTTGCTTTGTAAGAAGCTAGTGTATTTTTAGCAAATTTATCATTATGTCAATACTTGAGTGGAATAAAATTAGGTCAAGAATTTTAACTGTGTAGAATCACAGTTGATTTCCACTGTGTAGAACTGTACTAATTTTTCATATTTGTCACTGTAATTAATTTTGAGAATACTAAGTACATATCGGAGAGCATGGATTAGTCTGGCTTTAATGGTTGATAGGGTGTGACTCCTGATAAGCTTTTGATTCTTTGTAAAAGATTCTTTTTGCAACATCACAATCATATAATATGGATTCCCATTGGTATATTAAACCAGTTACCCCTCTGATACATGATACCAATGACAACTATTACTTAACAGAAACCTTAGCCCTCCTCATTACTTATCAGCAATAAAAATGTCTAAATTCCTGAATCATTGTTTTCAGTATTGTAAGGAAATTTCTAAATTTCATTTTTAAAGAGTGAAAAATAACCCCTGGAAATCATAATAATTTAGCTGAATACTGTATTACTTTTGGGGTTTTTCCATAAACCAAAGATTAATGCAGAGGTTAGACATTTCTGTTGACACAAAATTATTAATACAGTATTTTCCTACCAACCAACTCTAGCTGAAAGCAAAAGATATCCAGTATGTTGACTTTACTTAAGCTCTTGGTGCATGGAAGAAAATGGGTGTTACATGGGAAGGGAATCATTATTGGAACAAACAGAGGAAGTTATAAATCTTCATATCATATACAAGACAGATTGGAACAATATAAGCTCTCCAAGTTTTCTTAAATAATGTACCTAATAACTCTCTTTGGGCAAATAAGAAATCTGTTTTCAATTTCTTCTACTTCTAAGCAAAAATATAATTTATGTGAAAAGGAGATTTTTTTGTGGGAGTTTTAAATCAAAAATTAATGCAAGTATCTCATCAGAAATACTATTTGGAAACTAGGAGCTTTGTTGGAATCATTGCTCAGGACACTGTCTTGCACTATATAAGAACAGCAAAAAAAAAGAATAGATAACATCCAGCCCCAAATCAGAGCACTAAAATGAAACCATAGTGCAGATGCCTTCTGACACTTCCAAAAGGATCAGTCCTGATGCTCAAATGCAAGAGTATTTGACAGCTAAATGTTTTATTTTCACTGAAGCAGATTGCTATGAAACCCTACTGAATGAGAATCGTAATAGGATTGAATTATTGTACCAAATGCATCTGTTTTTAGCAGGAGGTTTTTGAAGTGGGTAACCTCTGGAGGTCTTTTCCAACCTAAATTATGTTGTAATCTTATGATCCTATGAAAATTTCTTCTGCAATAGAGTAATTTGTGTTGCACACTATCTTGCAGTTTTTCTCTTCAGTTAACCAGTATTTTTAAAATTTGAACTCTAATTAGTGACAGAAAAGAAACCATATGAAGTGAAATCTCCTAGGAAGGAAGTAAATTTTCTGCACACAAGTGTAGCACAAGAGCATTCAGGAAGAGGCCCTGCTAAAGCTAAAAGTGCAGAATCTGTAAAGAACACTCGTCTCTAAGAACAACGTAATTCTATTATTAAAAATACTGCATCAACTATGCAAATGAAAGTTCAATTTCTTAATTAGTAATGGATGGAAACATTTGAAGAAAATAATACCCAGAGTTTAAAATTAGTCATCTTAGAAAACTTTTACAGACTGTATGAGGAATAAAAATTAATATTTTTAGCTGTTATTTATCATTTTCTTGGGCCTTTGTGTTTTTCGATGCCAGATGGGTTTACACTCAGGAAAAGTGCTGAATACCACTAGACAGCTAGAACTTCCCAATATGTTAGTGTAACGTAGTGTATCAAACACAGTCTGTTCAGAATTTGGATCTAGTAAACTATTCAGGTTTTAAACGTCTCTTCAGAATCTGAACTTTCTTGAGGTTTTCCATTTACATGGATGAAGATTCATCCATTTGATGGGGAGTGAATCCTAGTGCTTGAAATCATATTTTACCCTTCTGTGTTGAAGGTTATTACCCTGACCTAGCTGTGTGTGCAATAGCACATGCACACGCAGTGCTGGCAGCTCAGGCAATTGACCACTAGGGAAACTGAGGAAGAGTGCTTCTCAAGGGGGGAATATAGGCATGGTTTCCTCTGGTACAGAGGCTGCTGCAAACTCTGCTAAGCTGCAAAGATCCCAGAGGAAACCTATTAAGGATGCCTTGCACCAAAAAAGGATGAGCTAATATATTTTATGTCTAGTTTTCTGATATTGTGCTTACCACCTCATAAAACAGAAAAGCTTTAACTTGGGGATTTTTGTCTTTTTAAGTGTTTACTGTCCTAGAACTCGGTGCTCTGTACCCCTACTGCACCAAAATCTTACTGAAGTCAAAGCAGACTCTGGATAGCTAGTTTAGCAATAAAAGTTCATTAGTATTGAGTCCTATGTTAAATATAAAACAACATGATCAGTGTCTCATATAAACGTATTCCTTGCCTGTTAAAAAGAATGAAACCATTGACATTTTTGCTTCTGTTTCTAAAATTACATCTGTGTCCTGGTGATGTCACTAAGAAATGCAAAAGGAGTGTTTGAGTTGATCATATTTCTAAATAAAGTTGGAAAACTCTGTGCTATGCTATTTAGAAAAGTGGAAATAGTAGATCAATATCGTAAGGTGTGCTGGACTGGCATAATAGCTTACTGTGTTTTGCTTTTCTAGTGACCATCTGAACTACTGCGAAAGTAACACTACATGATGGTGATATTATTGACTGTGTGATGCATATTACTGATATATTCTTTCTTCTGCATAATTATCCCTTTTCCAATGAGTTCTATGAACTTTTCACACAGATTTCATCAAGCATCAAATTATGAAACAAGAGTAGACTCCTATAATAGCCCATTACATAAGTAATCATTGCTGCCACCTATTATTTGTTGTTTCCAGCCAATGAGGTTTCTGCATTACTGAGTTTTCCACAGAACACTTGTGAATTAGGTGAGACTTGGATGGTCTGCTTCTTACCCTTGGAATTACTTTGCTTCACATTTGGCAGTTCAAGTGTCAAATAAGTTTGCGAAATTGTGTGTTCGTAGCATTTGTGCATAGACTATGTGCCTGTAATGAAGTGGACTTTCTGTTAGTTCGGGAATTGTACCTATACTGCCTTGTCCCTTTCCCTGACTTCTGTGAGCAATGGGGTAAATGGAGGTGTTGGCAATAGGCCTGTCAAAATCACCATCTGTCTTAAACCCATGTCAGTAATGCAAGCTGGCGTTGAGTTTATTCTATGTGGGTAATCGTGAGACAATGTAGGCTATTCTAATCACAGATTTTTTGGACTTTGCTTTACAATAATAAAGGAGCAAAGATCCATTAAGTCAGGAAGAGTGCAATTTCCTAGGCCTTTTCTTCAGCCTCTCAGAATGTAAGATGGAGAATTCAAGAATGTGCATGTAGGTATTATATCATGCTTCCATCTTACATGGTCGGATACATCTATTAATGGAAACATGGAGCAGTAGAAACCTTTGTGACCTCACAGTCAGTGCGAACTGATTTTTCTAAACAATCTATTGCAATGGTGCAATAAATAACGATTTCTTATTGTAAAGTTCTCTCCACGTAGGAGTTATGGTAAGAAAAAGATTTCTTTTTTTACTGCTTACGGCAATGCTTATGCAAGCATTTCTTTGCCTTCATTGGCATAAGTGTCTGCTTTCAACCATGGAAAAATACTGAATCATTTTAGGGAGGTTTGCTTTCTCATTAAGTCATAAACCAAAAATTTAAACAGTAAATCTCAGTAGAGGTAGTAAAGATGTGGAGAAAGATGTGTAAAATAAAGAAATAGGACTTTGAGAGGGACTGGTTAATACAATGTATAAACATATATATATATAAAAAAGTGATGCCACTTATTGTCAAGCGTGTAATACAACTTGGCCAAATGGTTTGTTAATAGTAGTCTTTACAAGTGAGAGTTTACATGTATTTGCAATTGCAAAGCACCTTTTGGAACTGCTGTTTTTCTTCTCTGACTTCATGGAATAGGATCTAGACAAACATCAAGAAGAGACTAATACTCCTTTTTAGGCCAATAAATTATAATTTCCTTCTTTGCTTTCTCGCTTGCTTGTTTTATCTTCTTTGCAAGATTAATTCTGATTTTTCTGTAACAGGCACATAGTTGTCTGTGGTCACATAACACTTGAAAGTGTGTCCAACTTCCTGAAGGACTTCCTGCACAAGGATAGGGATGATGTCAACGTAGAAATCGTCTTTCTGCATAAGTGAGTAATCTTTCAAGATTAGTCTTATTATCTGTTACTAAAACTCACTAAATTAAGCCATGTCTTTTTTTTGGGAAGACAGAGGCTCTTTCAAGCTCCAAATAACCATAAAATTAGTGTTCTCAATTGCTTTTGTTAACAACGTATTTTGAAAAAAGTGTTCTTTTCTGTGATTGTTTTATAACCTATTGCTAAGTATAGGTGCTTCAAGCAGACAGACTTCAGACCCAATCTCGTCAACTACATGGTTTGCTTGTTTCCCCTCTCTAAGTCATAACAAGGATTGACTGTCATAGGAAAGCAGAGATCTAGATTCCACAGTGAGAACACACGGTGATAGGAATCAGGAAGTATGCACAGGAATGGAGTTTAGCACCTGGCTACTTGTTTGTGCCTGCTTTCTTCTGTACCTTCACAGGCAAATATTTTCATCTTTCTGTTATTTTCTTATTAAATTTAGCATCGGGCATGGCAAAGATCTCATGCACTTACTATGTAGCTATTAAATCCCTTCTGTTTTAGTGAGTGGCATCAGAAAAGGTGTTTACAAGGTTGGTGCCACATTATATGGTAGATTGTGATCCATTTAATTTTTCCAGTTTATGGCAATATGAAATAAGACAGAAAGTCACAGCATAATTATGTTTGTTTTAATTCTGGCTAATACAGGCCACAGGATCCCTGCAGGGCTCCTTTTCTGACTTTTAGTGATTTTTGCATTGAGCTCTCTTACTTGATTCAGACAGCTGTTTTGAGAATGACGGGGACATGCAGAGGATGATTGTCTTACTAGACAATTTTGCAGAGAGAGCTGTGTGACATTGTTTTCAAATGTTTGCATCAATTATTCTGAATTCACGTCTGTGAGAAACTGAGCAATGATGAGCGTGCAGAGTAGCGCAATGGAGTGGGCCAGAAGCAAGGAAGTGAAAGCAGTATTGCATTTGTCTTTCAAGTACACTGCAGAGTTTCCACACCACAGGAAAAGCATCACCAGAAGTCTGAATACCTAAAATAAATAAATGGGTTAGTTTATAAATGAAGTAAGTGGGGCAGTTATGGAAACTGACTTCTCATTTGCTCTTGTATTTTCTTCTTTTTCCCAATGCAGTATCTCCCCTAACCTTGAGCTGGAAGCTCTTTTTAAACGACACTTCACTCAGGTGGAATTTTATCAGGGTTCAGTCCTTAATCCCCATGACCTGGCGAGAGTGAAGGTAACAGCTCTGTTCTGTTCTCCTGCTAATTGTATTTTTTTTTTTTTTTTTAATACTCATTCCATTATTTGAAAAAAAAAAAACAAAAAACCAAAACAACCAAAATCCAGTAAAGCTCTTCTTCATGTAACCCCCAAAGATTGTTTTTCTATTTCTATTAGCTTGCCCAATCAATTATAATATCTATACTTATAAACCTTGTTTCCCTATATCTTTAGATCTTCAATACTACAGTAACACTGTGACTTAAGATACATTGTCTGCCATTCCATTGAACTCTATGAATTTTTCATTGGGGTTTAGTGCAAGAGTCTATTTTACGTTAATGTTTAATATAATAGAACATTGTCTTACAGTAATTGCTTAAAATGCTATTGTCTTACCTTCATCAGAACGATTAGAAAATAATTTTTCACCTGTCAAACCCTTTTTCTATTGTCTAGAATCCTGAGAAAAATAATACAATTTAAGATTTTTGGTAGCTAAAATGAGATGGTTTTATTATCTAGAATTCTCTGTGGTAACTTATTTTGTACTCTTAATGCAAAGCATTAAGCTTAAATGGAAAAAAAAAAAAAGATGGCAAGCTGTCAGATACAGCATTAACTCTTTTATGTTTCTTTTTTTCTTTTTTTTTTTTTTTTAACTGGAATGTAAACCAGATACTTAGCCAAGGATATTTTAACGCAACGTTAACACTTTTTTGAGTATTAATCTTGTATTTTGTCCATTTTGACTGCAGAAATTGCTTAACCTTTTGTAGCCCAACACACACTGTTTCGGTTCATCAGAACAAAGTGTTCCATGACCATAAAATTGTGTGTTAGTATTTTGTGTTCTTATTCCACCCTTTTTTGTGTTGGTATTTGGTTGTATACACTGAAAGATACTCCTGTTATCTGCTTTGAGCTAAATAGAGCTAAGGTTTGTGTGAACATAGAGTTCCTGTGGACAGATCAGTTCTCATGCTTTCTAAAACTGGTGCTCAGATTCTAAATCATCAGTTCAGCCACCTCTTCCTGTCTCTAATATTCTCTCTTAAATTCCAAAAAAAGGCTGCAGGACTTGTGGGAGCACTGTACTGATACAACAGGAACTTCCTATGGATTTAGGGGTTTAAATTTCAGTGTCTGGTTACAAAAGATATGTCCATTAACATCTTCATGCCTCAGCTGATACAGTATGAGTCAATAACTGAACTACTGACCTGGTCTGAGCATCATAAGCAAGTTTCAAGAAATTACTTTGTGTATATGAGAGCTGTTATCAACACTCATGTTAACCTACGTTAGTTTTGTAACATTTTTGATTCGCAGTATTAAGAACTCATGATGGCAGTGCTGGATTCCCTAGTACTTTATGATGAAAGAAGAGCTGGATAGAGAGGTTGCTATTCATGTTTGCTTTTTCTTTGGTGTCTCAGATAGAGTCAGCAGATGCGTGCCTAATCCTTGCCAATAAATACTGCGCTGACCCAGATGCTGAAGATGCCTCAAATATTATGAGGTAAAGTCATTAGTTTTTAATAGGTTTTTGGTTCTTAACTCTTGATTAACTAACTTCTGGTGTCCAAATAGTCTATAGCTACACACAGCTTTATTGCTTGTCTGTTGCATGTGAAGAACATTGCAGGATTTTTTTTAGAGGACAAATTACAAGATTGTCTCGAAAGTTCAGAGGTAAGAATACCCTAAATTCCTGCCTACACTGTTTTAATTTAGCTTCTTTAGAAAGAGTGTGTCAGAAGAGATGCTTGGAGCACAAGCTTTGGTACTCTTAGTCATTTTGCAGGACTTAGCATTTGAGTATTCATAGTTGAACACAGTCCCAATAGAAATGAGAGGAAAGGGAATGCAGTTATGTTGTTGCAACAGTGAGTTATGTGAGTGTATGTTCTGCGTGGGCAGCGTTAAGGATGGGACAGCAAGACCCTTAATCACATCATACCTTGTTGCTCCTTGGTTGCTCCTGCTTCTACAAGTAATTACGCTGCTTGGGGGAAAGCAAGGTATACACTTCATTATGGTAACGATACAGTGGTCTCCTAGCTCCATCCTCCATTTTTAGACTGAAGACCAAATATTGCTTATTTTGATTGACAAGGCAGTTACCACATGAGGGATCACCAGATCTTGTTCTGCTTTCCCCCTTATATTCTCTGAAGGAAGAAGATGGAAGTCAGTCAGTAGCTGGCAGCTAGAGTTATGACAAAGCTAAGCCATTCCATTTTTTGTGTTTTGTTCATACAACCCTAGTTTTAATTAGAGCAGTCTCTCCTTTTTAAAATTAAAATGACAATGATTTCTTAAAAATTCTGTAACATAGAATTGGTCAGTGTTATGAACCGATTTTACTGGCTTGTCAGATGTTTGCATGCTGTGACTTGAAAGAAGGGGAGAAATTAAAAATAAAATAAAATAAAATAGCTCCTCCAGAAGTTCACTGGGTACAAGAGAGATCTGGCTGTCTGTAGAAGGTGCAGGGCTTCAATATGCTTAGTTTCATTTTCCAAACATGCTTTTGGTTTCAATGCAAGAAACTTTATTTTGACATTAATTGCATAAATACATTAATGTATTCCAGTTGCAGATCAGTGCATTCTTAATACATTTAATGAAATAAAATGCAAAAGTGTTATTCTGAGAGTGGAATTCTCCTGTGTTTTCTCACTTTTAAATGAATTTAATTCAACAAAATTGAATGTTTAATTAAATAATTCAGTAAGAAATGGAAAATTAGAAGACTTGTTTTCTCCTTCCAAAAGATAATGTAAATTAAAACCATGCATACAACATTTTTTATTTATTTCATGCTCGAGCTTTGATATGCTTCAAAGTGCAAGCCAAACCAGCAGTTTGCAAGATATTTCCTACAAAATACCGATGTAAACAGTTATGGCATGCAGAGTCTTATGAGACTGGTGATTCTATAGTAATTCAGATTATTTTTCTTTTTTTCTGATTTTATCACCTTTTTCTGCTTTAGTTTGTGTATACACAACTGATTTTTTTTGGCCCATTTCTCTCTTTAAATTTGCTCAATGCTTTTTTAATTTTTAAATTATATGTTCCTTTCTTCATAACACGTTATTAAACCACTCGTTTCCCAAACTTTTTTCTTTCCAGCCACTTTTATTCTGTACACAGTTGAGTATATCTTAGGCTCATTAAATAATTAAGAATGCAGTCAAGCTGCAGATTATGGAAATAGCCCCATATCTTATTCATATCAATTCAAATACCTGTTTCAATATTGAGCTTTGGAATAATCCATAAAATTTGAGATGAATTGGCATTCAAAGTGTTTAAATATGAATGTCTAGCAACTATAAATAAATAATATGTGGTAGAGTAGAAACAAAAGGATTCTTTTCAAACATTTATCATTGGAAAACTTGATCAATTATGTTGATTCAAAGACATGAAGATAATCATTGAAGATGACATAATAATTGTAAGTGTATTACTTGCTTAACAGAATGAGTACCGTATCTGAACAGAGCTGCTAAAACAAGTCTGTGTTTCTGCAAATTCCATAGGAGTAAACCAATCAACTGAATAATTCCTGAAGCTTGATGTTCTCTAGTATTAGATGATGGTTATTAACTGAATTTGACTAGATGTAAATATTGCATAGGTCTGACTTCAATCTGTATGTTTTACAGCAAGATGAATAAGAAGGTACAGTTTTAATTGTGGGACTTGACAATACAGTAAAATAAATAATGTATTGGGATACATTATGTAAATATCCTATCAGCTAAAAGTTATTTTGTTTTTTCTTTTATTTTTAGAGTTATTTCAATAAAGAATTATCATCCGAAGATAAGAATTATCACTCAGATGTTGCAGTATCACAATAAGGTAACGTGGCAACCAACAGTGTCTCTCCCCAGAGTTTTTTTGTACCTTGCATTCACTCATACACAATTTTTCTATCTCCACTAATAAGTATTTCTCTTTCCAAACAAAAACATCCTAATAAGCCTTATCATATAATTCAGTGACAAGGTAATTCAGTTGTATTTATATATGCAAGAGAACTTATCAAAATCCTCTGACATGTATTAATTGCCTAGGGTCTAATTCTCAAAGCTACAGTGTCCATAGTTGCTATTGATCCCAGATGAGCTTTTAACTACTCAGCTCCTATAAGTTTTGCTCATCTTATTACACTAGAGCTACCCAAGGTGAATTGGTGGCCTCTAGGCAAGTCATCTGAAGTCAGCTCTTTGTGGATACTTTAAAAAAAAAAGCATAGAATTATTGTTTTATTGGAAATTTATTGTGATTTTGTGTTTCTTGCATGACAATATAGACCTGAAATTGCCAAGTAGCAGGTACAAAATAAATAAAATTAAGTGATTTTTTTCATGTAAAACATAATTCAGTTGTGGAATTTGTTCCTAAAAATATTGTGGAGATCAAAATTATAAATCCAGTTTGGAAAGGAATTTGGCAAATTTCAATGGTAAATCCATGACCTTTAAATGCAGTGAAGTCAATTAATTCAATCCTGAGATGAGGAAGTCCATAAACTGCTGATTAACAGGGCTAGGAAGAATATATCAGAGGACAGACTAAGCTTCAACAACTACTTAGTGTTGGAGAAAAAGCTTGGCTGGGTAGACCTTCATTCAATGAAATACAATAATCCTGGTTCTGAGAAGGTCTGACTTCTAACAACTCCTTTTACCTTAACCTTTGGCTAGAACAAGAGCAATTACTGTTGCTTGCGATGTCCTCTTCTTGTACATGAGTGGAAGGAGCCTGTCTTTTTCTAGAATAAAAGCAAGGCGTTACTCCACATTAAACAAGTTCGAAGGGGAAGATCTTTTAAATACTGCATTTTTCCTTTGTATTGCCAATGACTGTGTCTTCAAAAGAGCTTTTATGAAAGTGCTTAACTGTAATACTAACTTACGAAGGTAAACAAGCAGGAAGGCCGCATGTCTTTCCTTATGTCTGCATTTCTGTAATGCAGATGTAAGAGAGAATCTGATAGACTTATGCCAATGACTGAACAATATTAATACCTATGTAACTGACCAGTGTCAATACTGGAGGTCTGTCTTGATCAGCTATTTTCTTTATTCTGTCCTTAAAATTAGCAGTCTTAGGAAAAACGATTTCACTAGTCAAGCACTATCCTTCAGGGTGGAAGGAATGAAATAGAAAAGACAGATGTTGTATACCTTGTTAAATGACAATGTCTCATAAAGGTTGCAGCTTCACACAAGTTGTAATGTAAGTTGCATTAGATACCTGTATATTACATATGTGTCTTATCAGTCAGAGAGTAGCTCAAAGGGCTGTAAAAGGAATACACAGAAGGGAAGGAAAACTTTACAACATTCTGTGGTTCGTTCAGGTATGAGGATGGGCCTGGCAGACTGTCACAGCTGGAATATGGCTTGAGAAATGTAAGATTTTGACTATAATAGGTAAGATTGGAACATTTCTTAGCATAGACTTAGCAACTCAAATACTTGGAGTGCTTCTGCCTACTCAGAAAAAGTCAAGCCAGTAACAAAGAAAATCATTCACTGCTATCTCCTTCAATACTGTACTGTATTTGGGGAAGTATTTCTGGTTCTTCACCAGTGGGGTTTTTTTGTTTCTTTTCCAGGCTCATCTGCTAAATATCCCAAGCTGGAACTGGAAAGAAGGGGATGATGCAATCTGTCTTGCTGAGCTCAAGCTGGGTTTCATAGCCCAGAGCTGCCTGGCACCAGGCCTTTCAACAATGTTAGCCAACCTCTTCTCTATGAGGTCATTCATAAAGGTAATGTCTTGTCCCATTAGAATGTATTAGTTCGCAATTCAGTTTGTCAGAGAGCTGAGTAGAGAGCATGGCTCAAATATGAAACAGGAACACATTAATAGATATTGTAAGACCAAAAAAAACCAGCACACACCTACATATAAATGTTCTCTGCTGCAAATTGGGCAATGAGCCAGGTTCTGTCAAGTTATGTTTTTATTTTTATTCAGCAAGTGTTTGGCCTTTAAATGATTGTTGAAAGCATCATCCATTTCTAGGGATATTTCTGGGGTTTTGTGTTTTGCTTTGTTTTAGGCAAAATAGACATTTATGTATGAGAAAAGCCCCTGCTGCTAGAACAAAAATATGATTTATATATGTCCCATATAGCAACAAAGTGCCCAGAAAAAAGGACTGATCATTTTGGTCTTTTGCATCAAGTGGCTAGTGGACCTCTGACTGTGACTGTGAGAGTAAATAAGGAACAGGTGGTGGAACTGAAGCCTGAACTTTCTACAACATCGTACATGTATTTGTTTCTCCTCAGTCAAGGAGGTCTTTTGAACTTACATGGCAAAATTTTAGCCCAGTTATTCCTAGACTTCTGTGGCAGCTGTACTAGCTGGACCAAGGCCTTGATTGCAGCAATCGGTGCTTCTTTCCTCATGCCTTTCTGGGACACTCATTCCAAACATAAAGGATGGTCAGTTTCCAATCCCATAAGTGTTGTTAATGGGACAGGAAACACTGGAGTTGACAAGGTAGGCCATGGTCTACTTCAAGTCTGTTGTGCAAGTAAGCAACAAAAAAAAAAAAGGAGAAAAAAAAAAAAGCCTAATGTCCTCAGGTGCACGTATCAGTGCAGGGCAGTGAATCTTTATTTCTTTTGAAGTCTTGAAACTCTTATTGAAATTCTTATTAAGGTATCCTTTGGAGACCTCCAAAAAATTGGAGACAGCAGACTCCTGTGTGTCAAAAATATTCCAGACTACTACATAGAGTCAAAAAACGCCAGTTTTCAATATAGAAACAAGCCTGGGCTCTGCATTTGGCTTTCTGCAGCTACGATATTTGCATCTTTAGTCATGTGCGGGGGGGAGGAAGAAAGAAACTGGTTTACTTCAGTAAAGCCAAACTTGGGAACTGTCTGTGACTCATCAGCATATGGTCACTTTGGTATTAATCCTTTCTGCTTATATCTCAAAAGAAAACTATATCTCTTATGAACTTCATTCTTCTTCCTGGTCATTTTGGTCTGCCTCATTCTGGTGTGGTAACCCAAGACTCTCAGGAGTCTCAAATGTTTGTAATGCTCACACTAATGAATCGAAATTACTGAGGCAACCTATGCTATGAACTTCCTCTTGAAATCAGAAGTAGGTCTGAAACTTTTGCTCAGCTTCTGTCTTTCCAAAATCAGGAGGAGTCAATTTTCTCTCAAGGAGAGCCAAATATACGGGTATCTTCAGAAGTCCCAGTATTAATGCAAGTTATTTTCATACTGAATTTAAACTTGCATTCAGAAAACTGAGAAATTCAGAAAGTGGTAAAGTGTACAGATACCTGAGTATAGGGGAACCGTACAAGACACGCACATTTGTGGCCTGGATGTGTAGTTAAAACATTTAGACAAGTCAAAAACTGCAAATGTAAAGCTATCATCTTTCCAGAAAATATATCTAATCACTTATGCCATTATCTTACCCACCTTCAATCCTATATTTTCTTATTTTATAAAATATTCTTATAATAATTTCAGTACAGTACGAGATTGGACTATCTCACTGATGAACAGCTTTAAGCTGAAGGCTCAGCTTTGCAAGGTACTACTCAGATTACATCTGAGTATTTCTACATACACAGAATGAGCATAAAAATAGCAATCATTTTGATTTGGAGGAAGCTATCAATGTCAATTTAGCTCATGTATCTGTGATTATATACAGTTAGAAACAGAATAGGATGCAGACATACTTTAGCTTGTGTTACTTTAGATGTCATCTTCAGATGGCACTGAGAGAAAAAATGACGTCAAGTACGTTAGGAGAATGCAAGACACTGTTAGTACTGGTTAAAAATATGTCTGCTACTTAACTAAGAATGAATTGTCCGGGCAAGTAAAATGGATGTTGTCATTTCAAAAGATCTCTGAGTATATTAAAATCAAAATCAAAATAAATGTACAAGAACTGAGGCATTTCTCAGAATCAAACTCAATTGGCGACAGAAGAAGGTTTGTTTATTTGGCTGAAAGGATATTCTTTCTCCAAGCTGTCTTACTCTTAAAACTGTATTTGAAAGAGGAAACTATTACTTAGCGGTGGGTGTGAATCAACAGTGTACTGTAAGAGAGCAGCTACATTGATTGGAATTGTTAGAGGACTCTATTGAAAAGAAAGATGACTATTCCGTAAAAGAACTTCCACCCCATTTTATTTAGAGCACTGAATTTAAGTACTGTCAGACCTTCATAAGTTCTTTGGGCAAACATTATTAGTGGAGTCTCCAACAAGTTAGGAGATTGCCAGGAAAATGTACTGAAACTTCTATATTTTTGAAGAAAGTTTGAAATGTGTGTTCCTCCTCCTTCATAACGTGATTAGAAAGTGATTTAATGTGCCATAAATGTTCGGTCAGTCAAACACAAATGAACATGATTGATGGTGACATTGCACACATTTAACTCATTATGTGTTCCTTTACAGCAAAATGATTTGTGTAAACGGTCTGCCCAGTATTAGAGGTAAAACAAACTAAGAAACCTCAAAATATTATATTATTCCTAATATTTTCCTTTTGGTTTTAGTGATGTAACATCATATGGAATCTTTTACGTTCTCTTTGGCACCAAACTGAACAAAAAAGAAATTCAGCTCAAAAAGATTAAGAATCTGTAAAGCCTTAAAGGAGGAAAGATTCATTGCACAACAAATGATATGTTAAGCAAAAAACCCCCTCAACCCAACTTTACACCTGTAAACTGTATTTCAATAGTCCATTCCTGTTATAGCAAAGAATGTTATCATTGATGTGTTAGTAAAGGAATTGAGAGTCTATTACTAGCTTAGTCTCAGAAAAAGGTGGAAATACTATACTGTAGTGCAATTTCTGTATTGTTTGGATTAGCAAATGTATACCAGAAGTCTACCCATATGAAAAACATTGTAAAGAGTAAGTAAATAGAATAGAAGGCAGAGGTGGTCAAATTTTGTCCCTTTATACAACTATGCAAGCCAATATGAGTTAGTATTGTTGTGTAAATTGATAAAATGTGGAATGTGGTTCTTGAGTGTAACACAAGTCCACAAATGAATTAGTTTTGTCTTTACTCTGTTGGCAAGATGGTACACCTCCTTCCAGATCTGAAAAATGATCTAGAGCACTCTCAATTATCCTCTAAGCTATTTTGAGAGCAGGAATGTTCTGTGGGTTCTTTCGGCAGCTGTTGCTCACACTCACACATATGCAATGCCCACTTCTCCCACTGTATTCCTTTCTAGTCCAGGTTGAAAGAGAGACATAATAAAGCTACACAGATTTACTTCAGTTAGGTGATTACCTACACTGATGGAATACATCAACTGGTTTGCCATTTATTTTTGGCCACCTGGGTAGCCTTGGACTGTTTTAAAATGTGAGACAAGGGTATACACGGTGAATTTCTTCAAATGAAGGAGAACTTTAAAAGGAAGGTGGGGAGGGAATGCAACTTCTCAACTTATTGTGAAGTTCTTCAGGTGGCTGCTAAATAAACTGATTACCTGATCATCCTCACAGGATTTAGACCAAGTATTAATATAGCCTGTTCCCAAAGACATTTATTCTCTAAAAGGTCTGCCTGAATATAATATTTTCAATCATTGTGTGTAGGAATTAAAAGCTGCTGTGGTTGAAAACTGTTTATTATTTAGAAATATTATCAGTCCTTGTGATGAGTGATATATTTGTCTCGGACTGAAGTCTACCGTGGAGTGCATTTTTCAGTCAATCATTTGAATAGATCAACAGCGATCTATCTTTTGTATTATGAGTGAATAGAAATACTGCCTTATTTTGTAAATTTTAAAGTATTAAAAGTAGAGCCTATATGCCTTCAAGTTCAAACCTGTCAAGGCCAGCATCTAAAGAATTAGGTGTCATAGTATTTCAAGAATACACTCTCTGCTTTGAACTACTACAAGACTCTACATTACTATGAGCAATGAAAAAGTGCCTCTCTCATTTGAAATTACTTAATCTTAATTAGCATATTTGATGTTTTATAAAACATACTCTTTTCATGCTAATTTTAAAAAACATACTTGCATACAGAAAGAACTGTGGGAATAGTTGGCTCAACTTGTAAAATTTTTATACCACTAAGGATACTTGTTAGCTTTGATTTAAGCAGACAATGGAATTGAGTATAGAGGTAGTTGATAATTTATAATACTTAAGGAAATTCAATTATAAGACTGTAAATCTAAGAAGCTTCACTCTTTGCTAGGAATGTATGAACTGCTTTCAGCCAAGTACTTCGCTGTCAGATTTTGATATTCATATCTAAAGGCGTAATAAAACCAGACATTCACACAAGCAATTGGGGTGGATTGAAAGGGCATTATAGGTGAACATGAGGAAATGTTTAAAATCCACTGCTTTCAATGTGCAACTTCTTTTCAACTACCAATCAAGAATATTCTGTGTGTACTTTCTTTTTATTCTCATCTATGTTGTTAGAAAAAGCCCACAATGCTGTGGAGAAGAGAAATAAAATCAAACATCAGGAAGCCCTGGAAGAGTTCTGAGCCTAGGGAGAGGCAGGAGTCCCTGTGTTAGATGGAAGTAGATGAAAACGGCTTGGCAAGGGCTCAAGAAAATTGCCTCAGTTGAAGATGTTATTTTCTAGGCATTTTTTGTAAAACATTTTTCTACATGGCCTTCTGGGCATCTTTGAAGAAAAAATTTTATATGTATTTTAGAAAGGAGGTAGGTAACAACTTCCATGTTGTTTACACAACACTTTATTGAATTTTTTTTTTTTCTTTTAATATATAAACCTTATAATTTTGGGAAGGCAGTTCAGTATTTCTGAATTGCATGCACTTAAACAAAGTACTGCATACTGGGAAAATTATGCTGAACAAAAAAAGTCCATTAGAATAAAGCAAGATCACTTTAATAACAGAACTAAAATATTCAAGAGCTATTCTAGAGAGATAATGAATAGAATTAACTCGTTCCTTTACTGTACTTTTTTTTTTTTAATTATTCAATTAGGGTTTTTTATCAAAGTAAATATATGTGTAAATATCAAATAGATGATCTTCTTCCAAACATCTGAAAATATTCTTAAAGGCTTTGTACTGTTTTGTGCTCTTTCCTTGGAGGTGATGAGCTGAGCTTATTCAATGCTAGGGAGCAGACTTTACAGCTGCTTCCATTGTGCTATAAAGGAATTTTCATTGTGTCACTTCCTTAATATTTATAGACACCTCACCATCCTCTCCCTGTTTTTCCTTGCAAAATGCAATAAAAGATCCTAGGTCAGACTACAACACTAGCATTAGTTCTCTGTCTTGATGGTGAGACTTAGATCTTGACAGAAGAGATTATATAGAATTATCAGGTTCAGATATACTCAATCTCTTTCATGTAACTATTTACGTCATTACACTGAGAAGCAAATGCTATGAACAAGATATATCAGTTGGGGCTACAGAGCTCCTGATAATTACACAGCCGGGGGTAGGACTGGGTGTATTAAGGGTTTAGTTTTTTTCCTGACAATACTAATGGTTGTGCTTGCAAGATGTACATAATTTTTTCTTCTCTCTGTCACCATGTCCCACTAGGAAATGATTGTATTATGTAAATGTATTTGCCAATAACAACATTGTATCTGTACACAGATAGGGGAGAGCAGAGAAGCATTGTGACTTAAAAAAAGATACAGATGAAAATTAGATTTCTTCTCTTGGGATGCACTATGTCATTTTCCAGCTGTTCTTCATATAGGCTATTGAATCAGTGGGTAGTTTGTTTTATCACTATCCAGGAGACAGAATTGCAGTGTAACATAGTCAGGGGAAGATAATCACGTGCTTACCGTACTAGAGAGGAACTAGGGAGGTATAGATTCAAATCACTGTGGTGGTATGGCACATTCTCTGTGAGGGCCAACAGTTACCTAAACTCTTTACCTTTCTTCCTACCTGTGATTGGAATAACTTACATTTTTGTTGCTATTTGTTAAAATTTCCTCTTGAGTCTGTAAGGTCTCTGAAGAAAAAAAAATACTTACTGTTTGTACCAACACATCATCCTGTGATAACATTTTGCTATCATTTAACATCAAAGTCAAAAGAAAATGCTATGTACTTATTCTTAATAACATATAGCGTGGTCACCATTGGAAGATAGTGAATTATTCCTTGTTACTGCATCAACCACTAATTGTAATGTGTTGTTATCTTTCTAGAGCATTACATTTACTCATGTTGCTGCATTATCAGTTTGAACTATGTTACTTATTTAACTTCAGGGATAGAAATAACAGAATGACCTGCAAAGCCTTCTCCTTAGGATCATGCAGGGGAAGGTCTTTCATAAAGACAGATGCTCATTTTCTGTAAGGAGAGGCATGTAAAGTGCCTTTTGTCATTGCTTGGTGATATGCTTGAGCTGTACAATATTTGATGAGTAAAGGAGGAGGTCCAAATTAAAAAAAGAAAATAGAATTCTCCTTGATTAATTATTGTGTCTTCAACATGTATACCTTATTTAAGATCTGTAGAGGCCTATGTATGAGGCTAAATGAAAATGTAAATAGCATGCAAGAAATGAGAAGGGGGGAAAGGGAGAAGAATAAATGATAGCAGGACCAAATAATACCAAGGAGTTTTGTTGGTTATTTTTCCCCACACTGAAGTAGTTCACTGCTAATGTGTTTGTATACTTTGTGCCTTCTGGTGTTCTCCTGTTGTTCCTCACTGCAGCTTTTCTGATACATTTAATTGTATTCTAAATATAGGGTGCATTGACTTCTGCTTTAATTACTCTCCCAGTAAAGACACATGCCCTCATTCCCAAGCAGTATTTCACTGCTTAATAATGCACAATTTTTATTACCAGGACAATATTTTCCAGTAAATAATAAAGGTTTAATCTGGGGATGCCCCATCCCTGGAAGTGTTCAAGGCCAGGCTGGATAGAGATTTGAGCAACCTGGTCTAGTGGAGGGTGTCCCTGCCCATGGCAGGAGGGTTGGAACTAGATGATCTTTAAGGTCCCTTCCAACCCAAACCATTCTGTGATTCTATGATCTAAATTTCTAATTTCTCAAGCTGGCAGTTATCCACAGAGGTAAGAATGGACAGGAGATGAAGCCTGGTGTCTGATACCAGCGCTAAACTAGCACATTTGACTTCCTGGAACCCACAATACTTAGTCAAGATAGGATTTGTGCTTTCTGCTGGAATGTGCTTGTTCAGCCAACAAGCAAAGCTTTACCACAGAAAACTCTTCACTGAAATTAAATCAGTTCTCTTTGTCTCAACTGTATTAGTCCATATGGTACAGAGGTAGAAAATACAAATATCCAGATTCTGCTGTCAGGAGCTGAAATAGGATAGACCAGTACTTATTTGCAGTAACAGAATTATCTCTGTAATTGTAAAATTGAAACTACTGTAGGTTTTTCTTCATTTTTCAAGTTAAAATCAAGGTTGTTTTCATCTTTGTAAGCACAGCAATATTTTCAGGTAGGCTAAAACCTAGGTATAATTTTTCACTAACCAGATAAATAACTTTCATAGTTTTACCAAATGACGTTTGTAGTAACCTTGATTAGTAGCATCTTAAACCAAACACACTCCAAATTCAGCTCTTTTTGCTTTTATAAAGTTTACATAAAATTTAACTATTCCCCATTGTTTTCAAGCAACTGACACGTGAAACATTCATTTTGTAATGGATATGGGACAGGTGTTTTCATCTCTACATTAACAGTTAAGTTTTCGCAACTTACTCGTAATGTTTAGAGAAGTATGTATAAGTAGTAGATAAGTATCAGTAAGTCCACAGATGGACTGGCCAACAATCACTCAAGGTATGGTTTGGTATTTTAAAGGAAAAGAAATGCCCATTGTGAAGAGTCAGATTTGTTTAGGGATTCAGTTTTTGAGGTTAACTGCAGCAGCAGACTTTAAAGTATCATCACAAAAGCTTAAATTAGTCAAGAATATAGTGAGTACTAAAGTATTTTTTCGCACTAAGGATTTTGAAATTAGTACCTGAATGATATGGATTATGGGAGAAACTGATTATATTTGCTGTGGAACTTTTTTAAAATTCGGGGTAACTGCAAGCCTCAAGGAATTAGGAAAGCAATATTGAACACTGGAGGTTCTTAATAATTGTTTCATTTCTAGCAGACCAGCAGGTACTGCCTTTAAAAAAAATACCAGGCAGGTGACCATCTCTCTCTTTGGAATCCCAGGGAAAATGTCATGGTTCAGATGGAGACAAAATGCAAAGTTCATCTTTATTATTACCATTATCGTAAAATAACATTTTACAGCATCCCAAATATCAGCAATTCTTTAAATTCATTAATCAACATTTCATTACAATAACAGAACATATATTAAACATTCCAATCACTTCATGAAGGTTAACTTAACACTAACCAGCGCCTGTGAAGCTCGATTGCTGCTTTGTGAATGAGTTTGGTTTTTTCCCTTGACTAAGGGTGAGCAGTTAACTGTAGATCTGATCTTCAGTTCCTTTCTCCAAAACAAAACCATCTGCCTGAAGAAAAGAAAGCAAGGGAAGAAAGTAGAAAGGAGAAACACGTAATGTAGTTGTATATTTTTTCCAGCCCCAGGTGGTGTCAATCTGAGAAAAAGCCACAAAATAGACCATAAGTTACAAACATGTCCTCGCTATCATTACTCTCATTTTTTACCAAGCCTGCACTTTATCTGTTTTCTGTATATAAAGAGTTGCTGATCAGCAACATTTGCAAGCTTCACATAAATAAAAGGGTTATAGAAACTGTAATATGACTTCTCTGTGTGTGGTGAAGAATAACACAATGCAAATCCCTTTAGCATCCCACATGGTCTCTGAATGGTGAAGCAATTTCTGTGGAAGAAATTTCTCTTGATTGTTTGCAGCCCGCTTGTCAAGGAGTGTATGATTTGGAACATCTCCATATGGCAATTTATTCTTGCAGTTGTTTACTTCACCAGAACTAAAGTAACTGGTTACCTGGCAGCCTATCAACAGGAGAGGAAAATTTAAAAGAAATAAATTAATTGTAATTTATATTTCACTGGTTTCTTAAAAAGTTTCCAATCCTTCTGTTCTTTAGAACATTATTTTGAAAGAGTGCCTTTTAACTTGTTTAACATGGGGAAAAGAGTGGTGAATCCCAAATTAGTACTTGGCCTGTAGGATAAAAATGTAGGATAAAAAACTTATCTAAAATACTATGCAGGTCCTGTCAAAATAGCTGTGGAATTCAGATTTTCTTTAATACTGAAAAATTGTTTGTCCAAGAGAGATTTATGTCACAGCATCGCACCAAATACCGATGAAAGTTGTATTAGACTATAAAATAATATATAATATAATATGAAAGAAATAGTAACATTTAATAATATAACAATATAAGTGTAATAATATAATGTAACATAATTCTATAATCTGAAATTTATTTTTATTTATATTTTCTAGCTTAAATCATTATGTTAAAACATACTGTTGTTTCTTTCTGCTTTGTGCTGCTCAGACAATGATCCCAAGCATCTCAGAATCGATAGAGAAGGTTCGAGTGGTAGATCAGGCTACTACAGGGAAGAGGTGCTTTTAAATTGTAAAAGAATTTGAAAAGCTCAGCATTATGATGATTATAGCATTTCAATACAAGCCATGTGTGGACATGGTGTGAAAATGCGTCTTTAAGTTAGACAATTAGCAGAGCTGTAGCTCTTATTTATGCTGTTAGGACACTGCACTCCTGACATTTGCTTCTGCAATGGTAGAGGCTCAGCTGTAATTCCCTTTTTGAAGCCTTTTAATATGGCTGTTGCTTTATTTGCTGGTAATTAATAATATAATCCTGGTTTTGCTCACTGAGCTTAGTATCTCTCACTTTTTTGGTATTGGCTATCCATAAAATGCTAGTTTGACATGGAATTGGTCTTGCTGTCTCTTTAAGCTTTTAAAGGTGAATTTTTTTCAAACGTGAGCTAGACATTTTTTCACAGATTATCCTGATTAGTAGGAAGACAAGACATCTGTATGATTTAAGCATAGAATAAGTCACTGGGTTGAAGCAGGCAAAGAATATATAACCATATTATGAGCCTGAAAGAGGAGGTGGTAACACAGCTGATGGGAAAGTAAGATAAAGAACTCTATGAGTGAAAGCACTGCCAGTTGGTGGCTGTACATCCTCTAGTACATGCCAGCTGGGCAGGCTGACATTTCCATTTGGATAAAGGAGTTAAGAGGGAAGTAGAAAGCAACGTATACAGGACATTAGCCTAGAGAAACAGTTCTGTTGGTATTGTGGGTGATGTTAGGTAATGATATGGTAGAAAAGAGAAGGAGGCAGAGTCAAGGGCAGAGACCTGCAGGCAGGGGAAGAGGGAATGAGGACAGCTCTCCAGAAGAGAAAAAAAAAAAAAAAAAGGAGTGGGAAGAGGAACATCACTGCATTTCTATAGAATACTTATTTTATCAGGTTTTGTGAGCTTCATGATTTGGAACTGGAGTAAGAGTATGGAATACAGAATTATAACTTAAAACTTTTAGAAAATAGTAAGTGTTTAATAAAAATGTATAAGAAGAAACAAGAAAAATCTGTTCTAGACTCTTGGGGAATGATAGGATTCCGTAACCATTATAGCTTTTGTGTTTAAAATGGAGTTTACTTTTACAGCTTGTGCTCTCATAATTTTATTTCCTAAAACAAGTAAGATTTTAAAAGTTCCTAAAGATTTAATTGGAAATTAGAAAATATCAATTACTTAACTTAAAAGTTTTGTTAAACACTTAACATTTTCATCTGATTATACCTTGTTTAGAAGCATAGAGTAGAATAATGATAAGTACAACTAAGGAAACAATATAAACAAACCCGTTAAAGCAAAAATAGAATTATTATTTAGAAAAAAAAGTCTTAATGATATCTGTGTAGGCATGTGTTCATTTTTAAATTTAAGAGGCAGAAAGTCAGTTGCTGGATACAGTATAAATGCACAGAGCATGTTGTTGGTCACAGACCTGAACTGACTGGTAATTAGAGTATGTAATTTTTCCCATCTTAAATTTTTATTCTTTTTTGAATTTACATGGTGAGATTTCCTTTAAGCTCTGTATGTTGTACAAGAACCTCTTGCTTTAGTGCTGTTTTAAAACAGCTGTAGTTTGACACTACAGACAAAGATAAATTGTTGCTTAAAGATGATTTTCTCAATTTAATTTATTGATGAATAGCTGAAAAAATAATTTGGCCATTTTTACTCAAGTCACATTCCACGTATTAATTTATTTTCTTGAATACTGACAGAGATGTACATTTATATTGCTATTTGGAATATACATTCATAAGAACATATATTCCACACTCCTAACATACCATAATGCCTTTACCATACAGAATATAAAGGCCTGTGTTTTGCTGTCATAAGGCATTTCATGCCATTAAAATCATTGACTGTCATTTGACATAGTGGGCAGTAGTGTAGCTGCACAAAATTTTAAAACAATAATAAGCTGTTTATCTTATTGGACTGAATTCTTTGATGAGAATTTCTGAAATGCTGAGAGTTCTCTCTAACGGGGAAAAAAAACCCCAAACCCAAAACTGTCTCATACTTAGCTGCCATTACGCTGGCTCTGGGACTTTAGACAAGGACGATCAGCAGTGTAGATTAAAGCACTTGAGCCTTACCTGCAGTAATTTATGAGGATGGCTGTTCCTGAAGCATCCTTTTTGCAGGATTCATTCTTCACTGGGCCTGGGTACAGCTCTGTTTCCTGCAGGATTAGTATCATCATCTCTTTACTGAGCTTTGGGAAAAGCTGGGGATGTCAGAAGACAAACTGTGAAATGTTTAAGAGATGTATAGTTATCCAAATCCTTCTCAAATCAGTTGATATTTGGTATTTCAACCTTTCAGGTAGCTTTGCAAATCTCCACCAATAGTTTTAAGAAAAATGCCTTCTCATTATGTCCTTCGCATCTAAACTCAACGCTGTCTCGCTTTCTGCTCTGTAAGATGAGGACCATAATGGGGCTACCTAAACAGTGGACCTAAGAGCTTCTTTATTTTTTTGTAAAAAATAAAATATAGCTTTTAGACATGAGCTAAATTGCAAGATAAATATTTTGATGATCTGTAAAATCATGTGCCTTGTTTAAGAAAATTAAAATCTTTAATTTCTCAATCTCTCTTTTTACATGTTTCCTATTTACTATGTAGTGAAATATACTCTGGTTAATGTAAAATGTAAAAAAAAAAGAATATACGCAATATTTTTGCTAGTAATTGATGTTTCTCAATAATTATATCTATACTGTATTATCATACATATTGTTTTTGGTGCTGTGTGTAATTCTTTGCAATATAGAATTATATGAAAGATTAGTACACACAGGAATGTCCTGTCGTGGTGAAATTTTTGCTCTATTTAATGTGAATTAATACATAGGGAAGCAACTGTTTCATGTGAAGCCTTAGGTATTTTAGGCTGCATATTTGTGGTGGTTTCCCTAGTTTGCCTAGGACGATTTCATTGGGAGTGACAGTCAAATCTCAAAAAAACTTTGGATGAGGGCACAAATGATGGTATAGAGGACTGGGATTTCAACAATGAAGAGCTTCAACATATGCCATGTTTCCTGTCATATCGATTAGCTTTGTATTTGCTCTGCTGAATATATAGTGCTGTTTCTGCTGATGGATACTAAGCAGCTTGATCCAGTTACCTTAATATAGGTGTTTGATGCTAATTAAAAGACCATATACAGTGTCTGAGACGTAAGCTTTATAGATATGACAAGGCATCCACGGACTCCAGGGCAGCAGCTGGAAGCTAGGTGTGATTGCATGCGCATTTCCAGTATCACTAGAAACTTCTGCTTAGGCAAATATATTGATCTTTTGATGGTACCACCTCTGACTTGTTTTCCTTCATACCTTCAACAGTAACAGTAAAAATTTAGCAGTAAAAGTTTTCTTCAGTTGTTGTCCTAAAGCACTGATGACCATTGAAGAAATTGTTTCTATATGTTTCTCATTCTTATGTTAGTTATAGATGCAGAGAAGAAAAAAAAAAGAGTTTTGATTGCTAATCAACTTCTAAACAAGGTGAAAATAATTGAAACATTGTTAGAGAGACTCAAATAACAATATAATGCAACCATTTCACTAGACAATTTTCAGAATGATAAAATTGGGAAACTTTTTTCAACAAGCTTTCTACAACCTGATTTCACCTCATGCCGAATGTGCTTGCCAAGAATGCAGCGTATTATTTTTACATAGGATACTTGATTTACTGACTACATGGACTGGAGTGTTTTGTTTGTTTGTTTGTTTGTTTGTTTTTGAGGGGTTTGTGGTTTGGGGTTTTTTTTGAGCATTCCGGAAAATCCTGTAAAAATAAGCAATATTAATTGCCAAAACAATCTACTGACTTATTTGTTAAAATCTGATTCAAGTTTAAGCAGTTGTTTGGAAATTTTAAAGAAAGCTTTTGGTTTTACTCAGAAACTCTGCATCTGTGTTTCTTTGTTTTAGATTGAGGAGGATACGTGGCAGAAATACTACCTGGAAGGAGTTGCAAATGAAATGTATACAGAATATCTGTCTAGTGCCTTTGTGGGTTTGTCCTTCCCTGCAGTTTGTGAGTAAGTAGAAATACATATTAAGGTTACATAAGTATTTGCCTTCTCTCGAGTGAAATCTAAGGTTTCTGCAGGAGACCTTTTCAGTCTGCTACACTCCTAATGTTGCTGCATCAGATAGGATCCAAGAAAATAAACATTAAAGTAATCACTGCATGGAAGTATTCCAACCATTGTAATGCCAGTTTTCAGAAGAGATTTGGAATTAAGTGATTGTAAGTGAAAACGTAAATATTTACAGTGTTGAACAAATTCATTAGCAATCCATTTAAATTGAGTTATTTACTCGTAAGTGCTGTCCTATTGTTTCTTCTAATGATTCCCATTCTTTGAACAGTGGTTGTCAGCGTCACCATCTTGGCTTATGTCCCATTCCAAGGAAACTATTCTTTAATTGAAGCAGATGTAATGGAATCATATAAGCAGTGTGGTATCCAGAGCTCTGTAGAACTGGTTGCAAACCACTTTTAAACAAGTGAAATATGTAAGAAAAAATATGCCTGTTCTGTAATGAGAAACGAGTATTTGAAGCATACTATATAACCGTAGCATAAGCTATGCTACAACTCTATTTCTAGAGACTGAAAATCCTTATATTTGTCCTGGAATGATTCCATGAATGAAAGATTTCTATGCATAAGGTTTCTATGATAAATACTGTGGCCACAAACATAGTCAGGATAGCTTAGCACAATCATATTTCCTCTTCTGTTGGCATTTTTCTTCATTACAGCTGTACCAAAAGGTCACAACAAAGAGTCTGGACAGCTTTTGCTAGGCACTGTTCAAATGCTTAAAAAGAAACAGACCCTATTCTGAGGAGCTTGATGTCTAACTAGATAACATAGAACTTCTGCAGACTCCACTCTTAGAGGAGGAAATAGAGGAAGTAAGATATCATCGCTTATGTAAAGGAGAATGATTTTGATTTAACTCCTCTCACTTCTTCCACCTTTTCTGATTTTTACAGTGGCATAAACATAGGTTATGGCATAAGAATGAGGGAGAAACAAGTTTTAGATTAATGTTATCAATTTAAAAATCTGTCTTTCCCTGGGATATGGCTATGACAGAGCCCAGTCTTCAATTTGCTAGTAAAATGAAGGGGCTCGCAATCCATCTCTCCGCTGTGTTAACCAGACTGTGACTAGGTTATGGAGGGAAAATGTTTATTACTGTAAGCACAAAAATTTGCCTGAATATCTTGAAATAGAAAATCTCATAATATACTCTAGAAATTTGTGTTATATTCAGAATGAATGGTAATTTGTGCTGTTTACACTAACTACAATCATGAATACTAAATCTCCACACCAAACCATTGTCAAACATAGTTGAGTTTCTAAACAAGTTCTTAGAAACATGTGACAGACTGTATTTGACATAAAGCTGACGGTCATTTAACTGTGCTGGTAGAGCTGAGATAAAATAATCAATAAATAAAGGGCATTTATTGACATTTAGAAACATATCTAAACTTTGGAGCTCTCCTCAAGCATTTGATTATCTGGAGGCTTAATTAACTGTGTTTCCTGGTTTACATTAAAGAAAAAGATTTATCTCAAATTTTCCAAGAGTTTAATAACTCTATTAAATTCAGGTTAATTAAAGCATATTGAAAATTAAAATGTAGTGTTACGTATTAATGAGTGTAATGCATAGGTATTTTCATTACTGTAAGAACTGGCTATTCAATTTCCAGAAGAACCAAAGGACAGCAAAAAATCAGTTGCAATGATTTGTGAAGGGGAAATAAAATCAATGGACAGGCTTTTACCCACAAAATACATAGACTTTGAGATCATTTTTTGTAATTTAGCTTTTAAAATTCATGCAGTCAGTGACATTTTAAAACTCTGAAACTAAGTGAGATATGCTGCTTCCTCAGGTTATTGGTCCTCATTGCCAATCTTGGAATGTGATTCTCTGGTAAATAGGTTGCCATACAGTTTGGGTAACAAACTTAAAGAGAGTGCAGAAACATCTCCTCTTTCAGTGGGGATGGGACGCTCTATTTTTGAAGAATTTCAAGCTTTTGATATCAACACCAGGAAGAAGAATTAGATAGAAACAGAAGTTAGTATCAGTCTGCAAGTTTTATTTATAACTCTGAGTATGTGTGTGTACTGTGTGAACATATTCTCACCAATACATTTTTAATTCATTAAAGTAATTCCTATCATTCTGCGCCCTTGGATATTGTTGGATCAGGTTTGTGTGATGATGACTGTAGAGTAAATTAACCACACTGTTCCCCACCAGCACAGAGTCTTCTAGTGAGCCTTCTAATATTTACTACTGCAAGGCTAACCTTCAATGAGTTGCTAGGCCCACCATTCTCCACCCCAAAATTTTCCTAGTAGGCTAGCACATCTATGGATTCACACTTGACCTAGCAGTGGAAACAGCATATGAAAGGTGTCTGCTTCTCTTAATATATGTTAAATTGGGCCCGTTTGCTGTAAATATACCTGTAAAATACATCTCAAATATTTTAACAAGATCCCAAAAATCTTGCTAACAAACATATCATTTTACACTTGATCAGATAACCACTTACATCAGTGCTTACTTTTAAATTTTTAATAGTTCTGTGAAAATCTGCTATTGGAATATTTGCTTAATTTTTTTTTCTTGCCTGAGCAATACATGCATCTGGATGAACCTACCTGTAGGTTGAAAGCAGAAGGTGCCCATGCTTTTGCCAGTTTCATGTGACTGGAAATTAGTTGAACCTGACATTAACAAACCTTTAAAAGGGATATTTAGATTATTAAATATATATTATGATAATTTCTACTCCAGTGTATGAACCTCGTTGACTGCACTCATTTTAGACACTGCTGCTCCAGAAAAGTAAAGTACCCGATACTTTCATACTTCCAACTCCTCAGGAACACAAATACCAAAGAAAGCACCAATTGAGAATATGCATAAAAAATAGTTTGAAAAGATGACAAAAATAATATATTTATGAAAGAATTCTGATATTGCAAATAATTTGCTCAGCTTAAGATGTTACTGTAAGATACTACTTTTTATCAGGAATATTTTTCCATATATTTTTCATTAGGTGAATAGCAATGTGATTTCTCCTCTATCAAAATACTTTTGCTAACTGCAGCTGAACCAACATAGGAAAGTAGATTGAAAATACTTTTTCTCTCCTGAAGAAAGTACCTATTCCTTGTCAAAATTAGTTCAGCAAAAAAATGTTATAACGGACCCTAAGGAAAAAACCCAAATTATTTATGGTGTATGAGATTTTAATAAAATTTTGTTTGAAAAGAAAAAACTTCCCTCTGGTAGATTTTCCAATTAAAATCCTTTTAAAAAAATGTTTTGTACAAAATTAAATAATTAAGAACTAATCAAGGTTCTATCTTCATGGGTTTTTTCTGCTCAGAAAGAAGAATGACAATTTTTTTAAAATTCTAAATATCCCAGTACTTCCACATGCAAATAATACAGCAGGTATCTATGGTTAATTTATGTCGATGATAGTCTTACTAGTAAATAAGGAAGATTTAATGTCAAAAACAGTTTATTTCTCTCTGGGTAGATAGAAACAGTCAGATTCCAATTCTTAAGAGCCTTTGTTCTTGACCGTGTGTTCAGCAGTAGTTAGCAGATGATGCTGACAGTTGAAAATAAAATAGAAATTAATGCCTTATGTACTGTCATTCACAATTTTTGTGGACTTCTACATAATAATTTGAGATTAAAAATTGTTCTAACTCCTTATTACAAGGTTCTTTATGTATCTGGGGAACAAAAGCAGGTATAAGATCTTTCTGTTTCTCATTTTAATCATATCAAACTACATTTGCACAATACAGTTAAATGGTGAGACTTCTTTGTCCTAGTGTTTAATTGCATGGCCTAGTGCACGTAAACCTATTTAGTTTACCACTTAAATATTTTTAGTAAATCTCTAGATAAGAATGAGATACTTATGCCAAATACTGGGGTAGCATTATGCTTATCTCTTTATGTTGGGTTTGCTGTTGGGGTTTTTTTGTTTATTTTTGGTTTGGTTTGGTTTTTAGGAAGATATAGATAGATAGATTATAAAATACTAGAAAACCAGGGAAGGGAACTTAAGTGTGTTTTCTAAAGGAATGTAGGTAGCCAAAATTAAAAAATAGATTTAGAACTCTTGATATTCACACCTCATGAAATTGTATTTTATTATATCATCTTTTTTAAAACAGATACATAATAGTCTTAATACAACATATAAGGTACTCTACTGTTAATATGTTGGAAAATTGATTTTTTATTTTTCTTTTTTTGAAGCTGATAGTCAGGCTTCATTAACCTGTTAATATTGAGAGAAATGATGGACTAATCAAGAATTCAGTAGCTGTCAGGATTTTGTCTGCCCATTTCTGACATTGGCTGGAGTTCTAGGGGTAGAGTAAGAGTTTTAATTGATTTAAAAAAAAAAAAAATAAATTAATTTTGCCCCATCTGTCTTTCTGTGTTACTTCCCAAATACTGATATATCACTTGCCTCCCCAGACAAGGAGACTACAGAGCTACTTTTACAATCCTTTAAAAGGAAAATTTTTGAAGAAAAAATACGCTCAATATTACATTGCAAAACTGACATAATGCAAATAAATTCTATTAAATATATCCTTATGTGATATGGCAGCACATTGCCTCAGCATTGCCCCTACATCCATGCTTATCTGTAATTAGTCTCTTATCCTAAGAATAGCAGAAACTGTTTCACAGTGATTTCTGAAACTTAATATAGAAATGGAATATTACAGTTCAGCAGCCAATTCCTTGTTTCTGCTAAGTATGTGACTGATGGAAATTATGCAGAATATTGCTTAGATTTGCTTAAATAAATATTCTCAAAATATATACAAAATTATTAAGTAACACTGAAGTGAGCTCTGGAAAAGTTAGTGTATGATACAGAAGATGGCAGCCATCTAATTGAAAGATGACCTCTAGAATAATTTGTGACAAATTCATAGAACAGGGAAGCAAGTAGCATTGGAATTTGTATACACTTCAATGACAAAATTGGAAAATGATTTCTAGTTATTTTTTAAAAAAATGGTTTGTTTGTTTATTCTTCAGAGAGCCTATTAGTTTGAAAGCAAATGGCATTGTGGCAAACTCAGTTCTGCAAGTCTATTAATATCGCCCTGCCCTTGAATGGTTTCAATAAATAGCCACCTGTACAAACTTTACAACTGAAAAAATGTGTATTACATTATCAGAATGTACTTCCCATATATTGGTCAGGAAATTGCTTCCATTCAGGCTGTTCCTCTGTGACAGTGGTTGGCAAATATTGACTTATTAATAGTGTACTCTCATTTTAGTTCAGTACATACATATTTTTCTAAGGAATGCATACTACAATCAACATATGGCTGAATTCCAGCAAAGATTTGAAAAATTCCTCAAGACATCCACAGCGATAGTCAAATGCAATTTCATGTTGTATATCATAACTTTGTTACTAATGCTTAAGTAGACTTAGTAACATAGTGTTGGTGCTTATGCTGCCTGTTCTCAACTTGTCAGTTTATATTTTTAGAAAAATATGTGTTCATTATCTTCAAAATAGAAAGACCTTATTATATGTTCTTTGTATACCTAATTCAAAAAAATGGGAGAAGATCTTAGTGTGAGTTCTCAAAGAAAATAATACCCACAGCCATCTCTACAAATGTGGTGTTGGTTGTGAAAAAGGACTGACTGTTGGCCTCTTCTCTTCCCTGCAGACTGGTGGTTTGCGAAACTAAAGCTCGTTAATGATAGCCATAGGAATACAAGTCGGAAAAACGAGAAAGCAGGTATGTCCACTGCCTACAAATTTTGAAGTTCTGGAATGTACTGTTGAGAATTTTGCCTTTTTTTTTTTCTTTTCTTTTTTTTTTTCCAGAATGAACATAGCTATTCTTACATTTTTTAAACATTTTCAGAGTATAATTAGCATGCCAATCAGATTACACCATTTCACATAGTGCTGAACAGGCTTTTTTCTCGCCTTTTCTTCTTCCCTAAAATTAATTTAGTCAGAACATTAAGTAGAAGGTGGGGGGACAGTGATATATATGTCCTGTCTCCAGAACTGCAATTCATTTTTAACTTAAAAACTTGCAATAATTTTGTTCATAGTCCACCAGTTTTGATTGGAGGTCCAACTTATTTTACTGAAAATGGAAAAATGGAAAACAGATAGTGATATCAAAACCCATTATGGCTATGTGTGATTCTCAAAATAATAATTTCATTTAAATTAATTTGGAAGAACCCATTTAGATAGGATACAGGATAAACAGAAATACAGTAGAAACTTAGTATTTATATGGTGTCTGTTCTGACAAAACTTTCATATATGAATAACATCATGAAACTGGAAAAGATTAATTTAGTCTTCAAGTGGCCAACTGGCTGACTCCTTTCTTCAACAAAAAGAAAAACATTCATTATTATTAGTACAGATTCACAGGTGGGAAAACAAGTGTTTCTTGTGGGGTTTTTGTACAAAAATTCATAAAATTCCAAGCAAACATTGGAGTCAGTCTTCTATCAACTTGCCCATCAGTGCTTTGCACAACATTCATTTTTGTAAAACAAAAATGTTATAAATGTGCTCTGCAACATGTGGAGGGACATATAATAAACTTATGACAATACTGACTCTGAGCTGAATTTTATTTTCTTTGATCAAAAATTATATTCTGTACTACTGTCGTAAATTTTGAATGATATATGACATATTAGTTCATCTTATTTTGGCCACAAATTCTCTAAAACTTTTGAGGGCAATTGTTTCTCCTCACAGGAGAACCAATTCTGCCATTTGAGCTCATGCCACAATTTCTGAC